>NC_044024.1:1202500-2405000 GCF_900496995.4 Aquila chrysaetos chrysaetos | reverse complement strand
CGGGCGCGGTGACGTCGCCTCGGCGGCCCCGAGGCATTGTGGGAGTTGTAGTCCGTGAGGCGATGGCGGGGTGTGGGGTTGGGGGTGATGGCGCGGGGGGGGGGGGAGATGCCGCCGTGGATCTCCCCTCTCGATCCCGGCCCGGTGGGCGGTCAGGGGGAGCGGGGAAGAAGGGAAGCGGGGCGGCTTTAGTCAGCCGGGTGGCGTTGGGGGTTCGCTGGCCGCCCCGGGCTCCCCTCAGGCAGGGCTCCAGAGCGGGCAGGGGATGGCGTCGCCTTCTCACCTCAGTCTCTGGCTTTCCTTGCAGGCTCCAGCTGAAGGCGAGGCAAAGGAGGAGGTAGGTGCCCGTCCCCCACTCCTCCCGAGAACTTTTAGGGTGCTCCACATAAATGTCTGCGGCCCTCCCCGCCCCGGGGGTGGGTGCAGGCTCGGGCCCTGCGCCTGGGTTGGGGGTGCTCGGGCCCGTCCCTTGGCCTGTTCGCCTGAGGTGGGTGCTGGGAGGCCCGGCTGGAGGCAGCAGCTCCGCCACGCTGAGGCCATCGGATCCAACGGGAACGCGTCCCCTTGAGCCTCGCAGGCAACGGCTCGGTGGCAGGGCCTTAATGGCGCAACTCCTGGAAGTAAAAGAAACTTATACCGCTTGCCACCTCAGTGGGGTAAAAGGGTGGCAGGGTAGGGTGGGAACTATGGAACAAAGCTGCACTTCCGGGAAGTCATCGCCATAATGCCCGTAATTTCATAAATCCTCGAATTTGTATGGGGCTTCATGGCGTAGTGCACGTGCCGTGTTATTCTGGGTTGCGGTTCTGGGAAAGCACTGCTTTACATGCTCTCTGAATTTTAGTGACACATCTTTCTTTACGTAGCCAAAGAGAAGGTCAGCTAGACTATCTGCTGTAAGTATCTTTATTTACTCTTTTAATATTACATCACGTGGGGTGCTACGTTCTAGGGGACAGTTACAGAGAAACTATTTGGTTTTTTCCCACCGGTATTGTGAAAGGCATGGCTAGAGTATTGCAATATTTAAAAGTAAAATTCCCATTCTATGCTTCTGGTCGTTGAGTATCAACACATTACAGGCGTACTTTTAGACGTTTCACGTGAGATGCAACAGCTGTGTTAGTTACCGTGCGGTCTGGACGCATGAGTGTCCAGAGTCAAGGAATATTGATTTCAAGATGCATTTGTTCTCTGTAGGTCTTCTCCGTACAAGTACCTGCTCATAGGTCTATAAGTGGCCTGCTCTCTCCTTATACTTGTAATTTGCCCATTGATTTTGCCGGCCCAACTGTTGGGTAAACTGAGACCTAGAGGGTGTAAATCTGTGTCGTGCGGTAGGGTTCAGCCAAAGTCGCAGCCTTAAACAGGCTCTTGGCATCCTTTTCTACAGACACATAGTGCACCCAGCCCTTTTTTAAGCCATCTTGGAAATGCCAAGTGGATAACAGTTGCTATTTAAAAAAGAAAGTACTTAATTTTAGTGAAAGCTAAGATGTGTATTCATATGTAGAGTTATGTCCAAATGTTAATACCTTTCATTTCTGACACACGCTTGCCTTCACAGCAGACAGTAACACCCAGACACAGTAATGATCCACTTACTACTCCTATCAGCATCTGTGCCACTGTAACATACGTGAGGAAACACGGGTTTGGATAATGAAACATGCTGATCTGTCTCTGACGTTTACTCCTTTATACTACAGAATGAAGCAGACAGCTCTAAACTATTTTTTGTTTGAATAGTTTTCAAAAGTTAACAGCATATTGCTAAAACATTTATAGCATTCATCTGACTCTGTTTCTTATGTATGTTTTGTACAGAAACCTGCTCCGCCTAAACCGGAGCCAAAGCCCAAAAAGGCAGCACCTAAGGTAAGTCTTCGAGATCTCTTGAACTGAAGTTATACTTTTCTTTCTCAAGGTGTTTATAGGGGGAAAAAAATATCCACAACTAACCATTTTGGTTTTTCATCATTTTCTTGAAAGGGTTAAGATTGAATTATGTGAGTTAAAAGAACTTGAAAGATGTAAAGATCATTTTATCCAATTCCTAGTGAAGGAATGCGGGAAACTGAACAGATTTTAAATCAGTTGTGGTGAGGCTTTACTGCTTGCCTTGCAAGGCCATTCTGAAGTTTCGTGTAATGCATTGTTGGGAAAATGATGCTTTGAATAGAGATCAGAGACTCAGAGACAGTATTGAAAATCATGCTTTTAATTACAGTTTCTTACTATTTTTTCATTCAAAGGCACTCTTTTCAGCTAGTTATCAGTTTATCAAATTTTAATCGCTGGAGATAAAGTTCTATGTACCCGTTTCCTTAAGCTGGATATTTTTGGAAATGCCAGAAATCTTGGCATACCTGACAGTATAGTTAAAAAAGAAACTATTTAAAGCTCCTTTTTGCTTTGGAGTAACAGTCTGAAATTTAAAAGGGGACAGTTCTGCAATCCATATGTGGTATTTCTTTATACCCCTTTCCTGTCACAGACTGCCCCAGCGGTCACAGTTTGCAGTGCTTTTTTTAGATGTCTCTGTAAATACTCAGATTGTATTAGGATTTTGCAGCTGGGGAAAACAACAACAACCACAAAAAAACTTTAGCGTTCTTTTTAACCTGCTCCCATCGTACGTTTTCCTTTGTGGTTTTGGGTGGTCGTATGGACAAAGCACAGGTGCGAGAGATGCTTTAGTTGCAGAAGGGGATGACAGGCTGGGAACCAGGAGCTCTTTTCTGTACGTTTAAAAGGCCTTGCAATTGCATATGGCACCGCAGATTTCCAGATGATGAAAACTATTCTACCTCCAAGTCCTTCTATATGGAGCATCAGAGATGTCATGAGAAATGGACAAGAAGGAGAACCCTGCTTGTCGGTTTGGGGATCCCGCATCTCAGCTCTGTAATTGCAATGGTGTGCAGAGCAAGTTTTTCGCATCTGCGTCTTGGTCGTGCAGCCGGATTTCTAGATCCCATTCCGGAGCGGCAGGGGAACCTCGGAACCCTGCTGCTCCGCATTCCTGTGGTGCTCGCGCGGCTGGCACACTCCGGATTGCATCTCCTTATGGTGTCTGCTGGTCCCCCGGGAGGAGGAGAGCCTACTGCTGGTGGTTGCTCTTCCAGCCCAAGTGGCAGAGAGCTGGCTTGGGGATCTAAAAGTCCTGGGTTCAGCCTCTGCTGATGACCCATGCAGAGGTCAGTGCAGTTGCATACGATGCACGTTGTTGGTATTTTCTTTTTTTTCAAGTTTGCTTTTTTATTTTTATGGAAACATCTCGGGGTTTATACACAAAAGCTGCGTTAACCAAATCTTAAAAGTTGTGAAAATAAACATTCGAAAGTTAAGGACTGTAAGTGACTGTCAAAACTTAGTTTGCTCCCTTCCTGCACAAGCTGTATGGTTCGGCCTCCCGCTGGGATCATACACGGTTTAGTTCTGCTGGGAGTGGTGCCTTGGTCATTGCCCTGCACATGGCCCCGCAGTTGGACTTGGAAAGTGTTGGTCCTCTTGCTTCTGCGGTGCTGGTTTGAAGCCAGGATACCTGAGCTGCATTTTTGGCTCTCTAGAGCTCCTAATACTGCATCAATATCTGTCCAAAGGGGGATGTAATAAGAATTGTGCAGGCATCTTTAATTCTGGTTTCCCTCAAATACGTAACCTTCAGGTTCTTCAGATGTTTTTTTGTGTGTCAGAATAGATTTCACCTTCTAAACCTGGCCATATTGAAAAACATAGAGCTGGGAAAAAAGTTTTATCACTTTATAAAACACATGACCTTATTACTGAATTGATGTTGCCATCTGTATAGAAAAATTATTCAGGAAAATTAATACAATGGTATTAGCTCAGAACTAGCTGAGAGGATGGAAGGAGCTTGGACATTGAAAAATAACGTCATCTCCTTGGGTATTTTTTTTCCTGGATTCACTTGGTTGTGGAAGGGGGCTTGACCCCTTACAGAATAGCCATTCGCTTGTCCCCAGAAGCCACGGATCTTGCAGAACAGAGCAGAGATCCCAGGATCCTCACTCACAGCTGTGTGCTGCGAGACACTTTCTCTCTGGTCAGTCCAGCCATGGAAGCCAGTTTCTGTGGATTCTCCTCGAAAGCTTTCTTAAGAGGGGCTTTACCAGCAAAGAGTGGGCTACAGAGAATTACAGTTTTAGCTCTGTTAATACTTTATTGACTTTTTTTTAATGGGGTAAAGGGAAAAGATACCCTTCTTCAAACAACCCCAAGTCTTTAAAAATCCTTTATGGCTTACATTGGAAGAGCGACTAACACGCCTGTGCTCATGAGTTTGGAGCATACTGGTGCTGCTGGAGGAGCCCTTCACAGTGGTGTACCTACATGTGCTTCAAAGGTCTGATGAGGTCTGTTCAAGTGACAGAGAGCAAATCAGTACCATAGTAGTATTGCAATTCTAAATCTTACTGCCAAACAGTACCAGAATACTTGGGTGCTGATATTACTGTGATGTTTATCTTTTTGCTGCCTCTCTTGAAAGTTGGAGGACTGTTCAGCCAACAGAGGGGGAAAAGAGCGAGTGGAGGCTTACTCTTCCCTTTCCTCCTCTGGTGACTCTCTTCCTTCTCTTGGAAAGAGCCACTACGTATCTCTGACAAGTCAGTCCCCAGAGAGGAGGAGAGGCTTGTTGAGAGTGGGCACAGCCCAGGAGAAGGGGGCTGCTAACACCATGTGGTAGTGGAGTTTCCCAGGTGGGCTGAAATCCCTCAGCAAGGTCAGACTGGGGAGTGGGAGGTTAGAGAGGAAAGAGACCCTCACCCACTTGAGTGCTACTAACCTCCTGCCTTAAATTTTCTGCATTGTTATAGGAGTTGGTGTTAATTTTGGTGAATTTTTAATCATTGGTATCATTGAAGAATCAGGTGACTTTGCCCCTTATACTCTATCTGAGTTTACCCTGAGCTAGCAGCTCATTTTTAATGTGAATTAATTTTGTACACTAATAAGTGAGGTGTTGAAATAAAGTATACTTTTTGTAACTTCTAGTCACTGAGACAGCTCCATCTTCTGAGTAGAGAGAGAGAGATATATCTTCAGTAATTACCTGTTTATCTTCACTTACCTGTGAGTAGTAATTTTGCAGATATTTATGGTTCCTTTGTTGGAACTAGGTTAATCAAGCGAGGAACTAAGCTAGTTTGCTTAGTGCACTTACTTATTGGCAGCAAGAGGCAGATCCTCGGAAGTGAAACTAATGAGAGTCATTCTTGTTACTGTATGGGGATCTGACCTTGCCATATAGAAAACTATTACTACAGAAGTTGTAGCATCAAGTTTTGTTTTGGTTTAGCCTGATCCACGTATAAAAAAACTGTGCTTAAATAATACATGCAAAGTTCTCCTTGTTACTGAAGTGATGCTGTTGAGCCCCCAACTTGTCTATCACACAAATGGTTTATTATAGTAAGGAATATTTCTGGCAGGGAAGGGGGAAAGTCCTTTGACTACAGCTTTGTTACAGTTTTCTAAATAGGCATTAATAGCACATCTGAAGTATTCTGCTATTTCCACTAGCTGTACATGTTCTTTTTGTTCTGTGGTATGCCTTTCAGCAGCACAGCAGAAATACAGGCCAGTTCAACATTTTTTAGCTAATTTAATTGAATGCCTATTTAAAATAGGAATTCTTTTAACCCCAGCCATGGCTGCTTTTATATTATGCACTTCCCAGTAGCACATTCAGGACGGAATAGAAGGAAAGCACTTCTCCCTGGAAACTTTCGTCTCATCTTTGTCAATAGGAAGTTCAGCGTGTAGAAGCAGGTTGTGTAGACGGTTTTAGAGTTGAGTATGTCCGTGTGCAGATGTACAAGGTGGAAATTAGCGTTTACCATATCACGGTCTGTTTTCTTAACAGAAAGAAAAGGCAGCAAATGATAAAAAGGAGGACAAAAAGGCAGCAACAAAAGGGAAGAAAGGAGCCAAAGGCAAAGATGAAACTAAACAAGAGGATGCTAAAGAAGAAAACCACTCTGAAAACGGAGATACCAAAACTAATGAGGTACTTTAGCTACAGTAAACATGGGAATAAACACAGATGTATTGGTAATACATCTGCAGGAGCCAACGATTGGGCCTCCTTGTCAGAAGGTGGTGTGTTGCACTGCCATCCTGTAAAGACAGACCAGCCGCAGTACCTGCACAGGGCAACTCCCAGGGAGAGCCTGAAAGAATAGCATTCTCCTTCAAACTCATTCCTGCTATGTGATAGAGCCCTTCCACAGGTGGTCTGTGCTATCGTAGTGTCCCCCTCAGGGTTGGCACAAGAGCAATGCAGAATATTTGGGGAACAATAGAGCTCAGTAAGATTGCTATCCAACCCTGAGCTGACTTTGCATATCCTCTCTGGACTGCTGGATTGCCTCTTCTGCTCAGCACGGGTTGGTACTCTGCCAGAAATCTGGTTTTAAGTTTTACACAATTCTTTAAAACAATTCTTCGCCTCAGAACAGTTCAACAAGACATCTGCAAAATAAACTTGGTCTTGTCTCTTGATCTGCAAGCCTCTTTCTTACAGGTTCTTACTGTATCAGCTACTTACCTAAGAGCTGCCATTTTCTAGGACTAGCTACAAGCTTCAGTCAGCTCCTGATGGCCTTTTCCTAGCAGTTTTCTTGCTGGTAGTAGAAACGCAACGTTTGCTACGGGCTCCCTTTGCCCCTGTAGGCACAGACTAGCCTGTTGTGTTCTCTGTTACTTTTGATTTACGGCGATCTCTCTCCATGTGTTGAGTATCATTATCCAGTTAATGGGTCGTTTATTCTTTCATTTTTAAAAGTAATTCAGGAGCTTCTTTGCTAAAAATTAATATGGGGCTAGTGTACTTCAAAGGATCTTTTCTAGGAGCTTTGCAATTTTGATGTGTTGACTTAAAAAGTAATAGCGGACCTTTTTATAGAAAACAGGTGAGAACCAATTTCCCCGAAGTTTGGACAGTAGACCAGTATCGCGCTTTTATGTGTAATTCTTACACTTCCCTGTGACTTACGAAGACGAGGACTTGAACTTTCCCTAGCTTATGATTGATCCTAATCTAAAACACTTTCTAAACTTCTGCCTCTTTGGAGGCACTTAACATTCCAAAATTAACTCGGTCATCAATTAATACTCATCTGTGTTTGAATTTTTAGAATTACCAGCCAACATGCTGTTGTGTTGATATTTTCTGTAGTAGCTGTGCATTCTTGTCCATCTACACAAAATGTTGTCCATGTCTGTGCTAACAAACTAGTCTCTCTTTGATGCTTGTTGGAATGGAATCCGATTAGCATTACGAATAATATTTCTATTCTTCCCAAACACTTTTATAGGCACCAGCTGCTGAAGCATCTGATGATAAGGAAGCCAAGTCCGAGTAATGTTAACCCTGCCCTATATCTCCATCATTTGGTATCCGTACCTCCATGCTGTATTGTTAACAGAGAGGAATATTTTTATCAACTATTTTATAAATGCAGGTTTTTTTAGCATGAATTTAATTATGGAACATCTTCATCTCGGTTACTTGGGAATTAAATCCCTAACAAACAAAACAAACAAAAAAATCATTGTTTTTAAATTTTGTGATTGTAATAGTTTGTATGGTACATGGAAAGAATAAGTGGTGGTAGCTTTTGACTTCTGTCAGTGTGTCCCTTTTTGTGTAAGTCATGCTTACAGACTTCAGATTTTAATTTTACCCTTGTATGTGTTGTATGGTTTCTTAAAGTGGGGAGGTCTCAAAACAAATAACCGTGTTAAACATTCCAGTGGTTCTGTGGGTTGCTTTTATAAAGAAGGTGAGCTATTTTCATGAAAAACCTAAGAGCTGGAAATCTGTTGTTTCCCAAATGTAATTTTATTTTGTCAGTTTTGAAAAAATAAATAAATAAAAGTGTAATCATGTTTTTAAATGAAATACAAACATTTCTTTTAAAAGGGCAGGTTGGTTGTATGTACCCACTGTTAGGAATTTTGCTGGATTTATCTTAATAAAAAAGACTCCTCAAAAGCTGATTGTGGTTTGTTGCTTGTGCTGCAAACGTACTGCTGGAAAGCTACCAAATTCCAGAAGAGTTGCAGTAGTTCAGGGCCTCAGGCAGAGAGAACCTATGCAGCTAGGAAGCTTTGGGCCATAGCATGATTAGGGCTTGAGCCCCGGTCGTCTTCAGTTGTGTAAACAAAAATGACTTTATGGGCCAGCCTCTCGGCAGCCAAAATGGGAGTAGCTGTTTTCAGAGGAAACGTGCTGGCTTACACCAGCTGGGAACTTCAGCCAACACTTTCAGATGAAGGCTGACCTTGTAAACTCTCGTTACTTACTCAAGGAAAGGTGGGATACTTGGTGTTGTCCAATACGCCTGAAAGCATTATAGATGTTATAAATTCTGAAGGGT
The DNA here is from genome assembly GCF_900496995.4 of Aquila chrysaetos chrysaetos. Taxonomy (NCBI): domain Eukaryota; kingdom Metazoa; phylum Chordata; class Aves; order Accipitriformes; family Accipitridae; genus Aquila; species Aquila chrysaetos. Next base: position 2,396,592 of record NC_044024.1, on the reverse strand, counting down.
ATGGTCTGGTTTTCTTTTATGTGCCTATTAATTGATAATGATTTGGAGGGGGGTTCTTTCCTCTTAGAAATATTGCAGAGGCTTAGAGACTGCCACGTTTGCATCAAACCCTTAATAGTATAAAATAGTTTTCTGTTGGTGTAGGGATGTTCATAGTCCTGGTTAAAGTGCATACTTCCATAACTGTTGTTTATAGTTTTCTTCTTTAAACATGTATTACTCACAAAATGTTTTCTTGGACTCGCTTAGCTTCTTCGAGAATGATAACATGTATGTGTACAGAAGTGCTTTCCATTAATGCAAGCTTTGTTATTCTGGGAAATGACAGCTAGACCAGGCGGTAGTTAAATGGGGGTTTAGTATTGGTTTTACCGAGCCTCATTTTTGTTGCTACAGCTATTCTATGCAGCTTTATCAAGGACACTTCAAGTTTTCTTCTTAAAGCCTCCTTTTGTATAAAGTCTCTTCACATTCATGACCAAATACATTATATATTTAATAAGAAGAAAAATGTCTGCAATGCAGAAACCTTATCTTTTGCATTAAGTTGTTTCGCAGCCCAGAAATGTGAAATTCCAAGAGCTTGCATATTTTATCTCATATCCAAAACCTAACTCAGCATCTCAATGCATCGTGTCTTGTATTAAATGTGTGTTTCAGGATCAGTACCCCAGGGCACTGGCCACCAGATGATGTTTAATGTGGATTTAATTTTCAAGGCCTAAAGCGCTGGGGATTTTTTATTCCTGCTGCACCACCTTTCTGTAGAGCTGCTCTATAAAAGCATCAGGGTTAACTGGGCTAGGTCTTCCTCGGCAGTAAAGGTGAGAGAGCATTTAGGGGCCTTTTCCTTTGCAGTATATTCCCTTATTCCAACACAGCCTCGATACAGTGACTTTGGGGCGTACTCTATAGTCTCTCCTGCAGTGAAAACTGATGGAGCGAAGTATCTGGAATCCATTGCCTGGTGGAAGTGTGGTGAGATGGGGGTAAAACCAGAGAGATTCTGAATGCCCCAGTTTGAAGAGGATCCAACAATAGTTCAAATGTCATCCTGACACATGTAAAAATTATTTACTGAATTTAGCCTGCTTTTGAATAATGAAAGATGACTAGCAAGCACAGCAGCGTGCTTTGGACGCATGGTACAATCATTTTTAGGGTCTGACTGAATGCTGCTTGAAGTCGATGAGAAATACCAATGGGCCCGTACTGCTTCAGGGAGGAAATGCATATTGGAATGAAATGTTTTATACTTGCATATTCCCCCCGCCCCCCTGGTTTCTCTAAAAGGGCTTAAAATAGAAAATCTAGTTCTGCAGGGAAGGTGAGCTCCTTCTCCGAATCTTGCTACCATTTGAACCATTTCTCTTTGGCTTCAGCCTCTAGTCACTGAGTGTTTCAAGCATTGTTATTTAAATAACAGCAGCCACTATGAATATGGTTGATGTTTTCTTCTTAGCAAAGGGCTCATCCATATGCCAAGGTATAATCAGCCTGTCGTATGCTAATTGGGGTCATACTGTATGTCAAGTCATGTTTCTCCATTTTAATACGGAGGTCGTTAGACAGAAACATACAATTGAGTGTTTGGTTTTGTTTATTTCTTCCTCTTCTAGTGCCAGGGCGAGAGTTGTTCTTAATTCTATAACTATTGTTATAATCGGATTCCTGTTTCAAATAAGTACAGAAAATTGCTTAAGAACTTTTCAGACAAACCTCCTTGCTCAAATTCATAACTTTTATGAGCAATGGGGTATTGAGCGAGTTGCACAACTAAATAGATTGCCTGCCTTCTGCCAAATCCTCCTCATCTGTTGGTCCTGATGTCTAGACACTGAATCAAAGGCTAGCTCCACGTCAGCTCACAAGCTTTGCTTAGTTCATGGTGGTCCAAAAAGTAGAGCTTTCGAAGGGAGAAAACTTTCTCAGTGACTGGTCAGTTGGGTATACCTGCTTTCAGGTTTAGTTGGAATAGGTGGAGAAACTGCCTTCACTGAGATCCTTGGCTGGCTGTTCAGCGGTGCTCTGGGTGCAAGCAGTACGTGTTTGCCTATTCCGATACGGGTTATGAAAGATCCGTAGAATTGCTAGGCAGGCAAAATGGGCTGCGGGAGTTTGATTATCATTATTAGTCATAACAATTATGGACCTTGGAAGATGCGATGTGGCGAACAGATTCATGAGTCTAAAGATAGTGATGGTTCTGAGGTGGCGTAATGATATTTTTAGCTAGGGGAAGAGAGTTAAACTGAGGTTGGCAGCAACTTGCAATGGTGAGATGGCCGTGTAGCTCGTCAGTTACTGGACAAGATACATGTACAACTGTTGACTTGGATTTTGCAGTGAAACCTGGTGAAAGGAGGCAATATTGCTGGTCATAATGTTTTAGATACTCATTGTCTGAGGTAGTTTGACAAACCTTACGTCCTGTTTAACAAGCAGACTGTGAGCACTACTGATGCTGTTACCTGCTAAGCAGGAACCCTGCAAATTGTTATATCTTGCACGCAAAGAAAACCTGTGTGTCAAGGTGAGCGCGGTCTGTGGGTACGTCCTGCTGTGCTGAGTAGTGTTGGGCATTTGAGTGACCAGTGCCAGGCCCAGAAGGTGTGGTGGTGTCAAGAGGATAGCCCAGTGGTTCGGGTGGGAATCAGTGTCTGGGGCCACGTTATCCTGTCCAAATAGAAACACTGATAGCATACAGCTGTAGAGTCAAGGTTAATATAGTGAGATGACAGTGAACAACGACCCAATTTTAGTGCAACGCTGAAGAAGGGATCATGTTAATGCTTCAGACCTGTCTTACTGCTAAGGAGGTTCATCATAATGATTTTATTTAGTAGCAATCATTGGACAAAGCAAGGCTCTTCACCAGGATTTTTGTTTTGTCATTCTCGCCAGGCTTGGTGCATTAAGATGACTCATGATGTAACTTTGGGTGCAGGCTCCTGGCGCAGCATGGAGCTGAGGTAACTTCAGGATGCCTTTAAAGTTTCAGAGAAAGTATTGAGACTTCCCATTCCTTGCAATAATGCATGTTCTTACAGGACCTCCAATAGAACTTGAGCAAGCATTTACTTATTGCTTTGTCAGAACGATGAAAAGCTTAGAAAAACACTGCTCACCGTCCTGGAAAGTGAGGTCTGAAATAAGAGGAAGCACCTCTAGACTTCTTCCTGGTGTCCATCATCAGCAATGCGCTGGAGCAGCACGGAGGGAGGAACGGGAGAGAAAAAGCATGGCTGCCATCAGCAAGCAGAAAATGAAAATCACAGTGAGGTCCTTGAGATTTTAAAAAAAAAAAGGGTCAACAGGGGAAAGAAAAAAAACCACACACCCTCCCCCAAACCACATACAAGGAGGGCTTTTGTCGGTACATCCTACATCCACCTTTGCTCCTGTGAATGAAGTGACTGCACGCAAAAGCCAGAAAATCCGACGGGTCTGATTTTCAGATCAAGAGCAACTCCCTGGTAGTTAATGGAGTTACATTGGTGTTAATCTGATGAAGTAGAAAGAAAATTGAATCCCCTGAATAGAAACGGATGGCTCTTCTTTCTAATTGTCCCAGTGGTGATGTTCCTTCCCCATGCAGCTGGCGTGGGAGCCCCTGCTCTGAAACCTGATGCCCTGGACGGGCTCCAGAGAGCCGAGAACACCCCTCGGGCCCCGCCGCTGCGTGGCTTTCAAGGAGCCTCTCTCATTTTGAGAGAACAATGTTAACGTGGCTTCTGGCCAGAGACCGTCCCAGTGCCCGAAAGAGAGGGGAGCTGGTCGCAAGCGAGCGTGGAGGTGGGTGACAGAAGTCATTGGTGTCCGATTTGGCCGCCGTCCCCTGCTTTTGAAGGAGCGCGGTTAGGATTGGGCTTGGGCTGACTCGAGGGGATGGGGAGAGGACCAGTGTGCTGCTCCCACACCCTTCATCTGCCCCGATTTAGCTACCTCTGCCAACGCTGCTGGACGAGGACAGCGAGGGGCTGGTGGGAGAGGATCTCGGAGGAACAAAACGCCGCCTTCCTCCTGTGGCACCAGCGGGGGAATTGCTTGAAACGTGTCAAATGGAGATATGTAAGTGATGTCCGAATGCATTAGCGTGAACTTCAGATTGACGTAACACCTGAAAGCAGTGAAATGAAGTAGGTGCTTATGTGATATAAAAGGAATAAAATCACAAATTGGAAAGCCCTGTTTCTAAAAGAGTGGAAATCAAATTGACACCATAAAGCTCTCAAAGGCATGTTGATACAATCGGACACATCTTAAACATTTCCAGACGTTCTTAAAAGAAGGGGGGAAGCATAAATAACACAGGCAAAAACGCTGCGCTGAAACCTAAAAATAGAGCGGTCAAGACCGCTTCTCCCAGCGTCGGCGTCCCCAGCGCGCAGCCGGCGGGTGCCAGTACCCGCCTGCAGTCCCGGGCACGGCTTTTTGGTTTGCTGTTTGGAAATGCCTGCCTCCCGGCCAAGCGAGGTGCGTTGCTTTCATTAGGGATGAAGGGTAGCACAAGCCTGGAATTCGCAGTCAAAGCTGCTTGTGAGTTATCTGAGAGCCAAAACCCAGAAAAATCGCCGGGGTTTTGTTTGTTTAACATTAACAATTCGGGGAGGGGGTGGAAGTACATTTCTTGGAGCTAAAACCAGATGTGAGACATCTTAGCCACAAAGCTTTCTGGTTCTCTTCTGTTTGTTTTTCCCCCAGTAAGATAAAAGAAACTGCAGAGAAGGTTTAGATTGCGGCAACTCTCGGATTTCATCCTGGCTACGAGGGTGCTGGCAGATGCTGCTCTGCGAGACCACAAATGATCTTTTTTGTTTTACTGATATGGGGGCTGCCGTTCCCCTAAGCCCACGCCTTGTAGTTAGAGGTAGGCTGTCCCTAAGCCTAGGACTGAGCCTCAGCTTTCCAGCCGGGCTGAAAGTTTGCTTGATTTGATTTCTTCCTTCACATAACCGTCTCTACCGTCACAGAGGTGCCGGCTGTAACTACATCGCCAAATTGTGGTTCCATTTTGCACGGAAAGCATCATCTCTGGCTCAGGAGGGAAAGGCTGGAGTTGCGTCTCCAAGCCTCAACAGCCCAGTCCAGGGGAAATCCTGCAGGATCTGCCTTCCCCTAAGGCTGCCTCCTATAAATCTTTCCATGCCGCAAACAGAAATTTGCAAATCTAGGCCAAGCCTTCCCTGCTCCGGTTTCACCACCCATGCTGTTATAGACCGGTTATATCAACGTGGCTCTTTGGAGTAAACACTGACTTTTCTGCTCTTGTGTTTATGCCTCTGTAGCCCAGTGGGATCATCCTCTGTACCTGGAGCATTACCCTGGGAGTAATTAAAATAATTAACAAGTGTAATTAACTGTTGGAGGGTAAAGGAGAGTTTTAGCACATTGTATCAGCAACAATTACATAAATTACTCTTTTTGTCTTGCGAAGAATTGACAGACGGGAAAAAAGGAGAAGGGAGATGTATAGACTCACGCAGTGACACGGAGAAAGTGAATAGGGGTCGATGGCTCTTGTGTTGGAAGACAAAGCAAACAAAGAGGCACCAAATGAAATTACCAAGTGGCAGATGCAAAACGAACATATTTCACACAACGTGTAATTAAGCCGCGGAACTCATTGCCCAAATGGATCCCAAAAATCGTAACGGTTTAGTAAGTGATTAGCCAGATTCTTGGAAGACGACCCAGTGGGGCTGTCGAACACAAAGACGCGTCCCTGGTGCAGGACGAGCCGAAGTCGCAAACCGTGGGAGGCTGGGAGAGGACCCGGAGCCGTCCCTTGGCTCTGCCCTTCCCCATCACCTCTGGCCGGAGCTGGAGGCAAGGGGACACGGGCTTCTACGTACCTTTGGTCGGAGCCCCTCTGGCCACGCTTGTGGCACTTCGAAAGGAGAAAAACTTGCCCGCTGTCAAACTGCACGTGTCTCTGGCTGTCGGTGGGGACAGACACACAGCGGTGACTTCAGCGTGGACGTAACCGAGGTACCGTGGACTGGCGAGCTGCTCTGTGTGTGTCCCTGCCGAGCCCCGTGCTGCTGGACCTTGGCTTCTCGGCAGCCGAAGCCGAGGAATGCGGCTGCTGCATGCGTGCCCCCGTGCAAGAAAAGGGCACCGCATTCTTCTGCTCTTTGCAAAACTCCTTCCCTAAGCGCGTTCCCCCAGGGCGGCAGGTTTGCTTGGTGCTGCCGTTGGCTGCTCTTGCGTAGGCTGAAGTTGAGGTGAGGACCACCGCTGGGTTGGAGGAAGGTGGTCCGGGTACCCAGCTCTCATTGTTGCTCGGTTCGGGCTCATGAAATATTGCCAACCCCCTTTTTGGCCCATCTTGGCTATAAATCTTTCTAGCTTCATTTAGTGCTCTAGCCTCTAGGTGGTGGTCATGTCTGAGTATTCTTGTGTAACTGCACTGCAAACATAACTTGATCGCCAGGGAGGACCCTGTCAGTTTGAGGTTAACCGGCTGGCTGGGGGGGTGACGGCACCGGGAGCGGGAGCCTGTACCGCAGCTCCTGCGGGGTGACGGACGCTCGTCCCTGCCTGCCTCTTCGGCGAGGAAACTTGGGGTCTGCGTGTCCCCATCCGCCGGTCCCCACCGTCAGGGACCAGAGGCCGAGTTTTGGGCAGCCAGCCTGCTTTCCCACGGGATGCAGCGGAACCTGCGGGTACCCGGCGGGATGCTCACGCTTTCCTGCTGCCGCGGCGATGGGGACGGTGGCTCGTGCCAGTCCTGCGGTGGGTGAGAAGCAAGCAAGTAATCTTGTTTCATTTTGCACGTCCTACTTACTGAAGTATGTGAGCTTGGAGGAAAAGAAACAGCAGTTTGTAGAAATCCAAGTGGATACGAACATGAGGTCATCGCTCTGCTGCAGTCGACAGAAGTTTCTCCATCAAGTTTATGAAGGTGAGGATTTCATTTGCTAAAACTTTCTATAAATTTAATGTGCTGGATAAATAGTTATAATTCATAATGTGAACTATGGAAAACCAGGCCAGCTGACCAGTGAGGCGGCAGGGTCATCCCTGGAGGATATGGAAGTCAAAGCACAGCAAAGCCCTCCTGGTGCCCTGCTCTTCTTCCAGAGGTTTTCCACGCAGCACCTAGAATTTGCTCTTAGTTGTGATCTAGGCAGCGTCGTAGGGCATCGTCCTACATGTACCGGTTCTGCCTCAAGTGTGGCAGTTCAGCTCTGCTGCCTTTTTGGATTGAACTCTAATACCTCTCATACGGTCCAGGTCTCATAAATAGATGTGTTTTAATTTCTTCCTTGGACTTTTCAGTCAGTGGGCGGCTGTAACGACAACGGCAAGGCAGAAAGCTCGGTCTTGCCCTGGCTGGTTAAACTTGGGTAGCACCGTACCCTCTGCCATCCCCAGGGCTCTGGCTGCACAGCTGGGGGCCAGTTCATTATAACACAGCCATTATAGCACTCGCTGATTTATTTTTATTTAGTATAGGTCCTATTTATCTTCTAGGATTTGCATAAAAGAAACTTCTCTAATAAAACAGAGAGACCATACAGGAGCTGAAAAAGAAAAACCTAAGAAAAAAGGCTGTTGTAGAAAGGTCTCTTGCACGTACAGCCCCACTGCCTCCTGTGTCACGGGAAATTCCGCCATCTGACATGAAAACAGGGTGGGAATCATTCAAAGGAGAGACTATAGCACATCTTGCGTTAGCAATTTATTTTAAAGATCCCTATCTTGGCCTTAAATGGACCACAGGTGCAAACTTGCTGAGCTGTCCTTTGATCTTGGGAGTCAAATTCATCCCATTTTCTGGCGAAGGAGCCTCTATTTTCACGTCCACGGTGAACAGTCGGGACACACACGCAAGTATGCGGGCACTGAGCTCCCTAATTGGAGATGCACGGTCTGGTATCTGAGCATTCAAAGCTATAATTGATGGGTTTTCTTGCACCAAGAAGAGCCTGACGTTACATAAACCGGCCTGGAAACGATCTGCGCTGAAATACCAGGAGAAGACGGTCCTGCAAGCACAGCCTAATGAAACCCAGAGCAGTAATCACTGGGAGTCCTAGTGCTCTTAGCTACGAACAACCGAAACAAAACAACCGTCTTTCTTTCATAACTCTCTCGGCGTGCAGCTGCGAGCCCGGCGGTGGATTCGGGGCAGACGGCGTCCTGCCGGCGTTGGGCTGCCGTGAGCCGGGTCCGAGCCGCCGCTGCGGTCTGCACCAACGCGGGGTAGAAACGTTACGCAGAAACAAGCGGTTTAAAGGTGTTGGGAGACCCATGCCGATGACTGGAAGACGTCTTGCTCGGTGTTTGCAGAAGGGGGCCCGGTTTGCGCAGAGGTCGGTGGCGGTTGCTTGCGTGCCGCGGTCGGCTCCCGGCGACGTCGGCGATGGCCGCGGTGCCAGTCGATAAATTAAAACGCGTCTACGAAGCCAACTCACCGGCACGTTTTTCTAAAAGCCAAATATATTTTACGGAGCGGATAATAATTGCTCCATATATCTTTTACAAGCCATGGGGTAGGCGATGCACGTTTTAAAAATGATCCAAATGCATGTTTGGACAGCCAGCAGCGCGAATTGGCTTCAAGCCATCGCAGGACACGAGACGAGGAATTTGTGCTGTTCCCCAATTAGTGCACTTGTTGGTTAGAGCGAGTAGTTGTAATCTACGGGGCCGATGTGCCTCATTTCCAGCGGCTCCGGCTTTGCAGCGGGGTTTATGCCAGGGATGGAGATACGCCTGGAGAGCCTCGCGTGGCGTCACAAACCCCTCGGTCTTACGTGGATTGGCAATGCTTCGCCTTTTATCCCTAGAAAGCTCCAGACCTAACTTAAAATTACTTTATAAATATGATTCAGCGCTATCGCCCCTGGTTTTGACCCGGGAGATGTACCCGCACGCTGCACAAGTCGGGAGCTGCCTGGGCTGCGCGCTGAGCACCTCGGGCGCTCGCTGACCATTTTCCATTGAACTTGTTTAGGCAGACTTTTTGTTGGGCGAAAAAAGAATAAAATTGCCTTTTCAATTTCCCCTCCCGCGTTGCAGAGCACCACGTTTCCGTGTTCCCTGCTTGGCCTCGGCTCATCCCATCAGGAACATCAGCACCGTGGGAACAGCAAACCCCCCGCTCCAGCCACGCGGGCTCCCAGCCCTGGTTCTCCTTCCCAACCCTGTCCCTAACGGATCGCTGTGCCTTGCCGGGTGCTGCCCTCGCTCCCCGCGGCTGGCACCCGTCTTTTCCCAGCCGGGACCCGAGCCAAGCCGGGATGCCCAGCGCCGGCTGCAAAGTCTCCCGACGTCAGCATCCCGGGACGTCCTTGGGAGAGCAACAATGTGCCCATCGGTACAGCAGCAATGGGTGTTATTTACAATATTTTATTTAATATGTAAGATATAAAAAATATTTTATAAATATAATATATTAAATATATATATAGATAATAAAATATTTTATAAATATAATATATTAAATGTACATATAGATATATAGTGGTTGTAGGTCACATTTTTTAAAACAGGAGTGACTCCGTGGTGGATGCTGAAGGCCCTATTTGATGTCCCAGCACCCAGGTGCCCCCAGGGGCCGTGCCCCCCCTCGGCGGGTGCCCCCGCAGCCACCGCTGCGTCGGCCTCTGCCCCGCGCCGGTTCTCCTCTCCCTCGGCGAGGTCGGTTATTGGTTTTGGTTATTGCCCGGTCCGAACCCTCGATTCTCCGTCTTGCTTCAATCAAGATCTGCGTGACAAAACCATCGGCTCGAGCTCATTTTGGTGATCGCTTGCACCAGGAACCTTACCAGTTTTGTCAAAAGCTTGGATGATTTTAGGGTCTAGGTTTTTATTCATTACAGCATTGGCTGACAAAGCCCATTACATCATCCATTTGGAAGAGAAATTCTCCGCAGCTGCTTGTGTGGTGCGGGGGGGGGGGGGGTGTTTAAAAAATAAGACAGATTTTTATTTCTTTCTTTCAGGGCAATTTTCCTCCCAATTGCTGGAAAACTGTATGCTAAAAGGCTTAAAACGTGGAAAAGGGCAGCACGCAGCAGTTTGAACCATTCTTTTTTTTTTTTTTTTTTATTATTTCCTTTCCAAAGACCTAGGGGGGGAAAAATAGCCCCATTACCCCGCGCATCCAGCGCACCCAGCCAGGCGTGAAAAGCAAAGCCAGTGTCATGGCAATGGCAGATGGCACGAAGCGGGAGGGAGGGCTCCGTCCCCGACCTCCGGACGGACCGCGCTCCTAATTAGCTCTGGAGCAGAGAGTAATTAAACCTGGAGGTAAGGCAAATGATTACTTTTCCTGGATGGGTGCTTGCAGGGGAGAGCGGGCAGGGATGGGGTGCGGGAGCGGGGCTGCCCCGGAGCTGGAGCTGGAGCTGGAGCTGGAGCTGGAGCTGGAACCAGTTCTGACCCCACATCAATGCTGGGAAATCATTTTCATCTTGCTCAGCCCTCCTGCGCTGCCAGGGAGCAGGGAAACTACGGCGGCTACTCCTTCGTGTTCTCCAAATGACCACAGGCTGCATAAAATGAAATAAAATGTGGTGTTGCCAGGAAATACCGATGGAAAGGAGAGAGGCAGCGCCTGGACTCTGTGCCGATGACATTAAAACGTGACATACTCAATTATTTAGCATTGTTGCGGCACCTAACTATTCAATGCACCTCCTTGAACTAGCCCAATGTCAGAGCCGTACCTTGTCTTTCCTCCTCCTCAGTTGTTTTGGAGTAGTTTGTTATGCTAGATAACCTCATTTCTTTTAATCCACGTTCCTTGGTTTGCTATGAAAGAAGCAGCTGGAAGTAAATTATTTTTGTTGCTGTCGAAATGGGTGCAAAGCTCTCACAAAGCGGGATTTATAGAGTGAAATGCACACGCAGTAGTCTGAAAAAATATTTAAGTTCTTCATTCACTGTAATCAAAAGAGTACTCGGGGAAAAAATCCATAACTTGATAGCTGTGTGTCGCTGGATATCGCCACTTCGAAAAACGCAGCATCCCCACATCCCGGGCTGCGGAGCATCGCAGAGCTGCTGCTCCCCATCACGGTGACCCCGGAGCGGGGTGGACAAGCGACGTGGTCCCACATCCAGCCCCTGCCGAGCCCAACAAAGTATTTTCTCCGGTGTCGTCCTTGGGACCAGCTTTTTTTTTGCAGCAGCACCAGCAGAGCCTGCAGCAGCTGCGCGGTCCCCGGGCTTTGCAATCCCTGGATGGCGCAGGGGCTCGGTGCAGCTCCGAGGATGCGCTGAGGATGAGGAGGGTGGCCGGGGGGGGTGGCAGCGGGAAGGCGATGCTCTTCCTCGGTACAGCTGCACCCGGCCAGGGACGAGGGGTTAATGGTGCCAAGGACCCGGCTGCAGGGTCCCTCACCCCCCTGCCCCGGTTCGGTACCACCGGCCAAAGCTCAGGGAGGTTCTTGCTTAAGGATATCTGGTTCCATTTGAAAAAGACACTGTGGTTATAGTCCTCTTGCTTTCCGTGGAAAATCTGGCAACAGACTATACCCAAAGCTCAGGAAGCAAATAAAAAACGGAATTTGACTTTTTTTCCTTTTTTTTTTTTTTCCTCTTCCAAAGTACGACTTAAAATCCACGATTGGAGGGAGCTCACAATTTGGCTCCGAATGCCGGGGCTGGTCTAGCGGAGGGGGAATGCTCCAGCTGGGCAGGTCCCGCATGGAGCCGGGGCTGCTGCCGGACACAGCCTGGGGATCCCGCACGGAGATGCTCCATGGCCGCATCCTGCTGGGGCTGCTGCAGCCTGCCTTCCGCTGTGCAGCCCCCGGTCTGGGGGGGAAAAAGGGCTTTTCTACAGAAATTATTGGTGTGCTTTAAAAAAAAAAAAAAAAATCAGGTATGTGCTCGGGAATAGAGTCATTTGTATTCCAGAATAAAAGTGCGAATTGTGGTAGAGGAGTCAAAGGGGAAGAGTTTTTCTGCAGCCCCCGGCGCCCCAAGCCCTAACTTCAGCCGCACGCCTTCCCCAGAGATCTAACCAGCTCATTTGGAAAATTCTCTTTCCAAAAGTGCCTGGAGCCCGGCTGGGGAAGCTGGGTGTCCCGGCGCGGCCGCGGGGCTGCCAGCACCGACTCTCGCCGCTGCTCGGGGGGCTGCAGCCGAAGGACACGGCGGGGGGCTCGTGGTGGGTGCCTTGGAAGCACAGAACCACTGCAGCAGCCCCTCCATCCCCGCTGCCCTCCCACGAGCCTTGGGGCTGAACCAAACAGACGGGGAAAAAAAGGACGGAGTTGTTTGGGAGACCTAAATGCCAGCTGGGAAAAAGCCTGGCGCTCCAGTTTCGCGCTCTGGGATAGTCCTGGTTCCCCCAGCACCGCGGTCCGACCTTGGGAGATGCTCCTGCCCGTAGTTCACACCAATCCTTCGAAAGGCAGGAGCCGGGCTGCTCCAGCAAGCACCCGTGGGGTTGGAAACTCCTGGGTGTTCAGGGCGATGGGACCCATCCTGCACCCACCCGTGCTCGTGCCTGGGGAGCTGCGAGGAGAGAACCCCCCGAGGCGCGAGGGGAGGCCGGTGGAAGGAGAAGGGTCGCAGCGAGCTCTGCAAAGGAGCTGCATCTACCTGGGGAGGGGGACGGGAAAGCGGGGAAGAGCGGTGGCTTTTTGGGGAGGGAGAGATGACGGGAGGAGTCCTCTTATTCTCCCCTGGGAGAAGCCGAGTGAAGCAGCAGAGCATCGAGGAAGCGCTTTATTATTTTAAATATATTTATTTTTGCAGCGGCTCATCACCGCAAAAACTCAAAGGCCAGGCTTGCTCACGCGGCCGCATCCGCCGGCGATTCCTGCCGGGGTGTGCTGGGGTTTCCTCGGTTTTTATGAACGGGCTGAACTTTGCCAAACAAATGGGAAAAATCGTGGCTCCGCGGAGCCTTTGGCACTTTTTTACGCATTTCCAGTCAGATGCTCTGTACCCAACACACACCCAGAACGCTTGGGTTTTGCGTAACGCTGGCTGCCTTTTTGCTTGGCTTAAAATAGCTCCGGATCTCCCATCACCCGCTGGAGCACCAGGTACATCTCTCCATCTGAATCATTACCAAAGTCCCTGGGGATGAGTATGATTTTCAGAATAACATCTACCTCTTGCAGTGTATCATCTGGATCATCTCAAAATCAAATGTCGCCAGATCTCTGCTTCCTAGCTGAAATGCCGGACAATTTTTATTTCATTTTTTGTACCGGCTTAGTCAAGGCTTGCTGCAGGGCTGACACAGGGGTGCTGTGCTTTCCCGTGGCCTTGTGTTTTACCCTATAAATGCTTTTCGCCTTGGACAAGCAGGAGAGGAGCCCGCCAGGACAACTCCTGTTTGCTGCCAGGGTTTGACCCCCAAGGAGGTGCCGGTGCCGCTCCGGCTCGGCACGGCGCGCAGCCTTGCCCGCACCACGGCGCGTTTCCCATCGAGGTTTCCCTGACATCGGGACGGTCAGAGTTATTCGCTCCAGTTTAAAAAGCCGCCAGGATTATGAGAAAACTTGGGAACATTTCACCAGCAGCGCTGTGGCGAAACCACCGTGGTCCCAACCCGGCTGGGACGCTTGTGGGATGAAAAGAGCCAGGGAGAGTTTGGCATTCCCAGATAAACCACTGGATTTCCACTCGTTGCTGCTATTTAATGCAGAAACGATGGCAAAACAAACCTGGCTGGAGCGAACAAACATAGAAACAGTGTCAGGGACTGTTTGAAAGAGATTAACACTATGTCCATGAAAATTATTTAGCAATCATTAGTCCCTGCTCATTGCCTTAAGCTTCAGATATTAATACTCAGGATCTCACGTCTGTCAGAATAACTTTTAGTTACCAGCAACTACAGGGTTTTCCCACTCCGTAGCAAATGCATATTAACTTCTGTCTTTAACGGGGGTTTTTTAATACAGGAGAATAAAGACAGAGCTGATGGGCAGCGGCAGCGAGGGCCGGGGCTGAGCGTGCTGCGGCAGATGGGGGGAGCCAGCGGCAGCTCCTCGCTATCCCCAAAGCAGCCTACATCTGCTCCTAATGATGGTTTTAATAGCCCGATTTATTTCAGTTACTAGAGTAGAGAATCTTAGCAAATTATGTCAGATGAGTGGGCTCTTTCTTTTCCTGAAAAATACCCCCCCCCAAAAAAAAGGAGGGGGGCAGGCAGGCTGATTGGCACCACCGCACTAAGCCTATTTACTATACAAAGGGGATTTAACTCCAAATTTCAAGCGTGATTTAAGGCTAACGCTAAACATGAAAATGGTGCTAGCATCATGCTATTCAGAAATGGGTATAAAATGCATTGGAAGGCTAAGTCGCTGATTTCTTGTCCGTCCTTACACTGAAAAAACTGCCCTGTAATGGTAATGTGCGCGAGGTTATTTTTTTAAAAATCCAAACAAATAAGAAAAGACCCAGAAAACTGAGGCAGAGCTCAGCTGCCAGCCTGGCCCTCGCAGTCAGATCAGGTGTGCTCCACGATGAAGACGGGCAGCATCCACCACAGAAGTGTCCATGAAAGAGAAGAAACCTTCAGCGAGCGCAGCCGGGGATGCTGCCGGCCGGGGAGGACCCACAACTTGTTCCTGGCTCTCCTGGCTTCTTGCAGTTGCACCAGCAAAGCCAGGAAAGCAATTAGTTTAATCATCCCCTTTTGGGGTTTAGAGATCAGGGGCAGTTCCCCACTAAATTCCTAACGATGATATTAATTTTCTGTTGAACGTGGTGCTTCTGCCACCCACCTTTCCTTTAGGAAAGGCGTAAAATAGCAATTGGGTTTCTCTACGGGACCGGCTCGCACCGAGATGGGGCTGAGCTCGAACGGAGCCGAGAGCCCCTCTGCCTCTCGGGGAAGTTGCAGAAGGAAGGCAGAGCCGGGGAAGGACAAGCAGAAATGTTTGCAAAGAAAGCATGGGCTTGAAAAGAGATGCTTAGCAGAGATGCTCATCGAGGGATGTCGGACTTTGGGCGTCGGACCTCACGCAGCCCATGCAGCATCCGTCCCACTTTGTTCCCCCGATGTAAGAAACCCTCGGGACTCGACTGCTCACACTGGGAAGGGACACAGCTCGTGTCAGCAAGGGAATCCCGTCTGCAGGGGGGACCGGCCGAGCGAGCTGCCCGACGGCAGCAGGATGACCTGAAGGATTGCAGAGATAAAGGGAAACACGTGCCGGCTCCTTTCCAGAAGGAATGCGGGGGAGGCTTCCCAAACTGGGATGGGAGATGTCCCATGAGGGAGATTAAAATCTCAGCTGGAGCAGAGACTACAAAAGATGAGGGCACATCAGGAGATGCAGCTGCAACACCTCCGCCTGGGACCGGCGGGACGAGGAGCGCGGGAAGCGGAGAGCATCGCCGCCCGGACAGGGACATCACTATGGTGAACATCCGCGATAACCTGAAGGTGACAAGGAGGTCCCAGGGGCTCGGATGGACAGACACAGCACCCGTCTTCAAAACCGAGGAGCGGGGAATTACAGAGCAGTCAGCCTAACTCCGATACCTGGGAAGGTAGTGGGAAAAAAGTATTAAACAGTCAACTTACAGAGATCCTGAAGATTAATAAAATGATAAAATAGCAGGCAGTGTGGATTTGTCAGGAATAAATACTGTCAAAGCAAACTAATTTATTTTTTGACAAGATAGCTGGCCCAGTAGTGAAGGGAGAAGCAGTGAGCGTATTGTGTCTTTTGAATGGTTTCTGACAGCATCTTACACAGCATTCTGATAAGCAAAGTAAAGACAGAGCATATATTTATATATAAATACACAGGGCATATCTTATAAATACACAGAACATATATTTATAAAGAGATGACGGGTCAAGAAGGAGAAAATCACTGAAGTCGGTGCAACGTGCTCCTCTGAGGAGGAAAAAACGCAAGGGGCACGGACTGAGCCGCTGCGGTGACGTTGCGGTGATGCTGCGGTGACGTTGTGGTGATGCTGCAGTGACGTTGCGGTGACATTGTGGTGATGCTGCGGTGACGTTGTGGTGACATTGTGGTGATGCTGCGGTGATGCTGTGGTGATGCTGCAGGGATGCTACGGGGATGTGCGGTGATGCTGCGGTGATGCTGCGGTGATGCTGCGGTGATGCTGCGGTGATGCTGTGGTGGTGGAGCACATGCTTCCAGGAGCTGAAGACGTCTGTGTCTGTGCTGGGTCTCCAACCAGCCCAGGCCGTGATTGACCACCGAGAAGAGGAGCATGCCTCTTGGTTGCGCTCCGGGGCTGGAAACTCTGCGTTTGCAGTGAATTCACAAAAAACCTTACATCTGCTCTTTTTTATTCCCCGGCTTATCAGGTGCCTTTGGCAAGTTGGCTTTGTACAACATGCTCTACACAAGTAAGATCAGCCTCTTCTGAGCCGTAAAGATACCAACTCACTACCACGTGTTGAACACCAAAATGCACGGGCACAAAGCTAGGGTTGAGCTAGATGCCAAGATGGGACTTTGGTGCGGTTCCTTTGGGTTTGGAAGAGTTACACCATGTCATACAAACTGTAGACCTGGTATTTCTAACACAATCAAGGCCCGCCCTGGCATAACGAGCTGAATTTAATAGCCCATGGGCTGCTCAATGGCCTTTGGGCAGCAGGACGTTATCCTCCATCAGCTGCGGGTCCTCAGCATCACCTACCTTGGCACCTCCCTGGTGGGGCCACTTCTCTGACCGGGGGGGGGTCACGATTTCACCCCCAGAAACAGCCCTTTCCACTTCAGAGTGAAGATAACGTAACAAGGCAACGCTGCTAGGTACGGCCATGAGGTCGTGCATCCGCTAACCCCAGGAAAATGCTATTTCTTGTGGTGCCGAGTGTCTGTCTCCCACGCTCACCTTCCTTGTTAACTGTGGCTTTCACTGAGTGCGCTCAAGATACTCGTATTTTGGGTTGCTACGATAATTATGGCTGTTGTATTGGCACATCTATTCCCTATTCCCTCTCTGTTGCTACAAAGATCTGTGCTGGTGAGCCTTCATACCATATCGGTTTCCCAGAGAGTTTTTGAGACAAAAAAAATGAGTAATTGGATTGTTTCATGAATTTCCATGAACTTTATTTATTTACATTTAATCCATCAAAACCAAATATGAAATGATAGAAACTTCATTTGATTTTGGCTTTCCTCCTCGCTGGCGAAGTTCATCGGAGAACGCAAGTTTGCTTTGTCTATCCGCTGCTCTTCAAAGCCCAACATCTTCCGCACGTGATCCGTGGGCGACCACGGTTTGGTCCGGAGCGCTGGCACAAGGGTGCACCCAGGGATGGGCTGGTGGCTGTCTCCCGCCCGCGGTGGGACCCTGGGGCTCGGCTCAGCGCAGGGGGTGTGCGGAGGTCGCTCTCTGTCCTGCTGTGACACTGTCATCTGCTCCATTACCTCCTTAAAACCTCAGGTGAGGGAAAGAGCAAAAAGAAAACTCCGTGTCCAGCGTCGCTAGATGGAAGTAGATATTATCCTTCCCATATGCAAGGAAAGTTCATTTAAAGACAAAAAAGAAAGTGCTCGGATACACTCTTGTGTCCACTTATTAAAAAAACCCAGGGATTTCCTTCATTTCATCTTAATTGAAAATCATCCACATCAGCAAGCGAGGGGATCTTCTACGCCAGCCTGGGAGGAAAATTCCTCATTAGTGGGTTTGCTCTCATTCCAGCTTTATTTCAGCCCAGAAGGACACACTTTTCCTGTTAATGGTGCAGTGTCGACCTCAGGCCGTTAACCATCTCCCACAGACGTGCTTCACCAGAAGATCCAGCGAGGCAATACTTTGTTCCTTCAGGGATGCCCGGGTCTCGCAGCCAGCCCCGCTCTGCGATGGAGCCGAGCCGAGGTGGGACCCCGCTCACCCCCTGAACGTAACGCTAAAGGGCAGTTCAGGCATCGGGGGGGTTATAAACTAACCCAGTTTATAACACTGGTGGCATCCCCCGGGGAGTTTCTTGTAGTGCTGGAGATTTGGTTGTGTTCAGTTTCGTTTCATTGCTGATTGATAGAAACTGGATTTCTTTTTCACATCTGCATCAGCGTCTGGTAATAGGTCAAGAGTTCAGGAAGCTAAAAAAAAATATAAAAAATATAGGATCTTTCTTCATCTGTTCCCTGAGCGCGTAAGGTTGCTTTCCAATGCACATTTTATTTAAAGGTGAGTTATTTTGTTGCCATAGTAATATCAGTCAGGTTTTGAACCGCTGCCGTCTTGGTTTTCTTCCAGGCTAGACTTGTCACAAACGGTCAGCATCCCAAGCCCCTTCCCGGACAGCAGCTTCCCACGGTGGTGCAAAATACCTTGAAACTTCAGCTCCAATCCGCACGACGAAGCATCGCTGCTCTCTGCTAAGGCACGGGGAGGGGGGACAGTCAGAGGGGAGAGCCGCACGGGGTGAGGATGGCCGGGACCAGGGCAAATCTTGGACCAAAAAAAGGTTCCTCTGCTCACTTCTTAGCCTTCCTCCCCAGCCCTCGCAATAAGACTTTGAGAAGGTCAAAGATAACCCGGTGGCTTTACTAATTAGCACTTATTAACACCACTCATCTGGCTGTGGTGCCGCTGTGCTCGGCGGTCCTCCTCCAGGCTCTGACGCGGGCAAGAACAAACCCGTGTTTGCCCCAAAGAGCTTAAAATCTCTGCAAATCCTATTTGTTGCTACTCAGGTGTCTCATTTCTTTACCCCAAGCCTGATGAATATATTTATTTACTAAGAGAGCTGTACTAAAATAAAGACTTTAAACACAAGGGGCTGTAATGACGTTAAGAAAGATGTAAAGAAAAGGGGTTCCCTGGTAAGGAAATATTACTGTGGTCATTTGGGTGAAACAGGTTCTGTAAATGTATTGGAAATAAATATTCAATTTTATATATTTATGTATTAAATATTTAAACAAATCATATCATTAACATATTAAAATTTTAAAATTTAAATTGGAAATGCTTTTTTTGCTATAATTCATTTAATTAAAGCAGGCACAGCGTGCCACATATTAGCCTAAAACCTATTACATGGGTGCCAGACCATATATGTGACTGAGAGCCTGGGCACTTGTTCCACTGCACAAAGCCGCTCAAGCAAAGCAGTTTGAAAGGCTTGTTTGGGGTTTTTTTTCTTTGTTTTAATTTTGAATAAACCATTTCCAGATTAACAAATCAAGGCTACGTGCACGTAGAAGACCTGAGACCCATGTAAGACTTCCAGAGATTGATGCATCTGGATAAATCCAGCACAGATTAAAGCAAAGCTTTCATCGCACAAACTCTCCCCGAAACGAGCAGGATGCTCGCGACGCTGCCGTCCCTGGGAAAAGGACGGAGCCGGGAATAGCGGGCAGTAAATAACGAGTGCCAAAGTCAGGCAGAACGGTTTGGTGGCGGAGGCGCGGAGGCAACGGTCCTGCGCTGTACGCGGTTATGTTGCATCTCTCTTTCGCAGGGGGAATTACCGAAGCAGAGCCATTCCGGGAGCATTAGAGCCGCGGCAGTTTCTGCGGTTCATAAGATTACCCACGGCTCCGCCGCTCCCCGATAGAAAACCCTCTGAAACACAACGCTGTGCCTAAACACAATAGCAGTCTAGAATAAAGCAACAGCCTTAACAATGAGTTTCTTTGCTTTTATAGGTTTTAGCGAAGCCCATTGTGTTGTTTTAACACCCTTTTTTGTATTTAGATTTCTAATGTCTTTGACTGGGGGAAGGGTGGAAGGGGCAACCAATTTAATTCGATAATCCCCCTAAGCCTTGCTTAATGCAGTCACTCTGGTTTGCGTCTGTGAATTTTATAGTGGTATTTTGGGTGGTTGCAGCATTGCACTGGAAAAGGTCCCATCATTTATTTTGCAGCTATTCGAGGGAAATGGTTCCCAGTGCCGGGCAGCCTGTTCATTAAATCCATATTGTCAAACGAAACAAACTCTGTCCCCCCAGATGGGGCTGGACCTCAGGGCTGCCGTACGGATTCCCGGATAAGGTAGCTCCTCAGAGTCTGGGTGCAAATTGCCAAAATTAATATTGAACCACGAGCAGGAGACTTTCGCAGTTGGTGAAAAATCTCATTTTTGGCTGAGGAGGCGGGTGGGGCTGCAGGGAACAAAGCAAAGTCCCCAGCTCAGGGATGCCTGCGTCCCCGTGGGACGGTGCGGATGCAGCAGGACGGGTCCTCCTCGCTCCCCAAACACGACCGTGGCTCACGCCGTTTGCCCTCAGGGTGGACGGGAGGAAAGTTCCAGCAAGAGTTTTTGTCCTGTTGCTTTCTTCTCCAGACAGGGAGGGAGTGCTGCAGCGTGGGTTGTTTTTCCACATGCTGGTAAGAAAGACGAGACTCTTAAAGGGTACCGAAGCATCTCATGAGCCTCTGTTCTCCTTAAATTCCTGCGCCAGTGCTCAGCTCCCCGTATCTCTCTGATGTTTGCTCAAACCTGATGCATTCAGCCAGCAGTGAATAAAAACCTGTGCCGAGAGGTTAGCATCGCTCCCGATAGGATTTTTCCCATTTAAGGGTGCACTGTATCTCCCAAGGAAATGTTCCTCAGCTGCTCTAGAAGTATCTCACAAAGAGTCAGCAGAGACAAAAAGCACAAATACAAGGGCACGGGGGGCTGGTATAGTTGATAAGCAGCAGCAACAAAGTCAAGATGGGAAGAAGGGTTTGGAAGAAAGGTCAAGGTCTGAAAGATGTTACCTGTAGGAAACTAAGTCACCCAAAGAGAGAAAGGAGCCAAGAAAGGAAAAAAAAAAAAAAAAGAGAGACTGAGATCTACTAGACTGCCACAGAAACCGAAGAGAGAAAGTTGTCCAGAGAGATGTCAGAAAACACGTGGAGAGAAGAGGATCCTCAACAGGAGAATGGCAGGATCCTTTAGACTTAATGGAGAATGTGGAGAATAAACAGGAGATGCCTTTTTTCACCTCTACAGTCTGCGCAATTGCCTTCCACGCTTATCTCATTACAATCCAGCGATAAGAATGAAACACCATGGGAAAATAAAGACCAATGACAGAGTTCTGTCTTTATGGCCACCATTTGCCTTCACAGCTTCACCTCACGTCTACTGGCCTTGCGTGTTATTTTCCACCAGATACCAGCCCAGCACTCAGCCACACAGAACTCAGGGAGTTCACAGACTCTAAAGAAAAACTCTGTTATTGGTGTAAAAGAAACGAAAGGGAACAGCCAAAAGGGCAAGTACTTGCAGGTGTTGAAAAACACTTCACCAGAGATTAAATTAAATTAGTCCTTCTATCAAGAAAAGCTTTAAGGGACCTTCCAAGAATGTAAGTCATCTCCATTTGGAGATGACAGAGAAAACATATTCTAGCAGGCTACATCTCAAGCCCTAAAAAGTTAAGGCCAAAAAAATAAGAAAGGGGAGATTCTGAAAACTGAACTCCTGAGGATATCAGAGGGAAGGCTTTTCCCAAAGGTAAGAAGCTGGAAGGCTACAGGAGAATGTGTATGTCCACTAAATGATGGAAGTACAAGCACTAAATGAAATATGTGGGTCACCGTTTACTACAGAGGAATTTATGGAGGTTTTCACGTTAAAGCCTTTCTTTATGAGGTATAAGATGGAGAAGTCATCTCAAGCTGAAGATCACTAGAAGATGCTTTAAACTGAATAAATAAAAATAATGGGAACAAAATTCCTGTACGGGACAGCATTTTGAGAGTTCCAGAAAAGTGCTCAAACGTGAAATGGTCAGCCTACTTAACCCTGGCTTGAAACCCCTTGTCTAAATCAGGCCTGAGATTTAAGGACTAGAAGGACAAACGAAACTAAACTTTGATGGACGCAAAGTCATGCAAATCCCTACAAGCACATAGGAACGGGCTCTGACCCACTATCGCTCGCTGAGAAGATCTTGGCATTGCTGCGCTGACATTTTCATAGAGCTACGCACAGCACTCAGAGGCAGCTGGAAGGCAAACAGACCATAAGGAATTATGAGGGAGGACACAGAGAACAAATAAAAACAAGCGTTGTTATGGCGCTGCATGAGCCCGTGGTGTGCCCACGTGTTTCCACCCTCTCTTCGCAGGATGGATACCCAGAGAAGGTGGAAAAAACACAAGGGCAGGGAGCAGTGGTCTGCAAAAGTCACCTTGTGGGGCTGAATAGTGTAGGGCTTTCTTATTTGGAAGAGATGCCTGAAAGAGAATATGAGAGGGGTACCTAAAGAGCACGGTGAAGGGGGACGACTTCTTGATTTGGTTTTGGTTTTGTCATCTTGGTGTTACTGTGTGACTCACAGAGCCCGTTTCGTTTCCCTATCATCAAACTGGAGCATTAGTTTTATTAGTGACTTAGAAAGTTTATTATAAACTCACACTCCTGTGGGCAAACTTACACAAGATAGTTTTCTAATCCCTCACCTCATGCAGTAATTCATATTTCATTTCTATTTTTTATAAGACTGTATTTAAAAAGTATTAATGAGCTTATTTACAATGTCTACATGTTATAGATGTCAATAATTATAAAAAATACCTCAAACTGTTTTTAGACTTCTTTTTATTTCAAAAAAGCAGCACTTTTAAAAACTCTTGCAAACCCTGCACGCTCCTTCACAAAAATAGCGAATATTTTTGTAAAACTGACAAACAGAATTAAAACATATAAAGCCCCTCACAACTTAACAGAGAAAGGGTATGGGATACACAGAGACATAATTCTATTTAAATGATATACTTAGCTGAGGGAGTTCCAGTAAAATTTGCACGTCCAGCTACGCGGGGAGAAAGGTGGTGAATTCCCAGTCGCAGTCGGACACTGTGTGCCCAGGCTGCGAGGCTACCGGACGCTTCCAGGAGAAGTGAAAAATGCAGGACTGGGCCTTAAAATCCCCCCAAATCACAAACCAAACATCAAAGGATTATTTTTAAAAATTTAGCAAGATTTGAAGTTGCTGAATTAGTCCCACTAGGAAATATCAGGTGGCATTTCTGGGGCGAGAGCCCCTTTGTGCATCGCGGCCCCCCAGCCCGGCAGCAGCCGTGGCCATCTCACGCGAAGGGCTGTGCTCGGCAGCTGGAAAAGGTTGGGAACAGGGAACTCGATCCCAACCAGGGGGCTCCTGGGGACACAGGGTCAGAATCGGGCCCTTCGACAGGGATGTAGCCGCCCGCAATTGTAATACCACCAACAACAAAAACTACCTTGTCACTTACAACTGCTAGTAATTTTCCTGCTTATACAACTCGTGAGGTTACAAGCACTTTCAGGTATAATGTTGAAATTCAGTGATGCTGAATATATGCTGGAATACCGATATTATTTACCTGGTCCTTCTGCTTACAGAGCTATGCGCGTATAGGTACACAGATCACTGTTGCCCATTTTCATATGCATTTCATCCGTATTTGAAATTTTGCATTTCTATGCAAAATAGAGACACAGATAAATGTTTACACAATACTCAGAGAGAGTTTATTTGAAAACTAGGCAAATAATCGGTTCCCACAATTGCAGCAGTGAGGTACATACCGTCTAGCCGATCAACGGCTAACACCAGTTAATGGCTGCCATAAGAAATATGAGATATGGATCGGTCCACGGAGTAACAGATGATACTGTTCCAGGCAGGTAGCATTTTAGGCTCTAGTGAATGCATTTTAAGATTCTCAAGAGGAAGAAACACCATATTTACATCATGCAGAACACATAATCTATCAACTTAGATGAACTATTATAAGAGAGAATTTAGAAACAAAGGAGAACGGCGTCCTGACTATTTCTCAATAGCCTTTCATATGGGATAGTATTACACCCAACTCTTGGGTATCGGGCACCATCTAGAGGAAAGATTGGTGTGATGCAGCAGGCAAATTACTAAATTTTTTAAAATAGCAAAAAACCTAGAGCAGATCTTGTGGCATATCAAACAGCTATTTAATTATTATTCAACAGCTCTCATCAAGGGGGGGGGGGGGGGAACTGCATGAAGGAGTGGAAATTTGGAGATTTGTCCCGCAAGACAGGATGTTGATTTGCACGCAGGAGCTCTGCACTCAAGCAAAACCCATGACTGTAATTATTGCTAATTATTTTGCACCTCGTATTTTTTTTTAGAATAAATAAGCTATGATACAAAGATTTAATTCTGAGGTTGCTGTATTTAGAGATCATCTTAAAGTAAACCTTGACTTTTGCTTACAACTGCGTAGCACAAGGCACCGATTCCTAAGTTCCTTCTAAATAGCACTTATTTTTCTATCAGTTAAACAAAACACCGGATTTAATTTCTGCAACAATTTCTATCCTTGTTCACCATTTAGCTCCATATGAAAGGCCCAAGATAAGCAGGAAGTACAGGGAAATGTGCATGGAAAAGACTCAAAAAAAAAAAAAAAAGCTGAAAATGCATAACTTGCTCTAGTGTTTAAATCCAAATGGATTCAGACATACGTATTCCCATCTGCGTTTACTGAAAAGGAAAGGTACAATCCAGGTACAACCCAGGACACCTGCACAATTCTACTCTAAACTGTCTTTTTTTGATTTGCAACTGTACATTTCTGTCTGGTTGTGAAAAACTGCAATCATGCTTTCACACTGTGTTAAAGCAGAAGTCAGAATTCGACTCATCAGGACAGCATAATGATAAATAAAATGAGAGACACATTTACCTGGTGTTACAAGCTGACTATGGGGAAGTTCATTTACTTTTGTAGTCAAATTAAACAGGGGTGAACTCTGCTGGCTTGCATTTACTCTCAACTACAGTGACAGGATGTGATGGACCATTTCGCAGAGGAGGTACAGGCTGCCAGTGACCCAGGTAAGAAAAGCGCCCTGAGTGCAAGCACTGGTGCAGCCCTGAGCGAACCAGAAAGAGGCAAAAAGCTGAAAAATGGTTTATTGTTAACTGCCGAGAGGTTTCTACAACACCAAGTGGGTGGAAGCGATGGGTATTTGAGTATCACTGGTTTCTACTCCTAAAATCCTGGAAAGGCTTTCATTTTCACTTATTTGTTTCTTAAAGAGCAGTATGGAAAGAAACTGTTACAATCCAGCTTCTTCCTTAGAGCATCTCTGCTTCTGAATACCTCTGTTGTTCATTAGTGAAGATTAGCACGCCAGTTTGTACGTTCTTCTTCACTACCCGGTGCCACTGCTTCTGTTGGCATTTACATAATAGAGTTCTGCTTTGCAGAAAGATGAATAAGCACAACCATAAAATCCTGCTTTCACTAGGAGATTTACTATCATCCCCCAGCATGCTGCTTCTTGGATGCAGAGGATCCAGAAAGAGATGAGTCACGGAGCTGCAAGATCTGCGTGTGGCTGCAGTGTGCTGTGGAAACGGAGCTCCTGGGAAATGAAAGCTACGCTCGAGGACGGGCTTTACCCACCAGACAGGTGACTCCTTAAGGGGAAAACCTGGGAGAAGTGGGAAGAGGTATCGATCACAGTCCTTATAGCAGCCTTAGGGAGTAACAAAGCAACTGGGAAAATGTTAACGTTAGGAAGCTGAGCTGCCAGGGAACCAGCAACGTGGGAAGAGGCTGGGGAGTCACCGCAGAGCAGTAAACCACAGCCACGATCCGGCTGGCGGAGCCTGGCCAAGGGAAGCGTTACGCAACGGCTGTTTCGGGCATGACTAATGCTCTGTTTGTACTTGACCCGAAGGCAGGATGCCGTAGCCTTCGTACCTGTACTCTGCAACACAAACATAACAAATAGTTGGGTGATTACTAACGCGCGCCTCTCTTGTCGATGCATGAATCTATCGGAGCTGCGATGAGGGTGCAACACGGAGCGCTTCTGAGCGTTGAGCTGCAAGGTCGCGTATTTCTAAGCACGTAGGTAAACAGCACGGGGCGAGGCTTCCAGTCGGAATGGTGTGGGAAGGACACAAGCGAGGGACAGATAAACTTACTTTGGGAGCATTTGCTATCCCAGGCTTTCCATTTGAGAGCCCATTTTAGTTACTGTAGAAATTCCCATCGGCTCTAGATAGGCCCTAAAAGAATAATCCTGCCTATTGCGGTGGTGCAGCTTCACGTGTTGCCACCCCCAAGCTCAAATAAAAGCAAATCACGAGTAGAGAGATTCAGTAAGGCACCAACCCAAACGTGCCAAGGATACACACTGTATTCATACAGAAATACATTAGGTAACTGTTAGCACTAGAATGCACCAGGATGTGGTGCTATATGCAGTATTTACGGTGATGTGTCTTCTTTTGACACAGAATTCTATTCAGCTCAGAAAGATTGATATGTACTTTCAGGGCATATTATAAAACATCACCTGTGTTTTTTTCTTTGCATTCCCGTCATGCATAAAAAGATGAGCTTGCAGTTCTCAGTTCTGAAGACAGGTGGGAGAAGCATTACCTCTAAGGGTAGTGAATATCAGCATGCTCTTCTCCTAGCTGCTAATTTATTTTGAGAAGTGCAGTTTTACACGGTATCTCTCACAGGAAGCACCCGTGCTGTAACTTCAGGGGCTCCCGCGTAATGCTGGAAAGGTGGGAGAGTTGTTACTATCGAAAAGCCACTAGAACCGAGGTTCGCAGCTTAGTAAGACAGCACCTCGCGTCTCTGCTAGTGATGAACCGATCAATGAACCTGCCTTAAAAAAGATTCCAAGAGCTACCCTGGTGAGTGATTTTTTTTTTTTTTTTAAATACATTTAACTCTCATTAGCAGCTTGAGAACTTTAGAGAATGAAGAAGAAACAAGGTCTACACATCACCCAGTTAATCCGAGCTCCCGGCACAAAACAAACAACTTCCACAGCCGTACAAAAGGGCAGGTGAATACAGGTGAATTATGTGGAGCAGCTGAATGTCAAGTACCCGACTCCTTCTCCAGAGAGCTACTGGCGCTTGGTCGGGTACCTTGAAGCATCCTGGGAAGAGGCTGCCAGCAGGAAGGACTGCATCCTGATGGCGACAGCAGGAAGAACTCTGAAACAGCACTTCACAGAAAGCCTAGTCATGAGTAGGTGCTAGAAATATATGCCAAAAATGAATTTACTCTTAATGTTTCAACGGCATCGATTTACGATGATTCAGCTCTCGGTATTCAAAGCACGAAGACAAGTGGTCTTTTTTTTATTTTCCAGTTATGACAGTGATTGGCACACTGCCAAGGCTCAGGGAGTTCCAATACCGAGCGCCAGGTATTTATGGTGGCGAAACACAGTTTTACACTAAAGAATGCCGACAACTCACTTAGTATGTTCTAGCAACTTATTGCTAAAGTGACATGAATTTCTGGAGCTTTGACAGGGCGCTTCCCATGAAAAAAAATATTTGTTTCCCCTAAGAATATCTACAGTGACTGATATTGAACCTTTTTTTACTTGAAGAGGACAGGTGCCCTATCAACCATATATTCATTTCCTGGACACTGGGAGCAAACAATTTTAATTTGGCTCCGGAAGCCACCCAGCGCCCTCCCTTCTGTAATCTTGGCAGGACTACGGCCCTTGAGGCAAATCGCCGACTGTACATGCCGAGGCGACGACACGCTGGTAACAGCCCACTTCAGGCCAGATGCGCAACGGCTCCTCTAGTTATCGAGACACTTCTCAAGCTGCCCAACGCCAGGCGTCCGTATCTCGAGGCTCTGTCCTGAGCACCTCTGTCTGCGTTCACGGTGGGTTACGTGGCTTCACAAACACAGCCAAGGAAACGCGTTTTTCTGTGCCTCCAGCAGATCACCGCACCGCTGTCCCGTACCTAATAACGCCTCCTCGGACCATTTTCCTACAGCTAGGCCTTTCTTAAGGGAAGCCAGCCAGGCCTTCACAGAGAGCAGCCCTGCGCGGCCTCCGTACCCCTACCCCCCCCCGACAAGCAGCTCCAAGATTCCCGAATCCCTGCCTTTTTTTTTTTTTTTTTAAAAAAAACCAACTTAATTCTCTTCCGGGCCTCCATCTCCCAGTCGCTGCCGGGCAGCAGGCCGCCTGGAGGCCTATACAGCTCCCACGCAGGGGGCCGGGAGGGTTGGGGCCGGGAGGGCTGAGGTGCGGGCGGACCACGGACAGGCCCGCCCGCCCCCGTCACGACGATCGCGGCGAGAGGAAGGCGACAAGGCCCCGCCGCCATCGCCAGCCGCCACCCGGAAGTGTCGCTCTTGAGGCGTCAGCACCGCCCACCACCCTCTTACCGCTCAGGCCACTGCGTCACCGCCCCTCCCTTTCCGGCCGGCAGCTTCCGCCCCGTCCCCTTCCTCGCGCCTCCCGCCGCCGCTTTCCTCTCTCCCCCCCCCCCCCCCCCCCCCGCCCCCCACTTCCACTTCCCGGCCCCGACCTCGCGCGAAGCCGCGCACCGCCCCCGTGCGGCGGGCGGCGCGCGCTGCACCCCCCCGCACACCACCACCACCACCACCGCCACCCCCCCACACCCCCCCCCCCCCCTTCTCACACACCCCCCCCGTTCGGCGGCTTTGACTCTCCCGGGCCGGGATATCTATGAGGCGAACGACGATACCATGAAAGCCGGGCGGGTGGTGGATCGGGGTCAACGCCGCGTAGGGGGAACGGGGGTTTTCTCTATGGGGGTTCGGCCGTAGTAAAGAGCGGCGTCTCCCCGGGGCGCGATCCGCCACCACCACCTCCTCCTCCCTCCCCCTCGGGGCCTCCTGAGGAGGATGGCGACGGCGGCCGCCCCGACCCAGCTCGAAGCCGGTGGGTATCGCCAGAGCGGCGGAGGTGGCGGGGGGGGGACACGGAAGGACGGACGGACGGACGGGGACGCGACTGCCCTCCGCCCCGCCGGCCGCCCCCCCCCCCCCAGCGTAACCGTGTCTCCTTCTCCCGCAGAGCTCTACTACCTGATCGCCCGGTTCCTGCAGTCCGGACCCTGCAAGAAATCCGCCCAGGTGAGCGGGGAGACCGGGGGGCTCCGGGACCGGGGACGGGACGGGGCAGGAGGGCGGCGGGCGGAGGTTGGGGGGGGGGGGGGGGGAGAAGCGGCTGCGCTGCGGACGCCGGACTCACGTCCTTTGTGTGTCTGTGTGTCCGTCTCTCCTCCAGGTGCTGGTGGAGGAGCTGGAGGAGCACCAGGTAAGCGCCTGCCCCGGCAAGGACGGGGGAAGCCCTCGGGACGGTGTGTGTGTGTGTGTGGTGGTCGTGGTGGTGGTGGTGGGGGGGGGGGGGTGTCGGGGGTTGCCCTGTCCCCGTCTAACGCGGCCCATCTCCTCCCGGGGCTCCGGGAGACCCTGCGGGAATGCGCGGGTGCCCCCGCTGTGGGGGGCAGCGGTGGAGGGGCTCCTCCCCGGGGCGGGCTGGCACCGGCGGCGGTGGGCTGGGGGGGGGGGGGGGGGTTCCCCTCGCCCAGCCCGGGGAGGGGTCGCTCCGCGTTGGGCCGGCCCGGGGGGTCTGACGGCCGCCTCCCGTCCCCTTCCTCCCTCCCTCCCTCTCTCCCTCCTCCCTCCCGCAGCTGATCCCCCGCCGCCTGGACTGGCAGGGCAAGGAGCACCGCCGGAGCTTCGAGGACCTGGTGAGCCAAGTTTCACTCACGACTTCCCCGACAAGTTCCCCCACCCCCGCCGCCGCCGCCGCCGCCCCGGGCGCCGCTCCCCGTCCGTCCCGTCCCGTCCCGTGGTGTGTCCCCCTCCTCCTCACGCCCGTCCTCCCTTACGGGGCTGCGGGCTGAGCCCCGCCGAGGCCGCGACTGCCGCCGGGCCGCGGGGGGGGCGGGCCGGGCCGGGCCGGGCCGGACCGGGGGGGGGGGGACGACGACACGGACACACACACCGGGACGGGACGGGGGGGGTTATGGCGGGGGGGGGGGGGGGGGCTGCTTGGTGCCGTGACTGACTGCGACGTGCTATTGTGGGGCCGGGAGGGTTATCTGAGGGCACGTACCGGGACCCAGCCCGGCGAATGGCGCCGCGTCTTACAAGCCGAAGAGCGGCGGGAGGCGATGGAAGGCGGCAGTTGATTGGCTGCGACGCCGCGGAGGAACTGGCAGGGATGGACGGGATGGGGCGGGGGGCCGGTTCCCCGCGTCCCTCGCCGGCCGCCGCTCCTCAGCCGGGGCGGGGGCGGCTCTCCGCCCCCCCCCCCCCCCCCCCCCCCCGTGGCCTGAAGGGCCTCCCCCTCCCGGCGATGTCGGGGCGCTCCGGCCGGCTTCAAGCAACCCCCGTGTCCCCGCCGCCTCACCGACAGGGTGTCGTGTCCCCCCCCCACCACCACCCCACCCCGCTCCGGGCTGCCGGCGAGCGGCGCCGACAGGGCCTCGGGGCTGACAAGGCCTCGGTATCCCCCCCCCCCCCCCCCGCCCGCCCACGCCCGAGGGGGAAGCGTCGGCGTGGCCAAAACACAGCGGGCACCCGTGGGCTGGAAGAAGGCCGCCGGGATCGGGTTCCTGTCATCGCCCGGCCCAGGGGGGCGGCGGGCAGCGCCGGGGCCTAGGCCGGGCCGGGCCGGGGGGGGGGGGGGGGGGGGGCGGATTACATGTCGACGTGCCGCCGGGCCCGTCGCCGGTCAGAGCTGCTGGTCTGGTTCAGGGATTCCTGGCCTGCGGCGGCAGGCTCTGGTGCAACCCTGCTCCTCACCGGGGCGGCTGGGCCTGCTTTAATATACCTTAAAAAAAAAAAGGGGGGGGGATTTTTAGAAAATGTGACGTTGAAACTATTAAACGCCTGTGAAATATGTGGAGTGGCTGCGTTTGCTAGATACAAACCGTAGGAATATCTGTCATTGAGAAAGGTCAGCTTCCCTCCGCGCTGCCAAGGGGCCGGCTGCGTGGGAATGGCCCTTCTCCCGTGGCGGGGCCCGGAGATGCGCGTGTTCTTACCGGCCTCCGCGTGAAAGCAGCGGGACTGAAAAGTCATTTCGATTTGTTTCCGAAGGGTGCGGATGGCCTTGTTTTCATTTCTAGGAGCTCTGGGTAATAATGTATGGCGGTGATTTAGCAGTTGGAATGCTGTAAACTTACTAATAGCTTTTATAATATTGATAAACCCCATACGTTTGATCATCACTGTCTCCCCACCTGGAAGGAGTTGAAAGTACCATCTCGCACAGTGCAATGGTGATGTGGGATTTTGACATCACTGTTGCTCAAACTGCTTTGTAGCTTGCTCAAGAGTCAGTTTTCCACTCTAGCGATATTGTAGGAGCTCAGATGCAGATGGGAGAGCTCCTTGCGTCAAGATGAGACATTTGTACCTGCTAGCTTTCCCTTTCCAAAGTGTATTAAGAATTTAAAAAGAATGTTATGCTTCATCATACCTCTTGTGGATAATTCTGGGACTCTATATTGAGTGAACAGACACGGAGTAAGTACTGCATTCAATAAATTTTAATGCTGTACGGTCTTCCTTGAGAACCTGAAATCTAACTATAGGCTGTTTCAGGCTTAGCTTGTGACTGCACCCGGTACCCGAGAGGAATATTAACAGTGGCAGCATGAAGTCTGGTTTCAGACATACTGGTTTTGCTTAATCAGTTACATTAACGTATATGTTTTTTCCTTTCATTCTATGGGGCACGAATAGAAAAGCCTTAAACCCTTCTTTCTGTGTATTAGATAGCATTGTTGAAGCTGTGTCCTTTTCTTTGAAATTTCAGAAACGGGAAACAAACTGGTGTAAAGCGAGTCTTGGAATTAATGGGAAATTGCTTCTTGCTGTATAGAATTATCACAAATAAGTATAAGATTTTTTTTCTTCCATCTTAAACTAATCAACAGTAATCAGTCCTTTTAGATTGCCTTTTTTTAATGGTATTATTTAACTGTTTAACATGATTTACAGTAAGGAATAGGACTCTAAAGGAATCGTTACAGTGAGACAGGTTGGTGCTGGGTAGGATGAACTGAGCTTCTCTCTATTAATCCTCAGACTGAAGCTTTCACTGTTGAGGATGTTGAAGAAAGGCCTTTTTTCCTCTCCTTGCTTAGGGTCCCTGATGTATTTGGAATTTGGACCTTGGGTGCAGATGATTGTATATTAACCCGAACTACTCGACTTCAGGGCTAGCTAGATGTCTGAATGTCTGGTTTAGAACAAGGCCAGGGTTGTGAAGAACACAAATAACTCTGACCTTCATTTCGGTTATCTCAGTCACATAATGAACCAAAAATAAATTACAGATGCTAGCAGTTGGAGATAAAGTGTTTTTCTACCCGTTTCTCCTTTTTCAACACTTACAGACAGAAAACCAAATTCAGTTACAATCTCTGCATAGTGTTGCAGCTACACTGGTCAGGCAGGCCTGAGATAATCGAACCCAATGAGAGCTGAAAAACCCAGAGAAGTCTGATTTTTTTTCTTTGTTTGTTTGCCCAGTATTCTGCTTTGGCCAATCTGACAAAGTATTCCTTGTTCTAATTGCTGAGGTTTCAACTTTGTTTTCCATTCTCAGTTTGACTGTTCAGGTTAGCGTTGGTATTTTTCAGAAAATAGACCGATACTCTTGCTATTGAGTATGTTGTTATTGCTCTTGGGGCTTTTGGAAACGATAAAGTTGTAACAACCAAATCGCCTACTAGGTGACTTTTATCTAGGGAATGTTTACTCCCACTTCACTCGAGCTTTTAGTCAAGATCTGAAAACTCTCTGTTGAGATTTCTTTTTCTTTTTTTATTTGAATTTGGTCTTTTACTTTAAATGTCAGGTACCGCAAGGCAGAAGAGTAATTTAAGACACACTAATAAGAATCGTACCTAGCGAGCAAAACCACGCAGAGAATACTAGCTTACGTGCATTTGTGTTCCCTTTGTCTTTTCCGCTTATTTGTACTTTGGAGTACTTTTTATGTGCAACATGTGGCTACCTGTCTAGGTAATTGTCCAGGTGTACTCCAGAGCAGTTTTTACTTTGTTACTGACTGCCGGTGGTCTTGAGACATGAAACGTGTTTGTAAAGGGGAGGGTTCTCGCTCTACTTATGAAGGCCTGAAGTATGTCAAACTTGCACGCAGTTAGTACTCCTATTTTAAATTAACCGTAGCAGTTCAGTGCGGAGTCAGCAGTTGTACAGACGAGTCAAGCTGAACCAACTCAGATTATCAGAACAGTCTCCAGTGGCCTGCTCTTTGAAATTATCTTTCTTTGTTCCTGATAAAGATGACTGCCGCTGGTCTGGTTTTCAAGAACTTTTTGATGGGCTGTCTCTTCTGGCTCAACCCGCTTTGGTCTTGGTGCTGAAGATAAGTATAATTTCAGGAAAAACAGAAAATCATCTATTGATGGACAGTGGAGAATTTGCATCCGTGAACGGCTGTGCTGGTGTGGAACAGCTTATTGGCTTTGGCTTTGAGTTTCTGCCTTGCCCATCTGCATTGATCTAAAACTAGCTATGAGTCTGAGGTGCTGTTATTTATAGATATTGCCAATCCCAGCATTAGCAGCAGAGAGATGTTACGGTTTTGTCACCTCGGGAAAATGTCATCTGGTAGCATGGTAGTTCCAACCCGTTCTCTCTGGGGAAACCGAGTGGATAATGGCATTTTAAATTCATGTGTATTTGCATACTGTTGGCATCTTGTGCAAGTCCGGTATCTGAGCTTTCTTTTGCTGAGATTCCATATTTGAGGTGTTGAGTAATTTCCTGCTTGCTCAGCTGCCTTGGTCCTCTTGGTCTCCTCTGCTGCTTCTTGATATGGTTGTCAATTGATTCTTAATTGATTGTTATTTTGGCAAATGAGAGAAGTGTCGTACGACTGCCTAGAGGTTAGAAATCTGCTGCTGATGCACAACTGCCTGCCTGCCCACATGGGACTGGGTACGAAGGCGTCTTCGAAGGTCTGTGTTGCTGCCTGCGTCGCTTCCATTATGCGGCTCTTGCATCAAGTTTAGTCTGTGCTTTGAAGCAATGTTTCGCTGGCCTTCCCAAAAGAGATGTTTCAGAGCTATCTGGTTCCGATCCGTGGGAAGACAGACATCTTATTATAAGTGCTAATCACAAAGAGTCTTTTTTTTTGTTTGTTTCCTGTTTATTGAAACCTTCCTTGGAGGAGAAATTGTTGGCAGTCATACCAGGGAATTTTGTTTGTTTGTTTCAGGGATCAACAAGCTTCTTGCCTGTGGTCTTAGCTGCCCAGTGAGGACTCTTTGCTCAGTAGTCTTTGAGATTACATGGTAATGCTTCCAACAACAGAAGCATAAACAGGTTTAGGGGTATGACTTTCTCCTAGTGCTGGCGTGACTTCACTAATAGTTCTTTATTTGCAGCTGCTTATCACTGTAGCAGCTTATTTGCATATACCAGTTCAAGCAGTCATGACTGTGTTACATTCACCCATGGTTGTTTACGTAGGTTTTTTTTTTTTTTTTTTTTAAAGAAGGGATTCGCTTTGCCCAATTCTTGAAAGTTTTTAGATCCATAAGACCTGTATGGTTACTGCGTCAGAGGACTCTTCTGTGGTGCTGTGGCATTCTTGTGTTCTCACATTTTAACCTTTACAGGGTCCTTCACGTCTTAAGGCAACGAAACATTTTTCTCTTGATAGTTTATCCCAGGGTGCAGAACTTGCTCTCCCTTAGAACTTTTTCAGCTCTTCTGCGTTATTTTAACATGCTCTTTTAAAAGCTCTTGTTAAGCATGGTTTTGGCCTGTATTACTTGTCTCTAATTTTTTCTAATTTTCTAATAATTTTCTAAAATATTTTCTAATATTCTAAAAATATTTTCCAATATATTTGAGGAGGTGATAATACCCTTGCCGTTGGTTAATTTTGCCATATGGGGTTTGGACTAGCGTACACTAAGAGGCATGGCTATAACTGATGCTGAACTTTGCCTTTTCCCATCCTTCATTTAATGAAAATCTGGTTTGGGAGACTTTGTTTTTCTCACCTGCATGTTTGCAGCTTCATGTTTTGGAAGGATACTTAAAATCCATTTACAGCTATCTCATGCAGAGGTGAAAGGAAGGATTTTTGTTTGAAGTTCTTTTGGGAACCTGAAAATAGAATTGCTTGTTTTGCTCTGGGCTGCAGTTTAAGCATTTTATCTGGAAGTTATGGAAAAAAATCTCCAGGAGAATTTGCTGCTATTGCTGCCTGCCTATGTAGCTGTTTGGTGATAACAACAGTGATAATATTCAGATTAAGGGCCGCTTATTTGGGTTGTTCTGTCTTGTAGAAACATGAAAGTGTGCAGG
The DNA here is from genome assembly GCF_900496995.4 of Aquila chrysaetos chrysaetos. Lineage (NCBI taxonomy): Eukaryota > Metazoa > Chordata > Aves > Accipitriformes > Accipitridae > Aquila > Aquila chrysaetos. The sequence continues at coordinate 2,361,553 of NC_044024.1, read as the reverse complement.
GAAAGAAGTATGGTACAGCCTTTCTTCTGTAGTATGGTGTGGTTCTGATTGCAGGTGGCAAATCTGGTGAGTAGGGCACGTTAGTCAAGTGAATGGTCACTTTGATATGTGCCTGGTCTGTGCGATATGCTCCATGTTAAATGCCGCTTAGAAAAGTTTACAATCTAATAAAACCATGCGCTAAAATCTAGATGCTTCAGCAGCTCACTTGTGCCGATTTAACTCTGGCTCCACGATGGATTTGCCAACTTTTCTGGTCTGGGCAGCGATCAAGCAGATGTCTGGTACCCTGAGCTGCTTAACGTCTGGATGTCCCAGGCAAACTGCCACCAGGCATGTGCAGATAACTGCCACATGCTCCGTGAGTCTGGCGCATACATCTTTCATCTTTGAATGTTGGCTGGTCCGCACAGGTGTTGATGGTTGGACTCTTTGCTGTTCTTTATAAAACTGTGGCTTAATTTGCGGATCTTTAAGCAATAAAATGCCTTTCCATTTCTGAGTAGATGCACTGAGTTACTCAGCACTGCTTGTTGAATAACTTGTGCTCTGTCTCCACAGTAGGATATTTGCTGCCAGGCTTAATTCAGCACCTCTCTCTAGACATAGAATAGCGGCGATACTTCAACACCAGCGAGCTCCCGAGTGAAAAGGAAAGCAGTTTGCTGCATTACACTAGGAGAACGGTTTGGACTTTCTGTGAAATTTTATATTTCCAGAGAGTGATATGGTTTAGGTTTTTTCCTACCCTAGAAGCAAAATGTAAAATTCCACAGCTTCTGGATTGGTTACTCTTTTTAATCTTTTAATCTTAAGCTTGATAAATTGCTAGAATTGGCAGTTGTTGACCGAGAAGCATGTTACTAATTATCAGAGATGTAAAAAAAGAATTTCGTATTCAGATTTTATTAAATTACAGATTCTGTCTTTAGAATCGCCTTTGCTTCAGATCCTCTCAGATCCCTTACATACTGAAAGGAGGCTAGTGCAGGATAATAAAATAATTTGTAGCTTTAACACACTTATAATATTTCAGGAATGAGTAAGAACAATAGGTGAATACAAAAGTTCAGATAATCCTTTTATCTCATTTTGACTTCTGTTATATCATGTAATTTGCAATGAAAGACAGTTCATGCTTATACACCAAACTTCACTGGCTGTACAATTGGGAAGGTACCAATATAATTTTGGAACTCGATGATTTTGGGGCAGGGTGGGGGAGAAGTTAGAATGGCTGGAGAAACCAGTCAGTGCAAGAGAGCAATCATGGGGTCATTCCTTGACGCTCACAGTATGAAAAGTCATGGAATGGGACTATGTTAATGCAGTCATCAGGTTTATCTTTCCTGCAGAGGTACGATTCTTCTGTTTCCATCAAAAGGCCAGAGCCATATCTTTAACATGCAGTGACTGAAAGGATGTGTGGGGAAACCTGTCTCTCTTCTGTAGGAGATTCCATTCGGATTGGAAGAGTTTTGTGGTTGGGTTTAGTTAAATGATAATTTATATATATCATTAGAAAAGCCTTTCCTTTTTTTTTTTTTTTTTTTTAAATTTAAAATCTTATTTGTGGGATGCTGTTGATCCTGCTTGAGATGCAGGTGATTACATTACACAACACATGACTCACTGCCTTGAGCCGTGTAGCACCACTGCTGTTGCCCAATTGGAACGAACGATTTCCCAATGACAAGTAGTAATAATCTGTTTGATGACATAGTTCAGCGAACAATGTTTTGGCAGCAGGTCTGAGTGAAGTACTTACCTTTTCCTCCTTCCCAATGTGTGCCACTCCCTCTGGTGTGCTGGGGCAGGAGCTGGGCATATCCTTGGGGTCTGGGTAGGCAGGATACCTGGGCCTATCAGATGATGCTCTGCTGTTGAAAGAAGTGGTCCTGTTCCTTCCTTTCCACCAGCTCTGATGCTTCCCTGAATCACAGTCAGCTTTGCTAAACCTGGCAGAGAACCTTTCCCTTCTTTTGCCGGGTGAGCGTTCCTAGCCAGGGGAGCTGAAACGGCTCCCTCCGCAGTAGATGAGTGCCGGAGCTGATGCAGAGGGGAGCTTGGTTGTGGTTTTAGCCAGGCTGGGGAATCATTCTGGCTCACTGCAGCTGCACAAAAACTTGTCCTATCCCGCCAGGAGGGAACTGCCCTGTCACTGGACACATACGAAGTGGTCATGCAGGAGAGAGGGGTGTGTGCAGGCACATACCTGCTATTATTTCTTTACAATGAGCACTGTTCTGGCCCTTTCAGGTCAGCTTTAGTATTATTTGGCATTAGTTTGTGGCTTGGTAAAACAAAAAAACTGGGTTATGACGAACTCTTTCTTCATAATATTGCAACAGATACAAAAGTTGTAAATAGTTCTAATGCAACTATTCTTTCCATCGTCCATCACAGGTACTTAAGAGCTGAGTGACGTGTTACTGTCGATCTTTAAAAAGGAGATGGGTGTAGCTGTATGTCCTGTGTCGAAGGGGCTAAGTAAGCTCTGATGTTGGGTTTTTGATGCCAGCTAGTAAATATAGTAGAAGTCAGGCAAGTGCAGGACATTCTGGATGATGAGGCACAGTTTAGTTGCTATTTGAACAGACTGTCAGAAAAACTATTGTCTCTCCATAGAAAACAGTCTCGGTCTAAAGGGAAAAAAGAAGAATGTTTTCTCAACGTGACAAATTAGGAGCCTACATGTGTGGGTCTTCAAGATACCTACTCCCAGGAGCTAAAAACTGGAGACTGGGTATTGCTTTTAGGATAATGTTTAGGGTTTTTAGGCTTTAGCACGTGTGCTTCTTACAGTAATGTGAGTGTCTGGCAAGGGTGTTTCAGCTAAGCAAGAAATGTGAAAAGAATGAACTGAAGGGTAAAAAAGGCTTAAAAAAACTCCCCAGGCAGTACTTTCTTTGATCAGAGTACTGCACTGGGAACTCTTGAGTTTCAGGTGTTTTTGTTTGTTATTAAGGGGTATCCTAAATCACGACTGTAGCTACTACCACCTGAAATTTCTGGTCTGACTTTTTCAACGCTCCATGTCACTTTAAAAGACATCTTTGGTGTAATTAATTTTGAGGGGGTTTTCAGGGGTTTTAGACTCGATTTCAGTGACTTTAACACTTGAATACGAGCCAAACAGAGAAATACCAGTAGAAGCAAGAATAAAACAATATTCAAACATCTGCATTATTTATATGTTTAGGTGGCTGTCAATGCACACATCCCTCCGGATTATCTTCTTAGGATCTGTGAGAGACTTGGACCCCTTTTAGACAAGGAAATCCCACAGAGTGTCCTAGGTGTGCAGACTTTGCTAGGTGTCGGGCGCCAGTCTCTATTAAGGGCCGCAAAAGGTAAGATTCTCAATTTATGTGATTGACTTTTATTTTAATGATCAAACCCCCTTTTGTTTCGATTCATATTGTGGTGTCTGTGTATGTCTGCATGAACCCTGGTTTGTCTCCTATGCTTGTCAGCTTTCTTGTTGCAGTCTTGCTAAAATGCAGTTATTGCTGGCTCTGTTACATACACGTTTCCTTGGTTGAAAATGCCATCTTAAGCAGTTCTTGCCTACAGTTTCTTGATCTTGCTACTTGCTTCCTCTACCTCTCCTCCCCAGTGTGCTGGACTGGTGTTTGTGTAAATGGTGTGATGAAGTGGACTAGAGATTTGATCCATCTGAAATACGGCCATTTTTTTCATTTACACATGCCTGTGTCTAAAATAACCCAGCAGTCTGTATATTTTGCTGGGCTGTTTTTCAGGCTGATTTGTTCCATTTGTTCTGTTATTTGATTCCCTGGCCACGCAGGCAGCTGTGTCGGCTTCAAGGGCAGGGTGGCATTTGGGGCAGCAGTTAGAGGGTGGGAGAAGGCGAGACTGATTCTTCCCTGGTAATTCCTGTTTGTCCTTGCTTCAAGTTAATTTAAACGAAAGCCCCCTTTCCTTTCATGAATAGAGCACCAGTCCTACTGCTTTTGAAAAACTGCTCTGCTTGAGATAATGATCCTGAGAGCACAGTTTTGTGTTAAAACTAAACAGATCTGAGAGCCATCTGCTATTGAAAAGAGTGGTTCCTCCCTTTCCTCCTCGCTCCACGTCCCTGCCACTTTGTCCCTGTAGGAGCCAGAACTTACTTGATCCTGTGATGTGCTGATTCAGAGAGCTAAAATGTTGCAAAATTTGTTATTGCTGTTGTAGTGAATTAAATTAGCTCTTGGAAGGATCAGAGTGCTGGAGGTGGCACAGGCAGCAGGAGCATTGTTCTGGGAGAGGAGCAGGGATGGGAGAGCAGGACCTTCCTGTTTCAGTGGCAGTTGAGCACTTAATTTACTGCATGCTGTGAAGTCACACTCTGATGCTAACAAGGACTGTAGCATTCTGCTGATCCACTGGATATCACCTGGAGGGATGTGCTGTTTGCAAACACATTTCCTTACGCAAAGTTTTGGGGCTGAGTCTTGTTTGGCCTATGCTTTACTATAACAGGGTGGAGAATTTGAGGTTTGCAGGGAGGTCTGCAGAGAAACATTCCTTCGTTTCACATTCAGTTTGCATCTTAGAAGAAAACAGCAACAAAACGTAAAGAGAAAATAAACATTTTTGTGTAGGGAAACAGAAGTTTCTTAGGTGAATTAGGGGACAGAGGCTAGGTGAATCACTGAAAGATGGAGTGCTTCCTAAGCCGTGTGATAAATTCATTGCAAAGAGATTTCTACTAGATTAATGGTGCAGCTTTTTCCCCTTCAGAAAAAGGTGCTGTGATATTGTGCCATTTGGTGTGTAAACCACGCTCACTAATATGAAACAGCATACCTTTTTCAAAGTTGAAATACATGGATTTCCGCTCCCTCTAGTTGTGCATCAGTATGAAGTTTCCATTTACCGTTAGTATTTATAGGTATTTTGATCTATTTTAGAGAGTATGAGTGCTGTTTTTAATGTGTATGGTTGTAATACTCTGTGGTACAGTTTGGATTTTAATCAGAAGGTGCTCTCGGGAGTCTCTTTGAGTCACGTAAGCTTGTGCACTTCATATTCAGAGATCTAAAGGGTGATACACAGATCCACCAATCTGTGGCACTATCCTTCTGTTTCAGTCCTTATTCACCATGGAAGCTCATTTCTCTCTTTCCAGATGGCCAGAAATGGAAGAAGTCCAGGTCTAATTTCTGAGGCACTCTGAACAGTCTCAGAAAAATCACTATTGTTCTAGAGAGAAGGCTCTCTGAGGCCAGTTGGCAGCAGATAGCTGGAGAGTCTTTAAAGAAAACAGTCTTCATTTTAAAAACAATTTTTTTGGGGGGGTTGGGTGCAGAGGAGAATCTGAAACAAGGGCATATTGCCACCAATTGCAGGAAAACAGATATATTGAAAAAAAAAATCTCACTTTTCCCACTTTCAGGGAGCACATGTGTGCGTGTATGTGTGTTCTCAAATGTACAGCTCATAAGAAGAGGTCCTGTATGTGTTGGGATTGCCGAAGGACTAAAAGCATGCCGAAGTTCAATCTTGTCTCAATACAAAGTGCACCCGCTTTTTTCCATTCTCTTTTTCTTTCCGTCAGTTTAGGCTCCCTACTCACCAAAATGAAGCAAAAATAAGCTGAAACCATTTACCGTTATATTGCTTAGGAACTAGAAATCAGAGTAGCAATCTCCTTTAAGTGTTAGATCTCTGACAAACTATTTAAAAAGACAAAATTTCATTTTGGGATGCTGGGATTGGTGCTTGATGCTCTTGATTCTAAGAAGAATAGGTCAGCTGGACCTGGTTTGGCCGATTGTTTCACTAACCTGCTGTTAATCTTACCGGTACAGACTTCAGACATACGCTATGGAAAGGATCTGCATTTGCAGCTCTTCACAGGGGCCGGCCTCCCGAACTACCTGTAAATTACGGGAAACCACCGAATGTGGGTGAGTTCTGAAACATACATAAGGTGTTTTTTTTTTCTTCTTCTCTGTATTTTTATTACTGTTCCAGCTGAAACTTACTGAGTGAAACACTAGTATGGGTTTACATTAATGGCTTTTTTGACATTTCACTGTGAATTAGTCTGAAAAAGGTTTCTCACTGACAACAGAATAACCCTTTTCGTATTACTTAGGCTTGGATATTCCATAATGTGTGTACACATGTTAAAACATTGCAGCCAAGTTGAAAAGCTTTGCACGTTAACTTCCTGTTCAGAGAGCAATGTGCTTGAGTATTTCTTTATTATACACCTACATAATATGTACATATGCTTGTAATATTGAATAGGCATGGTCACAGGAGCATGTAGACAATCTTTTCATTCAGGAATCTTAGCCAGAACAAAGCGCCTGGCTCCCAGGGAACTTTTTTGACTCAAGAATTCATTTTAGTTCGATTATGACAGAAAACAGACGGCTTGCAACATCCCTCTTCAAAAAGGAAATAATCACCAAACCAACATTTGTATTACTTCAGTTTCACTTGTCCACACAGTTAGATAAAGAACTTGTATAATGCATAGATATACATAGGCATTCAGCTTACATATCATCAAAGAGCTTCTGTGTTTTGCTTGAACTGAAAAGTATTTTCCTTGTATGGTCTGAACTTTGATTAACTATTTTTATAGCAAACAAATTTGATTCTTACAGGCATAAATATAAGTCCTGTTGGTCATGATTTGTGTCTTATTAGGGTATTTGATCTGTATTTACTGTGTTAGTGTTTGTGCAAATATATAGACTTTTCCTGGTTTCTTAGGGAATCCATTCACGTATGTTTCTCCCATCTCTTTGGAGATGTAGGGATGATGATGGCAGTCTTCTGTTTCTGCCACGTCTGTTCCTCTATTTGTGCTTCTGCACTTTCTCTCTCATTACTAAAAATTGATCTTTGTCAGACACAAAAGTGACAAAGCCTGGGCTGTTTGTGGTTGAAATCGATAGCACGCTTTGCATAAGGTCTGTGGTGTTGTGGCAGCAGTGTGATGGAATAGCAAAGTTAATTATGGGTCTTCTGTATGAAAAAGAAATGGCCATTTGCCTGGAACTAGTGCATAGGGAACTATTGCATTAGTACTTTTCCTGCTTTTGTCAGATAATTTATGAGTCATACTGTGGACGTTAAAAAAAGAAAACTATTTCCATATATTAGTATGGTTACTTCTGTACATATCTATGTATTTATTCTTTTAGGCTGGTTCTGCAGTTATTTTATTGTTAGCAGTTGGGCTGATGGATTACTAATAGGCTAGATTATAGATTTATTGCACGCACTCAACTTCTGTAGTTGTATTTCTGTAAGGACTCCTGGATCAGCTCTTTCATAAGAGGAGAATCAGACCATGTGTTTTTGGAATATGCAGTATTATTAATGAACCATACTAGCAGATTGGACTTCAGCATTTGTCATGCTTTCATGACAAAGGTCTGCGCTGCTTGCTTGGTGACTGTTTAGTGACTTAGAGAACAGAATGATTTGTTGATTGTGGTGTTTTCCTATGAATCATTTTTTAAGAAATGCAAAGGTGTTATATGGAAAAGGGTCTTTTATAGCCAGGAATGAATTTTTATAAGTATTGATTCTGGGAAGAATACAGTCCTCCTTGGTGTAGATACATAAACTACTAGTAGGAGAGGAAAATGCATCTAAAGATTAAAATAAGAAGTTGACTATACTTAGGCTGTACAGGAGGCAGGAGTTTGGTTTTGGGATTTCCGATTGTTAATTGTGAAGTGGAAGTCACAAAATTCTTCTGTGTATATTTGTGCAAAACGGGTGCTTTTTTCTGGTGAGTAGTGACAGCCACAGATGCTGCAGTGTGTATGTGTGTCTTGTTCTAAAATACAAGATGAAGAAGTATGCCCAGCCTCTTTAATATTTTGGCATAATTGTGAGTTCCCATAGTGTGCTGGCTTAGTCAGATTGAGTTTTCTGGAATTACTTGCTGAAGTAGTTGGGCTGAAGTAATAGATACCCATAATAATTTGTGTTCATGAGTGAGATGTAATGATTATGTAATTGCCAGTGTAGACTGGTAAATAAGGTATAGAACTAGCAGCTAAAAATATTCTTACATTGTTTCCCTTCCAGTAATAAAGATTTAAGCTTACCACCAGAAGTGTGTTTTTCTGCTGTGAGAATGGGATTACTTGTGGTTGCCCTCCCAGCTGGAAAAGTCGGTAGCTGCAGTGGTTTGCCTTTCCATCTGGTTGGGGTTGGGATGCGACCTTGTGATCTGTACTCCAAAATAAAAGGTCATGGACAGTGGAACTGGAGCAAGAAATCAGTGCTGCCTTTTCCCAGCATGTTTGTGCAGAGCTGGGAATCTTCTGGCTGGGGGAGTCTCCGAGAAAGTGCTGACTTGTGGAAGTCGTTCTCGGGCACATGTTGTTTGTGTGTTGAGTCTTGGAGGTCTGTGGTGATCTGCTGGGGGAGGAGAGGAAGGGAAAATGCTGTCGTAGCTTTATGCTGCTGACAGGATAACAAGGTGAATATGGTGATGATGGTCTTTTAGACTGTTTCTGTGCAGGTTTTGCAGTAGTGGTATGTTTAGGACACCCTTTGTGCTCTTCCAGTCAGAAAGCTGAAAGATTGGTCGTACAGTACCTCAGCAATGGGAGTTACTCACATATGATAAACTTGGTTTTGAATACTACTTTGATTTTGTCAGGACTTTTTCTTTTTTTTTGGCAGGCAACACAAAGCAGATTAGAAAGAAGGTTGTTTTCCCTCTTTTGTTGATTACCAGAGCTGTTCTAACCCGAGTATGAAAATCTTTATGTGGGTAACTGTTGTTAGTGAAAATAACAGAGAATTTGAAACCAGAAAGTTCATAGCATAGTCCCAATGAACAAGCAGTTCAGCTCTATGGAAATTTACAGTCAAGGTGATCCAGCTACCTTAGGCCTGCCAAATAGCAGTGCTCTGATGAGGTCAGAAATCAATGATGTTTCTCTGCTGTAAATGAGTTCTGTGAGATCAGCAGCTATGAAAGCTGGAACACTTTGTTCTTTTGGTGCTTTTACTGGGTCTAGCTGTCTTTGTGGCCACACATCCACTCTCTGAGAAGATATTTTGCATGTGTGAGCCAACTGTGTTTATTTCCCAGCGTTCTTACGAAATTGAGACTTGTGTTTCTTCTGCACACTGTGAGTGGTACCCAATCTTCATGCTTGATCAGGCCCTGCGATGAGGTCACAGTTTACTCATCACATGTCCTGGCTATGTAAGATGTTATGTCCTCTTTATGAAGTTGTAGTGCTCATTTCAGAGGGTAAAATAGTATGTGAAGTCATCACCATTGATACTAGAGAAACTATTTTTAAGACAAACGTTTGTACCACTATTCTGTTTTCTATTTTTTGCTTGCAAAAACTGGAGTGAGGCAAGGATTTATAGGGAGAGGAAGAATTGAAGCAGTTTGAAAACCGCTGCAGCTAGGTGACTTTGTCCATGCTGAAATGTTTTAATTCCTTCTGAAGCTGTGACTTAACTTTGAAATTTGTGATGTCTGATGATTGTTTTTTAAATTTCGTTTTCACTGATGGGTTATTGTTGCAGGGTTTTGGTTTTATCCTTCCTAGGTGAGCTTTCTTGCAAGGGTTTTTACATTTGTGCTGTTACTGCTAGTAGAATGGATTGTGATTCAAGAATTACTGTTGTACAGCGTGTATGATTCCCCTCTGCCCCCTGCAACTGTGCCCATACTTGCACTAAGAACTCTAATTTTCCTGAAGGTGTGATCTTCAAGGACCAAGGACTGTGAGAAAGAAACAGAAAAATGCATGCATTTTACCATGTCACCCTTGGTTAGTACGACAGGTTGGCAGTTCTAGGAAGCACTGGTGTGCGTCTGTAAGCCAGGGCTTTCCCCAGCATGCCAGGAGCTAGCTGTGCTGGTGCCAAGGTGGGAGCAGGGAGAGAAAGCCCACCTCTCACGGCAGCATCAGAGGCATATTTCTGCACCTAGCTAGGAGTCATTTCAGCAGCTGGAAGTGAGGAACTTCATCTGAGAAGGCAGCCCTTCTGTTTGTGGACAAAACTAACTTACTTTTTTTAACAAGAAGGCTAGATATGCTCACTTTTTATGTGAAATAACATCAATGCAGTTTTGAAAGTTTTTCCTGGCAGGGAATAGTGAGGGGGTAGACTTGGCAGCTCTTACGCCCAGTATGGCATGAAGTACAGCAGCTAATTAGATAGGTTGCTAAAAGTTTTTAGGGCTACTATGTTGCTACTTCTCTGTGTGGGAATTGGGTGGTTTTTTAGTGCTGTTAGGCCTTATGAGTGCAGTAACTTTATTGTACTGAAGAAAACAAACTTCATGGGGATTTTTGTCATGTGTGGGTAATTCCCTATTTAGATATTGTGTATTAATCTTCCACCAAAAAATAGGAGAACTGGAACTGGGGTGGTTTGTTTTGTTTCATTGCGGGTTTTTACTTTGCAGTGCCTTTGAAGGCAGTGATAGTTTATAAAGTGTGGGAAGACAAAAATCTCAGTCACAGCTTTGCATGTGGCATAGGTTTCTGGTATGCCCTAAGCATTTTTATAGTGAGGATCAGATACATTGAATACATGCTACTTTTTGTTCAAAGATGCTGTTGCTTTGATAAAGATGGTACTCCTTATGGCACAACAGTAGTTCTGTATTTCTCTGAAACTTGTGATTGAAGCATTTCATAAGCAGTGGTTTTTATTCTTTAATTATCCATGGGAGACTGAGGAGTCTTGTCCCCATTGTGCAAATAGGGAAATAGACACAGAAAAAAAGTGAAATTACTTTCACATCCTCTGAAGCTGAACTGATTGCAAGTCTGGGAATCGACCGGAAAAGTTAGGCGCCAAGGGCCAAATGAAAGGCTGTGTGAGTTAGGTGCCTGACTATTCGCTGTACCTTTTAGAGTTTCCTTCGTGTGATTTACAACAAACGGCAGCGGTAAATTTTCAGAAGGATTGCATAGGAACACTGTAGTATGCAGAAGGTATTGTGATTATCGGGAATATTTTGAGATGCGAGTATACCTTTTTGATTCACGCAGTTCTTTGTGTGCTTAAAAAAAAATGTTCAAAGCCATTTGAAATTGTTTAAAGGCGGATACACTGTTATTATTTACTTAAGTGATTTAAGCATTGAAAGGCACAGCAGTTACCATATTGCTAAACGACTACATTTCTGTGTTGTCAAAACAGTGTCCACAGTGTGGGGGAAAGGGAGGTGTAATATTTTTAAGAACTTAACTTTTAAGATGGCATACCTAAATAGTAAATAGAGTAATGTGTAGGCAAACCTGACGGTACCTTTGTGCAGCATTTATCACTACAGGATCTCTGTGCCTTCCTGTGGGGAAAAAGGGTTAAAGATTTCATTTTTACTTTGCTAGGGGAGACAGTTTCATGTAACAGTTCCTCTTTAATATCAGGTATCAATTGAATAGTAGGTTGATAGTAAATTAATTTGGTTTAGTGTGTTTTGCTTTTTTAGTATTGCTGAATATGTGTTTTTACATGAAAAACAAATATTGACTGAAGGTGAGGTCACGCTGGGAGCCTGATGACTTTTGCAAGCATCTCCACCTTTTATGGAACTTTTGTTTTCTCATATGTAGTGTTTCAGTTGCATCGAGTGATTAAAAATAGTCCAAATTTCAGAGCATAAAACTGAGAAATGAAAATACTTTCTGCAAATCTGGAAACAATTTATTTTGCTTGCCCATTTATCTCTCTGCTTGCATATAAATACTTCAATTGCGTAAATTTACAGAAGTGTTATGGGTTAGTAACCCTTTGAAATGGTGCTTCTTGACTTTGTAGATTTTTTTTTTTTTTAACGTTCCATAATCTTTTTTGTGTAGATAGGCAATGATACGTTGATACAATTAAGAAAATGGGTCAAGTTGTTCACTATACTTTTAAACTAAAGGACTGAAAGGCACTAAAGAGCTTCGTGCTGCTCCTGTGAAGCCCTGCCTACTTCAATGTGCAGTAGACAAGATAAGGGGTTTCTTCAGGGAGCCTGCTATCGCAAGGACTCAGCGAAACCTACCGATATAGCAATGTTAGATCCTTAAGTGCCATTGAAGAAAAACTCTCAAAACTTTAAAATCCAAAGTTCAAGTGGTATAAATTAGGATAGGTGAAATTCAATACCCCAAATGATCTCAGATTACGCATCAAATCAAAGATTAGAATTAGGATCTTTGTGTTCTACAGCCATAAGCCAGCAAAGGCACATAAGTGCCTGTTTTCTCCTTTTCTTGTCTAGTGGAAAGATTCATAGTTATCATCAGTGAAACTGCTAACAGTGCTTTTTTACATGATGTTTTTCTGTATTTAGATTTCAGGCTGTTCTTGTAAGGACTCCTAGGGTTAGCAATATGAAATAATTTGTTGTTGTTGCAGTTTTTTCTTGTGCTTGCCATTCTTTTGACTGGGGCTTTTTCCATTGGTGCCACATATTTCTTATTCTTCAGTTACATTGCCATAGAAATGCATCGATGTTGCTGCTGCTGCTTATAATGAGAGAGGTTTTGTGAGGAACATGTGGAAGACCATTGACTGTCACGTATGATCTGGAACTCATTTCAAAGAAGGATTTTGATCACAAAAAAAGCACTTTATTATTATACTCCAAAAATAAATTTGTCGTAATTGTTTTAAGGAAATTATATGTTACTAATACCATGTTTGCCAAATCCATATAGAATAAATGTACCTGTTGCCTGTTCATGAATTGAACACTTGGAATAACTTCTAGCTGTGATGGGAACTCTTTATTTTGCTTTGATTTTTGTATAAGAAAGTAGGTGCAGTGTGTGGTGTGGTAGATATTGAAAGGCTTCATCAGGAGTGGGCTTTCTTTTTACAAGACTGTACAGAATGTTCTGATAAGGTGGAAGGGGCTCTGATTTATGGATTATAATAATAAAGCTGTTACCAAATATTATATTTGATTTAATATTTATTTACTTCGAGCTCTGGTCAAAATTAATGTATTAGTTTTCCTCTTGTTTTGTTTTTCTCTCCCAGTAAATATAATTTCTGCCAGGCAATTAACTGGATATGGACGTTTCAGCCACTTGTTCCCAACGTCCACCTACCAACACATGAAAATGCATAAGAGGATTTTGGGACATCTATCATCTGTTTATTGTATAGCCTTTGATCGCAGTGGGAGAAGAATTTTTACAGTAAGTTTAAAAATTTTACTTTTCTTGGAAGATTGCTTTGCTTGGTTTGATTTCTTTCTTTCTTTCTTAAGTCCTGCAACAGCCTTTTAGTCACTGATTGAGATGCAGACATGGCTTCCAGAAAAAGAAGGGAAGAAAAATCTTTAAATGTATGGAAAACCCATCTCTTTCTATGCTAATTTTCACTTTTCATTTGACTTGGTATTTTAAAATTGCTCATGGCTCTGGTAGACTGAAACTTAGTCAGCTATTTGCTTCCCCATGTAGAACCTTACAGCAGGGTTGTTCCGGTCCAAAGCTTGCAACCCTCACTTGAGACGTGCTCATTCTTCTTTATTTATCATCTTTCTTGCTGAATGGCACCTGCAGTATTCTGGGATTTGGATTTAATTTGCATGCTGCTTGCTGGGTTAAATCTTAACACTTTTTTAAAACTACGTTTTACCTTTTGGTAACCTTGGAAATGCTGGCAATCCTTTCCTTACATTTCAGTAAAAACTTGTTGATGAATAGAAGACCTCATTACTTCATCTGCAATTTACTTCTCAACTAAATTTACTTTCTAGAACTTGTAGTATGTCAGTGAATATATGAATATTATTTTAAGTTTTTCTCCAGAATATATTAACATACATTTCTGTGATACTGCCCTTGCTTTTTGTTGTGCATATTTAAAAATTAACAGCTTTTTCAAATTAATAATGCATCTTTTAACTGTTAATGTTAATCTCTGTCTTGTCTTGTCTTTGCCCTTGTCTCTTATCAATAGGAGTTTAGAAACAGATTATCTGGCAGGCTAATTGTTGTCTTTGTGTTCTTGCTAGCTTCTCCACTCATTATAAATTGGTCAGATAGAGATGTTGTTAATGATAATTACTCTGGGTCACAGTGAGGGCCTTTCCATTTTTGTTTATGCCATAAAGAAATCTTTCTCATCTGCAGTTATATGAAGAACTGAAAGTGATTTGTGTTTGAATTTAGCTGCAGTTAATAAAATGTAATTTAAAGTCAAATGATGTTGATATTGCAGTTAGTTTTATTGTGTTATGTTCCTGAATATATAGTAGCAATCCTAGCCCCTAGTGTTAATATTCTTTGTAGTATCTGAATAGTGGAAAGGTGTGTGAACTGTCTAAAAATTCTTGGTAATATTGGGATTGAGTATGAAATTATGTAGCTGCTACTATAAGTAAAAATATTTTACAGTGATGTGCATTGGATATGCTTTTGAATTGTGTCCTGTCCTGAACTGAAATCTCACTGACATAGCGTTTCAGTTGCATGTGATGTTGCATGGTTTCTTTCTTTGAGTGGTCCAACTTTCTTCCGTTAACAGAAATTGAACCTCATGGTACATCTGCCTTACAGCTCCAGGAGCACGGCAGAGGCTCTGAGATCCCTCAGATGCTTAAGTGCTCTTTTTCCTTAGAGCTTAAGTCTTATGATCACTTTGATTTTACTACTGGCTTGATCCAGCTCACACAGATAAATAGGTCTTTTGGTAGTATGTAATGAAACATTTTATCTTCTTAAATTTACTTTAATTACTACTGCACTGTACTGAGAGGAGTTGTGTTAACAGCAGTAATCATATCTTAGTATGAAACATAAGACAGTGGCTTCTGTTTTATAAATATCTAAATCCCTGACCCCACAAGGTGATTCCCAAACTCAGGTAGTTGTGCCTCTGTGGAATCCCGCTGAAGTTGTTCTTCTGGCAGGTTCATGATGCAATAGTGCTTTAGATACCTGTTTGTCTACAGTGCACATGTGTATTACGCACACATAAAACAAGTATGTTATTTTATATAATCTTTGGAAATTTTTGTGTGCCATTAGGGGTCAGATGATTGTTTGGTCAAAATCTGGGCTACAGATGATGGGCGCCTGCTCTCAACGTTGCGAGGACACTCAGCTGAAATTTCTGACATGGCTGTTAACTACGAGAACACGCTGCTTGCTGCAGGCAGTTGTGATAAAGTAGTCCGAGTATGGTGTCTTCGAACCTGTGCCCCAGTCGCAGTGCTGCAGGGCCATTCAGCTTCCATTACTTCCATACAGGTAAGGAATGACATTTTTTTCCTAAACCCTTGAATTAAAATGGTACTAAGAGATGTGGATTAGCAATCGGGGATCAAGTATATCTTTTCATCTCTGGCGCCTAGATTTGCCCCAACTCAAGGGCGTTGTTTCCTGGCAAACTCAGTCCTGCGCAGTGGCCAACAACTGCCTGAGGGGAGGATCCTGGTTCTTCCAGCTGCCTTTAACTATGTGGTCCCATTGCTGCTTCCTTAGATCTAGCAAATGCATGGTTACCGAGAGCATCAGATCAACTAGCTGAGCCAAGGAGACATGGCTGGCATCTCTGGTGATAGTCCTTGCATAGCGGTTGAACCAACAGTTGTGTGTTCGCAGAGAATGTTTATATTTCAGAGGAATACTGTCAGCTGAAAATCCTTATTCGACATTGCTTATTTGCTCATTATCTTAGCCTGTACCATAAAGAGCTGTTCTGGATATTGTACCATAGATAGACACTGCAGCAGCTGCAGTACAGCACAGATCAGGGTTTGCAGAGAATCTGTGCTTGTGCCCATGCAGTTTCAGTTGTGTGGCAAGTGCCCAGTGAGCAATAGCAGAGCAGGACAAAGTAAAAAAGACTAAACTGCCGGCACCCAGTTGTCTAGTGGTGGCACAGTCAATAATGGCTAGTAATTTGCAGTTTATTTGCTTTAAAAAACCCACAACTGCCAGGCAGAAACCTCCAACAAAACAAAATTCCAGGATAAAAAAAGACAATCCCTGCAATTTGGCAGGTTATGCACACAGAGGGGAGAACACATGGGTAACGAGAATCCCTCTCTTCTGGAGCCTTGCTGCCTTAGATTCATCACAGGCTTCTCCAACATGCCAGTAGTCCCTGGGAGTCTCATTTCTCCCCCTCTTGCCTACACTTCCAATTTCATCTGATTTTCCCTATGCCACAAGTTAGTCACTTTAAGGTAATTGTTTTGGAGACATATTTTACAACCTAGTTTTGTATATTATTTGTTAATGTGATATGTTAATGCATCACTCACAAGCTTTTTGTAAAACTCTGGTAATTTAGAGAATAATCACAATCAGTCATGGCTTTTTGAGGAACCAGTGCTTGATCCCTTTATCAAAAACCAGATAGCCAGAGGTTTAAAGGTATTGCTGCAGTTAGGAAATTAAAGTGAGAGACTTCAGAATGAAAAGATTTCCTACTCCTTAGAGAGGCAGAGGAGAGGTTCAGGAAGAGGGAGGGAGTGGGAGTCCTACTGTGCTGCTGGTTTTTGTTGGGCTTGGATGCAGGAATCATTTTTGTCTTTGTTACCATATTTGATCCAGTTCTATCACAGAAAGAAATAATTCATCATCTTGTTGCCCCATTAAAAGGGTCTAGGCTTGTTTCAT
Organism: Aquila chrysaetos chrysaetos; assembly: GCF_900496995.4. NCBI lineage: Eukaryota > Metazoa > Chordata > Aves > Accipitriformes > Accipitridae > Aquila > Aquila chrysaetos. The sequence continues at coordinate 2,344,946 of NC_044024.1, read as the reverse complement.
CTCTCCAATTTACTAACTTCTGTGTGGTAGAAACAAAGACTTGCTAGTCAAAATGTAGGTGTTTTCCATTTCCTCAGCTTTATTTTTATGGAAGCTCAGATTCTGTGATTATCCCTCATACTGCTCTCTGTACTCCCGGTGAGAGAGCTAATATGTTCGTGAAAAAGATTCGTATCAACATCCATTTACAAGTTTCCAGCATGTAAGGGGAGAAAGAAATTAGTTGGTTTAACTGTTACAACTTTATTTTTAGTTCTCTCCGGCAAGGAAAGGAACAACACGATACCTCACTTCCACTGGTGCTGACGGAACAATCTGTTTCTGGCAGTGGCACGCTAACACCATGAAATTTAAGTAAGCCTGTTTAGATAATTATAATTATCTTGAATAAAGGACGAATTTATTTTGAGTTTTAGCATGGAGAGGAATGCTGAGATAATTAAATAAGGGCATGTTCTTTCTCAATAAACAAGTTTCTCGGGATATGTTCTCCCATAGACACGCTGTGCAGGAGTGCCATACCAGTGTGTGGGGCAGGGAGAGCTTTCAGGGAGTCTATGGCATTACAACCCAGAGGGGAGGCAGAGATCAGGGCTATTATTTCTGGGTTTTGTGCTTTGCAAGCCAGTGTTGTGGAAGAACTTTCAGCTTTTATGTTTAGGACTAAATCCTTGTCCAAAATGTACAGGCAGAAGAATTTATTTGCTTTTAATCAGAACACCACACATATGTAGACAACATCAAACTCATACTTAATAGGGAGTAAATGTTATTAGACTAACCGTTCGCCAGGTTCTGTTTTAAATAGATTTGAATTGGTGAGTATCGTGATAAATAAGTTAAATAGTCTTTTCAATTTAGAAAATGATAGTTTTCTTACTAAACTAAGGAAGAAAATTACTAAAATGAAAAATAAGTTTTACTAGGTTTAGGTGAGAATTCTGAAATAAAGAGACTTAGGATGGGCCAACTGACCTTAACCTGCTGAGCTGCAGTGCACTATTCTTGTTGAACGGCATCGGAATAAAGTAATGAAAAGTAAAAATGTTGTGTTGTTGCATATAGGGATCGCCCTGTAAAATTTGCAGAGAGGTCCAGGCCTGGTGTTCAGATATCTTGTTCATCTTTCAGTTCCGGTATGTATGCATTGTAAGGTAGCTGAAAGTATTTTATGAACTATAATTCCTTTGGTGACAGGACTGTTACTTCTTTTTTAATACAAATGGTATTAAACCCCTTTTCAGTTAATTATAGCACTGTCAAATTGTGATTGTTTGAAATTTTCCATGCTAAGCATCTGCCTCAAGCTGCTTTTTCTCTCTTTTTTTTCTATAATTTAAGATAAAATGTCTTGATTTACTTCCAAGGAAGACTATGCGTTCAGTCTGTTGTTTTGCACATCAGAGATTTTTCTTTGTAACGTCCTTTTAAGGTTTTATCTTGTAAAGTTTTTGAATGAAGAGTTCTTGAAATCTGGCAGACAGGTGGCCTCTGTTCGAAGGTTACACTTTTGCTAATCTTCCAAATTTGGCTAAGTTCTAGGAGGATCATTTCGATGTGTTTGAAAATGTTAGCTTAACTGACATCCTTTGTTGCGGCTTTGAATTCTCAAAAATAGTGATTTTTAGAAACAAAATTATGTAATTTCTCGTTAATTTTTGCTATCTGAAATTGAGAGCTGTTCTAGAGGCATGTGAGCCTTGCCCACGTTCCTTTTTTAAAACCAGAAATCCTGAAATAACTAAAACCATTTCAATGCAGTAAGCAAAAAGTGCCCTTTTTGTGCAATATTGTAAATAGAACAAACATTACAAGAAAATAGCTTAATCACTGACTCCTGATTCAGCCATAATTTCTCTGATGTGTGTCAAACAGATGTTGAAGGTGCGCTTAAATATTTTCTTTGATATTTACCAGTGAGAACATGAAACTATTCCCCATCTAATTTTCCACATAGGCTGATGAAGAACGCTGTGTTAATTTCTGAGGCAAAGCAGAGTAGTTTGTTGGATGAATGTTGTAACTTGCAATATTCTCTTCCTTTGGTCAGAAAGGTTTGCAACTGGAAAATATTGTAGAGCTCATAGTTCAAAGCTGATATGGTCTGAGAAAATACAGATCAAAGCAGAATTTGTCAGAGTTAACCGCTTTGTTCAGCACATATGTTTTGATTACATTAAAATTTTCTGTTTAAAACTGTAGTTTGCTGCTTTGACAATAAAGCAGTAATTACAAGTCAGTTGTTCCTTGGATGGCTTTTCTTCTCACAGAAAACACTGTCTTCCTTAGGTGGCATGTTCATTGCAACAGGTAGTACTGACCACGTCATAAGAATTTATTATTTGGGCTCAGAATCTCCGGAGAAAATGGCTGAGTTAGAATCTCATACGGTAAGAGAAAAATTGGAAAGCAAATCTTCTTTTTCCCTGCTTTACCTTATTTCAGGAACTTCGATTTTGTACATCCTATTTGACTTGTTTTCTGTCTTTAGAGTTGAGCTGGCTCTCAATGCTCTGGTATTTAAATGCCTGAAAATTTGTGGTATGTTTATTTTAAAATTCCTCTGAGGCAGGAGATGTGTGCAAAACATGCTTTATGTATTTCATTCCCCCAGCAAACTGAGGGACTAGATGATTTTCCCATATTCTTGAAGAAAGTCTGTGTTGGAATGAAGAATTAAAGCAGTTTTCATGCACGATGTGATTTTTCCTATTAAATTTACTCTTGAGTATTTAACTTTAGTTGTGACCACAAATCCGCATAACAAGAAAAAACAAAGTAATTCTGGTTTTAGAGCGTGCAGTCAAACTTTGGATCATGATGGTAATTTCATTTAGAAAATAAAGCAAGCTTAAAAGCATCCTTTCTCAGGTAATGCAGAAGGGTTCTCGTAAAAACTCAAACTATTTAAAATATCTGTACAATGACTTTCAATGATAGTTTTTGAGTTCAAGTCTTGATAGCTTTTATTAAAACTGTTGAATGTTTCAGTTTTAATGAAACCCCATAAAGAAGCATCACTAAAGCAATATCAAATCTTTCTTCATTTCTTAGTTGTTACCGAGAGCAGGTGATGATTGCGTTATTTATTATGTGCATGGTAAACAATATATCAGAAAGGCAAGCTTATAGCAACACTGATAGGGCTGTCAGTTGTGAGGAGTTCAGAGCATTTGTCTTTGAACCTTAATAGCCCAGCTGCCCACCTTAACAATATTTTATGGATTAAAGCTGAGGTCTAAATTGATTCACTGAACTTCAGTGGGAGTTATGGGTCTCACATTTAAGTCTCAGACCTCCAAACCAACAAATCTAACAAGTATTTTGCTCACAAAAGAAAAAATGTTTTCTATATTCAGCAGTTCAGATTTGGAATAAACCATAATTCCTTTTATTTTTGCAAGTCTGCTCTTCTTCATACCACAGACTGCTGTCAGCCCACCCCTGAAAAAAAATCCTGAACTGGGCACTTGGTTATCAGGAGCTAGAGACGTCAGTGGGAGTGAAGATAGCAAATGCATGTAGCCAACACAAGTATTTAGCAAAATAAAAAAATTGCAAAACCATGTCTAAAACAGAACATTTGTTTCTCAACAATTTAAAAGTGGAAATAAAGCCAAGGTGTGCATTTTTTTGATGAAATGTTTTGATGCACTTTAACATTAGGTCTAAAAATTGCAAACCTGCTGTGATCATTTATTCAGTTAAGTGATTCTTTCTCCATCTTGTTGAGTGCTGTACCTACCAGGCCTTGTGAGCTCCTGAGGTTCCTTATTCCTGCTAACTCTGTGGAGTCTAAAAGGTGCAGAGTTCCCCAGGCAGAGCTTACCCCGGGTTGTGTACGGTCCTGTGGCACTGTGCAGGAAGACTGTGCTCAGGCAAAAACAGAGCTGCTGCAGCTTCTTCCTGCTGAAGGTCTAAGAGTCAGGGAGACTGAGTCAGAAATCGTTTCTGTCTCTGAGCTACTTCTGGAGCAACACGAAACCATCACCTCTCTGAAGTTTTTTATTTCAATGTTTAACACAATATGTCTGGGCAAGTTTTAGCTTCAAATGTGACTTTTCTGTTCTTGAATTTGTAAGATAGTATGTTGTAGGACGTGTACGGGAAGATGCAATTTGCTAAATAAGCTGCTCATTAAGATCTTTTTGGATGAGCGTTTCAGCTTACAAAGCACTTAACTACTATTTTTTTCTTCTCTCCTATTTAGGACAAAGTGGTTGCAGTCCAGTTCTGTAACAATGGTGACAGGTGAGTGGCTGTCCTGGGATTTTGACATGAGAAGTATGATATTTAATTTTCCAAATAACTTGTCAGAGAAAATTTGGTGCAACAGGACCAAATGGGCTTTGATTAATCTAGACAAATTGCTTAAAGTACATTGCAAGATGTGTGTCATATCCACAAACTTGGACTTGCTGCCTTCTGCTGTAACAACAAAAATGTTCTGTAACTGTGCTTTTGTTTTGTATTTTTTTAAACTGAGCAAATTGGAAACCAAATTTTGTATCCTTTCTGTGTAAGAGTGTCTTACTTCACAGGTAGCCTTGTTAAATACAGAAAGGGTTACTTCTGGAGTAAGAGCATTATAATAAATGTACTTTGAAGCAAAAGTTAGAACTGTTACACATACATAGATGGTCAGACAAGTAAGTCTGCAAGGAGCTGTGGTCTGATCTTCATTAAAGGAGCCTCTCTTGCGAGGTGCTTTTACCTGGTAAAACATCTGAGTATATTCATTGTTTATAATGGGATCAGGGATTTGGTTTCTCAATTACTTTTCTTTCTTATTTTTTCTTAACTAGAACATCAGGTTAAATGTGGGGGAAAAAAGCTTGTTGGCTTTATCATTTCAGTCCTGTTAGAGCAAGATGAAAAATAAGCACATACACGTTTATTTATCTGTGTGGCTGTTGTTTGAGTTAGTGACTTTTGGGCATCCGTTTTTCTGGAGCTGCAGGAAACAAAAGGGGTAGCATGGTGACTGTACCACATGTCTGTTTGCCAGCCATGGCTAGTGCTGATGGCCAAGGTAGAGGCAAAGGGGAGGCCAAGCTACCAATGACAGTAGCACTTTTGGTAGCTTTTACATTCAAAGCAGATATATTCCCTTGTTTCTGTACTGGGGCACAGATGAGGAGGCCACTTCTTTACCAACTGCTCTTGCTCTGTCCTCTCTGTAGTAAGTAGTATGGGAATGTGACACTCTGACTTCCAAAAAAGTATGCTCTTAGATTAGCATCTGAGTAATGCTGTCTGCACTGACCGAAAGGATGTACAAACTCAGTGCAGTCATTTATGAAAAGAAGATAAACATGAAAGGGGAAATAAGACTTGGTGTGTTGTCAGAAGTGAAATGGAAGGAAATCAAGGAAATAGTGGCATCTAAATGATGAGTATCATGCATAATGAAAACAAGGAACTGTAGAACTACCTTTTATCTTGGGGGTTTTTGTTTGGGTTTTTTTTCATTACTTCACTGTGCTCTTATTTATGATCCATATGAGAATCATGTTGAAGCTGATAGTGTTGTTGATAGATTATGTATATGTTTGGGTTTTTTGTTAGAATTTACTTCTATTGCATATGTTATCTGTATCATTTATACCAGCTGGGGACCAGAAAGCAGCCAGCGATTAGCATAATTTGAAAACATTTTCCAAATAATATGACATTGCTGATATGTTGCTGAAACATAAGGCCATCCACCCCTTACTATCTGTCTCATTTAATTCCTTGGTGAATGATTTCTTTTGCAAGTCCCTCTCTGGGCACATTGAAAAAGCAAGTTGTCTCTTCTGGTGCTCAGAGTTCTGAAAAATGTGGGAAGAGTGTTTGTTTTCATAAACACACTCAAAATTCATAAGAGCTCAACTTCTGTGAGGTTCTAGAGTGATAAACATGATAGGATGAATAAACAGGCCCTCATCCCTCATCGTGTATTTTTGTAACTCTGAAATTGCCAGAAAAAACCAACCCCCAAAAACCTGACTTGCTTCCAAGGGGGAATAAGCAAAGAATAGCTCTTTAATGGGATTTAAAGGTGCAGTTGATCCTTGCATCCCAAATTTGGATCCAGGAGTAGATGCTTAGTAGATAAAATTCGCCTGCTTAATTTGTCTGCATTTGAGATTAAAACTCTCCTTTACACATGTTCTTATTACAATTGTTTGGCTTTTCACAAGGATTTGGATTTTTTTTATGTAATACTTCAGTAGTGTCCTACCATATTTTTGTGGTGTCTCCTTGCAACCCACTATCTTTAGTCTTCACTGAGTCACCAGTACATCTAGATAGCTTAACATCACCAAGTGTCACGTTCAATGGCTTAATCTTAACATTTCCTGGAGTGAAGACTGTGTGAGTCTGTGTTCATTTATGTGACTAATGATGAGCTACAGTACTTACTTTGACTAGTTTCTGGAACTGAGTATATGAGACAGTTACTCTACACGCATATCACATGCTCTCTGAACTCGCAGTCCTTGGTTAATTGGTCTGCTTTATTATTCATAATAATTTACTTATCTCTGATGACATACCTGGCAAATATGTGAATTTCTAGGCAAATATGTGAATTTCCAGTTAATTAGTTTAGATGATAACAGTAATCATGTGGTCTTAAAGTTTATGAAGCAAACCATTCCAACCTGCAGAGCTTTCAGTTTTTAAAACTGTGCTAAGCCAGGATGCTATCTCTTATGCAGCAGTGAAAGTCAGGATGCTCATGATAAAACGTATAAAGGTGCCTATAGGCGTGTTTGTGTGTCAAACTTCTGCAGCACAGCTGTGTTGGAGAGTGGCGTGACAAGCTTTGATTAGTGATCAACATGTTAATGTAAATGGGCTTATGCCAGCTTTTGCTCATATTCCTTATTTTGCTTGGCAGGAGGTTTAAGGGATATGTGCAAGCAGGAGCCTTCCAAGCAAAACTGTAGCTTTGCCAGTGGAACTGCACCTGTACTTGGAGATCTTTGTCATGTAAAATTATGTGGGAATGTACTGCTATAATTGTACTAACAGTTCCTTCCAAGCACTGTGAGAGCACAGGTCTCAGCGGGGGTATTAGGTCACATAGTCACTGAAAATTATATGCTATAGTGATGCTTTTAATGGAAAAGTGATAGCTTCCTTTTTATTTTAATATAAAGAAGTAAAAACAAAAAGAAAATAAACTTGTCACAAGCATTTTTTAACCATTTTTCATCATGATGAAAAAATTCAGATCAGGGAAACTGAAAAGGGGAAACAATCACTTATTAAAATAAAATTGAATAGGCTTGCCTTTTACATGTAATTTTGTGTGTAAAAGGAATATACTTTTAAAGGTGTTGGCCATCCTATGAAAATGTATTACTTGAGGAGCTTTTTTAAAAGTTCTCAACAAAAATTATTTCTGTGACATTGATAGCCAAAGCATTATGATGTAGCTAACTGCATTTGCTGGATGCTTGAATTTTTTAAACAAGGAGGAGTTTAAAAAAGAAAATACTCATATTCAACTTCACAGGCAGGGCTACCTACTTGTGTTCAACTTGGGTATTTCCCTTCCCTGTCTTCACCCTCTCCCTAAGTTAATGTATTATAATTTATGCTAGACTTCTGGCATGCAGTTTTTCTTTCTTTGCTGCCACTATGAACTGCTCCAGAGATTTGCTGATGTCATTAAAAAGGGAATGTGCAGCTTGTATGAATTACGACATTGAAGTCATTCCAAGGCCATCTGCTAGCTGTAACCAAATGTAATTAATGTTGTGGGATATAAACTCTTTTGTACCGTACAATATCTGATATGAAAATTGTAACCTCACTGTCTTTTAATTACATTCTCTAGATCAGAGATGCACAAACAATATAAAGAATAAGTGTTGAAAAAAGATTAAATACATTCTAGCTTCTGTGCTGGTGTGAATGGGCGTGCTCTTGGCTTGCCAGCGTTCTGTAGCTGCCTGTTTCCTGTGGCAGTAGTTCATGGATATTTTATGAGTTGTTAAACACGCCTATGTGTGGGCATATAGAGAGTAAGACAAGTATATATATACAAGTATATATATACTTGTGTACATGTGTGTGTGTACGTTTGTTGCAGAGTAACATAAAAGTAAGTGCTTGTAGCGACGTTTTCTAAGGTGAATGACAGTCCTCTGCCAAGCTCCTAAATATTCTTGCCACAGGATTTAGCATGCCCACACTGTTGCTGAGGATGGAAAACTCCATAGCGAAGCTACTGAATAGTGAGAAAATAAGATCTTATGATGGGCATGTGGGTATTAGACCAAAAGCAGTGGTGACTTATCCTTATTCAGAATTTCATTACTTTTGTTTTGTTTTGTTTTCCATAGCTTAAGATTTGTCAGTGGAAGCAGAGACGGAACAGCAAGAATATGGCACTATCAGCAGCAAGATTGGAAGAGTGTGGTCCTGGATATGGCTACTAAAATGACAGGGTAAACCAAACTGAAACAGAATACACTTCATAGCCACATTTACACAAAAGCCAAAATCTTCCATTGTATTGAAAACTATTTATTTACTTCCATTTTGAGTTAATTTCAGTGCATGTTTTTTGTGTATTGAAAATGCCGTGGCTCTATCTGTTAAGTTACACAGTTAATTAGGCCCCAAAAGAAAAGATTAATACATTGGTAGTTCCCTACTCTAATAGTTGCGGAATATTTAGTATTTTATATACAAAGTAAGAATGTCAGAGTTCATCTCACAGAAAGAGGTTTTAGTAGAACCTCATTGATCACATGCTGATATGCTAATATATATGTCCAGCATGTTTCTTAACATTGTACTTTTCCTTAAGTTTTCAAGTAAGAGGTGAGATATGGTGATTTGGTTCTCAGGTTCAGTTAGGGTTTTGTGTTTTTCTTTTTGAGATCCTCAAGTGACTTCTGTAAATGGCCTTGTAATTGAATATGCACAATAACAAAAGGCAGAAATGGAGAAATCTATTAGGCATTTTGCTTTGCGGAATTCTTTATATTTCATATAGTTACATTTTTAATAAGTTAGCTGTCTGTGGAGGGTTAACCCTGGCTGGACGCCAGGTGCCCACCAAAGCCATTCTATCACTCCCCCCACCTCAGCTGGGCAGGGGAGAGAAAATATAACAAAGGGCTCGTGGATCGAGATAAGGACAGGGAGAGATCACTCACCAATTACCGTCACGGGTAAAACAGACTCAAGTTGGGGAAAATTAACTCACTTTATTACAAATCAACCAGAGCAGGGTAATGAGAAATAAAACCAAATCTCAAAACACCTTCCCTCCACCCCTCCCTTCTTCCTGGGCACAACTTCACTCCCGGATTCTCTACCTACCCTCCCCAGCAGCGCAGGGGGACGGGGAATGGGGTTTATGGTCAGTTTATCACACGTCGTTTCTGTTGCTTCATCCTCTTCAGGGGCAGGACTCATCACCCTCTTCCCCTGCTCCAGCGTGGGGTCCCTCCCACGGGAGACAGTCCTCCACGAACTTCTCCAACGTGGGTCCTTCCCACGGGCTGCAGTTCTTCACGAACTGCTCCAGCGTGGGTCCCTTCCACGGCGTGCAGTCCTCCAGGAGCACACTGCTCCAGCGTGGGTCCCCCGTGGGGTCACAAGTCCTGCCAGAAAACCTGCTCCGTGGGCTCCTCTCTCCACAGATCTGCAGGTCCTGCCAGGAACCTGCTCCAGCGTGGGCTTCCCACGGGGTCACAGCCTCCTTCAGGCACCCACCTGCTCTGGTGTGGGGTCCTCCACGGGCTGCAGGTGGAGATCTGCTCCACCGTGAACCTCCATGGGCTGCAGGGGGACAGCCTGCCTCACCATGGTCTTCATCACCACGGGCGGCAGGGGAATCTCTGCTCCGGCGCCTGGAGCATCTCCTCCCCCTCCTTCTGCACTGACCTTGGTGTCTGCAGGGTTGTTTCTCTTACATGTTCTCACTCCTCTCTCCGGCTGCCATTTCTGTGCCCGCTGTAACTTTTTTTTTCTTTCTTAAATATGTTATCACAGAGGCACTACCGCTATCACTGATGGGCTCGGCCTTGGCCAGCAGCAGGTCCGTCTCGGAGCCGGCTGGCACTGGCTCTGTCGGACATGGGGGAAGCTTCCAGCAGCTTCTCACAGAAGCCACCCCTGTAACCCCTCTGCTACCAAAACCTTGCCACAAAAACCCAATACGCTGTCGAAGTATGATTTGGATTTATTTAGCAGGTTCTTGCTCATTATAGAATTTACTCATATTAATGACTGATAAGAAAAATGCCTTGTAGGAAAAAACTTGATAGAACTGAACTGCTTGAAAGAAAGAATTGGGATAGGCAAGGGTGATCACTTAAGAAGAACAGAAGAAAAACTTGTCCTTTTTAAGGAAATAAAACTCTCTAAATCTTAGTGGTACTGAATATTTTCTCTATCCGGTTTTTACCGCTACAGAAGCCATCCTTCATTCTCCTGCATTAGCCAGTAGTCACGGTGCTGGCAGCCATGCTGTCCCTAATTTCATACTGAATTAGGACTGTTAAACGTTTCTGTATGTCGTTACTGATTTATTTCTTCTTTAAATTATTGATTTCCTTAGGAACAATGTAGCATCTGGGGAGGACAAGGTGACTAAACTGAAGGTTACTATGGTGGCTTGGGATAGATACGATGCCACTGTCATCACTGCAGTCAACAATTTCCTTCTCAAAGTGTGGAACTCGTCCACAGGGCAGCTTCTTCACAGCTTATCTGTGAGTAAAATTCAAGTGGGTAATCCCAAATGGTTATAGTTCAACTCTGAAACTGATTTGAGGCTAAACTGCATCATCGTTCCCCCTGATGAGGAGTTTTTTGTCTTGAAGTATGCCACCTGTCTTACATTTATTGGGAGGAGTATGTATCACGGGGAAAGGAGCTGATGACCAAAATGCTGCTAGACCCTGGTGATTGCTGGCTGACAAGGGAGCCCTTTGAAGGCCACCATTTGTGCCCAGATTAGAGGGCCGCAGCTGTCCTTGCTGCTGATTTCTTCCTCCTCCCCGTCCCTGTCCATCTCAGCTGTGCTGAGCTGCAGTCCGAGGCACTTACAAAGTGGGCAAAGATAATGCCAAGCCTCTGACAGAAATGTTGACTAAGTACAGTTCTAGTCTAAGATCCAGTAAATTGAGCTGTCATGGATGACTACCTGAACTGAGATGTCCTCACACTAAATACTAGCATGTTTGGAGATATGACATGGAGAAATATTACTTTCTTTTTCACCATGCTTTCATTGCAGGGTCACGATGATGAAGTTTTTGTTCTGGAAGCCCATCCGTTTGACCAAAGGATTGTACTTTCGGCGGGTCATGATGGAAATATTTTTGTTTGGGATATAGACAAAGGAACAAAAATTCGCAATTACTTTAACATGGTAAGAATGATCAGGGAAGGGTTGGGGTTTTAGTTAGTTAGTTAGCTAGCTAGTTAGTTATTTCCACAATTGTGTAAAACTGATCTTAAGGCAAAAGCAGATTTCATTATATACCTATTGTGACCAATGTTACAACAGGATTAGGGGAAAACTCCTACATATAAAAGAAAACCCTGTACTCTTCAGTAAGAAATATCAAGGTATGTTTTTGCATATTGTAAGTGTAGCAGCAAGTCTTTCATGGGATCTGTTACATCTGAATATTATTCATGTGTATGGGCATGGTTATACCGTGCAAAAGATGATAGTGACTCCCAGGGTAGAGCAATGAAAACCAGTAAGCCTGTGTGTTGTAGCACAATGCTGTGGTCTGGGAAATGGTATGGTTGGCTCTGTGCTGCTTTTATCTTAATGCGCCCAGTGCCAGGTTTGTTGGTTTGGTTCCAGTGCTGAGCAAATGCAGCTGTACTGCTTCAGGACCTGAGCTAGCCTCTTGGAACTTGGGGCTGTGAAACCTGCTTGTACGGAGACAATACATGTCTGAGATCTTTGGTGCGGGCTTGCCCTGTGTCTTCCATTAACATAAAATGTAGACTTCTAGGTCATTGTTTCAGAACATACATTAAAAGTTGTATTGAAGTTTCAGGACAAAGAGAAAATGCAAGGTTTTACTTCGTTGTTCAGTGGAGCTTTAATAATTAAGTGTAAAAAATATAAGTGCACATCAGTCTCGAGCGAGATGAGAAATTACACAGAATTAGGATTACATACTTGGTGGAGCACAGGTGAAATTTTTGTAAAAATGCTCTTGCAGAGAATGCATGATTGTGAAAGGAATGTTCTGTGCTTGTATACAGATTGAGGGCCAAGGCCATGGAGCTGTTTTTGATTGCAAGTTCTCACCAGATGGACAGCATTTTGCCTGCACAGACTCTCATGGACATCTGCTACTATTTGGGTTTGGATGCAATAAATATTATGAAAAGGTGGGTTAAATTAATTTTAAACTCTTCTGTGTCTTGACCTAATTTTGTCTTAGAAGTATTTGTGTTACGGTTTATTCTCTTGCCCTGCCCCAGACAAAATAGTAATTAGATCTTGAAGCAGTTGCTGTTTACCTAAATCAAAAAGATTTAGACGAGAATCTCTAGACAGGGAAACAAAGCATTAACTTCTATCTGTTCACCTCTGTTGGCATATTTTACTATTGAATTTTTGCATCAGGCCATGGTAGTAAACCACATTTGTGGTAGGAATCTGTTCTCTGTCATAATATTTCTTCTGCTGATCCTAAGTGTAGGAGTTGTGGTATGGGAGCCATTCCAAAGCAGCAAGACAGCTGCAAATGGCCATTGATTTATTTACTAGATTGCTTGTCTTGCAGATTCCAGATCAGATGTTCTTCCATACGGATTACCGACCACTGATCCGTGATGCAAATAACTATGTGTTGGACGAACAGACTCAACAGGCTCCACATCTTATGCCTCCTCCATTCTTGGTGGATGTTGATGGAAATCCTCATCCCACGAGATTCCAGCGGCTGGTACCAGGGAGGGAAAATTGCAAGGATGAACAACTTATTCCTCAGCTGGGATACGTAGCTAATGGTATGCTGTCTAAAACTCATGCATAATACATGTATTGCACAGTATTGAGCACCAGCTCAGTAGGATGATACTGTAAGGATTTGTTTGTTTCAGTTGTCTTCTCAAACTAGTGGTTTAAATTCAGTATAGATGTAGAAGAGGAGATAGGGTGGCTTTATGGCATAAAGGAAGTGTATGGAATTACCCTGACTGGAGGCAAGACGAGGAGACCACAGTATTCTGAAATCTGTGGACTTCTACCAGGTGTATGGCAGCATGCATGAAGTATTGTCCCATTAGCTTCAGTGTAACTGTGTATGTGAGTAAGGAAGCAGGAAGGTAAGACAGATATTGAAAAAAAAGCTTTTGTTTCTTAAAACAGGTTTTTTTCCTTGTAGATGTAAACTTTTGAAAAATGCTGGTCTCCGGAAGAGATCTTCCATTATTACGTACTGAAGCATTATTTCTTTCTGCTGTTTTTAAGGGTTTGTGTTTATATTTTACGTGTGCTCTTTTATTTTAGGTTTTTATTATAACTTCTCTTTTAAACTTTGCCTCCATTTATTACATGAGAGCAGAAGACCAGCTGGTGATCAGATGTTTTGCAGAGCAGACAGACAATTGTGCATAATTTTAAGTTTGATTGTTTCTATGGTGTTTAGTAAAACAGAAGTCATTTTGTAAGCAGTTGTGGCTTTATTCTTGTCAAGGTGATGGTGAAGTAGTTGAACAAGTCATTGGGCAGCAAACTAATGACCAGGATGAGAGTATCCTTGATGGAATGATCAGAGAGCTACAGAGGGAGCAAGATCTGAGACTAATTAATGAAGGAGAAACTCTTCCAAATCCTCCACTCAATAGATCCCACTCTGTTAATGGAGGTAAGTGTCCCTTCTTTACCTCCATCATTTCTTTTCCTAAAGCACCGTAATGTACTAATCAGAATGTTTTAGTGTAAGTTCTGGGACTATGTCTTTGAGGATGCTTTTCTGTCTTGTTCTTACACACCTTGTTAACCTGTGTGGAGCACTTGGACATTCAGCTGATGCTAGCGGAGGAATTAAAAGTTTAAGGTGCAGCTGAGGGCACATAATGGTCTGACTGGGCTGTATCTGATTACCTAGAACTATTAGACTGTAATTATTCCTGTTATAAACCTTACCTAAAAAATAAACATAAAGTTCACTGTATTGTCTTGATATCAGTCACTACAGAGATGGTACTTTGTAACTGCATAATGTCAAGATAACAGTGTATAATTAGAGAATGTCAAGGGAATACAATGCTGTGACAGACTAATGGCTTCCTGTTGCAGCATAAATGCTAAGGCTGAGCATCAGTGTTTATAAAATAAATGTGTCTGCTCTGTCTTAGTGTTTCCTTAGAAAGCTTGAGATCGTTCTCCTGGTAAGTGTTCTGCTACTGTGATTTTATTTTTAATACACAAAGTGATTAAAAATTTAGACCAAACTCAATCAGATGTGAACAGCTGACTGCGAGGCAGCTTACTGAGTGCGGTTGATGTAAGAGAGTGGATGCTGTGGACTTGTGCTGCAAGTCATCCTGAGCTTTTAAAAAATTTACATCTGCTAATAAATTAGTTCTAGGTTAAATGACTGATTACGCGTTTGAATTAGATTTCCTGGCAAAGCTCGTTAGGATTGATAGATTTGGAGTTGCTTGTCTTTAAATTCAGGAAGGAATAGGAAAAATACTAGTGAAAGATGCTGAAAATACACTTGCTTTGATCTAAATTGGTATTGTCAAGAAGGTGGCCTAGAAAGCAGCTTCAACTCACAAGAAGTCTTTTCTGCTTCTTATAGTAGGTTGATGTGTTGTGCAATCCCCGTTTTCAGTTTTATTTGTATGTCCCTGTAGTTGTGTGAAAGGGAATCTCCAGGTATGAGTGGTACAGAAATTAAAGTAGTTACCTTGTAGAACTTCCATTGATCAGTGACTTTGCTACATGAACTGCCCATTTGTGTAATTTAGAGTATGTATACAGTACCTGATATTTTAATAGCCAATTTTTTTTATATAGGTTTGCACAAATGTGAATGCAATATATTCATGTGGTGAACTATATTTAAGCATGTGGAAATTGTGTTGATGCATTCCCAAATGATGAGATAAATTAAGGCAATGATACCAGTGATTCTGATATTATCAGCCTTTTTGTCTCACTTTGCTACCTAAAGTGTCTGTTTTCTCCTGAGTATGTCACACTGCGTTGTTGTACCACCTGACGAAAAGCCCAGAGAAGGAGCGGTGCCTGTGGCACAGTAGATAAGTGTTACAAACACAGCACAAATGGAGGTAGAACAGAAACCTTAAACCTTGCAGCAGTCTATTATTTTAGATGTCAACGTCATCTCTTCCTGTACAATAGAATTTAAGATCCATGATTTCAGAGCCTTTAAGCAGTTGACAAGGCTTTGATTTGAAGGTCACTTAAGTGCCTTTTAAAACTTTTCTCATGGATTATATTCTTTGCTTGCCTCAGATATGTCTAAGATATAGCAAGCCACAGTGATGTTACAGTAGCATATGCATCTCCAGTAGTCCGAGGCCAATACACAAAAATGTTCATCTGAAGCAAAAGACAAAGCCACTTAACGTAGAATAAGTGTTGTTTATTGCCAAAAAAGAATCTCTGTTCAGTCCTTAAACTTTAAATTCTAGATTTTATTGGTGGTTTATAGAAGTGAAGAAAAATCTTTTTCTTCCTTAGCTCTTCGAAGTCCGGGTTTGGATGTTACATCTCCACCAAACGTTGGTCTCCGGAGAAGTGGTCAGATTGAAGGGGTCCGGCAAATGCATCACAATGCTCCCCGAAGTCAAATGGCAACGGAGAGAGATCTCATGGCATGGAGCAGGAGAGTTGTGGTGAATGAGCTTCCTCCAGGCATCAGCAAGTAAGATCTTAAGTGAGACAGGAAAAAAAGATTAAATTGTGTAATGTTTAATGATTCCTCCCTACACCTGTTACGAGTTTTAAAAAATGATTTTTCAGAAATGTGTTGGCTTTGGGGGTTGGTTGGTTGGTTGGTTTGTTTCAAAATCCAGATGTTAGGATTAGAGTGGTAGCCTCTGCTGGAGAGTTCGAAGTAGTAATTCCTTCTCTTCACAATTGAATCTTTCTTCAGTAGTTCAAATACCACATTTGTCTGCAGCTTTATTTAAAAAAAAACCTTGAAAATAATTCTAATACATTTCAGTTTACTTGAAAATAATTATGCATGCTCAACTAACAAGTTTGCTTCCTTGACTTGTGATTCCAGGAGTGAAGTTTTTGTGGGTGCTGCTAGGAGGACTTTTGCACAGATTTCTTATAGCAAGGGAACCAGAAGTATTTTAATGTGTATATTAATGAGACTGTCAAGTTATATGGTGATTTCTTGAATAAAATGGATGTTTCCTATGTATAATTAGGGTCCAGGAAGAATGTCGAGCTGCCAAAGGTGAAATTGAAATTAATTTATACACTGTTGAAAAGAAGAGAAAGCCATCCCACACCTTACAACGGGTGAGTTAATTCACTAGAAGAGAGAACCTGGGTGTGAGGCAGTTTTGAGCAAAAAAAAAAAAAAAGACAAAAACCACCAAGCCAATTTTATTAAATGATTTAGAAGCTCAATAATACTAATTGTTTCTCATGCCAAACCAATTTTATTAAAGGATTGAGAAGCTCAATAATACTAATTGTTTCTCTGGCTCTCTGTCTTCCTTCTGTAACTGTAATTTGTCTGTCTTTATACTCTAATATGCAAATAGCAGTGGTAAATCTCTATCCTTAAAGCTTCGGCAGTGGGAAGATGCTGGGAAGGGAAAAGAGCAGAGCCACAGTGGGTGTTCAGTTTGACTCGTGGAAACTAGGAGAAATACTAGAGGTGCCACGCTTTTTTAAGTGGCTAGCTTTTATCTTACCCAGACATTGCAGGTATGTTTCAGAAAAAACGATATTTCTCCATAACTTCCTTTCTAAGGACTGCTACTTTAAAAAGTAGAAATGATATTGAACCAAAAAAACACACCTGTACGTGCACTGTAACGAACCACGAGTGTGTAAAAGATATCTTTTCAATTCTAATTCTAGATTTCCTAGTTGTCATTTGTAAATGGGATACAACATACAGTCGCTTTAATGAGGCATCTTTTAACTGTGTAATTCATTATTAAATCTCTAATCTTTTTCTTTCTGTCCCTCCTGTCCCATGATAAAAGAACGATTACCAACCAGGAAGTGGAAGGTCTTTGAGAAGAAACCAACGCAAACGCCAGCATGCCTACCAAACACGCTCCACCATAGAACACAGTCAGCAAGGAGCAAGTCGAAATGCACGTGCACGGGAAGAATCAGACAGCTCCTCAGAGGTCTGATATATCAAGCGATTATTTCAATAGGTTCTGTGTTCACAAATAGCGTGGTTTGACAACAGATGTGCTGAGAGCGCTCTTACCATTAAGGCTTCAAGTTTCTCCACGTAGGAAGAAACACTCAGATCATTGACTCTTGGATTTGTGGTGTTACTGTAGTATGTTGATCTTGGAGAGTGGAGGATCATTTACCTCAATGCCCGTACAGTATTCAAAACTAGCTTAAAACAGGTTGGGTATTTTTGGAAATCTGAAACATTTTCAAGTAAATTTAACTGGGTTGTGTTAAACCACTTGCTATTTTGGGATTTCACACAGCACATATATTCTAGGTCATATTCAGTACTTTGATTTCATCTTCATCTGTAGACTGCTGTTGAAAGAGATTGAGTATTGGTATTAATCATTGATATTGGCAAGGGAAGAACTTAAAATATACCGGATTAAATATAACTTGTTCTCATTAAGCATGCAAAGTAAAAAGAGACTGAACATTGTCACTTTGCAAATGCGTTAAATGTACAGAATAGCTATAAAGCTGGTCACTTGACACTAAAATTTATTAATCAAACACTTAAATAAGAACTCATTCTATGGTTCTAATGCCATTAAAATTCACATCTCTTTCTATAGGAATTACATAAGCACGTAGTATAATATTAATTAAGAGACAGAAAGAAATTGTGGACTTACTTTAAGCTAAACCAGTCCTTAAATACAAAGCTTTCCTCCGGTGAGACAAGTCCTACAACTTGCGAACAAAAATGATACATTTTAAACTTGGCCCCAAAGTGAAAGCTTCTGTTTTTAATACAGGAAGATGAGACTGTTGGCACAAGTGATGCATCTATGGATGATCCTGTGGCAGCATGGCAAAGTGAAAGCAGTTCCAGGTAGCTTTACTGGTCTCTTAATTGTTAACATTAGCTTATTAAGTAATTTAAGTAAGACATAAGTAAGACTTAAGTAAGTATTGTGCTACTGTGACTACAAGTCAGTACAGATTTGTTACACCTTATGACAGATGGAAGCAAAGTGTCTAGTACGCTTAGGTAGTTTAAAATGGTAACCAACAAAATTTGTGGAGTCTGTGAACAGACAAATACTTTTATGAGTGACTAAGTAATTGTAGAAATTTTTATAACAGTATTTAACAGAAAACCAGTGTGAAAATTTCTTAATTTTGAAGACTGACTTTTTTTCCAGTCCTTCATGGAGCATTTTATATTGTAGTTTTTTGTGGGTTTGGTGTCCGTGTCGCATCCCCCCCCACCCCAAAGTCAAGAATGGTTTTGAAAGACCATTTGTACGAAAACTTTGTCTTTAATTAAGAACTGCTTGAAAAAATCAATGCCAGTTAGTCATATGCGATAGAAATATTGATAGAAGTGCATACATATCTTCTGTTTCCAACTTTTTCTGTTGTCAGTATGTATTTGTGTACAATTTTTACAGTCTCTTTTCTTATTCTTAATGTTATGCTTTTATGGCTGGAAGGGCCATCAGCTAATATAAATACTGTATGTTTGTTATTTGGATATTAAAGAAGTCAGAACTGTATTTTTAGAAGAGTGCTCTAGTTTTCTAAATTTTTCATGCATTTGTGCAGTCAGTTCTTATGAAGTCAGTCTATGAATCAGTGAAATAATTAGTATGAAAATAGGTATCAGCCATAACTGTAGTTTTACTGTGAGTTTGCAATTGATAAAATAATTTGCTGAAATACATAAATTAGAGGGCACTAAGGTTTTCTTTAAATTCACATGAGAGAGAAATTTTGTGCTAATCCTGACATCTGTTCCACATAACCAGAAGAGCAGGTTGCATGTTTGGACCTTTCACTCCATTGTGTGAAAACTGAAGTGCTGTTTTCTTTCTTACAACTTTTTATTATCTACAGTGATTCATCAAGTGAATATTCTGACTGGACAGCAGATGCTGGAATTAATCTCCAGCCGCCAAAGAGACAAACCAGGCAGGCAGCTCGGAAAATCTGTAGTAGTTCTGAAGATGAAAATATGAAGGGAACAAAAGGACTGGAGCCCAAACGAAGGAAACTTAAACAGCCTAGAAAAAAGGTCAACATTTTAAATTTTTTAGTGTCTTTTTTTACTTTATGAATATAAATTTTATTTTGAGTAGTTGTTTTCAAAGTAAAATTTTTCACAAAAATTATATAGTAAGAAAGAACCTATGGACAGCACAGGAATTGTAGTACCAGTGGTACCAGAGTATTTTTGTTTGTTTGTTTTGCTGCTTTGTGACATAGATATACTTCCATGTTTCATGCAGGTGGCATGTTTTCTCCCAGTTTTATGCTCTTCACTGCAGTTAGATTTACTCCAAGGTGGTTTTGTTGTAAAATTATAATGCACCTGTATTGTATCTACATTGTCAGATTTCTTTTTCCTAGTATTTTTAAAGACGTTTAGAATATTTCTAAAGAAATATAATCTCATTATTTATGAACGTTTTAACCTTCTATTATGTTTTTAATGAACATGTCTTATTCCCTGCAGTTCAGTTAAGGTTTTTAGAAGGTTGACATTCCAGCATTTGCTTTGCCCTTATATCTAGTTATCTTCAATAAGTGCTGTATGATCAGTTTTTCATATGTTCTGCCACAGTAATTACAGCTTGCATTCTAAATTTAATGTAATATATTTAAGAAACCAAGTGGACTGCTTTCGATGGAAGGTGAACCCAGTGAAGAATGGCTTGCCCCACAGTGGATCTTGGATACTATACCCCGCCGCTCACCTTTTGTCCCACAAATGGGCGATGAGGTAATAAGTGTAGCAATTCTGAAATTCCTGCCTACACTGATGAGCTTGTTTTGGTCAGGACTATTATGTCTAGCAATATTTTCAGTGAATCGTGCTCAAGATAGGCAGAGTTTTGATAACTTTTTTTTATTCTTAGGCAATCAGTTGTTTACAGATAGCTGTCCTATGTCTCTTGATTGTGCATCTTCAGACAAACCTGCACACTTCTTAATGATCCCAAGTTTGAAGCACATAGCAGGTGCGACTTTGGGGGCTGATATCAATATTTTTAAGGAGAAGAGTGCTTTATAATGAAATACTGAAGTGTGCGGTATGTTCTGAAAGGGATGATGCCTGATGTGTTCATAGAAATTTTAGAATAAACAGGAAGAGAACTATCAATAAAATAATGGGGTTTTTATATTTTCTTTTAAGATCATATACTTTAGGCAAGGCCATGAAGCTTATGTGCGGGCAGTAAGGAAAGCAAAAATTTACAGTATTAACATGCAAAAACAACCATGGAACAAAATGGAACTCAGGGTAAGTTAAACAAATACTTTCAAGAGCTGAATGTCTCTGTAATGTTAAATTGACATTAAAAACCAGTATGAAAAATATGAAGAAAGCATCACTTTAAAATGTTAATATCGAAATTAAAATTGTAAATCTTAAAATTAGTGTTTTCATTAACACAAAGCCTTTACATGTGTTCAGTTCCTGATAGGAGGCCAGAAGGATATTAAAGAATGTGAAAGTTTATCTAGTGTGGTATTCTTGCCTGATGGATTAAAAAAAATGTAGAATATTAAATAAAAGAAAAAGTGAGAGCAGTTAAGCACTGGAACAGGTTGCCCTGCTTTTTTTTTCTTAACGCTAATTAATTCAGAACCCACTACTCAAAAGCTGTTTGTAGTTCTGTCAGCGCTCTACAATGACCTGAACATCTAGGTTCTATTTATTGTTTTTAATGCTATGATAAGAAGTAAGACATCATGGTGCAAAGACCTAAACGTATGCATAAGCTCTGTTAAAGAGTGGATCTAGCTAAGCATATAATTGTGTATGTTCTTAAATTCTTGGAAGGGCAAGAGAAGATCTTACAACATATGCTTGGATAGGTACTAGGTTTACATAGCTATGTTGATTTTTCTTATCCTTTTACTTTGAACCCCTTAGTATGCAATCCACAGTGTTGCCATATTTTTTTCTGCTTTACTCAGATTTCATATCAAGAGAAGAGCACATATGTATGCTAATATTCATATATGTGTATGCCAGTGGTTCTCTTAATGAAAACAATTGCTTTACTGGAAAAATATCCAGTTACTGGTCCTAGGTATTCAGGGATTCTAGCTGTAATCTTCAAAGGCATCATCAGTTTGTAAGGAAAAGGAAATAGCATTTCACTTAGGATAGAGTCCTTACCACCAGCTGATGTTTGACAGGATGTGAACATAAAGGCTATTGTTGAATTTCCGCTTTAAGAGGAAGAATTTCCTTTTATTTCCCCTGCACATTGCTATGCAAGGGTGAGAGGCCCTGGGTTTGGTCAGGTATAATCTTTGGTGCCATCAGTGTGGTTAAAACCAGAGTGGGTATGTTCCTTAGAACTTTATTACAAAAAAATAATTTGTGGGTATAATGTTCACAAATCTACCAAGGGAATGGGCATCTTATGTCTTTTTTGTTTTTCTTTTTAAGGTGACTGTGATTGATTTTTAGTATTTGGAAAAGACCACTTTTATGGGTGAAATTACCTGGGCTGTAGAGTGGAAATATATTTGGTTTTTATTAATGTTTGGTACTTTAACATGGATGTTTTTGTTAGCAAGTTAAAATAACACTGTTCCATGCTTATTGATAAACAGGAACAAGAATTTGTGAAGACTGTAGGAATTAAATATGAAGTTGGGCCTCCTACGCTCTGCTGCTTGAAGCTTGCATTCCTAGATCCAATCACAGGCAAAATGACAGGAGAATCATTTTCCATAAAGTAAGTAACTGAAATGCTGATGACATTCTTCAAGAGATTTTCTTGCAGTTTAGAAGCTTCCCCCCTCTCCTTTCTTTTGTCTCTTGCAAGGCATGATGATGGTGTTAATTAGTTATTACAGCAAACTTGAAAACAAAATGCATGAAATTTTGTTTTTGGAGACTCTCTGTATTGTACGTGTTGAACTATGTTTATGGGTTATAGAAGCAATTTTTTTTGTCTATTTCATGAAGGTACCATGATATGCCAGATGTTATTGACTTCCTTGTGCTGCATCAGTTTTATAATGAAGCCAAAGAAAGGAACTGGCAAATAGGTGACTACTTTTTTTCCACTTCCATATGTTTTGCAACATTTCTGCAGCTGTTTAATAGGATACAGCATCTCTATTACATGATGTAAAGGACTATACCACACATGAAATTACAGCGATCATTGGAAACTTTATTTGATGTTTGCTGCAATTCCTGTAGCAGAAAAAAGAGAGAAATGAGAGAAACTGTTACGAGGCCTGTGATGGCAGAAGCGGCTACTGTTACACTATGATTTGAGGCATGGAGGCAGCTGTGACTAATTACTAGAGATGCAAAAGTCCTCCCTTAGGGGAAGGGCTGTAGTGCAAAATGTAAGAATTGAAGTAGTGCATTTATGAAAGATGAAGTTGGTTCTCTAAAAAGAAGTATTTAACAATTATTTATGTTGTTCTTTTGCTGAATGCAATCTTCTTCCTTACAGGGGATAGATTTCGCAGTATAATAGATGACGCTTGGTGGTTTGGAACTGTGGAGAGTCAGCAGCCTTTCCAGGCAGAATATCCTGATAGTTCCTTCCAGTGCTACTGTGTTCAGTAAGTATTTACATAGCTCTAATGTATCACACATGTTTACATGCTCTGGGTCTCCTAGATGTTTACATGCAACTTAAGCATGTACCTCAAGAACTAGGATCCTTTTTTCCATTTAAATACGTAATCAGCCGCTTTGTTTTTATTTAATTATGAACTTATTCATAAAACAATGCATAAAACAGCAGTGCAGTGAATATATAGGAGATACAAGAGAGAAATAAGGAGTTGGAATGTAGCAAGTGACAAGTCTTGTTTCTAATAGGCATGACCTTTTTGGTTTAAGTCTGGTAGAGAAAAGGTGTATTGTTATATTCAGCTCTAACTTATGCATTTGAATATATTTTTTTTAATAGCTGGGACAACAATGAAAGAGAGAGGATGAGTCCATGGGACATGGAACCAATTCCAGAAGGAAGTAAGTGTGTATTGAATTCACATCCACATACAAAGTAAACAGTTTTTTGCCACTGCTAGTACTTACTGTTGTTGAATTCTTCATGTTTAGCTGCTTATCCGGAGGAGGTTGGTGCTGGAGTTCCTGTGACTCCAGATGAGCTGACAGCTCTTCTCTACAAACCCCAGGAAGGAGAATGGGGTGCCCATTCCAGAGATGAAGAATGTGAACGAGTAATCCGGGGGATTGAGCAACTTCTTTCCCTTGGTATGTTTGGAGAGAAAAGGTGGAAGGATTAAGAATATCCATGTGGTGGCACATGACTAAAGAGTAGATAGGATGGAGTGTTTGGACTTGGTGTGGAGTATTTGGAATGTGCCAACTAAATAATTGAAAAGAGCCTTTTAAATTGCATATGGTGTCCTTTTCAGTTATAGTCCTTTTTTTTCTGGGGCTTGACCTGCTTCCTTTCAGGTTAATGGGGATTCTCAGTGGGTCATATCTAAATATGAATGAGCTTAACATTGAATTAAACCTCTGAAAAAACAACCAAAAAATCCCTTGTAACTAGTTTGTAGCCATTCAATAGCACGCTATGATTTAAATACTACCCTGTATTTATACATAGGACATGCCTGTATTCTTAGTTTACATTGCTTGTTGTAGTATTCCTGTTGTAAGTGCATATGCCATGTTGCTTTTTAGCAATATGGTTGGCTGCTGGCATGTAAATCTCAGATGCAATACTTAAACAAAAAATGCTTTTTCAAGAGCAGTTAACAGATGGTACAAGAGGAAGAATCCTACCTTTTGGGTAATGACATATCCGGCTGTAGATCTGTATTGCTTTTGCTGAATTCTTAGAAAGAAACCCAGAAACCATTATAAGGAGTGTAGTTATAACTGCCCTTCTGGTATCTTCTGAGGCATCTAAATTATTTTGATCTTTTGTCTTTCAGACATTTCTAATCCCTTTGCTGTTCCAGTGGACCTTAGTGCCTATCCCATGTATTGCACTGTTGTTGCTTATCCAACTGACCTCACCACGATCAGGAGGAGACTTGAAAACAGGTTTTATAGGTCAGTTAGATTTTTATTTGTTTGTAATCTACATTTACTATAGCCCCATCAAGGACAATATGTTTAGCTGAATACTATCTAATGCCACTTCAGCAATATATTTCTTCGATGAGTCAACAGCATAAGATCAGATTCTATTTGGCCTTCGGCAAAGTGAGTCTTCCTGAATAATAATTTCTTTTGGCCACATTGTTAAGGCAAAAGCTGATATATCTGGATCTGCGCCTTTTTATGTAACGCACGGAGCCTTCCTCTCTGGATATGTTTGAAGGCAGAGCATATTTGCTTCATCTGTATCTCTGCTGCCTTTGAACCAGATGCTTTGCTTGTACTGCAGTTGCCAGAAGGGGGCTAGGTAGTGCTGTAAACTAGAAATCTCAGTTTTTCTAGTTAACTTGGGGATAAATAATGTCCTGCTCTTTTTTTTTTTTTTTTTCCCCCCCCCTCTGGAGACCACTTTATCTCTAAGGCTTTCTCTAAGTGGGAGCAGTTAGCAGTCTTCTTCAGTAGGGTTGTTTCCTCTTTTCATTCCATTCATTGCTGATTTGACGAGGGACATCTTGTTTCCACAAGGCTGTCGCAGCCTGGCACATTGGGCCAGTCAGCAGTATGTGAACAGAAACCACTTACCTTGGTCTCTAGCAACCTGTTTCTCCTGGATCTGAATTAGCTGATTCCTTTTTTTACTGAGGAATCCTACTGAACTCAGAAGAAAAAATAATGTACACCTTCCTCACTACCCCTTTCCTGGGTTTTTTTGGTTTTGTTTTTGTTTTTTTAGAAGAATCTCTGCACTGATGTGGGAGGTACGATACATTGAACATAATGCCAGGACTTTCAACGAGCCAGACAGTCCTATAGTCAAAGCAGCCAAAATTGTAACAGATGTCTTACTTCGCTTCATTGGGTAGGCTTTTTTTTTTACTTTATAGACCTGACATCTTGAGTTTCTGAGATAATTGATTATGTATTTTGGCTTTTGTTACTGTCCTGCAGGGATCAGAGCTGTACTGATATATTAGAAATATACAACAAGGTGAAAGCAGAAGACCTAAGCAGTACTGATGAAGAGGAGGTAAGACCATTAAGTCTGATCGTCAGAACTTCTTACCTTTTTAAATTCAGCACTTAGAAGAAATTTGAGCAAAGATTTTTTTTTTTTTTTTTTAGTTTTTATTTTATGGGTAGTTACACTGACTTTTTGAGATGAGCCTATTTAGGCCATTTATGTTGCTCACCTGGGGCAATAAGCTCCCTTAAGTAAGTAAAAATGATTCTTGGAACTGCCTATATTTAATCTCCTCTCAGTACATGATGTTTTGTTGTGTGAGGAAGTATTAGTAAGAAAGGGAAATATGAACTGGAGCTGTTATTCAGTCTGCCAAAACCAGAAGGATGACAGCTCTCCTATTGTCAATGAGGCAGCAGAGCTGGTTTTCTTATGTAATTCTGTGTCATTTCCTGTCAGTTGTACCTTGGAGTGAAATGACAGGTAGAAACCGGGTTAGATATCACTTCCTCTAACTTTTTCTCTCTCCTTACACCTTCTCCCCTTAAATGCAGTTTGTAAACATTTTGAAATTTGCTGCAGTTTCTGTTGCAAAAAAGCGACCTGTTACAACCTAAGTCACCTGGGTTTGTTTTACTTTTACAGTGTTGTTTTCTAATACATGAGCTGGTGTAAGATTTAGTTAGGAGGATTCTTCCCTCCTCCCTTCCCCAAGACATACTCCATTGTTGCAATTTTGAAATATTTAAGTTAAACCTGATGCTGCTTGAACACCTATATGCTTATGGCTGGTGCTGTTGGTTTAGATTTGTACTGAAACTTAAAATCTAGACTACAATGTCATAATTTAATTACTTTTATATAACTGAAGATATAATAATGGCATCTATTTTACAGACTACTAAAAGAGTATTTTTAAGAAAATGAGGGATTTCCATGACTTAAATAGCAGACCCTCCTTTCCCAACTCAACCTTCTTGTGTCAGTTGTGAAGCTCATCTGTTGCATGTCAAGCAGTGATGAAGTGTCCATAATTGCTACTATATCACCTTCCTTTCTCTCCAGCCTTTCAAAGAGCTGGTTTATAATATGTTTTGGTTTATAGTATGTTTTAAAATAAGAAAGAAATTACTTTCGTATTCTTTGTAGGAACTTGCCTGTCATCTCAACATTATTTATTTTTAATACCTGGTAGAAAGCTGTGTACAAAGGAGGTTTTGTTGCAATTTCTAAATCCAGATTCTGAAAAAACATTACATACACTTGATGTAAGTAAGTCACTACATGAAACCTGAATAAACTCAGTACCGCTGCTCAGAGCATGAACATTTAGGCAGTGGAATACAGCTCTGCAATACTGGGACTTAGCTGAGTTTTAAGGACTGAAAATAAGCCATTCATATTTCTCACATGTTTATGTATAATTTTTATGGAAGCAGACTTGGAAAAGAGATGAAACAGCTCATCCACCTAATTTTTTAAATTTTTTTTAAGTTACGTGACTTCTAGTTTGAAACTAGTTTCTGTTTTGCTTGAACCATTCATTGCGTTTGAGTAGTTTAAAATTGGGGGTTTTCGTTGTTGGCTGGCTGGTTTTTAACCCTTTTTCCATTGCTGAGGGTGCATACAAGCATGCATGTGTGTAATCATTAACTTTGCCTTTAGGTGGCAGAAGTAGATGTAGATTCAGACGCTCCGGGAACTTCCTCTGGAAAAAGACGAGTGAGTAAACATTTCTGCTTGGTCTAGCTTGTGAAGGGAGGTACACCAGGTACTGAAACACTCATTTAGGTCTGGAATGGTTTAAATTTGTCATGGCCAGTAGTCTGTAGGAGTAACTATGTGAATTCAGTTGCATGTGTATGTAAGTGTTGGCAGGCTAAGGAAGTTACTGTGCAGAAAAATTTACTTAATTGCTGAAGAATTTTTTTTTTTATTTGACTTGAAACGTACCTAGAACAGATTCAATTTTCAGTCAAATTTGGATGAAAGCTGATAAAAATAACAAGGTTGGATGTGAAATATTGCATACCTCTCGTGGGTTTGAGTGTCTACATATTACCAGAAAAGGCATATTTCTGCAGTTTGCATACTGCATATTGTTGTGCCATCAGCTATGCTTTAATCTTACTGCAATTCTGGTTTTAATTGTGAAAATCTGCTTTGAATCAGAACATTAGTAAATTAATAGGAACTTAAAGTGAAAAATTTGAATATTCTGAAAAATGACAAAATACATCTTTTTCACTGCAGGTAAGACGACGACTAAAAAGACAGCCCATGAAAGCAAGTCCTGATGCTTGGAAAGAGCAATGCAAGCAGTTGTTAAACCTGATTTATGAAAGAGAGGACTCTGAGCCCTTTAGACAGCCAGTTGATCTCTTCTCCTATCCTGTAAGTACAACTTCCATATTCAAAATTAAAAAAGCCTATTGTTTATCCTTTGGCAAAACATTCATGCTGGGCATGTTTCTAACCTCTCCCTTTATGAGCTGGAATGCACCATGTTCTGTGCACTGATGTTTTCAGAGAATTATCTGCAGTAACTCTCAAGTAGAAATAATTACTTGAGAGCCACTGTTGTGGGTGAACACTTAGGTAGTTTTATTGCTGTAGGATTTGACAGCCTTTATTATTTTCTTGTGTATTCTTACAGGATTATAGAGATATTGTAGACACTCCTATGGACTTCAGCACTGTGAAAGAAACCTTGGAAGCAGGAAACTACACTAGTCCCTTGGAATTCTACAAAGACATTCGTTTAATATTCTGCAACTCTAAAGCTTACACTCCTAATAAAAAGTCTCGAGTAAGTAATAAATTTTAATGCCTTCTTTACAAAGACCCTGGCCCTACATGAGTACAGTGCATGAAATAAGGTCTGCATCTGAAGAGGAAAGTACTGCATTGTGAAATAAAAATAAGTAGTATATGTCAGTTCTGGGACCTATGGTTATAAATTTGCTTTGTTCTGCTCACGAAGATCACTTCTGAATTTCATTTTCATCTGAACTTCCTGAACTTAAAGCTTCTGAGAAATTGTATGGTTACTGTTGCAACTATTTCTTTGAATATTTGCAGCAGAAAACAGATCACCAGTTGCTTTTATTTTTTCAGTAATTTATTCCTGGAAACAAGGCTATCAGCTTGATAACTGCATATATATATATATGTTTTTAATCTACTGTTAATGCAAGTATTATGCAATATTTCTACTGCCGGAGGAGATGAGAGCATTATGACACTTAATTTTTTTCTAGTTTACTTAGTATACTTGGCAAGACTTTCGCACAGTGTTGCCTGTGTTCCTCAGGTGCCAATCTTGCTTTTTTCTGCATGCAGGAATAGGAATCTGCTTAGGCAGAAAAAATGGATTGGATTGGAGCCCTAAGTAGGATATGGCAAGAGGGAAAAGGGAGATCAAAATGTTAGAATATAGATATTTTTATATAAGCTAGGTAAAATGACTACTAAGTCTATGACTGATCATGGAAACATGGCTATGTTTGATATGTGTTCCTGTGCAGCACATTGCTTGTCAGCTTTTCCGAAGAAGCTAAATGACCAAACAATTCTAAAATTTTCAAATGTTTTAATGATACGTTGTTTATGCTCAAAAAATCACAAGTTGGCATGAGAACACAGATGCGGTTTTTACCACTGTTGATGCAAAATAGAATTTGAGTGGTTGATGTCTTCATAATATAAAAGCAGGCAGAATTTTGACCGTGTTTCCAGACACTAAGTTGTAATGACCTTACTATAAGGAAAAGCTGCATATTCAATAAGATGCTTAAGTTGTGACAAAATCACATCTCTGAAACATGTCATTTAGCATAGATAAGTGTGCTGGTCGCAAAGTTGCCTAATATTTCTTGCGTAGAAACAGGAACACTTACAGACTATTAAGAAATACGTGCCATTTGGGACTAGACTGAGATACTATTACTTAAAGCACAATAATACATGGAATTTAATATTACTGTAAAATTTGTGTGGGGCACCTAACACGGTGTGACACGAGATTTTATTACGCTAGGCGCTGTCAAGCAGGAGAAGGAGCAGAGTGTGCTGCAAAGAGCTTTCAGTGCACATGTAAACGGTGCTAGATGGGAGAAAGCAGGAGGTTGTGTGACCGTACCTGTCGCTTGAGGAGTAATAGTCTTGTGTAAACTGGATGATGAGAGTAAGCTTGAAGTAGGATGATGCTGTGGGAGGGGGGAACTCCAGCTGTGTGTTAGTGAGCATGAGAGAAAGCTCAAAGTTGCCGTCGTTGAAGGTCGATTGAACTCTTGGTGTTGAATAAGGGCTGAAAGGTGGGCTGTGGGTAAGCGCTGAAGATGAAGACCAGTAACTTTTGCTTGCTTTTATAGAAGGGCAATCAGTAGAGGATTGCAAGACGACAAGTAATTTGAGTGTGTCTTATGTGTGCTTGGCATCAGAGTAGTCTTGGTGAGTTATTTACTGCTGCACGCTCCCTGGGAACTTCCCTGTGTATTAATAACTGAACAGCTTGTGAGTCAACTCCCAAATTACTTTAACAGAGTGGCCCATCAATATCCATTTGCTTAAATACTGTGAAGTGCCTCAGTGAGGTGATCCTTGCTGGAGGGCTGGGGCACGCAGCTGGGCCTTCTGCCACTGCAGGTTCATCTGCTGCCAAATATTGGCCAACATCCTGAGGTTTTCTAGCCCATTTTACCATCTTTGCAACAGCATCTTGAATGGAGGCAAGAAGGGCAGGGTACTACATGCCAGAGCTAAAGAAAGCGACATTTCTAAAATAAAAGGGTCTGGGCAAAAATTAAGTCATATGAATGTAAAGAAAACTCTATATCAAAGAGATTTTGTATTCAGACAGACTGCAAGAAATGGGAAGAGGTCTTGAGTATAAGATGATGATAACATCTTGATGGTGTTAACACAATTTTCAGAAGACTGGATGCAGCAGAATTGTATGGGTGTGAGGAAGGAATCAAGAACTTTGTTTTATTTATGCTGAGTTTGAACTATTAGTTTGTCATAGCTCAAACAAATCCAAGGTAAAATCTTGAACAGAAGTAAATACAGTCTGAAATACAGAGAAATAGCCATGAGTGAATTTGTGGATGAGGCTACACGGAGGGAAGGCCTGGAAAGAGGACAGGAACATGGTTTAAGCATTTTGACATCTGGCTTACAGAAGTTGGGAATGAGGACATTTTAGTTGGCTTCTGTGTGCAGCTCTCTAGGGGTGGTGTAAGGACTTGTCACTAGGGAGTTAAAGCAAAAGACAAAAGGTGAGGGGCGGTGAAGTTCAATTGGTTTTTTCCTTGGTACTTCAAGATATCTAATGGCATGCTTCCGTGCTTTATGGAGATTAAAAAAGAAGGCTGTATTTCAGTAATCTAAATAGCCTTTTTCCTTTAACTCTGTAAATATTTTGTACTATAAGTAAATCCTTTTACGGAAACACTTCCTATTGCAAGAATACGCATATGCCATGGAAGGAAATTATCTGTAAAGAACCTCGTAGTTGAACATCACCATGAATTTTGCTTTTTTGCTACAAAGTCTGGGCATCTTTGTGATTTTTTTTTTTTTTTTTTTCCCCACCCCGGTCTTCTAGTTATTCAACTTCTAATAAGTATGACCATGCTTTCTCACTCCAGATTTACAGCATGACACTTCGACTATCTGCCTTATTTGAAAATCACATGAAAAATATCATCTCTGAGTACAAGTCAGCAATGCAATGTCAGAAGAGGAAAAGGCCACGGTACCGAAAACGGCTAAGAAGCAGTAGCAGTTCACCCTCAACTAGTAGAGCATCTAGGTAACGTAACAATAGTGAGACTTGCTATCAGTGTCATTTGAGATGACAATGGTAGACATGCCTTCATGAATAAGCATTCAGTAACAGTATTGCTCATTTCCTGATGCAGTTGTTCTTTTGGGTGATAGAATCATGAGCTCAGATTCCATGCTCAATTTGTAGTTTGTGCACAATTCTGGTAAGTGAAAGACTATATGATAGAAGTATTCCCTCTGGGGGAAACAGAAGACCAAGTTTCTTTTTGCCTTCATTTAGTAACTGTTGAAAAAAGTGTTGTATAACACTTTTCTGACTTCTGTATGATACATTATCTAAGTAAACTGAGTATTTGTTTTAAAGGGTGAGATAAAATCTTGTTCTTGCAAGCTCAGATGCCTTTAGCAAACGGAATGATATTCTAACTATTTTTAGTGTTACTACACCTGTGCAAGAACTGGGAAAAAGAGTTGACTTCTGTTAAGCATTTGCTGCAAAAAACAAGGCACTTTGCAGGGGAAATTGGTTTTATGTTTGAGTCTTTTGGTACTAACAGTTTTATCTCTTTGGCATATTTTGTGTCTTCAGCCCAAAAGGGAAACAGAAGCAAATGAAGATTCAACCTAAACCCAACCAGAATACCTCACTGCCTTTGACTAGGACTAGTTCTTCAGTTTCATCTCATGGTGAGGAGAAATTTTCTAATACGCATCCTTTCTCTTGCAGCAACTTGTATGTCCAGATTAAAGCTTATATGCATGAGACACGTGCAAAACCCACCTGTTGAAAGAGCAAGTAGCAAGGTCATGGAAATATGTTGTCTGTAGATTGTGTTAGCTGAACTTGGCCCTCCAGCTGTTGTTGGTAAGTTATTGTTAAGGGTCAGAGAATAGGCAACCTGGGTCTGTCCTCGGTAAGAATTAATCTAGTGACAAGAGCCTGGGCTTCCTGTATACGGGCTTCTCTCATACAGTGATTATGAATACAGTAAGCTTACTTTGGATTACACCCCGGAGGAATCTGTCTCTTCATGACTGCAGAGGCAGCTTGGCAAGGTTAACCTCCTGACTTGGGCTATTAACTCAGGTGATACAAAACCTCCCTAGAATGCCTTGCATTACAACCCTATAAATAGAGGATAAAAACGACTCTGTCACATTAGCGGTGTCCTGTCTAAAGTTTCAGATACAGCAGAAGAACCCCTGGGTTCAGCCACTGGTGAAGAGATGGAAGGTCAGCCATCTTCCTCAGGCTCAAATGCACAAAACCGAAGTGGAAATATCATTGATCCAGGGAAAAGTAGGCCAGTCAGGAGTAAATCTACACCAGTGAAACAAGGTGAGAAATAATAAGTACTCTGTTCTTTGAATGACTGGTTCCACTAGAAATGAAAGATGTTGTTTCTGTCTGATGCTTATGATATTCTTGCCTGAGTCTAGCATTATACTATTTTCCCAAACCATACTAAAGAATTTAATTTACTTGAACTTACTTAGAAGATGAATTGAACTTCTTACGGTTCTGTGGTCTCTTGTCTGAAGTGTGGCATGCACATGATGCCACATGCACTTCAGTGAGGTCCTTTAAAATTTCTCCAGATGAAAAAGCTTGATTGCTCTTAAACTTCTTGAGAATTACAGTTCCTTCAGGAGTTATAAAAACAAAGCAAACCAAAAGAATCCCCACCCCAAAACCTTGTCCTTTTATTAATCAAGTGGAAAGCAAAGATGAAAAAAGTTTTTAAAAATTTAAATATTTTTATCAAAGGCTAAGTAGTTGTGATTAGAAGGGAAACACTGTTTGAAAACTGGTATTTTGTCTCTGGGACATGTTAATCAGACTTTCCACTGAGATAGGCATTGAATAAGCATTGGCTGAAACCCTGAAGCCTTTGTCAAGTCCGTACTACCGTGCTGTAGCAGTGTTGTACGTTGCAGGTGAGCTTTTCGTATCCCGTGTTAAAGAAGATATTTAATCTTCGTTGTCAGATTCGTAACTCTGAAAACATACAGTATTTTGCGTCCCAAGCCAGCGAGATACTTTATATATTTTTAAGTTAAGGTGTTTAGCAATGCTGGTGAGTTTTCTCAGGTGATTTACTGTCTTGAAATTGTGCTTGCCACAGGCATTCCCTGGACTAAGCCTTTTGAGAACATGCATTTGATGGGGAATAAATACTGCTTGCAGAGTGTTATTTCAACGTATATGGGTTTGAAATGGATTTTAGAGTTTTTTCTGCCTTGCCACCCTAGGTAGCATTCACCTGACTGCATGTTAGATGTTTGTGTCTAACCTAGTCACTCTAGGCTCCTTTTATTCACTTTCCTTTTATTCAATTCACTATTGTCCTTCACTGAACTCCTAGTCAAGAGAGTTTGCAGTCCTTGCTTCCAGATAAGATGAACTGTGTTTACTTTGTCTGATAAATTTTCCCCTTAGAGCACCTGTTGGTCTCCACAGCATATAAAGGTCATCTGTGGTGAGTAGCTCAGAGCTGGATCGTCCCCAGAGCACACCTCAAAGGCAGATGAGGCGAATCCCACTTTTTGTATCCTGTCTGGCTCAGGTGTGATGATGATAACCGATAGGGTTATTTTGTGTTTGCTTAGATCACTCTCCTGATGGACCACTTACAAATGGTGATGGCAGAGAACCTCGGACAGGAGTCAAGAGGAAGTTACTAAGTGCATCAGAAGAAGATGAGCATCTGGAGGAGGCGGAGGAAGAGGAAAAGAAGAAGAGAGAATTAAAGGAAAAGTCTGGTTTGTCTTCATCAGAAAGTGGGGAATCGGGATCCAGTTCAAGTTCTGAAAGCAGAAGTGGGTCCGATTCAGACTCTGAATCAACATCTAGAACAGATCAGGATTACATTGATGGAGACCATGACTACAGCAAAGTTGTGCAATCCAAAAAACCCAAAAGAAAAATCAAAAGAAAAATCACCGGTGGGAAACGGAATTGGCAGGGCAGAGGGACAGGGCGGAGGGGTAGATGGGGGAGGTGGGGGAGATGGAGTAGAGGGGGGAGAGGTGGTAGAGGTGGAAGAGGCTGTGGCAGAGGAAGAGGTGGCGGCAGGGGAGGAAGAAGAGGCCGAGGAGGCAGAGGAGCCTCGCGAGGAGCCACCAGAGCGAAACGTGCCCGAATTACAGATGATGAATTTGAAAATTTGTTTGGAGGACAATTTGGTGAAAACGTGTTTGGAGGGCGATTCAGTAGACCGCCTCGAATCAAAACAAGGAATGAGGGCAGGAGAACTGTCTTGTACAACGACGATTCTGATAATGACAATTTTGTGCACACCGAGGATCCTTTGAACCTTGGTACTTCCAGGTCAGGCAGGGTGCGGAAAATGACAGAAAAAGCCAGGGTCAGCCATCTCATGGGATGGAATTATTGACAGATGAAAAACTTTGGAACAATTTTAAAAGAACTTCAATGGCCTTCTACTGCAGGGATTTTACCAGAAAATCTACCAAGCAAGTTGTGCGGGGACTCCACTCACGTTTCACAGTGGTGCTTTTCCATTATGTCAGTTTGCGTTTGTTTTAAAACTTCAGATCGCCACACTTCATTGGTCAAAACAAGCCTTATTCATTAGGCCTTAAATTACAGAAATTCTTCCCCACACACTACAAGTTCATCACATTAAAGAGGCTTCCAGCTTCTCAATAAGAACATGACATTTTGAGTCACGATTATGACTTCTCTCCCTTGTTTTGTTTTTGTATTATAGAAATAGCACCTTCTTACAGAGTTTTTATGTGGTTTCTGCCATAAATCCTTATACACAGTAATAATTATAACTTTTGCACAATACACCAATCCTAAAGGCAGCTATAAAATGTTTACAGTTTCTATATTGTAAGAAGGATCTGGATTATTTTAATCTTCCCAGGCCAAACGTTCATGAATTGTGCTGAACTGAAGTATGTCTATACTACAGTTACGGGGGTCCTGATGTGCTTTCTATCGGTTCTTTATTCATGTAAAAAGTGACAAAGGGTTGGTGCCTTGTAAATATGTAGCAAACCTTTGATGTGGTGTGTCCTATGTGTGCATTAACTTTATTAAAAAGAGAATACTTGAGAAGTATGAATATCTAGACAAAAGGTGCCAAATGCAAAAGTTACTTGCATCTATTTTCTTTTTGTCCTCTCATATTTTTATAGTATTAATAGAGATTGTGCAGCTAAGGGGTAACTTCAACATTTGAAAGGTTCCTCCTCTTCAAAGCATAACATGATTTTTAATAGTAGCTCAGCTACCTCTATTTACAACTACTGGAAACTGAAAAGAAAATAGATGCTATTATTCAGTACGTGTTGAAGAAGAGGCAGGAGGGAGCATAGAGGGATGGAATTGCTCACGAAGTTGTAGAGTAACTATATCTCCATTATATTGACACAATGAGAAGAAATCTAAGTAATTATCAGAGGTTTCAGAAGCATAATGTTTTCGGCAGAGGGTGATTCGTTTGTGCAGACAGGCCGAGTGTCTCCCACACGTTTCTGCTGCCACTTGCTCAGTGCAAATCTGTGTTTGGTTTAATTTGCCCCCCGAAGGTGATGAGGGAGCTGAACGGAGCTCCGGTACCTCTGGTGGCTGGCGGTACGGATAAGCTCCCGTTCACATCCTCCAGGCGGACTCTTGTATCTCAAGCTTCCAGAAGAGAATTCGTGTTGCACTGTACTCTTGTTATCCCGAAAAATGCTAACTTGAAAACAGAAATCATTTTGGTAGTAGTAGTACAGTATGTGACGACATTTGTAGTCTTGCTCCTCGGTGAACAGAAACAGGTGTTTGGCGTGGGCTGAGCTGGAGATGAGCAGCCTCTTACTTCGTAGGGTCTGGCTGGAATATATATGGGACTTCAACTTCCTCCCGTTGTCTGAACGAATCTGACAGTTCTACCTTGGTTAGGAGAGTGAGTTCGATTACACAGAGAGAACAGAAAGTTTTGGTGGAGTTTTTCAAATTTTTTTTTTTTTTTTAAACTTTCATTCAATATCCTTAAGTTCTTCTGTGCACAGCTTGGTCAATAATTCTGGAAAACCTCAGGCAGCAAAGAGTGACCCATGTATATTCTCAGATGCAGAAGGAATTTAATTTTTGACTTTCTATATTAAGCACTAGCTATTTTATCTCGCTTTCCAAAAATTCTAGTTAGATGCAAAATGACTTGAAAAAAATGCAGAGGTTTAGTTTTGTGATGGAGGAGAGTATATCCTAAATTGCTCAGAGCGTTAACATGAGTTTATGGTACAGTACAAAAATCACACTTTTAATTTTTTAAGGAATGTTTTGAATCGGCCGTAATCCGTTTCTGGACTTGATTCAGTTGTGTTTTGATGGGGAAAAAAAAAAGTGCAGAGGCTCTCCTAGTTCTCTATTGGGCTTTAAAATATAAACACCTGTCCTATCATCTCTCTCATAAATATGTATATATATATACACACATATATATTTATAACAAATGTATTATTTCTTTGACTGATTGGTCCTTCTACATATGGTAACCAGGTATAGCATGTGTGCATCAGTTCATAGTCAGAATCATATACCCCTTTTAGATCAGTCCTGTTGAGCTAATGTAAACACTATGGTTTCTGTTCTAAAGCCTGAAAATCTTGAAATGCAAAAGAAATGCTTTTCATATATTTCTGACTGGCCGAAGATCCACTTACTTATTTATTTTGTGTAGGGGTTGGGGAGAGATAAAACACGTGGATTCCAGAGAAATCATTTTATAAGTTTGTGTATTTTAGCAGCAATTAGAATAATATTAAATATGTTCTTAAATGTATCTTTTCTATGTAATGAAGTACTGTGAAGATAACAGTGAAGCATCACTTTGCTGTGGCGTAAGTATTAATCACATGTGTTACATGATTAAGAGCTAGACAGCAGGGTGTGCTAGAACAACAGAACTATTGCTTATTGTAAAAAAAAAAAGCAGCTTTTTTTGTGCATGAGAACCTTTTATAAGCATGAACGAAATAACTTGGTTTTAGAGATGTTATTTTTACTTGGTTTCGTATCTGGATTCTTTCTCTGAGTTAGGCAATTGATTTCTCATGGCCTCATTCTGTGGAATAATCATAATTTTGTAGTAACTTTGACACTTTCTCTCAAAACCCAGATCCTATCAGGAGCCACTTATGGTTGCAGAAAACTTAGTATCAACCCAACCGGTGCAGCAGAAGCAGTAAAATGATTTAGACCTTTTATCGTCTCGCTCCCTGATCCAAAACCTGGGTGCTCAGCCAGCATCTCCTGGGGTTGCCGAGCTCCTAGCAGGCTGCACTGCCCGGCGGGTTGCAGAGTCAGGACCGTAGTCTCTCTCCTTGCACTTTTAACAAAAACCTCCAAAACTCTGCCTAAGAAAAGGGTTTGAAGGCCAGATTACGTATCAGATTCCTGAAGGCTAACGAGGCGTGCAGGCAGGCCAGGGGTTCCTCTGCTGCTGTCGGATTAATTCTCGGGTATGGGTGCTTCGAAGTTTTCTCTAGATGTGCAATCTTGCATGCTCCCTCTCCCGAGTTGCCGGGGCACTTGGGAGCATTTGGAGACACCTTGGAAAACAGGGCTCGCGCCCCGAGGGGCTTCCCTCGCCCGCAGAGCGTTAGCCCCAAGCGCTCCGTCCTCTGCATCTTTGTTCTCGGATTTCTCCTGGGTACAAATCTGCCGTCCCTGTAGCGCTCCCATTTCTTCCCCGACCAGGGCGTGAATGACGAAGCTTATTTTGCAGTAGTGATGTGCTATTGTCTCAGTTCAGCCCAAACTTCGCCTGCGTTTTCTTTTCTCTGTCAACCTTTTGTTTTTCTTTGCCCTGCTCCACCTTTCTTCTTTAGCTTCCCTTGGTTGCCCCTGTAGGCTATTCATGATGCTCTTTTGGAAACTTGTGATGTCTTGATGAATTTTATTTCGGCTAGACTGTAAGATTCAATTCTTTCTATGCCTCTCTTTTCCTACGACTTTCCATATTTTTTATATCTGCCTTACTTGGTTTACTAGCAACATTCCCAAATTGCCGGAGGTGGATTTAACGAAGATGGAAAGTTTGAGGGCTGGCTTCTTGGCTGCTCTGCGCCTCTGTGGCCATCCGTACCCCGAGTGGAAATGCTGCCCGATCGGACGGGGCAGCACGTGCCTTCCCTTGCTCCGATGTCGGCGGTTGCAGGGAGGCACGGCAGCGGGACTGCTCCCTTTGTGCTGCCTTTTACACACGGCTGCGTAAAACAACACTTGGTTCCACCTGGTATCCCTTAACACGTGTGCTCCGTGTCTACTGAATTACTCCTGGTTTTTTTTTTTCCCCTTGCTAGGTGAATTGCAGTTAGTGGAACCCTTGTAGAAGTTGCGTGCTTCCAGCCTCACGAGATATTTCTGTTTTAAATAACCCATGAAACTTTTATGTTGGTGCTTGAACTTAGATGGGTCTGGGTAGTTTTATCACTCCTCTCTAGCTTTCTATCACTCCTTTCTCCGTAAACTAAGCAGAGGCCACCCCACTTAGCCCAATCAGCCCCACCCTGCAGATAAACAAGCTAAATATAATGATGAAGAAATAATTTGTGGAGGATTTTTGGCTGCTTAAAATTTTGCATCCTGTTGCGTTATTTTAATTTTCCCTGAATGTTTTCCTAAATGTACACCTCGGCTGCTTCTCCCGCACAAAAGCGGAAAGACTGTGTAGTACGTAGAGCACTGAAAAGAGCTGACACCGGGTGCATAGTAAAGAGAGTTTTCAAGTAATTTAAAAAATGTGGAAGGACCCAACTACAGTGTATTGCTTTTGACAATGTTTGGAGGCTCTCTTGACTGCAAAAAGCAAGATGAACCTTGTCAAGCATTTGAAAAGGCTGTTCCTGGGTGTCTCTGGAATGTTTCTGACAGCCGGTCAAAATCACACAGTATTAACATGAGGAAACAAGTTTAAATCACTGATGTTGGATAAGAACTTGGTTAATATTTCATCTTTAATCTGAGCAGTGAATGACAGGGAAAACTGAATAGCTGTAGGTTTAAGGATGTCTTGTCAGCCCTGACTTGGAATGTCCTGCTGTCATTGGTCTGTGTCATGAATTCAATATTTTAAAAAATGTATTTGTGTGTTTACATTTCTTGATTTTATTTTTTTTTAAAACCATCATGCAAAGTTTTATAAAATGCTAATTATTTACATGATAGACTGAAGGAGCAGTTAACAATCCAAGGATAAATCTATATTTAGTATTGTAGGGAGCTGTCATTGTGTTCTTACAAGTATGTATTATAGAAAATTACTGCGCATGTGCGATAGATAATTTTCAAATATTAGTATATCAGAGGTTTACACATTGAAGAAAAAAACTCCTTTATGTACAGTAAGTAACAGCCTGCAAAATTTAGTCTAAAAGTTGTCTTTTTTAGTATTAGAGATGCAAAGACCTGTTGGAAGCTTGTACATTTTTAATATGTCATGTTCAGCCCACAGCAAACTTACACAACTGTGCTATGAATCCCTGAAAAATTAGATTTCCAGTGGAATTGCTGTCACAGCCTTAACTCTAGTATTATAAAAATGGTGCTTAAATACATTTATGTGCATGGATGTGGGTACCTGATAAGAGTTTGTGAGAATTTAAAGTGAAACCGAGCGGCTTAGTGCTGCACTTGCAAGTTAGTACTCCCGGTAGATAACCACAGCCAGATCTGGGAATTGACAAATGTGTAAATATTTGGAAAATATTTAAACCGGTGAACAATTAAGAGCAGTTCCTCAGTTTGGGGTTTTTTTTAATTGGCAAGCACTGCATATCTTCCCGATCTCTGGGTCTGTGAGAAGCAGACAGGGTGGCGAGGGGAGCTGCTCCGGAGGCCGGGGGGGCCGAGGTCCTGCCCAAATATTC
Source organism: Aquila chrysaetos chrysaetos (assembly GCF_900496995.4). Lineage (NCBI taxonomy): Eukaryota > Metazoa > Chordata > Aves > Accipitriformes > Accipitridae > Aquila > Aquila chrysaetos. The sequence continues at coordinate 2,304,818 of NC_044024.1, read as the reverse complement.
GCAGGAGGGGTTGGGGTTCCCGCCTGCCTCGCGGCTGCACCGCTCTTCGGCAGATAAAATCAAAAGCTTCTGTTTCTCTTCCTAAAAAGGCCTCCTCAGACAGTGGTGGCTGCTTGGATATATTCAGAAATCAAAGTCTGATGATTATTTTTCTGTAGAAATACTAATACAGGCTATTCATTCTTCCATGAGTCATTATAGCAGACTTCATTTAGAAACACCAGTTGATGTCGGAGCGATGAAATTCACGTGATTTAGGCTCTACAGTTCATGTTCTGGATGATTTAAAAATACTCCAAAAATGCACAAAACTATTAGAATTATGTCTACTTTCTATATTGATTTTTTTTTTTCAGGTGATATTTATGCCCATATCTTCACATCCGCTATCTCAGGTCCCTTTAAATGAATACTTCAGGGATTTTGATGCCACTTGTTGGCAGACCAAATGTAATATTTATATGCAATGAGCTGTTAGTTTTTGTATTGTACAAATGTAAATTTGTAAAGATTTTTTTCTAGAGTTTTTTTGAAGTCACTTATGTAATCTAGGATGTTTCATTTTCCAGCTGTGGGATTGTCTTAATAAAAAAAAAAGATAAACTCTTACTTTGGTTTTGCATTACTTACTAAGTAGTTTAGACATTAAAAAGACCAAAAAAACCACCAACCTTAAAATTGAGTTTTCAACATAAAAAGAAAATCACTTTTTGATTCAACTGGATAATTGTATACTTATAAAAAAGGAAACTTTTATAAACTGGATATAGAAATTTTATAAACTGTGCAGATCTTGAGCAGGACAGGACGGAGACCCTCACCTCGGCCAAAGGCAAGGGCCAGCGCTCGCTGGGAATCTGTCACCCAGTTCATCATCTGACCTGGCTCCAAAGTACCCCTTTCCTGGGCAAAAGGAGAGGAACAGGTAATGCTTTCTTGGGAAACTATCTGAAAAACGCTGTCCAGGGCGATAGGTCTGTGCAGAGCCTCCCCGAGCAGCACCGGAGCGGATGACGAGGAGGAGGAGGAGGAGGAGGAGGAGGTTTCTGGGTGAGGTCCCTCCTGCCACCGCGGGATGCAGGTCGGTTTAGGTGGTGAGATACAGCTCGAGGAGGAGGTCATACCTATTTTTAAGGGGTATTTAATGCTAAAAAAAAACCAAAACCCTACTCCTTTTTCATCCCTGTTCTTGCCCTCTTGTTAACTAGCAGCGATAATATTGTTTAAACAGGGGTTTTCCTACGCAGGCGGCGCCCGCGGCCGGGGGATGGACGGCACCGGGTTTGCCTTAAAGCTGCCCTGGCGCGGCGGCCAGCGCGGGCTGCGCGCTGTCCCGAGGGGTCTTCGGACGCTGAGCGTCGCCCGCAAGCGGTTCGATCGGAAAGTTGGCGACGGCGGACCCTGCGCCGTCCCGAATACGAGCGGGGAGGGGTGGGGGGCCGTCGGGGGGCTGCCTTTCTCGCGCACGCGGCGCAAAGGCTTTAAAGCCCTTGCGTGCCATCGGGCGCGGAGGGTTTAATGCTCAAAAATAGCTATTACGAGGTATTCAAGTAAGGACAGCCTCCCTGCGGTTAGCCTGTCCCTTGCCGTTCAGCTCCCTTCCGAGCCTATCCTGCCATGTATCGCTCTCGCAAAACAGTATTTTGGCTTTTCCCCTCGCTAATCTCCTGACTTATTTGACGTTTCATTTTATTGCACTGATTCAAACGGGCCAAATGGCAATTCCTTTCAGATGTGAATGAATATCTTCTTTTTAACGCAGCGCTCATACTCCAGGCCCCAGGAACAGAAGGGCTTTTTTTTTTTTCTTGGCCTCGTTGGTTACAGAGAACAAAATTAAACTTGTATTGCACAGATGCTGGAGCCTTCCTGCTAAGTACATCCATCAAATGGTATTAGCGAGAAGAAATTACACTGTCTTCAGAGCTGCTTTACCTTCGTCAAATCACCCTCCGCTGTCACTCCCGTAGATATTATAGGTGTTACGTACTTTATATCATCATATGTCTAGGTCATATATGATAATGCATGTTATAAAATACGTGATATAAAATATCGATGTGGTAGAGAACAATTCCATTATTCTTCCAATGCACTTTGGAAATGCGTTTTGTAGAAGTGGTTTGTTTGGTTTTTTTTTAATGGCAATTTTTGCAGAAGTTTTAGAATTAAATTGTGACTTTTATGCATTTCAGCAGCGCGCGGACTAAATACTGCCTTGCCCTGACGCGCAGGACAGCGGTGTCATCCCAACGCTCCTTTCCAGCCTGAAAAACCCCGAAGCACCCTCCTACCTCCACTCATCAGCTCCTTCCACGATGCTCCGTGCGTGCAAGGCGCTGCCGGCGACGCCGGCGGTCGTGGGGCACCGTCCGGCTCTCGGACCCTCGCCCGCCTTGGCGGGAGGGGGGAAGCCGAGCTTTGCCTCCATCCCATCTTTTCGATTCAAAATAGGCACCGAAACAGGATGACGTGCCCTTCTCTGGTGGTTATATCCTCAGCCGGAGCCGCTTTTTGCGGCGCGGTAAGAGCTCCGAGGCGGACTGCGGTGTGCGTTTGCGTAGTGCCCTTTCTTCCTTTGAAGCTGTTCGAAGACCTTTTTTTTTTTTGGGGGGGGGTGGCAGGATGGTGCCCCCTCCTCTGCCTCCGGGATCCCCCGCTTCTGGCGCTTCTTTCTTCCTTTCTTCCTCCATCAATATTTGCCCGTGCGCCGGCCGGGAGGGTTTTAAAAGCTCCCGCCGAGAGCTCCGTCCTCGGACGTCTCCTCCTTCCCGGAGCTGACGATCCCACGGCGGCCGCCGAGCGCGAGGGACCGACTGGCGGAGCTGCGGCCGAGGCCGACCCGCGCGAAGACGCCCCGACGACCCGGCCTCCTCCGGGCCAGGGCGCTGCGGGAAGCGTCCGAGCTCCGTCAGGCTTCGGACGGGCCGGAGCGGCTCTCCGAGAGCGCGGAGGGGACGCGGCAGACCCCGCCGTGCCGCATCTCCCGGCAGAGCATCGCCCGCCGAACCGTCGCCCTTCGGCCCTTCGGCCGGGCGCCCCGTCGCCGTCGGAGGGGGAGACGGGTCGAGCGGGTCCCCGCGTCCGTCAAACCCAACAAAACCGGGAGAGCCGCTGCCGGCGGAGGTTGAAGGAGCAGATCTAGAGGCGGGCGGAATTGGCAGGCATCGAGCCGGGGACGGAGGACTGGGAGGCACCAGTCTGGGGTGCGGGAAGAAAATGCTTTTTGTACCATTAGTAAAGAAAAATTAGTGTTTATTTTGTCTTCGTCTCATCCTTTCTTAATTTCTAGGCGGGGGGAGGCTTCATAATGTACATCGTATTAATACGTCTATGTAATTCGGAAAGAAATGAATATACATGTATTGGATTGCATCTCAGGAGCAGGTCCCAGAGGAAAGTCAGGCTCGGCATTCCCAGGACAAACCCAACCCCAAGGTGTAGGTCTCCAGCTGGGTTAGAGTGGCAGGACTGTCCCCTGGCGCAGTCCGTACTCACATATATTTAGCCAAAATATTTGAGTAGGAGCCGTGATCAGCAGAAAACATCATCTAGCTGGAAGAAGTCAAGGAACCAGCTCAGAGAAGAGGAAAGAAGGGCTCAAGAGACGACGTTGACTTGGGGAGAGGGATAACGAGGCACCCCGCATCGTCGGCCGAGACCCGGAGGAGCCGACGGCAGCTCCTCGGCCTGGAAGCGCCGACGGCGGAGCTGCGCGGGCTCTTCTTGCAGCTGGAACGGTTGTTGGCCCCACGGCACGGGGAGCGGCACGTCCCGCGCACCCTCGACCGCGTCGCCCGGACCGGCGGCGAGGCGAAGAAAGCCGTCGGGCGCCGGCGGCCGCCGCGGCTCTCGGCCCCGCTCGGTGCAACGGTGCAGGGGCTGTGCGCACTTCGCACGGCAGGATGGGGACCGCGGACACCTTGCACGGTGGCACGAGGACCGTGCACGCCTTGTGCAATGATGCAGGGACCATGCACGCCTTGCACGGCAGGATGAGGACCACACAAACCTTGCACGATGGCACAAGGACCGTGCACACCTTGTACGATGGCGCAGGGACCACCTGCACCTTGCACGGCAGGATGGGGACCACGCAAACCTTGCACGGTGGCACAAGGACCATGCACACCTTGCGTGGCAGGATGGGGACCATGCACACTTTGCACAATGGCACGAGGACCGTGCACACCTTGTGCAATGATGCAGGGCCTATGCACGCCTTGCACAGCAGGATGAGGACCACACAAACCTTGCACGATGGCACAGGGACCGTGCACGCCTTGTGCAATGGTGCAGGGGCTATGCACGCCTTGCACGGCAGGATGGGGACCACGCAAACCTTGCACGATGGCACAGGGACCGTGCACACCTTGTGCAATGGTGCAGGGGCTATGCACGTCTTGCACGGCAGGATGAAGACCACATGAACCTTGCACAGTGGCACAAGGACCGTGCACACCTTGCACAGCAGGATGAGGACCACACAAACCTTGCACGATGGCACAGGGACCAGACTTGTGCTGCAGGACAGGCACCCAGAGTACTCCAGTGCCCGACAAGGAAAAGCACTTTTAATACTATGAAACCTAGCTTAAAAACTTTAATGGTTTTTTTTTTTTTTTTAATATTTAAAGGAGAGAGGGAAAAAAAAAAGCCTGTTCAAGTTTTTTGCACATTTGTTGTTACATTGGAGGGGACCTGATGGCTCGGGGCCACCGCAGAGCAGCGTGAAGGCTCTTCCACCGCATCTGAATCTTTATTTTCCCCGCTTTCTCCAATTTCTACTTCCTGGGTGTTTTTTACATGCATTAATGTTGCATTTTCATCGGGTTTGGGCTGGGTGGCCGGGTGCCCTGCACGGCTCACCCCGTGGTGTGACACTGGGAGGGGGGTTACGCAATCGATGCAGTTTTTTGGGAGACTGCAGGAGACGGGCTCGCTCTTCAACCTGCACGTTGCCAAACCAGCCAATACTGCACGTATGCTGGAAACGTGGTGTGACCCTTTTCTCTGGTCCCCGTGATACCACCTGAATTTCCCAAAGCCTCTCAAATTAGGGACCGGGACCTGGTTAAGTTTCTCGGGAACCCTTCACGGAAGGTCCCTTTGTGTCCTGGCAGTTTCTAGGGTCAGGTCCCAGCTGTCTTGGCCAGCTTTAGGCTTATTTTGCTCTTCTGGCTGAGCCTTAACAAAACAATTTCTCAGTAACCTCTTGAGTGTAGATGGGTGAATTATTTCTTTGCAGCTGGTAGCCCAAGGCTAACGAAGACCAGAAGCAGAATGACTTCTTGGTGTGTCTACTGGGTTAAATTCTTATGCATCTGGCTGATGAGTGTACCTCTTTTCCCTGTATGGATACTTTCTGTTGACCTGGAAGATTCCCAGCGTCAGGAATGTCCATCCTTGCGAGAGCGGTGGTGCCCCGGGGAGTCAGGCTGAGCGGTCTCCGCTCCTACCTGCTTTCTCTTTGTTTTTTTCGTTTGTGAGGTCTAAGTGAATATTACTTTTTCATTCAAAACCTGATGAATGGAAGTTACCTCTTTATTTAATTTTCATTTCAAAAAACCCACAACTTTTTATCTGAGAGAAGAAATGGTCTTTTCTCTATAGAAAATTAACCTTAATGGCAATCCAGGATGGCAAGCACAGCAAGGATTTGTGATTTAAACACCTGAATTTTGTGTTTCTGTCTTCCCTGGAATTTGTAGAAAGCACAAGTCAAACAGCACCGCTGCCGTGGGAGTGCCGGGAGGCACCTGTACGGGTGATGGAAGGATGTAGCTGGGACATCCCCGCATCCCGGGATGCTTTCACTGCCCAGGCACCCCGCGAGCTGCATCCCCCCTTTCCCCAACACATCATTCCCAGGCAGCGCTAAGAAACCCACCAAAACCGTAGCGGTTTGCGGCTGGACCATAATTTTGGTGTTCCTTGCCGGTGCCGAGGCTGGGGATGTGAGCTCCCGTAAGCGCGCTGCCTGGAGCACGCTCCGAGCACCGAGCGGTGGGGAAGGAGGGGGAGCCCCGGGAAGTGAAGCAAGCAAAACGCTGCGGGGCTGCTCGTGAAGCGAGGACAGGCACTGACGGAGGCCAGAGATCGCGTTCGTTGCTAAAAACTAGATGCAATCATGTAATTAAAGACGATACGAAAATGCTAACGTACAAGGGGAGCAAAGGCAACCTTAATTGTGCCATTTCCTAAGCACTGAATCTGAACTCAGCATCCCGAACGGTGTACGATGGGACGAAGATGGGAATAACTATTTCATCAACAAAGCTTCATGGAGAAGTGGCCTTCTCGTGGTTCATTTCTCTCCTGTTTGTCCAACAACCCCAGAGGAAGTTTCCTAAAGTGGAAATCAAATAAAGGCAGCAAGCAGAAGGACGAGCTTTATTCACACTTGCCGCATTACGGTGCGGTGCCACGGTGGCTCCTGGTCCCAACCAGCCTCTCCAGCGCGGGGCAGGGACCCGCCTCATGTGGCCAGACCATGGGAAACCCCCTCTACATCTAATATTAAAAAAACACATTTTATGTGCAGATGCAAAAGCAGCCTCCTGGGAAACACTGAAGACTCTTTACAGACTCCCAGGACGTACAGAGAAGGAAAAAAAACCCCAAACCTCAGCGAGGTAGGGGAGGTGGCAAATCCAAACGCAGCATAACTCATATTTAACCACGCTTTATGCAAACAGCCTCTCCGGAGAGCGAGCGCCAGCCTTGGGAGAGACCTGGCTGAGCCCTGGCTCGGGTCACTGGGCAGCAACCAGTGCCAGCAGCCCTGCAGAACTGGTTGAGCTGCTTAGTAAATGATTATCCATAAAGCGCAGGAAAAAAAAAACCCCAAACCTGCGTTATCGTCAGTGCTTTCAGCCAGGGCGTATTCCCAGGGGTTTTCATGGAGCACGACCTCCTCCGGAGCCCGGCGCCGAGGTGACGGTCCTGAGCGCCAGCTCCTTTGCTGGTGGGGCTGCTGCAGCAGCAGCCGGTGGCACGCTCTTTCTTGCACATACAGGATTAACAGGAAAATAGCCCTGATTTGTGTTACGAGGACCGGTGAGAAGTTAAAGTAGTAGGAGAAAAAGAGGAGAAACTTTGCAGCTCGGAGCAGATCTTTCCATCGATGGCTTCAGCGGTTTATGAGACTTTATGAGATTATTCATCCGTTTTTTTTCTGATGCTTGGTTGCCTTTCATTAAATATTGGCCTGAGACAGAGATGGATTCCTGTAGAGCAGAGTGATTAATAATATTGTAATGTGGGCATGAACATTTGACAGGATGGGGAATTTTCCTTTCTCTTCTGACTAAAGGTTGGGACTTCATTTTGAGCACATTTGCTTTATGAATATTCCTGGAGATAATGAAGCCAAGGTGGAGGACCTGCTTTCATGATTCAAAGAATATACATGAGAGGGCTGTTTTAATTATTTCCCAAATGAGCATCATAAATTTAGGAAGTTCACATTTAAGGGGAAAATTAAGAGAAAGCCAAACATGTTAAGTTAAAATCAGGCTACCCAAACCCCTTAGCTCTGTTCTGTAACGACATGCTCAGAATGAGATTCATTTAAAGAGGAACTTTTTAGTAAAATGTGTTAAAAGGAGCTGGCTTAAAAGTACAAAGCCTTTACAACGGTGCTGGCAGCACACACTGCTTTTCACTTGCAAAGTCTTTCAGTTGAAGAAATGTCACTCAAAAGAATTTTTTTGAAAAGTATAAAATCTTTTCCTAACATTGAGACAAGCAAATAACTCCAGAACAATTTAATCACCCTATAGAACCTTTTTTTTAAGGCGAGGTGGATTATTACAGCTTAACAGTCTGTCGTTCCTGCTCAGAGACCCCGGGAGGACTCCTGCATTCCAGTTCAAACACTGAATTTTTATCCCTTCAGCACTGCTGATTTTTCATGTCACAGCAAATACAGAATAATTTCTTGTAAATGCAGCTTTTTAAAAGCCTCCTGAATGTTGAATAGAACGAAGATCCCTGAGTTCTGTTCAATTCGCAGCATCTGTTTGGCCAAACCTCTAGACATACACGTTTATCGGCAGAAGTGGAGGGGAAAGTTGCATCAGTGTTTAGGACTGTAGTTCCATTTTGCTGTACTCCAGTTGCCTTTGAATAACACACCCTGGCACGAGAGCAAGGATAAATTCTTAATTCAAAATATTTATACAATTTAATTCAAGATGAGAGATTTAATGAATTATATTTTCGTTCTCCTCAGACTATTCCCATTGAAAACCATCACCCAATATTTCCATTTCCAGAAATTCTCCCAAAAGTGGGGGTTTTGTTCAAAAAGGCTTTGTATACCAAATCACACTTGGTATTTTTATTTCGAGTGTACTTAACGTCAAATCAGAAATTCATTCTTCTGTGTGGGCTACCAAGTTATTGTGGTGCTTCAAAACACTTTTTACATTTCATTCACCAATACAAAAATGTGTCAGCGGTTTAAATTGACTTGATTTGTTTTCCCCCAGTTTTTCCTGTATTTTCCAGTGAATCAACAACTCTATTCATAGAGCTCATCAAATACGTTCTGCCGCTGCCTGTCTTTGAAAAAGGCGGAGATCTGGCTCACAAGCCTTTCTGCAGGAGTAAGGATCACTGCCAAGAAATTCAGGGGAGCCACTTCTTGTCTTTCCAGCAACAGGTTGGAAACTCCATCCTTGGTTTTAATTGGCAAATTGGGTTCATTTCAGTGTCATTTTGGTGCTTACTTCAACTGGATGTCTTTGGTGTCCCAGCAGCCTGATCTGCGTGGGCAGCATGCAGCAGGTCGCATCTCAATTTTAGATCCTTTTTAAGGGCGTTTCTCTAACAGGCATGAAATAAGTTGTGTTTTCCAGTGTTAAAATATTGCTGTCAGATTTCCCTGGCAGGGATGAAGTTCAACATCCGTGCCTCTTCCTGCAGTCAACTCATGCAAAATCTACCAGAAATAATTTAGGATGAAGCAGTTCATGTTTTTTACAGGGGTCCCTGTCTTAGAAACTCCACTCCTTTGGTTTGTTGACCTGCAGTTTTCTGAAGAAGAAGTTTTGCTGAAGTTTTCTCCAACACTGCCTTCTAGTGGGTCTTCACGGATGTGTTGCTCCAACTCACCGGTGTAGAGGGGAGCACTGCGTCTATCAGCATTTCAGACCCAAGTTTGGGGGAATAACCCGGACCTTGCACAAAATTGCTTTGATTGACCAGCTCCGAGCCGTGTTCTTCCACAGAAAAGCAAATTTGAAAAGACTTAAGGAAAGGGAGATACCAAACTCCTGCCGAGGCCATGTCTGACCGAGGGCAATGTCCTCGGTGGGAAGTAGGGAAAGGAAAGAACACAACAATCAGTGATGCTCAGTGAGATATTCCAGGTGTGAGGTTTTGGACAAAAGGTCAAGTTTAAATGGGGGTTGTGGGGTGAGTGGAGGGGGAATTTGGCAAAGCTCAGACCCAGGGATGTGCCACTTGTTTATTCTCTCTCCAGTTTGGGGGTGAAAGCCCTTTCTGAGTCCTGACAGATGGCAGCACCACGTCCCCGGGACCCTGAGCATCCCCGCGGGGACGCAGAGTTAGCGGTGACAGTAGCACTGGGGGTACAGGTGGGTGATTGATGGCAACCCTCTGCCTCTTCCCAGTGAGAACAAAACAATTGTATTTTTCTGTGATTTGCTTTGTATTCAGCGCCTTTTCGGCTTTTATTTTTTTTAATTAACAATGAACCTCTTCCCATTCATTCGGTAAAATTGCACCGGCAGAGCCCGGGCGGCTTTGCACGAGAAAGATGCACAATGAGCTGTTGTGAGAGGAGTGGAGGGGAATAATCATCTTGTGAGCACTCAATTCAGGCACCAGGTCAGGAAAAAATGGACACGAGGAGAGCAGCGTCCTCACGGGTCCTTCTTGTGCCGTTAAGCTCTGAAGCCGGGAGAGCTTTGCCCCGCTCTGTAAGCCCAGGCTGCGGGGGACGGTCCCCGTGTGGGGCCGGGGATGGGGGAGCCGAGGGCTGACCCTGCGCCCACCCAGGTCCAGGAGGTCTCCTAAGGCTCCTGCCCACCCTGCGCTCCCGAAAATGCCCATCTCCGTGGCTCGGAAACGGTTATGCCCAAGGGGAGACACTTGGTGCTTCCTGAGCTCCCCAATAAATCCATTTATTATCTATTAGAAAATCAGAATAGGGGTATATTTCTTTATTCTTGTTTCCTTCTGTGTTGAACATTTCCTTTTATTTTGTGTGTCGATCTTGGTATGCAAAGCACTTTTTTTACCATTTTCTTGAGCGAGGCTGTGTCAAGAACATACATTTTGACAATTCTTAGGCAAAAAATATCTCCACAACTCCACTGACATAAACGATGAACTGAAGTCTTTCAAACTGATCACTAATGAACGCACAATTTTTCCTTAATTTCCTACACTGTCATGAAATGGTTGTGTCGCTAATTAATTTTAAGCAGTAAAAACAAGTCTTGAATTTACAGCAAGATTTATTTTTGGTTTAAGGTAAGGTGAAACTAAAATCTCATATTAACAGTGAGTAAACCGACTAGATTTTTTTTTTTTAATACTGAGGGCAGTGACTTCTGTTCAAGTTACTCGAATCGTACTTCTCATAGGATTGTGTACTTTTAAAATTCTGTATTTTGCGGTTGTTCATCTAAAAGGGTGTTGCCTATGTTAACAAGAAGGTTGCTCCCACAGGCAATAATGCAAGGCACAAATATGCATGTTAACAGCCTGTCCCAATCCTTCAGCTTCTGTGTAAAATCAGGGGAATGAATCAAATCTGGGATTTCGATGGGGCAATGCAGTAGTGGGGACACGCGGAAACCAAGGAGGACCAGACGCTTGCACCAGCGCAGCCCTGAGCCGCCCTGCTTGGCGCAGGCTGGATCAAACCATCACGGGAACAGCGTGATGGGCAGCTCAGACTGGAAATTCTTGTTTACCAGAGCTTGAAGCCTTGTTTGCACAAATCCTTCTGTTTTTCTGAGCAGAGACCTAAGAAGTTCTTCAGTGGGGCTGATTTACGGTCTCTGCTCGGCCCAGGGGGGGCAAAGTACTCATGGTGGGAGAGAGAGAAAAGAGATTCGTGACAATTTATTATACTCACAACTCTCCCATCATGCCACTTCTGAATGGAAACGACGGATGTGCGTTGCGGTCTGCCAGGATCTCACATTAGCATCAGATGATGAGATGAGTAGATAATAGCTTCTTCGGGAATGATTTGGTTCTTAACTGCTATTTCTAAAGCTTCAAGACAGATCCAGAGGACAGTTTGATATTGTCGCCAGCAATCTGCATTACTGGAGCACTCAGAGGCTCGGGAGCGAGTCACGCACGGGGACGGGACAGTGGCCGTGGTGTGATGTACACGCGATGGCAATGCCGTAGCTTTTCTTTGAAACGGGGTCCAGAGTCACCTTTGCTGCCCATGGAGTGCGCAATATTAACCAAGGCTTTAAATGGCCTCTGTAATTAAAGTCCTGGTGCAATCCTAACTTCACAGGTAGTTTTTCATTTGGCTTTTCAAAGCAAAGCAACCCCTCTGGGCTTTGTAATTCAGATCAGTGTCCGGTTTTCTGAAAATGGGTTTTGTTTCAGTAGTCTTGTCAATCCATATGCAGTCTGGGTAGCCAACCACTAAAAAATTTCCATGAATAATAGAAGTCTTAAATAAAGCCTTTCACTCACTCTGAATACATAATTTTTCAGGTTGGATTAACAGTGAGAGGGAAAAAATTGGCTATGAATTTCCTTTAGAGAATTGCATTCCTGTTTCCTGACATTTGAGGATTCATTGCCCAAGCGTTTGGGCAGGTAACCTGGAGCCCCTGCGTCCTGTCCCAGCCTGCGGACACCAGTTGCCGGAGAAAAGTAACAGCAAGCATCACCTCTTCAGTGCAGCTGCATCCCTGAAATGGCCTTAGCCCATCGCATTTGCTGCGTGCGTGATGCTCCCAGCTCGAGGGGATGCGGTTCTGCTCCCTCCTATGGGACCAGGCACCCACTGCCTTTCAGCCTCCTGGAAATTATCCTTTCTAAGGTATCTCCCCATTTCTGCCCAGGCTCCTTGCCTGCTCTAAACAGAATTCAGATTCAGTGCTTCGCTCCCAGCTTATTTCTCCTTGAAACCTTCCTTGGATTTGCTCATCGCTGTTTGTACACAACCCGCTTTTTGTCTTTGACGGGTATAAATCAAGCGCAGACAGAGCAGAGTAAATGCCACGGTTCTTGGCTGAACCCTCAGTGATTTGCCATTGTAACACATTGCAAAACAGCGTTGAAAAGAACTCCCATTGAGTCACGACACACCGCGTGCTGGAGCAGTGCAAGGAGAACGGGGGTTGGTGCCCAGCGTGACTCCTCGTGCCTCTCGACCGTGCGATGTTTGCTGGGGGAGCTGCATTGCATCAGCGGCTTTTTGGGTTTCGTTAAAGGATGACAGCTGCTTTCCGTCCGAGCTTTTTTTTTTTTAAGTATATAGGAATGGCTTGCAGCTCATCCTTAAAGATTTCCATCAATTTAATATGTATTTTTTCTGTGCTGTTTTATAATGCAGAATAAGCTATTTCTATAACTTATGAGAAAAGAGGTTCGCGGGAGCACGGGCGTGGGAAATGAGGTTGGCAGAAGCTGAAAGAGAACATCAAGTGCCACGGTGGTTTTCACTGTAAAGGATCACCAGCAGCTTTAAAGGCAGATTTTATTTGAGAGAAGGAGGCTAAAAAGGTACAGCAGACACAGAACAGACAAAAACCTGAATAAGGAGGTCCCTTTGAGGGCATATGTTGAAATCCAAGTACCAGAACAACTCGCTCCTGATGTCGGTGTTTTATTAGTGAGAGTAAACAGGAAAGCGACCGGAGCCAACAGGTACAAATGATCTGTATCACAGAAAACCATTCCCCATCTCAGGCAGAGGCTGGATATTCTGGTACCTTAAAATAGAGCCAAGCGAAGGCATGAGTCACTTCATCCACTGGGCAGAAGAACAGTTGCCAGCCAGCGGGATGGGAGAAAAGTACCTGGTATTGGGCTTTTTTCTATCATTGTTACTTTATTTAGCTATGCTGCTTTAAATGCATGCATTTCCTAAGAAATACAGATGACATAGGAATAAATAAAGTTTTCCAGTAATATTTTCAGATCCTAACATAACGTAGATCCATTCACTTCTTTGCTATGTGTGTGGCTTCAAAACTATAACGAAAGATATTTAAAAAAAAAAAATCCCCCCTAAAAATGTCAACTATAAATCCCTTCTGAGCCGTGGTACAAATATTTGCTGTACCTGTGTGTGAAACATGAGTATTTCAGGCTATGCTGAGGCAGCAGGTGACCCAGGGATGGGGATGCAGCAGCAGGTATTCGAGGCGCGTGACTCGCCGTCCTCGGCTGCAGGGAAGAGCCTTGCTCCCTAATTCCAATTTACACCCGGTTTCAATGATTTATTCTTGCTACCAACATCTATTTACAGCTGTGCAATGTATAAGAGAAAATCAGCCTGGAGCAATTGCAAGCTTTTTTTTATACCTTGATGTACGCATCTTTTTGGGTGCATTGCCTTTTGGGGGGGGGCTGGCTCCCACACAGACACTGGGTGGGAGCTGTCAGACTTGCTGGGCACAGCGTGCGGAAGGGGTATCGGCATCGGTCTGACATCTCAATGTGGTTTTCAGCCTGAGCCGCAGGTAGTCTCATTGCACGGAATAATTACCAGCTACTTAACCTTGCGTGGCGGTGTGCTCCCCACACGACCCGCATTTCCCGAAATGCGGCTCAGGGGGTGAGCACCAGTGGCGGTTGTGAGGGATGCGTCTGGTCGGGATGGCTGCGTCCGGCTCAACGGGGGTTCGGAGGAGACGGATAACAGCACAACAGCCAAGGGCTAATTTGGACAATGCGCCCACCTAACCACAGCGCTGGTCAATGTCCGTCTCAAGCCGAATTTGGAAGAAACCAACCCCTGTAGCCGGTATGTAAATACGACTACGAGTCAATTATCTTACTCCATCCCCAGTGGACAGCCCAGGGCATGCCGAGCAATCCTGCACGGCAGCGGGCTGCACGCCAGGATCTCCCCTTGAGCAGGGACACCTCTGGAGGTTACTGCTGGAGGTTAAGGGATTCCTTGCCGCAACGGATTCTCAGTAAGTGATTAATAGCATGCTGAACTTCGAAATCTCAGCTAAGTCATGTAAAGGATTGATTGCGCATGTATAATCCTTTAGACATAAACCGTTGACCAAGTCTGGGACTAAGTCTGGGTCCAGTCGCGCCTAAAGTTCCCTCTGAGAAGGCGTTAGAACACAAGGGGGTCCTTTCTGGACCTCCTGACTCAACGGGAGGGTCTCCCCAACAGCTTCGTCTGAGCCTGTCCTCTATGCAGTAAATATACCAAGTGAACCATGCCATCGAATCTTGTTAAACCACTGTCGCATTTAATATCAAACTTTGTTAAATTGCTGTTTTGTATCAATGAACATATTGCTACTTCTCTCTTACAAGTGACGTGCATCACTCCATCCGCGACACCTTGATGTTAAAAAACACATTGAAGTGGCAAGGGCACATATGTGATATTTTTTTCAAAACAGAGAATGGTTAAAACTTACTATAACAAAATGAATTTGATTGACGTGTATTTGCAGGGTAATGGACTTTCTTTTATCCCCGGCACAATCAAATGTGAGCAAGATATTGCAGGGTTTTTTATTAGGGGAGTCTTTTTTTGTTGCTTTTACAGATGTGCACATTAGCATTCGTTGGCAAAACACATCTGTTAGGAGAGCCCGCTGCATCTTGAAATAGCAGGCTTTTTTCTCTTTATTCCTATGTCTTTGTTGTTAATTATTATTTCAGAAGGCAAAAATATGTATATTTGCTTCCCGTTTAAAGGCAGCCTCAGGCTCGGGGCGGTTCGGTGCCCTGCTAAAGAGGGAAGGGGTAGCTTTTGGGTGCTAATATACCTGCGCGTCCAGTTTGCGGGGAGGAACGCGGTCGGGGATGGAGGCAGCGTGTTCTCCCTCGAGCGGGTACAGTCCCTGCTTCCTTCGCTGAGCACGAGAGACCGCGTTTGTCCTCCGTATCGCCGCGCCGACTTCAGCGCGTGGGGAGGGGACAGCCAGAGTCGTGCTCAACGTAGGTATTTTCAAACGGTCCGCAGATGTGCCCGCCAGCTGTGGGCACAGCCCGCTGAACCACAAGCTTTTGCCCTGAAGGCAGAGCTGCGGTGCCAGCTGACGTAGCCCTTTAGCGCTTGCCGCAAAACATAAAAAAAATTCACTTTTTCTTATTGGCCCTCTCCAGAGTTGGGTCGGGGGCATTGAGCATCCTTGCATCACGCCCCGTCCAGCCCAGCCTTTCCCCGCACAAGGGAAGGCACCGACACAACGTAGGGTCACCCCAGGGCTGCTGTCCCTGCTCGGTGCCCGTGTTCCCCACGATGAGCTCTGGGTCTGTGACCTGTCACCGTGGTCCACGGCCTGGCCACAAGACTGGAAGCTGCTAATCCAGGTTTTCTGGTTTAGTAGTTTCTCTCCTTGCAGCGTACAGAAACGCATCCCGATGGAAGTCCTTTCGGATCGAGCGGACTCCGAAGCAGGCACGGCTGGGACGGTTTGCCGTCGTGACTCCTTGGTTTGCTCCAATGGCTGCTTCACACGGTGTGTTTATGAATTTGGACTGGAAAAGGTTGAAGACCTTTCCTTGGTCTTCCGTATTGAAAAGTCCAGTGCCATTTCCATGTCCTCATTTTCACTTAAAATATGCATAATTTTTTCTCTTCACAAAAAGCTAAAGGGTCAAGCTGAACTTTATTGTAACAAACAGATTTTAGAGTGAATTTTACCTCCCATTTGTAATGACACAAAGCCATTTGTAATGAGAGGCTATTTTAGAGCTCAAGTGTGCTGTCTGGATTAGAGGAGTCTGTCTCTGAGATGTGCCCTATGGCATTTGCATTTTATGGGAAAAAGAGGTGGCCTCTCTGTCCTTCAGGAAAGTCCCAATATTTTTTATGGTTCACAAAATTAGGGCAAGTGAGTGCCATCATTTCCCTCATATTTCTCAATAGAGGATCCTATTTCCAAAATGTTACGACAGCAGTAAACTTGAGACCCATAGAAAGCTTTGGAGGCACTGGCTGATGGCTAGTGAACTTCTGTTGGTGACTTTCAGATGAAATTGTGGGCAGAAAGCAACAAAACAGGAGCAGTCAATATCATAAAGCATGATTATTAAAGTACATCATTCTGTGGGCCACAAAGAACACTTTTTACTTGTATTTAATTTCTGACAAGCAGTTAAAAGCTTATGAGATGTGAATCAAACACAAAGTTGGAAGAGTGGAAGAGTGGTTTCCAAAAGTAATCCTCTTTCTTCTCTCGTGCGCTTGGACGACACGGTGTAGACCTCAGCGAAGCCAGGCCCTTAGACCCTCACTGCCTTTTTGCCTCCAAGCTCTATTCTTCAGAAGGTGGATATTTCTGCATTTAATTCTGATGTTGTGCAAATGGGAAGAGAAATAATCACGGCAGTGCCTCTCTGAGGGTCGAAGATGACCTGTCAGCAAGGGCAGCAATTCGGAAGGCTTTCCATGGCTTTCCACAGCTTTCCACACTAGGACAGTGTGACTCTGCAGTAAAAAGACTATTTTGCTTGCTATTTTACACTCAGCTCAACTCTGAAAGGGCTACTTTTTAAGTCATTTGCCCAATTTTTTATATGGAGCCTGCCAGGCTTCAGAATAACTGAAGTGGAGAATATTAAGAATAGAGGAGCAGGGAAGATAAACAATCTTGATAGCACCATACATATGCTGCTTGTTCTGTGCTGGAACAGGAACATTCAGGCACTTTTTCCAAAAGAAGCAATTAGCACTTTTTAAATAGCGATATTATGCATTCAAAAAAAATTGCTGTGTTTACTGCTGTTGGGAATGTATTAGGTTTATTCACTACAACAAAATGGATTTTGTTTGAGACAGATAAGAGATAAAAGACTCGAAAACCAAATTTCAGTTGAAAGTTAGTGAATATATAAATCCAAGTGAAGGGGGAAAATAGATTGGTTAAGATGGACAGCAGATATTAGTTAGGTTTGCTACAGAAGTTTCCATAGTTTTTTAACATTTCCATAGTTCTGGCCCCAGCATCCTCAGAGATGAAATGGTTCCAGACGTACTATTTCAATATGTTGCACCCACCTTCATTTCACAGGTAGCGGACATGTGGTACGTATAGATGCGCTTCCTATGAGAACTATATGTAGTCAATGGGATAACACAGCAGTTAGGACTCCCAGAAAGCATCTGAGAAAGTTCCCCCAGAAGACTAAGCTCAAGAAGAAGGTATAAATGGTTAAAGAAAAATGCAGGTTTAAACGTGACCTGAAATATGGTTGAAGTTAATCAGAACAGAAGTGAAAATTCAGGGCGGTGCTTCACCTCTCCACCACTGAAGGTCTCGCCTGGAGGAGGGCCAAAGCAGCAGAGCCCTGTACTTGTTCTTCTAGTCAAAACCCCTGATGAACAGACATGTGGCAAGTTGATCTCCCGGCATCGTCTTCCTCAAAGCGCATAGAGTCAGACAGAGCAGGGAGGGCCCCTGAGCATCTCTGCTGCTCTCGCACCAGGCCCTGGGGAGCTGCACGGTCCTCTGGACTCAGCCTTCACCCAGTTCCTCAGAAACAGCGGGATCTGCTCTGTCCTTCTGCTGGCTTCCCACCTACACCACAAACACCCCCCTGTAGTAGATGCTCCTTACCTGCCCGCTCTTCTCGCTGTCTCCCCTACTTGTGTCCTGCTTTATCTTTGCTCACAATTCCTTTTCCAGTAATGTCTTTCTCTGCCTTAACAATTTTTTTCTAAAGTAGTTTCCATTGAAAACTCTGTAGCAGAGACAAATGAAGATGCAAAAGCACCAAAATACCTTACACCATGCCTCTCTCTAACCCGTTTGCTCTATCCACATACTTTTTAGCTTCTTCCACTCTTCCTCTGTCGGTTTTTGAAGGCAAGGGGTAGCTTCAGGATTGGTTCTTTTTCCTGTAAATGTCCTTAGGCAGAAACTTATTCCGTGTGTCTGAAAGGTGCCCATCTCATCAGGCTCCCACTTTTGAACGGACCATTGGAATATCCTCACAACATGGATAATAATAGGCAACACCATCAGCTGATCATCATAAGTAAATTACCTTTGGCTTTCTAAACCCTAAAGCTCCAACCTGCAATTAGAATCAAGTGACTAGGCCACTTCAGCACACCACATCTGCAATGCAGATGGGATTTAGTAGATTATAACCATCAGCAGCGTACAAAGACCATGGTACTTAAAACCCGCACACTTAGCAATGGGTTTGATTCAACCTTATTAATAATAGCAGCAGCAGGAAATCAAAATCATAGCAGTGTTGATTGGAAGGGTCCTGTGGGGCTCATCCAGTCCAGCATCCTACCGAGCACCCGGTTATTGCCAGCGCCAGCCCGGGTCAGCTGGGGCTTTGCTCAGCCAAGTCTTGACGACTTTCAGGGATGGAAACTTCACAGTCTCTGGGGAAGCCACCCCTCTGGGGGTCTATTAAACAAGTATCTATTAAAAGTTTGGTGGATACTGGGAAAATTCCAGTGCAGGTTGGCTGTAGCCTGGGACTTGAGCCATTTCCTCTATTTTTGTTCCATTTTCTTGTATTTTAACCATGCCTAGTTAAAATCTAAAAAATGGAAATAGCGAATCGAGCAGATGTGCATCAGTATCGTGCGCAGGAGAAAAATACAGTATTTTTTCCTTTTGTCTCAGAGTTGTTGAAAAAGCATTGGAAGAAGATTTTGAAATAGGCACACCATATATATACTGCCGTACAAGAAAGCATGCCCGCTCTCTTGTGCTGTCACATAATAGAGTTAAAAAGAAATAAGTCTTATTTCCATACTGAGTCATTGCTTGCACTTTGTTTAGCGACTGTTGAATCGAATGTCGTTTCAGCTGGTTGTGAAGCAGGGACAGGTGCAGAATATCGTCTTTTTGGTTTTGTGGCAGATGCAAGCAGGGGAGAGAGCAATGTGTTTCTCATCCATAAAGCAGCAACAGAATAATGTTAAATTAAGACTAAAACATTTCTGATGAATAAAGGCAGAAGCACTAAGTTCCAGGAAGAAAATATGTTCCACAAGAAACTGAAGTTTTCAAACTTGCAAAATATGAATTTGCTATAAAACCAGACATTTATAATTTATTTTAATGGTTTTGCAACTTACGTGGCAACTGAAAACAGACTCAGTAGGGAAAGGACAGATTTTTCTTCCAGTGCCATTTATGCCCCTTTATGAATTGACCTGGGCAGCTGAATGCAACCATGAGAGCAGGGAAGGCTTTGAAGAAATTCAAGCTACACGTGCTATTTTCTCAGCGGTGAAACGGACACAGCCACCGCCTCGTCTTTTGAGCTCTCCTCTGCTCTGCAGATCCCGTCCTGCAGCCGAGCAGAGGGCAGACGGGGCAAGCGGAGCCAGCTGGGATGTGCAAATTCCCATTTCTGGGGTGCTAGCCTGGTTTTAGCAGCCGTACCTCCCGTCCCGGGCTGGAGGAGCAGAAGGTGGATGTTGCTGCCGGCACGGCCACCCACGGGGACTTCCACAAAGTCACTCAGCCCGGCACATCTTTGTACCAGGACGTCCAGCGTGGACGTCAAAAGCTTTTTATAATTAATGCGCATGCAACAATGATGAGCAATCCGTGTCCTCCCCTCTCCAGTCTCCATCCAGGGAGGAACCAGAAGAGCTGGTTGGACCTCTTCTTGCATCCACCAGCAAAACTGTGGGTTCCCGGGTACGTGGGAGGTATTACACAAATATACGGACCTCGGTGCCAGCACCGTGCCCAGCACACAGCTGGGTGGTATCCATGCACCCAACACGTTGGGCCATGGCTATCAGAGACATTTCTCACCATATCCCCCATTTCTAGTCACCGGCATCCTAAAGGAGTCAGGCAGGTGCTGGTTTTCTCCTTCCAAGAACATTTTTAAGGTCTTGAAATGTCCCTTGCCCATATCAGAAAGTTAAAAAAATTCAGTTTCTTTCAAGTGTTTTCACCATAATCTGTTTTTTCGCATGTATGTTACTGCTAAATGTGGTTTTGGTTGGTTTGGGGGTGGGGTTTTTTTTCTTTAAATGGCTACTTCTCATTTAGAAAAGGCTAAAATAAAAGTTTTCAGCAATTTCAAAGTACTGTCTTCAGGAAAGCAATGTAATGAATAAAATTAACCACAAAAGATTTGATTAACTGACAAAAAGATTTTTTAAAAATTCCTGAGCAAATCTAACACTGGCAAAGCTGGAAGATACTTTTCACTCTTGTGCACTAAAGCATCCTTCTGGGTTTAGGGGCAACCAGTTTTGGGGCAGGTGGATGTACAAGCACGGGTTTTGGAGTGAAGGACAACCCGAGTGGTGGCTCCTGGCGGGCTCCATCCCGGGGTTCACATCCTGCCTCAATTTATCTGGCCAGGGATAAACCGTGAGCTGTAATTTCACTCCAGTTCAACCACTTCATCGCTTTTTCAGCCAGCAACACGCAGTGTCCCAAAATTACTCTCCTGTGTAGTGACAACACATGCAGCCACTTAGCCGCTTGGCAACACCGAGGATGCTGATGAGACTTCTCCAGCCCATCTGCCGCGTGGCTACCAAGGACTAATGTCTCCACCGGTGATGACACAAGGTATTATTTATGTGTAGATTCACACGTGCTCCTTCTGGAACAGCCACGGCAGATGGACCGCTCCGGAAAGCTACAAATCCCTCACTTAGACACCTCCTGAGCTGAAGGATGGAGAGTGAGTGTTTGGGCACGGGATGCTGGAGGAGATAGATGAAGGCTGGAGCCATGCCTCCTCCCCATGCCCTGCCCTGCAGATGGGAAAGAAAACCTGGCCGAAAACGGGGGCAGGTCTGAAGATGCGTTTTGGAGGAGAAAAAGTGCCGGGGAAGAGGAAGGAACTGGGGGCAACATGGATGGTTTGCAGGGAGGCTGCACGCTCTGGCGTACAAGGTGCAAGAGAATGACGGGGCTCAAGTCCTGGCTCGTGAAACCAGCCCGCACCGTCACCGTGCAGACCCGCCACACCGACCAGACGGGGTCCGGGCCAGCCTCGGTCGGCTTCTACGGCAACCCGTGGTTAATTGGAGAAGGATCCACGGGCTGTCATCGCCCGGCATATTCTGAAACAATGGCTGAACTGCAGCTACTTCTGCTTTTTCTGCACGCACCTTTGCTAATTGTCTGAGTGGTTTAATCTGGAGTAAGGCAGGAAATAGCTGGAAATCGTGATATCCCGAAAATAGAGGTGAAACTCCAGTCTCGACACTTTGTGCACTAAAAATCTTCATTCGTTTCCTCCAAACCCCGGTTTGTCTGCACCACGCTTGTGCACTTGCACGCTCGCACGAGTGCAGCTGGAGCCAGCGCCGATGGCACTGTTCCTCACCCAACAGCAGCGACAGCCTCTTGTGGACACAACCGAGAGGAAACTGAGAATGCCCCCCTCCTCCATGAATTAAAACCCGCACCGAAGCCGTTTCAGTGTGTAATTAGACTGTGAGTGAAGACACCAAAGGCAAAACCCCGTCTGCCTTTGCTGACGGCCACGTCTCAGTGCACAGATGAGAGCTGAGCCTCCCACTCAACTTCACCCCGAACTGGCTCATTTCCACCAGCCTCCAGTGTAATTAAAGTATTTTATGCATAGTAATGGTTGCACTAATTAAATGTTGCTGTTTATTATTAAATAATGAAACTCATTAGCATATGCTATGCAGCTGAGATGCTCGTGGCTGAGTGCTGGTGCCTGGCTGTGCCGGACTCTGCCCAGGTAACCTGTGAATTCACTGCTCCGACACTGGAAGATCCCCATTTTTTCCAGTTTGTGCTGAGGATATTAAAGCATTTTTACTTGTTTGGCCACAAGTATTTTAAATTGGGAACATTTTAATAGACTGTGCAGTGAAACATCCATATGCATGCTGTTCTGGGTCACTTTTGATCCCTTTATAGTGTTCCATAGGCACTGGAAAAATCTGATATCTAGCACGTTCCCAAGGGGAACATTTTTGCATTTGTACAAAGCTAAATTGATTGCAAGCATGCAGCCAGTACTATGACAAGTTTAAGCTTGTTATTTTGCTGGTACATCATATAACAATGTTTTTATGAAAGCTGTGTTGTCGCTACATGATAATTTTCAGATTTCTTGAGCTAAGCTGAGCAGCAGTGTATTAAAGATTCATATATGTTGAAATATTCCCCATATAAAATCTTAACACACACCCAACACTAATTTAAAACATTCCAGCCACTGGGTCAAAATAGAAGCTGGGGAACTGCCCCCCCCCCCCCCGACAGTGCTGAAAATCCAACTTGTTTTTACCACTCTGTTGCACATAGCCCTGGTGAATCAGAAAGCCCTGTTTACTCCTCATTTCATGTGATTTATTATCAGAGGGCCCAGCTGGGACCACTGTGGCTAAAGGATTGTCAGCATTTCCATTACCACCACTTTATAGCTCGCCCATAAAAATTTACTCAGAATTGTGATGGTCCAAGTCTTTGCTTAGGAAGAAATTTTTTCCCTCGAAACTTTAAAGTGATTTAGGAAGCATTAAGTTTTACGAAGGCGAAAGGAAAATAAAAAGTTTGACTTTGCTGATGGTAGATGCTTTTTTATACCCTTCCAAAGCAGAGTGGCTGGCAATAGCGGACGCTATGGGCTGGTCTTTCTTAATCGCTCGCTTGCGACCCCCCCCTTTGCTCTGGAAGCCCATGGTCAGTTTGGCAGCCAGCGATGTTGGCACTGCCGTGCATGAACGAATGCAAACCTCAGCGCTGGGGATGTCCTCGCTGCACGTGTTTTATTGGGGGGCATTTAACAGCAGGAACCGGGGGGGAAGCCAAATGTGGCTCCTGGGGTGGGCAGCACGACCTCGGCGTGAGACGGTAGGAGCAAAACTGCTCAAGCTCCTCCCAGCTAAACACAGGTTCTTCGGAAAATCGCTTTATATCAGGAGCAAAATGGGGCAAAAATGTGGGGGTTTGCGGTAGGTTTGTTTCCGGACAGCCTGAGCACCGGGGCTTGTGCTTCTGCTTCTGCAGAAGGGCAGGGGTTGAGCTGGGATTTACACCATGTGCAATGTTTCCCTTTATGTTAAGGCTGGAAATAAGCCATAATATAGTGCCTTGAAGCTGCACTGAAAGAGGGAAAATGGAGAATGATGAAAATTGGAGCAAATGCCCTTTTTCTGAAATCCGTCACTGAATACAATAGAATAATTTTATTTGTAAAATGGCAAATAATTTCCATGTTGGAAAGCATTTTGCTCAGACAGTTTGCTAGCAAGGAAACAATGCCTACAATTCATACAATAGCCAAAGAGTACATGCGTTTGAAAGAAAAGAGTTTCAGAGACTCAGTGTGAGCATGCTGAATGCTTCTTTAATTCAACATACAGCCTTAGAGCGCTGAAATGGATCATTGCAACACATTATGCCATGCCCTGAATCAATAGGTTAAAGCTTTCTCATTCACTTTGTACTATTAGGTCAAATGAAACTTATTTTTTCCTTCAAAACCACCTTTCATCTTTCTTCTGTGCTATCAGAGAGGAAGGAGCTCCCTGCGACCTGTTATATTTGAAATTATTTCCTATTTGATAGAGTACTAATAGGTGTGGGAACATTCAGTGTTCAGCTCCTCCGGTTGTGAGCATTGTCAGGAGGAGAAGAGGTTCGACCCTGCTCTCCTATTTACTTCCCACTAGAGGAGCCCATCGCCGCCCATTAAATGAGATTAGAGGCCGACTCAAAGTGCACGAATTATTCCTCTTGCTACTAAATAGCCTTGATACTAGTAGAAAATAATTTTGTTCATCCCTTACCAAGCAATCCAGGTCCTAGGGTTGCCTACATCAGACACACGTTCGGGAAATCCCTTACTACGCTGACATTATCGCATGGACGAATGCCAGGGTGCCCAGGCAAAGCCCATCTTCTAGCACCGCCTGAGGCCTCGCCAAGAAAATAAAAATAAAAATGAGTATTATGCCTGGCAGGGAAGGAGAAATGTAGTTAACCGAGCCAGGCAGCAGCGGGGGCTGCCAGGAGGGATGCAGGGCTGTAGCCCATCCAGGGATGCACGTCGTGGGCTGCGGCGCATCCAGGAGAGCTCAAACGGCACTCGGGACACATGGATGAGAGGAATTGGCCTCAAGTTGCACCAGGGGAGGTTTAGATTGGATATTAGAAAAAATATCTTTACTGAAAGGGTTGTCAGGCATTGGAACAGGCTGCCCAGGGAAGTGGCGGAGTCACCATCCCTGGAGGTGTTCAAAAAACGCATAGACGTGGCACTTCAAGACATGCTTTAGTGGGCACGATGGTGTTGGGTTGACGGTTGGACTTGATGATCTTAAAGGTCTTTTCCAACCTCAACGATTCTGTGATTCTGTGAAATCAGTGGCACGGCTTCCACACTATTAAAAGGGTTCAAACCCTCTGTGGAGGAAGGACAGAAACCGCCGAGGCTTCCAATCGCTTCACCAGGGAGAAGGTGAAGGAGTACCTGCTAGGTGGGTAATCCAGCTGCGTGTCCCCAGTTATGGATTATAATTCATTATGGACTATGTATATAATATAATATGTAATATATAATATATATAATAGTATGTAATATATTGTCACATGTATCTTCTACTCAGCATTGCTCATAGCTGCAGTGTCCCACCTGAAATTTATAATTCTGAGCAGATTTTTGGGAAGGCTGGCAAGAGGAGTTGTGCTGCAAAATTAAATTGATTTCTTATTTAAAATAGACTTTCCTGGGGCTTTGCTTCTGCACTAACTACATGCGAGTGTGCTGTACCACTGAAGTGTGTGGGTTTTATTCTTTCTTTAAATAAAAAACTAATGAAAATAAGAATCTATAAAGTTAGAGGGTTTTAATGACTCCGTTGTCTCTGGAGAGATGCAGTTAGCTCTGTCTGAAGCATTTTTATTACCTATAGCTGCAAAATACTTCTACGCTCGCAGAAATGGCTACATTTTAGTTTAGTAGCATATAGTGGAGTATTGCAATTATTTGAAAGACAGGTTGATATTCTATATTTTTATGTACAATTCAAAATGCAGAAATAAACGTCAAAACTGAAAAAGAGTCTTTTTGCTTACTTAGCATAGAAGCAGCCTCCGTCGGCGCCAACACTGTAACAGTCAGGCGGGACCTGATCTCTTATCTTAATGTGTTTTTCTGAAGACTTGGCAAAAAATGAATTTTTAAAAGATTTTCCTTTATCCATACATCACAGTCCTGCGTCCTGGTAAAACCTAAGCTACGTGCTCTGAGCCATTAGGCTTTGGGAGTTGATGATGTGCCAAGATATAACAAACATCTGAATATAAAGAAGAAATAGCAGCTAGACAAAATACAAGAGTCAGGATTACTTTTGCTAGTATTGTCACGGGTATCCAGAGGGCTCAGGGAATTAGGGAGTTTTCACAGAAAAGTTTGGGAAAGGTTTGCTGCGGAGTTATTGTGCTGGCAACCTCCTTTGCTTCAGTACTGCTTTACTATTTTACAGCACACAACAAATATACATGAATGCATTATTTCTGCCACTATTTCCCCCAGGAGCCGACAAGAAACTTAATGATTTTTTTATTTTTTTTTTAGCTCACAAGATTTATGTTGCTTTCAGCAGTCAAGGCTGTACATGCTAACGCAAAAAGCAAGCTCTGCATTCAGATACTGGGCTGTCACTCTGGTCTGGTTCTGCACCACGCGCCTGGTCAGTCGTGATCCTCCTTCATCGCTGAATAACAGGCTTAAAAAGTATTGTTTTGTAGCCACGCCTCAAAAATGGGCAATAGGAATATTAAATTCTGCAGCAGGATTTTATTCCCGGGCTTTAATCTACTTGCAGTCCCCCGGTTCCAAAGGCACGTGCAGATCCACGCATCCATCCTGGCCCTGGAGGCAGGCGGGCGCATCCGACCTGCGGCATCCCGCTGATGTCTGCTCCGTTTGTCGCCGTCAGCAGGGATGCTTCTCTGCCTGTCGAGTTCCTTGATACGTAATTGGATCAAAACCGGGTATTAAAGGGAGTATTTCAGGATGGCGAACCCATGGCCCTGGGTGGCTTGGGAGAAGCAATGAGGGCACTGTTAATTGGGGAATTCCCAATTAGAGGATCTCAGGGTCAGCAGACCTGTGTGGCAAGGAGGAAAGAGAGGGAATAGGCTGAAACTGCAGAGCAGACACTCCGCAATAATCCTCTGAAGTAATTCTTACCCTGACAGCAGTCAGGGATGCCGTGCTGAAAAATTAGTAGTAGATGGCACTGGTTTTTCCATAAGGATTACGGGTAGGGACAGGATGGTCTAGTGACATAACAGCATTAATTGGATCGTCTTTCAGAGGCAGGGAAAATTGTGCAGATGGAAAAAAACATGTGGCTTATAAAGGTGGTTTATAAATACTTACCATTTACATACTTTAAATAGTCTTGTCTCAGCAGAAGAAGGTACGAGGCTGCAGCCTCAGCCCTCCACTGCTCTTCACTGCGATGCTGCGAAAGCATCAATACTGCAATGGGCTCCACAGCTGAAATGGAGAGAGAAGTGCCACTTCTGATAGTTAAAAAAAAAATTACCGTCAATACCCATGTCTGGAAATACTTGGGAAAGTCTCGGGGCCGGCTGGCTGCTCGCGCACACCGAGCTCATTTCGTGTCCGGCCAGGCTGGAATTTCTCCTGCTCCTTCCCATCCATCATGATTTTATCACTGTAAACTCAAAAAGAGTTAGATTACTTCTGAATCGATCCCCAATTAATTACCTCTGCTGAACATTGTACAAAGGACCAACTTTTTATCTCGTTCTCTGCCCATGTGACTGATACGCTGGTAATGGAAATCTTTGCCTACAGGCAGTGTATTTCAGTAACGATGGCAGCCGAGTCTTCTGCTGCCCATAAAACTCAGAGAAACTCAGAGATATTGCTTGCGTTTTCCCATATTCTTTTTTTTATAGATGTCTGCATCCAATCAATCATAGCAAATGTCTTCTCTAAAGTTCCTTGTACATTTTTTAAAGGTCTGAATGGTGAAACTCCTTAAGGAAGCAATGGGAACGTGATTGTAAACTGGCAATTAGTGGGAAGCAACACTCACTTATGATTTTTTAATAATTTCTATGAAACATTAAGAGTCATAGTGCTGAAACCCGCTTATTTGTCTTGCACTGGGAGCTCATCAGAAGCACTTATATTGCTAAATTGACCAGCAAGCCACATTTATTGGAGTAATTTAAAATGAAAAATATCAAGTGACTTATAAAATGCAGATGCTCCGGCAACGGCTTTTACATTTGTTAGATTTTCATCTTCCTGCCACGGAAATCACAGTTAAACCCAACAACTTTAATGGCAGCAAATCATATCCCTGCGGCTTATAAGCTTATAGCAGGCAGAGCCGATTGGTCAGAAGCCTGAAATATTTGTGGTATTATGAGGGACAAAAATAGGACTCAGTCACCCCTGGAGAAGGAAGGGTCAAGGAGCAGCCCTGGTCCTTCCTGCATCTCTCCAAGGGTCTCACCCTCCAACCAACAGGACTTTTTCCACCAAGTGAAAGGAAATAAAATCACCTGTAAGATGGAGAATCTTGTCTCTCCCCTGCTTTTCCGAGTCTGCTAATGAGAAAGCTAGTTATTCCCAATATTGGGTACCAAGGGAGCAGACTGGGAGGGGCAGCTTCAGGGCTGGGCATTTCATGAGGCATCCCAGTGAAAACTGAACAAAACCAACTTGAATGTCTGGTCCTGGCTTGCAGTTGTTCCCTCGAGGCTGTTTCATGCCCTCGGTGGAGGAATAAATAGTTAGAGAAACAGATACAGGTTCATAAATCCTGGTATTTATTTTTTGGGGCCTCTTAACCTTCTGTGATTCGGCAGAGGCCGTGTAAAACAGGGATGCTGCCTACCAGCTTAGGAGGGTTGTGAGGCTTAATTAAAGGTCTTTGAAATACTCGCATAAAAGACGTTGAAGAGCAAACCACTAATGCAAGCAGATTATTTAAGGATTACATTCTCGTCTGGAAGATCAGTTGAAACTTGGGACCCCCATGGAAGAAAAGGAAGGTTTGGGAGCTGTTGGAAATGGGAGCTGCATCCTGGTCTTCACCTGGAGCTTAAGCTGGGAGGATGACGGCAAAAATTCAATTGTTGTCTCTTGCTTGTGGCCTCTGCAGTCTGGACCAGACCTTACATACTCCATTACGGTAATTCTCATCTGAAAGAAAAACGAGTCTATGTTGTCTATATTGGCTCGTCCTTTTGAGGAGTGGAGTTAACAGCCTCTGAGCCGTAGAAAAATATATTCCGGGGTTAATGACTTCTGAATGTCAAAGGGGGGTTGTGTTTGTGGATGTTGCACAGCAGCTAGCTTGAAATGTAAAGTCTGGCCTAAATCGGCATGTATTCAATTAAACTTTCCTTAATGCAATCAGCAAGTGGCAAAAAATAACATAGACCTGATGAAAAATGTTCACCATGGCTACAGGACTAGCTCTGAAATGCCCCCCTCAGCTAATGAGCCATCAGCATGTGAATTAGTCTTTCACAGAAGAAGCTCTCCGCACTTGTTTTCGCGATGTGGCTCCCAAGAGGACGTGTGAAGCTGTGTCCCTGGCTGGCACTGCCACCGAGCACTGGGGAAAGGGGAAATATTTCCCCTTTACCAGGGAGGCAAAGACTTTCCTCGGAGAGCCGGGGAACCGGCATCCTCCAGTGTGCTGCAACAAACCTTCTAAGGACTTTTGAAAGTTAGAGTCTGTGAAATAATGTTTCTTTGCACATAAGCCCTACCATTAACTTTACAGGAGTCCTTTCCTTTTGGTGGAAAGAAGGAATGTGTCTCACTGCAAAGCATCTTCTTCTTTCAAAAGCATCTCTCCATCCCAGTTCAAGGATTATCAAACAAGGAGCCTGAGCGACACACATGACTTTACCACTGATAAAGCCAAAGATAGCTAATAAAAATAAAAATTAAAAAAAAGACCTTTGGGTCAGGAAAGAGAAAAAAAAAAAACAAAACAACAAGCCAAACCAGCAAAACCATTCTGCGTTGGCATTTGCAGAAGTCTGTGCAGAGACAATATTTGATCCTGGCTTTGTGTCGGGATGAAGTGGGTTTGGTGGAAGATAAGGAGGGATGTGACCACTTGAAACCAGCATCTGGAAGCGGTGCTTGGCTGACATGTGTTGCGGTCCTGGGCTGAACTAAAGCGTCAACCTGCCTTGCAAAGGTCTGTGCAGGCAAGGCAGAGAAACCATAGCAGCAAAGAGGAGTTTGAACGTTAGTTTTGGTTGCCTTTTCCACCCCGTAACCTGCATTTGGAAGCGTGAAGAGAGTTACGAACAAATGGAAATGATGTTTGATAACAAGGAATATAGATGAATAGTGTTTTATTGTAGTGCTTTCTTTCACTTAAATATTACCAGCTTATCAAAAGAAACGTAGCTGTAGAAAAAATACCCGTGTAGTAGAAGGCTGTCAGTTGTGGCATGTAGTGATTTTTATCAATTGATGGATCAAAGCCATTTTCTCTGAAGAACAAGCTATTCTCACCATGCTGGGGACATGCCCAGAGGATTGGCTGCATTTCAACGACAGAAGAGCGTGTTTGGGTTTGCTCTTTCCTCCTGTCTCAGCAGGGCTGGGCAGCCTCAGCCCTTCCCGGTACTCAGTTATCCTCCTTGCTCATAAATAATTGAGTCATACAGAACAGACAGAATTTACACACGTATTCTTACAGATGCAGGCATTCTCCGCTGGAAAAACCGGTTTAATTGCACTTCCATTTTATTATTTGATCTCTTTACTGTTTATAGTGTAAATAAGGAAGACTGGGATTTTGGAACAGGCTCCCGAAAACCTCCGTTAAAAAGCCATTACTTTAAAAACAATGTTTGTGAATTAAGAGCTCCAGAAATATGGTTATTTGCCTTGGCTGCTATAAATACTTCATGAAAATGTCTACTCTGTCAAAAAGAATATGAATTTGCTGAGTGTTGAACAGAGCTGCAGAAATGCATATTAAAGATTCACAAACCAGGCCATAGGCTTCATTCTCATGATTTTTTCAGTTAATGGTTTACTTCGTGGACATGAGAATATTTGTATCTTCCTTTGACTAAAAAGCTGGTTTAAAGCACAGCTTGATGGTATTATTGAAACAGATATGACTTTCAAAGCCGGCAATTAAGAACTCGGGGTTTTGGCAAAGGCGTCACATCCCCACTGCTGAAATATTCAAGGCTTTGTGCTCGCACCGGGGTTTGTGCGCTTGCTGAGGAGAAAACACGGGATGTCAGCTCCGCAGCTCACCCCAGATGCCTTGCGACCGTGCACAGCTTGTGGGTCAGCAGCACCGGGCGCCCGGGGGACGTCTTTTTTCCACGTCTCCCTCCTTGAATACAAAATTAAGTAGCCGAGAAATGCTTACACATAAATGAAAAAAAAAAATAAAAAATCAGGGCTTTCAGATGGGCGGCCTGGAGATTACTGCATTATTTTCAGGCCCTGTTGCTCGGGTGGGTTTATGGGGTCGCTCAGCCCCACGCCGCTGTGGGGGGGGCACCTTCTCCAGCCCCACGGCCGAAGCCGGGGCTCGCGCCGGGGATGCTCAGCCGCACGTGGTAGCGCTGCTTGTCTGCTACGCTGCTGTTTTAAACGGTACATGACATTTTGAGTTGTATTCTAGCTACCTTGGGTATCTCAGAGGTGCTTATTTTTACAGTAGCTGAGTGCAGCGAGTCCTAAACGCGCGCATGTTGTGTGTAACACAATGCATGCATATTCTAATTAAATCCTGCATGCTATTTGTTTATTGAAGACTAAGCTAGAGCTATATCTGATTTTAACTTGCCTAGTTTTTTTCCCTAACAAAGCATGATTTATTTGAATGGATCCTGCAATCAATTACTCAGGGCAGTGTTCCTCTCTGCAGTCATTTGGACTGTTCTCTGTCTTCCTGCGCTTACATTTTTTTTAAGGAAAATGAAATCTTCCACATGCATTAGCATAATTTCTTGTGAAAGTGACTGTGCTAAAGTCATTGACTAATGCAGTTTGCAAACCAGAATATTTTTCAGGGAGATTACTTCCTTTTGGGGAGATATGCAAACACAGTCTTCTTTTTATTCAAATAACTTAGGAATTATCAGTGAGAAATGAGTTTGTGATTGTTCCTGAATCATTATACAAACCACTTGTACACTGACTGCATATTGAGAGTAGTTATTTATAACACTTAATAAGTCAACTCAGCAAGGGTCAGATAATATAAATGGTGCTACTGGATTCACGCAAGCAAAATTCATTAAGGATTAACATCTGTCTAGTAGTAGAAAACCACGGAAGTAGCTACTTGGCCTTCACTAATTTCTTTAAGATAAACATCCTTTAGAGTTCTGTGATATTTTATCTATTGTCTGTGTAGTACAGATCCAAGGAGCTATCAAGCATCGACTGGGCTGTTTTAAGGTCAAGCCCTGGGTTTTTATGGAGCACCAGGGGTTGAGGTGTGATGAAGCAGAAGCCCTCAGCTCTCTGGCACCACTAAAATGGGCAGCCTCGGTAGTCCAGGACCCAGAAGAGGAAGGTGCCCTCTTTGTAGGGTGTCTCTGGCCTGATCATCATTTCAGAAGGTGCTTTTAACATATTCCAGAAAGCACGGGATAATCAAAAGCCAAATCTGGCAGCCCAGAAACAAGGCAAGCTCCCAAAGAGCGCAGAACTGGACCATGAGTAAACCAGGAGCTGAGCTGAAGTAATGGCTCTTCCAAGGATGCTCCTGCACTGACACAGAGATCCGAGAGCTGGAGAAGCTTTGAGATGAGGGGAAAAGGTGCTTCTTGAAGAATCATAGTATACAGCTGGTTGAATAGGGGTATCTGATGACAATGTGACACAGTTAAAGTGAGAGAAAACATGCCAATAGGAAAGTATTCTCCATGCGTTCCACACTACACAGCTAAATAAAGTAAAAAGTGACAATATAAAGGTATTTTCAATGATCGCCACACTATACACTTTGCCATGTGGACGATGTCAGTCCTGTAGCAAGCGTAAGCCAGGAAGACTTTGAAAGCATGGTGTATCTCCTCTCACTTCATACAGCCCACGAGCGACCAGTGCCCACGGAGGATTTCCCCGTGCGGCAGCACTCCTGCTTTCCCATTTCACCATGCAGGATCTCCTTGTGCCTGGAAGTTTCCATCTGAGTAGCAAGGAAAAGCAGGTTTGTTGTCGACTTGACAACATCCCATTAAAATTCAGCTGGAGGTGTATCCTGCTTAGGTAAGATGCTTGGTGGCATCTCACCCTCTTGCACATATCTCTTGTAGGACTGACACCCTCAGGTACAACTAAAGAATAAGGCCTTTATTACCACAGACGGGGTAAAAGAAGAGGAGATTAAAAGGGAGAGAGAGGTAGTCATTATAGGCTGAACAGAGGAGTAAAGAAATATTATTAGTGGCTCGAATGAGCTGTCTGCCCCAGGGCATTGCAAGTCCGCCAAAATAAACAGTTGGCCAAGGAGATGTGAGTAAATAGACAACGTAAAATTTGTGTTCTTTCAGTTTCTTTGTATTTAATGAACGTAGTGACTGGACTTCACAAACAGGCTGTTTTGGACACTGTGTTCAGCAAAAGACGTCAGCTGAGCTGCTTTGAAAAAAACAGGATGCAAAGCGTGACCTGCTTCAACACTGCGAAAGCAATTCTCCTTCCTTGCAGACCAGCAGGACACACGGCTTTCGTAAGAAACTTTACATTACAACAGAAAGTTCGGCATTGTTACAGTGGTAAAACAGAGGAGTCATGAAAAGCCACGCTCCGGTTAATACCATCAAGAAACTGTGCCTCTTATTATTGATGTAAGTTTATAGTATCTGAAATATTTGGGGAAAAGAGTTTCAATTTCATAGTGAGGCTGTTGGGGTAATCAGGAAGGTCAGTGGGACGATCTCCGTGCATTGTTCGGCACATGCTAACATCCCGCTGAATCACGGATTTGCCGTGTGGGTGAGCAGAGCCGGTGGCCCAGGGCACACTCTGCAGCACCAGCTCAGCCCTGCGGTGCTCTGCCCTGGCTGGGGCATCTCTGCCTCGCCGCTCCTGTCCCTCCTTATGCTTTTTGGTTTGGTTTTCAATTATTTTTTTTATGATGTGGCCAACCAGCTGGATTTTTCTGGAAGGTAATTATATTTTCACGCTGAAATGGCAAGTGATCTGCATGGCAAAGCTAGGTGGAGGGAGTGTGATACCCTCCATTTGGACTTTTCCATGCACCCACAGTGAATCCCTCCTGCCCTCGCATGGCTCCTTTGCCTGTTTGTGAACCCGTACGGCCTTTGGCATTAGCCGGGAAGCCCCAAAGTGGAGGTGTCTCATCCTGCTCTGCATTATTGGGCTGCAGCCAGCAGCGAGCAGAGCCGAGGTGGTCCTGGTACAGGCGGCTTGGGGACCGGAGCATCCCCATCCCAGCTCTGCTGGGCACAGACCCGAGGACAACACCTTGAGCTGGCTGGGAAAAACCACACTGAAGGGAGACGGGTGGGCTAGCGAGGCGCGTGGGGATGGAGGTGGAGGAAACACGTTTCTCAGTTGCAAATGCCCACTGCTTTCCCAGGGTTTCATTAACGGCTGAGAAATTCTCTCCATGCGTTTCTCTAATTAACCTACAGGCGTGTGAAAGCCGTATTGTTTTGACAGTGGAAGAGCTGTAAAATGTTATTACCCTAGCTGTAAAGCTAAGCATCAGACTCTGGTATCCCCGTCAGCACAAAGCCTCATCCTCTCCATGGCAGCCAAAAAAATGAACGTCAAGGCCCGGACAGCGGAGCCGGTGGCAGCACTGCCCGCGGGCTCCCCGCCAGCATCTGCTGACTCAGCACCGTGTCCTACGCGCCGCGCTGATGTTCCCGAGAGCTCCTGCCCAAGGGCCGAGGGAGCTGCCGTCTGGGAGTTGGCTTTGTTTCCCTGAACGGTTTCCAGCTTGCATCTACTATCCACTGACACAGTTCAGGAGCACCAGGGCTTTCAGGAGGTGCCGAAATGCTGTTTCCTCGTAAAGGCAGCACACGTTCCCTTTGAAGCAATTCTAGTCCCCTTTCATCATTTCTTTCATTCAGCAGAGCAAAACTTTGGCCAGTCTCTGGCAGACCAGTAAATATCCCTTCCTGCGTGTATTCCCGTCGGCAAAACTGGTTAAGACACCTTGAAATCTTTTTGGAGCTGCTCGGGATACAGAACAGCTACCGCCAGCCGAGGGATGGCTTAGGCAGGAGGGAGCATGCATGTGACTTGATGATCTTAGGGGTCTTTTCCAAACTTAATGATTTGATTTGATTTGATCTGACGTGACCGTTTCAGTAACAAAGCCCTGCTAAATTGCAACAGGTTTGTCAGTGCTGTGCTTGGAGAATACGGGAGGTTTGTCTGCAGATAATTCACAATGTAATACAGGAACATATTAGTAATCAAATAATTGGTTAGAGGTAGTCCATCCAGTAATTTACGGACCACATTATAGAGCCTTATTCCTGCCGAGACAACATTTACTCACAGGAATAAATGATCACCAGTGTAGGGATGTCAATCTGCGCAAGGGAAGAGCACGAAGGAGCTCAGGTTTGGCCACTGCTGGCTCCAGAACCGCTCCAACCAGTTTTGCTCCAGCACTGCTCAAACCATGGGAACTTTTTAGTCTAGTCCCATGATTCTGCTTCTTACCGTTTATGTTTACTCTACAAAATAATAAGGAGGATCCTGAATCTCTGATCATCACAGTTAAGCAAAAAATCCCAAGTCTGTTTTAGAAAAAATTTCCTTTTTTTTTTAACATATCTCTCTTCTCAGGCATGGCAAAACCCCGCTGGAAACCATCAGCTTCATCACTCGGCCAGCCCGTCCTCTGAGAAGGAGAGCCAGGCTGGTGTCCAGCATCCCGCTCTGGTCACCATGACAACATGATTGCACAGGACACTGAAAGCAAAATCCTTCGGAAACCTCTGGAGCTCAAGAGGAATCTAAATAATTATCACTCCGGACTTCTTCTGTCACCAGGGACAACTGCAAAGGACCACGGTGACGCATGCTCTGATGTCAGCTCGGAGCCCCGGTGAACCCACCATCGGAATTCACCGTCAGCGGCGCGGCTGCCGGCTCCCGGCCGCGTCCCCGGTGCTATCGGTGTCACGCAGTGAATGACAATGAGCGGAGGAAAGGTCCGCGCCGCGTTAGGACCCGAAGTGCTAATGAACGTTAACAGCTCGTAAGAGAGCCCCGGCTCCTGCATATTAATAACGCACCCAAAGCAGCGAGGTATGATTGTGCAATAGAAATAATAATTGCAGTATTTAAGGAAAGATAAATAGCTAAGCTAATGTGAAAGTTCACTTCATTTGCATGGCGTAATTTTGCTTTTTATCTTTGTACGCGCCATGACTAAACGCGGGATGACAGGGAAAATGCAGAGGTGCAGATGACCCGTCATTTGCAAGTATTAGCTTTCTGGGTATTTGGCCGTTAGTATTTGAAACGGCTTTTCTTTGCGAGGTGGTACGGAGCGAACGTTGGACTGGGCACGCTGTTTCCCCTGATGGCTCCAGATGTTCTTTCCGCTCGGTCCTTCCCTTGTCATTTGCGGAGCGCATCTGCCCGACTGCGGGAGATCCGATCCGTCGGGCGCTGCGAGGTGGCACGCAGGAGTCCAGTCTTCTGCGCTGGGGTTTTTTTGGCCTAATTCCGACTTCAGGTTTTAAGAGCGGAAGGCTTTTTAATTAGAGCAATGGTCACAAGTGGAAGGGCTTTCTGCAGTGGTTTTGAGCTTCAATAACAATTCATTTATAAAACTTATTACATGGGTTATTTGCGTAACAAGTTCAGGCAGTGTTTTCGAGTCACTGCAGCTATTCCAGGTTAGAGCAGCTAAATTTCAGGGGGGTGATGATATCTCCAGCAAGATAGACTCCTCCTGACCTTACCGAGCCGGGACTGTGCCCTCAGCCCTAACACTTTGCTGTTTGAAGGGGCTGGTGTGCATCTTCGCTGCAGACATTACAACACTGGGCTTAGGAGATTAATTTTGCGGTACGTTACAGCTTAGCTTCCTGCAAGAAGAAGCAAAGACCAGAAAAATCAGGGGAGCAGACACGTTTAGGAGAAGCCCAGATCTGAGTAGAGAGCATTTTGGTCGTGGGAGCTGACTTCTTACCCAGCCGATGCTGAAGAATTTCAGTAGTTACTCCAGCATCACCTGCATAGGGGTTTTTTTTGAGCAAGCAAAAAAGTAAAGGCTGCTCTCTGCCCACTTCATAATGCTCAGCTGGGAAATCCCAAGGTTGTGAAGCAGAAATAATTGGATATAAAATGACAAAGCGGCATTATTATATATTATAGACTTTTTGCTGAATCGATACATGTCAGAAAGTATCTTGCAGCCCAGAACTACCAACAAAGAAAGTTCTCCGTGGTATTCCTCTACATTTAGTGTTTTTTTTTCCTTTCTGCGTAGACTGCATCTGTCGAAGGAGCCCACACCTCCTGGAGCAGCAGCCACAAAAGAGCAGTATGTTATAGAGGAAGGCGATAACACCCTTCCCTGCTAAAATTTAGTCTGCTTAACCAGTGTGCAAAGTACTTGGCCAGCTTTTTTTCCCCACAAAAACTCAAGAGAAAAGCTTTAAAGCTTTAGTGTGAACCTGACGGATGAGCAGATGTGCTCACCAGTGGTATTTTAAACCCACATTATTTGGATAATCTGGGAAAACACCGCTGTTTGTGCCTAGGTCCCCTCTCCTCAGTAAATTTCCACCCTGATTAACAAATAGCTTTACTTAAAATAGCATTCTTCCTCCGAGCTCCTCTCCGCACTGCTGTTTTGCATCTAAGCCCTCAATTAAGCAGGGCAGTGGAGCTGGTAGGTAAAAAAGAACCCGGCAGAACCACTTGCACACCCGTGACACGCTCAGCACGGTGGTCTCATCCTGCCGGGCACCAGGGGACCCTCTGAAAAATAACTAAAGGCGAACGTCCCCACTTCCCCCCTCGGCTGGACGCTGCATCAGAGCAGAAGTTGCTTTAATTACTGTTTGACGGCCCAAGGCACAGCTCAACCCCGACGAAGCTGACGAACTGGCAGAGCAGGCGCGTTGCCGCAACGGCTCTCCAAACTTTTCCTCTCCTGCCTGTACCGTTCACTGAGACTCACCTATCTGCTCCTGAACAACCCTCACTTTACAACCGGGAGCAAAGCCAGCCCTGTTTCACTACTCGGAGCCTCCGCAGAAGCTCCCCGCGGTCGGGGGAGAGGGGTCTCGCCTCAGCGCATCTCATTACCAGCAGATAACGAAATGCAGCAGCCCTATCAACGGTACAGAATTATTATAAGAAATAAAGTTTCTTTAGTGCTAGGTATTACATCAAACGCAACCTCAGCCTCTGTGAGCAAAGGTCCCCGGAGTGGTGCAGGCAGGAGGGAAGGCAGGATACCCAGCACTGGAGCTGAGCACCCACTCTGTTATTTAATACATACAGGTGACAAATGACCTGACTGTTAATTAAAAGCTGATTATGTTCTGCAAGAAATTGCTACCAGGTGTTCTGGGTAAATAAAAGGAGAGGCTGGGCTAGTGCTTACATTTAGAGAGCTGGGGGGAGAGGAGGGGGGGACAGCTGAGTGTAGCTGTTAGGCAATGGGTTCTGTGGGTAGATCTCTGCCTTTGATTTTAAGCAAATCATATTTATTTTATTAGAGCTTTCTTGCTTGTATCTTGGGTGCAGTGTTGTCTCCTGGTTGCTACTGCAGGCAGATGTCCTTTTCTTTTTCCTCTGGGATTCTCTTATTTGAGCAGATCTGAACATCCTCCGGTGTGTCTGTCTTCCGGAAAAAAAAATCCAAGAAATCAGGGAAAAAATTAACCTTAAAATAAACCTTAAAAAAAGCTGGCGATGCTTAATGCTTGCCTCTGGTTACCTGTCAGGTGTAACACAGCCAGTGGGTTGGAGCTGTTTTGCACCCTGGGGCAGCAGCGGGAGCATAGGAGGAAACCCTCTACCACTCAAATCTGGGGTGGTAAAAATGCCTCTGTGCTCTAGGTGAGGTTAAAAATTGCATTTCTGCTCTGTGTGAGCTGAAATGACCCTTCTCCATAGGGTGCAAAACCTAATCCTGCTCTAAATCCTCTGAGTCGTCAGAGCCCCCAAAACCTGGGCAAGGAAACTTTTTAGGGGCAGCGGTGGGGGAAATAAATCATGGGGGCTCTGGGGCATGGGGGAAATGGCAAATATCCCCCCAAGTGGCAAAACAGCCCCCAAACTATCCCTGGCTGGCAGAGAGGGGTCATCGCACCCACCTTGGCAGCTCCTGTTTTCAGGACCACAATCCACGGGGCTGCCGCCTGCAGAAGTGCAGCTGCTCCAAGCAGGTCCATGTACCAGAAAATTAACTATTTCTGGCAAAAATAGCCAGAATTTTGGAAACACTGGCTGTTACAGACATTTGGTTGTGATTCATTAACGGATGGGCGGCTGTGTCCTCTTGGCTTTCCTGCTTTGGCGATGGTAGAAGTGTGACAGATCTGAGCCATTCCTGGGTGAACGACACCTCGCGAGTGGAGTTTCTCACAAGCACCTGAAGTGGGTCTGAATAATACCTACAAAAAAAGAGCAATGTGAGTATAAAGTGGCACGTGTGTCTTGGTGTTTGTGCAGACATGGCACTATATATGGGCACATTTAATTTTATAAATAATATAAAAGAAAAATGAGGTTATCAGGAAGAAAAGGCAACTAGCTGGACTTATAATAATATCCCAGGGCAAATTTCCTTCAATATAGGCAATTCCCCTGCTCTCTGCCTTGTGCAAGCCAGGAGCCGCACGTACGGAGGAGAGGCTTTTGGGGAGCGGGGGGGTCGGGGTGGCTGTGGTCCTGGTTCCCGCGGCCCCTCCTGGGGGGGGACACGGCCACTCGCACCCTTCCCCTGCCTCCTCCGTGACCGCTCGTGGGAGTTTTCCCTCCGCCTCCAGCCGGAGCAGGCAGCTGTGACTTGGCAAGAAAGCACGCAGGTCCGCTGCTTTCCACTGGGTTTCATAAATCGCATTATTTATTGCGACAGGTCTGGTTCACTGTTACTCCCCTGTAATGAAAGTCCACTGTATTCATTTTACTTCCCCCTCGGCACAAGTAACTATTTATGTGGGGAGTGTAGGACTCTCTCATCATAAATGTTGTGTGTTACCCCAACTATAAGAAGTTTGTATACTTTTATGATCCTTAAAATGTGCAGCAAGGGGAAAAAGGGGGACTGGGAAAAATCACGCTGGTATTCATAGCCCAGGTGGCAGAGTTGGGTTTAGCTGTGAGGAGAGCCAAGGATGAACTAAATTTGGGGACAGATGAGAGGCAGGTGTGGTAGACACCTCCTGGGTGCCATTCAGCATCCCTACCTGTGTGTTTTGCTCCCCCCATGGCATCTGAATGCCAGAACAGAGTGTCTAGAATAACATGAAAAGTCAACAAGGACACTTTTATCTCTCACAGCCAAAAGTAACTGCCTGTCAGCCTGACCTGGCATGCCATGATGCCCCAAGGTATTAAGAAGTTATCTTGTGCAGCTTTTTACATCAAATACTTATTTGTCATTCAAATGCTTAATATCTGCTCAGGTGATTTGCACAGCAATATTACATTATTGTGTTCATTTATCTGTGACATTTCAAGGAAACCAATAGAGCTTTTAAACAAGTCTCTGAGCAGCATTCATGATGCTGATAGTCTAGTTTTCTCCCATTCAGAGTGAATTTGTATACAGCTCAGAGCTGGGAAAGATGTTACATTTTTAGCTCATTTTAGGAGAAATCTTTGTTCTAGCACCCAGTTACTGTAGGTGCATATTTCTTTTATTCAAGTCCCATATCAACCACTGACTGTACCAGCCAGAGCAGAAGCTGCCCTGGGAAGGGAACACCCGGACCATGCCATACCTCAGACGGTGCCGTAGCTGTGGGTGCTCACAGGATTACTCTTCCAGGCTTGGCACAATTTTATTTGCCCTTTTTGAAGGGCTGTGGGAAAGACGCCATCCTCAGCAGCAGCCACGCACATGTTTGAATCGTTCATGTGATATGAGCCCCTTTTCTTTCCACCCCTAAAAGTATTTCTTGTTGAGACTTAAAATGGATAATTGACTGGAACTAGCAAAGCTCCTCTGACGAAAAACAAGCTGCAAGATCTAAATCAATAATATATAATTCCCCATCTTTCTTTATCTCAACAAGATGTTCCTCTAAGGAGAGGGGAGGTAGCCATGGGGTGGATATAAGTGCTCTTTCATTGCCAAACCTTGGGTACCTTACACAGTGATGTAAATTTTGATCCCAATAAAGCTGATGGGGGAATATTATTTCCTTGATAACATGTTATTACCTGCTCAAGATATATGTATTGCCTTAGTCTAGCAAGAGATTGTATTAAAAGAGATTGGTATTAGTCGCTGCAGTTACATTTCCAGATATTTTTTTCTGTCCCTGTGCTGTTACAGCACAGGTCACACTGGGTTGTACTTCCCTGGCTCTATTTTGGGGAAGGGAGGACTTATGAAATACCTTTTATTTTGCTTTGCATATAAAATTATAAAATTTAAAACTGCTTTATAGGGAAACTGCTTGGGCACTTCCAGCTCATGGCATGTCATCTCCAGCTCAGCCCGTGCTCCCCTTCATGCCTGCTGCCAGCCTGAATCACGAACAGCTCGTTTGAAAACTTCCAGCTGGAATTTGTCCCCTCCCGTGCCTACACCCCTTCTCCAGGGATGCTCCAGCGCCAACACGCTTATGCAATTATTTCATGTCCCTTCTCCATGCGTGAAACGAAGCCTGGTGAAGTGCAGCGAGTTCAAGCTCTGCTGAAGAGTGTTTCTATTTCTGGTCGGTGCTGCCGAGCCTCTGCCCTGCTCGGCATGGGCTCACAGCTACCCAGGCGCTCGCCAGCGAGAAATACTCGTACGGTCATTTTTGGTTAGTGTTTAGCCTGGAAGGGAGATGTGCAAGCTCTTAAAGTTTGGGTAAGGAATATATTGCTCTGTCCTTGAAAAGTGAGAGGTGATGCTTGTGCTAGCACACATCTGCTTTGCCCTCTTCCAAGAGAGAAAAACACCTGAATCATTCATGCATCACCTATGCCCTGTGGCTCGCGCCTTGAATGTAATTCTCGGGATGCCTTAAAGTGGGATGTCCATTAAAACCGGCAGAGTTCCTCCTGTGCTTTAAGCAAAAGCAGCCTCGAGTTTGTCTTTCCATGCATTAATGTCATGTGCCATTAGCATGTACATGCCAGTCCTTGCCTGACCCCGTAATGGATCAAGAAAAGGTTGATAAGATTTCAGTTTACACAATTTATTTGTAATTTCAGATGCCTTTAAGCAACAAATTAACTAAATTCTTCATTATTCTGACTTAAACAGAAACCAGCAATCATTTCTTTCCTTTGAGTCTGGGAGCATGAAGTTATTTGCTTTTAAAATTCAGTGCATGCTTGTGGGTGTTTTTCCCAAGGTGTCTCTACTTGGTGACTGAGCACCCCAAATATTTACCGACTCACAGATGATAAAGTGGGAAAGGCCAACTTCATTTATTTAGCCTAAATCCCTAGGCAGTACACATGATGGGCTGCTCTGTTGCCATTTAAATATTTATATAGAGCTATCAGCTGCTTGACCCATTTCCTTCTATATTAAATGTCCCCCCCCTTGCTAAATCAATGTGACTTCTTCCATTTCTGTCGCGATTTAAAGCCAAATCCAAGAGTTTGCTGTGATTTGGGGGGGATGGCATATTTTGCGATAAGTAATCCTCTGGTTTTGAACTTTTCTCACCATCTGATGTATTGGTATTCCAACAAGCATTGCCTTTTCGGAGTGAGAGCCCACACTCCTCGCCTCTCTGCGCTGCCTTGCTTTAATAGGCCTTTTGGGAAGCCTGCATGGGAAGATGAAAATTGTAATATTCTGAATTTCTTAGCCCTCATTATATTTTAATGGATTTTTTCATAGCTTTCCTGATTGGTTTTGAGTTGGTTTTTTTAATACGCTTCCCCTCTGTCATTTTTTACATCTGTCTGAAGGAACCAGACGCATTCTGCAGCCTCTGCCCCTGCTCTGCCCTCGGCCGTTTTTCATTCAGCTCCTCAAACTGATTGACGGATCTTTCCACTTCAGGGTTATTAATCACTTGGCAGGATCCAAGTTAGCATCTCCACACAAACTCATAACAAATCTCTAAGCAGAGCTCACCATACTTTTTTTTTTTTTTCTTTTATATCCTCTATTATCCTCTATTATATTACATCTTCACACCTTGACAAAAGGTGGGAATTTCTTTTTCCAGTGGCGATGCGCGGCTGCTCCACAGGCGGGTTTGTTCCCACAGTCTGTTGCCCCCAACTCTTGCCGCGTGCTGCCTCCTGCTCCCGATA
Source organism: Aquila chrysaetos chrysaetos (assembly GCF_900496995.4). Classification (NCBI taxonomy): domain Eukaryota; kingdom Metazoa; phylum Chordata; class Aves; order Accipitriformes; family Accipitridae; genus Aquila; species Aquila chrysaetos. The sequence goes on along the minus strand of NC_044024.1, from coordinate 2,262,221 downwards.
AACCCATCGGTGGGGATGTTCGCACAAGACCACGCGTCTCTTTTTTACTACCACGAAGCCGTTAGCTGCTGCCTGGACGGGTGTGCTGGGGGGGGGGCATTTTCACCCGTTTGCACAACCTGCTTCAGCTTCCACTTGCCTTCCCCACCTGCTCAAGTGTTTTCCACTATGTTGAGACCCAGTGCCCAGTGACTCATTAGGTCAAGTTTTCATTAATTTGCTAGGAAAAATGTCCTCGGCTCTGTATGTGTGGGTTTATAAAGCCCTCTGGACTCCTGTACCTGTTCTTTGGGCTTTTTTTTGGCAGTTTGTTTTATTTTTCAAATATTTTTTTTTGTTTTGCTTTAGGTTTCAAAACCCAGCTAAAAAAAAAAAAAAATTTTCAAACTGTTTTAAATATATCTGATCTGAAAAAAAAATAAAAAAAGGAGGCAAAAAAGGAGATGAAAGCGGTGACAGTTTTATTTCAGGAGACTTGCCTTCATGTGCTGCCCTGGCTCGCAGGTGAGATGCTTTCCCATCCGCTTCTCTGTGGCTCCAGCCGTGCGGGCAGCTCTCCTTAACCTCGCTGGGAACCGCACACCACCTCCGGCTGGACCTCCGAGGCGGACCTGCCTCTCCAGAGGCTATCAGCTGATGTTTCTTTGGATGTTGACTCAATACAGCTCTTCACGGCCATTTAAAGCTCCTCCACGTGGAGTGTGAAGGTTTGAAGAAGACTCGCCAGCAATCACAGAGGTGCTCCTCACCGGCGGGGAGAAATAGTTTGGTTTTAGAGGAATGAAGGCTTCTGGATCCTAATAAAAAGATGCAGCAAGGGCTGGTTTTGGACAACAAACTTTGCTGAATAGTGTAACTCAGGACAGGGAGGAAAAAATTGTATCTTACCAAGCAGGAGCTTGGAACTAAAAGGGCTTGGGTTAACGATGGCTCTGAGAACAGGCTCCTGCTTGTACTGAATTTTCCATGGATGGTGAGGGGCAGTGAGAATTAATGGCAGAAAAATATTGACAGTCCATTAACAGCTCTGTGGCACAACCCAGACGGCGTAAAAGGCGGATGGTCTTTCCCCATTTCAGCTCTCTGGCTCTCTCCTCGCTCAGCCGGGGTTCCCCGGAGCTGCCTGCCGTGAGCTGCTGCATCGCCCCACGCAGGGGTCGGCCACCTCCTCTTCCCCTGCCCAGGGGGGCTCTGGCAGTGTCTTCTGCACTTTTGGGGTTGACCTTGGGCATTTGACCCGGGGGAGCACTGGGACACCCCGAAGGTGTTGGCTCGGTAATGCTCATGGGACCATTTTAGCACCCCAGCTCCAAGAGTGAGCTGGATTTCAAGTATCATTTTCCTAGCTCGACAGTGGACTCTAGCATGAAAATCCTAAGAAAACGGGTAAGTACACACACCTATGTTCATTACACAGCCATTAACTAAAAATAGCCACTTCGTAACCTTCATAACCCGACTTTGGGAAGAAACAGTAATACATACCTGTAATAGAAGTGCATTGCACTGAGCTGCAACTCAGCTACGTCATGATCAGAGGGAAAAGTTCCATTTTATTAATTTTGCAGAAAATGTATGGTAGTCTCTGCCTAATGAATACTAATAGAACCTTTAAAGCTCATTTACCAAATACATACAATTAAAGGACAATGAGAGGCATTACTTACAGAGCACATTCAAGCATTACTGAAATATCCCATTTGTTTATCGCAATAATTGCAAAATAAAATACATTGATTGCTCCGTATTTATAAATTCAAGAGCTATTTGGGTCTGCGTGCGCTCTTCCTAATCTGTAATGAAGGTTATAAAAGGAACAAGCATCTTAATGCAAAATACAAGGAAAACTCTAAAACTGCATGAAATTTGAGAAATAAGGCATTGTGAGTCAGTCATTTACTCATGTTCTCTCCCACCAAAGTACATGGGCGATGATGCAAACAGGATGTGGGAGGATTTGTGGATATTTATGAGCAGGTGCTCTTCAGCTGGAGTCAATTCTGAAATAATTGACACCTGGGGCAGAGTCTGCCTGGGGGATTGTGGTGGGCAGCAGAGATGCTTCTGCAAAGCATCTGTGGATTTACACCGCCCTCAGGGCCAAATTTATCTTCTAGCCTTTTTTTTTTTCTTTTTAATACCCCCAAGAAAGGTGCTGGCTGTGTTGCATCTATGCCAGTGTCACTCTGGGTACGGCGCTGAGGCGTACGTGGAGGACGACAACAACGAACGGGTTCTGCTGGGGTGTTGGAGACCTTCAGCCTTACCTTCCCCCAAGGTCTTCCTTACGGAAAGCTGGGGGAAGAGCCCAAAACAATGCTGCTGCATGGGGTGACAGTGCCCAACCTCCCCTCCTGCTGGCTTTCTCAGGGCTGGGGCAGAAAGGGACGGCATCAGTGTAGGAACAGATGCCCTCAAGCCCCAACCTTGCAAAAAAAGGTTTCCAGTCAAGAGCCACTTGCTTGCTTTTATTTGCAGGCTTGAGTCATTTTGACATTGTTTCATCCACACAGACAGAAAGAGAGATCGTTTTGCCAATTTTTTTTTTTTTTTTTTTTTTTTTTTTACTTTAGACCAAGAAACAGCAGCAGCACAGATCAGTTAGAAGAACCTCGAGGACTTCAGGGGTTGTAAAGGGGTGTCAGAGGTGTGTGCGTGGCTGGATCTGGGGACATCCCATGTGGGGTGACAAGCGATAGACAGAGGAGATAAATATAAGCATTGTCAAAAGAGTGAAAAATCCCGTTGCATTTAAACCATGGAGCTGAACCCCTAATCCCCAGAAGAACGATCCAAAATTATACTATTTGTCTTCTGCTCAAAAACATCCACTGGGCAATTTGATTTATTCTTGGGGCTTTGGGCTCATCTCCATAACATCTATCTCCCCGTTAGTTTACATATTCCCCCATCTAAAGCTATGCTATCCCACCGTGGCAGCCCCCAGCCATGCTGGATGTGTTGGTTATCATCTGCTAGTGAAGCGATTCATCTCTCCCAGGCAGGGGAAACCAGACACAGATGTGGTTTTCAGTGGCAGTTTAGTCATTTTCTTTATTTTTTTAACTGATATCTCTGGTTCCACAAATACACCATTTTCAGGTTTCTGCTTTAGAAACCCAGCTCGCCCACCTCACCCCACACCTTATTTCTCCTATTTGAGAAACTGCTGCCTGCCACCTGCCACTCTGCGGGAGGATCAGCCTCTCGAAACGCTCGTATCACCCCAAAACCGCTGCCAGCCGCAGCCAGGCCGTGGTGACAGCATCTCTGTGAAATAGTTGGATCTTGATGAACAGCCTGAGACCCACCAGCCCATCCGTAACGGCTGCTCCTGGAACAAAATGGCTTTGATAAGTCTGCAGAGCTGATGTGTGCAGCCTTCAGGACAGGGATTTAATAACTTAGTATTATTTTTCTTTCAAGGATCATTTATTAGCTCATTACAGAGCTGTTTGCTTCTCACTCAGAAACTAAAGCCGACATTCTTCATGTGTGTGTGCGGCCATAATGCCATTCAACTTCGTGAAAACACATCAGCAATGATTTGGCCCCAGGTACATACAACTGAGGAGGAAAAAGAAGCAGCGTTTTCTCGTTCGCCTGTGGACTTCAGGAGGCTGGTGGGCTCTTGTTGCTGCGTGTCCTGGCTGGCCGTGTCTCTTGGACCTGGTCACATCCCCCATGGAGCCAGGGGCTTATGCCAGGTGATGAATGGTTTGGACACCCACCAAAATCTCCTCCAAGCCATTCTGAAATTTTAAAATTTTGATTGACGTTGCTCAGACCGATTCCGAAGTCCTGGGTAAAGAGGGAGGAAAGCTTTCACTTTGCTCTTGGGTATTTCTTTTTTTTTTTTTCTTTTAATGAATTCTTTTGCTTCCGTAGATTTTGAAACGGGAGCACTGTTGAGAAACGAGAGGCTGAAGTACCGCACATAGGGATGGCAGCGTGAAATGTTTCAGGGCAGAGCGTTTAAAAAATTTGACTGAATCCATGAGTGGTTTCTTGTCCACCAAATAGTATTTTTTAGCAAATGCAGAACTTAGATTAGCCAGCAAACCTGCCCCGGGAGGAGCGGCAGAAAGCTGTGACACCTCACCATGGTCCTGGTACATCTTGTGCTCATCCCCACCGAGGTGCGGAGCCGGGTTATTCCCATGGCAACGTTGCCAGCACTGGACCAGGGAAGGTATATGCCAGTTGTTAAGTGGTACTGACACTAATGATATAATTAGCTGTGTTAAAAGTCATGTCTGGTAGCATCTACTTTGTTTCCAGGGTGACTAAAACGCCATAAATAATGATGTCCAGCAGCGTTTCCACAGAGCCACTGTCCCTGGCAGGAGCGGGGCAGAGGGTCCGTCTTCATGGTCAACAGGCAGGAGATGGACGTGGTAAAAGTTTCCGTTCTGCTTCCCAAACCAGCAAAGCCGAGATTGCCAAATCTCGCCCTGACAAACGGAGCAGCTCCAGGCTGGGATCCTTCTTCCTTGGCTTTCCACAGATAGGTGGTGTGTAAATACATCGAGAGTTCGGTCACCAGGAACTCATGAGCAGGAGCCCAAACCTCAGTTCTTGCCTCCAGCCCTCCCCGAAGCTGACAGAGGAGAGGGAGATTCGCCAGTGAAAACCATTGATTTGTCAAAATGGGGAAGAACGTGGTTTTAACCTGCTTCAGCAAAAGGTTTTTGGTGGAGAACCACTTCTTTGGCAGCTTGCTGCGTGGGCAGGGGAGCTCAGACATCCAGATCGATGGGTATCATCAGCCCGGCATGTTCCCTGGCCCCTGGGAATCACTGACCTGGGAAAATCCTTGTGGCTCCTCAACTCTTCACACCTTTGCCATGCACTCACCCCTGGCTGCCGTCTATCTTCCCGGCTGTAGTTTTCATTTTAAATTGCAGGTTTGTTTCAGAAATGTGGAGTTTATCATGGATCTGATGTCCTGATGGTCCTTGTCTGGGGGATGCCCGTGCTTGAAATAAGCCAGGGTTTGGGAAGGAATCTGTCCACAGGAAAAAAATCACTCACGCATTCTCATTTTGCTGTGTTTCTAAGAGGTTGTGGTTTGCAATTTCAATTATTTTGACTTTTTGCTGAAGCAGAGGGCTCGATTCGGTTCAGCTGCTCCGCCACCTCCATTAACGCTGCGTACTTCATTTTCAGGTTGATTAAATGCACATATTGCCCTTCTCATTTTAGCAGCCGAGCAAACCAATTCACGCCAAGGGGTAAAAGCAGGTGACTGCCAGCCACGAGCTGCGGCAGCCGGGGTTGAGTCGTGCCCCTGGTGTTTGCACAAGGCTGAGCTGCTGGAGGGGTCGTCGGCGTGGGCTCTAACGACCAGCCCGCAGGAGGCTTCAAATGGGAAACAGGGAGAAGAGATGAGGAGGAGAACATGCGTTTTTCAAAGGAAAAGCAATTGCGAAATCTTCCGTTCGTGTCAAATCAGCTGCAGAAAGCCATGTGCACAAGGCTGAGCCTGATCCAACCCCCATCAATATTGAAGGGAGGATTTCTAATGACTTCCAGTGGCTCTAAAATTGGCTTTTACAGTCTCTAAGATGCAACTGCAATTGAAAAAATCCCCAAAGCCTCTGTCTTTACTGTTCTCTTTTTTACTGCAATCTTCTTACCTACTTTTTATTGAGCTCTACAACTTAATACTGTAAAACTGTAGTCAATCCCTGTTAGCGTGAGCTGCACGAAGCCTGTACATGCACAGTTTCCAGCTCTGCCACCTTTGCTTATTCTTTCAAAGCATACATGTATGCAGGGGAGGGGGTTACTGCTCCAGTTCAGGGGGTGGACTATGAGGGCAGAGCCAGGAAAGACTTTTCCACTGATTTTAAGCACAACCTGAGAGCCCTTTGGACTGATTGCCAGCCCTCTACAAGGATTTGAAGACCTAATGCCTTTAAAGTAAACAGAGCTAAACCGCTAATAAAATCTCTAATATTTTCAAGCAGGTGTTCAGGAAAATGCTGTACCCTTCAAACCAATTTCTCTCCACCATTTTAACTCAGAAGCTGTTCACTAGGAGAACTGCTGCTTCGGGGAAGGCAACTGCTGAGACGCTCTGATAGTTACCAGGAGGTGGCATTTCAATGGATGTATTTTTATTTTCATGCTGTCATTGCACAAAGTCTCCGCACATCAGTGAAGGAAGGTAGAGAAGTGCAAAATTATTTAATAAGGGATGATTAATGAAATAATAATAATTGAAAATAGCCCCAGGACTTGGGTATTCACAGTTATACAACAATAAGGAAATAGTTAAATTTATCACATCTCAGCTCCAGCAGTGACCACGTCTCTGTTCAGTGCACATATCCATTTGCCCAGACCGCAGCACGAGCCCTGAAGCAAAGCCCCATCCCTTCGCAGTCACGAGACCCAGCTGCCACGGTGACATTTCATTAGTCAGCCTTACTTTACAAAATAAATTATTTTCCTTTTGTTGTTTAACACAAACATGCATTGACTAATACATTGTTATGCAAATACAAATCACCGTGAAAGCCAAAATACCCTTCAATTATTTGCATTCTGCTATTTAACATCGCTAACAGGGGAGATCGATGAGGTTTTTAAATTTCCCAAACACTGAATTGTATTTCAGGTGACCTGGGGGTCACAGGGGTTGCCTGTAATATTGTCCCTGCAAAACCCTCGGGATGAGGTGCCAGCCCAGATGTATATACTGAACATGTAGGAGGGAGGTTTTTGACTCCCTGCTTGGTGTTTTAAGCCATAAGGACATCCCAGCACAAAAGGGGAGATAAAAGAGGGAGCAAAAGGGGGGGGGGGAAGAAAGTGTCAGAAACAAAGTAAGCGAGAAAGCAAACAAAAAATATTTTTAATCTAAAGATGGTAAAAGCAAGTTTTAATAAAGACATATCACTCAGTTTTTAAATCTGAAGAACAAAACCACTTCCCATTTAAAAATATTTTTTTATTATATATTATTGTAGCTCTGCTTTATAGTCTAACTTAATAACCTTGTTGACTCCAAGGGGAGCCAAACTTTTACCTAAATCATGCTTCTCCCACAGGTTTTTGTTAGTTTTTATACTATGACCTGTTTTCTTGTTATGACCTTGCTTAGAAACCATGGAAGAACCATCACATTTCAGTTCAGAAAAGCACATAAACGTACACCCGGATGAGTCTCTGTGGGTAGCCCCAGTGAAAGCCTGGCTCGCACGTTGGATGTAAAGACTACTGACGCTCGTTTCCTATAATAAGAGTCGAGAAATTCATTGACTGAATACATTATTTAACGAAAGAACTAATCAATGCAATAAATTATTTAGAGTTTAGTATTAGACCAGCTGTGCTTGTCCCACACTATTAAATTTGACAACTGTGATGCTGTTTCTTATGGTCATCTTTCTGCCTCTTGATTGAAAACATGACTGAGTGTCATGTTGGGCTGGAATTTACCGTTTAATCAACTTCTAAAGAAGCATAATGAGTTGTTTGTACTTTAATACGAGAAGTTCACAGTTCTTTCTGCTTACCTGATGGGGTATATAGGCCGTTCAAGGCAGGTAATGAATCCAGACCCTTGATTGGAAAATGTCATTACCTGGGAACTGCCAGGGATAAGCAGGCAATACAATAAAAAGAGATATATTTCAACATCCTTTTTTATCCTTTAGGCAAAACTAGGAGCTGCAATTTCAGCCTATTGTCTGGAGAATGTCAGGAGCCGATAAAACTCTGGAGGAAGAAATTGTTGGCATAAATGGTGAGAGCACCGCAGGGTTGCATCAACGTCTTGAGCCGAGACTTGTCGTGCTCCCAACACCAGCTCTCCTCCGCGGGGAAAACGGGATGGCAAAGCCGGCCCCGGGCATCTGCCGAGGACGCTGAAATGCTGCCGGTTGTGTGTGTGCAGAAATACAGGAACATATGGGCAGCATCATGTTCCTGTCTATTCCAGAAAGCAAAACAGAACGAGTGCGAAATAAATTCCTATCAACAACAGGATGAGAATATTTACAGGAAAATGAAATATAGGATGGGGGAAAAGGGGGCTCATATTGGAGGGCAGGGCTTGCGAGGGAGCAGGGCTGCGTCTCGGTGGGGTTTGCCATGCTGTCTGTGTTCACACACACCCAGCATACAAGGAAAATAGAATAAAAAAATTGCATTAACCTGTGTATGTACAAGCACACACTTGCCCATAAACATATATGCACGTGATCTGGATCCAGTTCTCTGGAGGACTTTTTTTAATTTTTATTTTGTAATACATAGCTGAGTGAGCAGCCTTCGAGTGTATTTATTACAGTATTGAATTGCTTTCCATGGTAACTAATTGTGATTTCAGAAACACAGGTTCTGCAATGGTACAAGATGAAATGGAGCTGAATATGGAAGCAGCTGGTAAGAAGAAAATCACTTGCTTATGAAATAGTATTTAATGATGGAGACTGATGGAGCAGAAAAAATGGGGGGTAGCAGGGACTAAAAAACAAAACAGCCCTCCATTACCTTCATGTATTTCCCTAGTTTTTGAATTCCTCAAGAAAGTGTCTGGTGAATATTTAAGGAAAGGAAAACCCCCTATGTGGGCTGCCTTCCCATTTCCCCACTTACTGTTTTATTAAGAGGCAAACTGTTAAAAATCTGGCTGTATAAAAGAAAAGAAATGGTCAGGAAATGAAATTATGATTAAATGGTTATTACTGGTTAAACAAATGGGAAGGCTTTTACAAAAATTCATCCATTCCACTATGAAAACCAGGGGAAAGAGCATGTTTTGAGCAATGTTAAAAAAAAAGAAAAAAAAAAAGATTTCCTCAGACTGTGGGTATCTCGCTGCCCTCCTGCACCCAGAGCTCAGGTCAGCACCGGGTGCCCAAAGGAGATCCGAGCAGAGCTGGCTACGCGTGCATGAAACAAAGTGGTAAAACATTGAAGACCATTTTGAGGCAATTTATGCGTGTCATTAAAGGAGAGAGGAGATTTGCAGATTCCCCTGCACAACAGACTGCTGTTCCCCTTCCCATCCCTTTAATCTCATCCGGCATTTGATAGCAAAGGGGTTTTGGGGAGCAGCTCGAAGGGGCTGGCGAAGGCAAGGGACCCTCTCCGGCATCCTCAGGCTGCTGAGGCACACCGATCCCGCCTGCTTTTCCTCCCCATTTCCACCAAATGGCACCATCTTTGCTGTATGCAAGTCTCTACTCCATCGTCAACACCGCAAGAGGCTAAAAGGCAATAAACATCCCAAGTCAGGAATTCCCAAGCTCTCACATGGGGCTAAAACCTCCGGCGTGTTCCTTCCCCTCCTCTCTAAGGCACCAGAGGATCTAACAGCGTATTGACACTCCCAGGAAGAAAGAACAATATTGTTTTATCCTTTTTAAAAAATATGATTGAATTAATAAGCAGTAGTCCAAAACCCAGCCCATGAAACAAAAAACCCCAACTAACCAAAAACACCCGAACTCCAAAAAAACGGAAAATCCAAGTAAGCAACCAGAAATCTAACTGTGAAGAATGCGGTTATGTCTCCCAACCAAAAACTCAGAATTTGTAGGAGTTTCTCTGACCTTGGTCCAACATCACTGGCATTGGCCGCGTTCGTACTCAACAGAAATTCTACAGCCTGTATAAATATGTGTTTAGATTTACGGGAATTTGCATTCAGCATAGGTAAAATGTATTTTTAAGCATATGTAAAGTCAAATCATTTGTCAAGTTAAGTATTTTATTTACCCAGCAGACAGTCATGTTTTTAGTATATAAATATATATCTAGGCACTTAAAATGTGAATATTTGACACAAGCCTGTTTGACAACTAGCGTAGAGCCATTCAAATGTATCAAAGATATTCATGAGAATCTGGTTGTTCTGTAACCTTCAGTGTAGGTCTGACAGCAGATCAGCGGTAGATCTGAGTTGGTGGTTTATTCACCTAACGAACCGTAGCCAAACCTTTTGCACTCTTGCAGTTCTAATATGCCAGTTTGGCTGCTAGAAGAAGTCTGCATGCTAGAATTGATGTCCAACCAGAAAAATGAAGGTATTACAAGCAAACCATACATTAAACAAGAAAATTATTTTAATGATTGCTCCCCAAATACCCAAAGGCACTAGTCGACACTGTGGACTAATGACCTACAAATTAGTGTGATTAGTACACATTTTTAGCATTACAATATTTTTTCAACAGCTTCAGATGGCACATTAAGTGAAATACTTCTTTCACCTGCAACAGCTTTGTCCTGAATACCCTTCCACTTGTTTAGTTTAATAGAAAAACATATCAAACAAAAACTGAGCTGTAAGAATCATGCTGACCTGCCAAACTTTCTCTGCTGTCCTTTCTCCAGATATTTCTACAAATCATATTGGATACACACCTGTGTAACTCTGAATTTATGTTGATGTAACTTCTCTAACATCAGTCAAACTACACAACGAGAAAATTGAAGTGACGCGGTGGTAAATCAGATCCATTATTTCACAGATCTGCAGGTTCAGTATAACACAATAGACGATATAACATATCGACTGAGGACAATTTTACATTTCTTTTATCCGTTGCAAAAACCTTTGTAATGTGTCGAGTATAAAGCTCACAAATTACATTTTAAAGGAACTACCATAAAGTATATGCTTCAAATAGACCTTTTACAATATAACACAAAATTCAAATGACATTTTTTAGGAAAGCACTTGAAACTTTAACACTTATGTCCTGACAACATTAGATTATTTTAAGCTGTAAACCTTAAGAAGTTTTATGTGATTAAATAAAATCAGCATTACAATTTCCAGGTATTATAATTGTTGAACAAATTGTAACAACAAGATATAATTATAATGTAAACATGAAGCTCAGGAGACTGGGACTGAGAAAACTCTCAATTCTTTGTAGATTTATATCTGCACGTAGTAAAATCAGTAACAACTGGAGAAGAGGTTACAGTATTTCATCTTACTCATTGATATCAGTGTTTTGCAAGCAGCAGTCTATACAACATCATTCCCTTTTTAATATTAGTTTACAGAATCACTACTACCTTGAAAAAACCCTCTCCAGGTCAAATAGTGCTGCCAGGTCAATATAACATTTGGAAGGAAATACTTCAAACTGTCAGATTTTGTTAATTGCCCCTGTATGTGTAGATATGTAGATTTTTATATATGTAGATATATATACTTACATATATAAAATCATAAACCTGACTTAACCTTCAAAACTGAACTACCTCTAGGTAAGAAATACAAGACCTTTTTCAATAAATTTAAAGGGTTTATTTATACCTGAGACATTTTTGCATATTGATGTCTTTGTACCTTTACCTCTAGGTACTCACATAAGTCCTTTACTCTTTTCTGGGTTCTCACACAAAGCCCATTAGAGTTAGGTGGATTCTTCCCACTAACTCCATGGACTTTGACTGAGTCCTTCCTTACCTAACCTGGATGGATAAACAGAGGCGTAACAGAATTAAATATATATATTTAAATAGCAGTTACTGTACAAGCAGACAGGCTGGTTTATGCAGATCCAGAGCTAGTACACCATTCCTGATACTCTTCACAACATCTGATTCAAAAAAGAATTACAGTCCTTTATACAGGGTGATACATGTTTCTACCTGTTGGTTAAAAAAAAACCCCTTTTTGAAATATTTCTTCACGAAGTGGATCATTGGCTATACGTGACATGTTGAAAATGCTTTCTTGGCTGACCTGTTTCCCGGTTCTTGAGAAGATCAACCCATTTCTCCACCCAGCAAGCGAGGAAACCAGGAGTGGAGGAGTAACAAGTTGATGTGGCTACATTACATTAAGGTCACAGGCCAGTGCAGACGGACTGAGATTTTTCAAACAAATTTAGGGAGTTTAGGAGCCCAGTTCCTCCTGAAACTCAAGCCATTTGGATACCTGACTCCTGCAGATTCCTTGGAAAGTCCCGGCTCTGCCCAGTCCAGTTTTCAGCTCTTCAGCCCTTGTTGAAGCACAAGCGTTAGCAGGGACATAACCTACATAAGGCTCTTTCAGAATTTCACAGTGCTATTTAATTTGGCAAATACCAAACTAAATTTAAAGGTTCCCTTTGTAATCTAAACAGCTCAATTAAAAAAAAAAAAAAATCCACCATGTTTCACTCCATTTTCCTTCTGACAGGGGTAATTCCCTAGAAGTGTTTACATGCAAATATAGTGTTATCATATTTGATAACATAGCAATTAGAATTGCCGATTTCATTAAATATAGTTTAGCCAATGGAAAGATACTAGTGGAAGTGAAATAAAGTGTGCTTTTAAACACAGAATTGGACATACTTGAAAAATCACCAAAAATAATAGTACTATTTTCATGAAAGACATCACAAAATAAATCAGCTTCCAAGTAGATTAGTACACCCTTCTTATGTTGCAGAAACATTGGTTTTTGCACTATATTTTACAGAAAAGAGTTGACTTTAGTGATGATGGTCAGCAAAGTTGTCTTTAAACAGCTCTTTGTTCTACTGTACAGGCATATAATGGGAAAAAGGAAAGCTACATTTCACTGGCAATAGGGCTTCATAGACCTTAGAAATTTTAGAAATGTTTGATTTAAAATAGTGGTATGTAGCATATTTCTGTGTAAAATAAATCAAACACTCTTTCCCAAGTAGAAGAAATTTCTAAAGCCTGACACCTGTTGTTAATAGACAAAATGCAGTCAATGTTTTTAAACATGAGGAGGATGAGGACATACAGTGAAGTACAAGCAATGAACTCGTAGTACGACACACTGACATGTTAAGCATCAGATGTAAGAAACTCTACTGCTTGCATTTCCAGTTGGCTGTTCCAATTTTACAACCGCACCCATTCTAAATCTCCTTTTCATACTATTCCTTCTTGTACCATATCCAGCATCTAAACCGGAGGAGTTTCAGTGGGAACACCTTAGATCCATCTGTCCCAAACCTGCTCATACTGAAGCAAGCAGTGCACACCTCTCTGACCATCAGTGCTACGAACGCTTTGCGACCCATCGGTGCAGTACCAAGGGCAGATGTTTCCCTTTCTGTAATTCAGGAGCTCTATAGCATGATTGCCAACAGCATTACGACTTTCACGGAGCAACTGGCACAGGGAGGCACTTATGTGACATGTTTAAAACTTATCTTTGGTAAACGCTCACACACACAAAAACTTGTAACTAATGTTTTACCTCCTGATAGAAGAGAACTCTTCATTTGCTACTAGCGTATGTGTGCAGGTATCTAAACATATACAGGACATTGCTAGTATAAAATATTTTTTTCAAATGCCACTGCCAAGGATTTGTTTTAATTCACCTAAAAACAATGCAGTCCTGGGCTTTTGGGGTTTTTCCTGACTCTGTTTATTATGCATTAAAGCATCTCTGATCAATAACAAATTAGCAATAGAAAGCAAGGCCTATGTGCTCAATTTTCACCTTCTTTCTCATTCTATTATCTTGTTTTTCAAGACTAATTTAATCAGAATCGTTGTACCTCTTACAACTTTCATTATCTGTGAGGCAGATCCTGGAGTCCAATGCTGCATTACTTAAGCAGTCAAATCTCTCACTCAGATCAGTGGAAATTTTGGATACACAAAACTGCTGAGTCTGCTCTTGGTAGGGATGTTTCCTATTAACCATTACTAAACAGTGCTCTGGTGAGGAGAGGGACCTCACATCTCTAATTGGACCTGAAGAGTGATCAGACTAGAGCCTGTAAAGCCGAGCTCAAACCACCAAGAGACAGCCCATCAATGCGTACTTTCAAAAGGTGCTGCAAATAAATGTTGCTGGAACTGCATGGGTATAACTGATGGATGATCTGCTTTAATGTACCCAGAACACTACCACTTCTAAAATCAGGCATTTCTACTGAGAGGTATTTTATTGGCTTAATTTTTCATTTACACTATTTAAATTTGGCTTAAGAATTTTTTTAGAACCCAGAACTTAGTGCATTTCATTTTATAAAATTAGAACAATTTATATCCTTCTCTTTTCATTGGAAAAGAAAAAAAGTATAGCCCAAACACACGTAGGGGTATAAATATTTCATGAATGATAGCTGTTTCACATATTTTACAATCTGCTTAAAGGTGATTTAGACATTGATGAACCAAATAACTTTGGCAACTTGCACAAAAATATGTCCTTAAATCAAAAGTGATGATATAACTTGCTTTAATGAGGCCTTTATTATGGAGAGAACTGGAAAGAGAGAGGCATGTAAGTGCTGAGGAGGTTATCGTGTTCCTAAACCATGCCGCTTTGCATTTGTATGTGAAATGGGTATGGCTGGTAGATGATAGGTGGTTGTCCGTGAGCAATGTAGTAATTGCTGAAGTTTCTGTCACTGATATATGGAGCAGGCTGATAATAGCATGTTACATTGGCTGCATTTGGGATGATATTTTGTTCTCCGAGTACTTTTAAAGCCAGAATTGTGATCATATTCAGAGTTTGTCTTCGTTCATGTCCCATGAGACAGACTGTGCTCTCGTTTACAACTCCACGCAGAGTCATCAAGTAGTCATACTTGCTTTTCTCTTCCCCAATGAAGTGGTTGCGCAGATATGACTCAATTTTCCTCTGCTGCTCAGCAACATCTGGAAAATCAATGAAGAACCTGGAGCACATGTAACGTTCCAGAGATTTAATTTCAGCCTCATCTGCTGGCTTAAAGTCACGAACCAGGAGATTGCTGTACTTCAGGAGGCCACCTCCTCTGATTTCCTCCGGGTTCCTTGTGGAAATCAGTTTGTATTTTAAGTGGTCCATTGCTTCGTTGAAGTCTCCATACATACTCTCGGCGATGACAGTGGGGTGAGAGTCTTCTGTCAGTTTGCAGTCTGTTGCTGTGTAAACATTTAGTATGGAGTCCAGTATGATTTGGAAGGAGTCCACGCTAAACTCAAACTGCCGTCTGAGCGAGTTCACAAACTTTAATTCTACATTCTTGCCGCTGTTGTTTGACAGCGAGATGAGACTCCAGCGATCATGGTCGGTAGAGACTTTGACCATCTTCTGCACATAGGCATCTTTCATGGTCTGAGCAGTAATTTTTTCCTTATTAACACATTTTGGCAAGAAGTCCAATAGGCAATTAAGAACTGCTTCCTTAACAACCTGGAACTCGAGCTCACTTGGAAGTTCCACCCCAAAAATGATGTCTAGGTCCTTGTAACTGGTTCCATTCTGCTTTACTAAGATGTGACTGGCTGTCGAACCGTTCAGGCGGATATCTCTAACATTGATTTGCTTTTCAATGAGCTGTTCCTTTACCACATGAATGATATCCTTTGGCTTTACATCCAGTGTTGGAAAATTTCCTCTCCCATGAATAGGTATGACCTCAGCTAAAACTTGATCCAGGATTTTAATCTGATCCCAGGTGAGACTACTGAATCTGTGGTCTGAGTCCTCAGTCATTGTGATGTCAGTTGGCTAACTAGGGAGAAACAGAAATTAAGGAGACGAATGTTAGAACTTACTCAAATACAAGAGAGCCTGACATTTCACTCAGTTATAACAAACATATAACTTCCTTCCTCAGCACAGTGACAAAGCAGTTCATTTTACAGAGACACAATCCCAGTTAATGGTCTGAGTCAACCACTACACTTGTCACAGGCTTTTAATTGAATTTTAATGTACTCAGGTTTTAATCCTGCTGAGAAACCATTGTGTTATTGTATAATCCATGACTCAAAGTAAACGCAGTAAACTATATAGATTTCATTTAAACCTACTCAAAGGTTAATAACATGAAATACTTGGTGGTTATAATGAAAGTCCAAATAAATTTCACTGTGAAGAGCTAAAATGAGCAAAATGAGCAAATTTGTTCTTTCTGCCTAGAAATCTCCCTCTATCTTCAGTGACTTGCATACTTAAAAATACTGAAAGATCAGGAAGTTTTTTTAAAAAGCAGGAATGATGCAACATGCTCATTGTTTATCTAGCCACATGTCTTGGATGCACTTTAGTCTCTATGGATCATCTATACGCATGTGTCCTTTAATACTACTTGTTACAGTTTAAGAACTGGATATCTGATAATTTTTAAGCTGTTTCCACTATGTTTCTGAGGCAAAATCTTTTCCTTCTAAGCCATTAACTGTGTTCCTAGATTAATGTGTCAATGCTGCAAGTTATGGTTTGCAAAACCGATAAGAAAACCCCTTCCAGTCTGCACTGATACTCTAAAACGTCTCAAGAAAGCCTGTAAAGTGGCACCTATAGAATACATGGGATAAAGCTCAGGCTCTGGAATTCCTCAGTTTAAAATTCTATTTTGTCTCCATATCATCATATTTAGCAATCAGAGAGACCTTAGCATGGATAATTTATTTACATTTTACAATGAGGAGAAAAAAAAGGTGCAAATCCCACCATATTGGTTTTAAAATGTTTCTGATTGATCATATGCAAACTTTAATTAAAATTTTGTAATGGAAATCTGAATGCTTTATTTTTGTAATTTTGTTTATGTATACTGTGAATATAATTAAACACAATCATACAATTATATAATTAGGTGTGATTACAGTAAGTATATAAGAAGTGCATTTAAGGAACTACAAAAAAGAAAAACATTGATGGGCATTAGGTGTCCGAGGTGTAATGAAAGATACAAATCTTCATCTTACTGTCTCCTGACATTAATGTCAGTATTACAGAACAGAAACATTTCAGAGGGCTAAAAACCTTCCAGACTCCATGGGTATCATTTCATGCTGTGCCCCCTCATGTCTGCTTACGCTTCTTCAGTTCTTTTGGGGTAGTTAATGCTCAGACGGTTAAATCAGAAAGGTTTATTGCTAAATCCTATCATACCATTTTTCAATACTCTTTCATAAATTGCATAATAACTCACAGGCAGATATTGTGATTCACTGATAGCTTTCTCATTAACCCCAGCGCTTGGCTGCTGTGCCTCAGTGCGTTGAGTTTGAAGCTGTATTTGCTGCTCTGAGCTACAGGTGAAGGAGGAGAACATTTATGGACATAGCAGGACTGTTCTCCATCTCTCAAGAGAGCAAAAATTCTTTAGTCAATACTGTTATTGGGGCATTTCTTTACTCTCCTGAGTCAGATGTGGGTCTCCTCAATCCATGGGAAGCTGCTGTTTAGACAGTTTATAGGTGGAGGTACAGATACTGAAAACAACTTTGATTACTAAAAGGAATTTCTTTTTTCTGCACAAATATTATAATTTTGCTTTCTCCTTTAATGTTGTGTGTGTTAGCCAAGGCTTATTTTAAGAATATTTCTGTTGGGTTTCTGCAAGCTTAGTCCAGTGAGAATTCAGGGAAACTAAAAATAATTTTAAAATAATTGCAATAAAGTATTGGCTACACAGAAAGGGTGTTTAGATCATTGCTGTTGAAACACTACCTGAGCACCTAAAAAGAAAACGGAAATAAAGATCACTGTATTCCTTAATACTGCATACAAACAGGATGGGAATTATACCATGACGCTGAACTTCATAATCTATTTTCCACAGAAGAACTATGAAATCCCTTGCAGGTAGATGGCTGTTTCTCAGAAGGCAGCAATCAGGACCGCTGCCCAGACAAAGGTGTGTCTCCCAGCCAGGCTGATGCAAAGCTGGAGTTTGGAGGGACTGAAGAAAAGCGACTGCAGATGCGAAACTCAGGTGGTGGTCAGGTGTGACCTGAAATGGCTCAGTGTGAAAGAAGTGACTTTCGGGTATCTGCCAACACTGCAAACATACTACTGACATCGAGAAGTGTTTCTGCAGACAGATGGCTAAAACATACTTTTTCAGCTAAAGCTCAAGAATAAAAATAAAATCATACTGAGTAATAACACTACCAAAAAGTCTACGCTGTTGTTTCTTAATCAGTAGTGACTACATGTGTACGTTGTCTTACGTTTTCCTTCCCTTGCCTTCAGATTCCACATTCTGGAATATTTTAGTAATTTCAAGTAACTTGTGAACTGACAAATGGCTTGGGAATATTACAGAGCTATTTTTCACATACTTCTACTAGAGTTTCAGCTCCCAAGTAAGCTAATCAAGAGCATACGTAATTTCAAGCACCTTTCTGGCCTCATTACAAAGAATGGAACTAACCATATGTTTGACATTAAATGCATGCTTTGAAAGTTGGCTAAATCAGGACCAAAAAGTTGGTAGTTTAAATGCCACTGAACTGACAGTGTGAAGCTCTTGGATTCAGTCCTATACTTCTGGCACAACCATGTAGTTCCTGGCATTGTTTACGTAGCATGTAACTCCATATACGTAACATACAAATATATTTATGTTTGCGTACATCCTCAGAAATACACACATTCCTGCAGGCATTTAGAAGATACGACATTTGAACTGAAAGGGAGAGAAATTGCCATCCATACCACCACCTATATTACATGCTTATGACTTCACCATTAGCTATTTATTATTATGATTCCACGCTTATTCCTTTATTACCACAAAATTACCAAAAACTTCTATCCATCCTTCACAGCCTTTATGACATCCCAGTACAAGTTTATCATAAAGAACAGCTGTTACAGAAAGCCACTGTGAATTTTGGAAGTAGCATAACACTGGATGGAGTGAGAAGGTTGGGAGGAGAGGTTTTTGTGTAAAATTTTTGCTGCCATGTTTGTCATCTGTGTTATTGATGTGTCAGATTATGGTGGACCAGCTCTAGCGATCTACTAGCAAGCTTACAGTTGTCAGAATTGTTGTATAAGCAGTAGTTTTTGTCATGTGATTTGTCTGATATTGCAAACCTTTGAGAGAGTTTTTTAATGTTAACGCTGTGGTGTCAAAGAAAGGGCTTAGAGAAGCCCTTAAAATTCAATCCCCTTTTTTAGCAGGGACCATCTTCAAACACTTTTTGAAAGTCAGAAGACGGACCTATCCCTAAATAAGCTTGGAAATCCTTCCTTTACTGCTACATGATTATAGTTATTTTAGATTTTATTGCAATATACTAAGATTTAAAAATGACAGGAAAAGGTAATGTCAGTAAATATCTCTTCTGTGTTGAAGAGTCATGCCTCAAAATATCAATTCTCTAAAGTGATTCCTGGAGAATCCGGTGATGCTTTGTGAGTTCAGAGCCTCAACTTTAATGTCTGGGAAATGTCTTATGATAAATACTAAGAATTTTGTGCTGAAATAATGCCTTCAACTTTGACAAGTAAGGAAAATGTCCTAGGAAAAACAGGAATTAAGTTGTCAAGAATATAATTAATTTATAGATAGACCTAAGTAAACCTTTTAGACCTAAATAAACCTTTTTTATTATTATTATTATTATTTACTGATTTGCTTCCAGTTTGCAACGCACTACACAATGCTGCACTTTCCTAGAAGGACTTTCTCTTGTTCTTTTCCTTAATCTTGTCTGGCAACAAGAACAATTTTCAGGCAATTTTATAGTCATTAGGAACCTTATTTCTTAAAGCAGTGGCAAATTTATTTACCAAGGTGCTCAGGCTAAAGTCAGGAGTTATTATTAATGCAAGTAAGCCTCAGTTACAATAAATCAGCAGCAGTATTGAGGCTACAATTAGTCAAAGCATTGTGTAAAACAAGAGAGATCAAGGCATGAAGGGAAGGCAACTCACTGCACGTGACCACAGCAGCCAGACGAAGCCGAACACAAGCAAGTGCTGAGGTTGGGTTGGTTAATGGGAAAAGAGGCTGGAAAATCGCTTCATTCTTTGGAAACTGGTGATGTTTGCAATGGACGATGATCCCTGGAGGCAGCTATATGTCATTGGCCCTTTGCCAGCAGCAGCATTATGCCATTTAGGGTAACCATATATGCGACACAGACTTTGAAACCTCTTACTCGCCAGCACCCACAGTCCCAGCCTTTGCTAGGTCTGCCCTGCTGCACTCTGTCAAAGAATTCAGTTTCTGTAACTTCTTCCACCTGAATACCTAAAAGCATTTAATGTGTTTCATATTCAGTGTTTTCCTATCTTAAAGTCCATACATGGGCAAATGGAAGGCTGCATGAACACTAGCACCACGGCAGTGAAAGAAACAAATAGCCTTTGAAATTGTGTATTGTAAAGAGGGCGGGTTTTTCCTCATTTCATCAGTATTTCTAACTTACTGAGACTATCTCCTAGTGATTTTTCTTAGTTTTTTGTTTATGGGATTTAAAATGTTTCTGTAAACTGCAATGGACACTGAATCCTGCCCGATTTAAGATCTCTGTCAGATAAAGTGATGAGGAAAAGTAGTTTTCGGGATGTTTTCTTTTACATATACTGGCTAGAGAAGCACAGAATAAGACGGATCAAACCTGGTCAAGTTTTGTGATATATTATCCTTACTATAAGTTTAGAAAAATATTTCCCTGCTTCGAGTTCCAACTTGTCCTTTAATGGTCACCTTCAGCTGATGAAGTGGTTGCAATGTGGAAAAATGCTTAGTTACTGTGGGATCATTAAACATAGTTTTGCTAATTTTTATTATTTATTTTTATATTGAAATTAGAGGCTCTAGTTTTCTTCAGCAGGGTTTGGACCAAACAACTATGAGTTTGGTTTTACAATGATGCTAAAAGATTTAGTTAAACACCTCTTAGCACTCTGCCATACACCAGCTTCATCAAAAAAATAAAAGCAGATCTGGTTCTATATCTGAATGATGAAAATCTGCCATGCTAATGATAGCTTTCGCATTCCACACAACTTTTATAGAAACAGATACAGTCTGGAGGACAGTCTCATCAAATTTAGCTCATATTTTACCAATAAACTATTTACGATTCTCTTTTTATATACCCTATAATGTTGCTTCAGTGTATTTTCAAAGGTTTTCAATGTGCTGGTATTCTCAAGCAGAATACATCTGAAATAGTTTCTGTACAGCTGTGTTAGCTCCATTCTCTTCCCTTTGCTTTTATCTGCTCCCCTATTTGTCTGTTTTACAACGATTATATGGAATACTTTAATGCTCCAATTGTCTTTCTTTGCACTCGAAATCGGTCGCAAAGGGACCTTTTACAGATCAAGCAAAATGTCTTGTCAGCTGCCGTAGTTGCCTTGCTTTTGGGGGTTACCCCAGAGATGCTCAAAGTAACTATTGCAATTCTCCCCTTAGATCTCTGTATTGGTTTTCCTGCATACACATTATATGCATCACTAATAATTTCCCTGATGTCTTGCTAAAGCTTTATTTAATTCAAAGATACATTTCTCTATTAAGCTGGACATTTTAAAGTATTCTGCATGCTCACTGACTTAAGGACTGCAGCTGGCATAAGCTCTGAAGGCAAGAATGTCAAATGCAGAAGGAGTCCCAGTCATAATTTAAATGTGTATGAGACAAGTAGAAGCAGTAAAGCATCTGGGGCATCCTAAATGGGGACATATTTAAACTGGTTTGACAGTGTTTTTTCATGAGTTTTTCCTTCCATTAATGTTAATGCATGCAGTGAAGATACTGTTTATTTATCCCGTTATCATGAGATAACGCATGAGTTGCCATAAGTTTTCAGTACAGTTACCATCTAGTTACCCTGAAATAACAAATAATAACTCAAGGCCATATGCTCTTCTCCTGTGAGATAAGGTTGCATGGTGTGCAAAATACACTTAAGCTGCAAGCAGTTTCCATGGACTATGCCACAGAATATCACCTTCAGGGACAGAACAAGTAAGCAGAAAAGAAGGACAGACTTTATCAACAAAAATGTGTCCTACCTTTTCTCCAACCCAACCTAAGGAACAGGGGAAAGCAACAGAGTCATGTACCAGCCTGCACTGCCCCTTCTCCCAAATGAAAACGATTTGCAGAGAAGTACAACCCAAGGGCAGCCATAGTCTCCCATAGCACAAAGCTGGGAAAAGGAACTGAGTAGCCTACACATCTACTGGAACGTTACATGATATTGGCTCAATGAGCTGGGAGTTCTCAGAAGGGACAAAATAACTAAGGAGTTTAATTTGGGCAACCAGTACGAATACATAATCTGTGTTACGTCATCCTGGAGATTTGGGTTTTTTTGGATGTCAAATTTTTCCATCATGACTCACAGTACACTTGTTCTTAGATGCATGTGGATCCCCTCACAGGGCAACATTTTCAAGGCCAGATATATTATGCCTTCGTATCAGTTCCCACAATACACAAGGTTCCTTCTTACACGGCCTCCAGCTTCAAACAAACCAAGCCCTTGCAAATAGCATGGTATGAAGCACAGTCAAGTCTTCTCATTTGCTCTAAAATACTTCAATAACTTTAAAGAAAATAGGTGTGATATGGAATATTTGGTCTATCTGGGGCTGTGGTCATCACTGAGAAGCTACTGCTTTAGGTAAAGATTATTTGTACTACTGAATGCGTACAATGGACTAACTCCTGAATAACATTTCCAGACAGAAGGCAAAATCTCACAGACTTACCGTGGCAGGACAATTGGCAAGCATGTATTTCAGCGGAGTTAATAGGATGACTCACTGGATCCTTTGGTAAAAAATATGAATTGTCATCTTGTCACTGACAAAAACACGGACCTCCCGGGGAAAGCTGCAGGAAAAAAAAACCAACAAAAAATAACATTCATTTTGAGATAAATGTTAACTACCAGTCACCTGCTGTACATAATAAATCATGCATTACAACTTGGCAGTCCTGCAGTCATAACAATAGCCTTTTAAGTAGGAAATGATAAGGTAAAAGCAGTGGAAAGGCACAGAAGTGCTTATAAAGACTCTGGGTTTCAGGTCATACTTAATCTTCTGCAAGGATGTTAACAAACTTGCTATTTTCTCTATGGGATATTGAGTAAGAATTTAATATTATTAATAGACATGCAGATTAGCAGGGACATAGTGGAATCATACTAAAAAAATAGGACTAATAACAACTCAGCAAAATTAAATATTATGAATTGTGTCGTGGTTTCATATTCTTTCTAAAAATGCATGCAGATGACTGGAAGGTCTTGTTTCCTGGCAGACTAGGCTGTTGGTTCATTTACGGTAAGCCCAGGATTCAGCCTGTTGCTGGAATTTCCATGCACTGAATGGCCCATTGGCTGGCTATGCAGGAATTACAACTATTTTTGTAAATACTTGTATGCTATCATAAAGGCACATTTTTATATTTGTTTCTCATTTCAAAGACGTGCTGACAGCTAGGTAGCCTTTTTTAGGCTTTCCTTCAAAGACCTCCATTCCAGCACCCCATCCTACAAAGTTCACACCACCTACACAAGGTTCCTTAACTTCCCAAGTAGGGCCCTGTCCCCTGTATGATTTGATATACATGTGAATTTACTCCTTGTTGCTGAGTTGTGTTCCACAATCTCAACTTTTATGCTGAAAGTATATATGCTTCTGAGTAAAGATAACTTTGCAAGTATGACTTGAGTGTAAATATATGCATAACCTGCAGGAAAAGCTGAAATGATAGCCCAAGGAGGTATGGACTGTATTATTCATTTTACTAAGAATATTATGGATTTTTCCTCCACGCTACAGCAGTCAGAGTTTTATCACTGAATATGCTATTTTACTGCTGCCAGAAGCCCAGTACTTGTTTTCCTCTCTCTGTGAGGACCTGACTGCTGTGCCAGGACCTGTCTGCAGCTTTCATTTGCTTTCCAGCTCATGATGGGCTACTAATTGAATGAATGCACGTTCCCTGACTTGGTCCCCAAATCCATGCAGTGGTGGCTCATATTTGCAGCTGGGAATAAAGGGTTAAGACTGGCAAGGGCTGAGCTCCGGTTAGCCTGAAAGTGAGAAGCCAGTTATGTCTTCAACGGCAAGGAAAAGAGGTTCTGGACTGCTTAGGTAAAAGAGTCTCAGTATGTGGAGTCTGGCCTCCTGGAGGAAAAGTCTGACAAATACATAATAAGTTAGTTAAAAAAAAAAAACCCTCACAACATCATTTAGTCTTTTTAACAATGAACTATTGTTATTTCTTTCTGTGTGAGGGTGGAAGGTTTAATGGATATGTGATACCCATTAATGGATATATCATCATGATAGAATAGATTAACACTAGAGTAGAATTAATGGCTTCCCCTGGTGATATTTAGGGGAAGGAGAGAGAGACCTTTATATTTTTTTTTGTAGAAGAACACCCATTATTATATAATATGTTCATAGAAGCAGCAGCTGTGATTGATGAAGTGCTTTGGCTGTTGGGACATTATTCTCAATGGCTGCCTTTTATTGGCTCCATCATTACAGGAAAAAGTGCATAATTTCATTATTCTGTACTCCTGGTTTCCAGGATTTTTCTAACTCAGGTAAAAACAAAAATAAAACTGACTATGTATGTCAACAACTACCTTGTGCCTCAAAGACAACATTTCCCCATTCCTGAATTCAAAATGTAAATTGTGATGAGATGCACCAACAAACTCATTTCAAAGTCTTGAAAGAGTGTCGTGTCTCTGTGCATAACGAGCAAAAGACTATAATGAGAACCAGCAGGGTGTACGAGATAACGCATGGCTCTGCGCCTTGGGCTTCCCCCCCTGACACGCCGTGCCATGAATACTGCTTGAGAGCACGTCCCTAGTCTGTCACTGCTTTTGGGTGTCCCCACTCCCAGGTCCCAGCATGAGGCATATTGACCCTCAAACCTATTGGGTGCCTGCACGTCCCATGGGCTTCAGTGAGCGTGAAGGTTGCTCGGACGCCTCATCAGCTGACCCGGGGCATTTCAAGGTGATTCCCCAAGTCGGCAAGAATGAGAGCCAAGGATTGCCTCCCCTCTCCAGAGATGCTTGCCTCCCCCTTTCTGCCTGCCAGCTTCCAAGAGCAGTGCATGATTGCTCTGCTTAGCTCCTCAGACTAATACCAAAATCTATTTACTCACTCAAGATACCAGTGACTCAATCCAAAGCTCACTTATCAAAAACTCTCATTATTATGACTAAACTGCAGCAAAAGCAGGCAAGGTAAAGAATGAAACGATCCTCCTTTTCCATCTATTAACCATCTTCATAATTATCTCTCCTCTTCAAATGCCAGAGGAAGAAGGATGAGCTATGCAGCGTGCCATTACAGTCCTAATTCTGGGCTGTTTTCAGGGGATAGAGGGTGTTACAAAGTCAAGGCGCCCCCCAGAAACTCTCCAGAGGCTTCCCCCCCCGCCCCCATCTACACCAAAGGAGACTCGGCGAGTTACAAAAGTGGCAGAATGTCCCCAAGAACCTGTCTTGTGGGATGGCCTTGGTCATAAAAGCATTAGAGGATACTGCCAGGTTTGCAGTCACGTCTGTTTTGAGAGGGTTCCAACATGACACACGCAGTAAATTGCATGCATTTCTTTTTTCTACTGATCATACCAAAAAATGCTGTGCCTTGCTGGAAGCTGCATTTAGTTCATTCAATCAATTTTTTTTTTTTTCTTCTGAATCAGTACTGAGCCAATGAAGTATTGAGGGTGGATGTTGATAGTACATACAGTAGTACAATGGATTTGGACAGTTTTCCTTGGCATGGCCCAGAAAGCTGAAGACAAATGCACTCATGTTCCATAAAGCCCTCTCCACATCACTCCTGCTCTGCTCTGCATATTTTATAAAAGTATTTGCTATTAAGCAATTATCCTGTTTCACTCCAGAAGTATTTTCATTTTATGGCAGAAGACATGAACTCTGGGCACAGGCTCCAGGTTGATTTGTTAAGCAGTCTAGGACCCCTCCAAATAAAGGCTCTTTGTGACTGCTACAGCAAGTGGTGAGTTTAAATTGAGTTGGAAAAAACGTCTGTATCCTGGACCAGGCTTGGCTGGCACCCTCCACAGAAATGTGTCTCACAGAACTGATAAGAGGGCAAGCTGGGATCCTATTCAAATGTTACTGTCTTCCACTGTTTGTTTATATTACTATTTGTGTTTATAATGTTAACATATAATTCATATTTTTATGAATTAATTTCCACGCTTATATAAGAAAGTTATTCTTTGACTACACGATACAGTAGTGGGACTTCCTTTTAATGCTATTTTCCCAATTTTATGAGTTACGTTGTACAAGTGGGGAAAAATATATGAATTATTTATTAACTTCAAAGTACTTGCTGTACAGGAGTTTATTCTTATTTCTGCATCAGTAAAAGCTAGGTTCCCCCTAGAAAACAGCTTTTTGATAACTGAAATGTTTTCTAGAGTTCTGTGATACAGTAACAAACTGCGTAACTCCACTCAAACTACATCAGGAAAAAAGATTATGGCTGCAGCACCAGGACCAGGGTACTGCTACGCTTTCATGGTGAAGGCTGCATGCGATGTCTCTGTTGACATTATTACTAAAATGCAGAGAGAAGATAAAGCAATGATAAACCAAAGAAAAAGGCTAAGGCCCTGCAGCAAAGATGTGTGTATTCGTGACTTTTCCATCACTATCAATAATGCATAATGACCATCATGTGGATGACGACACCAATTTTTGAGAAAGACTGAGTCAAGCTTTCTATCACCAAATGCGAAAAAATATTCAACATGACATTGGATGTCAAGAAGACAGGACCTGCTAGATAAGCAAAGATCCAGCAGAAAGGGTAATGGAGAAGAAAATCAGCTGATGTTGACATAAATTGACATCTGCTGTACCAGTTTGTAGTGTTTTATGGAGGAAAACCGTTCTTTTGTTAATATGTACTGAACGAACAGTTTTTAGGACCACAAATATATCTTGGCTAGAAACAACCTGAAAGGATAGTTTATCTGTGAGCAATTCTGCAACATGAAGAAACTATGTTCAATATTATGCTCAAATTTTACAGCTATCTATGTTCTCCCTTTATGTACTGCACTCTAATGCTGCATGGCAGTAGACAATAGGTACATTGCTGATTCCCTGTGGTATCTTAGATTCTGTACCTATGCTTTTAATAATTATTTTTGCATGAAGATCGTGGTGGCAAAGGGGAAAAGCCAGACTGTAATTTTGAAAAGATTTCTTTCCTTTATGTTTGAATCCCAGTGGCATAAATTCAGTTCTCACACAAGAAATTGCTCTGGTGTAAATGAGAGCTGAACTGGCCCAGCATGCGCATGGCTGGGCATCTGACTTCAGTAAGATAAATTCTGACTTCACTTCCACTCTATGTGGACCATCCCTTACTCCATGTTACCTATCGTTTGATGGTGAAATTTGGGTTGGAGTTTGCCTACAAAGCTTTTAACTGTGCATTGAGCTTCATCCATTAAAACCAGCGGGAGTTAAACATAGACATGTGAGATATATATGACATGTAAGACATACATATGTCCTAAATCCATGAGACAAATTCTATCCCCATATGCAGATGAGTATCAAGCTAGTCATCACGGGAACTCAACAAACACTGTCAATAACCTCAGGGTGACCCACCAAGGGCTGCTCAACATGAATGAAAGAGACAAAGCAGAGCACAAGCTACCAATACTTTCATCCCTTGCTACGGCCAAGCACTGATGGCACAGACCAAACCCATCCTGGAGGTGAGGAGCCCTGATTCACACCCAGGAGTCCCACAGCTGCAGCTGAGAATGGAGTCTGCTCATAAGAGCCCAGAACAAGGAAGGCCAGGAAACCAATCCAGATTAGGAGCATTTTGAAAATACGGGTAGAATTTCACTCCTTCAAGCACTGTTAATTAATGAATGAATTTCCACTGTCAGCCTAAGTGCTGCTTAATTTACTCTCCAAAATAACTCAATCTCAATGTGATTTCAATGTGATCTTTCAAGGAACTTGGTCCACTTATCTCTCCCCGATTTATAGTGGATTCATAAATGATCGGACTCTACTGCGTCAGCAGTTACTCCTGAATTTGAGCAGGAGCTGTTGATACGCTCTCCGGGGCAGGAATTTAAGTTCAGGCCTTTGCTTGCAAGGGTCGATGTTAGACGTCTCTCTTTCTGGCAGCTGAATCATTATAGAGCACATAGTCCTTACTACAGTGCTGTATGTCTGATGCCTAATGAGGCAACAAAACCAAATTTGCTGTAAAGTTATGCCTCTAATGAATAGCTGAGCAGGGACGGTGTGCAAGCAACACTACCACGAGGTCAAAGGTCTGCAGCAACTGCAAATTAAAGGAATTATTACTGTTCTCTTTTAACTAAGCTGTGGGAATGCAAAAGGGCTAAGATATAAAGGAGTCAAAGGTATAATCCAGACTCTGCTATTCTCCCCTCCACACATCAAGCCCTTATTCCTCACTCCTGGATGCTGCAGCCACAGCACACAGGAGGATGAAAGGACGAGGGGATCGTTTTGACACTTCTGAATGGGACATACACAAATCACATCTGACTCTACAGCTTAAGGAGAACACAAGAGCATAAAGTGTGGGAGAGTCCCTGCTCTCGATTCGCTTTCATTTGTTATTCATTTCTTGGCCTTTAACAGTGATGCACATCATCATTCATACCTACCTTGTTGCTTTTTATGGGAGCCATGAACAAACTATTACTGTTAATGCAGCACGCGGAAGACAATGTGTACGCCTGTGTAGTCAACCATGCTCTTTTTGATGGAGTAATAAAAATGGTTAAAGATTTGCAGCGGCTTAACAGACGTATCAAACAGACATGCTTGTGGATGGGAGAAGGCAGTGAGCACAGGAGAGCGATTTCCTGGCTGGGAAGACACAGAATACCAGCCCTGAGTTGCTGGAAACCGGTTTTGCTCTGCGTGCAGGCATACTCGTTTGAAGAGCACTTGCAAATAGTTTAGGGCAGACAATCCCAGCTCGCTGTCTGTCACCGCCGGGCTCTCCCCTCCCCGGGGGACGCGGATGGCCCTTTCTGAACACCTGGAAAAGGCCTGAGATGCTAGGGCTGCTTGATGGCATCCAGCTAGGATGATACAGCTTCCACCACCTAATCGGACAGTGAGTAGGGAATACTACGCTTCTACCGCTTCTCCTATTAATTTGGTGGGAAGCTCTTGCCCAGAATTCAAGAAGTTTTTAGGATTCGTGCAAACGAACGCCCGTAGTGAGACAGAGCTCGTGTGCAACGAGAATCCCCCCCCCCCCCCCCAAAGCACTGTCAATTCGCCAAACTGCTCTTTTTACCAGCTGATACAAGTTTCCCTGGAAAACGCCTTCCAAAGAGAGGCGAAAGGCCAAACCCGAGGCGACCGTGCCCGGTTTTGCAAAGTTTTATAACTGACGCCGGCGGACGCGGAACGGACCGATCCCTCAGACGCTCCACCCGCTCCCTTCCCGCCTCTCTCCTTCCAGTTCTGAGGCAGCCGGACCCGCCGACCTCCGGCAGCTCCGCCCGCCCAGCGCTCCCCGTCCCGCTTCCCTCCTCCCTCACCGAGGGGCCCACGCAGGTCACCCCACACCCCCGCCGTGGGGTGGGCACCCTCGGGCCCTGGGTGGCCGCCGGGACACACACACACACACACACACACACACACACACGTACCGTACAGGGAAGCCCCTCTCCTCCGCCGCAGGCCCCGGCGCTGCTCCCCCTCACGGGAGAGCCGCCGCCGCTGCTGTCCGCGGCCGCCCTGGTGCTGAAGCGGTCCGCCCTTCCCTCCCTCCCTCCCTCCTTCCTTCCTTCCCGCCCCCGCCGGCCCTTGTAGCGTAAACCAGTGGCCATGGCAACCCGCGTCACACAGCCCGAGGTGGGGCCGCCGCCGCCGCCGCCGCCGCCGCCGCCGCCGGGGCTCCCGCCGACCGACCGCGCTCCCGCCCGCCGCCTGACGGGGGAGGCCGCGCGCCGCCGCCTCACGGCGGGCTTCTCCTCAGCCGAGGGTCCCCGTCCCACCGGGGCTGCCGCCGGCGACCTCCGTCTTCAGCCCTCCCCCGCTCCCTCCGAGGCCTCCCCCAAGCCCCGCGGGTCGTTGCGGCGGGAGGTGAGGCGCAGCTCGGGCGGGGGAGGCCCGAGGCGCGGCGGTTGGGCGGGAGAAGCGGGACCGTGGTATTTTAACGAAGCCATCGACTTTACGGCACGGTTTTTCTCTGCCACGACCCGGCGGGGTGCAGACCCCTGAGGCAGGGACGTGGCGGCCACCGGCCCTCGGGCAGTGGGATCGGAGGTCCCGTCACCTCAGCGGCCCGGGGAAGGAAGGTCCCAGTCGCTTGGTGGCAGACGGTTTCATCCTCTGGTGACCCATTTCTCAGCTCATTCGCCCCGAGAAATGACAGAACAAAACTTGCTTGAGTTTCGAGAGCCTTCCTGCAGGAAAAGCTGGTGGGTCTGGCCCCGTTATTGGTATTACTGGAGCACTGGGAAGGCTCGGCCGAGGTCGGACCCTCGCCTGGTTATACGCTGGAGATAAATAGACAGATACACTCTGCATACATACATACGCATAGCAAGAGGACATAACGTTGCCGAGGGAATCTCAGTAAGGAAATCTGAAGTTCCAGGGATGCAAACAGAAGGATTAAGGTGACTTAGCTAAACTCATGCAAGAAATCGGCGACGTGAGCACCAGCACCTGCGGTTTGGTCACTCAAACCCCCGAATTCTGCCTGACCTGCAGCACAGTCCTTCCCGCAGCGGAGAGGCGCTCGGCCGCTGCGTGGCCTCCAAGCTGTTGGACCAGGCTTTCCCTCCACCACGGCTTTGCCAGGAGACGGTCCCTCTCGACACGTTCCATATGCTCCTTTATGTGCGATATGTGATGTCACTGACTCGGTTCTAGTTTTACATGGCAGATTTAGAAAACCAGGCTTTCCAGCCGTGGGCTTCCAAAATGTATTATCTTTGATCAATTACTTAACTGGATGGATGTAATAAAACCCTGCATGGGATGAGGTTTTGGCATTTGTGCCTTTTTTGGTCATTTCCATCCCACTGTAGTACTAAACACCTTACATTTGCTGTTGTACAGTGTCTAAGTTTGCTTTTTGCCACTACACAGAACTAAATGAGAGATAATTTACTTTACTGTTCTGAGAACCTATGCTGAATGGGTAAGCCATGATTATTTTTGAAAAAGTGCAGATTTAGTGCTACGGCGACTCATAACGATAAGCATACCTTGGCACAAAAAGGTTCTGCAAGTATTTTAAGCTGAGTTTTATCATAGGCAAATATATATAATAAACTTAAATAGCAGTGTCTGTACTTCAACTTAGAGCACCCAGATACTTCTAGGCTGGCTCTTTGGTATTATGTCAAAGCAAGATTTTAACCGTTTATCTCAAAAGAATCTACAGCAATGATATACGACCCTGGTTAAACATAAAAATCCCCAAACCAGCTGTTATTCTTTAGGGCCTTTAAAAACATCTTCAATGTCTCTTTCCTCTTGAGAACATTTTTATGACTCTAGTGATAGAGCAATTCCAGCAATTACAAAGCACTTCACAATTAAAGAATCCCACTCATGAGCCAACCTCATTTTATGTCATAGACACCGAGTTAGTTTATATTATTTTATATTCCTAGTTCTGAAAAGTATTTATATTTAAATTAGATTATAGTATTATAGTAGTTTATTATTTCTTTTCTTAGTTTATTATTTATTATATTAACTTATATTCCTAGTTGTCAAAATAGAAAAAAAAAAAGGTGACGAGACTTTTGTAACTCGCAAATCCTAAGAAACTCCAAACACAACCCAAATGTCAGCTACAACAACTGTATTTTCCGGTTGCCTGGCTCTGGGCCACCGCAGCCGAGCCAGAGGCCAGTGGCCCTGAACAAGCAGCACACTGCCAGAGAGATGAACAAGGAGGGAGTGCGCACACTCAACCTGTGCCAGGATGAAGCCCGCAGCTCTGCCCAACCATTGTATATCTAGCTATTGAGTGATTAATTGGGCAAATTAATTAGTTAATGGTTCTACTGGGCTTTGAAAACAGTGAATTACTAAGTAAAAGCTACATATCTATCTTTTTTTTTTTTTTTCACTCCATATCACTAGGTAATTGCCAGCCCCATGGCATGGCTGGATAAGGGAATAGTGTTTAATATACAGAGAAAAGCTTATGTTCGACAGCTGATAAACCTAATTTAATGTCAGGCAGGGAGAGCTGGCTTTTCTTGGAATTGTGCCTTTACCTCTTTGCGCATTTTGGGGGAGGCGGATGTAAGTCTGTGCCATCATGATGTCACCAGGCTGCTGTGAATGGCCACAGGCAGGCAGGCCAGGGACGTGGTCACAAGGCTGGCAGCAATATATTTTTCAACACGTAGAAAAGTGGCAGGAGACTGAACGAAGGAGAAGGAGGTCTGTATGAGGACATCCTGGGGCCACTGACGTTGCTGGGACTATTGCTACTGACTTCGGTAAAGCCGGGATCTCACCCAGAGCACTTTGTTTGGGAAATAAGGATTTTAAAGGTAACCTCTGAGGACAGGTCTTCTCTGCCGATGTGATGTACAAGAAACGCTCTCTAAAGCCTGGACTGTGGCTGCCCCCTCCTACTTTGGCCCTAATTCAAGAAAGCAATTAACATATACATAAATACATTTCTCATCAGCAAAGCTTTGGGGCAAACACCTAGTTTAAAGATTCGCTTATCTCTAATTCATTGGTTAAGAAGTAAGGTATTACTTGGGAGGAGTAAAAAGTGGGATAATCTAGCTGTAAATCTTTATCGTTATATCATTTATAACCAGAGCTTAGTCATCTTTTGACCAGTGACGCACAGCACTGATTTCTTGCTGAATAAAATTTTAGAAGCACAGCCAATTTTTCACAGAGGCTTGGAACTGTGCCCTTTATCGGGTTTTATGAATGCAAAGCTCAAGGTTCGTAGCATGCAGTGGATAACCTAATGCAAGGTCATGTTTTGCTAGAATAACAGCACCTAAATCCTCAACTGCGACGATGAGGTCCAGCCCTAATTTCAGATTTTATCAAATTTCATAGGGATTTTGATGTGCAGAACAAGTCCGAACTGTGATAGCAATAAAGGCAGTTGCAAAATGCTGAAGATTACCAAGCTTGGAACTGTAAAGGTCAGATCCTGATCTACACTTCCCCAATTCTCACGTGTATTTAGATCTGAGATATCCTGCACATTTAGCTCTCCATTCTGCAGTTCAGCAGGGTGGAAGAAAATCATCTTTACCTTTGGAAAATTCCATCACAGGACTACCTTTTCCTTCCAAAACTCCAGAATTTCATATCATGAATGATGCATATTCTGTCTCAAAGGAAATCATCTGAGAAAAAAAAAAAGCCCCAGGGCCTTGATTTTCAGTGTATGCTTGTGAGACAACATGGCGGGGAAAGTGCACTTTTCAGGTTAACTAGGCATTCACTTTTGAACACACACACACACACACACACACACACAAAAAGAGAAACACAACCGTAAGAAATTTTCCTTTCCCTCCTGCCAGGGTGAAGCCAGAAGATTGCACAAACGACTTCAGAGCACTGTAAGCTCTTTCTCTCATCACCAGGCACCTTGCATTGAGTGCTCGGCAGATTCTGGAGGAATTTAAACTGTCCCTGCCTGTTTTTTTCCATTTGGTAGCCATAGCGGGATAATTGGATCTTACTGAGTAAAAAAAACTACTGCGAACTACTTGATGTGCAAATTCCTCTTAAAGGAAGTGGAAGGAGAGAAGTCCACTGAGGTCAGGGTTTTTATAGCTCCTGCTACCCTTTATGGAGTTTTACTCTTAAATGTGAAGAGACTTGTTAGGTTTATTTATTGCCTGAACCTAGAAGTGGAGAATGCTTTCATTCATCCAAAAAGGTCTCTCTGAAGACAGAATGCAATTCACTTTTTCTTCTGCCATCGGTGCTCAGAATGAAAATGAATCAAAACAATCAAAACCATGAGATTAGTCAGAATTAGCTCTTTTCCTGTACTGATGCTCAAGCTCTGGTCTGCATGAAGTAATTTCTCGACCTTTGGCCAGAGAGGAAAAAGTTAAAAAGCGCAAAATAAGCTATAAAAATGACCATTAAAACATTTCCTCAGGAAATCTATTTAAATGCTGATGTCATTTTCTACAGTAACTACTTCAATCTGAAATAGCTTCTTTAACTGTGGGAAACTAGAAAGGCACCGCCAGAATCATAAGGAGAGGAAGGTTTGCCGACGCGACAGCAGACACACTGTGAGACATGTTGAAGGAGTAATGCATGTGCAAGGTCCCATGTGGAAGGGATGTGAAGAAGACCCGGCTCTGAGATGAATGAGCAATCTGAGGAAAGAGGCATCTCCCTACTTTGTAATTCGAGGTGGATCCTGGGACATTCAGCAAACTTTGCTCCAGCTGTCCAGTTTTGGAGAAGCTCACATAAGCATAGAATTTAAATGGAGATTTAATAGTCCAACAGGTGAGAGCCTGCAGAAAATCCACTTGGTATCGTTACTATACGTTGGAGTGAAGAAGAGGCTTCTAATTCAAGACACAGAGTAGTGAACGTTAGTTTATTGGGAAGCCAAGGGAAACAGAAGAAGATGTGGCCTCATAAATCTGGTTATACTTCCAAAAATATACCGTAGGAACATTAGATGCCACTGGGAACACACAGAGTAGAGCTAAGTGCTCAGCAAAGCATGCTAACCTAATTTCATCATTACATGACAGAAGAAAATCCTGACTCATATTTTATGAAAATTATTACCGTGAATCAGCAAATTACTTCTGTTTATCTCCTCCAACGTCAGCACACTGAAGTCTGGAGCAACTTGAACTAATCTCATGGCACTTGTAAATAGAATATATTCAGACCAGCTGAAGCTGAGCTAAATGGAAACAAGCAGTCATTCATCATCGACAGACAGCTGGGAAGCTCAGAGAAATGCTATTTCCTGACTGTCCTGTCAGAAGGCAAGACAAGCACTGTGTGTGCCTTTCACCTCTGACTCCCAAATAAAACTGTTCACACTTAAGAAATGTTTGGTCCTTATAACAAGGTCTCCCTGCATGGCAAATGCTGGTGGTTTTATAGATGTGCCCCTTTGGACATATCCCAGTGGTGGCAGGGAAGAAAATAAAACTGCACGGAAATGTATAACCTGATCTGGCTTGTTTAGCTAATCCAATCTTCTCTCCTAGTAAAGCTCAAATAATTTGTTTGCGTGTGTAGGGCACGCTGGAGCACCTGAGGGATGAGAATGAAATCCTGCCTAAATACTGTAGACTAGCAGAGAAGCTACTGAAAGGCCCTCCTGCATCAGTACTCGAATGATATCATGAAATTTCTGCTGGTCACCCTCAAACTCCAGACGGGCTGCTTCTGCCCTGGGGACTGTTCTGCAACCTGGACCGTGCACTTCAGCTACGGACTAAAAGCAGGAAATGTCCCCAAATGTGGTAACGCCCGGCTGCACATCTTGCTGCACATTTCGTAGCAGCCTCTACTCATTTGTGCTGTTATAACAGCATTAACTGGCTGTAAATTCACATTATCCACTGAAAGGTTTCTCTTGCAGAAAAAGATCCTTGGGAATCACGGGATGGCATACCCTCTCAGCCTTTGCCTGTCCTCTGGCACAAAGATTAGGAGCAAGACTAAAGGTCCCATAAAAATGCCTCAAGGTCCATGATTTCTGAAGCACTGATGGTGACTTCACGGGATCTGCAGGCTCATGACTCCGGAGTCAAGCAGCCTCTTAAAGTTTTCTTCCTACAAGAGGGACAGAGGAGGAGAAGAGGATACAGCCCCAAAGGGTACCTGCGCAAAAAGGCAGCAGTAAAAGCAGGCAGGGAGTATAGGAAGGCATACAAAGAAATTAGGAGTAGTGAATGTGTAAGGAAGGAAGCAGCTGCTGATTTAGAAGATGACTTGGAGCAAGATCTGCTCCCGTCTGAGTAATGCATGTCCTAACAGCTACTTTGTATGGAGAGGGGAAAAAGAGTCCAGATGGCCCCTCCGAGCTCTCCCCGCAGGCAGCACAGGAGCGGGGCAGAGGCTGGGGGCTAGCCTGTGCCCCGGCCCCAGCCCCGGAGCAGCGGCCGCGGGTGACGATGGCACTCGTGCCCGAGGGACTGCGGCGTGACGGAGCGGGCGGTCAATCGGAGGTGACAGGTATGCAGCTGGGCTGCACGCACTGACTTCGGGGCTCAGCTGCCGCTTCGGTGCATGACGCCAGCAGCGCATGATTCACCCGGGGTAGACAGGAACAATGTTAGTAGTTTCCACATTTACAAAGCGGAAAAAGCTTACATCAGATTTCATGGTATTTTTAACAGAGGAACGGCTTAGTGAAGCAGCAAGGCTCCTTAGTAGTATTCGTGTGCTACAAAGGATCGTTACATGGGCTTTGTATGAAAAGAGCTATATTGGAGCTTGATATTATTACTTACTATGTTGTGCAATATTGTAGCAATCAAAAAGAAAGACAAATACAGAGCAAAAGCGATTCCCTTAGAGAATAAACCATTCTGACACATACTGTGCAGAGAGTAAAGATTTGTTTTGATGACCATTGAGAAAACATCTTTTAAATACTCAGTAAAGCACAGGCAGGCTCGGTAGCAAAACTCTCTTAATCCCCAGAGCAAGAGAGCAGTCACACAGGCTTCTTGGCGGTACCCTGTCACAGCATCCTAACTCGCGAGCTGTCAGCAACCCCGGGCATCGGAGCTGCCGTGCCAACTGCAGCGGGGGCCAGTGCCAGCTGCGGCAGGACTCCTTGCAGGATAGGGAAACTGCCAGCTCGGCCCCAAATCTGGTAGAAGTTTGGTAGTTTCGGCTGAGAGCTAAAATGTACGGCATGGAGCGGTGAGGATCACATCTGCTGTGTCCTACTGCTCTGCCGGGGAAGCTGGAAGAGGAGAAGGTCTTCTAGGCCTCCTGCGTCCCACTGTCTTTTCCCTTCCGAAAATGATAAGGAAAGAAAGGGTCTTCTCTTCCACGCTGCACATGAATAATGTGTTGGCCCTGTAGGGATACAACAATCCTTCTCTTTCTGAGCCACATGTCTATCTCCTGCTTGAACATGAGAGGACCAGGGAACGCGGGAGATGTCTTGCACTGGGACCAGCCCCTACATAACTCCTTGAAGACTTATCTCTTGGAGAGTATGAATCTTTTAAAATTGGCAGTAGGCTACAAGGGCAGCAAATGTTAACTCAAGCGCCAAAGCGGCCGGGGGTAGCCGGAGCTATCTCCAGCTCAGTGGGGCACTTTGAGCTGCAGGATGGGGCAGCTGTAGCACAAGTCAGGCTATGCCTTTTTCTTCCCTTGCCCTCTCTGGTCTTTTCCCAAGCCATGAGATGCCTAAGCAGGGCTTCCTGCTCACCAAGGCCTCCAAATCTGAAACAAATATATTGCATTGTGCAGAAAGGAGAGATCTGTAATACTTGCAAGCTACTTTCACAGCTCTTGTCTTACAGGCTGCAACCTGTTGCAGTGAAGCTGACAGAACTGTAAAATAGGTTTATTGCTTCACCCAGCAAGAAAGAACCCAACCATCAAACCTTAAAGAGCTTGAGAGGAGAATAAAAGTCCAGATGCTCTGTCCTTTCACTGTAAGAATTCCTATATGATTTCTGAGACTGATCACAGAGCAATTGCTCTATGGGGAGCTGGCGAGTTGGTTTAGGATGTTCTTATTTGATTTAACTGTAAAGATTCCTGCTTTTCATCGATCCCCACCAGTGGCTGTCTGCACATAACAGAAATCTGCAGCTTCCTTAACAAGCAGAAATATCCTACGAAGAGGCTACAGAATGGGATCTTAACTGACTGTTAAGCAATAACACTTATTTCTAATAGAAAAGGCTGATCATAATGATGAAGCTATCATGCC
This sequence comes from Aquila chrysaetos chrysaetos, assembly GCF_900496995.4. Taxonomy (NCBI): domain Eukaryota; kingdom Metazoa; phylum Chordata; class Aves; order Accipitriformes; family Accipitridae; genus Aquila; species Aquila chrysaetos. The sequence continues at coordinate 2,224,549 of NC_044024.1, read as the reverse complement.
ATCTGTGAGGAATTTTAGGAGGTGCTGGCACAAGCCAGGTTGACCTGGCTTGTTTCGTTAAGCAGAGGTTGTGTGAAGCATCACTGACCGGTCAGAACCACGATACCACTATGTGCCCCAAGCAGTTACTAAGCAATATATTGTGTTCTGGTGGATGCAAGGGGCATATTTGTTCATTTTTGTTATATTGCTTTCACCCCCACATTTTCAGAAACTCTTGCAAAAAAAACAAACTCCTTTGAAAGTAAATCACTTTCAGCACAGGAGCTGAAGGTAGGTGATGTGAGCTGCATCACGTGAAATACCTGTGTGACTTCTCAAAATAGCAGTTTTAGTAGCTTGGAGAGTCCAAACAACCTCCCAGAGCTCAAGAGACACAACTGTAACACAAGCTTTCAATAATACAACTACATAATCCTCGGGCCACTGAGAAATGGTGTGATAGTGTTTTCTTAGTTACACTTCCTTGTTGAGAGCTTGCATTGGAGGGCACCTACCGTGCTAAATCCTGTTCTGGTAGCTACCTTGCCAGCCGCAACCGTGTAACATCTCTGTGCTATTCACCAGAGGAGGGAAAATAATGAACTATTGAATACACTTTTTGCCTTCTGGTACAGTCTTCCAGCTAGAAGCCAGATAACCACCAAGAAATGCTTTGTAGAAAGCTGGAGTCCTGGAGTATTGTTTAGGTGTCACTTGAAATTAAGGTTTTAAAAGCTGTTCTTCAAAAACCAGTAGTAAATACCATCTGGTGCATAAATTTATATATAAAAATAAATTTGATTTTTTATTACCACCAGGTATTGCTTTTCACCTGTAGAGCAAGCAAACATAAAAGTTGCTTAGGAGAATCCAGAAGAGTCCAACTAAATGGTGCTATGTTTATTGTAAATCTGCAAAATGAAGGCTTGGGATTTCTGGCTTGTGCATGGTTAGAAATCTCTAGCATTGTTTGAAACCACTCAGCATTTAATTATGCAGGAAGGCACCGGTAATATTAACACCAGTTGCATTGACATTGTCAAGGTACACTTTGTTTTTTTCATATAGGTATTTTCTTCTATCAGGGAGTTGAAAACAGGAAGGCTGATGAAAGCAAGGATCAAAAGCTGATGCGACCTGGATTGTGTTGGCTTGTTCTTTCTATTACGCTGACATCAAGGCTGCCTCAAGGATGAGAGAGGCACTGAGCACAGCTCTGATTACAGGTCTCTCCCCACAGCTACAAACCAGATTTGTAATGGCAAAGCCTGGGAGAGCACAAGACAAATAAACTATGAATGATGCTCTCCGTCCCACGCTCAAACGATCAGATCCACTGAGCACGGGATGGAGAGGCGTCTTAGGAAGGACAGGTCACCCTGCAGCAGATCCAGCCTGGCAGGACTGGCCCCTGGATACGCAGACGTGTCCCGTAACACACCCAGCCTGCACGTACGATGCCTCCACCGACGTGAACTGCTGCTTGTCCTGCTGCTCCCAGGTGTCCAGGGAAGCAGTGGTGCCACGCGGATGAGGAAAGGCTGTGCCTTTCCACAAAGAACAAAATGTGAGTGTGTTATGTGAGAAAAACCATACTATACAGGGCATCCACCACTCTCAACAGTAGCTTATGGACCTGGGTCTGAAGATGGCACTGACGGAGATTTCTGAGGTTTCCCAGTCACTAGGAGCTGAGGAAATCACCACCTCTGAAAAGGCAGTCCTGAAGGATCTTCGGGTCTTGTCCCAGTCTACCCTCTGCTCTGTCAATGATACCTCTGCTGCAAAAACAACGGCTTTTTTCTTAAGGCAACCAATTTCAGCTGTTTTAAAATTGATTTTAGAAATATATAACAATCTTTTTTTCCCCCCCGAGCAAGTAATTACAGATTAAAAATTACTGAAACTTCAAAAAACTTCGGCTAATTTAGTCAGCCTAGCTTTACAGTGTCATTCGCCTCGCAGAGGAGACAGCTAGCTGGGAAAATGTAGTTTCAGCTGTGAAAAAAGGGGGAAAAAACCTAAAAGTATTGCATATGATTATTTCTCAAAAGTGGCCCAAAATGCAAAAATGTAAAGCAAGGACATTAAAATATCTTTGTCATTTGAAAAAATATGCTATTCCAGATAAAAGCTTTTGCGTCCTGCAGTCTCCATGAGCCTTTGGAGGTCCTTGTCTTCCTCCGAGGCAGTGGCTGTATTTAACCACAGCTACACAACCTGTTAAGCTGGTAGGGCCACTCCTGGGTATTGTATTGATTTATTATTGTAAGGAGCATTAATTTCTTTAAATAAATATTTTTATAGTTTTTACTTCTACACAGGTTCTTTTAACTGCCTATCTCCTCTAGTCTTTTTCCAGAAGAAAAATCACTTCCCTGCCACATTAACTGAGTTTAATTTTCTCCTTAAATCTGTCCCAGGCTTCTCATTTGTTCAGTGGTTGACAGAGTATTTTCAAAGTCTAAATATTAATCCATTTAAGAAAAGAAATGAAGCATTTTGGGGGAAAAAATAAACTTGCAGATCTTTTTCAGAACCAGCAGTCTATTTTCTTCAATCTCTTTCTGATTTGAGTGAAACCCCATGTCCTTATTTTAAATTGACTATCAACATCCCATTACAGAACACGACAGCTCTGTAGAAGGTTGTGTCAGTCTTACTGGCAGAGATAAGCTGGAAATGAAGCTTATTCAATAAATTCATGGTAATAGAGCAGGGGCAAAATTTATTAAAAAAAAAAATCACCCCCGTGATGTAAGGTCCCTTGGTTTTCACTGTATCATTGACTTTCAAAAGGATCTGGCTTAGATTTACACCAATTCTTCTGAAAACTACATAATCTGGGAGCATGAAAAACCTTGACTGCAATTATCATGGCAAGAACATGTATACCCACACCCTGCAAGTCAGCACGGCTTGTTTTTTATACCCCCGATGTGACCTACAAGCAAGCTCCTGTAGCTGGAACGAGCTGTGGAACGAGCTCTGGGGAAGAGCGAGCGGCTCTCAAGGGCCTGAGCAGCCTTCCCATATGTTAGCAGGCAGGTTATTCCCCGGTAATTTCCCATATTACCTTATTTATACTTTAAAAGAGTGACCTGTTTTCATTTTCAAATCAAGTGCATTGTTCTGGTGGACCTCAGAGGTAGAGAATCAGATAATTAATGCCAGTATTGGACAGTTAAATGGTTTTATTGAACTGATTCTTTTATGCCCTCTGGCTGCCACTTTTCAGATCCTGGCAGGTTAGGTCTGAATACCCAAACAGTATATCCAGTTACAAAGGTTTTACATTCCTGTTTTCCTTCTTGTTCTCCAAAGAGACAGGAGAAATCCCTCTGCTACTTCATATAAATAATGCCCATATTGGAAGGAGTTTTCTTTCCATGAAACTTTGAAGGAGAGGGTGACACTTCAAAGGAGAGCCAGAAGGAGAAAGAGGGAGAAGCTGGCACAGAAGGGTGTCGGGAAGGGACACCAGGCACCTCTGAACCAGTAACACGAAGTGCTGCCTTAGCGTCTACCATAAGCATGTTCCCCATACTGTGTTATCGCCCATCCTCATGTCACCTGTATGAATTATTGAAGTGATAGGAAATCACTGGACATCAATAGTCCAAGCACTCATTTGCTGCTGCCTCTAGCCCAGCGTTAAAGATATCGTATATAAACTTATCTGTAAAAGCACAAGCTGGGCAGTATGAGTAGATAAATTCTGTTTTTCAGTGTTGATCCTTGGCTATACATCGCTTCACGCCAATGAACAGTGCCCCAAGGAGGAGGTGGATTTCTCAGGAAAAGCCGGAGATTGCACACCCCACAGAGGCTCCCACAAGGGCTGCTGGGCATATCCCAAAGGGAAAAGTATCTGAGCAATCATCAGCCTGGGTCTACTACCAGCGATTTTTGCAGGCTTGAAGGACTAAATTCTTACGTGCACGAAATCTTGACATCTGTAGAGTCTCCCAATTGTAATTTTGTAATTTGTTCTTCAGCCACAAAAATACAGTTTGGTTGTGTGTGAATTATGGATCAAGATGTGCAGTTATTTACAGCGTGTCACATAAAAGAAAAGCTGTTTGTGGTCACCAGGTCTGTCAACAGCACTCTGGTCTTCTAGAAGAACTACTACATAGCAATCCAGGGATTTGGGGAGTTATTTGTTTGCTTAGCACTGATGCTATGTACTCCAGGGTCTCCTGATTAAATTTATGCAGCTTGTTATTAAATTAATACCAGCTGTGACAAAATAAAACTCTGCTGCATGACCAATTTGACTCACAAAGCACAGAAAGTTCTCCTGTTCCCGACTTTGTTATTTTCCATTCTGCATCCTTCCACTCTTTACTTCAGCTGGCGCAGAAAAGGCCAAGACAGAACACCTCTCTGCACCTCTCCGCCTAAGTTTCTTTCTCCTCTTGAGCGTCATCCAGAATAGCCCAGTTGTACAGGGCATACAGTGCTGCCTCCTCTCCAAGTTACAGCATCGCCCTTCCTCTCTCTTCATCAGAGCATGCAAAAGGGAAGCCAGGTGGCTGCGGGCACTTTCCTTCTTCAGGTTGCTTTTGGTGTTGTGTTTCCCTCAACAAGAAAGTCTACAATGTTTTAAGAGCATGAAATATGACTAAGAGGAGTTTTTGAAATACATATATATATATATATAAAGATTTATTTATAAAAATAAAAAAGATAACAGAAAATGAGCTTTTTCTAAAACATGAATTGTTGGACGCTCCTTTCCATAGAAAGTTTCACAGTTTCCAGTATTCACTCTAAATGAGAACAATTTTTGGTGAATTTTCTGTGGAACAGAAACTCTTAGTTTTGTCCAGTTTCAGTGGCATCTTTTAAGTCAAAATAATACGGAAGTATCTCTGTGAAAGAAGAACCAGTACTTCAGTACTGAACGAAGCAACATTCATATTAAGTCACCATCAGTAGCAACCTCATTGTCTCCTGTTGTTGCCTTGTACTACTAGCGATTGTATTGAATCATGGAAACGCTTATTTTGTGATTTATAATCACACAGCGTGTGGTGCAAAAAATTGCCTGGATTAACAAGCCTTTTTACATCCACAGGTACATGGTCCCCTATAGTCAGAACATCTGCATTTACCCAAGTATAGAAAGTGGGCAGACCTATATTTTGCCATCATCTCTCCACACTCAACCAGGACTAATTGCACTGTCGTTAACTCTTTGAACTTGACTCACTGCAGCTGCCGACCATTTGCAATGGAAATCTGGTGTGTCACCAACGTTTCGGGCCATCAGTAATTCTCACTGTTTCAGAGTCCATCTGCTGTAATGAATATTGCTGCAGGTAGAAGAGCAAAGTAGACAGTGGGCAACGCGTGCACGTTCCTGTGCCAGTGTTCCTCCACCAGAAAAGACCGAGGAGGCCAAGCTGCCTGGCTCACCCCAACGGCTAACATCATTCAGCCTTCTGTAGCCAGCTGCTTTTGCTTCAGAGATGTACAAATGCATTGGCTAGCGAATATCCCACATTACCTAATGTCTTTATCACTTTAATTTCTTTCTGCTATATGTAGACTTTCAACACAATGTGAGTCAAATCCTTGTATTGCTTTTACTTGGCATCTGCTAAGAAAACTGCATTTTAATTACAACAGTGTTCTCCACAGCATTACTTTTAAAGTTCTCAGTAGTGTTTGTATCGTACCTGGATTTACTTGTTCTAACGTTCTATCCCCTGAATTTCTTTTTAACGGTTACTTTCTTTTGCACATCACGCGTGACTGACATTAGGACTGACTAAGGGTACAGATCAATTATTGTGATTAAAATTGATCCTCACTGCAACGCACTCCTGGCGTCACAGTTCACAAACGAACGCACATGAGCTCATTTGGCTTGGTCTTGCAACCATTACATATGGTGAGAATTTAATTGAGTCAAAAGAATTATTACTATGTTGAAATTACAGTATTTGATCATCAGGAGAATAAAAAGCAAGCTGTGCTTATGTACTTTATACCTAGTGGTAAAGTTGTATTTGGTTTTGAATGCATTTTAGAAATGAGCTATTTTATAGCAAGAGCCAATGTTTGGGAGGTTTATGCAATATGGGACCTCAGGTATCATGAAAATAAAATGTGCCTTTGTTTCCTCTTACAAAACATGAAGAGTAACACCTATTTCTGTAGGCTTAGCCGAAAGGCATCAAACAAATGCTAACTATTTGTAACACACTGCATTACGAGCTCATTATAAACAACCAACCTGTGACAGCTACTATATTGGTCTATACCTGCATGTTAAAGCACATAGGAAAGGGGAAAAAGAGACAGAAAAGGGGCAAAGGAAGAATAAGAGGAAGAGAAAGATTGAGCTGAAACACCATGGACAGAGAGGGAGAATTTTGTTTATGTAACGAATGTTTTAAGCCTCACTGCCTCACTCCTGTCCTAAAAGCCATCACCACCTGTAAGTGTATGCATTAAAACGCCAAATCCATACACCTGCGTCGTGTCTGGAAATTGAATTCTACTGTAGTTTTTCAGCACTCATTTAATAATTTTTTTTTCATATTTTCAGTTCACTTCTTTTCTAGCTCATCCTCTTGTGCAGCTTAGTTTGTCAGTTTTATTTCTCAAAAGTGCTATGGAGGGAGCAACATATAATTCACAACTCAATAAAATTTAAGGAAAAATAAATGTTTGCTGCATCAAAGATGAGATGGAGATTGTGTAGGAGGGAAGGGAAGGGGAGGAAGCAGGAGGTAGACTTTAAATTGCTTCTTTTGGAAGAGGTTTGAGAATTGAGAGTTGGTAACTCACAGTACAAAATGGCTGAGGCTCTAAAATGGACATATCAAGAATTCAAATGCAAAAAGCAGGAGGAAAGCATTCAGAAATAGTGGCTGTGCAAGGTGATTTCAGCCTAATGAGAAGTAAGCACTCAGTACTGGAAATCTATGATTCGTCTCAAGTAAGGTAAACCCTTTTGTTTACAATTTTATTGGCTGGAAAAAACCAACAACTGCATTTTCATATTTCAAAAACACAGGATACAGCAAACTCCTCCTCATTTTACAGAGGCAGAAGGTCTGTACTGATAGTTCAGAGATTAGTCAACAGCTTTATTCATCTCAAAGAGAAGGTCATTCAGATGCCAAATAACAGTGACTCAAATGTCAAAATTATCACTGTTCCTTTTTTCTAGATGAGACAGGCTGGAGGGTCTTAGCACTGACTTAACCTAAGTGACGTCTCATTCTGCCCCCAAAATACAGCTTCTGGCCAGCTGAAGAGTTACTAAAATGGAGCTGAAATGGAAAAGCCCAAAGGCAACCCAGCTGCACAGCACAGGTATTCTGTTTAGGTATGTTACGTACAAGGCATTTATGTTGCGGGGAAACTTGCCAAAGTAGGGCCATTTCCCTTCCACACCTGTGACAGTATTACAGCTTTCCAGACACCAGCAGGGAGAAGTCTCGCAAGGAGGGTCCCCCGCTGCCTTCCACGTGCGGTGCTCTCGGGGGCTGGCTGTCGTTGTATTCCTGGCATCAGGGATGCTGCTAAGAGGATGGAAGAGAAGCTATGAGTCTTCTTGCAGCACTCTGCAGTGCAAGCTGGCTGTGCCAAGGGAGTAAATCAAATCAAAGTGGTAATACAATTGAAGGAGTTTGCTTTCACTGGATCTTTCAAGGAAGACTGGGCATTTAAGACATACTGGCTTTTTCCAGTCCCCTTCCAACCTTTTAATCTGGATAAGCAGCACCACACTGCTATCCTGCTACGACAAAGAGTCCTTACTGTCTTCTAAGCACTGGGTTTTTACTTGGACCCCCAATTAATTAAAAAAAAAAATAAATTCAGAAGCAGATTCCCAGTGCTGTAGCTTTTGTGCAAACAACTCCAACTGCAATGGCAGCGACAGAATGACCTTTGGTTGACAGCAGTGCGAGGAGAAACAGAAGTTGTCCCATTTTTGCTGAGGAAAATGTATCCGTCAAAGTAGACTGAAAGAGGATGAGGTTCCCTCCATGTGAGCCAGGGAGGAGGGGAGAGGAGGTAGCAGCTGCTTGCAAGAACCGGGGAAGAAGTCTCCCTGTCTTCCTATGCAGTGAAGAGTTGTGCTCCCCTTGCATCAGTCCCTGCACTTGGACCTTTAAAGCGGAGAACCAAAATGGTTCAAACTCTGCCTCTTCCATGCGCAATTCCCTGCAGGAACGTGCAGGTGGAACGGAGATCAGAATTATCCCCACGCTCCTGGCAACGGCACCCGACTGTGTATCTGCAGATTCCCCCAAGCTGCAAGATCAGCATCTTAAGAAGTCTCAGTTGATATAATTTGTCCTGCAATATTTATTCCTTCTCCGTGAAATAGTAAATTTCAAATGAAAGCATGCAGAGAATATGCAATTTATATATTTTAATGTACCTTCAGTATGTTGTTATAATGAAAATGTTTACAAATATATAAAATACATAAGTGCCATTGCAATCTCTGCTAACATCTTGGTATGTCTCTACATCTGCATCCAACAGTAGACAAAATATTTAACTTAGGTTGCTGAAGACAAATGCTGGGTAATGTGTTTCTTCCAAATTTCTTTGTGGTTTTTTTACTCATGAAAACTCAGTGATGTATGTCAGGAAAAAAACAATAAAATATATTTCCCTAGTAATGCTGCTTGTCTCTTAATCACTGCAACACTGATAGGATTTGATAATAAACAGGTCAATAATCCTTAAAATCTTCTCTGCAGTTTAATCTTCTTAAAAGCAACAGGACTCTGTAGAGAATAAGCGACACCATCTGCAGATAAGATCAAAAATAATAGGTGGATGAAAGAGTGGAGACCACCTAAAGCGTTCCCTTCTGCAGTTAAATGCTGTACTCTAGCATAACTCTACTTAAACAGCGTGATGCTTGGGGTGAAATGCATCTCCCATTGAGTCAACAGAAATTCTAGTACTTCACATACTCTATACTGACATATAGCCGACCAAGTAATTGCAAAGCAATAAAATCTATTTTTCTTGTGACACAACCGCAACCACAATGTTGCCATGGCAATGATTGAGCTTCATTGGCAATATTTCATTTACAATCTTCCAGCCATTTAAAGGTTTTTTCCAAAAAAATGAATAAATGATAGTGCGAGTCAAAAAAAAAAAAAATTAGGCTACTTTCTCTAGACATTTACTACTTTAAAATTAGAAAGCAATAATTTGCCATTCTTTATAGGTGTGATACCTGGTTAAGCTTATTCTTCAAACTGTTCAACTGGCCAGCCTTCTGAACTTTGTGATGTTAAATTTCACTTGCACTAACACCCAGCTTTTAAAGAATATCTTCTCTATTGGTGATGTCACGGTACTAACATGTTTTTCAACCTGCAAGGATTTCACAGCTTGATTGTATCTTTCTAAATTTCCTCTGGCTCTTTAATAGGAGAAGCTAGCAGTGAAGTCAGAGGCAAACAGACTGATTTCTTGGGGGCATCCATAAAGTCCTCTCCCTCCTGCCTTTGTTTTTCCTTCTAATGCCCATGCAGGTTGTTAGACGAAGGATATGAAACAGTGTCCAAGCTATGTCTGCTGCTGCGAATGACGTAAGAGAAAAGAGAGGAAAGCAGTTGCCATGCGTTTGTTTGTAATTGCTCAGCTTTGCAGGTTTGTATTCTCGAGAAAATGGGAAAGACAAGGAGGAGCCCATCACCAGAAGGGTATTTTTTCAGCAGTTGAAAGGGAAGAGGGATTTAAGTTGGAATTTGGCTCTGTTAGCTTTATGTCCTGAGCAGCGCTGAAGAGGTTGTAGCCTAGTTGGCTCCCTCCTGTGTCAGCTGTGTGAATCTGATTTATACTTTTTCAGGTTTGATTGAGGTAAAGCATTGTATGCTCCTATTTCTGAGCAGTTTTTGCTGCTTTGTTCTCTAGCATTGTTGTGGATAATTAGGTCAGTCTTACTTCTCTTTGACATCACTGAAATGAATCTTTTTTTTTCAAAGGAGATGATCACTCTAATAGTTCCTATCTAATGTTGCTGCCACCTCCAAATCACATCCTAATTAATGAGTTCCAGTAATATTATAGAAAAAAATGTGGATATTCAATGATCTAGTGTCTGTTTCTGACCCTGGAAAACCTTATTCATTTAAGTAACTATTACTCATGAGAATTATTGTGCAGGCTTCTAGGAGGTTGATTTCAGTAGGACTGTTCATGCAGGAGCAGTCTGCTCACAGTTAGGTCTCTATTAAACATGTTAAATCTCTGCTACATCTCTTCACAGATTTGGTTTTAAAACCATAGACAATAATACCTGCTTCTGTGAACTTGTGATACTGAGACTTATCTACCAAAGTGGATGAGATCCTGAAAGTCATACACCATAATTGCATCTTTTCCCATCTCCTGAAAAGGTACTTTACATAGACCTCTCCTGTTAAAAACACAAGAGCAGTGCAGCTGCTAGTCACCGCATGTCTGTCACCGGTAGGTATTTAAAGCTTTTACAGTCAGGATTCAGCAATCTTTATCATTATGAATTCAGACTCCCGAGACACAAGCTAGAATAATTACTGTTACTAGCTTTGCTCAGAAGTGTCTTCTGCCACACTTATTACAGTTCATTTGCTATAAGTACTCCTACATTATTACCGTATCTACAAGCTATTCATATATGAATTTCGCACAGTGGGGGTAAATGAAGAAGCTGTCAGTTCAGATACATCACTTTACTGGCAGGGCTTTGGCTGAGATGCTTCAGCAGAACACAACACTGAAAATGCAGCAAGTGAGCTGCCTTTCCTGGCGCTGCTGTGCCCGTGCCCAGCCTGCGGGGCCATCACTCCTCCGCTGCCCACCCAGAAGCTCCCACCATCACGTACGAAAGTAAGTCAGGGAAGTCCTCTGGACTCCTCGACCCAATCTCAAACTTCGTGTTCTGGCCCCAACTCCAGGAATGAAAGGTTTTCATTTATAATTGTTTTTATATGGTCTTTTCAGAAGTAACAAAATGAAGGAAGTGATTTATTCCTGCTGTCTTCCGATAAAAAGCAACAGCTAAATAATGCTCCTAGGCATATCTAAGAAATCTTATTCACTATGTCAAGAATTTAAAAGGCATACAGATTGATCCTAATAAATAAATACAGACTTGAATTATCATAAAGCAGGATTAAATTTCCTGTTCCAATACCTTTTCTGAACACCCTGTTCAGGAAGAATACAGATACCCGTGTTTAGGACTGAGAGATAAGTTCATTCTCATGAAGAAAAAATGTGATTTCATGTTTGAAAGCTTAGCTAGCTATGAAGTAATAAATCAGCATTTTTTCCAAAGCATTCTGGTATCTGAAGAAAGCCTCCTCTGACGGAAGCAGTGAAGAGCAACCTTCTTAGCATTGTCCAATTTTCACCGCTTCTAACAGCTTCCAATTACCAGCCTTAAGACATTGAAAGACTACACTCACTTCGGAAGAAAAATCAGAGTCTTAATATCTATTTGTGTAACAAACAGATGACTTTGCAGTAAAAAGGACTATTTGTACACTATAGAGTTTTATACATTCCATTTGAAAAATGCCATCCCTTCCCTATTCTGACGGCTAATGGCACTCAAAGTGAATCAGTCAATAAACCAGCAAGAATGTTCTTCAGGTTTTAGCGGGATTAATCTAGTTATGTTAGCTAGAAAGATTTGTTAAAGAAAAAAAGCCCTAGTCTAATAGTTTATTTCATCTAAATTTAATGATGAATGAAACCTAAAACCTGCCATGGAAGACCAGGTCTTGAAGAGAAAAGGATCTTGGCCTAAGTCTAACTGCAAGCTATACTCCTCTAAAATATGGTGCGTTTAACTCTGAGAACCATTGTTACATTTACTCTGTAGCAAGCAAAGTCTGACCATGAAAAAGTTAGAGTTTGAACTTAGGGAGCAGAACATGTTCAGTAGGAATAACAATACTTTTAGCTTTTAGATTGAGTAGCTGTCAGTTTTGAATAAGTCAAATGTTATCAGAAATTAAGCTTATGACACTTCTCAGATGTGGGATGTCAAGACTCTATCACTTTCAATCACCAGACAGCTGATTTTTTCCCAATTGCCACTGCCAGACGAGATGCGAGTCAAACAGTAGTGATGGCAGCTCTGCTTCTGGGAATGGTACTGAGAGGATTATTAACTACCCCAGCGTTCTTCTGGGACAGTGACAGACATGGAGATTTGCTTTATGCTTAGCTGAAAGTTAATAAATGATTGACTCAAGAGGTCTTTTAGTATCATAAAAGATTAGAGCCCAACTCCTCAGTTGCTGTAAATGGCTGACGTTGTTTGGAATGCCAGCAGGTGAGACTCTAGCCCTATTTATCGAAAGAAGGCAACGAAAAAAAAATTGCATCTTAAAACATATAACCTGTATTTTATATCTAACTAGGATGTATAACTTCCTACTAAAAGTATTCATTTTACTTCATCCTGATAAAAATAGTTATTTAATTAAAAGCTGGAGGCAATCAGAAATCTCTTAAAGTGATTTGAAGGGTGAAAAAAGCCCTTCAGCTAACGATATGCTTGTGAACTTTATTTTTGGAAGTTCTGTTCCTATAATTATGTTCTATCTTGCAGCAAATTCAAAGACAGAAGATCTTATTTTTTCATTCTTTTCTGGGTGTCAAACAGTTTATTAGATATGATGAACGCTGCTGTCATTTTGTTCTTTCTTTTTTGGAGAGGAGGGCTTTGGGTGGGGGTCTTTGTCTTAGAAGAGGTCTGTACATGTTATGCTGTTGTTAACATACAATACAATAAATGAGAGAGCGCGCTCCTTAGTTCTTTCAAAATTACTGGTTCAGACTCTTGATCTTTTAATAATTAGACAGCACAGGACTTTAACAGCTTCTGCCTGAAAGATACAACATCAGGAAAAAACCTGCATCTCAAGATATCAGAGTGACTCAGCAAGGTGACTCAGGAAAATAATTTAACTTGCTGGAGGACTTAACCACTTATTAAAGCAGACTGTCATGAGCTTATAAAATGACATCTCCAGCAATTCAACAGGGAACACAACTCATATTCAGGATGGCACAGAAACGTGTGGCACAGGAGGTACCTACATCACCAATTTCTGCTTGGAGAGTCCCCTGGGGAAATGCCACCCTCTGCTTGCCCTGTCCTTACACTGCTCTCCGGACAGCCAGCCAGACGTGGGTACTGCTGTGGCTTGGCGTGCTCGCTCTGACATTCCTACGGTATGAATTATCACGCAGATGCACGTGTAACCAGTTCAAAGTTATACAACAGTTTTCTCGACCTCAGATCTAATATCAGTATCTGTCCTCAAAAAGTTACTAACATCCTTTGTGTTTCCTTAATGACTGCTAACATCTCACTCTCTGAAATGCACTAGTAACTCACTCGAGCTCCCATAGTTGCTCTAGATACCCACTAAGCAGCCCTCAAATATTACAAAGCAAAATTTACTGTTCTTAATCTCTTTGTAAATTGATAGACAAGAGCTAAGACTGCTGCCGCAGGAAATCACTTCTACCTGCTGGCGCTTCCAGGCTGCGGCCGCACAGCCGCCAAAGCCAAAGCAAACCCCTCACGCCACCGTCCTACCGCTTTCCCACCCGTCATCCTCTAACCCCACGGCGTTTGTGCTTGGCGTTTGTGCTCTCCACTGCTGGGCCTGCTGCTGCGAGGGGCTCTTCCACCTCACCCCTCAGGCAGCCGAGCCCGAGCCCCCCCCCCGCCAAGCAAGCGCCCTGCCCGTCCAGCCCAGAGGCTGCACAACCCAGCCCGGCCCTTCCCCGGTGCCAGCTGACCGAGCCGGCTGAGGGAAGGAGAGGGAAAGAAGCGCAGAGCACAGCCCCTCAGCCTGAGGCGGCCATAACCCGCCCTGAGGTGACCAACTGCCACCGCGCTCCCGCCCCGGTCCCGTGACCGGAAGGCGGCGGCGGCTCCGCGCGTACGCCCCGCCCCGCCCCGGCGCGGCTGCGTATAGCGTGGCGGGGTGGCCGGAAGCCGGAAGTGGCGGTAGTACCGGGTGAGGGGACGAGCGCCGGCCGCACCGTTCCCGGTCCCCTCCCCGGGCTCGGCCGGAGCCAGCGCCGCGGAGCCGCCCGCCGCCGCCATGTCCAACATGGAGAGTATCCTCGGGGCGCAGGTCTTGTCCTTGTGGCCCCGCCGTGAGGCGGTGCGGCCTGGGTTGGGCTGGGGGCGAGGGCCCGGCCCGGCCCGGCCCGGCCTGGCCTGGGCTCGGCGGGGGCCGGGTCGAGGTGAGAGCCGGTCTGGCCCTGGGGCGGGGGTGGGATGCGAGGCCTCTCCGCCCGGGGTGAGGGGGAAGGAGGAAGGGAGTCCCTTCCCTGACCGCGGGGGTCGGTGGGGGACGGAGGCCTGGCTCCTGAGGGAGGAGAAGGAGGAGGAGGAGGAGGAGGGTGGGAGTGACGGGCGTGACAGGGACAGGAGCTGCGCTTTCATAAACTGGGGGGTTGTCCTCTCTGCGTGGATGGAGAAGAAAATGGGAAATTCGGTTTCACTTTCCAAGGCAAGATCAGCTAACCTCAGCTGGGGTGGGAAGGCTGTGGTGCACGGAGGGACAGCCCAGCCCCTGGGGCAGAAAAAGCAATTTACAGCGTAGAGCAGTGCAAAGCGTGCACCGCGGACATCTGACATGCCATACATCCAGCGCTCTGTACAGACTGGAATGATGTCAGTAAGGCTGACTCGTCAGCCGTCCCCCCAAATAGCAGCTGCTGTCAGCTGAATAAACCCAGCTGTTTCCTGCTGTAGAAAAGAAGTTGCACGTGGGGAAAACCCTTGTGGGCAAATTTAAACTTCCTTGCTGTATAAAACTATCGTAATGCGCTGGGGCAAAAAAAGCCTTAAAGATTACAGAGGTCTCGGTGTGGTTTAAATGAGCTGGCAGTGCTCGGCATTGCCAGTTGTTATGGCAGGGACCAGTAGCAGTGCTGGAGCAGGTGACTGTGAGTCACGGTTGATGGTGGAGTCTGGTTTCACTCGGGTTATGGCACATTGAGAAAGGCACTTCAAGGGAGGAGCGAGTAAGTGCTCATCATGGGGTGGGAGGGCTGTGGAGGTGGCGGGGCGAGCTATTGTAATGTCAGAGGTAAATGTCCCAAGTGAGTAACTGAGGAAGTTATTTCAGAATAAAGTGCTCTGAAATGCTGTTTCAGTGCAATGGCTGTAAATAGGTGATGTCATGTTTTACCTGGTTGGTCTGGTCTCTGACCTGAAGTGTACTGTTCAATGAACAACTTAAAGGTGTTTTCCTGTTTGGCAAATTACCTAATCTGTGGCTCAGTGCAGTACGCTTACTGCTGCTGAAAGAGATGGTGACCTAGGCTTTAAAGCAAAGAAATGTAAACACAAGCAGCAATTTTAGCGTTACTGGTAGCTACCTTACTAGATGTCCTAGGTGTATAGGCACAGCTGTTGCCTTTTTGTAGCCTGCTTGTGATGTTTATAGGATAGGATAACAAATGCATCAACAGACTTCCTAATGTCTTCAGATTGCTGTCAGAGCTCTGAGATGCATGGCTGGGCTTTAGAGGGAAAAAAAAACCCAAACAGTTCTGGAATAATTTATATACTTGAAATATTAAAGAAGCCTCAAGTACCTTATAATGTTTAGCTTTATGTGCTTCCACTTAACTGTTAAGCATCTTAGTACTTGCTGCATCTTCCTCTTGGGATATCAGAAGGTGGCATGAAAGAAGCCTATAAAGCTTTGTACTTCTATTTTGTTTGAGAAAGACTGATATTATTATTTGGAAGCTTTCATCAACAGTATTTTAAGAGTATGGTTTTTTAATTGTTATTTTTACAGCACATACTTTGTCAGTAACAGTTTAATGCAATCATTCTAAGTCACTGTGAAGGCTTGTTCTACTGTCTTCTTAGAGCTTTCAGCTTAAGCAGGACTTGAGCTTTACAAAAAGAAAAGTTTCTCTTGCTGACTTAAGTATTCTCTCCCCAAAAGTCAGATGACAGAGCTGTCAGGGACCCCAGAATCGCTCACATGACCCAGGGCTGGGAGGCTGCTCTGTAAAGGAGCTGCATGAGCAATTTAAACCCAAGATCATACTGTGGCTTGAAAGGGCAGCCCTGCCTCCTGGTTTGTACCTGGGCATGGTCAGTCAAGCCAGTTTGCTATTACACTGTTAATTTGGCTTGTTCCTCAGTGGCTTTTTTTTTTTGGATGGGGAGGTTCCAGGCAGGCCAGCAAACTGCACTTCCATTTCACTGAGAGTCAAGGACTCTGGGTGTGTAAGTGAAAGTAGGCGGTAGAGTAAGGCTTGCAGTTCCTCTTCAGCGATGTTTGGTTTGTTGTGTTTATCAGTCTGAAGTAGGTTTGATGTTAAATGGAGCCAGTTTGGGATCTGAACTTACTTTTTATGGCCTCACATTTTAGAACTCAGATGGTAAGTGGCATTATAATTGTAAAGCAGCTTAGTAGGTCTCCTTATTGTGAGAATTTCAAGGGCTTACTTAAATAACATTTTCCAAGTTTTAATACCACTGATGGGGAAACACAGTATACGCTAGGTTTGGTAGCACTTCAAACAGGAGAGCAAAATACTACGATGAAAGGATAGATCCTGTTCTTGAGCCCTTAACTTGTGCTGCAGAACATCTGTTTAATTTGAAGTTTGCTGCAAAGGAACTCAACAGGAACTCAAAAAAATGCGACAAAGAAGAAAAGGCTGAGAAAGCTAAAATTAAGAAGGTAAGCAGTGGCTCTGAAACAAGCTCTTTGGGTCTGTTGTTTACATATTGTAGCAGGAAGATATCTGGTGGTTTTGCCATTTTCCTGGTATGCATGCTAATAATACCATGATAGATGCTTGTGATTTAAAATACATGACTGTAAATCTTCCCATACTTATTAATAAATGTGAGGATATGTTCTTGTGTATCCTTTTGTACAGCTTGTGGCATTTGCTTCCTGAGAAGCTTGTCTTGTATGTATTTTGTTAGAGACTGTTGTTCTCAAAGTTAAAAATATTTAATCTTAATGTTTATCATCTTGTATTAAAAGAACTTATGAAGAGGAACTTGAAAATAGTTTTTGAGTCCTTGAAGTAGTAAAGAGAGGCTAAATTTATTTGACTGTATTTTTGTCCATGAGATACAACCATACCAACTGTATCTTTTGGGGTCTTGATACTGAAAATGTTTTTATGAATGAGAAAAGTATGTTTCTATAGCTCTGTAAAACCTTCTACTTGAAGTGCATGCTAGATACCTTCCTTGGAAAGAAGCTAGGGGTTCACATAATGAAAAAGTTTGGGAACTATTGGGGGAGGAGGGCGGGTTTTATTTTATCTTTTAATAGAAAAGATATTGTGATGAATTGATGCTTATTTAAAAAATGAAATAGGCTATTCAGAAATCATGTTTACAAGAGCAGGGAAGGTTAAAATGCTTTTTCTTTTTCCTTTTTTTTTTCTTTTCTTTTTTTCAATAGGCAATTCAGAAGGGCAACATGGAAGTCGCACGAATACATGCGGAAAATGCAATCCGCCAGAAGAATCAAGCCATCAATTTCTTGCGCATGAGTGCCCGGGTAGATGCTGTAGCAGCAAGAGTTCAGACTGCAGTGACAATGGGCAAGGTAAGTCTGTTTTCACAAATCTGTTGCAAGGATGAGACCTCTGTTCTTCTTAGAAGTGACTTAATTCTATCTATAAACTGAAACTTTTCAGCTCATTTGGTTTCAGATGTAACCAACAGTAAATCAGGTACTGGAATCCCCCCTGCCCCAGCAGCTGCTCTTTAAAAGTAGATTGCTATCCACTATGTTTTGTAGCTAGTAACTTCTGTGAGCTGTTATTACTCATGCTCGTAAGGATACAGTGTGTTTTACTGGTTACATTTAAGATTATCATGTATTTTGAAGGGGAGCAGTATCTTTGCAAAAAGTCATGGTGTAGGACTTGTGATTCCAGAAACCTTTTTTAGCTCAGGTAGTTTTTTAAGGTATGCTACTGTACTGCTCTTCAGCCAGAGAGTTTATTCTGCCATATGATCTGTATGCCAAATATATACCTTAACACTTGACAGGTCTCGAGACCTACAACAGTTAATGCCATATATACCTCGGTTCGTAGCAAATTTCAGCTCAGAATGCATATTTCAAGTGGTTGAGTTAATTTATAGAATTTGAAATGATAGGAGCTATAAAAAAGGTGTTCTAGATGGCAATCGTGTGTGCCCTGCTATTTGATACTTTAGAAACTCTGTGGATAGACATAAGAGAGCTTGGTAAGAAACTGGTCATTTTTCTTTCTTTGTAATAATTTCCTTTACCTCATTTCAGGTAACGAAGTCGATGGCAGGGGTAGTTAAGTCTATGGATGCCACGCTCAAGAGCATGAACTTGGAAAAGGTAAATAGTCTTACTTTTCTTGGAGCTGCACACCAAAAAGCAGAAAGGGCAATGGACACAAGTTTTGAAAAGGGAAATTCCAATCGAGAGAAAAGGTTTTGCAGTGAGGTTGGTAGATCCTGGAACCTGGGCAGGGCCCTGACCAATGTGCTTGAACTGTGTTAGATCAACTTCAGAGTTGATGCTGGGAGGGGATGGGGACAAGCTTCTGATCTCCAGAAGCTGCTTGCCCTTGTAGTGTGATTCTTTCTTTGCCAGTTGAGATATATTTCTCGTTCCATTATCTGCAGATCATTGATTTGATTCAATTTTTTTTTATAGATATCTGCACTAATGGATAAATTTGAGCATCAGTTTGAAACACTAGATGTTCAGACACAACAGATGGAAGACACAATGAGCAACACTACTACGCTGACAACACCACAAGTAAGAATAGTACATTTTTTTTAAAAAGGGTGATCTTAAATTATGTGTCTAAACTGCATGGAAATGTGTGATTCTCTTCTTTCTGCCTACTTTGAGACATAGCAGCAACTGAAGCCTTTTTACTTTTCCTTTGTGCTTCTTTGTGATGAAGAGACTTTAAAATGACAGTCACAAGCACAGAGGATCCATGTATATGTATTTCAGTCTATTTCACTCTTATAGCAGGCTTTATTTTATATTATATGTTGAAAACTTTAATCCTCTTACTGAATAAGCAGCGTTTTGATGAGTTCTCAATGAACTTCTGAACCAGAACACACTGCAGCATTAATTATCAAAGCAGGATATGCTGTGAGAAAATCAATAGTTCTAACTCACTGATATTAACAAAAAGACATTAGTCACCACCAAATTAGTAGTAGTATATGGAATAGAAAGGTTGTTAATTACCTACTTTCAATTTATGGACGTGTTTACTAAAATAAATCTTTTAAACAGTGCTTGACATAGTTAAGAAAATTCCTAGCACCTATCCCCTTGTGCTATTCCACAAGGAGCTATTCCAACAGAAGTTTTGTCAGAGAGAGAAAGTTACTGGAGATAGTGCTTTG
This sequence comes from Aquila chrysaetos chrysaetos, assembly GCF_900496995.4. Taxonomy (NCBI): domain Eukaryota; kingdom Metazoa; phylum Chordata; class Aves; order Accipitriformes; family Accipitridae; genus Aquila; species Aquila chrysaetos. The sequence continues at coordinate 2,205,135 of NC_044024.1, read as the reverse complement.
TGAATAAAATAAACAAACAAACCTAAAGCCAAATCCAATAAACCAAATCTATTTGGAGATGGGCTTTTTCCCATGTTGTGCAAAGCAGTGTTTTAGTAGCTAGTAGGCAACACTTGAAATATTCAGGTATATGTTTGGGTTTTTTTACAGATAAGTTTTAATTCTTCAGAAGCATTATTTCAGAAGCTAGAGTTCAATTAATGGGATTTTAACAGGCTGAGCTCCTCTACACGTTACTTTTGAGTTCATACAGGGCCCTCTGGTGGTTAAGCACAAAAATGTTCTGTAAAAGCCATTTACCTTTAAATCAGTTTTGTTAAAATAATTTCTGCTCTCTCAAGATTTAACAGAAAAGGTTGTCAGAAACTACAACATGCAACGATCAATTTTGTTTTCTTTACTCTAGAACCAAGTGGATATGCTTCTACAGGAAATGGCAGATGAAGCAGGGTAGGTAAAATTTTGAGTGACTATTTCTTGAATAAATCTTGGTCCCAATAACCATTCCTGGTCAACTTGAAGGTCAGATACCGTTGTTTTATATGTGTGTCTCTTGGAAGCAGAGCAGAATCACCATTTTCCTTTCACCTGTGGACATTATTCTCGTAATAGTTTAGTTGCCAGTATTTCATTCTGTTTTCACTCAAAGCTACTGTGAATGTCAGGATGCAGGGATGGTTGTGCACGAGCCTAAAATCATATGTCACTTGTCATGTCAGGGTAGCATTTTATTATTTACTTGGATTGGCTTTAGCATTAGCAGTCCTTGCCATGTTTCTGCACACTTTTCCTTTTTTCCCCTCTTACCACATTAAAACTTCCTGTAGTTCTGCTCTCACAAGCTAGACATTGCAAAACAGGTTGTCATGACATATTTAAGCCTTTGGGGATATACTGAATTATTTCAGAGAATTTTACTTGCCTTCTTGGTGACGCATAAGTTGGAAGTGTCGCTCTGTTGGCTTGAGGATAAATACTTGTGACAAATTTTTTAGTAAAACTTTTTTTTTCCATGAGTGAACTTTTTGTCATTCATATGTATGCCATGTCTGATATACCTCTGTTAAACAGCAATCTTGCTGAGTCCTGATTAAGCAGAATTCGTTTAGCTATTGTTAATTATAATATATGACTTGTTTTCTTGGTAATGAGTCAAATTTACTGATCAAGTTGTCTAACTAGCTGGAGTACAGCATTCATGGGATGCTGGTGGCCTCATGCTACCTCACTATTCCCCTGCTTGTCAATTATTGTGCTTCTTCCTTTAGCCATGTATGCCTGACTTGGGTTTGGTTTTGTTTTGTTTTCTCCTATTAGTCTTGATCTGAACATGGAACTACCTCAAGGACAGACAGGTTCTGTTGGTACAAGTGTTGCCTCAGCAGAACAGGTAAACATTAGATTCAATTGAAATCAGTGTTTTCTAGAGAAAAGTGGTGTGAGAATTAATGCTTCGCTCGGTCAAAACAGACTTGCTAAATTGTAATTAGATATAAGGTGTCCAAAAGAAATAGTGTGTAGTTAAAACAGTCTTGCAATCAAAATAATTTTAACAATACATTTGTCTGCTTGGTAAATCCAGAAAGTTTAGCTGTTTGAGGTGTATTTTTGCATGGTTATTTCACGGAGTTGCAAACAGTTGGCTCTCCTACCTACTCCAAATTTAATGAATCCAGCTATCTCCCATAGCATACACGAGGCCTTTGGGGTCTTATTTTCCTTCCCTTTAACGTGTGAAAGGTCTTACGGGACTAGTGCAAAGAATTCCACATTTGCTCTAGATGAATGGCTTAGAATTTCTTGTGTATGAGCGGATCCTGATGTCAAGGTTGCACAAATCTTTTGGTGAGTTGCTTTTTCCATTCTAGGGGAATATATTTGAGGGAATGGAAAAAGTACAGTTTATTCCTGTCATCCCATCTTTGCAGAGAAGGCTTTAGGAAGCCTTGTCTTAACTGACCAATCTTTGGGAAGCCCCATATATTCCCCATTCTTTGAAAAGTCCAGTTTCACCTTGTACTAGGCCCCCTAAAACAGTTAGACCTACTGCTATCTCGCTGTAGCAGTTCAGTTGGATACCAGCCTTGGTCAGTCAAGGCTGCACCCAAATAAGGATGCAGTTCTGTAAGAGCTGATTTGCACTTGCAAAGATGATATATTAAGAAAAAAACAAACCCAACCCTATCTCTACTTGCCATGTTCTTAAACTCCTTCCTAGGTATCCACTGCTGGAGATAATATAGCTGTATGGACTCTGGTCTCAGCTGGTACAGCCATTCTTGAGGTCTTAAGCAAATCTTGTTAAGACTTGCACATGAGATAATTTCATATCATCTGAACATGAGATTGCTTGACCATTGCAGAACTTTGCAAAAGTTAATTTTCATATTACTGACAGGTGGTTTCTTTGTGTTTTACAATTCTGCAGGATGAGTTGTCACAGAGACTGGCCCGCCTACGTGATCAAGTTTAAGTTGAACAAAGCTGCGGTTCTTTGTACATGCTTTCAGAATACCCTTTCTGTAACTAACCCTTCACTGCACTAGAAAGGTGTATACAGTATGGCTTAGGTGTTTGAATATTTGTAATATAGGGTACTTCACTCCTAGCTTGCTACTCTTTCTAAAATACATTAAGTAACCCAAAAATTTCTGCTCTCTAATGTCTTTTTCTGTACAATTTGAAGTTGATATATTTTTTGCAAGCTTTTTTTCACAAAATCAAGTTGATATTCTAAGTCAGCTAGTAATGTTGGTACATTCTAGCTAAAAGAAAAGCAGAGTGTCGTTGATATATATTTTGAATTATGAAGTGATTTTTTTAAATTATGCAAACTGTTTATGGTTGGAGAACTGATGTAGTCAGTTCAGATGATTGTTGCAGATAACTTTCTTACACAGCCAAACTCCTGGAACACGCAAAATTGGGCAGTGTGGACTTCATGGAAAATATGCTTGTTAAAACAAAGTAGTGGACTTCAGTCTGAGTTTTTTAGTCTTTTAAAGCTAGGGTAATTGTGCTGAAGTTAGGGGTTTAGTTAAAAAATGAGTTACCAAAAGCTGTTTTCATATAATTAGGAACTTGTACAGTGTCATCACTTTAGTACAGGAGGAATAAAAAATATTTTTCAACTTTTTGTCAGTTCTGTTGACTGTTGCAGCTTGCTCGTTGTTCAACGTCAAGTGCTGTAGCTTCTCCATTTTCCTTTCTTCTCAGTATCCTGGTGTGCAGCCAGTTATGCCACTCACAGCTCTATTCTATCAACATAACATCTAGTTCCTGTTAATAGGGGATTCACGCTATCCATTTTTATAGATTCAAGCTGAGAAGCCTTACATGAAGTAACTGAAGCCTGCTCTTCTCCATTCCTTCTTACTCTGTCTTTGCTTTTAATCTAGTCACCTTTTTATACGTAAGGACAAGTCTTGTGATCATATTCCACACTTCAGTGTTCTTCCATACATGAAAGACACAGCATTGCTCTCCCTCGGGTTCAGATCTTCACAGTCCTCCTTTCATGAGTCAAGGTCCCAGCCCTGTCTTCTCTAACCGGGACACTCCCTTAGATCAGCTTTTCCTCCTCTGCACCTCACAGCGGGTGAGAAGTGGATGAGTAGCGTAGGCCAGCTCGGTCAAAGGGAGTTATGTTGGATTAAGAACAGCTGCTTTATTTTTTAAGGTATAATGTTGCTCTCTACACGTAAAATAACGTGATTTGTAATATTGCAGTTGTATGGAGAAGCTAGTTTGTTTTAGTGATCCCTTTGTATTTCTGCACAGTAAGAGAATCTACTGGCTGCTTTCAGTAGCTTCAAACTCTTCCTGCAGTTGTAAAGTAAAGAAATGGTTATAGAAATCTGTAGCTGAGACTACTTGTGATGTGTTGTGATAAATAGTGATGTTAAAATTCTCTTTTGGACTTTTTGGGCTCTTTTTTTTTGTTCTGTCTTTGTAGGGGTGAGGGAAGGTGTGAAGCACTAGACTTGGAATTAGTTCTTAATTTGCTGGTGTTCAGGATCACGTGGGTTTTCCAGTGTTGGATATAAGAAAAAAAAACAAACCACTTTTTTAGTCAAGCAGGATTTTTTCAGTGAAAATGTGCAAAAATGGTGAAACATTTCAGAGCAGTTTCAAACTCTATTTTTAATGTGTTACTCAAATCGCTTTGAAGGTTTAGCAGGATATTACATACTGAAGTATTCAAGGCTACTGTAAAAATAAGATAAGGAAAATAAGATACACAAAACAACCTAAATTGTTGTGGAGTTGTCTCTCTCATACTGGCAGCCTAAACTAAACCAGTATGTTTAAAATGTGGTCTTTTCACTTGTTTACATTTATTTTCAATGCAGCTTTCTTTTAAACACCTTGAATGTTCCTCCTGTAAATAGGAGAAATGGGAAGATGTTTAAAAAACATGTACTCACAGCTGTGGTCTTGGTACAATCCTTTCAAATTATTAATAAAACATCTTGGGAAAGGGGCTATATACTACATGTTGGGTTTTTTTTCCCTAGCTCCTTCTGAACAATATAACAAATTGTATAATGGTATATCTATGCAACCAGGTTACCCACAACTGGTAACTGCTTGTGTGTGTGCCTTTGCCTTGCTGAACTTAATTCCATTTTTTTGATCCTCAGTTACTTCATATCATGATAGGATTGAACACTTTCTGTTGTGCAATAGATCCGCATCTGAGTTTACTTTGTGGTTGCTTGTTGATGGACCTGTACCACAAAGCACTGAGGTTTTCAGTGTTTGATATTAGACAACTTCAGCTAGCTTGTGTGGCTTATTTTGCTGTTAAAGATTATGCTGCTTTTAGACTGTTCCTGGCCATTCTTAAACTATTTGAGGGGGTAGACAGGGATTCTGAGATCCCATGTATTTGATTTTCTGAGTATGTTGCCTTGCTGTGAGCCTTGGGGCTTTGGAGGAATTTAAAAATAGAGAGAGATGAGACTGATTAGATTGCTGCAAGGTAAATTTTAAATAAGCTTATCTTACTGGCTATACATAGCCTGTTTCATAGTTCTGATTTTGTCCCAAACTTGCTCACTCCAGTACCGGAATAGATTTCCAGTACCATTCTTTTAAAGGGATTAACAAGTAAACATAAAGGCTTGATTGACTTCCTCTGTGGGACTATGGTGCAAAGAGGTAGGCAGGTTTATCTGACTTGTGGAAGAAATACGTGTTTGAAACAATGAGTTTTTGCCCTGCTGACTTCACTCTCAGAATTGCTGCGTATTTCAGCAGGGCCAGGATTTTGTATCGGTTACTTCTGTGTATAGATCTCCTGCCCTCTCCTGGGGAAAATGATTTCTTTTCTCTTTAGAAGCACTTGTGTATGAGAGCTGGCATTCAGAAAGTTTTAACACTTACATTTTGAATGTATATATTTTTCTCAAGTCTTTTGGAAATGCTTACAACTGAAAGTTACTCTTAGAGCAATATTTGAGTTTCACGTCCTTCCTCCATTCAGGCTTTCCTCAAAACTTTTGCTCTTTTCTGAACAACTCTGCCTCCTCACTCCTACGTTGCTAGTGTTTCTTGTAAGTTGACTGTATGTGTTTGTGGAAGTTAATTTCATGTTAAATAAATTGTATGCACTTTTATGTAACCTTATTACCAGATACTATTTCAATATTTATGCTTATGAGCAGGCACATCTAAAGTGAAACATTGCTTGAAATGTTGCAAGATGGTTTTGCTCAACATTTTTTTCCTTGGTTACTAAAACTGCTAGTGTTTGGTAGTATTAGTCTTCATTCATTTGAATTGCAAAACTGAAAGCCATGAAGAGCTTCAGATGAAAGGAGAGGGAAGGAAAGGAAGAACAAGAACTTTAACGTTCTTGATTGCAACGGGATAAAATGATCAAGTTGCCTTTGTGGAGATCCTCAGAGCCAAAATATAGTGAAATTTTGTTAAATATAATCAGCAGTTGTGTACAGAAATAAATTCTGAAGCTGGTGACATGTGTAGAGAAGAGAATAATTTTTGGAGCTCTAGTAGAGTTCATTTTGAAAACTGCTTTACTTGTATGGGACAATTTGTAAATGTAACTGCAAGTGGTAAATAAAATTGTACAGACAACTTATTTCAGATGTGTTCCTAGGTTATATGGCTGCTTGCTGGTGGGGCTTAGTACATGGATAAACAAGCAGAAGTCATGATGCCATCAATATTTTCCTGTGAGAAGATAATCAGAAAATAAAATCTTTATGCAGACAAGAAGAAAGTAAAAAATTCAGAAAGGTTTGGGAGAACAGTTTAGGGGAGTAATTAAGTATAGCAACATAAAATACAATCTATTTAAAATTTTATAGTTTGGTTGTTTTTTTTTTTTTAATGTTTAGTCTAGTCTGGTGTGGAGTGTATCCCTCATGCTTAAGCATCTAAGAGGGTTTTCTGTCCTTGCCATATATAACAAGGGGTCATGTGGAAAACTGGCAGGAGACGGTGTGGTTTTGAGTTTGTCCTCCCCAGAGCTAAAACCCTTCCATTTTTATTTTCCCCTTCCATTGTTGTTTGGGAACCAGCAGAGGGAGCCTCAAGCTTTGTTTTTGCATAGGTCCTACATAAATTCTCTTTTTTGGAATTCTGAAAGAGGACTTTCACAGAGTCCTCACTAGCTGGTTTAAGGAACTCTGTCTCCTGTGGAACCTTTGGTTCTGGGCAGTGTCAAGTCTCAGAAGGACGTGCCTGTATCGGGACTTTGATCTGTGCCTAAAAGCTGCTTTGTTGCACAAAATACAACCTGGAAACGTGTTGCACAGGGCCATCAGCTAATTTGTGTCAACACCTGGCCATCTTTGCTAAATGCACTTCAAAACGGTTTTCTGTGGTCTTTAGGCATTAATTTGGGACTTTGAGATCTGCTGTTATGAGTATGATAGTGAGTAACTTTGTGCTTAAGGCTTGTTTTAAATTGTTTAGTTTTTAGTTAAGTCCTTTGGGGTTTCTTTAGCTGTCGTGTTGTTCTTATTTTTTGTCCTGTGATAATTATTTTATACAGAAGGAAACGTACACTGTGTACTGGTGGGAAATGTATTTTAGTAGAAAATTTCATTTTCTTATTAGAAATATTGCCCATGTTGAGATTTGATTTGATGAAGTATTTATTTTGGTTTCAGGATTCTCTCTGTCTGTATAGTGTATTGCATTTTTTGGCTTTAGCGTTAGCATTCATCTGTTGCAAAGGCCTGGTTTGGACTAACAGCAGCATACTGCTCAGTACTTTCTTTTTCATCAAACAATATTTTTTCAATGAAATCCCAAGAAGGGTCAGTGGCCTTACTTGTATCGGAAGCAGCTCTCTTCATTACCATTCAAATAAAGGAAAAGACCGATGCGAACAATCTGTAACTAATTTCAAGTGCCAATTGAGCCTTTTTAACTTGGGAGAAGATGCAGTAAGTGAGTCTTACAGGCTCTTGCTTGACCTTTACTACTCTTTATTAAGAAAGTCATGCTGAATCAGCTGTGATACACAGTTCAAGATAGAAAATCAATGGGCCGTGGGATCCCAGCTCTTTCCAGTTCTTTGGAAAGCTTTCCAACGTCTTCCGACGGTGCTGGCTGCCATGAGAAGCAGCCAGAACCAGACCATCTCGCAGCAGACAGGCTGCTTTCAAGCTCTTATCTAGACAAGGGTGATTTGGGAGAATAAAAGTACTTAAGTATCACATATTTCTAATCTAAAGGATGGTTTGCTGTTGCGACAACTTGTGCGGATTGCTTAGGATATTCTAAACTTGTTAACTCTTGAGTGAAACAATCTTTTTGTGGAAGTCTGAAGCAATAAATATTACGTACCAACTAATATGTGTATCTGACAAGATAATAATCAGCTTAATTTAATTTCCCTACTATCTGATTCATAATTCTTTATTACAATCAGTTTCTGTCAAAATGAGCTGTCAGGGGTAGTAAAACATTTTAAAACTTCCTTTAAAGACACTCAATATTTTTCGTATTTAATTTTTTAAGAATTATTTCTTTTTTCAATGATTAGTTTAACAGAATCCTGGAGTCTCCATACAAGATATTTCATTCGTTCTTATTGCAGTCAGGGCTTTGCTTCTCTTGCTGCAAAATGGGTTAATATTGGAACCTTTGAGCTCTATTTCTGTTGCTGGTGATTTTTCAGTTCCAGGTACCAGTATGAAGCCCCAACATTTGACTTGAAATGCATAGGAGAAGCAGGCAGTCCCATTCAGAGTGTTGTAAATTAGTTCCAGTCTCCAAGAGACTGCTGTAACTAATTGATATGACCTGGAAGTGGATAAAGTCCATAACAGTAAGATCAACTTTTCCTCTAGTAATTTGACAAATAGAACCTTTTTTTTAAAGTCCCGCATAGGCTACATTCCCCATTTGTTCTTTTGTGATGGGCATTGTTTCCGCATTGAAGTGATAATGATTTTCCAGATTTCTGCTGATTTGTATAGCAGGTGCCTTAATTTATTAATGCCAGAAGAAGGGAGAGATTCAACAGCAACAACAAAAAAAGGATTCCTGGCAGCAACCGTATATCAAAGCCGTTCCTTATCCAGTTACGTTGCTGTAAGTATTTGACCACCGCATAAAAAGTTGGTATCTCTGTACAAAATGTATACTTCTAACAACCTCTTCTGCAGAGATAATTCTATTTATAGAGATTGCCATTAATATACGTCAATACTTCTGCTATTACATTTAACAATGGCACTACTTTTTCATCCAAGTATTTAAAAAACACACTGTACAGCAAAGGTTAATACTTACCAAACCCCGGGTTGTCTCGTGTATAGTGTGTTTAAAGCAGCAAATGTAGAATATCCTGGTTCTCTTTCAAACGTAAGGCTTTTGTTGAAGTTTTACAATTTCAGTTAGCCTGTGGTTAGAGTATTAAATAGACCAGGTACTCCCAAGCTCTTCGTAAAGGTTTATAGTGAGGTTTGGGAAATCTGGATGTTTTCTCAGGATACTATTTACTGAACCGCACAAATATTCCTCCTCCTGCTCTATAAAAGACGTGCAGGAAGACCAGTGGTTTGCAGAGTCACTGGATCTCATTTATTTTATCCAACCAGACAGAAATCGGGAAATCTTGGTGTTTGTGTGGGCTTTGACTCTTGCAGAGTAAGTTAATGAATTGGGACCTGTTCAATGGTAGCTGTTAGAAACTCCGCATTTCAATGCCTAGTTAATTTTATAAGAATAATTCTAGGCAGTCACTGGAAGTAAATACATGCCACTTTCTGTACGGGCAGTGATTTGGGGAGTTTCTTTGTGCAACTCTGCTCCCAGCCCCTTCCAAGCCTGCATCCCACCCGTCTTCTCCCATCCCCGTGGCCGACCAGTCTGTTGGGCTCTGCGATAGTCTCACCGTGAATATAAACTCGCCAGCAGTGACTCAAGAGAGTCCCGTCTCCTATTTGTTTGTGCCCTAGTGGGATGTGAACCTTGGTCTTCAAGGGTGAAAGGTTGAGGGATGTGTGTCTTGTTTACCTGTGCTTTTCAGATAATGTTTTCCTTTAATCTATTAAGCAGACACACCATTTTGTCCCATGGCGTACAATGGGATCACTAACGATGCGCTTAATTACTACCAAACCACATATGAGTGACTGATGCGAGCAGACAAGAAGAGTCAAAGCCCCGTTTGTCAGCCAGGAGGAATTCAGCAAGGCTTCCCCCACCTCCAGTGTTTAATAGAAACATCTTTCCACAAGAGCACTGCAAAGTCTGCCTGATTTACAGACAGCTTCAGGGATGGGATAAAGTCATATTGGATGGCTTTCATATGAGCTCTGATGGCTAAGGGGAAACTATGTATTTAGAAGCAGGAATGAGGAGATCCCAAACTATCAATGGATTTGAAAATCCAAATTGGATTCTTTTGAAAGTTAGTAAAAAAAACCAAACAAAAAAAACCAAACAAACAAAAAAAAACCCCACAAAAAACCCAAAACAAACCTGAAACCCTATAGATGCACAGAGTTAATTCAACCATTGTAGCCACTGCTGTCTTTCAACACTTTGAGGCTTTTCTCTTTGCTGAAGCTATTACATTTAGACATTTGCATGTCATTGCATACCAAAGAATACATTTGGACTTAATTTTTGGCACTGCTACAAAACTGTTGTATATGTTAATCAGCCAAGGTGTATGGCTTGGTACATGCTACGCCGGCGCTGGTTCACAGACACAATAGGATGGAGAAGATACAGCAACACAGCTGCTAAACATATTTACCGTCGAATAGTTAGTCACACTTCTGGAGTTTTAATTGAATTACCTTTGACAGTGAACAGCAAACCTGGTGGGTGATCTACTAAATTTAACTGATGAATGGGCTCCTTAAAATCAATTAGCATCTAGGGCTGTGAGCATGAACACATCCTGGTGCTCTGCAGGGACCGGAGCGGGATCAGAATGACAGCAGCAAATGTGAGACAAAGCGAAAGCATGCATCTCCTGCCGCTGCTGACCTCTGCTACCCACATGAAAGAAAAACAGGAGTCTAACAGGAGCTGAAAGAATCTGACAGTAAATCATTTAAGCTCTGTTTTGCAGAACTGATATAGGATGCTTCTAAACTGCGTGATTAATGCTGGGCAATATATTAAAAGCAAGATGCAGCGGAGCAAGGAGGCTCCTGCCAAGTACCAGCTCTGCATCTATGCACCAAGCTGTAAGAAGTACCATCTATTTGCTTTATTATTTTTCAGATGTTCAAGGTAGTGAGTAGCCAAGAGGAATTAGCTATCTTCTTTTCTTTTGCTACAGTGATAGGGCCCTGTCTAGCCACAGAGAAGCCCTCAGTCTTTTGGATGGTTGTTTGTTATCTGAATAATCAACCTATGGCAAAATGCAGGCTGGAGGTTCCTCTGACCTTTGCCTCGTCGCAACCCGACTCCGTGCACCGTTCAGCTAGAGCATGTAATGAGGTACAGATGCGACAGATAGGATAATTAAATACACACAAATATTTGAGGGACTTTCAGGTTGTGACCAACTGATGAAGGCAGCAAACTCTTGATTGGGGCTGCTGTCTTTGGGTTTGGGGGTGGGTGGGAAGAGGGGAGGAAGAGGAGCACGCAGCGCGTTAGCCTTCCTTCCTTTCACTCTGTTTTGCTGGACGACCAGATAAGCGCTTCCTCAGGAGTAAATTTGTGCAAACACTTGATTTATTTGGTTTGAATATTGACTTAAGTGAAGACTCAGTTTGGACTATACCACATGTGAATTTTTATTTTTTTTTTAATTGCTGAAATGAAAAGAAAATGTGTTGAGTTCAACGACGCCCGTACAGAAACCAGTCCAACAGCCCTTGCAGGCACTGCCATGGGAGACTGTGATAAAAACCCTTGTTTTCTCTGGGGGGTTCCTCCCCTGTATCCACCTTCCCAGGCTGGTGCCCTGGATGCCACCTTACGGGATGTTCTAGAGTCAATATAGGGCGTAGCAGGGCTTTGCTTTCCTTGCCTTCATAAGAGGATAGTGTGGAGAAGCTGGCGCTGTGTCCTCAGCCAAATCTTCATCTACTCGCCCCACATTTCCCATGGATGTGGGAGCCTGTCTAGCATTCTTAGCTTTTTGCAGAGTTAAAGTCACCCCTTCCCTCAAGGTAGGCATCACCTTGCAGCACCCACACGTTGCTCTGGGAAAGGACAAAGCTAACAGGTCTCACTTGATACTTACCAAGAGAGACCGTGGCTGTGCCGTCAGGAGAAGGCGGTTTTGGCTGAAGGTCGTCTTGGGCAGTCCCAGGTCTGCACGTCAGGAATACATCTCACCCGAGGCTGCAGTTCCTGGCAACCTCAGCCTGCTCTTAATGCCAGCTGGAAGGCTCCCGTCAGCTCCCAACAGGCAAAAACTCATCTAAACCCCCGGAGTTGTGCAGCAAGAAGGTGCAGTGCCGTTGTCACTGTGAATGAATGTGGGCACGGCCACCACGCCGATCTCGTACGGAGAAATAATTCCCAGAAGAGGCACTGGGGTGGGAAGCGATCTATCTTCACCTTGCACGGAGGGTCCAGATCTCATAGGAGACATTTGACTGCACTGTCCCACAGCTATGAGTGTCTTCTGAGTCTCCACAGCTGAGCTGAAAAACTCTTGTGAGACTTGGCACATCTTGTATCTGGCTGTAGTGTTGGGAGAAGAGCGTGGTGTTCAGGCCAGACCTGGAAAATCCTCAGCCAGGCAGATGAGAGGAGATGGGGCGAGCAACATCGAGCTGCTCAGGTGCAAGTCTCGGAGCAAGGTCCTGGAGCTGACTCCAAGTGTTTCATGACTGCTTTGCAAATGTGACTTTTTTTTTACCATAAAGCACTGAAAAAAAGAGGGTGAGACCCAGCACGCGCTGATGCTCTGAAGTTCTATATAAATTACATTGTACGTAACACATGCTTGCTAATTTCATTAATTTTTAAACAAAGGGCTACTGCCCATGCAGAACAGCCCAGAAAGTCCTGCGCCGTGTCTGCAGGGCTTTCTCTTCTCCTTGCTTTCCTCCTCTCCGCCTTTCAGAGGTTTCCCTCTGAAGCCCGGCTGCTGGGTCAGCTCCTGCGCAGCCCGAGACAACGCCGTGCTGACAGCCGTGCTGCAGAGTTCAACTTCCAACACACAATTTTGTGGCCCATCCAAGTGTTTGGCTTCAAGACAAATACATGGGAACACGGCTCCAAACACCCGGATCAATCCCCTCAATAAGATTTCATGCATTTTCAAATGGTATCCGTCTTGAGTTGGAAAACAAAAAGCAAGGAAAAGACAACAGCTAAAAACCTTCCCAGTGCATAAAGTGAGAAATGTGGCTTTAATTTAGACAACTAATCGCTTCCAGCTGAACCAGCCATTAAAAACAGTTGAAGAATTACAATGTAAATAGATTAATGCAGACAAAGCAACATGTGCGCTATTCCATGTCTTCTCGTTACCTACAAAATACTTGGGCAGTGACACACTGTTAGTCTAAGCCACTTGTTAGGTTCTGTGCTAATCAGCTAAAATTAAATAAACATGACTGATAAAAATGACTGTTGTGTTTGAAAATTGATGCACCAACAGAATTTACTCCAGGAGATAATTACAGATGATTAAGTAACAAAGAAATAATTCCTACAGCAAAGGGGAAAAGCCCGCCGTGCAGGGAAGGGGCATTTCTTCATGTGCCGTCCCTTTCTCCTGGAGGGATGAGCCAAAGCTGCAGGAAGGTCTATGGGTGGGCAGAAACCCCAAAGGAGCCTTTCTACCCCGGGAATCTCCAGTGACAGACTAAAAAAGGGCTGCAAAATCAGTATTTTGCTGTTGGAAGAGCACATACCTGGATTGTACCTCCAGCATGCCCCTCTTCCCACCCAAGGGATCAATCTCTTCATTCAAATTTGTGCTTTTAAATGCAAAGCATTGCATAGAAGTGCTCACAGGTGAACCATGTATATGATAAATGTGATGTATTTCTAAATAGCGTTGTTAATTTAAATAATAAAGCCAATTTCCGTTGTCATCAGAATGAGAGAAGATTAAGACTCATCTTCTAAAATGGAAAATATTCTTCAGGTAGTCTTTTTAAAATATTCATTCTTAAAGCAATTTATTATTAGAACAGTAATATTGACTGGAAGCCTAAGAAAGGGAGTGTTTTCCAAAATAAAGAATAAATATGGGGGGGGGGTTTTTTTTCATTTTTTTTCTTCTCCACAAGTCCTGCTGGCAGGACCTTCATGGTAATAGAGACATCCAAGCAGCTGTCAGGCTGACAGACATAAATGAATGAAAGGTGTTCATTTGCAAAGCATGGGATCGTAACGATGAGAACAACAAGGCCCTTGTTAGTCACAAGCGAACTTTTATCATCACCTATAAGACGACCTGCTCGTCGGGGAGCGAGGAGCACGGTGCGGCGGAGGGGCCGTGTTTCGGGCTGTATCCCGGTGCCAGGCTCGCTCTTCCAGGGGTGACGGCCCGCTGGGGTGGGTATTTCCAGAGAAGCACCATGCAAACGAGACTTTTAACTAAGAAGCCATCGTCCTTCGCTTCTCTCCCTGATGCCTTCGCAAGGTTTCCAGGGAAGAGCTTGAATCTCAGCGGTGAGGGCAGGAGGCTTACGTGTATCTTCTTGTAAACGCCAGCAGCACCGCTCATCTTCTATGTACAACCGTGCAGGTTAAACGGGCACGTTCAGCAAAGCTCGGCGTAGGTGGTTTCAGTGAAGCCAAAGAGCTCTGGCCGCTGGGAACAGCCTGGACATCTCCCCAAAAGCTTGGCTCCAGCAAAGCACTTAGAACCCCGCTTACGCTTACGTCCAAAATACCAATTATTTCCTGTCCTGGGACCCTAATGTACATGTGAGGAAGATAAAACCACTGTCTACTATTAGTTTTGCTGGGGTGTTTTAAAAATGCTAGCTCCAATCAGATGAGATGTCAGCACAGGCACTGCTGGCACAGCCCGTTGCGAGGACCGAGTCCCTAATAGGTGACGGGAGACTTTAACTGGACACGTTGCCCGTGTTGGTGTTTGCAGGAATTGGAAACCTGAAAGCATGTTCGCTCCAATGAGAGAAAGAGGTTCCTGCTGTCCTGAGTGCAGCAGACATGAAATAAGTAATTTGTCACATTTTACTGTGATAAATGGAATATTTTGTTGCAAGGAGCCCTATTATTAAGCTGACTCCTCTGCAGATCTTAACACAGGCATTTCAACATAACTCTTTTGCATATTTTCTTTAGCACACTCATATCCTTCAGTATCACACCGAAACACATGTTCAAGTCGAGATTAGCCCCTATGAAATGAAAATCGCTTGGGGTGCGGAGGGGGAAGTGGAATATTATTCTTTATCCTGAATTGAAATATTAGAAGCTGACTTCTGAATTATACTCTGGGGTTACCAAGCTATAATTGAGATTGAAATTGGTCCGCTATTTTTGGTACAGCCTGGAAAGCTCCGAGTCTTATTCCCATTTGTGCCAGTGGAAATCCCCACCCATCATCTCAAATTCTGCTCTGCCTGCACCTTCGGGGTGAAGAGTGCCTCCCTGGCTCCTTCCTCTCCCAAATAATGATAAATGACAGCTAGTCAAAATTGTAGCTGGCTGTTGCTCCTCGCCAAAGAGACAAGAGGCAGGTGAGAAGGGGCTTCTGCCCCGAAAGCTGATTGACAGGCAGGGTCAGGATGGGGGGAGCATTTGCTGGACCCTGTCAGATCATAGGGAGCTGCTGACAGCTCGCGCCGCAGTTCGCTTCCTTCCCTCGCCAGCAAGATTTATGCTGCAATTCGGAGGGTGCTAATTAAAGTTCGCTTTGCTTAGAAGAGCCTGGTAAAAAAAAAACAAAACAAAACTCTCCCAAATTACTATGTGCTCCTTTAAATCTAATTTTTCCTTCTGCAGGTGCTATCTAGAGGTCGTTGGGTTTTGCTGGAGGAACAATTAGCAATGCTTCCTAACGCTTCAAAATATTAAAGCAAAGTTGATGTGAGTTTGCATTCCTCAAGCCAGCACCGTATAGCAGCAAACAGCGTTTCTCAGCAGATAATTAGCAATCAGCTCAGAAAGCTGCTTATTGACTGGGAGAGGTGATATCGGGACATGCCTGATGTGGGCTGGCTCTCCGGCAGCTCCCGGGCTGGCCGAGGCAGAGCCATACTACGAGGAGCTCTTGGTTTCCCACCCAAGTGCAATTTAGAGCGCCAAAAGGACACGGACACTGTGCATGGCCTCCGGGCTCTTCCAGAGCAGCAGAAATCCCCTGGGAATACACTCCACGGGTGTGTCACAGACAGTATGGTGCCTATATGCGGCGGTGGAATGGACAGAATTGCTTCCCAAAACAGATTAATCCATGGATTAATGGTTAACGGGAGCCGCTGTCTTTGGGACTGTCCTGCCAGAATCAAACGATAAGTTAGTATTAAATGAATAACTCACAGCAGCCAAACTTTTTAGCCTTCTACTAGTCTGGCACATTAAAAGCTGAAATAGTACGATATGTTGTGAAATGTCAACTTTACGGTGAAAAGGGGCAGAGCACGACAGGCAGCCAAAAAAAGGCTCGATGCACTGACGGCACTGATCCATCATCACCCCTCTCCGTGACCAGCCGCCTCCGAACGGAGAACGCTGACCTCCTGCTCCCACCTCTGACTCCGGGAAGAAAGGAAAAGCCGAGATCACTGAAAAAACCCTTCACTGCTTCAGTCCTGTACGCTTCTGTTAAAGTTATTGGCTTTCGGCCGTATCCTGGCCAGGCTGCAAATGCAAAGCATCAGTCGTGCCCTGGGCAGGTCTGCCTGCACCCTGCCCTCGCAGAGACCAAGGCAGGGTTTCTTCCAAACCCCCTCCAGGTGATTTCTACTTCCACGCCAAAGGAAACACCGGCGTCACCGTGTTTTAGCTCAATTCTGCTCGCACTGGGCTTGATTTTGGGCAGTGCTGACCATCTGCAGCCCAGGAGCGGCTGTGGGGTGACACTTCCAAAGTGGGATGTCACCTCAGCTCGCGGTGGCTGTCATCTGTCCACGCTTGTAAGTGCGATGGAAAAAAAATCATGGAAAGATAGGGAGGAAGCAGGTCCTGCTTCTGCCTTCTGCTACAATCCTTCAGCATCAAAATGGTTTAAAGGCAAGCCAAAAGGAGACAAAAAGGGCTGTGGCTGAGGGGAAACGAGGTGGCGTGGGATTTCCCGGAGGAGCTCCTTGGTTTGCACCGGGAGCAAAGCAAAATACAAAGTGAGATTAACAAAACAAAACGAACAGGAAAAAAAAAAGAAAAAAAAGAAAAAAAAAAGAAGCAAATGGTCTGTGATAACCCAGATCTCATTGTTAAATGTTATCGGTGTCTACAGGTTACTGGAAAAACAAAAGGGCCAGATGGCAGCCCCTCGCCGGGGCAGGGCTGTTTGCTAAGGGCTGCGGGCAGCGGCAGCCCCGGCACTGCCCGGGAGGGAGCAAGATTCCTCCCGAAATCCCAATTCCAGATCTGGGAGCTCCCCACAAAGGTGCCCTGGCAGCACGATGGACGCTCCCGGTGTACCCGCACGGAGCGGGGAGGTGAGGAAGCTGCTCCGCTCCCCCATCCCGGCTTTCTCTGTTTTGTCCTTTTGATGCTATTTTTCTGATTGCTTTTTTAAACTAAAATTGCTCATGTGAGTGCTGGAAGCCAAAGGGAGGTAAGGTGTGAGCTGGCCCAGGCTGCTTTCAGCAGTCCTTGCTCTCACCTTGATGGCCGTTCAAGTCTAATGCCTCGAAATCTGTGGTGGTAAAGCGCATAAATCAGAGAAATAGTCATCTCTGCATTCCTGTGTCACAGAAGGTAAAAATCCTCTATGGAAAATCAATGCTGTAAGCTAAAATCAATAAATCAATGAACTTTAACTTCAAGCCTGTATTTCAAAACCAAAGAAAACTTCCTCTTGCTTTAACCCTCTGAACAAACAAATCGATTTTATCTTTTATTTTCTAGAAATGTGGATAATTATCTCTCAATACCATCAGTGCAAAACGATATCTTAATAAATTGTTTCCACTACTTCAGGGAAGAGGTGTGTTAGTAGGGTGGGATCGGGATGCTGGGAGGGAGGGAAGAGGGCACAGAGCTGGAAAGAGAAGGGCACTAAATTGACGGATAATAAATATTAACCAATTAATGAAACGGTTGATAGATTTAGTCATGTCAGTGAAGGCTGTTAACGAAGTGATGTTGCTGTTGTGAAAAGCAAACGGACAGGCAGAACTGACCTGGCCCTAGAGAAGGTGTTGAATTATTTTTTTGCATCATCTCAGAGGGAACCAGCGCTCAGTGCATCACGCGTGAAACAAAATGCTACCAAGGCCACTAAAGGGCTTTTTATGTAATAACTTTTAAATATCAGGGCACAGGACCTGCATCCCAGCACAGAGCATGCCACGAGGGGATGCTGCTGAAGCCCCAGGAGGGACGCTGGGTGCACAGGGTGCAGAAGCCACGTGCCGTCCATGGGAAGAGGGTTTCTTCATCGATAAGGGCTTGGGGGTTTCGAAGGGGCTCGCTGCAACCCGGAGGGACCACCGGAGAGCCGTGACCTCCAGCCCTGCGGCACCGGGGGAGAGCAGTGCTCGCCGGATGGGAGAGGAGGAGTGGGACGGCAAGGATGGGGATCCACCGCCGGGACGTGGTGGTGGCATCCAGGGAGCAGCACGGGGTGGAAATCGCGGCGGTTGTGTTGGGAGCGTTGGAAACACCCACAAATGAAGTACGTGCTAATTCTTAACACTTTCGGCGTACTAGCACGGTGCTCAGCCTGCGCCACGGGGACGTGGCGGGGCAAATGAAACAAATTACCAAATCGCAGCTCTGCCTCCCTCGTTTCCCCCCGGGGCTCTCCGCGTCCTGAAGATGGATTTGCAGACGCATGCCAGCGAGTGGCCGCGGCGCAGCCCCGGCATTTCCCGGCGAAGCTGCCTGAGCGGCGCGCGTCTGCTGGGGGAGAGGTATCCCCTTGCAAGGAAAACACGGGGCAGGTGCGCGTGTTGGGAATAGAGCCCTTCAGAATTAACAACCTGAAAGAATTTGATGGAGCTCAATTTATCGATCGGTGCAAACAAGCAAAAAGTATGTCGGGTTGAGATGATTAAATGCGATGGGGTCTTTTTTTTTTTTTTTTTTGTGAAACCGGTGAAAAATACCAAAGCCATGACCGAGGAATTAACATGCAGCTTCTAAACATGCTGCGGGGAAAAGTCAAGGGGAAGCAAACAAAACCCAAAATAGATTTATCTCCAAACGTCCCGTGAAGCCAAGGAATCTGCTGATATAAACACAGGAATTGAAACTGGCCACATGAAACAAAGCTCCGCTTTCAGTGGCACCTGGGGATGGCGAGATGGAAGTAATTCCTCTTTAATGAAGATATTGTTATGTGTCTGAGGCTTTCGGCAGAGCAGCAATCTCCGCTGCCTGGGAAAAGAGGGGATTAAGTTACAGACCGGCTCTGCTGGAGGAGAAACCCCCTGTTTTAAGCAAAACCTTCGCTGGCGTTATCTGTTTAATGTGTTGCACGCCATTTGCGGCATAAACATTTCCAGTTCATTTTAATTTCATATCGTAGGAGAATAATAAAGACAGCAGGGTTATTGGTCGCAGCTGCGTGAATGTGGCAAATGTAACTTGAAGAATTATTCTGTCAAAGAGACAGAGCCAGATATTATTGTTTTTTCCCTTACAGTCTTGCCAGCAGTTAAATCGGGGATTTTATTAAAAATATTCATGTAATTAAAATCTATAGTCTTGAAAGCCTTTATAGGAACTGGAGTTAAACCAAAATAACACATTTGCATTCAGATGTTGTGGGTTCATAACAATATGATGCTGCCTTCAGTTAATAAAGCAAAAAAAGAAGGTTTTTTTTAACTTAAGTGTTACATTTTAAAATTTAGGCAGCTTTGAAACGTGCAGTGGTTGAAACAGCTTAAAAGGACAACCTTTCTAGGAAACGTTACATTTGGTTATAGAAATTCATTAGTTATGATCTGGGCAACTGGTGTGTCCTGCGAGGGAGAAATGAGTTTTATTCAGCACACATGTAGTTTTAACAACCAATGCCCAGGTTTTCAGCCGTTGTCCATCAGCGTGATGGATCGTCCTTCCCTCCTCTCACTTCCCAAACCCCAACCCCGGCTGGAACAGAGAATTTTCCCAAAGTGAAGGAAATACCCCTGGCGTAAAGCAGACCAAACAACCACCCAGAGACGTTTCTTTTTTCTGCCTTTTTTTTTTTTCTGCTTTTTCTCGAAGCTTTGTCCAGTAATAAACAACTGTTTCAATCTGCTGCGCTGATCAAAAGAAATGTTTTAATCAGTCCCAGGCAAAATATCATGCTATTATGTTATCACTGGAGCAAATCATCAAAAATACAAAACAAAAATATCGGTTTAATACGCTCCAGATCAGGAATGTCTTGAAGAAACTTGCCTTCCTCACAGGTGTGTCCTATTTTAAGAAAAAAAAAAAAGAGGAATTAAAGCGCGGGGGCTGGCGCTGGGGCGAGTGTGGCTGTCAGGGCAGAAATGCCGAGATCAAAACTGACCAAGCCCAATTACTGCAAATAAACCGCTCAAAAAGCTTTCCCTTACCCCAGGGATGTTTTGATTAATTTTTTTTAAACTGACAAATTATCTGAAAATCACTCATCTGTGCTTTCACCTGCTGTGAAGCAAATCCACGGGGAGAGCTCCGGGGACACCGACCTGGTCCCTGCTACCTCCAAACCGTGGCCCTGGCTGGTGAGGGATGCATCCCCGGGGATTCCCAGAAGCTTCCAAATTTTGGAGACAGTTTTCCCACCGGGAGCAAGAGCAGGGTCTGGATCCGACGCGGGGTGATGGGAACCGTCAGCAGATGCAGGAGCATCCCTGCCCTGCGAGCCTGATGCGTGATGGCTAGCAGAGGTGCTCGCCATCTCCTCCGAAAATTTCAGCTTGAGCAGAGCTGGATCTCATTTCCATCCTCTGCTCTGTTCTGTGTCCAGGAGACCTACCCAGTGAAATTCCTACTTTTTATGGCCCATGATTCCAGCTGCATGAATGATACTCGAAAACAATTTAAAAATAAGTGATCTTTTGGTCATTTGGGAAGCTCAAGTTTGGAGCAGGGTGCTGCGGCTGTCTCACCAGCCAGACCCGGCAACCACGCTCCTCAGATCAGCAGTTAATAGGATGCGTTTCTCAGATGGACCTTTCATACACGCTGGATTGAAGAAATCCCAACTGTCCATAGGGTCTTCGAAGCGGCGAGAGGAGCCCGGCAAAGGGGAGAGGTCCGCACTGGCACACGCGGCTCTCAAACACCGTCCAAACCCATTTGACCAAAAACCATCTCAGAAAGGGGGGACGTCGGCTTGGGAAGGAGGAACGGCAGCGGGGATGAAGCACCCGGACCTGGCCGGGTCCAGATGAGCTCTTCCCTGTCCTCTCCTCGACATCCCTTGCCTCAAGAGCTTCTCATGCAATTGCAACGTCCAACGTGGCAAGCGTCAGCGCTTTCAAAGCACGAAGGCTTTTGAAACGTTGGGTTTCGTTTCACTTGGAAACGAAGTTTGGGGCTTTGCTTTGCTTTGATTTGGTTTAATCTTGAAAATCTTCAGGAAACAGAGTTGTATGTCTTCTACCAGTCTAAATTCTTAAATTCTGGTAGTATTGAGAAGCAAAAGGGCTGATGTTATCCATTAGAATAGCCCAGATAGAGACATTATTCTGCTTTTATGAAAGCCAAAGGCCAAATTCATATTTATTTGAGCTGCAGCAGAATCTGGCTTATATCCTGGACATTACAACATATTGTTTCAATCTATATTTTTATTAGCAATATTGATAACGTTAGAAGAAATACGATACAGGAAATAACTTATCAACTTTGATTAATTTTACAGTAAGACTTTTAATGAAGATAAAAGAAGAATTCGGCAAAGGGCTGAAGCTAACAGCGTTGCTGGTAAAGGGAGACATGCGGTACCTGCACGTCCTGAGCGGGGCAGCTGGATAGTCAGCATGGTTTTTACTCCATGGAAGAAAAATAGTTGGCGATCAATTTTTTTTTAAAGACCATTTGTTCTCCGCTTTAAGTTTATTAACACTTTCCTACGTAATGATTACTGCGAGACTGTAGAAATGAAGATATTTGTGATGAACCTAAATTAAATCTGTTTGTTGCACACAGGCAGTGGTGCCTGTAGCTCACACTCCTCCTTTTAAAGCCCCGGGCAAATATTCATAGGGAAAGACATGTGAAAAGCTCTCATTGCAGGGAGAAAAAACCCTAATTCCAGCCCCTAAACCTCAAGTCCTGCAAGAAGATCAGCTCTTACTTGACTCACTTGAAGGCACCTTTGAGATAGGGAGGTTTTGCCTTCGAGCATCCCTGCAGCTTTGGGGCGTGTGGGAGCTTTCCAAGCTGCCAGCCTTCCCTCCATCGTCTGATATTAATTCTTAGTTTAAACACTGTATTGCTGTATTATGAACAGTTTAGCACTTGAAATGTTCCTCTGTATCTGGATTTATGCTCTTCTTTGTTTTTTGTTTTTTTTTTAATTTAAAATGGCAGTCTGCATGGAGGGCATCATGGTGCCGGTTGAGGATAAACCAGTCCAGCCTCCTAGATCTGTCCACTTTGTCCTGGTATTGAAGACCCCCATGAAACACAATCCCACCCCCAAAATTTACCCAACTGCCTTAAATATACAGGGCTTTTTCTGCAGTGTGTTTAGCATCCCATCAAAAGCAGAATCTCCAAGATGTTTAAAGTAACCTAAGATGGAAGATGATGGTTAAAGCCACCGAGTGCTTGGGGTGAGGTGGGCACAGCCAGGGCAGCATCCGACTGTACAAACAGGTATCGCCGTCCTTCCCACGGCGATGCTGACTGGTGTTTAATATCGTGTATTTGCAACCTTCCCGGCGAGTGCAACGGCGACGAGCATCTTCTCCCAAACCTGAATAAAAAAGGGTATTTCTGCTGGTTTCAGGCTACAGGTCCATGGTGAAGGGATGCAGCAGCTCATTGCCGGAGCAGAAGGCAGCATCCATCCCCAGAGCATCATCTGAGTAATAGCAAGAGTAACTCTAAGTAACCGTGCGAGTCCATTACTCTTTTCTTCCTTTGGAGTCGAGGCCCCGTTTTATTTGCAGGCCTGACTGGAAGCAGATGGACCTGTCAGGGCTCGCTCACGCAGGTGAGCCCGATGGGGCGGATGAGCTGCTAAGTGCTCCCAGCTGCTGGGCAGGGCCCGGAGGAAATTGTTGGAGCTGGGACCCAGCTCGGAGAGGAGATCTGGAGCCAGCGCCAAGAAGGAAAAAGTGAATTTCTCCAAAAAGCCATTCTCTAAAAACCTGAACGAGCGAGGCTTTTAAAATAAGAGAAAATGTCTGAAAACCTCTTTAGTGCATCTAATATATCTTCAGACTTCAGAGAGCTAGAAGGCATCCTAAGCCCCTGCCCCCATCTCTGGTTTTGTTCAGGATCTGCCTCCTTAGACAGCAAATATTATTTTTCCTGGGGGTTCTCCCTTATCGCTGGTGTTTTCCTCTCCAGAAAGGTCTTGAGTTTTACTTGCTGGTTTGTGTCATTTGATTTATAAGCTCACGGGGTCCTTCACAAAACCTGGACTACTTCTTGTACTTAATTGCTACAATAAAATTAAAACTTGGTGCTTTAGAATAAGCAATCTGGGAGGAAATTGTTTGATGTATGGAAGTAGACGGTAGGTCCTTCTTGGGAATGTCACCGAGGGGATGCAGAGGAGAATTGGGTTTATAAATAACTGTAAAATTCAGAAACTACACGAGCTCGGTGAGAGCAGAGCTCTGTTGAGCACGAGCAGCTTGTAGTGCAATACCCAACATCTGCAAAAGTCCTTGCAGCCAGTTTAATTCCCAACAGCCGCGATTGCTGCGCACAGGCTCTCTGACACCGGCTTTAACTCCACGGGGGCCGGGGGGCTGCCATTTGCCCAGACACGGCCGAGCGCAGAAAGGGGTGCCCCGAGCTTGCATCCTAAAATGCAGATCAACGGGCGAAAGAAAAGGTGATTGACAAGTCCCAAGCTTTTATACAGATTGCAAGGAAGGTGTTTTTTCTTGTCCTTTGCAAAATTACTTTAGTTTAAACGCCAGGGACTGCGAAGTGCGGCCCCAGCCATCGAGTGCTCGTAGCACAGCCCCGGGAGGAGTCGGGGGACGCATCCCCCTGTACCCAGTACCCAAAATACATCGAGGGGCCGGGAGAGCGGCCGCGGCGCCAGAGATTTTAAAATTGTGCCTTCAGATGCTGTACCTCTTATTTAGCTTTCTGAGGCATGTTTTAAAAGAGTCACTGCACATTTTGTGTATTCTGGGAGACAAACAGACACCCAAAACTAAGAAGAAAGGACACGTAAATATTGCGGAGTCATCTGTTTCCAATAGCGTGTGTTTACATATTAATGTGCAATACAAATTTGTAAACATGAGCATTTGAAACTTTTGTAGGAACCGATACTGGCCTTTTCCCTTTCTGCAGCTTTATTGGAACAGCATGTCCCCCCTGGCCCCAGCCACACATGTACATCGTTTTAACACTGGATGCATTTCAAATGTTCTGGGTGCTTATTTGTTCTGGTCTATCTTGCTATCCAATCCTCGTTTGTTTTGCATAATTGTGATACAAATTATCATCTAATTACAGACCAAACCTCAGAAGATCAAATGTGAACCGAGGCACTTCGATCAGAAAAAGCTACGTCCCATGCTCCCCTTACACGTTTGGCTTCTACAATAGATGTATTAAATTTGGGTGTGAAACTGGATAGTAAACTGCACCTTGATTAAAAACATTATCGCTGGGGGATTTTTTGTCTCCTTGATTTTTAAATCAGCTTCCCAGTGTCGGAGCACCGAGCCTGTCCCATGTCCCAGTGTCAAGTACGGACGCGGTGCCCTTGGTACGGCCAGTTTTATTTGCCAAGTGCTGTAAATGGGATCAGATATTCCCAAGTAACTTCAAACTCCTCTTGGGAAAAGTCAAATGACTACCAGCTAAGATTGTTCAGCAGGTTTAATCTTTAAAAAAAAAATCTTTGATTATTTTCTCCCTGTTCCCCTTTAAAAATAGCACCGTAATACTGGGTTTATGTTTGTATTCATCCACTACGTCTAAAGAACTGTGAACTTTTGCCATTGCCACAGGTTTCCAAATAATGTTAATGGGAGGAAGTCCAAAGCAGCATGTAATGTATTTGTATTTACAGGCACGTGGTCCGGCTTGAAATATTGACCTCAATTCCCCCAGTTTCATATTTAATAAATTATTATTTATTATACTGACTTACTCTCTCGGGTTCTGCCACTCACCTCCCACCAGCAGCCGTTTTCGCAAGCACCCCTAGAAAGCAGTGTGCAGGTTATCCACTGTTTTGAGCACAGTTTTTCTCATATAAGCAGAACTATCTGTTATAATGTGAGCGACTCAGATAAATTACCATTGCTGGTATGGAAAATACTCCCCTGCCGGGACGGTCAAGAAGCCTTGGCTGGGTCTGAAGTGACCACGGGGGCACCAGGACAGAGAGCTATGACTGCCTGAAAATATCCCCACATCTTTTTCATTCGTTACAATGATTTTTGAAAGGATAAAATCAGGCGGTAAAGGCAAAGGAAATAGAAATGAACCTCAGAGAACCCAGACCTGACAGCTTCATGCCGTGCTGACCTCTCGTATGGAGCAAACTGGTATTTATACGTCTGCCTCACCCACGCTGATGAGCACTGCGTCCTCCCTGGAGCTTGGTGCCAGCACCCGAGGGACACGGGTGCCGGTGTCACGCATCCCTTGCAGGCACCAGGCTCTGGGTGTGTTTTCCATGTGGCTGTGATCGGCGAGGGTGGCGAAAATTGGGCTCTTACGGGACCAGGCGCATCAAAACCCAACCCAATTCCACTGGAATTCGCTGAGCATCGCTGTTGGAGCATACCCCCCAGATGCTGGGTTTGTAGTTTCATGCCAAAAGGCACAGAATAAACAGGCAGCTCTGGGAAATCCCGTGCCCGTTTGCAGACATGCTCCGAGTAGGAATGAGATGGGTCCCGTCAAAGAAAGCATTTGCTCAGCTGTAGTAGATGGAATTTATCTGATCTCAATTTAAATATCTATGGCTGTAAAATTGTCCGTACTGGAAATATCTATTCTAGTCATTATCGGTCATGTTTTTAACTAGACCAACACTGATTTATTGGATCACCAGCTCATGGCCAGCAACTCTGGAATATCTTATACAACCGCAAATATTTGGAAAATTGGAAGTTACCCATTGCATCCACCCACAAATCCGTGACTGATCTGGAAGAGTCTTCCAGTTCCCCCAAAGTATAACCACATGTGGGGGCCGGTACTCGGTCCCTCAGCCCGAGGGGAGTGCTCAGAGATCCGCAGCGCTTTGCAGAGCCCGTTCCCAGCGCCTGCAGCGAGCTCGCCCGCGGGAACTCGGCCACCACCGATGATGAGGGATGGCTTGGAAAGAAGGACTCCCGAATGAAAAAAAAAAGTTTCTTTTCTTTTTAATAAAAATAGTGAGATAAACTGCTAAGAAACAGCACAAGAAAGCAGGTTTGTTCATTTTTACAGTTGTACAGACCGTTTAGCAAGGCAAGCTTGGCCCACCGCTTCATACTGGTATCGTTGGGGGCTCTGAACGCTCAAAGCAGGTAAATTAGGGAAACCAATGTTGTCTGATTTTTAGCAAAGTCTGATGAAAGTAAAAGTGTGAGTTTTTGTTATTTTAACAGCTTTTGACACGACTTGTTCTGTTCTTAATTTGTTGTCTGTTACGGGTGAAAGTAAAACCAAAATTCTGATACCAATTTTGAGTTTTAAACCTGCACTTAATCCCTATATAGTGCTGCATTACATTTGTAAATACAGGATTCTCTTATCTTAATCCCGAAATGCGGCCAGTCCCAGTCAAGCATTATTTTCAAATCTCTGTCATATATCAAATAATAAATTTGGCTTCAGGTAGGGACTGAGCATCAATCAAATAAAGAATAAAAGCTGTGCCCCAATTTATTGCGAGTTATATTGTGCCCTTGGGAGCTAGAGATTATTTACAGGAATAACAAGAATATCCACAGGTTATAATAAAACAAAGAGGACTTTTGGAAGGAATAGAAAAATCTCATGTTTTGGGGCCCATAGTGTTGTAACTCTCCAGAAAAGCTCTGCCAAGGAGCATCCCTGCCCCTTCCCTCGGGCACAGGCTGGCGGATGCGATCCCAGGTGGATCTTCCGTGTCCCCTGGGGCTGAAAGCGCTGGGCAGGAGGGGTGTCCTGCGGGGCTCCTGGAGGTGTTTCATCCCACACGGCTCTCCGAGGTGTATCCCCCACGGTCCCCCAGCATGGATCCGTCTCACCATGGGGGAGATGTGTGACTCCCCATCCCCTGTTCCTTCCCACCACGCCGTCAATGCTGGTGCTGCTCTGCACTACCACCTCCTGGAGATCGCCAGAAGCAGGAGCACGGAGAGGAGGGCTCTTGGGGCACCCCTGCATCAGACTCCACTTTCTCATCCCCACAAGGTAGGAACACATCCATCTTTTACCCTGTCTTTCTTTACCTTGGCAGCGGATACTTGGATTTACATCCCCACTCTGATAACCGAGTCATCTGGGTCCCGGAGAACAAGGCACTTCCTTGTCATTAATTAGGACCCATTAAAGCCAAGGGAACTTGAGAACATGCTCGAGCACTTGGCCAAATATGGCTCCTTTGCTGACTCAAGGTCTCAAATAGTCCCTTTGAAATAAGTGGAAAATCTCAAGTGGGTGAGCAGAAGCTCACTAGGGCTTTGAGCTAACTAAAGGCAAGCTAGATAAAGAGTTTCAGGAAAACATATTTGTAGAAATGTATACGGCTACTTTCCCACTTCAGAGTGCAAATATTAAAAAGGTGACTGTACAGTTTGCTTTTAACCTACAACCATGACATAAATACTACCAAAAGGTATCACCTTGCTGTGGATTATCTCAGACCCTCCACGCTCCCAGATTCTCCACCCTCCCAACAACACGACGCGTTTGCCCCCAAAAAAAGTTAAATGCCTAGACATACCGCTCCTGTACCATGCAGTATTTCATAGTCGATAAC
Organism: Aquila chrysaetos chrysaetos; assembly: GCF_900496995.4. Taxonomy (NCBI): domain Eukaryota; kingdom Metazoa; phylum Chordata; class Aves; order Accipitriformes; family Accipitridae; genus Aquila; species Aquila chrysaetos. Next base: position 2,177,483 of record NC_044024.1, on the reverse strand, counting down.
TAGCAAGCCCTTGGGTATGAAGGAAGGAAAGGCTTGCTTTACATATCAATGCTTAGAAATATTACATAATTCCACTAAAGGCAATGGTTAATTGTCGGGTGCCAGTTAGAGTGATTACATCTGCCATCTCTCAAAGAAGCCGGAATGCTGTCACTCACTTTGAAATGGCTTGCTGCATTCATCAGTCTAGATGGCACAGAGAAGTTATAACCATACAAGCCATATGGAGGATGTAAAGAACAATTAAGTGCTTCCCGAGCAATGGGACTTGATGGGAAAATGTTTCCAGATGCATGTAATCCATACAGCATTTGACTAGCAGAATTGGGTACTTGTAGACATTGCCCGTTTAAGTCTTCAGCTTTAGCATTTTTCAGATTGGTTATGCCGAGGGAAGATAGTTTTGGCATATCCACCATGACGTGGGGTAAAAGATGCGCGTTGGTGCCTCCCAGTTTTTCGTGGCTTGGAAAGATGAGAGACTGTTGTCTTAAGAAGCCCGTAGGACAAATCTTGTAGTAGAGGGGCACGTTGAGGTTGTGTAGGTAGGTCTCGGGGCACGACACGCCAATGTTGCTCGCCGACAAGTGAAACGCAGGAGGTGAGCACGATGGAGAGAGCAGGGGGTTGAGAGGAGAGGGCGTCCCGCCGCTGGAGGTCACCGGCGAAGAACTGGAGCTCCCACCTGAAAGCAAAAAGAGAAATCGGCCAGGCTGGGCTAGCTGATGTTCGCAGCCAAGGAGCCCCTGGAGGACTCCTGCGCCCGCTCCTCAGCGCCCTGCTGCCGGTGTCCATCCAAGCACAAACCCGCCCCAAGAATCAGCTCCTGGAAAATGGGAAGATCTGTCTGTAAATTATATGTCGTTGTTACTTGACACTTGTTTAAGAACAATATCCACACATATCTAATCCCATTCACTAGAGCGGGACAACTATGAAGTTCAGCTCTACACATACAGGTACCTGCCGCGTCTGTGCCTCGCTGTATGACCGATAACCTTCTCCTGTTATACATACACCATTGCTATTTTAGGTTCCCTATTTTTCGTGCAAATTACAGGCAGCTTTTTCCCCTCGTACGCAAGAACAAAAAAACATATTCAGCCTGATGGAGAATTTTTTTGTACTTTCCTGCTCACAGGAATCGACTAATTTGACTTGGCTTCCCATGCAATTTGAAACATACCCTTGAATACTAGAGGTGTCTCCAGAAACTTCAAATGCACATGTCATTTTAACATTCTCCTTTCTGAAATGAATCAATGAACACTTTCATAATTTTGTAGAAAAGCGACACACGTGTGAGCGCTGCCGAGGCCACTGGTGTATAACATCACTGTTCAGCACTGGCTCGCTGCTCCTCCGGAGCAACATCAAGAGCAAAAACGAAGAAGCAGCGGCTGCTCTGGCGTGGGAATGGTGCTCTGGAGCGGCCGGCCCTGGTGCTAAACAGATGCTGGTTTCATCTAACTGCATTTAAGAGCCGTATGTCTCTGCTGCACATTCATTACCACATTCTTCCAGAGGGTTGGTTGGGTTTTTTTTCCCCCCTTTATTTTCATTTCTTACCAAAGTCACTGGGAAAGGAAGGAAGGGAATGCAGATCCATTTTTCCTCTGTGTTTTTCTCTATTTACATTTAATTCCAAGTGATGCACTGTCTGGATGTGGTCTGGTCAGACTTTACATGCAATCAGCAACACAGAATCAACTGTGTAACCAAGCCATATCTGCTAGTACATCAAACCTTAAAAAACCAGAAAGATTTTGGACGTGGTGCAAATTAAGTTTGCAAAGTCCCAGCAAACGGAGTATCTTACAGGTTGGGTAACACGCAGGCAGCACCTAGTTGCAATAATCCAGGAATATTTTACGGCTCCAACGTCTCACCCTTCCCCGCTGATGTCAGCGGCTGTTTCACTACTGACATCAGCAGGAGTGGATGCAGGGCAGGGATCCGGTCATCTCCCGATGTACACGTCCTGACGTCCTCCCAGGACTCAGGGACTCTGGGTCATGTAAAATGATGTGATTGAGGCGATATGTGTGAGTGCGAGGCAGCAAATGAATCCCTGTGCAGCTAGCTGTAGCAGAGCAAAGGAGTGTTAGTATTTGCTTCAAGGTATCCTAAGCAAAAATAGCACAGGATTGTCAGTACAAGTTTGGGAATGGGGATCACCGTGGGGAGGACAGAGCAGCTCAAAGAGCAGATTCTTTCTGCTGTTTCTATTAGGCTTAAAAATCCCAAATTTATGGCCAGTTCTTCCTTTAGCATATTGTTCATGCTTTCTTTTAATTTACCTTCTGGTTTTGGGGCTTCAGGATTTCTGTTTTTCAGCTCTTCTTCAGAAATACAGTTTTATTATTAGTGGAATTGGAGATTTTGTTATATATACATTGGTCCAGAAAATTAACTCTGAAGAAAAATACCAATTGCATTAAGACTAGCAAAAAAAAAAAAAAATATCCCAGGGAACCCTATTATTGTAGCATCTGTACAATAATCAAGGCAGTTGCTGTTCTCTCATTCCCCACTGCAGCCCATCATCCATCAGCTCCGCTCCTCGGTACTGCATCCCAGCCTGCAAAACGGGTTCAAAGGCGCTTTTTTGCATAAAGTGTTTTCTAAATAAAAAAAAAAGAAAAAAAGAAAAAAAAAATCTAGTTCTCTTTACAACCTGATAAACCTCTTAATTTCTCCCAAGTCTGTTTTTTTTTAATGTCTCCACATTTCTGCGCCTGTACCACATGGATTTCTGCTGGGATTTTTGCAGTATTTCCCCGCAGAGACAGGAGTGATTTGGTGTGCCCCAATATTTTGAAGAGTTCCTAACAGAAATGGGAGTTAAACCAGCGACTTTAAACCCAAACTGGAGCGCTCCAGCTTGCAAATGCCCTGTTAGTTTTTTCCTTCAGCGCTATGAATAATCAGTTTTCAAATAATACTTCCAAAAGCCTTTTTTTTCTGCAAAAAGTCCTGTAAGAGACCGACGGGCGCTTGTCAGGCAGCGGGAGATGGTTTTCCCTGAAAAACTTTTCCCTCTTCCCTGCATTCCTGCGGAGTTAACAGACTGTGGGACTGCTCCATCCTAAAGAGCTGATAATTTTATTTTCTGGCGCACAACGCGTTTGCTCGCACCGAAGCCGCCGGCTGCAGAGGACCCCGGCGGTCATTATGACCGCGGTTTTAGCTAATATTCTCAAAATTGTTAGAAACAATTAGTGTAACGGGATCAAAGCCGTAACAACCCGACTCTAAACCAGCCTCCTGCATACTCAGATTTTTTTTTCTGCCCCGCTAAATCCGATTTCTGCCAGGCGACGAAGGCAGACCGCGCCGGTACCCTTCTCTTCCCGGGCCGAGTCCTCCGCTCCCCAAATCCATTTTAACAGGAGTTTTGCCTGAAAACACGTAGAATTGGCTTCCCAAAACGTTACGCTGGCCGCCGGTTCGTTTTTTCTGGACCCACCTCTGTCATCTTAATGGTTTAAGACCCCCCGGTCCCTCGGAGAGCTCCGGCCGTGCGGCCGCGGCGCAGCCCCGAGGCGGCGGGGAGAGGCGGGGTAGGAGAAATGGCAGCAAGAGGGACTTACCCTGGCTGTCTGCGCCGAAAGCCTTGAAATCCAGGGCGAGGGGGGGCCGCCACGGGTAGGTGTCCAGGAGCCCGTCCAGGACCCCCCTACGGGGGGGGGGAAGACCGGGCTAAGCGCCGCGGCGCGGCCGGCGGCCCGACGAGGAGGGGGGATGGTGGTCCCGGCCCTTACCTGTTCCTGCCGGGATCCCGAAAACCTTTGGCGAAGGGATTCCTGTCGATTTTCAGCTTCGTGATCTGGGGAGGGGGGGGGATAAAGGGCCATTGGGGTGCGGGGGGGCCGGCACCGACCGCCGCAGCCGTCGGGGCTCTCCATCCCCCCCCCCAGAGCCCCGCGACCGTCGGTGTCTCCATCCCTCCCGGTCCCCGGGACTGTCGGGGGTCTCCATCCTCCCCCGGATCCCGGGACCGTCGGGGTCTCCATCCCTCCCGGTCCCCGGGACTGTCGGGGGTCTCCATCCTCCCCCGGATCCCGGGACCGTCGGGGTCTCCATCCCTCCCGGGACCGTCGAGGTTCTCCATCCCTCCCGGATCCCGGGACCGTCGGGGTTCTCCATTCCTCCCGGTCCCCGGGACCGTCGGGGGTGTCCATCCCGGCCCCCCCCCGGTACCTGCTGGTTTTGGTAAGCCGTCACGGTGGTGAACTCGGTCTCCTGGAAGGAGAAGGTGTGCACCCCCTCGGCCGGCAGCGACTGGATCTGCGCTAGATCGAAGCGGGAGTCCTGGGCGATAACGTGGACGCGGGGCTTGTACTTGTGCATGGACTGCAGGATGATCTGTGCGGGGGGGGGGGGGGGAAAGGCAGGCTGAGCCCCCCCCCCAGAGGGAGAAAGGCAGGAGGAAAACCCGATGGGAGACTCGGGTGGGAGCCAGCCCTCAGCCCCGGGGCAAGAGGGACCGGTCCCCCGCCTTGGCTGGGGTGATGCTCTGCCCCGACCCCCCCCACACCTACGTGCCCCTTGTCGTCCATCTCGTTGTTGGTGAGCTTCACCCGGTCGAAACTGATGATTTGCCTCATCCAGGTCTCCCCCGAGCAGGGGGAGTCGGGGTGGATGTAGAGCCGGGGGGTGATGCAGGAGTGATCCGTGTTCCCCGCCACCATCCACTGCGAGCTGTGATAGACGTACCTGGCCCGGGCCGGACCGCGGTCAGCCGGCGGAGACCCCTTCCCCGACACCCCCCCCCCGCACACCTATAGATTCTATACGTCCATGCCAGCCCGGCAGTTCCCCCCCCTCCCTCTCCCCATGTCTGTGCAACCCCTATTTCACATAGGCGCACTGATGGGACTGAGCAGACGGCAGCAGGAGGGATCCCGCGTGGGTGGGGGGGGTGTTCGTGGGTACGGGGGGTGTTCGTGGGTGGGGTGGGGGGGGGCTGCCCCGCCGGTGTGTGTCCCCCCCCCTCCCCGGGCCCGTACCTGTATCTTTTGGAGTCCACCGGCACGACGTCGATGGCGATGTAGTATTGCTTCAGCGGCTCCAGCCCCTTCACCTTCACCCTGACCGACGGGAACATCCTCCTGCGGGCAGAGGGGGAAGGTCCTGAGCAAAAGTTGCCGGTTAAACGGCGAAAAGGGGTTGAAAAAAAAAAAAACAACAGCTAAACGTCCATGGGGAGGGAAAAAAAAAAATCAAACTCAACAAAAATAGCGGGGGAAAGAAAAAAAAGGCAAACAAAGAAAAATATCCCAACCAAAAAATAAAAAAGAAAAAACCACAAAGAAAAAGCAAAGCCACGATGAAAAAAAAAAAAAAAGAAAAACCGAACGAGCGAGGGGGCAAAGGGGCCGTCGGCGCTGGGAAGGGGGGGGCAGAGGGGCGGCCGTGCAGCCGGTACCTGCCGGCCTTGGTGATGATCATCTCGGTGCCGATCTCATGGAACCTCCTCCAGAGCTCGGAGCCCTGCAACTCCACCTGCACCCCGGCCCCCGCCTCCCGGCTCTCGGTGCCGGTTTTAGGCCGCTTTTCTGCGGGAAAAAGAAACGGGAGGGGGACGGCTCGGGAGGCTGCCGGGCCGGGAGGGGGGTGGCTTGGGGTTGGGGGGGTAGGTATGGGGGGGGGAGGCCCCCACCGGTACCAACCCGGCTCCGGGACTCTGCGGTTCTGCCGGCAAGCGAGCCCGCTCTCTTCGTCGCGACCATCCGTTGCCTTCCTCTTGGTGGAGCGTCCCACCAAGGCTTCCACCGAGAAAGCGTGAGCCCGGGAGCTGAGAGCCATCTCCCCCCGCCTCTACCCCGGGTCGGGGGGTGTCCCCGTCGTCCCCCCCCCCCTTTCCCCGGGCGGTAGAGGGGTTCAGGCGGGTGGAGGTGGCGGTTCCATCGCGGTCGGTACCCAACGACCCTCGGTCGGTTGCCGTCGGGGGGTAGAGACCACGGCGAGATCTTCTTGCATCCAACTGAATCAATAGCCGGCTGCAGCTTCCACTGTTTGTTTTGGAAACTGGTGGGAGCATAAGAAACATTGAGTGACATTTCATAGGAGTAACGGGGCGGGGGGGGGGGGGGGGGGAGGGAGGGGAGAGCGGGAGGTGGAGGGGAAGAGCGGGGGAAGAGGAGCCGGCCCCGTCTAGGATCAATAAAAGAGTTACTGTTCTCCATTAAATTGTAAAACTCAAAGAAATTTGACATAATTGCACACTAGGGGCCACTTTTCCAACAAAAGTGCAAATAACGTTTAACCAGAACCAGCACAAAAAGAAAAAAAAAGAAAGGAAAAGGGGGGGGGGGGAGAAGAAAAAGGGAAAAAAAAAGGGGGGGGGGGGGATAAAAGAGAGGGAGAGCCGTGTCTGCCCGGGCCGCCCCGGCGAGCTCCAGGCCTGGGTACGGGGGGGGTTTTGCCAGTGTCCCCGGCTGGTCCCCCCCGGGCTGTGGGACAGCGCCAGACAGGCATTCCGGCTTGACCCCCGGGTTTGGTTTTGGGTTTTTTTTTTGTGTGTGTGTGTGTGGTTTTTTTGTTTGGTTGGTTTTTTGTGTGTTTGTTGGTTGGGGTTTTTTGGTGGGGGTTTTTTTGTTTTTTTTTTTAAAGGCAGCAAACCCGCCCCCGCCCGCCCGCTCTGGCATCACCCCCGGGATGTTTCCACGGCTCCGCTTCAAAGCGCGGCCCCGCAGCGGCAGCTGCGCTGAATTAGAGGCAGAAATCCCAGTTTTCCACTCGGGCAGTTCCTGGGAGCTCCTGCGCGGCCGGGCAGGGCCGGGGCTGGGGCCGGGGGGGGGGCTCCGGGCCGGGTTTGGGGCAGGGGGGGGCTCCAGCCGGGACCCGCAGGTGTGCAGGGAAAGAGCTGCGCTGGATTTGCGCTGTGGCTTTTGGGCCCCCACCGGGGACCTCCCCACCCTGCAAAGGCTTGAACGCACTGCACTGATTTATTTTCCATCCAGGCGTCCTCCCCAGACCCAGCACCAAAGGGGATTCCGGGGTTCAGTCTTTTTTTTTTTTGGGGGGGGGGAGCGGTGGTATTCACACTGAGCAGGGTGGGTGTCCGCCCCCCCCCACCCGCTCATCCTCTGTGCACCCCTCGCCCTGCTGCCTTTCCCTGCACCAGGGAGGTCATAGGATAGATGAGCCTTAACGGAAAAAAAACGTGGAAAGGGATAAAATTCACAGGCCAGCTGAGAAAGCAGGTTGCGCGGGGGGGGGGGGGGGGGGGGGGGCGGTGGGAGTTGCTGCAGGACACTGCGGCTTCGGGGTGGGCAGGGACGGGGTGCAGAGCTCCCTGTCCCACTTCCAAGTGCTCCCGGAGTCTCAGGGGAACACTGATTTATTCAAATGTTTCACTTTTCAGGATTTCTTGCCATATTTGTTAGGGTCCGTGTCCTGCTGCGCGCATTTCTTCCAAGCCCTGGGCTGGCAGCAGAGTGAAAACTGCCTTGTCTTTGTGGAGACAACCAAAAGCAAACATCAGACAGCCGCTATCTGGCAGAAGTCTTGACAAATGTGTATTTTAAATGCCCCAGACTCATACTGCTGTCCTCAAATCCCTACTCCAAGCATGCTCCTCGCTCAGCTTATGATGGGCTTTGCACGTTGATACTCATTTGTACATTTATACACATTTATATGCTTTTATAACCATTTATACTTTTTTTGCACACATTTATACACCCAACTCCTGGCATATCTCACTGGGACAGGAGTTTGTCTCAGGAAAAGGCCTTGGAAAAAGCAAATGGGTGCAGATACGGGTGCTAAACGCTGGAGCTCGACACCCAGCCTGGGGCACCTGGTTGAAAGCTGCCCACTTTTCTGGCTGCTGACTTTTCTCCATGTGCATGGTCCCGGTGCCAGCTCCAGTTCGGACTGTGCCTGAAGTCTGATTCTGGAGAGAAAAGTTGGCATCCCTGTCTGTAAACGGGGCTCTGAAAGAGCCGGCTAAGCTCCTGTTGCACTCACGGTGGAAAACTAACAATGCCGTTTATAGTGGCACTTGGGACAGATGTACATGAGCTGTAAAATAAGTGTATGGAAGGATGTGTCTTGCATTTGCTTCCCCAGGCTTTTGTAGAGCTGCGTGTCCTTGGGGTTATGCAGGAGAGGAGCTAGCCCCGGCCCTGGGGGGAGTGCAGGCATCTCCTAGTGCGGCCTTTGGAGCGGCTGATGGCAATTAACTTTAGATTTCACTTTTATCAAGGGTAACGGTACTTCTCTTCCTTCACAAAGTGCCTCCAAATCCGGAGAGCAGCTACGTCCTGTGGTAATCTGAACTATACGGTGGTTTTGTCCCCGTGTTAGTCCACCCTTCCACCGCTGTCCGCCAGCGGTGGCCCCGCAAAGCCCCAAACCCCGACGACGTGGTTTTCCTTCGTACGAGGCACGTTCAGGTGCTCCTGCGGGATGGATGTCCGACCTGCTTCGCGGGGGGCTCTGCGGGGACGTTATCCCCCAGCCATCCCCATCCACTGGCATGAGAACCCGACAGAGAACGGGGCAGGGGCAGAGACGTCGGGAGGTTATCTCGCTCTGCCCTCACCCCAGGCAGGATCAGCTCCACCTGTGCGGATCTTTATTCCTTCCTACAAAGAGAAATGAGACAAATTTCATAAACATGTTCATAATTATAACAGCATAAGCTCATGATTTAAAAGCAAGGTGAATGACGGGTCCTTCCCGGAGCCCGGACGGGACCGACGCTGCGCTCCCCAGCGCTGATGGAAGCCAGCTGAGGGCATTAAGTGTGAACCTTTATCTCTGCTGACATGACATATTATTAAAAAGTATTTCGAGTAATCTTTTATTTCCTTAGCATTGCAACACATTTCAAGAACTTGGCCGGGGATCAACCAACCCTTTTTAATTTCCTACAATGAAAAATAAAACAAAAATAAAGCCCAATTGAGATGATATAATCAGGAACATTTTGAGGGTTTAGGTCAAATTAATATGTCAGAGAAGGGTTTTCAGGGGACTTGGAGAGCTTTAATCTGTCAAAGACTGACTCAGACCCTTCTTGGGCTTTGTAATCTTATTGTCTTTACCAAATTATGTGATGGTATGTCACGTATTACCGTCACCAGAAAATCGAACAAATAATCATTTGGCATAAAGTTCAGAATAACTAACTTAATTTTAAAGCATGTGTTATACAATATGCCAGAAATGTTTGCTTAACTTGAAAATGATCTTTTAATACTGTCCATTAATCTGTTAAAGCGCACAGGTAAATTCCAAACACAGACTTTCCTGACCACTTTAGGGGCAGACTTCAGGAGATTTAACTGTGTTCAAGCTGCGCTCAGTTTTGCCAAGATTTACTTCGCATTTACCAAAACAAAACAAAACAAAACAAACCCCAAACCAAACCAAACCTGACTTGTTGCTTAGAGGTAATATTTTAATATCACCCGCACTCAATTATGCATCTAATACTTTTCCCTTTTATACCTCCACCTGATATGTCTAGATTTATATAAGGCTGCAATTATAAATTTGGTGCTAGGACATTGTCAGTTCTAACAGATAAACTCGAAGCATTGTTTGTTCTCTGCTTCACAAACTGTTAGTGAGAAAATATTTTTATTTTTTTTTAGCATTTGGGAAAAAAACATGGTTTCCAAACCTGCAGTTTCTAATGGAAAGATGCAGCACTGCATCGTCGTGTACCACTAAACAAGCCCTGACTCCCATAACACAGCCACAGCGATTGCTTCACTAGCATTTAATTAGGCGACGTGCACTCAAGGCTACAAGTGGGTGTGGGTGCATCTCTTTTCCCCGCTGGGTGTATGTAACGTGGGCTGCACTCTAAGCAATTTTTTCGGGTGGTGTAATTCTTCTCCTCTTGCAGAGACGCAGCCGGAGCCAGCAAAGCAGCAAAGCCCAGGCCGGTCCCTTGTCCCCGTGTGCTCTCCGTCCTCGGCCTTGGTGGCACCAACCACATCTGCCCTCACATCGTCCCTTTCAAAATCTTTCCTCTCCCGTAAAAATGTACTTTAGGATTGATTTAACCATGTTTGCACAGGCTACTAATTTTTATTCCAGGACTCACAGTCCAGTTTGTATTTTTTCCGCCTCCCAACTTTACTGTTACTAGTAAATAATTTTTTTCAGATCCCAGCCTATTTGCTTGTCTTGTTGTAAATATAAATGTAAGTGCTGCCTGAAATCTAATAGGGATAAACCTCACACTGAAGAAATGCAAGCTAATATCTAATATTCTGACATGCAAATAGTATCATTTTCTTGGAAGAAAAAAAAATAAACTTCTGGATGATACAGTGTGCCACAAACCGCTGCCGCTATCAACACAAGAAAGGGGTGGAAGATTTGTTATGGGAGTATGTTAAAGCTATAATAAAACAGTTTCTAAATGCTCTGGCTAATACTCAGGCTGTGACTGGAGTGGATGTGTCTGTCAGTTGAATAACCCTTCTGTGGGCTGAAATACCGCTGGTTTGGGTTCTATGGGAACTGGAATTTGCAATATTCAACTTTAATTTTTATAAATGTAACTACCACTTCATATGAGTCATTGACTAATTGCTTATTAACAGATTAACAAATATTTCTTTTTCATAAAAACCAATCTTTTAAATAGAAACTCCTGAAGACTAAGTAAATCTTGGCAGAAAACACCCAGAGTAGCTTATAACAGCGCTTAGGAGATTGTTTTCCCTTACATTCTCAAATGTCCAGTCCCACAGCAAAGCTTTAATTTCACTCTCCACCTTATTTTGCCCATAATGAACTTTGAAAAACCTCTGCTCTTATACCCAAGCACAGTGCGATAGCGAGCGCTCTCCGTCCCCCGTTGGGCTGCGGCACCTCCAGGCCGAGCCCCCGATGTCCGAAGCAGGAGGTGATGGCACGGTTCAGCCCGTCCTTGCTCTCAGGAACACCCCGAATTAATTTCAGGCCAAAAATGGCAGGTCCGTGGAAGAACCGCCCAGCTCACGGTAGTGGACAGCCGGTCTTGAAGTCTCTCAGTTGGGTGACCTCCTAAGGAGGTCCTTCACTGCCACGTGCGCTGAATTAGTTAAAGCTATATTAAAATAAATCTCTGTTATGTTATTTTATACATAAGCCCCCAAAAAGGCTGCACAGGGAATAGGATTAAACTTTAAGGAAATGATTCAGTAAAGTAAAAACAATATAGACAGCATTTGGGGAGAGTTAAATCAAATTAGGGGACTCGGATCACTTCGTGATGAGAGAAGGGTCGGTGGTGTTCCCCACCACAGCCCGTGAAGTCGAGGGAGGGTCAGGAATGTTCGCTTGCCCGTGGGGTAAGGAGGAGACCGCTGTGTGCATCTCTAGTACCAAGATGTGACGTGCCACCACAAGGACTTCCATCCAGCAGCTCTGGCTGCAGTTGCATGCCCCGTCGAGAGCTTTCCCGGGACCGCCAGCGTGGCTGGGGCTGCGTAACGTGGGCTTCTGTCAGGTATCTCCCTGCAACCTCAAAATCTTTTCTGGAAAAGCAAGATTTCTTGGCTGTGTGCTGTGAGGAACATTTTTAGGGTCGTCGTTCCTAGCCCGGCTCCTGGCTTTTGGCTGGTGGTCGTGCGAGAGCAAGGAGAAGCTGCTCCATCCTTTCTCCAACCACCTCCACCCGAGAAGCCCCTGCCAGGCTGGCCATCCCACCGAGCAGCTTTCCCACCACCTTTCCTTCGTCATGACTTCTCCAGAGCCCAGAAATAAGACCAAGACATGGCCCCTTCCCCCCTCTAAGCAAAGGGAAAAAATTCCTGCCGTGTTGAACTTTTCTCATAATACTTAAAGAAAATACTTAAAGAATGTGTAATAATAGGGGATTTAGAGAGAGCAAAATTAACCACACGGACGAAGCAGAAAACCTTTAGAACGGCACTAAAATGTATCCCGCCTGGCATTACCGTGGGGAAGAGCTCCGGGGGAAGAGAGGGTGAGCCCTGTGGTCTGTGGGACCCCCTGTCCCCAAGGTCACCCCCGCTCTTCCCACCGGTGGAGTATAGGGAGGGAAAAGCCAGAGTTCTCGGTTTAGCTGCCAGGGAAACCACACAGGAGAAGTGAAATTAAAATAGTTATGGGGAAGCTGATATTGAGTTATTCTATATTCCCGGGCAGGAGTGAAGTCGGGCAGACCTGGGGCCGTGTTTCCTGCGCTCCCCCCCTTGGCGCTGGGGCCAGGCAGGGTCCGGCCATGGAGCATCCCGGGGTCTTGGGAACCCCAGCCCAGGATTTGCCAGCAGCAAGCCCTTTCACAGGCAGCAATCTGAGCTCAAAAAGCCCCTTTAAAGAGGAGGGTGATGTTATTTTTACAAAATACAGCCTATATCCTGGTTTGCTTCACTTTAAATAGTAACTGGATCCCTTGAGACATCCCCTCGGTGCTGGTGCATAGGGGGAAGGTCCTTTAATGGCCTTGATTGTCTGCTCTGAAAGCAAAAATGGGCCAAAGTCTCCCATGATCGCCAAGATTTGGGGCCAGGGAGGACGAGGGTCCACAGTACCAACAACATGTGTCCCAAAGAAGGTTGAGCTCGCAAAGCCCACCTGAAGGAATGGCCATTGCTATCGGGGTCAAGACTGCACCTCCTTTAACAGGCTGCAATAACTACCCCTCCCTTACCTTCGCCGCACGAGCAGCATCACAGATCCATCTGCCCGGGTACCGGCAGAGTGCTTTTCCAACTGTTTGGGTTCGACCGATTTCTTTCCACCGCCGCCGTCTCTGCACCACCAGCACTTTGCCGGAGGAGTCGGCCCCGAGGCAGGTTTGAGACTTTTCCATCCTTCCCTGCCTGGAAAGATAAACGCAGACTCTGGGCTTAAACCGAGCCCACACCTGGGAGAGATCGACCGGCTGCAGTGAAACTCAGCTTTGTTTTGCTATTCTATCCTCAGTTATTGCGGCTAATTATTGCCTTAAATGCAAACATAGAGGGATGAGAATAGAAGCTTGGAAGGGGTGATGCGTTGGGGAGAAGGACAATAAATCAAAAGGGTTGCAAGGAAGCTTTCACTCATCTTCGAAGCACCAGTATGGTCTTGAGTTGTTAGCTTGCACTTTGGTTAGGAAGTGACTTTGGAAATTAAACAGCAAAGATACGATCTTAATATTTCATAAGATCTGCCAATACAAATATCTGTCGGCAGATATGTAAAATAATAGCTTTAAAAACAAGAAAAAGAATCACATGAAATTTTCTAAGGAGGGTGATGTCACCCCCCCAACCAAGCTATATATTCTTTGTGCTTGAAATTAAAAACGCATGAACCCTCCATGCAAAGCTGGGTGAAACTCTGCTTTTTCAAGCACCCCCTTAGGGATGATGGATATTATTTTCTGGTTTTAATTTTAGAGTAATAAATAAATGTGATTGACTTGCCACCCAATAGCGCCGAGTTGTGCAAAACGGGTAAATGCAATCCGCGCATGTTAATGTAGAGGTCGTTGCTATATAAAGTCTGTCAAAGAAGTCTGTCTATGGCTAGTGTTGCTGGAGCAGGAGAGAGTCAGCATTAGCTGAACTGGTCAAGAAGCTTCAGCTTCGCGAGGAATTTCAGCTCAGAGAAGAGGAAAATCTGTCTCCACGGTATTAACTCCCTTTCCAAAGTTTCCTTCTGGCTGCACCGGGTCACAGGCTGTGGACTGTAAATTATACAGCCGAAAATCAGACGATCTTTTTCAATAAGGGAAGAAGAAAACCATGCAATGATTTAATATATGAAACAGTTCAACCTATGGCTTTCTCTTGTTTGCAAATGCAGACAGTTCTGTTGAGATCCAAAAACCACTCCAAAACATCAAAATTAGCAAATAACCATCTGGCTTGGTGGCTCAACACCTCCCGTGGCCATAAATTCAAATCCCAGCAACATTAGCAGGGGATTTGCTCTGAAAAACAAGCTCTGTCCTTGAGTAATGTAAAAACAAGGTAGAGATGTGGAAGGCTTGTGGGAGAGCTGCGGCTCGGGGTGGAGGTGTCTCCGGCCGAGCATCCGTTGGCTTTCAGCAGGGAACGGGGCTCTTGGCTTGCGAGGAGCATCCCCTCCCGGACTCCCGGTGCCCCATCCCATGGCTGGGCTCCCTGAGCCCTTCCCTGGGGTCTGCCAGCCTCACCCAGCAACATTCCCGTGGCGTTTCTCCATCAGCTTGCTCTGTCCCAGCTCCGAGACTCCGTGCACACTCTTGGGGTTCACCGGAGCCATCGTGGACATGGACCAGTGCTTACCAGCTACCGTTTTCTAGCTAAGGTCTCCAGGATCAAAGCAAGTCAAGCCTGTAGGTGCTAGAGGAAAGATCTTCCTGTCTGAAAGGTAAAATCCTCCACTCCGGCCAGGGTTGCTATGATCTGCAAAGAGTTTTTCCATCCTTCGTTGGAGCCCGTACTGCAGAATGGAAAGATTTGGAGGGGACAAGATAGATTTCCTTGTTATGTGCAATGCAGTGATCTTAGCTCCTTGCCTTGCACATTTTTTTTAGATAAGGTGCAATTTAAAATTAGAAGTATGGAGATAATGTCACTGAGAAGCCTTGTCAGGAGGCAGAAGAGACACCAGTAGGAGCTGTGAAATCCTCATAACCACCGTGCCTCTGGGCACCACGGCCCTGGGAATCCTCGAATCAGGACCTTGGTCTGGAGCATCTGCCTTCATTAATACTCTGCCCTGCCAGTCTTGGCCAGAAGGCTGAGTTATGATTATAGCTCACGCACAAAAAATTTGCCTCTTCCTAACCCTCAAGACCTGGAACTAGCAGCTGAGCCTGATTTTGGCTCTGCAGCAAGTTTTATCCACCGAAAAGTTGTGTATTTTTTGCACATCTGGTTGTATTTGGGGGTGATATTACCTTTCAGTGCTGCTCAATTCTGTCTGTGCCCATTAGTTACCGGAGTAAAGAGCCCTTCCATCTGCAGAAGTGCACTGTGGGGAACCTGGTGGACATTTTACATTGAAATATAATTGGTAATTCATTAGCAATCCCATGTTTGAAGGCTTAGGACTGAGCCTGGCATTAAACCAAGCGACAGAGCAGGTTTCACTTCTCCTACGGTAGGGCCACCAAAGGCAGAAGGTTAGACGGCTCCTACGCTGCCAGAAAAAGTAGTTTGGCTTGGAAAAAAACCCTTTAAAAATGCATCTTTTCCCAGAACATAAACCATGCCCTGTGCCTCTGACAACGAGTGGCCTTGAAACCTCTCCTATTTTTGTCAGAGCACCAAAGCCCCATGAAGGATCCCCAGAGCCGATGATCACAGGAGATGCTCCAGTGCCCGGTGCAGCGTGGCAGGAGCTGGACCAGTGCCGGCCCAAAGCCGCAGCCCCTCGGGGGTCACCCTGTGGGCTCCCATGTATTTGGACTTCACTCTTCCTTCTGTTTTCTCTTCCTCCTGGGACCGGCAGACCCTGTAGCAGATCGCACGTGTAGGGGCAGGGGAGTTTCTATAAGATGTAGGGAGATGGACGGTTGTTTTTTTTCTGGATTTCTGCCTACGTTCATGCATCTGCTCGCTTTTATTGTCCCGCATTCCACAAACTTAAAGCACTTCCGTATTGAACAGAATTAATCCAGTTCACTGAAAAACATGATAAAGCTCAGCACTGAGGATACCAAGTGCTTCTGCTCTGCACATCCTCCAATCCCCCATCCCGACCTACCCCAGAAGCAGCAAAACCAGCGAACCGCTGAGGAGTCGTGAAAGCACTGCTTTGTCGTTGGAGGGCAGGGAAGAACTCGAGCCTTTTATTTAATGTATTCTCATGACGGGTTTTGTTAGCATCGCTCATCTGGCACTACCCAGCGCTTGGGCAGAGCGGAGCCGTGGGGTGGGGACCAGCGGGGAGCTGCAGAAGAGCCACGGCCGATCCCCGAGCATCTCGGGGGCGAGCGATGCTCAGAGCAGGAGCATCCCATCCGGAGATGGGATCAGGAGATGCTGCCAGCGCTCTCTGCCCGATGGAGAAAGCCTGCAGACGGGAACCCTCCCGCTCACGGGGTAGTTCCCACCAGGGCTCAATTAGCTGTGGATGATGAATCCCAGTTGCCTCGGAGAGATCGTTTCCCAGTCTGAAAGACCAGCCACGGCTTTGAGGCCGCTTGCAGACACGCAGCCATCCCTACCGTGGCACTGCCTGGCCCAGCTCAATGTGGTTTGTATTACCCTGTCCGGGCAGCTGGAGTTTGGAGGTAAGAGGACTGAAAAGTGTGTTATCCTCTAACTGTTATAATGCAGGCTATAGCCATGAGATAAGGAGTGTATCTGTACTCCAGCAAATTGTAGGGAATAAATATTCAAAATACAGCACTGGGGTTTTTTTCCCTGTAATTTATAGCAACAATAAAATGCAAGTAGGAGGATTAATAAAAAATTAATACAAAAAAAATCTTGTCTCTACGGCTGGCAAATAGAGTTGAATGGTAGAAAAAGGGGTATCAGGTCTGTGACTCAGTCACTGGGCTGGGCTGTGGGGCCGCAGGGTTTATTGCCTGTTCTGGGGAAGGCGGCTGCTCTCACAAACCAGCCAGCAAATTCTGGTGGTTATTGTATGTGAGAACAAACCCTAGGTTGAAAATTATCCGTTTGTTTACTTTCAGAAAAATCAGGACCACACTGGGAATAATTTGCAAGACAAAAAGAAAAGCCTTCATTTATCAAGGACTCCATTCAACAGATAATATTAAATAACTTCTACTACCAAGAAACCTGCAAACCTCATGCTGGGATTTCATACACACCAGAGCTGACGCTGCTGCAGGAAGCTCTCGGACAGTTTCTTGGTCATAAAGTTATGTGAAGTTTTAAGTTTAAAGAAAGAAAGTTACATTAAAAACCTGTAACACTTTCTGGCTTGGCCTCTGTGCCTGCAATTGCATCTCAGATCACTGCAATCAAGAGTGGTTGAAGGAAAATTATATTTTTCACTTTCAGCAGTTTGTTTCGCTTCTCTTGCATCTCGGCTTTTCCTCTGCCTGTGTAGGCCAGGTCCTCTTCCCCTCCTGCTGGAGTTTTAAAAGCAAGGACGGGAAAATACGATTGTTGTTTACTATTAAAGGCAAAAGAAACTGGCAAAAAAAATCAAGGGGAAAGTATAATGACTGCAATCTTTTCAATTAAGATTTTTATATGGATTAACTTTTTCAATTAAAATAAGTGGATTTGAATTAAGGCTGCCTGTAAGTCTACTGCCTCATGTCATCAGAACAGTTACGTCCACAGCTTATGAAAGCAAACTACAAAATATACTTAGTGATAGTCCCACTATTTATCATTTGTTCACTAATTTGCCTTTCATTTGTTCTCTTCTGTTGGCAGTTTGTGCATAACTTGCACTGGTGCAGCCTTTGCACCCTTAGATTTGTCCAGCTCCGGAAAGATGCAGATGGTAAAGCCAAGAACCGGTTCCAGTGATTATGTATCATCAAGGGAGTAAAGTCGTGGTTCCCACCATCCAGCCACCTCCTGGCCCGTCTTGAATGTTTCTGCAAATAATTCGGAGAAAAGGTTAAAACCAGCAACTCGTACAAAATAACCTCGCTGCCAGGAAAAAAGCCTTTTCGCTCTCGTATCGAATTAGCAAATAGTTTTGCGAAGGGCTGATGGGTGAGGAGGAAAGTTGGTGTCGTTCAGCATCAGCCCTTACACCCAGCTCCATCCTTCGGTGGAGGTTTAGAGGCAGCGAAGGAAACCGGTACCCGACCCCGGCGCTGCCTGCCGTGACACTGGAGACAGTTTTCAGGCTTCCTAAGTATTTGCTCTCTCTTAGAGTGCGAATCCCTGGCCACCGCACAGCCCGACCCTAGCAGGGAGATTTCGGAAGGATTTGACAGGGGCAATACAGGATATCCAGGCTTTACTGTGTGGGAGACCCAAAGTGACTGAAGCATCCACCGAATCCAGCATCTGATCCTGAGGGCTGCTGAGTGCGAGGAGATGGGCTTGCTTAGATTTAAATAGCAAAAAGCATCAGAAAAAGATGTGAATGCAAGGCTCACCATGCAATAATGTGTGTTGGAACACTTTGCATTACATGTAGCGTTTATAATAGCGTTACAAACAGGTTCTGATGACAATTTCTACCTCTTTGGCTCGTGCCGGGTGGAAACTCTTCCTCTGAAATCCAGAAGATTACTCCAGAAAAAAATCTAAATTAACCCTACTGTCCCAGTACCTTTGAAAACAGTGGGAGCTCTGGCACTGATTTCTGGGCAGTCGGGATTTTGCATTACATGAACAAAGGTATCGAAACCTGGCTCGTATGCAGAACACAAAGCACAAATGATCCAGCAGTAATTTGTTTGAGGATGAAATATTTCTTACCCCACTTGAAAAAAGCCCTACAGCCACAGAACAGGAGGAAGAAAGCCTTTGCAATTAACCCCAGCTCAAAAAGCCCGCTGCAAATGAAGAAGTATTTTAAATTCCGTTTAGATCTTTTTTTTTTTAAAAAAAGGCATATCAGTTTACATTTATAATGTTGGTATCATCCAGTACTTTAAATCAAATTATAGCTGTATCAGGCTGCTTAACAATGTTTCTTTTTAATTAAGTTTACTAGTCCCACATGCATTTTTTTAAAAAATAAATTAAACAAACTTAATTAAATTACATGACAGGGGTTAGGTAAGACAGCAAAAAGCCCAGCAAGAATACAAGGATTGATAAATCCTTTTGGTTATACTCACATTTTGCACTTTTCCTAAACCCTGTAGCCTTCCCCACAGCCTGATGAAGGTGGCATCCCCTGCCTCTGCACCGCAGCACCCGTGGGACCCTATGCCATCCAGAGCCCTCTCACTTACTTAAGGCATTTACCCTTATATATGTTTTAAAATCCTGCTTTCACAGAGAGTTTAAACAGCTCAGGAAGCTCCTCGGAAAGCTGAGCATCAATGAACTGCCCTTAATTTCCCTGCGTTGTAGAGGCACGAGCGGTATATCAGGCTTAGGCAAAGATCTGCCTGACTTGAGGACCCTCTTGCCGGACAAGCCCCAGCGATGGGAGCTCCTGGGGGTCCCTGGGGCATCACCCCCCCGCCGGCCCCCAGCAGCAGCCACAGCGCAAGGGAGAGCTTGGGGATTTCAACCACCCTCCCGGTGAGTCGGCACCCGTCCCCGTGGGGTTTCGGTTTTATTTGATGAAGAAACCCCACCAAAATCGGGAGTTTGCGGTGTTTTTCACTTCGTAGAAGCTCCTGATTTTCACAGAAAGCAAAGGTGCTTGTGTGTGGTAGCAACTACCAAGAAAAAGGCGATTGCACTTTTACCGAGAAAATGTTAATAAAAAAGTACAGGATGAAGGAAAAGGAAGAGAAACGGGGGTGGGCAGTGAATTGCATGTACAGACCTGGAGGGAATTCTGCTTTTCTCAGCTTCTCCGAGCTCACGCTCCGGAGAGATGCTCCGTGAGCTGGGACGAGCTCCCAGGAGGGCACTGGCAGCCAGTGCATCCCATCGCTTGCATTTTTCTGGTGCAAATAGCACAAAAATATCCAGAATGTCTATTTTTAAAAGATAAAAAGATTGCCGTGATGACGGCAGCTGGGACTTATTGCAGCGGGGAAAGCCCCTGTGCTTGCACAGCACCTTTCCAAGGAAGCACAAGATACAGCCGATAGCATCAGGCTGAATTTGCACCCTGAATAACCCGCGGTCACGGTAAGATTACCGGGGATTTTTATAGGGGTTAAAATTGAATAATCTCATCGAGAGAGAGCGAAGCAGCAAATCCCCCTGTCTCCAGCCCTGCGGGAAGCACAGCGATGGGAGCAGATGAGCGGAACGCTGTGCACGGCCACCAAAAAGCCTCACGGAGCTGTGGGGTCCCGATCGTCCCTAAGACAAATTTGACATCCCCATGAAGGCAGACAGCCATCACCGTGCACGGAGAACAGCCTTTCGGTCCTCTCCGTAATTCCCCCGACTCCGAGGGTTCTGCATCTGGGGCTGCAAGGATGAAGTCAGCCCCGGAGCCGCTACGGGCTGGAAATGATTTCACCGAGCTGCAATGCAGATGGATTAATTCCAGTACTGTAAAGTCAACATGGTTGAACACTGGCTACATCACAGTCTTCATTACTGTGGTCTGGATCGGGTTTTGATGAAGTAATTTCCCTTGGGTTTAGCACTTAGAAAACATATAGGGCGTCCTTCTTGGATTTGCCTGGAGAGCGGTGCCCCCCCCCTCCCATCCACCCCAAATTGGCTTTTATCAGTTGCACATGGACCCCTGTGATTCGGAGGGATTTCAAACGAGGCCCATATGGTCCGTGGCACACGATGCCCAAACAGTTGGACGCATGAAATGAGATGCAGTTTGGGTGCGTACGATGGATGTTATTAATAACAAATGATATAACACTCCGAGGCTCTATCTTCAAATGCAAGGAGACGTGGGATGAGTGCGGATTAGCAATTCCTCCATCCTCTGTCACCAAATCGACTCCCCAAGAGCTCCGCGTTAGGTTTTTGGACACCCGGAAGCCAACACTCATCATCCTGCTCAGTTTACGGTTTCTGAGACTTGAAGAGAGCCCTTCATGCAGAGTAGATGTTTATTTTGCCATTTTTTTCTTAGCTATAAACTGTAGTTGGATACTTGTCACGTGCAATTTGCTTCCTTGGGAAGCACTTGTGCAGATGTGACCGAATTTTGCCTGGGCACCAGGCTCCGCTCCCAGCAGTGGCATCTCATACCCTCCTGCACGAGCCGCCCTGCGAAAAGCAGCTCTGCCTCCTTCATTTGACACCAGGGCCTGGGTGAAAGATGCTTTTAAGGGCTAATAATGGGGTCCCCTGATGCAAGATTAATTCATTCCTCTTCCTATCATGGCTTGATGATGCATGTCAGCACCCAGCTCTTGGTTTCCTGGAAGAGGGCAGAAAATGCTCGTCGTCACGTGAAACTACAGCTGCTCTTCAGTGTTTTAAACCACTTTAAAAGAGAACTTCAGTTGCAAATAGTAAGCAATACATCGGTGAGTTCTCCTTTGCATCTTGCAAGTCACCCCTTTCTAACTCGTGGGTAGGGAAGGGTGAGGTGTGCGATACAGCAGTGGGGTCCGTGCAAGGGGATAAGCCACATCTGTTCAGCAAACACCTTTCCTCTCTTTTGACTCACAGTAGAGGTTGCACTGAACCCTCCAACACGCTCACCCTGCAGCTTTAGTCTTCAGCCCATAAGGCTTTCTGAATATACTTTATAGCACAATAAATACCTATAATGAGCCCGCAGCAATAAACAAAACAATGGAAACCCAGAAAAATGCTAAAATGCTGATGTCAAGAGCCATGCACACGTCCACAGGCAGTCACGTTTCTGTGAGCGGCATTGCAGGGGCCGAAACTCGGGGGGAAGCTGTGCTGGAGCCCTGCGACGTGCCAAGCATCCCCCGAGCCGTTGGCTCTTGGCCACACAAACTGGGGTGGAAACTTGCTTTTTTGATAATAAAAGTATAAAGCATACATGGTTAAACTGAAGCAAAAGCAGGCAATTTGTGCGTGGCCAAAACTAAGCAGTTTGAATGACTCAACGTCATTCTTCTTGATTGAGTATTTTCCTGCACAAACAACATTTTGGGGAGGGGAGGGTGGGTGGCAGGTAAGTGGGAAAAGAGGCTTCCTTTCATTTGGGCCGAAATCAGCGTATTTTGGCAATCTTTTGCACCAGGAATTCAATCCTGTATATTACTCCGCTAAATAAACTCATCACTTCATCGAGATAATATTTATCTTTGGAACAAAGCGCATCACCAGCCGGTCTCAGGGCTCTCCGCGCCGGTCGGTGTTGGTCCCTGCCATCGAGAGAGGACCTAGCAAGGCTGGTGCCATCTCCCCGTGCCCGGGCTGGGTGCAGGATGGATCCGGCCTCTTGCCCGCGGCCACAGTGCCGCTGCAGGGACAGAGGCTGTTTCACCCACGCCAGGTCTTTGCCTGCCTTGTCTATCATCTGCACGGTGGTTGATGCTCCGGTTTTGCTGTGGGGCTGAATTAAAACCCCTCGAAAGGCACAGGCTGCTGTTGCTATTTATTTGTCGCCCGTGCACAGCCGGGAACAAAAAGCAGTGCCACGGTGCAGCCGCTGAAATGCCCCACGGCTGCAGCCGCTCACGAGCTGTCCCAGGGAAATGCGTCCTTGCTGCAGTAATTGCTTCTTTCATCTCTAACGAGAAGCAGCGGTGGGAGCTGCTCCACGTGTCCATACAGCCGCAGGTCAGGGAGCGGGATGGGCCCGAGATCCCCCCGGGACAGTCCTGCTTCCAGTGGGTCTTTGCTGGGCGCTCCCCCCTCGTCATCACGTTCGTTAATGCTGCCGGGGGTGGCAATGGGTGCCGGGACCACCCGCTGCTGCGCCAGACCGGTGATGGCCGCGGTTCCATCAGCACCAGCGCCGGGCTGGCGGGATGCTGGTGTGGACTGGGGATGCTGACACCGGGGTTTGGGGGTGTTGACACGAGGGTTTTGGGGTGCTGACACCGGGGTTTGGGGGTGTTGACACGAGGGTTTTGGGGTGCTGACACCGTGGTTTGGGGGTGTTGACACGAGGGTTTTGGGGTGCTGACACCGTGGTTTGGGGGTGTTGACACGAGGGTTTTGGGGTGCTGACACCGGGGTTTGGGGGTGTTGACACGAGGGTTTTGGGGTGCTGACACCGGGGTTTGGGGGTGTTGACACGAGGGTTTTGGGGTGCTGACACCGGGGTTTGGGGGTGTTGACACGAGGGTTTTGGGGTGCTGACACCGTGGTTTGGGGGTGTTGACACGAGGGTTTTGGGGTGCTGACACCGTGGTTTGGGGGTGTTGACACGAGGGTTTTGGGGTGCTGACACCGGGGTTTGGGGGTGTTGACACGAGGGTTTTGGGGTGCTGACACCGGGGTTTGGGGGTGTTGACACGAGGGTTTTGGGGTGCTGACACCGGGGTTTGGGGGTGTTGACACGAGGGTTTTGGGGTGCTGACACCGGGGTTTGGGGGTGTTGACACGAGGGTTTTGGGGTGCTGACACCGTGGTTTGGGGGTGCTAGCACTGGGGTTTTGGGGTGCTGACACCGGGGTTTGGGGGTGCTAGCACTGGGGTTTGGGGGTGCTGACACAAGGCTGTTGGGTGGTGCCAGCAGCACACACATTTTGGGACAGTCGAGGTGGTTTTATCACACGTTTATTTAAAACATCGCAGCTGAGATCCAAGTCTCCTGTCTGCCATCTTGAGGCAAGACCGTGCTTTTCTTTAGCCTCCCAGTCCTGCAAGAAGACAATTTCCCTGCAGCATCACATACCTTTTGCTGGATCTGGAACTTGGTCTGTGGCCCCATTTTCTTGCGACACTCATTGCTTGTGAATTTTAACATGAGTGCTCCCCGGCACAGGCACTCGGGCAGGGGACTGGAGAGACAACGCAGTGGATGGAAATATAAAATACTCTGTTTTCCCGTTTTCTAGTGAATCCCAAAGACAGCATGTGCAGTTCGTCCTGCTCAGCCGAGAGGAAGCAGCGCCGCAGTTATTTTTAATGATCGGAAGAAAAGATTTCTTTCTCCCTGTTTTCTTTTCTGGGTGCTCTCTAGAGTGATAACGTGGAATTTCCTCTGAAACTCGAGCAGGGTGAAGGAAATTAATTTTCTCTCTTTTTTTTTTCTATATAGAAATTATTTCATATGCCTGGGACACAGTGCCTTAATAAGTAGACCTGCAAGTTTTAAATTTAAACAAAACGATTCTCAGCAGTGCCATTGCCATTGCTGGCATAGGGTTAGGATGGGACCGCTACTGTCAATTCAGTTCTGCAGAAGAAGAGAAGCTCTCAGAGTGACGGGCAGCAGGGACAGACCTTGGGCTGGGCTTGCTTCTTTGCAGTTTCTGTGCTGAAAAGTTTTACTGGAAAATATAGAACATTATTTACTGTTCCTGAAGTATGAAGGTAAAATATTTACCTGTAAGAGCTGGTGACTACCTAGGGTTATTTAACTCCAGCTATTATTTAATTCACTTTTTATAAAACAATCAATAATAAGATACCCCTCTTAAATCATGTATTTTAAGCCACGTAATAGAAAATCACAGGGAAAAGAAAATAGTCGCAATTTAATTTCCAAAGTGAGTGATTTAGTACTTTTACAAGGACTGTATGATGCTAACGGGAGAGTGAGTTAAACCACAGCGACCACGAGCGATGCTTGCTAGAGTGCCTCTGCTCTCAGCGCTTGGGGACGGATTTATAACACGGCTTCTGCTGTACATTAAAATATTCCAATCCATTATTTCACATTTGGCACTATTTACACTATTCGGTTTCATATAAGACAAAGGGAGGGAATGCGGGGTCAGTGATCGAGGGCCTGATCCGGAACCGGCCGACAGAGCTTGGATGAGGCTGGGAGAGCAGGCGGCTCATTTCTCACCCTCCTCCTCCCTCATTCCCTCAATCAAAATTCACTGAAATGTTTGGGGTTTTAAATTGCCTGTTCTTTTTTTAAACATCAGCAACTTTTATTGGTTTTTTTATGTTAAGCTGCAATATTGGGATAAAATGATTTGTTCATCAAATTATATCAACAATAAGTGCTTGGAGGATCAAGTGATAAAAATGGTTATCATTATTTCCCAGATTTTTCCTAAAAATACATTCATGTTGTAGGAGCTTTTTGGCCAATTCTTCTCTTTTTAATTAAAATGATTCTGCTTTTCTCCCTCCCCCCATCCTTATTTTATCTTTTTCTTCCTGATTCTGAGTTTGCCAGTGTAAATTAGAATTAACTCCATTAAATTTAATCACTCAAAGAAAAATTACAATGAAAACACCATAGGATCAGCCTGGATTTTCTCTACCTTTTCCTCTAAAGTTGTATTGATTATTGCAATAGGCTGGAGGAGGTGAAGCCACATCAGTTTTCGGTTCTATTTGTCCCCAATCAGTCACCTATCCTCATCTTACATTTTGAGGCTCTGTCGGAGGTGGCCACGGACCAGCAAACCCCATCACTTGCTCCTTCCTTTTTTTAATTTAATACTTTTATTTTATTTTATTTTATTTTATTTTCTGTAGGCTGCAGCCGGTTCTTCTCCTGCCCTGGGAGGGCTTGCTTCACCCACTGCAAAAACCCTGCAAAACCGATTGGAGCTGCACTGAGAAAGGCGATCCGAGGACCACGGGTTTGTAAACTTATAGTTTCCTCTTTTTTGTTTTCTTTGTCGATCCAACTCCCCGTGCCCAGGGGCAGGGCAGGCAGGGAGGGAAATTTACTTCTGCCCTCTCCGAAGCACTCAACCCCAAGCTAAATTGACAAAATACAGTATTTCTATGTACTGTCAAAATTCGCCCTCTCCTTTTTTCATGTTTTCCTTGAAAGCTGGCTCATGTTTCATAAAATGACCACTCCTGAGGAAATGTAAATAATTTCCTTTTTCTCCTATATTTAAAAATAAATTTAAACTAATAGAAAATGTTGCCATTTATCAAATCCCTGACATGAACCAGCCTGATATGGAGGAATTCATGTTGTTATTTATTCACCAGGTACTCAATACCCCATGAGCTGCTTGTCCCGGCAGCCCGGGATGCTCCGCCAGCGTCTCCCCGGGGTTCCTGCTGCAGGAAAAAAATCCCAATGGGACTATTGCAAGATTTCCTCTAGGTTTTAATCATCAGCTCTTCAAAACTTCAAGCTCTTAACTCCCACGTTTGCATCTCCAGAGCTGTGGGGAAGGAACAGTCGGGGCACAGGCAGCTTAATAGCTTAAGTACATAGAAAATTGTCAGGATGTGCAAGCCTGCTAAGTTGCCTTGGCTTTGTGCCCCAGTAAAAAGGTTTTTCCTTTCATGGCCTTTCACAATACCACAAATTTTTTTCTACTGAATTGAGCCCTGAAAGGAGTAACTCTAGACAGAGTGAAATTTTCCAATCCCGGAGCCCTTTGCCTGCCCTTTAACAGCTTCCCTGTTATTTTTGCTCTACGACGAAATATTTTTTAACTGATGAGAATAGAACACCCACTTTTGCCGGGGTCTGAAAAATATTGTTTCGCAAAGTGAAGCAGACCCTGGTATTCGAGGTATGGGCCCAAAACCCGGGGAGGCACGTGAGTGTCAGGCTTCCTCCCCGCACCAATAAATGGTGATAAAAATCCATCTGTTGGGAGAGCAAGGATCACAGCGGGGTCTGCTGATAAAAAAAGTATCAGGTTTTCAGTAATTTCTGGGCAGAAACAATTGTTTCAAATCCTTGGTATGTGAATTATTTTACTCTTTGCCGATGTGTGTTTTTGGCAACAGGAAAACAGGAAACCAGCTTGGAAAATATTAACGAAATGGAAACCAAGATCGTAAAGTATTTCGGTCTGGAGAGCTTTCCATTTTCCAATATGCGAACGCGGCAGAAGCAGAACTGTAAACCAATTAAAGGCAATTTAATTTAAGAGACTTCTCACGGAGGGAAGAGATCTGGCGTGTATATGGTGATGCAGTAAGCGGCGAAGACAACACAACCCCCAGCACCTGCGGAGGTTATTGCTAACAGAGACAGAGCGGGGATTCGATGCAGATGTGCCCCGGCATCCGCCTCCCTCCCTTCAGCTGCTGATACAAAAGATGGGCCGGTCGCATCATGTTCTTCTTTAATTGTTAGGGAATTTGAGGCAGGTTTTTAATTGCACTGGTAGATATTTTAGAAAGGTTTGGGTTTAGGGCTGTCCTGCTCGGCCGAGCCGGGAATTTATGCTGTATGCGGTCTCTGCTCCAGCCCACAGCGGCATCCAGCCCTGCACGGGAGAATACGCTCCGATGGCAAACGGGGATAGAATATAAAAAAACCCAACACAAACAATAAAAGTGACAGAAGAGAGAAATAAAGTGAGTTTGTGGGTTTGCTCCATTCTTATGCACTGGTGAGTCTTCACAGCACAAACCACCTGGGCTGGACTCGTGCTCCCCAGCAAGCGAGCAGCCCTCAAAGTTATTCCTCGTGTGCCTCCTCTCTTCCTCGTTTCTCTGACGATTGAACCGTAGTTAAAACAAAATAAACTCCCATTCACCGCCTCTGCTGTCCATTCGCATGCAGAGGGAAGCAGACGGGCTGACTTCGCTCCTGTTTCTGGTCGGCTTCTCGGCAATTTTATTTCCATGCTGCCTCCTAGATGTCTGTAATACTGGAGGGAGCTGCAGCAGAGCCGGGAGGGTCCGGTTGGGGTTTGCCATCCCCAATTCCCTATGCGAGCCCCAGCCGGGCTGCCTGAGTGATTTACTGCTCATCCCACACCCTCGGGAACCTTCCCAGGACCCAAACACCCTTTAGTTGGGATTTTGCCCCATTCTCTTAGAAATTCTTCTGGCTGTAGCAACTCCCAAGATGAAACATCTCTCTCGGAAGTATTTTTTCCTACTAAAAGTCCTTGCAAAGACTCCTTTTTCCCCCTCGGCACACAACCCGGAGAGCACTTACAGCCCACTTTGCATCCTGAGAACTCACCAACAAATTGCTTCCACACTACACCCCAACTTCAAAAATTGTGCAGTACAAGGGTTAACCAACTTAAACGTTTAAAGAGTCATGAAATGGACTGTTTCCGCTTTCCATCTGGCTTTTATCAATTTTAAGTCGGTTTCAGAAGTACTGCTACACAATCAAAACACACAATCTCCCTAGTCAGATAATTCAATTTTATAAATGAATTACTTATGTGCCTATAAGTAAATACATTCCTAGGCAGGGAGATATTGACTGCTGTCGATGAAATAATGAAGCCCAGGGGAAGTGGCCGTGGCTGGAGCACTGGCCCCTCGGAGACGTCCTTCTGGCGTGCAGTGGGACTGGTGGAGCCCCTGGCACGGTGGAGGACACGGGTGGAAAGGAGGGGGTGGGACATCTTGAGCCACCACTGAGGACCACAGTGTGGACCACGAGCAATGTCATGGACTTGAAGGGGGGATGGACTTGACTACGTTTGTGATTTGTGGTATCTGGGGGGAAATACGTTGAAAGAGGTAGCTGAAAGGGAGACACAGAGCTCCTGCAGAAGGGGTCTAGAAGGTCCCAGTGTTCCCATGCAGACATGTCCCTTTCACCCATGCTGTTTCAGCCCACATTCTTCAACAGCGTGCTAAAGGAGGGTGAAAACCTGCACTTAGATGTATCAAACCTCAGGCAAGAAGACCTGATGCTGCAGGGAATTATTTCTCAGCTATTGCATTTTGGTGTGTGGGGCCTTTATCTAATGCGGACCTTGTCCAAATGCAGACACGGACTCAAACATGCGTGTATGCAGCCCAGTTTGGTGGAGATCCAGCCTGCTGGCACCCACTTTGGGTATCTCTGAGCAAAATGTTACACAAAGGAAAATACAGACTCATGGCATCGAGTTTACCCTGGGGCAAGGAAATCTGTGAGGATCCTTGGATGACTGTGCATCTCAGGTATGGATCTTGGCCAGGTGGCCCATGGATTTCTGCTTTCTTTCTATTTTCGTTGCTTTGTTTAACGATGAGCTAAAGGTATCACAAAGCCTCAACTGGACTGGGACCAAGGAAGGGTTTCAGACTGGGGACTGGACCTGCGCTGACAGTCAGGGCAGAGGATAGATCCCAGCTGAAAGAGGGAAAAACTTTTAAAATGCAGATATTTTGTGACTGACAAGAAAATGGCAACTCTTTGGGGGTAACGTAGCTGTTGAAGTGTGGTTTTGTTTCCACTCACTCTCCAACAGCTTCAGATTGAGGTCTGATGGGGCAGGAAAGGTCAGCAGTTCTTCTAGCTTTTCATGTTTTGTGATCACTTTTGATGAGTATGAACACCACGTTTAAGCTAAAGCTGCTCCCATTTCCCGTTGTGCCTCAGTTCCCCATCACCCCGGTGTCCATGTTCACCTTCTTGCGGCACAATTGGAAAACATGAATGAAAGCAGCTTGGACTTGGACTGAAGTAGCTCAGGTTGAACAGTGCCGCTCACCCATCCACCCCAAATCCTGGCAGCAGTCCTAAAGGAGGCTGTGCTCTGCTCGTGGGGCAGGTGAGCCCCGGGGAGCTCGAGGTTTCTCTCTGTTCCTCCACACTCCACCACCAATGGTCCCATGGGAAACCAGTCCAACCCAGAGGGATGCAAGCTGTAGAGGCGAAGGATGAGTTGGGTAATGGGAACCGCCTAGGGTAGGCAGCAGTTGGGTTTTATCTTGTCTTTTAAACGTCTCTCTAATAGGAACCAGGTCGTTGCCTTAAGTCGCTGGAGGAAGGGCTGCCGTGAGTGCAAGCTGGTGCTGCCAAGACCTCTTATAGTGTTTCCCACTCTGGACATGCACGTCCTTGGACTAATCCTTCACTTTTTCAGTTATTTCCATTTTCTGCAGCAGTGATTTGACACCATCTGAGCAGTCCTGGCTGATGGGGTGGTTTCACTGGGAGCTTTGCATGTTTTTCTGCTGGTGCTTCATCCATATCAGAGGCAGCACACAGGTTTTTTTCAAACTCTTCTCAAGTCCCTGCAGCTAAAAGCAGGGTTGTGTTGTGAGGATCCATACCATAAGCTGTAACACATTCTTGAGAAACGTTGGGCTCTGCTGAGCAGCAGGATGCAAACACATGTCCCATGAAACAATGGCAGACAATGACCCAGCAACAAAATTCACGTCCCACCCAGAACAGACCAAAATTAACCCCATCACCGGTCCAGCTGGGGTCTGGAGCACATGGGGTGCTGGGTTTTACGTTGATGCTCACTTCCAGTAGCAATTTCAGCTATGGAAGTGGGCTCCTGTTGTTTTGTACATGCTTTTCTCCATCGTTTTGTTCTGGTCTCCAAAGCAGCTGGAAGGAGGAGAAGCAACGAGGTCTTGCAGCAAAATCCACATGGAAAGACCTCGCAGCAGCGTGGAGCTCTCTGCAGAAACAGCTCCCAAAGAGGTGGAATAATTTCCTGATTTAACTATCCTGGCTTCGGAGAGGTCCCTAGGCTATCTGAGAAAAGCAGCTACTGCTCTGCTGTGTTCTCAGGTCCTCTCCGTGGGTTGGGAGGACCAGGGCAGGTCTGTCCCTAATCCGAGGGCAAACTGACCTTGAAGTTGCTTCAGCCAGGCACGTCCTCTCCCTCCCAGCAAATCTGGCACATTTCTGCATAATAATGTAATAAATCTTCTTTGCTGAGGGGGATTGGGGAGCAAGGGTGATGTTTGCTCTCTTACGCTGCAAGTCAATTGCTAAATAAATAGAGTGTTGAAAGCCTGGAGAAATTTGGAGACAAGTCTTCAAAAGGACAATTTTAGGGGGTACAAATTGTAACCACAAAATCTGCATTCACATTCTGCATCTGCAGATAATTGTAAGCATCTGTAGTGCCAAGTATGAGAGTGTGGGTGGGGACGGGGTAGGCAAGGGTAACAATATACAAGCACGTTCCTCCGGATCGTCATCCCAGGTGTAAAAGTTTGGACACTGCAAGGACACTGCATGCATGGGGGGAGAGCCACCATCACACGTACTCTGTAAAGTGCTAGGCAAATGTATGCCTTAAAGGAAATAAGAAAAATACTTAAATAAATAAATAAAATAAAATAAAATAAAATAAACACTTTGGTTTTAAATGCAAACTTCAGGTGTGCTTAAACACTATGAAGCAGACTTGTAGCACTTCCTATCCCAATTGTCTCTTACATTAGAGGGAATCGACCTGTCAGAAGACACAGAAATCTGTACTATGCTGAACTTCTGAGAAGGACTTCTGCCTCCTCATTTAAAAAATGCCAAATAAACACCATCCATTTTCTCTTTTGCTCCTTTGGTTGGTGTTGGCAAAAAATTTTTGATGCTCAAGTCCTATTTTTCATGTGAGAAACTCTATGGGTGCTGACAGTTGACAGGCATTTTTACAGCCATTATGCGTTTGGAGGGTAATATGCATATTTTGGCACTTTCCCTTAGAAGGGAACTGAAGCAAGGTCTAGCCAATAGCCCACTAAATTACACCTCTAAAGAGATTTTTTTTCTGTCTTGTGATGGCTAGATTCTTTTATTATAATGTTGCAGGAAAAACTGGCAGAAGTACAGTTCGACATTGCCCGAAGAACAGCTTCCGAGCAATCAGCTCTCTGCAAAGTTCAGGAGGTCCTTATTTTCATGGGGGAAGTGCTTTAATCAAGATTAATTTTTTCCAGTTTTCAGTAATCGGAGCTCTTCCTGAGTTTTCCTGAACTCTCCTTTAGGATGAAATTATCAAATTTCCATGGCAATTAACAGAGAAATTTTAAGCATAAGAATCGTTCTGTACAATGGATGGCACGCAACAAGTGACATTAGGTTGGAAGATCTGTACAAAGGATCTTTACGTGACGTTGTCCCATAAAATGTGCCGCTTTGCAACATGCAATTTTTATCCGAGGCGTAGCTGACCTCCTGATGCTCACGAAAATCTGAGTTACCTGCTCTCAGACTCTGTGGTCCACCAATAAAGACCGAGACGGATTAGCAGAAGAAAGCAACTTTGACCTGGATTTAGGCTTTAGCTGAATATCCGCCAAATCTCCTTTACCTTAAAGCCACCTCGTGGCAAAGCCACCAGCATGGGGTGAGCTTTGCCGGTGACAGGGAGAGCAACCAGGGTGCGCACCCCGACCTCAGCCACAACCACGATGGTCACAACCTCGAGGTCGGAGCGGGTGCTCGGAGACGTGGGGCTGCAGCCCACCGCTGCGGGGCTGCCGGGTGCCGAGCTCAGAAAGACCTCTCTGCTGACTTGGTGGCCAAATTTCCTTTCTGGGAGGACCCAAAAAAGTGGATCATCTGCCATGTAGACCCCGAGGGAGAGCACACCGAGCTCTGCGGCAGCGGGGAGAGGCAACCGGGGACTGAGGGAAGTGGGGAAAGGAGGAAAGGAGAGAAAAGCTGTTTAGTAAATGTAGAGATTTGCAGCGGCTTGCACCAAAGCAAAAGACTTCTCTGTTCTGTGCTTTGCAGTTCCTGGGTGTAATTATTATTTGTGAGAACTTGGAGAGTCCCAGCGGTTGTGAAACAGCTCAGGAATCCCAGGAATCTCATGAGCCACCTGGAAATGTGACCCCCAAAATGCTATTGATTATCCACTCCATTTTTGAAGGTTTTGGTCAGGCTGAGGAGGCAGAAGCAATGGCATGGTGCAGCTGACCAGTGACAACACAGAATTATCTAGCTGAGTGATAAACTGCCATTGGGTCTGGTTGACTCATGCTTGGAAGTAACAGAAGCATTTGGGATCCCGGTGTCAGGTCGCATCTCGGTGGCTGTTTTGAGAAAATGTGGGAGAAAAGAGAAGAGTGGCCACTCCGTAGTTACATGCCAGAGCCCCACGTGGGAGAAGACGAGGTCAGGCTTCTCTGGGCTTTGCTTTGCCTGGAGGGGAGACAAAACCAAAGCAAGGCAGGAGAAGGGCAGCTCCGAGGCTCTGGTCTGAAACTAAAGGCTGTTTGCAGGGTCTGGGTGCAGGAAGGCAGAGCGGCTTTTGTCAGCTGCGTTCCCACTGAGGTCCCCACAATGTATATTAAAATATAGCTAACGGATCGGCAGGGAGGTTTCCTCTCCCTGTCGGGCTCTGACCCTGCCGAGCCTGAGAACATCCCAGTTACCTTCTCTGCTGCTCTGCCTGCTTTAAAAGAGGACTTAAGCCATCCCTATTTCAGCAAATCCTGTTGAGTGGCAGAGGTGTCCGTGGGATGGCGGGGAGAGGAGGGAAGGGGAGGGAAGGGGATGCTTCGCTGGGGCTGCAGCTGCGCAGCTGATGAAGTGATAGCAAGGAGGCAGTTGCCCGTAAATAATGCACACATCAGGTTAGGAAAGAGGACTGGGCAGACTGAAGAGGTACCTACTAATAACTTGAATATGACACCCCTTCTCACTCTGCCCTGGGGAGCAGGCGGGGATGCCGAGCGCTTAAAATTGCCAGTGGTGGCCCAGGAAAGCAACATCACTGCACCGTGCCCAAATGCTGTCGTCGCCCCCAAACCGAACCCCCCTGACACCAGCAGGGACTGATCCCCACCCCAAGCAGCCCTGTCCTCTGTGGCAGATGGGGATGGGATTTAAAACACACGCGTGCATCCAAAGCCCAGGGAAACACCCTCTAATTCTGTTATATGGCTCAGCTACTCATTTCTGAAAGTGGTGAATAAGCACGACCAAAATATTTAGCAGAGGCAGCTATAGGAGCTTGGGTTTTCAAAACACATGGTGCTTTGGTGGGGCTTGGGTCCTACTTGTATCCTCCTGCGGTCCACAGCTGCAGCAGAGCTGCCCCAGCTTTGCAGCTTCTTATGCAAGAAGCAGGAGGAGACTGCGTGGTTTTCTTGCTCCGTTACATGATGTGGCTTCTGGAAAGGAGGAGAATTGCTGTTACATGATGAGTGAGCCACAGAGAGCAGCTGAGGAGCCAAGAGAGAGGGTAAAGAGCAGAATAACTCAGCATCTACCACGCTGTTAGAGAATATATTCAAGAAAAAAGTTCTGCAGCCATCTGCTCAGGACATCAGGCATTTTCTCTCTGAAAGACATTTCCAAATAATCACTTTCCTTTTTTAATGCAAGTTACAGTTGCATTTCGCATGATGATGTTTGCCTTTGCAGCAGTCTTTGGCAATGAAGGAAGCTGCTGAGGCTGACAGTAGCCTCTAACCCCTGGGCGATGCCATCTGCCCCATTTGCTGCCCCAAATAGGGTTTGGGGAGAGACGATGGATTGCTGCGGGCAGCAAGCAGGCAGGCACAGCCGGCATACCCAGTGCCATGCAGCCCCAGCTCCCCGCAATGTGACTGGCAGCGCTGGGGTCTGGCACATCTCCTGTAAGAAAAAATATGATTTAAACACCCTGAAAAAGTCTTCTCATGGCTTTTTTTTCTTGCCTTGAAGGAAATGGTGTCCCCTGCAGCAGGAGTCACCTGCAGATGTAGCCCTAGCCTGTTGTGGGCTTTCCCCGGCCATATGAAAGACATCATTCCTCCTCTGCATTCAACCCAGGCTTGTGTTACCCTGTAGTAATTCACTTACAGTTAGCAAACGATAAATCCTTGCACAGTTGGTTGAGAAATCTGGGCTAAGAAGGTATGGAAGTGTATTATTAAATCCAAATGGCTCTACAGCCCAGGCCTGTCTTACTCACTTCATAGCAAAATTAACAATATTATGGGGCATGATAAACTGCAGCGCTGTAATAGCTGTTCCCCAAGTACACCTTAAATAAAGTGATAGCTTTTTCAGTGAGGTTTTTAGCCTGATGCTAACTGAATGTTAGAAGAAAAGAAATCTTCAGTATTTTTCTTCCATTTCAGTGCAATTCCTTTAAGTCCTGTCCTTTTCTGTGCAGGGTGGCTGGTGGCAGGACAGTGCCTTCAGAGCGAGCCCAAGGCTGCCCCTGACACTGGTATGAATCAGAGCTTTGCAGAGCAATTTGGAGTAGGGGGCTGCAATGGTTGTTGCAAAAGAAATCCTTTAAAAGGTGAATTTCAGACAACAACACTAGCTTTATGATACGCTTAACAGGCATCGTGCAGGTGGGACCACGGGTCCCTGAGCTTCCAGATGCAGGATGCTCAGAGGCGTCACCTTGATTTCTCATGGCCAGGAAGAAAGGTGCGAGCTCTCCCTTGGTGGGTGGATTCCTCCCAGCCAGCGTCACACTCAGGTGAGCTGCTGCCATCAGTGATTTATAATACAGAGCGGAAAAGAGCAGAAAGCCACTAAATCCTGACATTTGCCCCTTATCGTCAGACATTTGCGCTAGCTAATGACTTTCTGTTTATCTCCCAGCTGAGCTGCCGGCTGTATCACTAAACAGTAACATTCTCTGTTCAGCCTTTCCAAAAATAGTCCGGGTTCAGGTCAGCATGAAGACAAGGATATTTTGGCCTTTGCTTTGGGAGCAGATGAAGACTCAAGGATGAAAACCTCATGACTATGTTGGCTCTGACTTGCAGTGAAAATGCAAATTTGTTCATCCTCATCTATGCCCACATTTTAGTCATACAGATATAATCTGTTCCCTTGACCTGGATGACTTCTTTAGAGGCTGAGGGTCTGCCAGGAGCCCAGTGCAGCCCCCAAAAAGCATCAGATCTCCTGATGGGGTACCACCGATTCGGACCCGGAGCTCAGCATCCCCAGGGAGGCTTTAAATGATGCCCAGTGCCTGAGGTCTGCCAACTTGCCATTTACTTCTCCCTCCTTAGGGCTCGCTGTTCCCCACTTCTCTCCTTATTCCCATACTGGGTACTCGTTTCTCAGTGGGTTTGTCTTAGCAAGAAGTGATGGTACACAGTCAGTGGCCTCCACGTGCTGTAGCTTCAGGAGAAGCATTCTGAGACTTATTTCAAAGAAACTTGGATTGAATAATGGAAAATCTGGCCATGCTACTTTATAGAAAACTACAGATTATTTTTTTTTCCATTTGCACTTTGGGTGTGAGCTGCTGTGTCATTTTGGTGAATGCATGACAGCAGTGCTTTGGGGGAAAAAAAAAAGTGAGAAAACACCAGTTGGACTTTCTCAAAGGTGCAAAGACAAACAAGGAGGATGGAGGCGATGTCAGGGACGCAAAACCTGAGCATTTTCACCATCCTGGTCCCAGGCCAAGGCTGATGTTGAGAACTGAATTGGTGAGGACCTGGGATACCAGCACTGTGTTTCTCCATCAGCATGGAGGGAATGGAGACAACTCCTCAAGCCAGGTCAGGTAATACCACACATTAAGGAGCTTAATAAAATGCATTCAGCAGGATACAGAGATCAGATTCATTATATACCTAATTACGGGAGAAACAGGGCACATCCCAGACATGGATTTGACTACCCCATGCCACCTCTCTGACACACAGAAAGATTATTCACATTTTTTTAATGAAGGAATGGGACATGGAGAGATGGAATGACTTACCCAAGGTGGCAGAGGTGTGAATCCCAGGCCTGAGCACCAGGGCTTCAGTGACAGCTTTCCTCCACAATGTCAGGGAGAGAAAGGAAAGAAAAAGTACCAACTGGCTCTTTGCTTCTATATTTTCATGAAATATTCTTGTTCTGTTGACATGTAGTGAATGAAGAATATGAATCAAGGAGATCAGCCCTGTAAAACACCAACTTTCTGCCCAGATCTCAATCTGTGCCCAATCCAGACTTGCTACAAGGTTTGCAAGGATTTAGGTAAATTTTTAAGGTCTGTTTTTGCCAGCTTCTGTGACTTTTGGCTTGGTTCAGGTCCAGAAGGAGCCACAATGAGGCCATCGGATGGAGTGTGTGTTTCCAAGGATGATTGCCAAAGAATGTGGCAGAAAGTTTGTTTGCCAGCTTTTGGCATAAATAGCCTGTACCTGCAGGCTGAGGAGCTGCGCCCTTGGGTCTCACATGGCAAGGCATCTTTCTGCACACACTTACCACGCAAGGAACTTTACTTGCATCTGAAATCCTGGTGATTTTAGTGGGTCATCCTGGACGAGCAAAGTTGCCTGCATAAATAAATGATTGAAGATTTGGGATTTCACCTAGGTGGTTACCAGTATTCTGGGATTTCTGGGAACCAGGTTGAATCCTGATGTCGTGACATTTGTACTGACAGAGTCATATAATGGCCGATGCCACTCCAGTATGTTTTTGATAGAAAACATCCATATTACGGGTTGATGCACATGGTGCTGGATTTTCTATCTGTAAGTCATTGCTTTGCTCAGCTCTGCTCTGCAGAGCCGCTGCTCCACACCTGGCCAAGACCCTGAGCATGTGAGTTATTTTAAACATATGGTACAGTCCATCTCTGCTCAGCAAAGCACTGAAGCACATGCTTAATTTTTAGCTTGAATTCACAGGGCTATACCTTAAATCAATGGGACATTCAATCAATGGGATTTTTTCCTTCATAAGGACTGTAGGGCCAGAATTTAATATGGAAAGTCATGGGGGTTTTTCCTAAAGACTAAGTTTATAAAAATGAATATTATAGTATTGTTTTCAAGCTTATTAACTGTGTCATACTGTTATTGCCTCCAGTCATTTTTTTAGAAAACAAATAAACAGCAAGTATTTGTCAGTCTCAGCAATAAACTATAGTGGCAGCAAACTTAATCTGGTGTTAATTAGGCTTGTGGAAAACTAAATCAAGCATCAGAAACCACAGATTATTTTAGGCTTCCTCTAGCATAAACACAAAGGCTTGAGGATCCATAACATATTATTTTTGTTGACAGTTTTCCACTTTTCCCCCAATTTATTTCATGTATCTGATAGGCTGCTCCTTGATTGCTTTTAGCTCTGTCTTCTTTTGGCCTCAGTGTGGCAGTTTGTTAATCCTTCCTATTTTTGTGTATTTAAGCAGGATTACAAACTTCAAATACATTGTAAAAGGAACCTGTATACAATCTTTCAAAATCACTTAAGTGGGCCAATGACAGAAGTACCAGCCTTGCAAGTAAATACAGAACATTTCGGAAATCATCCCCAGTGTTTATTTATAAGCCATTTTTAATTACTCAGCAGGAATGAATGAAAGAACTAGAAAATGGAAAACGACAGAGGGTTTTGCATTAAGTTACAGCTCACGGAGAACAAGGGAGTGATCGCCATGCTTTCAAGTCTAGATAATTTTGCTGTGTAATTATGCCCTGCTGGTTTATTGACAATCTAATAAAATTAAACTGCAAACTATTTTGCAAATAGCATGGGGATCTCTTAAAAGGCTCAGTGCAGCTCAGAGAAATAGCAGATGTGTCTACCCGGGGACCAGCAGGTAAAGAAGACAGGTAAGCCACAGGGCAGAAAACTCACTGAAAGATGAGTTGTAACTGAGAAGTGCCACTTAAAGTTTGCTCATCCCCCAAAGTAAAGAGCCAATACTGTGACTCCTTGTTCGGTGAGTTTTCCTACCAGGCTGCAGGGTGAATGAGATTAGTGCCAATGAAGCCAAGAGGAATCTGAGGTTATCACCTCCCAGGACAGGCAACGGCCACGCTCACACTGCGAGGGCACTTGTATATGTTCCTCTGGCTTCCTCCAAGCCTCTCCTCCCCAGCATCACCTGGACCAACTCCAGATGGGATTCATGCATGTCCCATCTGTTACCAGATACTGTGAGAGCAAAGGAACATCAGCATCTGAATTAGATGTTGGGAAATTAAAAGGTAATTAAGCATCTTTAAAGGTTTTTAAGCAATAGGCCAGATATTTTATGGGCTAAGAAAGGCCAGAGGTACCCTCACTGCTTTGGCACACGCACAACACACCATGTCGAGTTCATCCCTCTGAGCAGCTGCCCCAGAGAGCCAAGCCACTGCCATGACTGCCTAAAAAGCTGCAAAAAGTGATGCAAATAATAATTTTGGAGGTGTATATGCAGGTGCATGGCATGCTCGCCTGTCTTTAGGGCAGTTGTCTGGACAAGACCATGAGTTCTGTTTGGCGTATCTGTAGGGAAAAAATGTGCAAGCGCAGGAGGCTGTGCTAACAGGAAAGAGATGCTGCAACGCTGCAGTTTTAGCTAAAAAGTGTTTTATCTGCAATTCCCACAGGAAAGCGCAAGACAGAGCAGGCTGACAGAGCATGAGAAGTCCAAGGGCTGAGAGCTCTACTCCAAAACCACCACAAAGTAATAACATTAAATCTTTTTTAATGGTACCTGAAGGTTAGCTATAAGAGTAGGTGGGTTTCCTCTCTGCCTCCCCAGATGGGGCAACTGTGATCTGCTCGGCCAGAGCAAGTTGGCCTCCGAGAACCCAAGGTGTTCCGAGCGCACCCCAAAACCGCACAAAGCTCCCGTCCTTTCAGTCGCATGGCTTAAAAACTGTTAAGATGACCCTGAAGAGACACAAGGTGTTTTCCCTGCTCATGACAGTATCATGAAGCACTCGAGGGATCTCCTGGCAACTCAGCTGTTTCTTACTTTGTCACGTCTAACCTTAACTTTGCAGTTTCAAATTCATAGCTCTTAGGCTGGAATAATTAAAATATCCATGCTTTATAGTTTACTTCTATTTACTTATATAATTCCCTCAAACATAAGACCACAATGGTGAAGGCTTTTTTGCATAAGGATTTCCTTTTGTTTTTTTAAAAAAAGTCATTAAACGTTCATGCACAAATGCTAAGCAATGACCCAAACAGAATAGCATATGCAGTATTTCCAGGGTAAAAAGACAGGGTTTTTCCTCATACTGCCAGAAACTCTGTTTCTTGTTGGCAGCTGACCCAGGAGAGTTGCTGTGATCTGTCTGGCTGTGTAAATGTGGATGCGTGGTGAGCGGCAGCAGGATGGGGTCCAAAGGAAAGACCTGGGGGCCTGGGCAAAAGGAACAAAAAAAATTTTTTAAAAAGTGAGAAAAAACTCAATTCCGTAGTGTTTTTAGATGAGCAGCCCTGTGCCACCCCTTCCCTGCCCATGCCAGGACACTTGGGCAAGGCCAGTGGGTCTGGAGAGCAGTGGCAGCTGAGCCGTGTCAGTAATGCGAGCTGTGCATGTCCCCCGCTCCTCATTCCAGTTATTAGACCTCTACATGTGACATTTTTGATGTAAAAAAAGTAATTTTAGGTAATTTCTAAGAGATTTCTTATGGCAACCCCTGCTTTTGCAGATTTGACTTCGGGTTTCCAAGGTATTTGGCTTAATAAACCAAGACCTGCAAAGAGAAACATCCAAATAAAGTTAGAGAAAATTGTCCAAACATTTCTACCCCTGTTTAGCCCCAGACTGATGACAGGGTGATGAAGGAGTCATCCCCGCTTCCCGGGCCATGCAGCATCAAGGGTTTGCAATGGGTAGAAGTCTCTGGCCTGACAAAGTCATATTCCTTCAGCCTCTACGGTACACGAAGAGGCTACATCACACAGCAATGTAAGCATATATTACACACACCTTCTCATGGGCATGGTTTTCTTTGCAATTCAGTCTGTAAGAAATTTGGGTGAAGCAACTGAAGTAGTAACAAGCGGTGGGGCAATTTTGCACCTTAAGCAATATCAAATATATGAGGCTGCTGCTCCCTTGCTTACTTAAAAAGGCTCGAGGATATTAAACCTGGGGACCGCACTAAGAAGAAAGCTTTGCATGGATAGTTATTTCTCCTTTCTCATTGCCAAGACCAGAGTTTCAGAATAGCCCGAAATGGGTAGCTGCAAGGATACATCTACAACACCCATATGTACGCTATACATTAACACTTGCCAGACACTACCAGCACCACCATTACAGATCTCACTTTTCCCCAGTGTTTATTCTTCCTTGAGTTTCTGTTCCCATAAAAGTTACTATTAGATTGGCTGAGAAAGAGTGGAGTGTTCATTTATCAGGACAAGATGATTTTCAAGCTGATTTGCATTAATTTTGAAAGTCAGGGGTTTTTTTGTTCCTGTTTCTTTCCAGGAAAAACTGAAGTCATATGAAAGCAAACCATGCCTTGCCTGGTTTTGATCACTTGGCATACTTAGAACCGAACTCCTCAAAGTAAATATTTCCTATGAAGATCATTAAGGGTGCGACCAACATGTAAGGAACAGCAACAGGAAAATACTGCTTTAAACCTAATACCACATCATGTTGTATTCATTAGTTACTTGACATTGTAGCTGGAACAGGAAAAAATAAAAAGGCATAGAGCAGAACGATATTTCAGTTTGTTAAATGCTTCTGAATCGGTACAATTACCCCCGCAAATTGCAATAGTTCTCCACATGTCTAGCAAAAGCAGCAGCTGCTGTGCACTCCCTGATACCCTTTTAGGTGGGCATGGAAAGGCAAGAGGGTCTGAGAGTTCATGCCCAACTCACAACCACACCAGAAGCTGTTAACAGCAAAATATGCCATGTGGGTACCCTAGATATGATTTGGGAGATGATGCCTTGCTCCCTGCATCATGAAAGAGAAATAAGAATTTTCCCAGGATAAAACTAGCAGCCAGGACAGCTCAACCCAGGAGTTTCACCCTCACGTCCCACGCGGCACAGCCAGGAGGTCCCAGGGCTCCTTGGCCGGCTGGGGTGGACGAGCAGGCAGGGAGCACCCATGGCCGCCTGCCACTCCTGCCCCAGACATGCTCCGGGAAGCTCGCCAGCTCCTGCATGCTAAAAACAAGCCTTACTTTATATTTAGAAAAAAAAAAAAAAAAAAAAAAAAAAAGATGACGCAGTCTTGCACGGTGCTGGAGGAAGGAAGATAAGGCAGCGGTCCTCCTTCCTCCCCAGCCGCCCGTACTTTATCTGGCGAAGGCAGGGCTGCCCAGCTCCTGCTCCCAGGCGAGGGGCATGGCACCGGGCACAGCGTTTTTAAGAAATAAGGCAGCAGTTTAACAGCAGAGAGAGTGGCCAAATGGCTCTGGGTGTGAGCAAGGTGATGCCCACCCTAGTTGGGCTGCAGTGCTTTGCTGGCTGGTTATACCTTCCCCCTTGTAAACCAGCTTTTTAATAAGAATTTCTGCTAACTGATCAAAAATCATTCATAGTAATAACAACAAAAATTTTGCTTTGCTCTGCACCATTGATGCAATTCTAAATGAAGGACTTAATGAGGCTAGACAAGAAATGCCAGCCAAAACTGAATGCCAAATCCTACATTTTTGCAAGAGATTTTTCATACAAATGCACTCAAGAACAATCATATTAGACATAGATACACAGAAGGTCAGGATAAGCGGGCTATTTCATAACTATCACAGCTCTGTCTACTGCTCTAGGCTTTCAAAGGTATTAAATTGAACTTATCCTATACAGGAGTGAGCAGCCCCCTTCATCGTCATTCATTATGGGAGTTGGTTAGGAAATGCACATGTACCTAATGTAAATGCGTACAGATTTAAAATTACTCAAGAAACACATTCTCTGTGCCTGGCACCGCCTGTCCTTCTGTTCCCACCGGGGTTAGGCTCGATGTACCTGTCTGCAGCATTACAGCATCGTGAGGTTATTACAGAAGAACCAGTGGAAATAAAGGAAGGGCAAATATTAATTTCACAGTAAGTGAATTTGCCTTACTTTGCCACAAGATGGAGCCTTGAGATTAAACCATTTGTTTGAGGTTTGATTGCTATTTAAGAAAATTAAGCCACATTTAAAGATGCATGTTTAATTTTCTCAGATGATTATCTGTGCTTTTTTAATGAATCATATTTTTCATCATCTCTTATTAGTCAGATATGAGGAAACTATGAAGACTGTGCCAAAATAGGTGCCACTCTGGCATAACTCAGTAGAGGAAGATGTTGAACAATGCGGCTTTTCTTCTACAGTAAGAAATCATACTCCAATACCATGCGATATTCTGGGAGGGGGTGAGATGGTAGAAGAAAGAGCACTTTGTGGAAAAGCTGAGGCATGAATAGAGATAAAAGGAAGATGTTTGGGAGGCAGTAGGCTTGTTTTTTCTTCTCATTCACCTTCTGGTTCAATTTTACTTCTGCAAAATCCCCTAGTTATATATCCCACAGTTATTTTGGAAGGGCAATAGAAAATTTTCAATGTAAATATTTTACTGCATTCCAGCATTTGATATCAGCGTCAGAATTTAAAAGAGACAGCCATGCCAGCAGCGTCTTCCTCCCTGACCTTTGTCAACAGGCACTTCTCAAAAATATAAAGCTTGCGTGTATAGATTTCATTTCTCTTTTGATTTCACTTCCCTTCAGCCTTTTTGTTTTGTACAGTGCTTTTCTGGTGGGTTGTTTTCTTTTTTCTGGTTGAAGTTATTGCAGAAAAAATGGGAAAAAAAGTGAGGTTTGGATTTTTCTCTGAGGTCATTTGAGCTTCAGAAAAGTATCTGAAAGTGGGTTTTACAAGAAAAAAAACCATCTTCTGTGTTTGGGCAGCACTCCTGAGAGTGATAGGTGCACGGCTCCAGCGGTCCCTACTCCTGCAGGGACTTGGGCCAGCAAGAACAGTTGGGGGAGAAAGAGCCAAATTTTGAATCCAACTCAGTTCAGCAGAAGGCAGGCAGCCGATAAGGCTTGTTGTGCTCTCTGCGTGCCTTTTTATGTTTGGGAGCGACAAGGAAATGTCTAAATTCAGTGAGGGGAAGGCAGAGTGGCAAATGTTGTTGAGTAGATAATAAGCTGATGAATAATCCCCCCGTTCTGGTCTTTGCTGGGAGCCAGGGCTTGCCTGGCTTACTGTAAGAGGGGGGTGCTGCCCTGTTTTGTGGGGACTCCCTTCCTCGGTAAGGTGAGCAGGATCGGGGCACAGCTGCCCACAGTCCCAGAGAGCTCATCCGCCAGACCCCAGGCAGTAGAGGACAATATTGAAGTGTCGGTGGACTTCTTGGCATCCTCGTCTCTCTGGCCTCCTGTCTCCTTTTGTGCATGGATCCCAAAGGAATGGTCCAGTTCAGGTGCCCCTCCTGAATTTCACCCTTAGCATCACATTATTTCTAGATCAGAGCGGAGCAGCAAAGGCCTGAACACCGGCTGCTTGCTACGGTCTGAGCGCAGAGAATGA
This sequence comes from Aquila chrysaetos chrysaetos, assembly GCF_900496995.4. Taxonomy (NCBI): domain Eukaryota; kingdom Metazoa; phylum Chordata; class Aves; order Accipitriformes; family Accipitridae; genus Aquila; species Aquila chrysaetos. The sequence continues at coordinate 2,134,085 of NC_044024.1, read as the reverse complement.
GGTGCTGGATCAGCACATCCATTGCCACGGTCAACCCAATATCGTGTTTCCCTACCCCAAACTCCGCAACTCAGCCTGCTGACATCCTTTCAGCAAAACTGTAGGATGACCGCTGCCTGTCGCCCTGCCAAGGAGCGACCAAATTTGCCTGGCCAGTATTTCGTGTGGAATACACCATGCCCATCGCTAGCCAAGAGCACAAGCTCAGGAGCCTGGTTACGCTGCGAGAGGCAGCCACCGCAGAGGCAGGATCAGGCAGGCTTCCTGCAGGCAGCTGCCTCCCCTGCCCTGCAGCAGGTCCAGGCATTGGGCAATCCCTCTCCTGGGAGCTCCACCCTCGGAGAGGTCTTGTCTTTTTTAGATAAAAAGCCAACACCCTTCCGTGTGGCTTCTTGTACCAGCTCCTTTTTACAAAACAAAAAAATAGTTGTAAATAATGACTCAGTTGTACCTGTACCCAAACTTTCGCTTTCAGGCATGGTAAATAATTTGTTTCCCTGTATCTGTTTTCTAATTGCAAATGTCAGTGCACCCTGAGTAAGGCAGGGACTCAAGGAGACAGTGACGTGCTCAACTTGAGTACACTGAGGATACACTTCCTTAGCATAAACAGGGCTCCGAAACCACCCTCAGTCCAATGCTGCTGGATGGCTGCAATAACTCGCACAGAGGGTCAGAACAGATATCTGAAGGGTAGAATATTTTCAAAGAACACTGGATTTTATGTTATAGCAATACTTCGTTCCCCCTTCCCCTAGTGCTGCCCTGCACCACTTTCCCTCTCGTGCCACTTGTTCTTCTTGCCTCCCCAGCTCTTTCCCATGCCCAGCACTTTCCCAGCCCCTCCTGTCTTGCTGTTCAGACTAATTAAAACATGGTGAGCAACTTTATTACGAAAACAAAAATCTGTGCAATATCTTTAGTGGAATGACCATTTCCAAAGTCCACATGATGGAAACCAGGACTGAGGCTGCACCTTATCCTCTCAGTACAGTAATTGAACAGAAACTGGCCCCAGCTAATATTAATTTTCAATAAGTCTTGAAACGAACCAGACACAGTTCTGCTAATTAAGGTGAAAAAGCAGCTCATCCAAGAAACTGAAGCAATGCTCTCAGCAAGCAATTCCAAAGACATACCTATTTGTTATATTCTGCATATTTATTTTTCCCAGGAGGTTATACAGGATATAAGTGGAAGAATTTCTAATGCTGTCATTAATTTCAGTGGCATCTTTTCCTATCAGAAAACACCATCCAACTCTGCTGAATTAAAGTAGCTAAATTTCAGGAGAGTGGTGATCACACTTGTCACAGGGTTAACTTCGGATTCAAGATGGCATCATCTCCAGGCCTCCAGCATGTGACACAGAGTAAGGGGGACACAGTAGGGGAGATCATGTCCTTCACTAATGGGAATATTCGCTTGGGAAGAAGTAGAAGAAAATAACTTAGAAATAAGGTCATCGTTCTCCTGACAGCCCCATGGGAAGCTCTAGTAGTGCTGAGACTGAACTAATTTTCTTGCTGAGCATAACAGGCATGTGGATGCCACTTCACACAGCAGCAAGAGCAGCAGGCTGCAAACAGTGGAAGCAGCTCTATTTTCTTTGGAGAATATTAGAAATCCCAAGGGAAGAGTCTGTGAAGAGTCTTTAGACCTTTGGGAAAATGATCCTCTGTGAATTCCCAACACATGGATTTTGAGATTATTGTTGCATGAAGCTGGGACATAATTTGGTTCCTAGTTTATCCAAACATTACCAAAAGATGAAACATTGCACCATAACTGTTGAGAACTGTATTTCTCTGTGATGCAATCCTTAGAGAAGTGGAAATAAACACACTGCTACCTCAGCACAGTTCTTCCTTTAGGGTGACTGCATTGCCACCTCCAAGAAATGGGTCTAAGCACTAAAATGACTGACACTTAGAAAAAGCTACTAAAAATTTAAGAAATTTCTAAATTGCAGAAGAACAGAGATTTCTTTACTTGGACAAAAGAGTCACGTTCCTGGAAACTCTTCATGCTATACACTCAGTTGCACAGCAGAGGAATAGCCAAGAGTTAGAAATGGGGCAGTGGGAACATGACCTCCTCCACAACATTAGAGTGGAGAGACCTGAAGGTATGAAAGGAATGGAAGTGGTGTCAAGGAGCAGAGCCCACACTGCCCCACTCGGGGGCCAGGTACTGTAGCAGCCACCCCTCCTCTGTGTCCCAAACCTATTCCCACTCATCCCCAGAGCTCTGGCTGAGCGCTGCGTCCTACCAGCATCCCAACACAGGATTTTGGGTGTAAATATTCCAATCAGTCCATAATACAGTTGATTTTTTTTTTAGTACTAATTATATGAACCAGAAACTCAGAACATTTTACTTAATCACTGTGTCCACTGCTAAGCGATAAGGTAATATTGCTGTGAGTTGGATATTCCTCCATGTTCACCTCATTATTGAGTGACTGGTCTGACTAAAGCACATATTGCATTAATATATAACACCTAAATAGCCTTGCTGCAGGGTCAAAAATGGCCCCAGGGAGGATTATCATCTATGAGCAGAATAAGTGTTGTGTTTGAGAACAGACATGATCCAGTGAGAGGGAGCAGATGATTAGACATATTTGGAAGAGTGGCTGATGCAAAGAGCAGCAGAGCCTCAGCCCAAAGGGATGTGGGTAACCTCTGGTCTAGCAGAAACCCACAAGGTACGGCCGGGAAAAGTGCCAGGTCCTGCACGTGGGCCAGGAAAAGTCCCTGCCCTGGTACCAGCTGGGAAGCTGCTGGGTGAGGAGCAGCCTTGCTGGGAAGGACCTGGGGATTACAGCAGATGCCAGGCTGAACATGAGCCAACAGTGTGCTCTTGTCTTCGGTAAAGCAAACCCCACACCGGGCTACATTAGGAGGAGGGAAACTTATTACCCCTTTCTACTTGGTGAGACCTGAGGGCTGCATTCAGCTTTACTGCAATAGGTGCAGGGCTCTCCTGCAGCTCCAGAAGGACATAGAGACACTGGAGAGGACCCAGTGAAGGGCAGCTGCAGAAATGCCAAAACCAAACTCCTGTCAGCAGTGCCAGAAGATAGAAACAAGGTGTAATGGCCACAGATCGTGGCTTGGGAGACACAGGTTGGACATTAGGGGAAAAAAATCAGTAGGAAGGTAGTGTAGTACTGGACTGGGTTACCCAGGCAGGTTGACGAGTCTCCATCCTTAGTGTTTTTCCAAGATTCAGCTACGCAAAACCCGATCTAATGTTGGTGATAGTCCTACTTTGAGTGGGAGGTTGAACTAAAAAACAACAGAATTCTCTTCCAACAAACATTCCCATGTTTCTGTGATCTTAAATTCAGGCTGATGCACATGTCTTTGACATTAACTTGGTGAGATTTCAATATATCCTGAATTGCTTTCCTTAAAAGGACTTTCTTTCTGAACCAGGGAGCTTCATACAAGAGTGCAATAGAAGAAGAAAACTACCATTTTTTAGGGAATTTCTTAATTCCACTCCTTCAAAACGCAAATGCTATTCACTCCGTTGTCTGCTGGAAAGCCAACACATTCAAAAATAGCATCACATGGTGTCCCATCAAAGACTTCTAATATCACCAGGTGTCTCCTCAGTATGAAAAGATTTCTTGGAACAGGAAAATAAAGTATGGCAAGTTATTTCCTGTATCATGATGTAGTATCTATCGTATGAACAGAAAACACCTTCTGCAGCAAAACCTGTAGTCTATAAAAATGGTGTAGACAGTAGATTTACTTTTCCTTAAAATCAAAAGCCATCTTCTCAAAACGAATACATTTTAAAAAATTAACAATCTTGTTAGGATCTGTTTTGACAACATAATATTTCATCTATGTTTTAACTTTGTGTAAGTATGTGCTTGTGTTTGTATGAGAGTGCATGTGTGTGATCGTGTTTCTTCCTCCCTGCACCATAAACTTGCATGTGTGTGTTTGTGTGTGTACGATCACAGGCTTCTTCCTCTCTGCATTGCAAAAAGGAAACGCAAGCTGGGCTCTGCGTCTTACAGAAGCAGCTTTCATCTTCACCCAGAAGCAGACACAGCAACTTTGTTGAGGCTTTGCTTCTCGGAGCTGTCAGTCCCTTTGCTCATAGATAAATGCCGTAACAGGATACCGCTATCACTTCCTCTGCTCCTTAACAGAAAATCTGCACCCCTTGCACAACTTCTCTGACAATCTGCAGAAAAAAGCAACAAATCTGTTTAACTGACAATATTTGTACTCCAAGCTGCTGTTAGGACAGGTGTTCTGCGGTATTTCTATTTTTGACAGTATAGGCTTCACACAGACGAAAAGGGACACCTGTATTCTAAAAAAATGCCCATAGGAGTAGATGAGGGTGCAGGCAGGTTCATTTTCCATCAGTGCTTCTTTTTTGAAAGTTCATATTATTTCATTAGGTAAAAGAAAGCAAAAGGGCAGTTCAGCTGGCTGCAAAAATTGATAATGCATTCTTACTCAAAGGCAAGCATGAGGTTGATTTCTGTTAGCACTAATGGACTGAAGTTTGGTAGGTAAGGTGATATAATAAAATATTTTGTTCTTTAAAGTTCTTAAAAATTAGTTATATTGTTATGATACCTGAAATACATACTTGCTCTTATTTAGACAGAAAAGTGACAGAAAGTAGGGTGCTATTTGCAGGAAAGGTGTCCTATAATTGTGTTATAGATAGCTTTTTTACTAACTAGATACTATCAGTTCCAGTTCTGATAAATCCTCTGCATGATTAACAAAACTCTGCTAAAGCCCTTGAAAGATTCACCTGTGATTTTTCACCCCAGCTGCAAAACCTTCTATAGCCTCTTAGTGCAGTGCTCAGGCTGGGTGCCTGATTACATCATCTTGTAAATAAGAAAACTCTTCAGCTGGAATGTTGTCTAGCTATAAGTCCCTTACTAATGTCATATTAACAGATATAGCTACTCTATACGCAAGTGGTGTGTGTGCAACACACATGGATGTAAACCATCAGACCAAACTAGAGCTCTTGTTTCCTTGGCTTTTTTCGGAACTGCGTCTTCACTGGAAGACTTAATCGATGTGAAACTGGCAACGTGCCTACACAGCAATCATTTATGTAGTTCAGGAGTACCGTCTGGATAGGTACTATTTTCATTAAGCCAGAAAAGAGCTGCCCCTGTGTGCACGGCCATATCAACACATTGCAAAGTAAACCCACACATAACAAGTCAAACAAGCTACACCAGTCAATGCACAGTTTTGACAGTACATTAGGGATCTCTGCCAACACAGCTCTGTTGATCTGGGAACATCTTCACACAGCCGCAGTGTACGTACAGCTCTGGCTTAACTGCATCTGTAGGCAAGCACACGTCGAGCTCAGCACAGTTTCAGACAGCATAGCCAAACAAGATGTACCCATGTCCATGCTCATCGTTAAACTAAATTCCAACGATGACTGTGCTCACAAGCATGGTCGGCACTGGGTTGTTTTGCTGCCGTTGGTAAGACTCTGGCTATTGCAGCAATGTCTGCTCAGTCTCGGGTGTAGGTGTGGGCTCTGCCGCTGCCACGCTGCATTCTAGCAGGCTGGCTGGGACACCACCCCGCAACTCCTGCTAGCAAGTAGAGATTAGGACACAGAGAAAATTCCAAGGATGGATGGGTGAGGTTAACCCCAGCACTTTCCAATTTAGGGTGTCTAACAAGCAACAGCCCCTGGTCAGCCCACGGTTCTTGCTCAGCCCGGGGGTCCTCGCCCACGGCAGCCCCAGGCAGGGGAACGTGCCGCACGGTGCTGCCGAGCAGGGGAGCGAAATGACCCTCGGCCAGGCCACCTTGCCAGAGGGAGAATTGCTGCGGCACGCCATCCATAAGGGCGGTTTTGGGGGGAACCGTGCCTGAAAGGAAAAAGGGGGAACCTGAGATGATACCCCTAAATGCCAAGGTAAACATTAATCTGTGTCCAAAAATGCATATTTGGTCAGTTCAGTAGAAGGCAGTTTGAGCTTTGAGTGTTTATTGTTTTTCCTCTAATAGTAGTGTTTAGCAAGGCTTTTTTAGACCTGCCAAGACTCTGGGTTCCTAATATATCTCTAGTGTAATTCTGTTTGCCTCACTGCAGTTACACAGAAGTGAATTTGGCCCTTTAATCGTTTGGGGTTGCTGATCATTCTGGGCGTGCTGCTTGCTCGGCAGATTTTCTGGAGGACTGGAATTTCTTGTGGAATTCTGTTCCGTGAGGCAATGGCTGTGTGGGCAGCGAGTCCTCTTCAACATCGGTCTGAGCACAGCCATTAGAGGATGTGCTCTTGACACTGTTGCTTAATCGGTTATCTCCTCTTCATCTCTGTCTCCTTCAAGCTCACTTTTCTGCTCATCACTTCCACAGTTTGTCACTGCAGAGAAAATGGACTCATGACTTTCCCCTGTATGTAAATAGGCTATTTTCCATTTAACTAATATTCCTGTTACAATATTTTGTAACAAGACAATCAGCAGAAGTGAGTAATGCATGCTTTTTTTTTTTGCCACAGATATTAAGCTAATACTGCTGCAGTGAAGAAAAGCACACCAGGCAGCACTGGACAGCATTTGCTGTCCAGAAACAGAGATCCTCAGTCAAGGGCCCAAATTAATCTCAGCCCAGTGGGAAAAACCTTCCTCTGCAAAAGTTTATATTGGCAGCTCTCAGCATAACAGCTACATAGTCTGAAATACAGATAGATCCCTTATCAACAGCCTTATAAACAAGAGCAAGGTAGAGAAATGCAAAAGAGGTCCCAGGGTCACTGGTTAGAGGAGGAATGGAGGCAGTGAGTATCAGAGCTAGAGAGAGAGGGAAAACGGGCTGAGGAGGTGATGAAGGAGGAATCCTCAGCAAAGAGGTGGAAAAGGACTGGAGGCAAAATGTAGAACTTCAGACATCTGGATAAACATAAACCATCAAACTTGGAGAAGGTCTCCTTTTGTAAAGGAGGAAGTTCGTAGTTTCTCTTTCATTTTTAACAGTCCTACATGACGTACTTATTGTCTACCTTTTGTTGTCCTTCTTTCAGTCATTATGCTACTCATAAAAAAAATCAATTAATAGAGATAGTGTATATTTAAAACTGTTATTAATTACATGTAGTAATTATTGTTTCTCTACATGTGCTACCTTGAGTCTGGGCTGGGGCTCAACTGTGCAATGCTCTGTGCATGTATAATGTTCTGTGTAGGGGACAACCCTTGTACCTGTGAACTTGTGCAATGTGCAGTGAGAGCATGAAGTTCATGCTAAGTGAATATGCTCTTCAGTACTTAACTATCTAGGTGGATTCAGGTCTAACAAAGACATGCTTAACATTAAGCTGTCAGTGACCACTGAAATGTAAAGCATGTGCTTACATGTCTTGCCAGCCCTCCTGATCATAGCTTTGTTTGAACTAGAAGAATATACACAACTGAAGATTATGCACATACGTAGTACCTTCTACTTCAAAGTCTGAGAATACTTTACAAACTCGGACAAATATAATATCTTATTGTTCCCAAAAGGTAAGGAAGTATTCTCCTGGCATACACAAGAGGAGGAGATAGATAGACTAAACATAAATGTATTTTAAAGTTTGAGAAGTTTGAGTTTTTAAAACAGTACATTAGAATAGTTAAAAAATTCCTACACAGTAAAAATTAGGTTTAGTGCTATGCAGAAGTGCTCAAAAAGACGCTTCAGGTGGCATTATCCGCTGAACCAATGATTAGTCTAATAAAAGATACCACCTCACCTTCCAAACCTTGTTCTTTAATATTCTTAGACTGTCTGGGCTACTCACATCATCGCTACCACTAAAGAGGGAGGTGTCGGTGTTTAAAGTCACTCTTAAGAAAGGCAGTTCGCTTCTGTTTGTGAGTAAGCTTAAAGGTAACAGAAGCATAGCCACTATGGCATACCAGTTCACATTTTTGGCCAAATTCCTCTGGCCTCTAGGAAAATCTAGTCTGTGTATTTGTTAATTTTTTAAGCAGTGTTGCTTTAACATTACAAACACCAGAAGGATTAAAAGGATAATTAAGGATAAGGGGATAATCTCTTGCCTTTCAAGGTGATAAAGATGATCTCAGAATAAATACCAGTAAACTAAACCCAGGGTATTTCAGTAGAAAGGAACATCAGAAATATTATGGAATTCAAAAGAGTAAATTATATTACTTGTTTAGATGTCTTGGGATTTCCAGGTGTAAACTGCAGCCAACATACACGAAAGTCTGAAAGAAAACTAGGCCAGTACTAAGAGGATGATGCAAAAGCATTTTAGAAGTGAAGTGCTGGAGTCACCCATAGAGATCTCTAATATTTATTCAGTTGAACGGCCTGATGATTTCATGATGGTAAAAAAATCTGAATTTTCTTACGTCTGTGCATCTGAGGATGGAATTTGTCTTCCCAGACCCTGTACTTCAGATTGCAACTGCTCCACAAAACACAGTCAGACTATTGTAGGAGGAGCTTTATTTGGAAGGAGTAGTTACTGACTGAATTGACAGTTATTATCAGGTGTGTAAGGATAGGAAAAAATGTTTGATGATACTGAAATGACTTTCTCCTAGACACTGCACATTCTAAATAAGTTTTGAACATGTTAAGATAAAAGATTGTCACAGATGCTACAAATAGAAATGCACAAAGAAAAAAATCATGACATCTTATGAGAGTTCTAGTTTTGCAAATTCAGTGAGTGCAGACAAATGTCAAAAAAACTTACATTTTTAAATTTTTCTCTGAGCACAATATTTCAAGCTGTGTCCATCCCTTACAACAGATCAAAGAACATAGACAGTGAGTGAGCCAGGATGTACAGACACTAGTCTTGATAAATAGCAAGGGTCTATTTCAGCTTTATTTCTGTGTTCTTTTTCAAGTAAAGGTGTTGGGGAATTGGAAGATAAAGCCAATTTCTTTAAGCACAAAGTAATGATACTAGATTAAGATACTGAAAATTATTCATATAATTTATAAACTGACAGGTTGTAGAGTACAGATACAGGAAACATACTTCATCATTTTTAAATCTGTGTTTCAGGGACTTTGATGACAGTATGGCTTAACTGATCCCTAACATGCTAAAGCTAGGAAGTATGAAAATTAATTTTTCACTGGTTTCCTGGTAAAATGAGGTAAAAATATTTTCTGTTACTAGACAAAGTCGGGTTAAATAAACATAAAAGACTTTGCTCTTCTCTGACTGAAGTCAGAGTCAAAATTCTTATTAACATGAAAGGGAGCAACATCAAAACTATGATCTTGAAAGGAAATAACAGTAGTATTGCATCTGTAGAGTAACAGGAACATGCTTTGAATGCTGGAATACACACTGCATTTTGTTTACACTTAGAAGAATTACTTATTGCAATATTTGCATAGTGTTCAGTTCTGTTTAATTACAGCAGTCTGCGAGGAAGAGTTCAATGGTGTAGGCACCAGATTCAAACCAGATTTCTTTCTAGAGCCGTAAAGTCAAATTCCAGTGAGACGGACACAGACTTTCATCCATATGAAGGAGAAGATGGTTTCAGACAGTCTCATACATGAAGCCTTTTCTTCTTCTCCCCCTTTGGAGACATGAAATGAACGATGATGCCTTGTCTGCCTCCTTGGCTGTTAAAAATCCCTTAGGCCGTATTTCACAAGAGAAGGGAGGTAGCTTGACTAAAAATATCCCCATGCCCGTGGCACACTGAACGTGGCAGAGCCAGCCTCTCCCAGATTTCAGGCTGTTTTTAGGATGCAGGTCTTTTAAGGTGGGAGTTTGGTCCCTGCCCTTGCCTGTGAAGCTCCCCGTGCAGCTGCATAGCCCCTAACAGGGACAGCCGTGGTGTTTCTAGAAAGCTCCGTAAGGATAAAGGCCGCTCCAGCAAGGCCCGCGCAAGGGCCCGGCGCGGCGGGCTCGGCCTCAGCACCGAGGACAGGCGGTGGCGTTTCCCCGGCAGCTCAGAGGACCTTACCCCCTCTTGCAGGGTGCCGCCCTCCACACAAACATGAGGAGAAAAGGAAAAGGTTAGGTCACCCCCAAGCAGTTTATGGCACGTCTCCCTTTCGGGGTCAGGTACTCCGCCCCGCTGTTAATGTCATTAAATTTCTGCTTCGGCGTCGCATTCTGAGGGGACGGAGGAGGCTTTTAGGGCTGAGGTGGGACGCCGGCACCCTGCTCAGCGTCCCACCGCCGGGAGCACCGTCAGGCTTTGCCGTTCACCCGCCGGGGTCTCTTCCCGCCTTTTTTCCCGCCCCGGCTGCCGGCGGGCGGGGACGAGCCCCGGTGAGGCGCCCGGCCTGCAGGGGGCGCTCTTCCCTCCCCTGCCCGCCAGGCGGTGCTCGGCGGTGAGGCGGGGCGGGGCGAAGCGGGGGGGGCGTGGCCAGTTCAGCTCGCCCCGCCCCGCCGCCCGGAGGCTCTTCAGCAGGGAGGCGGCGGTGCGAGGTAGCGGCGTCATGGTGAAGATCGCCTTTAACTCTCCCTTCGCCCAGAAGGACGAGCCGAAGAAGGAGGCCGCCGAAGCGCTGGTGGCCGATAAGGTGCGGGGAGCGGGGTCTCTCCGTTGTCGGGAGGAGGGAGGCCGAGGGACGGCGGCGGGGAGAAGCGAAGGGGGGGGGGGGAAGCTGCCGCCGCCATCTTCTCGCAGAGGCTGCGGGTCGGGGCAAGGCAGCCGGCAGTTTGTGGAGCCTCCGGCGCGCTTGGCGGTTCTCCCCCACCGCTCCCTTCGGCGCTGAGGCAGCTTTCCAGCGTGGGGGAGGCCGCTCGGCGGTTTGCCCCGGCGTGGTGGTGCGGGGCGGGGGGGTGTCGCTTCCCTCAGGGCCGCCGCGGTGAGGGGGCTGGCGGGGCGCCCGCCGGGCCGCGCGGGTGTGAGGGGGCCGGAGCGCGTCGCGCCGTTGCGGCGGTTTGCGGTGCCCTCGGCACAGCCATTTTCCCAACCCGGCCGGCGCTCGGGAGGCCGCGGGCGGTGCCGAGCTGCGGGCTGGCGTGACATAGCCGGGTCAGCTTCGGGCGCGCACGCAGGGGGTAGGCCCGGCTGTTTATCTCGGAGCTGAACCGCTGCCAGGGCCGTGTTTCCTCACGGGGTTTTAAACCTTCGTAGGTCGCCGGTGGGTGAATCGTACGCCCTGGCGAGCTCCGGGGCTCGGCTCCGTCCCGGAGCCGCGGCCACGCCGGGGAAAGGCGCAGGGAAAGTGCCGTGTCCTCGGCCGGAGCCTGGTTGTCTGTCCCGTGTCCCACCTCGACCAGGGAAGAGCAGGTTTGCAGCAGCGTCTTCCAGGCAAACAAAGTGGGTTAGGGCTCATTCTCGGTTCGCTGCTGCTCTGGAACTCTCGTAGGCAGCGAGTTGGAGGACGGCGCTGTGGTGAGGTGTCTGGGCTGCTGGTATGTCTAGCTTAAATTAAGAAACCTGCCATAAAGGGTTTTAAATAGAAACCCAGGCAAGTATTCTGTGGTTGGCTTTTCCTTCCTAACGGGTTGCCGTGTCGCTGACTTGAATTGAACTTTCCAAATCCGTGGGATGCTTTATTTTGAAGATGTCTTGCTTAGCTGCTGACGTTTTTAGTCAGATGAAGAAGATCAGCGTCTAGGTAAATAAATCAGTAGCTCTAGAGGAGGAATATGGGATGCACCGAGTTTATTTGTAATCAGGGAGTAAGAAAATTTAAAAAGCCAACAACAAAACTTGTGGAGTTGGACTCTAGGGTCTTCCCCCCCCCCCCCCAGCTGTAATCAGGAAAGCAGCTTGCCTTCCAGACTACAGAGCCTCTGCCTCACCTGAAATAGCCTCCCTTTAAAAGGGGAAGGGGTGCAGAGTGGTGTTATTGCTCAGTGGACTCTTTTGAGCTGGAGGAGTGGTATGCGTGCACAGTTAATATGGTAGCACTGAATTACTAGATCAAGAGGAGGGGGAGAAAGCAGCAAAACAGGGTAGATAGAGGACTAATTCAAATTTTGAAAATGTCATTAGTCTGTCCGGTTCCTTGGAGGACAAACTCATCAGCTATTCCCAAGGCAACGTGTTATACATATTTTTACTGGCCCTCTACCATGCAAGTTCTGAGTATAATAGTTCTAATATATACTTACACCCTTGGTTCTCCTCTCATGATAGCTGTTCTTCTCAATGTAGAAGCTACTCACGCTGTTTTGTTATACCTGTCACAATATTCTCCATGTTTGCACATGTGGATATGGTTTTTTAACAACTCTTCACTCTGACTTCAGGTCTTAGAGTTGCATGTAAACATCAAGTTCACAATTTTACTCCAAGACAAACTTGTTCTAGTGCTTGTTAATGTCTCCTTATGCTGGAATATTTGTGCAGCGCAAACAATCTTAATGGCTAATGTTGGCTGAAACGGCACAATAAAAGTCCCCTAGAATATCCACACAAAACACTTGAGCTTGCAGAATACTCTCCCTGCAGATTCTTTGGAGCTGACTGTGTCAACAGTATCTCTTGAGCTAGTTGCAGATGTTAACACAAGTGATTTTTCTTCTCCTGTCTTACTCCTAGTTTGCTATGCTTGTTACTGCGCAGTTTATAACTGCATTTTCTTTGCAGGTTTTTTATGACTTTTATTATTTTTCAGCAGAGGCTTTGTAACCTACTGGAGTGAAGTCATGCTATTGTGTTCTCTTATCAGCGCTGTCAACTATTCTGTATTCAGGCTGCCTGCATTCCTTCTTAAATGATAAATACCTTTGCTTTCTTTGAAATATGTGTAGTGCAAGTGTAGCTAATTATGTGTAGACATCATCCAAGTGCTAGGATGTCTGTAGAACTCCTGCTGCGGACTGTTGTGTTCAGGTGATAATAGGTTAGATGAGTAAGTTACTGAAAGGTGTAGGTGAAGGTGGCAGGATATGAAGATGACAGAATTGGTCTTGATCTTAAAAGCCAGTTAACGGTGAAGGATGGTTTTAACATAATGGCACATAAATGTGGTGTAATTCTGACTTGAAACTAGTTGTGTTTGGTTTTTTGGGTTTTTTTATTGACAGATGCTTAACTAGCCAATTGTAGTGGCTTATGTCTTGCTGAACCAACATTTTTCTGTTTGGAGGATGCGAGAGTGGAATGTAGGAGTATTGACTTTCACAAAACAGCTTGGTTTTTGTTTCAGTACTTGCATAGCTGATGCATTTGACTTTTACACTGCTACATCTTGCTGAGCATGGAAGTATGTGGACCCTTTGTAATAATACTGTGGCTTGTTGTCATCACAGGTCACTTAATATATTTGTGTTCTTCAGGAGTGCAAATAGTGGGACCCAAATAAAGAAAGGCCGTGGAAGCTGCTGTGCTAAATCTAGCTACTGACTCTAGGAACAATATGAAGGAAAAGATCTTTTGCTGTGAAATCCAGTTTTTCTTCCTGACCAGTACAAAGAGCAGGTCTTGAAAGTGAGCTGCTAAATACTGGAGTCATGAATCATTAAAGGGATGTACTTGACCAAATGTATAGATTAGGGAATGTCTTTTCTGATTGTTTAGTATTTGGCAGTATTTCTGCTGTTCTTATCTCAACTTGGCTTGTGTGAGCCTTTCACCTGGAAGCCTAGAAAGGCACTGAAAGAACTCTTGAGTGTTAAACTTGCCATTCAGACACCACCACTAACTTTGCAATTGGTGTCGCACAACTCATCTCTATGTTACATGATGGTGATAGTACTTGCCTTTGGATGCAGCCATCTTCTGTTTGAGAGAACACTGCGGGGCGGGGGAACAAGTCACTGAACTAAAGAGGTAAGCTTCAGGCTGCTAGGAAAAAAAACTTCCCTGGGACTTGGGTGGAGGAAAGAGTATTTTGAAGCTGCAGGGTAGGATGTACCACAGGGACTTATTTTTATTTGGCGTAATTTGAAGCTGCATTTATGCTGACAAGTGGTTCTCTTTAATAGTGGACTTCACTTGTGCATATTACAAGTTCTAAAACCTGAATGTGTGACTCATGTCAGATGTCTGTTCCACAGCTAATAGACAAAGTTGCATCTTTACTTTTTCTGTTAGTCCAGGTTTGTAAGGAAAAGTTATCTTAATCTAGCTGTGACAGCAAGAGGAGTATAGGAAATAGGCTTTTGGGAAGAGGCCTGAAAACATTGTGTACCTTAAAATGAGCTTGCTCTACAAACCTTGCTTTCCTTGTACTGTATTGCAGCTGCAGCACTGTATCTTTTGTTACAGTTATTTAAATTTCTTACACCTCAAATAGTTTCTGGGTAACGGTTTGTCTAGAAAGTGTCCTCTAACTAAGAATATATCCTCTTTCAATGCTGTTTGAAAACTGATCTTTATGTGATGCGGTAGTATTTCATGTAAGTGTTTTCTTATTATATGATGCTTGACTTACAATTCTCACTGCACACCTAGAAGAAATGGAAGATGGTAGGTCAAAGTGAAGCAGTAGGTAACAGCTTAATTTAAATTCAGAGCAGCTATACTTTCTAAGTTCTCATCCCTCTTTAAATAAAGGATCCAGAAGTTGCCACACATGGAGGTGAAAACTCATCTGGAAGATGTCTGTTGACTCTGCTGGGTCTAGCGTTCATCTTGGCAGGAGTTGTTGTCGGTGGAGCCTGCATCTACAAGTACTTTATGCCTAAGGTAATGTGCAAGTTCCTTTTTCTTTAAGGATCACTGAATTAAAAAAGTGTAATTATAAATAGATTAGTACTGTAATAGAAAACCTTCAATAACTGGGACATGAAGACCGCTATGTCCTTTATAAAATCTCCAGGTGTGACAGACCTGTGCTTTGTCATAGCATAAGAGTTAGAAATAGAGTTTTAAAGCGACATTTGCTATAAAAATAACTAGCCTTGCCCTTACTTTCAGCATAAGGTGTACCGTGGTGAAATGTGTTACTTTGAAAATGAAAATCGTGATCGTGCGGTAGAACCTTATTTTCTCCCTATTGCTGAAGAAGCTGACATTCGAGAAGATGATAACATAGCCATCATTGATGTACCCGTTCCAAAGTTCTCAGACAGTGATCCAGCAGCAATCGTTCATGACTTTGATAGGGTGAGTATATGTGAAGCCATAAGAAATAACTAGTCTTATTGCTCACTGGGAAACTGTGGAGCGGATGGTAATCGTAACAGCTCCAGGGTTTTAATTCTTGAGACGTTTAAAGCTTACTGTCAATGCAAGCTTCTCTTTAGGAGTGGGTTTAAGTGTGGGAAATGTGACCCTTATAACACTATCATAGTAGACTTAACGCTCCCCCCCTTGCAGAAGTTACAAGAATGTTAGAAGACTTCATACTCACAGTGACTCTAACTGGATTGTTTCTCAGAACAATGCATCTCGGTGCTATGCAACTTTAAATATTGTTGCCCATCGGATGTCTGGAAGTGACACTTGCTAGCTGGTCAAGAATTCTGCATAAATGAAAGTGAGAGTAGGAGAACAGTGTAAATCTGAGTTGAGAAATGAGGAAACTGGGGATTCAGTCTTAAGATTCTGCCAGGCTGTGTTAGAGCAAAACATAGAATTCCAAATAAGTGTGAGCCTTGGATAAGTGAATTGAAAAATCACTTCAGGTGGCTGAAACCTGGAACTTGAAAATGCTGTGTTAGTTGCATGTAGTTTCTCTAAAGCAAAGATGAGAGGATGGCTTTAATTTGACTTTTTTATTAAAGGTGCGTCAATAGTATTAACGGTTATCCTTAGTCAGCTGTAAAAGCTGTCGCAGGTTGCTTGTAAATCAAACCTTGGCAATGCTGATAGGATCACAGTAAAGACTAGAACTGACCTCTGTACATGCTGCCTTTAACAGTAGCATGGAATGCCACAAAGCCAAGCTGTGCTACCTGTGTTTGCAGTATTTGCAGCTTTGATCTGTGTTGTCTTGACAGAATCTTGGCTATAACTTAAAGGATTCAGGCAACTTAAGAACTTCAGTTGATTCTGGCTAAGTGCTATGCAAAGTCATAATAAAACAAGTAGATACCTTGATAATTCTAGTGTCTGCAGTTCTTGCACTCGGCAGTAATGCTGATGTGACTTTCTAGAGACGAGTACTTTTTCTGAAGAACTATTTACAGGGAATGATTGCTTATCAGCAGTTGGATACCTTTTGCTTGCACTGTGCTTAATTGGACTTCTTCAGTTATGAGAGCATACTGCCAAATACTTGCTCTGTATTAATACAAACTGTACTCATCTAGAATTATGATAGAAACTGCTTTTATAGTCGGCTCTCACTGCTGTACAGAAGTCCTGTTCTATACCATAGCTATAACCACTGTGTTTCCGGAAGTGGTAATAGCTAAGTTCTTACACTAGACGGTTCCTGAATGCATTGCTTTGATACTAGCTGTGCACGATCTCCAGCTTTTTGAGCTTTCTTCTTAGTCCTTGTAGAACTGTGTCCTAATAATCAAAGGGCATGCTTAATTAATTGAAAAATTGTTTTCAAAACAGCTTTTGACAGCGTATCTTGACTTGCAACTGGGTAACTGCTATGTGATTCCGCTGAACACATCCATAGTTATGCCGCCAAGGAATTTGATGGATCTCTTCGCAAAACTGGCGGTATGTGGAAACTTTACTGTTTAGTTATGCTGACAAGATTGCTTTTGATAAGAATGCTGGGTGTTGCTCCTGAACTACAGTCTCTTGCTAGAACAGTCCTCTTGCCATCAAAGTACATAATCCCCCTGGCTCAGTCACTGTACTGAAGTTAAGGCCAGCTGTCAGTGTATATTATGTTGAGTAGATTCATGCTTAATGCTCTTATTAATACCTAGCTTTATGAAAGCTGAAAGCAACTAGCAAATAAGGTTAAATTTAGCTATTATAAAGGAATTTGATAAAGCTCCAAGTATCATTGAAAGCCTAAACCTGAAAGTTACTACCGGAAAGCTCCATTGCCCCATGAGAGTTTTAATGAAAAGAACAATGCTAACTTGTTCTTCTGCTTTATTTGCACTGTAGTTATGAGCTCACTGCAAGCATTTTGACTCTTCAGTGACTAAAACTGGTATTTTTCCAAGATGACTTATGGGTCAAGTTGATAGAGCTTGCTGCTACTTCCAAATTAAATGCGATACTGAGCTATTGTGTGTCTAATGTACTTTTTTGAAAAGTCATTGACTCCTCTACACCTAGTGCGAGAGGCCACCTGATCTAGTTTAGCTTGTTTCATTTTTTTCTTTTTTCTTTTTTTTTTTACCTTCATGAAAACAAATTTTAAGTGTGTCTCCCTGCCCCTATTTTTAGGAGTTGGTCGTGAAGGGTGGGAAGTTGTTTCAATAGTGCTGTGATCTTCTGGTGAAGACTTAACTTTTGTATGTTGCACTGCTTTTTTTTTTTTTTTTTGTATTAGAAATATATTGCCTCAAACATGGAAAATTTCATAATACTTTGTTTCTCCTCTTTTAACTGCAAACTTTGTTGCACACAAATAAACTTGAACTGGTTCTATTTGTTTGCCTCGTGAGGTGAGCAATGTTAAGGGTAACTGTGTTTTGTTTTGATGTAACTGCAACTGTTTGAAATAGCCTTTGTCAGTTTTTAACTTCTCTGTTATACAGCTGTTCAAGACTAGCATATCTTAGTACTAAAAAGAAGGAAAGTTGAAATCTAGTGCTTGAAGCCCTTCCAAAGCAAAGAGTAAAACATAGGGATGTTTGTCCATTGTTAGCAGAATACTGTATCTCAAGGGTTTTTTTTCTCTTTCAGACTGGCTCCTACTTGCCTCAGACCTACCTAGTCCGTGAAGAAATGGTGGTTACAGAGGAGATAGATAATGTGTCTGATTTGGGTATCTTCATCTACCAACTCTGTGTTGGAAAAGAGACGTTCAGACTTCAGCGCAGAGACCAGATAATAGGTAAGTTCCCTTCAGTAAAAAAATAAATCTATTGTTCAAGTAGGGAAGGGGTAAATAACTTAAACCTTCGGAGTCTTTAGACTTAGAAATCTGTGAGTGTTCAACATGAGCTGAGACTACTCATAGAACTGATGGGTATTTTTCCCTACTTTCAAGTATGTAGCCAACATTTTATTCGAACATGATGAGACAGAGAGTTTCAGTTATGGAATTAGAGGTTACATGCCCAAACCAAGTTTGAGCTTAAGCCTATTTTCTGTTCCATTTTTTGGTCAAAGTTGTAGGTTAGTTTGGCCCCAAAATTCATACAATCATCTGATAATGTGAGTCTCTGTAGGTGCAGCTTAGTCTATCACTGTCCTATCTAAAACTGAGTTACAGGAGCACCAAGTAAGAGCATTATCTACTAGTTCACTTGCTCTGGAAAAGAAAAATAAAAAAAATTTAACAACTAGCTCTGGACATCCCAGACTTCCTCTCTAAAAGAAGAAGAACACTTCATAGGAACTTCTGAGCTCTGTTTCTTTATTGCCTGTCTCCTCATGCCACCCCCCTGCCATTCTGTGAAAAGGATTGAATTTGAGGTGTCGGTGGTTTGACATACTGGAAGGAGGTCTGGAGTACAGAAATCTGATGCTATGAATTTTAGTTCACTGTAGTTCTCAAAGCATTTCATAGTTTGCTGCTCTCACCAAACACATAGTGAACTAATCCTTTGTCAGTTACAGCCTTTCAGAATGCAAACGTTTGGTTTGTCAGAACTCTCTGCTTTGGTTTTCCTGCCAAGCTCTTAGGCAAGAGTTTCCTCAGCCCAGTTACAGCTAGCAGCATCAGGAGCCGCATCTGCTGTTTGCTAGAGACTACATCCTGTTACTAGATGGAAGGCTTTGTATGTGGGAGCATAAAACTGGTCCTGTGTAGCTAACGGTGTAGGGCACGCGAAGAAACAGTAAATGTTGCCTTTATGGAAGAGAGGCATGTGTCTCTTAGCTGTTGTGAAGATGCTTTTCTGAACAAGTCTAAACTGACTGCTGCTGTGAGTGAAAGACTAGTCTACAGACAATACTGCGAAGAGTGTTTATGATGTTTCCTTAAATGGCCTTCCTATAGCATGTTGTTCATGTTGTTGCATAGCAAGACTTTACAGAATATTTGCACAGAAGGATACTAGTAAATAGATAATGCTTCTTGGTACAGTTTCTGTTCTGTAACTAACCTTGTTTGCCCTTGTGGGGGAGGTGTGCAGGGAATCTAGTCAAATGGAAGACTGCTGCTGAGGAGAAAATTGTTCAGGGACAAGGCTTGTCTCGCCTTCCAGATCAGATTTCTAGCATGCCTTTCTTCTAGTGTGTACAAGCCATGCGCCCATAAATAATTAGACTAAAATGGATAAACTCCTGTAACTTCTCCTGTAACTTCAGTGGAGAAGTCATCTTGTTTAGCTGGTGCTGCATTGGCGCTCAGATTTTGTATTGTTCGTGGGTTCATCTGTTAGACGAAACTGACCTCAGGTTCTGGAGCAGTTCCCTGGAGTTGTAACTGAAGGCATGTGAGAAACTGGACAGGTCATCCTGACTGTTGAATTACATACTCAGTTAGATAGCCATTGGAAACTTCTTAGCTTGTACAGGCATTAAGATTGAGTTGAATTGAAGGACAGCCTGTATCTTTAGTGTTTATAAACTAAAGCAGTGCCCTGCTGGGTTTGGTTTAAGAGCTAGTGCTTCTAGACTTCAGTGGAGAGCTTCTCTTGCTTACTCTGAACAATTCTCTGCTTATTAAACAAGCTATAAATCTTTCTTCTCTAATTGTTGTATATTGAGGTGCTTTAGTTGAGCAGCTTGTCTTTGATGGTAGGGCTGCTATATTCTTGTCTCCTAGTAAAGAGTCACAGCTGATAGAGGTAAACTGCCTGTGTCAGATCCAATGCTGGCATGTCCCAAAATAGAGAAAATCACTTTAATAGTGTTAGGAAAAACTTCAGTAAGATCATCAGTTGAGTGGCAAATCCTCACAGGGCTCCCATCAAGGTGAAGACTGCTCTATAGAAGCACGCTCTGGGTGGGGAGAAGTGCTGATAATGAACGAGGGCTTTTTTCTGCACCCTTTCTGAGTTTTTTAAACTCTTTCCCTGTAATTTCAATCTGCTTTGCTTTTCATTTTCTTTGTGTTTAGGAAGGGCTATGAGAAACTTTGATCTATTTTTTTGATCTATTTATTGTTGTCTCTTCTGTCACTAAAATGGTGGCAGGGATACTATTTAAAAAAAAAAAAAAAGGGCTTGCTTGGTTTGTCCTGTGTTGTATGTGGCCCCCTCTCTTGTTACCATTCTGAAAATGAGGGAGGCTTTCTGATAGAAAACAAACTGATATCAAGCTCTAGTGGCAATTTGTGGCTGTAGAAACACTATGTACTGAATGATTGTATCTTGCTGCTGTTCATAATGATACAAAACCTGTAAGTACTTGCTGCTGGGTTATAGATCTGTTTTACTTAGGCTCTCACCTTCTCTCGTCCCCAGGTCTGCAGAAACGTTCAGTGGAGAACTGTCATTCAATCAGACACTTTGAAAACTCTTTCGTTGTTGAAACAAAGATCTGTCAACAGTGAAGGGTGTTGGATGGGAGGTGACTAGTTCACACCTTTATTGAGAAGTCTGAGCATTAGACATTGACTTCTTAAATTAAAATGTGCAGTGATAATCAAAAGCCTTATGCATTTTCTGTGTATTGCTTGTATTTCAAAAGACAAAGTCACCATTTCAGCTTTCTTTGATCCTTGGTATAACTTTTTAGTTATCTCATGTAAAACTTAAATTTGAGTAAGGTTTTTTTAGAAGGTTAATATCAGTTTATCCGTTGAATGTGTTTGATTTAGTGTAATCTGGGAATGGCAGAAAAATATATATATATATAAAAATGTTAACCAATTCCTTGGCTGGAACCAATTCTGTTCACCTTAACTTTCACAGAATGATTAATATTAATAATCTGTGGTTTGCACATCTTGTGTAGTTCTGTAGAATAGCTCTGCACTCCGTATCCTGGCTAAAAAACCTTCTGATGTGTATCATTAAAGGTTTATTTTAACTACCATGTGTGAAGCATGTAAAATCCAACCTCAGTGATCATAAACCTTTAACACTACCCTATTTCATTTTGTGCAATTACTGTATTGAATTTGTATGTATATTTGGAACCTTCCCCGAGCTTACGTTTAATTCTTCTACCTTTGTTTGGTTTTGTGCTATTTAGTTGTTAGATTCAGATAGAGTTGCTCTTAAAGCTTGTCAGTATTTTTGGTTATGAATTTGTTTATCCTGTAACTTCCTATTTCAAGAATCTGTTCTGGTATAGCTCAGTTGTGAACGTGACTGTAGTTGTAAACTTAAACTACTCTGGCTTATATAAACTTTTTAGATCAACTTTTTATGAGCAAGTAGCGTTACTACTGCAGTCAGAGCATTGTTCCTTTTTTTGAAAGCTGCAGTATAAAGATAATGAAGAGTTAGTGTCCTGCAGTTGATGAACTTGAGAGTTTTATTAAAGGACTTTATATTGGCATAAATTCTGCAACCCTATAATAAATGTTTCTCTAAAACTTTGGTGTTTGTGTGACTTCATGGTGCTCAGAGGCAAGAGTGCAGTATGCTGGTATATGGCCCACGTGGGAGAAGTGATGGTTATAGGCCTGGGGCAGCATGCAGTGCTGTCCCCTCTTACCCTCACCTCTTTTTCAGCTTGTGAAGGCCAATTTCCTCTTCCTGTTGTTGTGGAAATGCTTTGTGGTGCAAAATGAACTTGGGCAACAGAGGGAAGACAAGACAACTTGCTTCAGACTTGTTTCCCCAAGGGGCAATTCTCAGTGATGTTTACCCATTGAGCGGAGTTCCTGGCGTGTGGGCAGTCAGTTGTGGTATAGCAAAGGAAAGATGCATTCTGTAAGTCATCCATTTGAACAGTGGTGTTGATGAGGCTGGTGATTAAAGATTTGCTTGTCTTATTAACACTGCCATAAATATACAGAGAAGTCTTTTTAGCATATCATAATAGACCAAGGCAGCAGAGGGTTAATTAACTTACTGTAACACCTTTCAGCATTTACCCATGAGTTTTGCTGAGCTTTAAGCTTGGAGTTATGAGGGTGCTGTGGTGAAATTTCTTTGACTGGTTCTCAGAGTGCTAAAGTGTGTACTGAACCTTTCTGGCTTTCCTGGAAAGTGACTTGGACTATACAGCTGGCATTAAAAGAGTAAGCAGGCTTTCTGTGCTAAGAACTGGGAAGTGAGAAGTGACTATAGGAGTAGCTGCTCTCAGTCATTTTTTATGAAACTGTGCAGAGGAAGGGAATGGAGCACAGCTCCTGGGCAGTAGGGGATTCTGCTGCCTTGTCTTGGAAACTAATGCAGCTCTTCTCCCGAGGTGTATGGTGAGGCAATGCAGAGGATGTGTCCCAAAAGTAGAGCTTTGGTCTGCTTGGCTCTAAAATAGTAAGTGTAGGAGAGTATTTCACTATGTACTTAAATTTTCTGAAATAGAATGCTGTAGAAAGCTCTTAATTATTGTCACTGAGAGTCAGGTACGCCTTACTGAAACAGGTATGTGTTACTGGGGGAAGTAGCTGCACTGACAAGGTCCTGCTACAGACTTGCATGTGCTTGGGCAAGTTACCATCATCGTGATTTCCTCCTCCTCTGGATTGTCTGAGAGGATAACCGGGGTGGGTTGGCTGTCTTGTTTGTTTTGGTAGTCTTGAGTGGAAGGGTTTGGAAATGTGTTAGTTGCAGAGCGCAAGAAGCATCTGCTTGCAGTGTTGAGGTTTGACTTTCCTGAAAACAAAAAATACAAATTCTTCCTTCCAGCTCTGAGCGACTGTGCAGTGGATGTACAAGCTGTACAAGCCTTTAACCTGCTGGCTACCTTAAGACATGTAACAGGAACGCTAGACGTGCTTCCAAATTGAAACTGTTTCAGCCTTTTACCTTTGTCTGGTAAAGATTTTAGAAGAA
The DNA here is from genome assembly GCF_900496995.4 of Aquila chrysaetos chrysaetos. Classification (NCBI taxonomy): domain Eukaryota; kingdom Metazoa; phylum Chordata; class Aves; order Accipitriformes; family Accipitridae; genus Aquila; species Aquila chrysaetos. Next base: position 2,111,224 of record NC_044024.1, on the reverse strand, counting down.
ACGAAGTCCGTTCCTTAAGAGCTTATTAGATGTTCTAGGCAATAAGCCAGAATCTGTTCAAAGGAACAGATTGTTCTTACCTGCTTGGTGCTCTTGCATTGAGAAAGTAGCTGAAGTTTCGGTCATGTGTGTGGCATGCTAGGCTTATTATCTGTCCCTAATCATTTTATGCTGGGGGCGGGCATTCAGATCAAAGGACTGCAGTTTTAAGGTTGCTTCTATGAAAACAGCTAGTACTCCTGGGATCTTCTAATGCTGTCTCTCAGTTTGAGTAGCTGCTGTGTTCAGCTGGTCTGTAGGAAGCAGGAGAAGAGGGCGTGAGCCAGAGGAGTCCTTTGCACCAGTAGATGGCACAGGCAGCAAGCGCTGGGGCATAAAGTATGTGTAACTGATAAAAACTTGCTGTATTTATTCTAACATACAGGTTTTCAGGTATTTTGCCAAAATTAAACCTAAAAATGGTTTGAGGAAAGCTTCCTCTAGGTGGTGTTCAGTGTCTTTGCTTAGTTTTTATCTATAGTAAAGAACATTTTTGTAATACAACTGTAACCTGTGTAAAACGCTATTAGATATCCAAGTAAGACTGTGCTTCAAACATGGGTGTGGTAACTGAAGGGGTAACACTACCAAGATGTAAATGTGAACTTATTTGCTGTAGTAGGTTCTCTTTACAGGTGTGCTTACTGAAAAAGCAACCCATGCACACAGGACAATCAGCAGTATCTGTGCACTTGCTTATTGACAAATTATCTTTATGCTAGCTTGCAGGTTATTTTTCTGACACAGTATATTTTAGATATAAGTTTTAAATACCTTTATGACTGTTAAGCTGACAGTCCAGCACTTTGGATGATTCTTCTTCCAGCATTACATGTGAGGTTTTTTCAAGTTTAAATACTCTAATTGGAAAGACACATGAGAAAAATCACAGTTAAGAACAAACTTGAATTTGTTACTTGGAGGAGATGCTGTTGACCTTTGCAGAAGCCTGATGGCTTTCTGTCTGAGTGTGACTGGTAAGATGTGGGCTGGTGGTGGTGGTGTGTATGTGACAGAAACTTCCATTAGAGTAGGTGTTAGTCTACACTGGAACTTCAGAGTTTCCTCCAGTCTGACTTTGTAAAAATTCATAGGAATTAAACTGTTATTTGCATATATGAATACCTTGACATGAAGATCCAGGGAAGAAAAAATGGGGACAGTGTGGAGGTGAAGACCCAGGGAAGAAAAAATGGGGACAGTGTGGAGACCTTTGAAAGACATACCAAGGCCTCAACCTGGTATGAAATAGAGCTTTAGCACCTCAGACTTGATAAACTGGTTGTCTAAAAGTGAGACATTTTTCAGAATAAGCTCAACTCTGTACTGTGGACTGTTGCAGCACAGCCATGCTTAGTATGGTAGTGAAAAACTCTCACCTCACACCCACAGCAAAAGTTGCAGTGTATATATGCAGATGCCTGGAAGATAAAGAGCCTGCTAGGTCTTCAGCAAGACTGGACTGACTTCTGTGGACTTCATTAGTTCCTGGCATTACAGGGAAAGCCACCAAAAATACAGATGTGCTCAGCAGAGTTTATGGTGAATGATGGCATAAATGTCAGAGCGCTGAAACTGGCTCTGAATTTCCCTGAGAAAAATTCTGGTTTACTATTTTTAAATCATCCTTTTATGTCTGGGATTTGTTCTTCCCCGACTGCTTCAGCTCTGCTTGCAGCAGGGTGGGCTGAATTGGGCAGTCCCCTTGTTAATGATCGAGCAGCTGTCAGCTTTAGATTTTGTAGGTTGATGCTTTTGTTTCTTGGTCTTCTCTGAACTACTCAGGAAGGCTAGAAAGAAAGAAAAACATTATGATGTTTAACTAAAGACAGCCTCTTCCACCCTACCACTTTCCTGATCTGCTGCATTTCATCTTGCATTCTCCTAACATGCCCCAAGCTAAAAAAAAAAAAAAAAAAAAAATCCTATAACAGAAGAGAATATTTGTAGGACCAGAAAAAGGCCGTCCACAAAGCCTCTGCAGTGGCACAGTAGCCATGCGGCTGAATTACTGCTTTGGGAAGTCTGAGCTCGAGGTCAGGCTTGGAAGGATTAAAGCTGCTTTGACTGTCCTAATTTTAAGCCGTGTGGGGGATGGCTTGGCTGCCAGCTATGGCACAGAGCCCAAATGCTAGCACTGATTGAAGCTTCGAGACTGCAACCAAAATAATTATAATATGTATAATTACAGTCACATTATTTCATTAAAATTATTTCTTCATTATGTGTATATATTTGTGATATTACCTAGGCAATAAGAATGGGTGTATTTCCTGCCTTGAGAATAATTAAAGACTCTCCACCTAGCACTCCACCTCCAAAGGAAATTATTTCTTACAGTTCAACTATTTTGTTTACTTAAGCGTTTTTTTTTCTCTGTTTGTCCTGTGACACCTCCGAGTTCTTCATTAACAAATGTGAAAGTGAATTTACTGTCTTAAAAGTCATTCTGACTGTGGATGTAGAGGTTGTGTGTCTGTTACAGAAGCATTCAGGTTCTCATGAGCTGTTCCATTTTAGGGCTTGTTGATGGTTGAAGCTGTTCTGGGTTAAGCCTGTGTGTGGACACCTGATTGTGGAACAAGGAACTTCCTACAAACCTAATCTTTTGTTGGAGTGGAACCAGGTGCTTGTATTCTGGAGTGAGAGTGCCGGCATGTGGGATTCATCAGGAATAGATCCATGGATAGGTAAACCTACAGTTTCCACTTGATGATCAAAAATCCCTGGGGAGGAAAGGGATGTGTAGGGGTTTTTGGTTCTGTGGGATGGTGATACCAGTGGTAACCGGGCACTCTTACTGGACGATAAGCGATTCAGTACTTTGGTTTCTCTGCACTTGGCGATCATAGCTTCTTTGACATCTCACATTCTCAGCCACTTTCAGTCATTAATCCTTAATGCTTAGAAAAAGAAAAGGGACATAGAAGTCACCATTCAGGCTACCCTACCCTTACCAGTGTGCCTTATCGCCCAGTGTGAAGTTGGAAGCAGTTATGGCTTTGCCTTCTCACATCACGGTAAAAAAAAAAAAAAAAAAAAAAAGAAAGGCTGGGGGGGGATCAGACTTTGACACAAAAGTAAACGATAGCACTTCTGTGGTTGTGAGCTGAGCTGTAACTGCTGGCTTTTCACATAAGTTTGTAGCCTGAAAAGAAATGAAAGCATTTCTGCTTATCTGGTACATCTGTGCTGCAGTGTAAGCTGCTTTCCTTGATGTCTGAGTTCTTTCTGTTCTTGTCAAAGCTTCAGTGTTACTGCTCTTGACAATTCACAAACCACCACTCAATCAGGTGGGTATCTGGATGGCTGAGAAGCAGGAATGATGTTCCAAAGACACAGTCTCCTTACATTACTCTCTGTCTGAAAGTGTTTTGTATTGGTAAAGGTTTGCGTGGGTGGAGGTGGCTAGGAAGTAGATGGGTATATGGCTTGAGGAGAGCTTGTACCTAGAATTGCTGACTGCTGGTGTACTTCAGAGGCCCAATTTTCACCATAGATTAAGACCCTTGATTTTCAGTAGGGAAATGACTCATACTAACTAGAGGGAAGACAGAGTTTCTGGCCGAGTGCCTTGAGTGTAGGAGAAAGAAGTGAGCTCCAGATCTCAACAACTTTTGTATTCCTTCTATAAATACCCTATTTGCAGATATACTGGGTATGTGCATTTATCTTTTTGCAGACTCATGGTATTTGTCATTTCTTAATGGAGCTAATGTTTTCCCTCTGCAAAACTCTTCTTTTTATTTCTCAGCATCATTTGATTTTCTTCCTCTTCTGTGTTTTCATTTACTGTTTTTTAAAAACAACCAAACAAAAACTGCTTGCCAAAAACCCTCTAGTTCTACAAAGCAAAGATGGGTCCTTGCTGCAAAGCTGGGCTCTACAACAGAACGCTAATGTCTGGGTGAGTTGGTGCCTGTGCTCTGAGGCTGGGCCCCTATCTCCTACAGAAGAGCATCACCCCTTCATAGGGGAGGTGGTTGGAGGGGGCCTGCTTTGCCCCGTTGCTCTTGCGCACCATTCCACATAGAAGAGGTGATGCTGGTTGTGGCTGTTGCCCTGAGGAGCATGGACATGTTCTTCAAAGGCATAAAATCTCAGCCTTGCAGTGTTGCTTTTGCATTGTCCTTTTGCCTTTGAGCAGACAGTGTTGTGATCCCCCATCTGGTATTTCTACCAAGGGCTACTTACTTTGATGCAAATGGAGACAAACTCACTCTCTTGAGGCCCTTGCAAATGCTAACTGCCAGCCCCTGAGGGCTCGGCACCGAGCTGTGTGTGTTTTGGCCCAGCACTGGTCTTAGACCTGGTGTTGAGCCAGTATAGGAATACCTTCCAGTTGCCAAATACGATTCAGAGTGAGCTTCGGAAATGCATGGATGTGCTGTAGTGTAACAAACACCTGAGGGCAAAACCCATCAGTAACAAAGTCATCAGTGGGGCTTGAATCTGGGATTTTTTCTGTGTTTAGTTCAGTGCTTGTGTACCATACTCAGCCCACTTATTTCTATAGTTTACAGTCAGGTTTTTTATTTCTTTTCAACTTCTAAATATCTGACCAGTTTGGTGTCAAGTTGGCTTTAGTGACATGCTGTTGGGTGCTGGCAGTGCTGCCTGGGCAGTGGGTGTATCTCCAAAGGGATTTTCATGTTGAGAAACAATCTTCCCTTATGCTGAGCTTGGGGGTTTTGACCAATTGCCAAAGTGCTCTTGGGTAATGGGAGATGATCTTAAAAATAAGTGCTCTGGAGCATTGCCCACGTTACGTGGCTGCAAAGGGTTGTGCACCCATGGGAAGCAAGGCGGTTGTTTGGCACTGTCTTGTATCCCAGTGAGTAGTGGGATTATTTGCCCCACACCAAACCATCCTGCTTCCCCAACCATGGCAGCTCCAGCAGTTGCATCCTTCCCGCGTGATGGGCAGAAGCGCAGCGTGGTGCGGCTGGCCCCGGTGGGGAGAGCACCCAGGGGCCGAGGCACGGAGGGGTGATCTGCTCCCAGGGGGGACTGTGCCACATCCCTTTTACTGGTAAAAGGGAACTGATCAACTTGCTTGGTTGTAAGAGATTTCCTAGAATTTGTAGCAATATTTTTAAGGACACCCCTGTCCTGTGGCCAGCTTGACTGCTGTAGCCTGTTATAGACCAGGTATTCTTGAAGTATAATAACATAATGGGGGGCTGGAGGGTAAATACCTCCTTTGCTGCCCTAAAGGGAGAACGTGGCCCTGTCCCAAGCTGGTGGCTGCTGTAGAAAATCCTACTGAACTAGGAAGCAGCAAAAGAACTTTTGAGCTAGATGCCACCAGGGGTTTGATGTCCCCTGGGAGATGCCTGGGCTGGGTCAGCTGGGGGCAAACAAGCCCAAAGGGAGAAACTTTGGGTGAAGAAACTCACAGGAACAGCACCGCACCAGCGTGGGCAGTGGTGCTGCTGTTGTCTTTGGGCTTGTGATGGTGCTGCTCTGGGTTTTATAGAGTGTTAGCCAACTGGAACAGCCTGGGATGTGGGGCTTTGATGGTTAGCATTAATTCACTTAAATAAGAAACCTGTCATTAAACTAGAAACTCAAAGCTGTATGAGTTTTAGCTTCTGTTTTACATAGGTCTCCTGGGAACTTTCTCTCTAGCTGCACAGACCTCTGTCAGACCACAAGGAGTTACCGTTTCTTTAAATATCGACAATGTCACGTAATAGTGGAGTTCGTGCAAGGTAATGGCACTGAATCACAGGACTGATAAACATGCTGACAGCAGATTAGAAAAACTAGTCAGCCAAGACAAGAGTTTGGGTGGATTTGCAACTTTAAAAAAGAGTTTTTTCCCTTGGAACTCGTGGGAGGGCGAGCAGGGAGGTGAAGCTGGCTGTGGGATGCTTGGAGCAGACCGCTGGCAGCTGCACATCGCAGTTGTTAAAAGCCATGACCTTCACTTAGCTGGAGCCCCACCAAGATACTCTCTTCTTACATCACTGTTGAGCCCACTGGGAAAATAGGTAGGCAGGTCAGTTAAAGAGGTTTGTTAATTCTCACAATATGTTATGACAATTGGTTATGTCATTTGTGTTCATCCTATCTTTGTTAGTTGTTCTGGGTTTTCTTTTTTTTTTTTTTTTTTTTTTTTTCCCCTGAATTCTATGTTTAGGGGGAAAAAAAGTGAGTGTGGAAGGCAACTTCAGCAGACTGGCATCAAAAATTACAGTCTTGTCGATTGTAGCTCAACCACTTGCTGACCGTGGCGGTACCTAACCTCCAAGAGGCTTTTTTTTTTCCCCTCTTTTTAACTGTATGTTGGCACCTCTGTGTATGCCCAGACAGAGCACTGGCTCTGAGTGGGATGAGGATTCTTTCTGAGGTCTAACTCATGCTGAAACGGGCTCTGGGGACATCTGGGCATGTTGCTGGACTCGCTTTCTCAGAGGTAGCCGTTGCTCAATCGTCACCCACACATGGACAGGATGGAGATCCCTTGAAGTGGAGTGCTAAATGCCACCAAAAAAACTCCACCTAAGCCCTACCAGCAGCTGGGATGTTTATGGAGTGTATCCCACCTTGGTTTGACGTAAGATACAGAAATAGAGCTCGAAGCAGGAACAAGCACCCAGGTCTTCCCCTTTGAGGAGACGGCACTAACCACCAAAAGTCACGTTCGTGTCTGTTCCTCATACCCAGGACCCGCCTACTGGGCTCCAATCTCTTCTTTTTTTTCCTCCCACTGCTTTGATGGAGGAGCAGAGACTATCCTCATACAGACTAGCCAAGGGCATTTTCCTAGTAGAGGAAACGAGGATTCAAATCCCGTCTTAAATTAAAGAGAGTTTTTAACCATTTTCCTTCCTTCTTAGGCAAGGACTATACTTACAGGGAGGTGCAGTGACAGCCTTACCCCTTCCCCATGTTTTAGGACCAGGGTGCACTCTTCCCAGAGAGATTGAAGCGATGCTGAATTCTTAGAAACCCCAGTCCTACATTAAATCTAGCCTTTAGTGTATTGGATGGATGCGCCTGACCCTGGATCAGGCACCTCCTTCTGTTGGCTCAAGGTTGCTCTCTGAGGAAGAGAAGGATGATGACAATCCTGAAAAGATATATTGATGCCCAAAAGCAGTCTCTGTTACAGCCAGAGATTAGGAGATAGGAGCCTGCCAGGCCAACAAGCCATGCAGTCGTTCCCCTTGTAGCTACTGGAAGCACAATGAGAAAGGACATTTCTCTTGCTTCTTTCTTGTGGTTGCACCAGCTCTGGTGGAGCAGACCCTTGGGCAAGGGTTGAGCCTTCAGGAGACTGCACCAAGGCCACCCCCTCGCATCAGCCGAGCTAATCCAAAAATATGATGGTGTCCATCCCTGTTTCCTCCTGGGAAGGTCACTGTTTTTATTAATGGAAATTAATAAGCCTGCTGGTGTCAGCAGGAGTCTTTGCATGGAGTTCAATCTCAGGAGATAAGGAACAATGTAAAAAGTAGGAGAAAAATAAAAAGGTGTTGGGGGTAATTTGTCAGTATTGAGAGACTATGGATGAGTCTTTAACAGAGCAGAAAACATTAAAGAAACACTGGAGGAAAGAACCGATGATAAGCAAAACAAAGATCCCTGTACCTCTGACTGCTTGTTTCAACTGGAGTGTCATGTTTTCACTCCGAGTTTCCCAAATATTCTTCTTTGTGGCATATTTTTCTTTTAATTTTGAGAAATTCAGAGAGTCTTCCTCTCTATTTATTTCAGCTGTGTTACCCATGCAGTTAAATTCTGAAGTACAAATCACTGTGTTAGAAAGGTGACTGAAGCAGGTTAATCTGATGGTAGTTGCTGGTCCCAACAAACTCATTACAGTGGCAAGTGGTGGTACCAAAACAGCTGCTGCAGCTGTGTTCTGGGGTTTTATTACTATTATTTTGTTCTTGATGGCTTTAAGTAACTGGATATCTTTTCAAAATCAGATCTGTTGGCCACTAATGTGTATCATATAGATTGCACTTACACAAAGCTCAGTTTATCAGCCCAAATGCTGAAGCTCCTCTTCACTGGCAGTGTGAACCGGGCACTGTCCAGACAGCCCCAGTTTATCTGCTCTCTTTTTGTCATGGCATTTATTAAACAATCTCCGACAAGTTTTTAGCTTTTTGTTTTTGTACTGGATGGGGCTGACTTGTATCTGGATCACTCGCTGTGGTTTTTTTGGTTTATTTGGGGTTTTTTTTTTGGCGGGGGGAGTTAGTTACTGAGGTCTGAGGAGTGGTGTCCAGCAGTGCTGAGTTTGATGCTCTGTGCACCTTTATGGCCAGTGAGCTTTTCTGGTGACACTGGGGACAATACTAATTTTTAACCTCTAACAGCAAAGTGAAAAAGGAAGTAAACAGTGAAGTAAAAAGTGTCAAAGTTTGCTGCTCATGCAGCCTTAACTGGAGCAGGAAAAAATCTAATACCGGCTACAGAGAAATGGGGAGTCTTCTCAGGACACTGAGCAGCCAAATGACAAAATAGCAAATAAAATCTAGTGCTGATAAAAGAAAAGATGTGTAAGGGGGAAGAATTCTGCTTAGGCAAGAGGAGCTGCAAATCAGCCCTTTTCACACAGAAAGGAGACCTTTTGAGTTATGCGGATAGCTCACGGGCAGTGGCTGGTGATGGCAGAGGAGATGAAGACATTGGAAATGTCGGAGGACCCACGCTGTGGCCATCAGCACATGGTCCTGCTCCCACCTCGGGGTGGCAGCCGCAGGGGCAAGAGGTGTCTGCGGGTCCCGAGCGTGGGCAAGACCTCGCCTCCGCCGGGACACGAGTCGTGCAGAGGAGGTGAAAAGGGAACCGTCTGCTCGTGGTGCAAGAGGAAGGGACACCGAACGATGTTGTCGGGTGGCCAGCTCAAAGCAACAGCAGTATGTTTCCAAGCAGTGTACGCGTAACCAAAATGGGGAATTCATTGCCACCGGACTTCAGGGATCGGGGGGTTCAGGTGTGTGTTGGTCAAGCAGGTTGGAAAAGAGCTTGTCATGGCTCTGGAGAGTGATGCTTTCAGCGCAGCTGCAGGAAGCCCCACAACCAGCGGTTGAAGACAGCTGTTACCTGGGCAGGATTGCTGCCCACAGCCCGGCATTTCAATGCTCTCCCCAAGCCCACCATCAGCAGCAAATGAGCCGCTTCAGCCGTCTCTGATCTGGCTCAACGCGACCATCTTGTGAAGGTCTAGAGAGGAGAACAGGAAGAGGGGCGGGCGCGCGCTCTCCCACTTCGACGGCAGCTTAAGTCTCAAAGTGCAAAAAAAAAAAAAAAAAAACTAAACCAAACCAAAAAAAACCCGTCATGTCTCTTCTCGTGATGACAGTGACACAAAGGAAGCCCGAGGTGTGATGAAATCGTCTGCAGCTGTTGCAGGCGGCGCTTGCACTTTCCACGGCGTGTGGGTTCGGAGGCGCGTGGCTGTGTGGGAGTCGATGGAAACGGGGGGGGCTGCGATGTGTGGCATTCGGAAACATGCCGAGAGCTCTGTTTCCACCCAGAACTCTGTCATCCTTGTTCGCCTTGTTTCGTGTATAAATAAGACTTCCCAAAAAAACTTGATGCTGCTTCTGAACAGCTTAAAGTCCCCAAGCATCCCCTGAGACTTCCCCTGGGTCTGCGCTGTTGCCACAATACCTTTTCTTTTGGCCTAGCACAAATTAAACCTAACTGTGTCGAAAAACCACTTGTTACTTTGGCACAAACTCCGCCTGGTGAGGTTGTTGGCAGAGACCTCAGTGCTTTGCTTTTCAGCAGTAACAACTCTCTTGGGGGAGAGGTGCTTCTTGAGCGACCAGAGGAAATACTTCATGCAGAATAAAGGAGATATTTTGGGTTGTTTTTTTTCTCTATTAGATTCTCATTCAGATTCCCAATCCAGTGCTGCAGACAGGATTTATTATTTAAAAGGCTTTCTGGAGAAAAGATTTCCATGGGAATATCAGCTTCTGAACAGGCTAACAGGGAACTGCAGGCAGAGCTGAGCTAAGTCCAGATGAAGAATCGGATCTTGCCTAGCACAGAGCTCAAAGCCAGGCAGAAAAGTGATCGGACAGCAATTGCTCCAGGCTGCTGCAGTGGCTGGGCATCCCTCATCTTCTCCAAACCGCCTATGTTCCACCCTCACCTGAGGCTTGCTTGGGTGGCAGAAACGCAGCAGAGCATCTCTCTGCTGGTGTGTGATTGCACCAGGGCTGGAGCATGGGCTGGTATCATAGTCCCGAGCCATCAAAAGGGCATGAAAATACACCTTCTGTTAATCTAAGTAATACTTTGATTCTCCAGATGTCCGTGGCAACATCAGCCAAGGGCTTGTGAGACCTCTGCCGTGGAGAGCGTGGCCCGAGCAAATCCCACCTGGAGCAGAGGTGCCATGGCAGGGGGTGGGCAGGCAGGTCTCTCCTGAATTCGGCTCATGTGAGCTACCACGGCTATTACACCGAACTTCCTGTAAAAAGAGACTGTTAATACTAATATGAATAAACCACATTGCTATGGCAGCAGGGGAAATGGCTCGTGTTGCACCCACAGTATTTTCTACTTGAAAAAAACCTTATTGAGGTTTTTCTCATTGAACAATTTCTGAACTTCTGACACCACTTTGTGTAACATCTTTTTCCCTCGGAAACTAAAAGTAGCTCTGGGGGATTGTACAGGGCCATCCTGCTCACCTCCCACACAGCTGGGCATGGGGGACAGTGGCCAGAAAGGACGGTGATGGGCTTGTGCCGGTGCTGGCCTTCGGCTATAGGAATTCCCGCTGTCTTGGTAAACCTCTCACGGCGGGGGGCAGATGCGCTGCTGCAGTTTGCAGCAGTGTGTTTTGTCTCTTTGCAAGCCAGCGTTTTGCTTTTCTCCCCAGTGCAAGAAGGAGGTTAAAATAATTCTGAAAAGGCATCTAAAATGTTCTGCAGGTGCTCGAGAGGTGTCAGCAATCCAAGTGCTGCCACGTGTTGGTCCATGTAACCGTTTATTGGTGATGCAGGCAGTTACACAGGGGAGAGAATTATATTTAAAACTTTTTTTAAAAAGGGATTTTTTTATTGTATACAATAGGAAATAAAAAAATAAATATTTTTTCATTGCTGTGAACAAATTACAATGTGCTTCGTGGTTTCCATGAATTAGCAGTGCTTACTCAGCCGACAACACTCAGGTACAGACACACTGGCTCAGACTCCTGTAGGGATGAGGTGGTGGAGTATTGTTTTATTACATGGAAGGGTTTTTAAAAAGAAAAAAAGTCTTTCTGTGTTCCAACACTCTCTGGGATTCACATCATTTTTCTACAAAATATATATTTTTTTTATAAATTAAATCTATAAAACCACATTTGCATTAAATAAAACCTCATACCATCACAGTATTTTTACATTTCAAAATGTAACATTTCATATGTTCACAGAAAAATAAATCTTACAAGAAGGTGCAAATGAAATACCAGTAAAGCCCAAAGCTTCTGTTGTTTGATTGTAAAGAAATTATTCTTAAAAATGCATCCACATTTGAGCCTTTCTTAAAAACCTCTCGTAGCCTGTTGGGTGGCACCTTTGCCTCTGCTTATTATAGTGAGTTCTCATTACAGTAAACTTCAGAAAGGCTTGGTTCTTCTGACAGTGTTTTAATCACGCTGCTGTTAATAAAGAGTAGATGTGATGGCGCAGGGTCAGTTATCAGTGAAAGGGAAATAATCTGCCCCATCTTTGGTGAAAAGAGAGCCTGAAAGGCTTGTTGGACATCTAACCTGAATAAATACCCTTGAAGCATGGCCCCGTGGTTAAAACTAATCCAAGGCAGCCATATGGCTTCAAACCATAAGGCTTTCAAGCCAGAAATGGGAACTGATGGTAGAAAAATAGTGTCTGGATGCTTCAATGACTTTGTGATTTGGGGGTATGTCATTTGCTACACCCCAAAATGGAGGCTTGGTTAATTATTTAAATGACAAGTCCTTTGGGGCCACCTTATGCTCCTTGCTCCGTGGTCAACATGGCTTGAGGCAGGCTCTTGGCACTCTCTGTAGAAATTAGTCACAGATGGATTGTCTTTTGCTTCAGAAATAAAATAGCAAGACCCCAAAATCTTTGCTGCCTCTTGCTGAAGCCAGGGTGCGTGACCAGGACACGGCTGGGTAATGGCCCCACCGGTGACAATGGGGCACAGCATCACCTCTCGCCACGGGTCCACATCCTCCCGCTGCCAAAGCTACCTGCTTCTGGCTGCCCAGCTTAGAAATAGGGCCTATGGGGATTACATGGTGTTATTTATATTCAGAGAAAATTTGCAACCGAAGTATTAAATCAACATATTTTTGGTCAGGTTTGGGTTTTTGGGGTGTTTTGTTTGTTTTTTTCCAACCCTCGCTGAAATCAGCTTGTCTGAGTCATCACTCTCAGTGTCCTGGGGAAAAAAATATTGGGCCAAACCCCAAAATATAGTGAACATTTGAAGTCCTGGCAACCGTCTGGGGAAGGCCAGCGCTAGTAGTCCATGGCGTCCTCCCTGAGCACATCTCTGGAATGCTTCCTCACGTAACTGAGGTTGTGGAGCTGAATGCTGTCTTGCAAATCCTGCCTGGAAAGGCGTCTCCTGAACTCGTCTGTAGTAAAGTAGTAGATGACTGGGTCCACGCAGGAGTTCAAGCTGGCAAGGCACAAAGCTACAACGTGAAACGCCGAGATCACCTTCTGGACGCACCCGTTTTTAATCTTTTTGGTTTTGACAAAGAAATCTAGTGGAAAGCTGATATGATAAGGTGCAAAGCAAATCAGAAATACCAGAGCACAGGTGAGAATCATCTTTAAAGCCTTTTTTTTCTCTCCGAGGTCATGTGAAGCAGAATTTTGTTCTTTTAGTGATAAGATAGTCTTCCATGAGCAGTATAGGATGATGAGTAGGGGTGTTACGAACCCCACCAATTCACCTATCGTCATCATTGCAATGGAGATGGGAAGGTCAACTTCCTTTACGGGGAGGTCCACAAAACAGGTGTTTTTAGCGTCCTGGTGAAGTCTGAGAAGCGGGAAAGGCAAACAGCCAACGCAGACCACGACCCACCCAGCGATGCTGATATACACATCACAGATGCGTTTGCAGTCACTGAATTTGAATGGGTGCATAAGAAACAAATAACGTCTTACGCTGATGCAAACCAAGAAGTAGATGCTTGCATACATATTGACGTACTTCAGGTAGAAGCAAAGCATGCAGAGACCTCCTCCAAATTCCCACGTCCCGGTCAAGTAGTAGAAAATCCTCAGGGGCAAGGACAAAACCTGTGATAGGTCGGCAATGGCTAAATTGATCATAAATATTACGGCCCTTTTAGTCTCTTTCATGTACCCGTAAAAGACCCACAAAGCTAACGTGTTTCCTATCAGTCCAGGGATCAGGATGAAAGTGTACGTAATAGCATAGTAGGGCTTGAGGTCTGTTTCGGTGCAGGTCGAACTGTTTGTCATGGTTGTGCTCCAGATCCGTGCTCAGCCCCGGCATGATAACATGTTCCTCACTCGCGTCCTGCAACCAGGTTGTCGGTGCTTAAATAAAAAGGTTCAGCCCTGGCATCCATGTGTGAGGCTTTGGTTACCAGATCATCGTGTCCAGTCTGGGGAGGAGCTTGGTTATGGGGTGAGTGAGTTAATGAAGGTCCTGCTCGTGTGCTTTGCTCATGCTCTTTGTCAGAAGTTACCAGATCTTACTCTAGTCGCTTGCAGGATTGACAGGGAGGGGATCCACACTGAGAAATGCATCGTCATGTGCCAAAGCAGTCGAGAGTTTGTCACTAGCGCTGCACGTCTGTCACCTTTTCGGTGGCATTTCAGCCACTTCTCTCAATGCAGGAGTTTGACAACCAACGTGGCCCTGCAGCTGAAAGACAGAAAGGTGCAGTTATAACACTGTGGGGAGACACGGGTCTTACAAAGCAAAATGTACAGGAAAGCTTGCATGATCAGTAGGAGCATCTCTCTAGCAGAAACCTATTGCTAGTTGCATCTGTGGTGGTCAGCTCTTCTCCTGCCTAACAAGCGCCGTGCCTTGGCCAGTGAAGGGACGTGTAAAACCACTGAGGAATAAATAGAAAATATGTTTAATTGCTGCTACAAAACAGCCTCCCGTGCTGTATCAGCAAGCAGAAGCCACCCCCAATCGCAGCTCCTGTTTAACTTGCTGCCAGGTTTCTGCAGCTGCATCTTGCCCAGCTTCAGCTTTTCCATCCGAATCTCCCTTTGCCTCCGGTTGCGTTGGTTGCCCCATGCCCGAGCGTGCGGCCAGCGCAGAGATGCTCCGGCGAGCACCGTGCCTGCATCCCCCCTCGCTGCCCTGCCGCGGGCAGAGCGATACTCTCACCTCACACAGCACTCATGAGTTTAACACTCTCCTGGTCTTCCCAGGAAAGCCCTGCAGAAACTTCCCACCCGCCCCATGGCTCTAGACAGCCAAGAAGATGGCAGCGAAATCTGCTCCTTATGTAAATGAGCCTGACACACACACCTGAGATATAAACATTTTCGACCGGTGCAGCCGCTGCTGCTGCAGCACGGAGTGGAAGTCCCAAGTCAGTGGCTTTCACTGAACCGGGGTCTACTTTTTCATTCATCTTTCATAAATAGAATATAAAACATACTTGCATGCAAGCAGGGACAACTGGCCCACTTATTAAACACTTTTTGCTGCAGAACTACCTGCATGATTTTAAATTTTACTTTCTTACAACTGCTTTTTCTAAGCCTTTCCTTTACCCATCTTGCACATGTGACTGCTGTGGCTGTTGGAAATACTAGATATCGTCACTAAGGTGACTGTAGGTGGACTTTATTTTAAAATTGTTCGCATGGTAAGCAGCTGATATTATCTGAATCTGTTAGACAAAAAAAAAAACCAACCAGATCTGATAAATATAGAGGAAATTCAGATCTCTGTCCAAACTCTCTCAGGTTTGCCTTTTGCTTCAGCATGAAGAATTAACCTACAGGTCTAAATGGGAAAAGTTTGTAGGTACCAACCAAGATGCCAAAGGCACATTTATAAAGGCAAAATTATATCCTGCTGCAATCCCTGATGTTTTTTCCTGTACTTTGAGATATAGGCATTAAAATGTGAACATTTATTAATGAAGCCAATGTTCAACACTTGCCAGTGTGATTGCACCAAAACTTTGAAGTAGCTTTGGGTGGAAACAGAAAATCTTCAGCAAAAGGAAACAGTTCGGGGGGCAGCTTTTCTGCATCTATTTGTGTAGTTTCTCTTGCATACCATTGAGTAACGAGTCCAATGAGACTGAGATGTCTTCCTTTCTTCCAGGGAGCCAGCATCTAACACAACCAGTAGAGCAAAATGGCTTGTGAAATAATCCTGTTAAACTTCAGCAGCGACGATTAATAAGCCATAGAGTTAATTAGCCTTCTGTTCAAAGACTTTCCAATTCTTTTATTAATTCTCCACCCAACTTCCGATGCACAAGCCTGCACAACTAATTCTAGAAGTGTAAGTAATCTCTTCATCGTGCAGGAAAACTAACTGGTGCTCACCTACTTGTCACTGGTGGGTAACTTGGGCCAAGGGGTTCGGTTTCCATTTGCTGGCGCTGGACTGGCACGAGTAACTGGGAGGGGATTGTGGATGTATCTGGATTTTGGCAGTACCTGCCATGTCTTGGGGTTCCCTGGGCTTCAGAGCTCGCCCTCGACAGCTGGTTAACCCCTCTGGGGCTTCCTGACAGCAGCATCTGCTTTGGACGGGTTCCTCCCTTCTCCTCTGTACCGGGATGGAGCCAAACCATGTGGCCAAAACCAGTACATCCTCCCTGAGTGGTCAGAAATTGCCTTGCTGGGCTTGAAAAAATGCCGAGTATAGGTACAGCCAGAGCAGGGTGCACTGGGAAAGCAGCCAGAGCTGCTTAGTGGGGACTGGGACTTACAGAGAATGGGAGGGATGCTCTCTTTCATGTTGGTTTTCCATGGGGATGCTGAGGCCCTGTGAAGATGTGCCTGTCTTTACTGTTACAGCAAACTCCTCAGCACGATGTGTCCGGGCTTCCCATCCAGGTCCTGGTCCTGCCGGGGTGTCCGAGCAAAACAACCGCGTTGTAGGTCCCTGGGCTGTGCCCAGGCAGCGGGACTGGGGCACCAGTGAGCGGGTCCATCCTCTCGCTCCCGGAGAGCTCCTCTATTCCTCTTGGCTTCCCAGGTACCATGTCCCCTAGGACGTGAGCAGCCTGCCCGGCAGAGCGAGGGTGGCTTGTGAAGAGCTGCACAGCTTTGCCTTGGCTCGATTTTCGCTTTTTTTTCACGCAGAACGTCTCAACTTCTTTGCCTAAAGTTTGCTCTGAAGCGCCAGCAGCGAGGAGCTCGGGTGACTTCGCGGTGCCATCGCTCTGCCCACGCAGGTGTCCCGCTCCTGCAGATGCACATGTGCCCAGCTGGCTCCGCTGCCGTGAACGCTGCTCGGGCAGCGCTACGCCAGGCTGGGGAGCATCTACAGGGGCGTTTGCAAGATAAAGCCCTAAACCCGCATCACCCAGCTCTTCCTTCCAGTGACTTTTTTAAATTTTATGTTTTTTTAAACAAGCTTGTCTTTCCTCTCATCTCTTGCCCAGGGGCTCCTATCACCCAGTCAGGGAGGCTGAATCATGCTCCTTTCCCTCTGGCTGCGTTCCAGGGTGGGTAAATCCACGTCACCTCCATTGCTGGGCCACGAGACATGCAAAGGGAAGGACAAGGTGCGGTCCCAGCCCATCTGTCCACAGCCCAGTGCACACACACGTGCACACCAGCATTTTTCCTGCTGCCCCCCCCCAGTGCCTACACTTCCCCGTCCCCACCGCGCAGCAACTTTCCTGCAACACCATCCTCCGCTCCCTCCAGCCCAGCGCCGGGGCAGGGAAGCACTTGCAGCACCTTCCATCTCTCCCTGGGGCTGCAAACCCACAGCATGAGGGGTCCCAGAAAGCCCAGCTAAAGCTGGGGAGCAGCGAGGGTGCTTGCCCAGAGCCCCCAGAAACACCCCTGGGAGAGCAGCCACCCTCGGAGCAGGGGTAAAAAAGCTGCGATGTGAGAAACTGCACTTTGGAAATCCCGAGCAGTAACATTGTGAAGTTCAGCCAAATGTGCTATGTAAAAACAGCAGGATGCTAAAAAAAGCTCCAGAAAGAGGAAATTCTGTTTCTCATGCTCTGCACTCGCTTCCCCTCGGCACAGGGGGCTGGCTGCGGCAGTAGGTGTGAGACTCTCCCCAGGCATGGCTTCCTTCTTCCCCTGAATGTTTTTTTCCCCCTATTTTGCCAAGGAGACCTCACAGTCGGCCACGTCAGGGCACTACATGAAGATTTCTCCTTTGTACTTAATGAGTCAGAAACACCAGGTAAGTTTTGTAGCCAGCCTTTACAGCCAGGGCTTGTTAATGCTTGTTAAAGCCGGGCACGTATTGTGTAAAGTATTTTCCATATGCTGAAGGTCAGCCATATATCCATATGCTCCATGTGAACAAGTGCAGGAGCTGGGGATGCAGGAGCAGTCACTTCCACCCATCACACCCTCCATGGGTAATCAAGCCCCTCACCTGAGGATGGTTATAACTGCCCGGGTGAACCCAGGACCCTCGTTAGCAAATCCTGTGGGTTTTACCCCAGGAAGCAAAGCCACAGCAGCTCTTAAAACCCAGGTCAGAGTAGGAGAGGCTCTTAAACCAGCTTAGGGGAAAGCAGCCTGTGGCTAGGCACTGTTTGTAGGTGCTGTCCCTGCTGCAGCTTCATGCCTGGTCCCTTCTTGGAGCTTAGGTCCTTAGGGAATCTGGGATGCTGCCCAACACCTCCTGCTCCTTCCCAGAACCAGGGTGTGAGATCAGTCTGGCTGGATCCTGCCACTGAGCACCGTTCTTGCAAGGGCTGCTGCTGGCCCAGGTGAGCAGTGGGTGCGTAGGCACCCCGTGTTTGGTGTGGGGCTGGTATTTATGCTGTAAAAACACGGAAAGCCTGTGGCAGAGGTGGTGTGGGCAGAGCAGTAGCTGGTGCTGCCCTGGGCACCCTGGTGTAATCTGCTGACTTACCCTTTTGGGAGGAGGCTTGGCTGTGCTGCTGACCAGGACCTCTCTTCTATTTTTCTTCCTCCTTTGCGGCCTAAAATAAAAGGAGAATGCGTACAGGGGTAATTTCAAATAGAAATTTAGTTTTCTGCTGAAGGTGCTCAAAGCAGAGGCGGTGTGGTGGTGGCTCTGTCCCTCCCTGGGTGTTCCCTGGGGATGTGGGGACATGGGAGCTGGGTCAGGGACTGGAGCAGGGCAGCAGTGTCCTGCACCGGGCTTCTCCCAGTAACCACTTGTTTTGTCTGTCATCTGAAGTGCTGCTGTCCCATTTTGGCAGAGATAACTACTGTTAGTAGTAATTAATAGGTATTAACTGAAAATAGAAATATGAACTGACCATTGTGTAGGATTGCTTTTTAGTTCTTTTAAAAAATGTCAGGGGAGGATAAAGGCTTTTCTCACTTGAAGCAGTTGTCTGGTAGATATTTGGGGTTTATATCCTCTTCCATAGGAGCAATGTTGCTTCTTGCTGTGCTAACTGTGCAGATTTCTCTCTTTTATTTTCTCTATGGTGGCCTCTGCCCACAGAGGCCGCAGTTTTTTTGTTAGGCATCCTCAGGGCCGCCTGCGTTTTGCTGTGCTTGTCCTGACCCAGTGGGAACGCTGAGCCCCTGCCTGCCTTACCCTAGCCCGGGTACCAGCGGCTTCCAGAGCATCCCTCCCCTCGCCCAGCATCTGTTCTGCACCTCACACCAGGCATACTCTGAGTTGCTGTAATATATTTGCTAATGCTGTGCTCGCAAAGCAATACGGATGAGAGCAGCTTTGTCATTTTGACTCAATTGCAGAGTACCAGAGCAAGTGCCTGTTCATCCCATCCAATTTCTGTGGTTACCTGAAATGTGAGTCACTAAAGGTGGTGAATGTTTGTTCCAGGGGAAAAAAGCAGTGAAACAGCCAAGATTTTACAGGTTAGGACTGTGGGGCATTGGCACAGCTGAATGAAAAGGTTTCTTTCTATTTGTTCTTTCATTAATTTCTCATTTGCTCATCATTAAGGTAACAGAGTGTTTCCCTGGGATGCCTACCCTCTGCCTTGCCCGTGCTCCCTGCCTTTCCGCCCATGTCCATGCTGGGAGGAGCGGCAGAGCTGCCAGCATCTGCTTGAGGGAGACTCTTCCTCTGGCACTGAAATTTTGGGAAGGGGCTGTGGGGCTGGAGCCCTGGGGGAGCTCACTGGAAAGAGGGGCTGGGCTGCGGTGGTGGGGGGCTGGCTGCGTGCTGGTGTGCGGTGAGTCAGGCGGGCAGGCAGCTGGGGACGCCAGGGGGGATTTTGGCTGGGTAAATTCCAAGAATATGCAGGAAAAAATAAATGCTCCAGTTTAATGCCGTGTGAATATGCTGCTTTTGCCTTTTAATCCTTTGCAAAAGCTCTTGTCCTCCTGTCTTAATATTTATCCCGGTTAAAAAGGGAAAATAAACCCGGAGCAGCAGTGTTGTGTATTAGCCTAATCCCCCACCCCTCTTCTCCATTCCTGGCACACCCCGATGTCCCTAGTAGATGTGCATGGTTACAAGCACCAAAGCTGCCCGTTTTCCACCCAAACGGTCAGCGCATGCCCCCCAGGGACGTGCAGCCGCGTGCCCGCGCTCCCCAGGCTGTGAGCAGTGGTGGTGGTGACACAGATGACCCTGCCTCCTCCTCCTCTTCCTCCGTCCCTGTGTTCTTGCAGTTCAGTGGAAAATTGCCAGTGGAAAGTCAGCGTACTGCCTCTTGTAAGGAACAGACCGTTTGAGAAAATCCATTGGACAAATACAGCAAGGCGAACCCAAGTGAGACCCAGAGTAATGAGTAAATCAGAGGAGTTATCCCTGTGCTTCTGGAGATGGGGCTGTATGGCCTCAAAAAGTCTGCTTCACAAGCAGCTGTGGGTTTTGCAAAGGTTAAGAACTGCCGCAATTGGCGTTATTCTTAAATGCAGCTTCTCGATACTCACGTAACCATAATAGAAATATGGTTTGAAACTTCACGGCTGGCTGTTTTGGCTTCAGCCGTACCCTTTCTCTCCCTCAGATACACAGAGCATCTCATGAGTGCTTATAGGAGCTCACTCTTCTGATAAATGGAGATACTGGCTCCTCACCCACACCTGGGCTTAGCCTGCATCTCTTTGCTTCTACTCATTTACTTTTGGAGGTTCACGGGGGTCGTTTGTTAACACTGCACCCTCCTGCCTCTAGGCTGGGTGTCCCCATCCCCTCTCGGCACTCCCAGCGCGACTAAGAAGAGGCACCAAGTCTATGTAGCAATAATCAGAAAAAGGACAATTTAAACCCATTAGCCTGAACCAAAAATAACCGGGGATAAAAGAATATCGGTCCTACCTTTGCCGTCTCGGCGGGCTGCTCTGGTGTGACCCCGCGGGTGCTGGCAGCGGATCCCACCCCTCTCGACGTGCAAAGCAAAAGTGCAACTGCCGGGAGCAGCAGCCTGCGCCCGCGCAGGAGGGGAGCGGGGCCCTCCCCGGCCGGCAGCGCTTTCCGTGCTGCTCCTCCCGCCCGTGGGTCTGAGCTGGACCTGACCCTTTTTCTTTCTTTTTTTGTGGTTATATATATCTCTCTATATATATCTCTCTATATATGTAAAGGCGCTGTTGGTTTCGGGGTGTTTTGGAAACTGCCGGCGTGGCGCGGCAATGGCTGTTTGCCGCGAGGCTGCTGGGGTGACGGCGGCCTCACCCGCTGCCGGGGGGTCCGGGGGGGCTCGACACCCCGGCAGCACCCAGCTGAAGCGGTGCGGGGTCCCACGGGCAAGCGCCTGCTCGTAGAGTCCCCTTCTGCTAAGGACACCGAGCTAACGAGGCTGATGAAGCGAGATGCTTCAGCAGTTATTTTCCTCTCCCTTCTCCAGCTTTCTGGGGAAGGTTCTTCGCTCTCATCTGGATGTTTTTACCCCTATGCTGCAGGTCCCTGTACCCGGTACTTTGGGGGGGGGCTTCAGAAAGTCGCATTGAACCTGATCGTGGTCCGGTTTGGGCTTCCCCAAAACCAGGAGGTTCTCCACGGTCGTTATTTTCCTATTCAGTGGATTTCCACAGCTCATGCGGAGCAAACCAGGGCCAGAGCCAAGGACTCTTCTCTTCCAAATGAATGTTTGTGCCACGAAGCGGTGTCACCCATCACCGTGTTCCCGAGCCGCGGCGGCTCCCGGGCTCGGCACCCGGTGGGTGCTCGGCAGGCGATGGCTATCAGCAGAGGGCGGTGCTGGCCACGGCACGGTGACTTTATGATTTTGAAAAGTAGCGCTTCTGTAGTTATCCATCTGGGGCCTCTAGCTCAAGAAGTACTAAAAAAAAATTTAATTTTTTTTTAAGATCAAGAGGGATCAAGGATTCTTGGTTCAATTGATTATTTTGAAAAAGTGACTTTTTTTTAACCATTTCCGTAGCAATTCAATCTGAAATTATTTGCAACTTTTAAATTTGCATTTATTCATTCTTCTGGTGTGTCTGCTCGGGAGAACAGGACTTATTTTGCAGCATGACTTGGGGAGAGGGTTGCAGCTCTGCAGAAGGGGCTGCAGGGGCCAGGCAGTGCGGTCCACTGCGGTGTCCCCACCGCCGCATCACGTGCTCGCAGCATGTACCAGGGTCTCGGGGACACCTACTCCTTTAAAGCATTATTGATTTACTCGTATAACAATTCCAGCTTATAGCAGGGTTTTGTAGCCCTATCTGCTTTTTCATTGTGGTTTATAGGAAATTAATCCCTTGGGCACATTGTGGGCTTTTATAGAGTGTGCCAGGTTTGTCAACCCTGCGGTGGCACAGCTCCTTGCTGGGGCTTTGCAGCTTGTACCTCCCAAAACATGTGGGTGCTTGCCTGTTTCAGGAGCTAATACTCCTACTAGTTAAAGCTTCTAGCCTTTTTTTGAAGGCTGCTGATTACTTAATGTGCCTTAATTAATCTTGTGGGGGAGCTAGAGCTTTCAGCACTGTGGGATCTTTGCTGCAGAGTTGTCCCCTTGGGATGGATTAATCTGCTGATGTTTTTGGACTAAAAGCAGCAGAGGTTTGGGGTTTATTGCTTAAATGGGGCTTGTTGCAGAGTCTCCTGGGAGATGTGCTGAGACCTCGGTGGAGGATGCTGGCTCAGTTCGCATTAGTCCTGGAGCGTTTCTGTAATTGCAATGGGATCTGGGATGCAAAACTTTCCCCGTGCTTGCCAGTGCCTCCTGGCAGCTGCCTCTGCCATGCACTCTCACACTTCGTAAAGCGTTTTCACTGTAGTGATTTAAAGAAAAACCTTTTATTAGAAAAAAAAAAAAAAAAAAAAAAAAAAAAAAAGATGTAAAACCTGGCAGTCCCCAGGCTCTGCCCCTGCCTGGCCAGCCTTTCCCTGCGTGACCCTGGCACCCCCTGACTCCCACAGGGACCGTGGGGGATGGTTTGGACACCGCTTTAATAGACAGCAAAATTGAGGCCAGTCCCATGAATAAGGGCCATACCAAACCCCCGTGGCTGAACAGCACCTGGGCTCTGAAGATGTTGTCCTTTCCTTTTCCCAGTCAAACATGATGCTCAATTTTGCACTTTCATTTCCGCAGAAGCCAGCCTATTTATAAGAAAGCATAGCCTGCGCTTGGGGCAGCGCGTGTACTTACTGTACGGATAGACTTTTTGTTTCAAAAACACCTTTCAGAGCATAACCATATCCTGTTTTGCTGGTGCCGTGCTCGGCGCGCAGCCCGTGTGCGTCGCCACCGGCATCCATCCCGTTTCCCGTCACTCCGGGAGCTCTCGCATGCGGCAGCGCCGGCTCAGCCCCTTCTCGGGGTGCGTGGGTGGGAACCCGAGGGTGCCTTCCCCTGATTGCCTTTTCCAGCAGCCGAATGCCAGTCTCCGAGTCATGCCGTCCCCTGGCACGGGGTACACAGTGGCAGCGCTGGCAGGACCCTCCCCAAACCTGCCATAGTTGAAGCCACCAAAAATCAGGAGAACTTGGAGCTGGGCACCAAAACACAAAGCAATTATTTTACAGTATAAGATAAAATTTTTTTTAATGCTTATATTTTTCTCTTACATTACATATATTTTATCTTATACTTTTTTACCTTATAAAAATTGGAAATTTTCAGTTCCTCTAAGCTTGTGCTTCATGACCTTGTAGGAGATCCTCAAAAACAGCTAAGCTCTTTCTGGTCTGCACTGACAGTCTAGAATAGAAATAATTCCTGAGAATAGGTTGCACGTCTGTCTTTTCTCTGCACGTGGCTGGTGATGTTTTGCTCGGTGATGACCCCGGAGGAGCTCGGGGAAGGGCACGCAGCGGGCAGGAGCGTGTTTGCAGAGGGGGAGCAGGCGCAGGACCCTGGCCCCGCTGCCCGCGGGTGCGCTGGGCTCTCGCCCGCAGCTCCCAGCATCAGCAGGGCTCGCACGCAGCCGGGGATGCAGCCGTGCTGTTTTCACTGCGCCTGGGGCTAAAAAGTTCTGGATTTTCCTCCCTAGCCTTGGTGCCTCCCCTATCCGCCTACAGCAGGGAAATTTTCTTTAAAAAACAAAAAAAATCCCCTGTTTAGAGGAGGAGGACTGAGCGATTGGTGTGGCAATTCCTGCTGGAAAGGACTTGCTGACTGCCGCAAGGTTAGAGGCTTTGACTGTTTCTTGGAGGATAGTTAAGATGGTGTTGAATGCAGCTGTGGCATCGACACAGAGTTCCCAAAACCCTTTCCCTTGTGCCATGAACAGGACCCTGCAGCGCAGGAGGGACTGACAGACGTCCCAGGGTCTCTAAAATGGTGCGGTCCTGTTGAACACCAGTGACTTGGGCTTTGTGGGGTGTTGCTGGCTGAGCCCGTGGATCTAAAAAATTGGACTTGGGTCTGATGAAATCATGACTGTCTGGAAAAGTGCTTCCTGGCTCAGCTTGGTTTCAAGCAGCAATATTTGCTTTCTGTACGTTTAGATTGCACTCGGAGTTGAAGTTGTTGTGTTTGTTCCTTTGCCAGGGGCAGTGCTTTCCCCTCTCTTCGGCATGAGGTGGGTGGATGGAGAAGCAGCTCGTTGCCAGCAGTGGTGGCTATTAGCACTGTGCCAAAAATCATCAGAGTCTGAGTCTCACTACTGGGTAGGTGGTGCTAGCTCTGCCGAGAGCTGAGGCTGAGTGGTTTTCCAGAGGCAAAGTCACTTTACTGGGGCTGGACTGGAAGCATGTGGTCACGGAGGGAGGAAAAAGGTATTTTTAGCAAAGAGAAAAGCAACCTTCCCTCCTTCCTTGCAGTGCCCTAGAAAGTGTTGTGCACAAGAGACATCTAAATGGATATTCTTAAGTACTGCATAATTTTAGTGTAGTATGTGTGCAGGGGTGTATGTGTATATGGATGGACACGCATATATAAAAGCAACTAAGCAGTTCTAGTCAAAGCCAGTCGTAAAGGATTAAGCCATATAGAATAATTAATTGCATGTGAAAAGCTCAGGATATGCGGACGTCGTCGGTGCTGGCGGAGGTCTGGCTGAGCTGCCCGCTTTGCTCTCCCTGACGCTGCAGCCTCTCGCCCTTCCCATGAGGGTGGTTCTGGAGCAGAACCTCCTGCCAGCTCATCTTGCTGGGGAGGAAATCATCACAGCCAAAATAGTCACCAGAGGCTTATCAGTCCGAGCTCTCGGGCTGGCTGAGGCCACCTGGCACACCGATCCCAGAGCATCGTGCCATGGATTTATCCATATGGAGAGCTGAGGGTGGTACGTGGGACCGCGAGTGCCCTGGGTAAGGGATGTGCTCTTGGTGCTATTGCCACTGGATGTGCTCGTGAGAGCATGGCCAGGGTCTGGAATGACCTGGAAATTTCCCTTACCTGAAAATTAACAAGGCTAAAGCACTGCACTGGGGTTATTACTGGCTGATTTTGCCATGTGAATAAAAGGTTTAATGCCCACAGGTAATGGCTTTAAGAAAGAAATCCTGAAAAGTTCTTAATTCACCCTGCCCTTTCTTCCCCCACATGTCAGCTCTCAGTCCCTTCCTCTCCCTTCTCTTCAACTTGAGCTTTTCCCTTGTAAGAAGTTAGCTCGCACCTTGGCCTCAGCAAAGCAAATCCTCAACACAGTAGCTCTTTATCTAAATCTTCTTGGGGACACTGTAAAGCCAGACATCCCCCAGCCTGCTCTGACCTGCTGCCCCCGATAACCCCCCCCAGCTCTTGCATCTCTGCCCCAGGGACCAGCAGCATCCCTGTCTGTCCTCCCCCTCGATGCAGCATCCAGGTGGCAGAGCTCCTGCTGACCCTAAATCCCTGCAGTTTGGGTCCCAGTGCCCAGCCAGTGTGGTTGTAGTAGTGGAACTTGGTGGACTGTGATAAAACAGGAGGGTTGGCAGGCGTCTTGTGGCCTCTGAAGGGCAAAAAGCACCGGTCTGCTCTGGAAAAGGATATTTCCTCAGGGTCTGGTTTGCATAAAACCCAGCAAAAATCCTTGCTATCCAGTGCATCTAACCCAGAACGGGATTTTTCTGCTGTATTTCTAACGCAACCTGTGGTGCAGGCAAGCCGAAGGGGCGGCAGGGGCAGCCTGAGTAAGGGTTGCTGTTGTGTTTTCACATGACAGATTAGTGAGAGCTTTTGGTTTGCTTTCTCTTTCCTGGTTTTTTTTGGAAGGGGGAAGCTGCATTGCACAAACTTCAGAAAAGCTGTGCAATCTGAAAACAAGCTGGCAAAGTCCCAGTGGTAACTGAGACTACTGGGAAACCTGGAGCTGGTGCTGCCAGTAAGGTCAGAGCCACAATACGGGCTTTGCAGTCAGTCAGCAGCACTTATAAATATCTAGCTGTGGTTATTGGGGGCTACCTGGATGCCCATCCCAGCTACTCAGGGTCATAGCATTCCCGAAAGACACTTACAGGCTAAAACCACACTCCTGGTTAAGGTGCTGGTGGTGTGACTTGTCGTGTCTGTGGCAGCTGCCTGGAACCGGGTCTTGCCAGCCACGGCATCGGTGAGTTTTGCTTGGGTTTCCTGTTTTGCCTGCACACGTTGCTGGGTTTGTGCCAGTTTTTTTCAGCCCTGAAAACTTTTTTTTTTTTATCTTCCCCCCTGCCCCCAAGCAAACAAGGAAAATGTGTCATTTTGTTAGGGTTGGGTTTTTTGGGTTTTGATTGAGGTTTTTTTGAGAGGAGGAGGAGACTTGGGACAGAGCGAGTTGCAGGGCAGCATGTTTTCTGCCCATCTCTGGCACACTAAGTACCAAAGCAAATCCCTCCAGGTTGTCTGGATCTCCCCTAATCTTTCTAAGAGTGGCCTTGGCAATGCAAGGGTAAACAACTGCCCTCTCCGTGCTTCCCAGAAATGCTGCATGGGTTGGAAATGTGCATCCAATCATCGGCAAAGCTGTTTTCTATCAAACCCCTCTGCCTATGTTTACTTATATAATTCCCCGAGGTTTTTTTGGCATTGCTGTCATCAATGTCTTAGCCCACAAGGAGGAAACCTCACAGCCCCCGTGCTGGCCACTGTGCAAGGGGCTGCGGTGGCAATGGGGCCTCTCAGAGCCCCCAAACTTGGGTCCCCCCTCTGCAGATTTTACCGTTGCTCTGAGAGCAGACATGGTGCATAATGAGACTATTTACAAGCACTTAAAATAATACCCATGATACTAAAATATGTGTTGAGATCATTTTATTTCCTCCCAAGTTTGAAGCTTTAAGGATGCACTTTGGTCAGTTTTGTAAACTTTTCTCGGTACCTAGTGAGGGCTGAGACCTTTTCTGTTTTTTAAAGCAAAACTGAGAGGCTTGGATAACATCTTAATCTGCAACCACAGGCTTTAGCAAAATGCCAAATAACACAAGACTCCTAATAACACAAGGCAAGGCCAAATACTAGTCCTCCCTCCTGCTGCTTGTGCCAGGTCTCTGCGAGTAAACGTGCCCTGGGAGATGGCCTTCATCTTTCCTCTTTGCTTGTGGCATATCCAGTCACAGTCTGTCTTCCAAGTGTTCATCCCCTCATAATCAGTTGAGCATCGCGTAGCTCCCAGGAGCCAGGCAGACTCCTTGCTCAGCTCTGGGTACCTTTTTCAGTAGCATGAGCTGAGCCCAGTTCATTTGAAAACTCCCTTTAACACTGATGTGGATATAGGTTAATACTTTTTGCTTGATATATGTTGGTAAAGTTATAGTCTTGCAGTCCGGATTAGGCTAGATTAGGTCCAGATGATTGATTTTTGCGATGGAAAGAGGTTCAGTTTACATGGAGATAACTAACTGTCCTGATCTAGAGCCTCACACGAGTGTGTCAGATGCTGTAAGTCACCATGGGCCACAGGTGGCTGTGGCTGGAGCTGAAACTCCCCTGGTGCTACCTGCCTGAGCCGTGCTGAGGCTGAGCCGCCTGCTTACACCTAAGGATTCAGAAGGACTTTCAAAAATGACAAATATGTAGAAGCACTGAAACAACAGAAATGAGAGGGACCTGAACCCGGCTGCAGTTCAGCACAGGAGAAGTACGGGCATCGGTGACAGCTGTTTGGGGTATTTTAACAACATCATGATGGAGAAAGCTGTAAGGCAAACAGTTCCCAGCAGCAACAACGGAACCAGCAAGTCTTTTTGCATCAAAATGTCCCTTTAGGTCAGATCCTGGCATCCGTTGCGCACAAGGGTAATTCAAGACTTATTTGGAGACCTAACGCAATCTTCACTCAAGCTATAAGAAGCACGTACATGGACAGAAATGGCTTATGTTTCAAGAGATGGACTCCAGCAGAAGCTCGTCGGGTGGCATGGGGGGGATTTCCATGCTGTTTATTCGGCCGAAGAACTTGGGAAGAGACCAAAACTTAAAGCGCGGAAGATTTCTCTTCATACGAATGTCGTGGCCAGTTTCGGTGATGGAGAGGCTGCTCCCGCGGCGTGTGAACCAAGCCCGCAGGGCAGCACAGCTGTGGTGCAGCAGCTGGTCCTGGAACTCGGAGGTCATGAAGTAGTAGAGGACCGGATCCAGGCAGCAGTTGAGGCTCGCCAGGCAGAGGGAGATGGGGTGGAAGCGGAGCGTGCTCCTGTGAACGGCACAGTCCTGGATGATGTTCTCTATCACCATCATGAAGAACGGGAAGTTGATGTGGTAGGGGGTGAAGCAGATGAAGAAGACGGCCGCGCACATCAAGACCATGCGCAAAGCCTTCTGCTTCTCGCTAGTGTTTTGCAGCTGCGTTGGACACTCCCGCAGCGACTGCCACATCTTCCAAGTGCAGCAGGCGATGATGCCGAAGGGGATGACAAACCCAAACAGCTCCGCTACCGTCACCAGCGCAATGGAGGCTCCTGGGCTCAGCTGCTTCACCCCCAGGTCTGAGAAGCACGTGTTTGTGCTGTTGGACAAGGCTGGGCTCCTCACTATGAGCAGGGGTAGGCACGCTGCCCCGACGAAGAGCCAGACGGCAGCGCTGATGGCTGCGTCGTACCGCTGCTTCCAGTCCTTGGCTTTGAAGGGATGGAGGAGGAAGAGGTACCGCTGGATGCTGATGCAGGTGAGGAAGCAAATGCTGGCATACATGTTGAGGTACTTCAGGTAGAAGCAAACCTGGCAAAGAAAACTTCCAAACGGCCACGTGTGGTTTATGTAGTAATACATCCGTAGGGGCAGCGAGAGGACGTGAGCCAGGTCGGCCACGGCCAGGTTGATCATGAAGATGACGGCTTTGCTCTTCTTGCTGATGACGCGACACAAGACCCATAAGGCAGCGCTGTTTGCCAGGAGGCCGGGGATGAATATGATGGTGTACGTGGTTGCGTACAGGGTGGACTGGAAGGACATCTGGGGATCGGTACAGTTCCCGGAGGACACGTTGCTCTCCATCTCACCTGAGTCTCTTTGCTCATGGGGTGATTAAGGTGGGTGGAGGGTTTCTGTAGGGAGTAAGAACAGATGCTGTAAAGCCAAAAACTCTCCAGTATTTCCCCACATGGAGTAAATGCACTTCAGTACAGAAGAGTAAGTTCTGTCTAAGTGTGCGTACAGTGTGTGTGTGTGCAGGTGTATGTGCGAGATGGTGTGTGTGTGTGTTGGGAAGGGTGCAGAGCCAGACCCTGCTTACAGGCAGTGATCCTGGGCATCTTCCACACAGCTCCTGTCAGATGTGCTCTGCAGGATTTCATACTCTGCCACCCCCTAAGGCGATGCCACAATTACAGTGACATTTCAGTTGAGCTCTGTAGCATTAATCTCTTTATTGCTAATGCCAGAGAGCTTCTTCAGCTCCCTGGGGTTTTTCAGAATCACTTTTGCATATAGTTTTCTGTCAAACTCCCATCAAATTGGTGCTCTCTGATATGTCTACAAGCAATTTCAGTGAGACTGTAAATAAATAGGGACTTTAAATGGATCTAGACACTGTCTTTTCGGATCTATGTAAAGATCCAATGCGAATCATCAGTGAGGGCAATAATTAGCATCAGCAAACGATGGTGCTGGCAGGCAGCCGACCTGAGCAGAGGCCAGTGGGAGAGGTGCAGACAGATCTATCAGAGCTCTGGCTCCAGATTTAAGGCTGGTTTTATAAACTAATAGCTGGCCGAACACATGCCAGTTGCTCTGCCGGTCCTGCTAACTCAATTCCAGCACTCATGGCACATTGTGCAGGCATTGTGTTGTAGCAACAGAAATTATCCTCCAGCAACAGTTCGGGACATGAAAGAAGATGAATACATCTGTCTTTTAGTTAGAGTAGAAATCCTTTTCATCCATTTACCCATTTCACCTCATCCAGCCAGCGCTGAGGATATTAGTGGGTCATGGGGAGTTCACAGGTACTCGTGCAGCTCTCCGGAGAGGTGATGGATTTTGCCATTCGCGAGCAGAGCCCATGAGGAAACGGTCTGTTCTTTCGGGAAGAGGCAATTCAGCAGCAGCAGGTTACAAACCAAGGGCCTGTAGCATCATCTGCAACAAAACAGTGCATTTTTCCCCTTGGAAATAGAGCCTGTAGCTGCCTGCAAGGTGTCAGGCAGCCTGCTTTTCCCTTCCAGGAGACCAGAGCCTGATCTGGCAGAGCCCCGAGCACCTCTTGCTGTTGCCACCGAGCCCTTCAACAGTGGTATTTAATTAAAAAACAGCCAGTGGTGCTGTTTCCCACAGTCCTGAGCTTGGCGTTTGCCACAGGGATGGATTTCTAAAAGCTAATCACTTGCAGCGGGGACTGGATTTCTGCGCAGAGCCCAGCATTGCTTTGAGGCACAGGGTGAAGGCTCCTCTGCCCTGTTCTTCCTCACCTAGGCAGCTCTTCAGAGGGGTTGCCACGTTTTCAGATTCAGGAGGAAGGTTATATATTTATATACACATATATAGTGCATATATATACAGTTATATATATAAAATAGAGCCAGCAGCCTCTTGGCTGGCTGCCCACACCTCTGATGCGAGAAGGAAGGGTCAGTGCATTTACCCCCATTTCTGTGCACGTGTGGTGCTTACGCGCTGCTTTCTGAACTGAGCCCTTGCCAAACTGCCTTTTCCCATTTGCTTATTTCTCCACGGTTTAGCTGCAAAAAAAAAGCAAGGCTGAAGTGAAACCCCGGCTGCAGGCAGGCTGCTGGGCTAGTGCACCTTTTGGCTGCTGACCGGGCTTGAGCCAGCAGCCCTGGGTCGGACGTTTCTGACTTTTCCACCAAGCTGGGACAAGGCAGGGGAATGGGGACGTCTGTCACGAGGGGACAGTGGGAGATGAAACACTTTGGTCCCCACAGCATCCCCGTGTGCACCTCACCTGCCTGAAAACCCATGAGGGGCTCGTGCTTGGCCGGTGCCCTTGGCACTGAGTCTGTTCAACCCTGGAAAAGCCGTGGCAGGGCACCTTGTCTTCACATCTCTGCAAAAAATGGGGAGAGAAAACTGCCAGGGAGCATGGGGAATGTGGCTATTCCCAGCTCTTGTCACAGCCTTCCAGCGACAGCAGTGGCACTTGCTGGTCTGGGTTTGTGAAAAGGATTATAGAGTGCCCGGTATCCCTCTCCCGTCCTCTCCTCCCTGCCACGCGTCTCAGCCCAAATCCTAAACCTTGTCCCTGCAGGCGTGACCCTGGGGAGCCTCCTTGCCAGTTTTCTCCACTTTTTGGCTCTCCCTAGGAGTCCCTATTTCTCAGTGGGAGGGCCAGATGTCACTCCTGGTACCTGACACTTTTGGTTTTGAGGTGACAGCGCTTGTCAGGGCACCTGGCAAGAAAGCAGCAGGGAGCTCCCTGCCGAGCCCCCGCTGGTCTGGGTTCAGGCCAGTGCTCATTCCCTACAACGCTTCCTGAAAGGGTCAAATTTTTTATTTATTATTGTTTTTCAGTTTTCGCCTTCCCTCCCGTCTGCGCCTTGCCCCAAGCCCCTCCAGCTCCCCCCATGTTTTGCTGCTGGTGTCAGGGCAGAGATGCTCCTGTGGGCTTTGTTCAGCGACTTTATAAAGCTTGTACGAAACACTGCCTGCCATTCCTTGATTGTTTTCCTATTTCATCTACGCATGGATTTATACACGGGCAGCAGCGGGTGGGGGGGGCACTTTAAGTGACAAAGCTGAGTTTTACCCAGTTACTTACTTGAAATTACAGAGGGGTGACCAGTGTCACTGCCAAAGGAGTAAGACCACTGGTTGTGGATGTAACGCTGCAATTCATTAAACATCAAGTAACTTTACAATTAATTAGGAGGTTAAGGCAGCTATTAAAACACACGCGTTTCTTTTTCTGAGTATGTTAGCAGTATCTGTTCCTGGAGGCGTATGTGGCTGTCGTTATTGGAAATCGCCCGGCTACTCTGAATCACTGTGCACCCCACCCAGCCCTACATTGCTGCGGTATTGCATTTACTACTCCCAGATTCACTGGCAAACTCGCCCTCATCTTTTCCATGGGTTGGCTGGACAAACCAGGCTAAAGCTGTGCTCCAGGCGCCGCTGGGGAGAGCCCCCGGCTTTGGGAGCCCCGGAGCTGGGGGCCTGGGGCAGAGCTGCCTCCCTTCAACCCTGCTCAAGCCTGGGATGCTGGCGGGAAAAGCAGTCTAGGAAAAAAAAAAAAATCTAAAAAAAAAAAAAAAAAAAAAAAAAAAAAATCAATCCACTTTTAGCTTGAAGTAAGCTCCTGATCTGAAGTAGCGGGGGCTTTCTGGCACTTGTGTTTTAAGCAATAATTGTGGTTGTTTAATCTAGGCACTAAGAGGAAACCTGTAAACAGAGCTGGTCAGTTATGGCAGCTTCTGTCAGTCACGGCAAAATTGAAGTATTTAGGGTAAAACAGGCTTTCCCCGCGTACTGCCGCACACAGCAGCCTGCTCGGATGCACAGAGCTCTGCTCACCCGCCCCTCGGAGCTGAGCGAGACAGAAATACGTGGGCACAGTCAGAAACTGCTGAGGATGTGCACCAGCTTCTGCCTGATAAAATCTCTTGAAGAACAACTAAAAAAAAAAAAGTGATAACACTGCTCAGAACTGCGATAGCTTCAATCTACTGAAGAAAACACGCAGCAGAAATCAAGCTTACCTTCCTATGACTCCCATCCTTCGGGGGGGTGACATCCATGCTAGAGAGCAGGAGGAGTGAGCTTTCTGCTTTTATTTCCTACGGATTTTCGCAGCAATCCCAGTCCCAGCGACTCCTCGTTAAACTTCCACATGTTCTCGGAGAGCTGGAATCCTGCCGGCATCTGCAGCCCAGTACAGTGGCTGCAGAGCAGGAAATCCTGTATTTTGTTTCTCTTCACCACACAAAATATGTACAGCTAATGACATTAAAACAACTGGGAAGGCAATGACGTCGTTAGATCTAACTGCCACGCAATGGAGACCTTGGATGCGGATTTCTTTCCTTCTTTCTGCACAGAAGTTGTGTTAGGTGACACCGTCCTTCAGTTGAGCTGCTTCTGCTTTTATCCACAGTCACTTGCCATTTGCTTGCTAAAAACTATAAAATACAGAAGCAAAACTCTTCCACTAAGTGCTTGCTAAAGGAAAACTGAAAACTGCCAGTGTAAGCTATTGGAAGGTAGTAATTTTCCTTCATTTTCTTGGGAGCTTGGTTAGCCTCAGACTATCAAGGCTATAGGCTAAAGCTAAGGCTTTGGACTTTATTTCTGAAATAATATGATGGTTTAAGGTGGAGATTTTCCCAAAATACTATTGTTTAAAAAAAACCCATAATGTGCATCGTTCCCAATTTCTTTTTTTTTCTTTTTGTCTCCTTTAATTCCTTTGCATATGTATATATGCACACATATATATAATTTTTTGTTCTTTTAGTGCTTGCTAAGCATGACCACCTTCTTTCTGAACTGCTGAAAACTGGCAGGCATATATTGTAGTGTAACTTATTATGAGCTGCCTCATTTCCAGCTGAACAGTTTTACCTGATATACAGTGTCACATCTTGTGGCCCAGGGCTTGTGAAGAGAATATGGCTGTTGGCATCTTTCCCTTTGCTACTGTAGGTAATGTATAAATAGAACTATTGTTGCTCTACTCATCTATTTTCTGTAATTGGTCCTATGACCCTGCCATATTAACAGAAACATAACTGTGGAAGAGAAATGAAAGAAGGAAGTTATTATAACCTTTAATTGTAGAGTAAGTCACCAGCTCAGGGTCTGGGATCAAGTGTGCATCTTTCCCCACAGCAGCTGAGCCCACCGGCTGGGCAATTGCCAGGGTTTCTCCATGCTGGCAGCGATGCTGACCACGGGACTCGAGTGCACCCTGTGCCGTGAAGGGGTGCTTCACCACAGTAGCGTAGAGAATGGAGAAGAGGATCCTTGACCTGAAGTGTCCTGTGGTCAGTGGAGATGCAGTTACTCAAATCTGTTAGTCAACATCCTCCTGAAGGCAAAGGCAAGACCAGTTTATATACAGTTTATATACCAGCCTTTAAAGACATATCTATGGGCTTCTTCATTACCGCTTGCTTATCCATCACGTAAACATAGCCTGCTAGCAAATAAGTGCCTGTGAAGCCCCATGCTTCTCATCTCAGCTGAGAGCAAAGTGATTTGGAAGGTGAGAGCTGCTTATCATTCCAGGTTTTCTTCTTGTGCAACTTTTTCAGCAGCTGATGCTGATCCTTGGAAGAAAGAACAGTGCTGATGTATTTGCAAAACATTCACAAATTTGCAGAAGGGATGCTGGTGCTGCTCCCCATCCCTCTCCAGAGGGTAAAGGTTTACCCCAAAGTGAAGTGGCTGTTTTATCAGGATATCCTCCCTAGGACATCCTACTTCTGTGTCCACAGCACATACCCAGCGCCGTATCCAGCCATCTCTGAGCCTTATTTTTAGGTACGTGTTTATAGCAGGGCTGCTGGGGAAGGAGAGGTCAGTGGATGTCAGACCATAGCGAGGGTCAGACTCGCACCTCGGGGTTCATAACCATCTCAAGTCCTTCCTCTGCTCATCGGCATTTTAGAACACTTTTGCAGAAGTTCACAACCTTCCTGGTCATGAAAGGCTGGTGGATTGACAAGCCTCAAGCCTCTTCCTTTAACATATATTAATCAACCTCTCCGTTCTTCTTTCAATGGCGTGTATATTTTTGTTTAGCATTTCTGCTCTTCTGGCTCGTTACGGCTATTAAACGTGCATTTTACTCTATGCAATGTTATACTTTCAAAGGCAGATGACACAAAGGAATTTTTAAATAACTGTGAGACTTTATCTAAGGCCTCCAGATAAAGGTCACCTTCACCTTTAGCCTGGTATCCTGTGGGCAGAAGGCCAAATGTATATGATCAGCATCTCTTTAAGCGCTCAGCATTTAGAAATATCTGACAGGATGCACCTGAAGGATGTATGAAAAACAGTGGGCCATTCAGGAGGAGGCGGCCTTATTCACACAAAGCAACTCACCCTTGTGCAGAGACTTGCTGTGGCTTGACCGGAGCCGTCGGTGCACGGCCCGTGGGGCTGGGAGAGTCCCTGGTGCCCGGCGGCACATAGTCCCTCTTGCCACTGCACAGTGGTCTCTACAGGGACAGCGTTTTCAGGAAGCTTTGATTTATTTTTACAGCAAATAATTGTCGGTCAGTCCCTACCTTTTCAGGCTAAGCCCTTGTGTAATCCATAGACCCAGCATTTTTGGTCAAAATGCACCAGTCATAGCCCTGAAATCTGTTAAATGCAATGAAGGGTTTTCATATTTTTGAGCTGTCTCCTAATTGTTGAGCTGTTATCCTGCATTTACAGCATATTTTGTTTTTTCTCTGCATAGAGAGCTGGTAATTTCATTTAAGGAAAGAAAATGAAGCTGAGGTACTTGCAAGATCCTGCAGCTCAGAACCTGAGGCTGCAGAAAGACATTAAATCCCATGGGGTTTCTTTCCAAATGCGTTCGCTGTCAAGCGCGGGAGAGCCCTTTCTCAAGCAGGAGAGGAATTACCAGACCTCTGATACCAGTTAAGATGGGATGTTTTTTTGCTGGCACTGCAAAGAAACACCTTTTCTTTTGCTAACAGGTGAATGGCTCGTGCTAGACAAGAATATGTCACGCCGTGGTTTTGCCCAGGGCCGTGCCGTCAGGGGACGTGCACTGCCGTCAGTGTAGGTGGCTTGGAGACCTCACCATGTTTCCACCCTGAGCAGTTCCCATCGGGGTGAAGCTTGACGCAGGGTGACTCCAGCACCAGGTGCCAGTGGAGCCCTTCAGATCCATCCTTCACAAACCAGCATAGCTGTACCCAGCCTCTTGACTTGGTTAACTTCTGCCTTTCTATGGCATCTCTCTTGAAAGACCTTTTTTTGTGTCTGCCCAAGAAGGTTGAAGATGTCTTCTTTTTATAGCTGGTGAGTCTGGGCAGTGGGACCAGCACAAGAGATAATTCAGGAGCAGTATCATGAAATTATATTTCCTCTTGTCAAAATAATAAACATCTTTTATGGTCACAGGAAACGGGGTGAATTACAGGAACTGGAGCTGGGCACGTTGTGCCTTTGAAAGTGTGAGAGTGCTGGCAGGCAAAGCCAACACCTGCAGCCCCAGGTCTTGTGTCGGATCCAGCACCTCCCAGCCATGAAGGCAGCCGAAATACTGTTCACCTCGGCAGTAACGCTGGATTCATCTGTTCTTCTCCCGACACACACTGCTGAGGTTTTGGAGGACTTGAACTAAAGGCTTTGAGTTTCACCTGTGGGTTTGTGGAGGCCAAACTGATGGTCTTTGACTTTCTACGTGCTTTCAGAAAATTCCAAGTTTTCCTTGATCTCTTTTTTTTACTTTGAATTGTTGCTCTCTAGGCTAGCTCACCATCATGACCATCTCGGCGAACTTTGTGTCATGGTTTAACCCCATCCGGCAACTAAGCACCACACAGCCAATTTAACTCTATCCCAGCCAAAACCAGTATGCTTTCCCACATGCCAGAAGAGACCATTAGACCAAGCTGTCTAACTTTCTGCACGTCATAGTGATTTGACTTGAAAGGCTGAAAGTGTTGAGCGTGTGACTTTTCCTCACAGGCTGGGGCTGCAGTATAGAAAAAGGACAGTTTCGGGGAGCCTAAGGGAGTTCAGAGGGCGAGTGAGGCAAGAAGACGGGGGGAGAGCGTGAGCAGCCGAGGTGCTTGGGGATGCCGTCACAGTGACGGGGAATGTTATCTCTCAGGCATCCACCAAATTAATCGTTAATGTTAAGGTTGGGAGAGCCACCATCACTCTTCGGACATTCAGATGCTGGAGCAGGTATTCCCCTGCCAGGTCCACATTATAACTTTCAGTATGTAGGGGACTATAGTTACCAATTTCTGCTTTACCAGTCTTCTTGTAAATGGTGAGTGCTTTTTTAAGCCGAATAGATTTGGATCTGCAAAATGATTGTTGGATGAGATACAGAGAGATGGTTTCTGCGGTCCTGCCTGCATGTAAGGACGATAGCAGTCACTCGTCACACACAACCTGCAGCACAGCTATTCCCACGGAGGACCTCTCTCTCCCCAAAATACCTCTAAATCTAATATAAGTGTTTTAGTTTAAAAAAAAAACAAACAACAAATAAACACCAGTCATATTAGACTTTCTGTAGACAAGCAAGCAATCTGTTTAAGAATAATAAAAGTCAATGTACTCCATCATTTGAACTCTTTGATTCAAGGAGGAGCTGATCCCATTCAGTTTTCTAGGTATAAGTGTTAACTATAAAACTCAGCTTATGTTTGCAAAAATGCGTTTATTTTTTAAGCATCAGTTTTTTGAAAGAAAAATGTAGGACAAGCTACATAGTTACCATAACAGTGCCTTCAACTTGTTTTCACCTGAAAAATGAAGAGTTGTATTAGAAAGAAATCCCTGTAAACAGCTCCCAGTCACATGCTAGCTGGTCAAGGTCCATAAAAATCCTCAAAATAACCATTGAAACTAAAGTCTCCTTCGCTGACAATATTATACAGTGTCTAGCTTATGAGAAAACTGCTAAATTGACAAAAAAAATCATTACGCGTGCTTAACTGTGTACCTGAGCATCAACCTCTGCTCACATTTTTAAAGGGACAACTTGCAGTGTGTAAACATGTATGTATATCATTGGCATAATGAACTGCCAGTTTAATCTGAGAAAACATTTCCATTGACTTCAGTGGGAGATGGACTGTTTGCCTACTCTGCAGCTTTCTCACCGGAAAACTAGAGAAGCCTGCAATAATACTCTCTCTGTGACAGTTACTTCCTTCAGATAGGCATATTTTGGTATTTTCACTTATCTATATGTAAGATCAAGTTCATCGTACTGTGGCCCATAATCATCATCTCACAAATGGGAGAAGAACTACAAGAGTTTACTGTATTTAATCAGTATGTCTTTGCTGCCTTTTAGAGGAACTCCAGTGCAATGGTTATTTCAACCTGGCTATTGTTTGCTTTTTCCCATTTTATTGTAAAACAGTCAAGTAGGAAAACATAATATGCAGAAAATTTTGGGCTGAGTTAAAATGTAATTACATGGAATTGAGTAGTTAGATTTAAAATACACTTAGCAAGTGTTTCTGGTATTTCTTCTATTTTTGTAGCAACATGTAAGATGCTGGTGCTTACTGAGAATGCTTTTGAAAAAACACAGGTTTTCAAAGGCAATAAATCAGTGCCTGTGTTCAGCCAAAACAATCCCCAGGTATCATAAGGATACCATGAAGTTACACAAAGTGGGTGAACTTGGCCAAAGAGCTGTCACTAATTTAAAATAAGGCGTAAATGGCATCCTTTCTTGTCACTGCTTTTCATATCTTCATAGCCGATTATAAAGGGAAAACACCTTGGCAAGGACACCTCTCTTTTAAAAAAGATGTGTCAGCTGAACCCGTTGAGCCAAGGTTTCGTGGGGCAGATCCATCGCAGATACCTCTGGGCCCAAGAAGCCACACGCAGAAGAGAGCGAGGACCTGAACAGCAGCACCAGCATCGTCAAATCCCCCCGTGCCGATGCCGAGTCCGGCTGCGCCCAGCCTGCGGCACGCTCCCAGCGGTCCTGCCCCTCGCGGTCCAAAGGCAAAGGCCCTGTGCTGATGCCCCCCCCCCGCCGTGCCAACGGGGGCAGCTTGGAGGGGAAGAAAGTCACTCGCACCAAGGGCAGGTCCCACTCTCTGGAGTGTTTGAGGAGCCATTGGGAGAATTTGTCTTACAGAGGGTCTTGCACCAGCTGTAGGTGCAAGTTACGGGATGCGTCAGCAATTAAGGAGCAAACTTAGGGCTGGGCGAGGGGGAAATAATGAACTGTGGGAGGGGGAGTGCGGGAAAGATGAAGCAGAGGAAAGCATGGTGACCAGTGGGATGCGCGGGCAGCGGCAAGCCGGGATTGCCGTCCTGAAGCAAGCTGCCAACCTTCACGTGTCTGCAGCCCTGAGTGCGGAGACCAAAACTGCCGTTTATTGTTACTGGCCATTTTCAGGTTCTTGTATGTGTTGTCTGTTTTTAGCAGAGAAGACACTACAGCGAATGTCAGTGTATGGATGTGGGATTGTCTTTGGCTTGATCATAGAGCCATGGAGGTGGGAAAATAGAAGAAAAACTCCTGGGAGGTTTCCACCATTTCCTAGCAAAAGCTTTGTCACTCCCTCCTGTAAATTTTCTAGTCCAGCTAGGTCAGGCGTGGGTGGCACAGCAGTAGGTGTAGTCATGCCAGTTGGGTCGCTCATCAGCTTCCAACACATCGGTCTTAAACAGAGTTCTATCTTCTATATATTGACAGATTTCCAGTGGCACAAAACTCCCCTGAATAAACTCGCAGGATCTTCCACAACGGAGTTGGTAATTGAGTATCACAGAACAGTTTCAGATTTCATATGAAATATCTTCATTCTTTTAAGCTGGCTTTCTTGTCATTCCTTAATTGATGAGGCACTCTCTTTGCTCATGAGCCGACTCCTGATGACCATGCTGCTGTGCCTTGATATCTGGTCCTGAAACTCTGAAGTCATAAAGAAATACAGGATTGGATCCAAACAGCAGTCCAGACTCGCAAGACTTAAGCAAAAGGGTTGGGCATAGAGTGTAATGGTACTCAGGAAGCAGTCTGTAATGACATTTTCTTTCACCAACATGTAGAAAAAGAAGTTGATGTGGTATGGTGCAAAACACACGCAGAACACAATGGCACACATGGAAACCATCCTTAAAGCCTTCCGCCTCTCGCTGCTATTTTGCAGCGGTATCTGGAAGCCCCGAAGAGAGTCTTTTGTTTTCCAAGTACAGAATAAAATAATGATGAGTGGGCCGATGAACCCAAAGAGCTCTGCCGTGCCTGTCATCAGCACGGTGGCCACCTTGCTGTCGATCTGCCGGACTTGAAGGTCTGCAAAGCAGGTATTCGTGTTTTTGGCCAGGCCGTAGCTGCGCATGATGGGGAA
This sequence comes from Aquila chrysaetos chrysaetos, assembly GCF_900496995.4. NCBI lineage: Eukaryota > Metazoa > Chordata > Aves > Accipitriformes > Accipitridae > Aquila > Aquila chrysaetos. The sequence continues at coordinate 2,071,324 of NC_044024.1, read as the reverse complement.
CGGCAAGCATGCCACCCCAACAAAAAGCCACACCGCAGTGCTGATGGCTACGTCGTACCGCCGCTTCCAGTCCTTGGCTTTGAACGGCTGATACAGGAAAAAATACCTCTGAATGCTAATGCAGGTGAGGAAACAAATGCTGGCGTACATGTTGAGGTACTTCAGGTAGAAACACAGTAAGCAAAGGAATCTCCCAAAAGGCCATGTGGAGTTAATATAATAGTATATTCGCAGTGGCAGCGCAAGGACATGAGCCAGGTCGGCCACGGCCAGGTTGATCATGAAGATGACGGCTTTGTTCTTCTTGCTGATGAAGCGGCACAAGACCCATAAGGCAGCGCTGTTTGCCAGGAGGCCGGGGATGAATATGATGGTGTATGTGGTTGCGTACAGGCTGTTTTTGAACGTTATATTGTGACTGGAGCAGGTCTGGTTGCTCTGCGTCATGACTGGGCTGCTGGAGACATCTGTCGTGGTATAGGGTGGGTGGGTCATTCCTGTAGAGAACAAAAACAGGGGCTGTAAAGGCAAAGGCACTGCAAGAGTTGTCAATATTCACATTTGCATTTCCTATTTGGCTATTCAGTACAAAGTAGAGGTTTGGAAATGTCTTCTGTATAAAACATCCTGCTATCTTCTTCAAAGCTGCCCTTTCAGGGAGTATTCACGCAGGCGTGAGGGACCATTCCTGTTGTGTCAGTCTCCTTGCTGGGCTGTCCGAGTGCCATAAGCATGGGTGAAGCTGTGCCATACTGCTAATAGAGGAGCAGGAGAAGCTGCCTATCCTTTTGGCCATCTCCTTGAGATTATCTGTGGTTTGGTCTCCGGGTAGCAGGGGAGGAATACATGGAAGAAAGATATGCCATAGCCCAGCTTCTGTGTGTGAGGAACCACATGGCTCAACGATCAAAACGTGAGTGCCAACCACTGAATCATACCTGCTGTTAAGTTATACATTAGGCATTGGACGGGTGGCATGTCTCCTGACCCTGTTGTTGGACCTCATGTACCCACATTCTCTGGCATGATGGGGACAGGCCATGTGGAAAAGGGTAGCAGGGAGTGGGCTTGAAAAGTTTGACTGTTGTAAATGCAGCCAGTGGTGCTGTGTGTTTAAGCTAATGTAACAAGCAGAGACCTAATCAGATCACCAACTTCCATTTCTCATCACCCCAGTAGCCTCAGTTTAATACTTTTTTCCATCAGATAATTTTATTTTTAGATACTTCCAATTTCTGGCTTTCCTTTGATTCAGATGAGTAGGGATGGCAAAATGTCACATGTTGAACTGTTGGGCCATCTTTCTTTTGTCAGCTTTGGTAACTGGGACTTGTCTTCAGTAAGGCCAGTTGGTTTTATCAGGTATTTCCCCATAACATTATAATTCTCATTACAGCGATTCCCTCCTTGTCTAATGTAACAGTTAAAATTGAATATCAGCTTCCTATTTCATGTGGCACTGCAGACACTGATTCATTCCTTCTGACTCATTTCCTGCACCACTGGCAAGGGGCATTTGCCAGAAAAAGTCTCTGTAGGTAGATATTAGTAACTCGTACCCTGTTACTAATGTTTTTTTCCTTCATGTTACAAAAAGAGTAGCACTTAGAGCTCTCAAGTGACAAAGAACACAAATAGCTGCTTTTTCAGCTTGTTAATCGTTGCGGTACTTGGACTTGGCAGCTCATACAGACACTGTTCAAGGCTGCAATGGAAGGGTTGTAATTCAGGCCCCAGAAATGCCCAGATGTGGCAAGGTCCCAGCATGGGACACAGGCCACCCTCACCGCGGGTGCAGTGGCTCTGGCTGATGCTGACGGTGAGCAGCCCCACCTAACCACTGCTCCTGCAGGCTCCCCAGACAGATGCTGCCGCCAACTTTCTTGCTTTTCATTTTAAACTTGTCTTTCATTTTCTCACAGTCTTCAAAAAGCAAGGTCTGCATGTTTATCTCCTGCAACACCCTCGCTTTAGCAGCTGGGCTACATCCTTCAGTTGCACCAAACATCAAAGAAGTGCTGCAGTCAAGAAACCCTCTCTCTAATCCCCTTCCTTCACCAAGACGGCATGAGTACATGGAGGCCAGGTGCCTCAGAGCACACCTCCCAGGCTGGTTTTTTCTCTCCAGTGCAATCCCTCCAGTCTGCCATTCGCTCCCAGTAACCCTTGCCCCAGGGCAGCTCTGGGACGAGATGCTGTGCTCCGTGGTGGGGTGTCCCCAACTGTCCCCATCCCAGGACACCACAGCCTTGCTCCTATCACGAGGCCATAACATGCCCATGAGGGGGGAAGAGGCTCAAAGGGTGCTGGAAACAAGGGGGAAAGATGCATCTGGCCCATGGCCTTATCTCCATGAGAAGAGGAGATAAGCAACGCTGAATGCAACGGTCTGAGAAGCAACATTGGAGGCCTCCCGCTCTCCTTTCTGGTGCTCCTCAGGACACTGAGACAGGGAGTGGACAGGGCATGGAGCTGAGCACTGGGGTGTTCGGTCAGGACATTGCTTCTCAGAGAGGTAAATTGGGGTTCCATCCCATTTCTTGAGAGGGCTGTGAATTTCTGGCGCTCTGGAGGTTTGTGTTCCCTTTCCATCTGGTTCATCTGCAGCTCTAGCTGGACATGCTGTCTGCTGCCCTTGCCTCCAGTAAGAGCACCACTCATTACACCCAATTTCTGTCCCTTCAGGTGACCTCCCACTTTCCCAAGAAGCCATTAAAAAGCCACTTTCAAAGTTACTAGCTGCCTGGTTTCCCTTGGATGTCAAGGTTAGGCTGACTGTCTGGTGCCCCTCCAAAACACAAGTGCTAAATGGCCATTGAAACCATGGAGGATTAGGTACATTTGCAAAATGTTCTATTTTAAGGACACACTTATATTTAAATGCTGGCCAATGGACCTGTGTTCTTCAGTTCCAATGAGTCATAACAGTCAGTTTGCTTACTGAGGTCCCTAGATACAGTTAGCCCTTATTTACATTTCATGTGACAGCTAAGGACTAAACCGCAATGTCAGCGATCAGAATAATCAAGTTCAGGCTGCTGACTCAAACTGGCCTCTGAATGGAGCCATTTAGGGTAAACCGACGTGTCCAGGATGCGTATGCTGCAACACAAGGGTGATACTGAATGCACACGCTTGATACCAGAAATCAGCCTTTATTTTCTGATTGCAGCAAACTGTGCCCAGGCACGCAGACGAGCACAGGGCTGGGCTCCAAAGGCTGCAGCATGCCTGAGACCATGGTGGAGCCCAAAGCAAGGAGAGATTTCCCCCAGCAGCCTTCATCTTCATCTGCTAATTGTCCACAAGGTGTCAGAGTTAATCAAGATTTCATTTCTTTGCCCTCCTCTTTAAGGTATTTTTCTAACCCCAAGGGACTAGGGCTGTCTGAGTGGCAGGAGGCAGAGGCAGTGGTGTGACTATGGTCTCATGAGTTCATGTTGCTATCTTCTAGGGTGATCCCAAATTGAAAAACTCTTGTGTTGCTGAATAACTGATACTAGGAAAAAAAAATGCCCCCAGGAGTAGTCCTTATATTGCTGGTATTTACAGGCAGAAGACACCTGAAAAGCTGCACTTTGATGGAGGCCAGGGAGCCGCTTTGAACCTTGGAGCCAAAAGGTGATAAAACCCAGCCTGTGGAAATGCAGGTGATGTCCCATCCCCACCACCCCGAGCAAATGTTACACCGTGGTTGACGAACAGGAGAGGTATGGTCCGTGGAGTCAGGAAAAGCCTCTCCTTTGCATTCAATGAACTTGGGGTCAGGCCATTTATAATGAAGTGGACTGAGCAGGATGACCTGGCTGGCAGTGCAAAAGCATTAATACAATTAACACATACATGGGTGATGTCTGCTGGCTCATCAGAACAGGGCACTTTCTGAGAATAAATTACTTCATTACAGTGTCATAAAAATATAATGAGATTAAACCATCTCTTTGGACAAAATGCACCCAGGCATATGCACAGGGGACTACAGAATGATTGCATTTCAGCCCTTCCTCCCACTTCTCTTGTTCAGATTGAAGCTTAATCCCACACTGTCTCCTTATCTTCCCACCTGTGCACAAAAGCAGACACACAGAGATACCATTGAATGTCTGAAATTAGTCTCCAAAGCTGTAAAGAAAGCAGAGTCATTTGCTGCATGATGTGTGTACAGCAAAGGTAGAAGGCTGAAAATCTCCATCAGATTTTATTTATTTATTATATTTATTTATTTATTATATTGCAGGGAGACAGCTCCTACTGCAACGTTGTTTTCAGAATATGAAATTTAAAAAAAATTGTAGTAAATAAATACACTTTAACTACTGGTTTTTACATTTTAAATAGAGTCTGTATTTCTGAGGCTGTTGCAGTAAGGACATAATGAAGTGTGCACATTATTACTTGTAGCTGGATGAAGCTAAACATGGCATTTCTAGGAAAAAGATGTTCATCTTGACAGGACTGAGAAGCAAAGGAATATCATTCCAGAGTCCTGGATTTTTCTGGCATGGCCGTCAGCAGACAGGTTAGTTGATTTGATTAAGACACAAATGCCTCTACATTCTGCCCTCATTGCATGGCCGTGAATGTCTCACGCTATTGCACTCGCACTTTGGTATGAAACCTCTGCAGTCAGAAGTGGAAAGTTCTACAGTTAAGGGTACTTTTTCTGGTTTTCTTCTTCCACAAAAAAAGAGCAGATCTGGGTTGTTTGATCTGTTGTGATGAGATGTTTTCGTTTTGCAACACTAATCTAATTCTCACTTCTGCAGCTCCGGCAGCTGAAGAAGCAGGACATGCACACGCAGCAGGATACCGGCAGCCCTCTTGGAGCTCTTGCTCCAGGCTGGCGAGGGCTGTCCCGCGGATGGACTTCCATCATGGATACGGTTCCCCTGGCTGGTGATGTTCGCACTGGAGCCAGGCTCCCAGCACTTTCACTTGACCCAGAAAACATGCCCTTGAACAAAAATCACACTCTTACTTCACACATCCTACTGCTCCAGCCTGCTGCTGAAGTCCTCTCCTACATAAATGTGCGGGAAGCCAGATCTGACATACTGACTCACCTTTGGTGCGGTTCTCTTTTGATTTACTTAAAGAAATTTCAGATTCAGGAGCCACCCACTATGAATCCTGTCTGTAAGTGCCAAATTGCATGTGTGCTATATTGCTGTGCTCCCGTCAGAGGTGAGCTGCCGGTGCAAGTGAATGCAAGCCCATCAGTAAGCCACCTTTTACAAAGTAAAGTTTAAAACCTTCACTCCCTGAAGTAAGTTAAGTGTTAATCCAGACCAGTGACTGCAGTCTGAATTATGAATTAAAACTGCCTCAGGGTTCTCATTAAGAAAAACAAGCCCAAGCAATCTTGCTGTTTTTGTCATATTGTGTCCCACTGACTAATATTAATTAATTTCCTACTGTTGCAATTCAGTCAAAGAGCATTGGATGGCACAAAGACAGGCAGCATGTGGATTTTTTTAATAGTAATATAAATCACCATTAGAAAAAACAGATTTGCAAGTTTCCCTTACTGTCAAGTATGATTTTAAAAGAAAAGATATTCCCTGAGAAATCAGGCAAAAGAAGGAAATTGTACCTAGCAATGACACTGGAGAACAGTTGGAGACCAGCTAATTGCCCACGCTCTAACATTTTGCTTTCTCTAGCAACAGCAACTTCATGCAGCCGCTGTTTCAACTCCTCCATGTGTTCATACAGAGGATTGGCGTGCAAGGAGGGCTGCTGTTTTTTCAAGCCTCAAAAGTGCCACAAATCTCCTCCCGGCAAGAGCCAACCCCTAAGAAAAAGCCCGAGGAGCTCAACGTTTTTTCGTAGGAAACAGCATAGGCTCGTGAACGAGGGTTCTAGATCGCAAAGAGAGAGCTTAAAAGCAGCCTTACCTTTTCAGGCAGAAACCCAGCTAAGTGCAACTGTGCTGGCGGGAGGAAGTGGAGTGTCCTGGCTGCACCGCGCCAGCCGTGTTTACATGTGCACGGCGACCTGAATGACATCACGGGGTGCTGCAAGGTGCTGCTTTGCCTGCGGCTCCGTGCTGCGGCTGCTGCTGGCTCGCAGCCCCCACCTGCTTCGGGGAGACTCGCTTGCTGGGCTCCCAGCCCTGCTGAGCTGAGTCCCGGCCAGGCATACGCAGGGTCGTCCCAAAATCGGGTTCACGTGCCTTCGTCCTCGGTGGTTTTCTCTCCCGCCGCTCCGCCGCGATGGCTTGGCACCCCCCGGGGCTGCCGTGGGAGAAGGTCCCGAGCGGAGCTGGGTGCTGCTCCGTGCAGGGCACCCCTTCCTCCTCTCCCACTCTTCCTCCTCTCCAAGCAGAGCTCCGAGCTGACCATGGAAACGCTCCTGAGGTTTCTGCTTGCTCCTCCCTGCGAAGTTCAGCTTTGCTCTTGCCTCCTGATGGCAGGGCTGTAGATGGTCATAGCCATGCGTGAGCCTCGGCTGGCAGTTGCTCTGTTTCACCTAGTGCTAAGCCCTCTTGCTGATGAAGTCCAACTTCCCAACGGCTTTTTATAGCACTCGCCTGAGCCTTGGTTGACATTTCTCTTGAACTAAATAAGCAGGCAGCTCAGTTTACACTTGCTGGAGTTCCCTGCCAGCAATGTCAAACAGTGGCACTTCTTAAATTGTTTCAAGCAACGGGGTGAAATCCAGCCTCACCCTTATCCCAGGGGGTAAATGTATTAGTGAGGCTAGGACTTTACCCTCTTAGGGGATCTAATTGTTTGGATTTTCAGAAAGCCACCGGGAATCTGCCCTGCTTTGCCTCTTCTGGGTCGGCCTCTGGCTTGCAGCACACAACTGTCCCTGTAGCTCAGCAGTTTAACTCTCTGCTCTGTCGTGGTTTAAGTGTGTGAAGTAGAACATCACTGCAGCTACTGCCTGTCTTGGAGACAATATAGACATTGATGTCTGACTGCTCAGAAACCTCAGAGACCCAAACCTAGTGGCTCTGATTCAAATAAGAATGCCTCACAATGAACACCCCCTAAAATGCAGCGCTGTGCTTTACAGACGGTCCTGTTTCCATGAATTGTCAAAGGACATTGGTAGAAGTTGGGAGACTGTCAGATGTTTATTTTAAAATTATTTATATGGGCTTCATGAAAAGCAATAGTGAGCTTTTGGCCGATGTTGCAGTGTTTATCAGTACATCCTGTTTAGCTGATTTTTTAAGTTGTTCATCAGCAATGGGAACATATTTGCTGGAATTTATTCAACCACAAAGTTGTCTTTAACATTAAATCACCGCACGATACTCCATAGCCTGGCAAGCTAAGCAGAGCCTCATTTGGAAACAGCAATTCAGAAACAGTTCACTGATTGACCCGACTAGCATTTCTGGAAAACAAACGTTATCAACTCTTCCGCAGATGCTCTCTTGTCTGCATGAAGTTCCATCTGTAACGCTTTCATCCCCACTCAGTTGTCACTAATAGACCTGAGTGATTTGAGCAAAAGCCACAATCCGTGTAGAAAGCAGAGATGAAGTTAATCATAGTTGCACTTGTACCTGTCGGTAGGTGAAGCATTGCAGTTACAAAAGTAAACTGTAACAATAAAAAAGGGTGCTTGTGAAAATTCACTGTATACTTAAGAACAGGTCTACTTACAGAAGAGATGCAGCCACTGTTGCTGCTCTATGCACATAAATTGTTCTGGCAGCCTGGTTTAGGGCAGATTGTTACACAAGAAGTGTAGGAGCAAGACAGAGATTTAAAGGCACAAGTCATATAAAACCTACAGAATAGTTCTGCCGAATTTCTTTGTGCTTCAATTTACCCAGCTGCAAAGTGGGGATAACATTTTTCCTGTCTGAATGTGGATGTTTGCTGTCTGGACTTTCGTGAGACTCAGCTAGAAGATTACGTACATTCAAAAAACTTCTGCGACCTGTCCAGCACCATGCATCCTTGGTACTGGAAGAGGACTTTGGCATCGCCAGTCTGGAGGATTTGAACCTTGCTTGCCAGTATTGCGTATCAGTTATCCTGCAGGCAGGGAGTGAGGAAGTGGATATTTTCTGCTGATAAAACTGAACTCACTCTAGGGATTTTGCAGTTACACTGGTTACAGATGTACTTTCCCTATAGATCTATCTGCCCTGATTCTGTAGGTAAAACTTTTTTTTTACATAGCATGCCAAAGACTGTTCCCACTCTTGGTTTTTGCTTACCAGGATAATGAGCTTGCTAGAAATATTCGCTACCATAATTACCTATATTAGAGGAGAGCTTGGCTCCTGCGAAACAGCATGGGCAGCATTTCCTGGCGTTCAGAGAAGGGGCTTGACCTCAGCTATATTTGTGTCGCTCTGGGTTGGTTACTTGTGGAGTTCAGCCCGGGGTGGTCTGCAGCGTGACTTTGGTGTGCTCCACGGTAGAGAAGAGAAGCCCGTGTGGAGCGGGCTCCCCCGTGAGAGGATGCCCCAGGCTGCTGCCGTCGGCAGAGCCTACCTGCCGGTTTGGGAAGCGTGGGGGTTCAACCGCAGCAGCAGCCTGACGTTAGCTGCTGCGGCGTGCCGGTGCCAGCGCTGCCGCCGTTATGTAATGAATAATTGAGCAATACACGCTCTTGTGGCTTTAATGCAAAAAAAAGAAGTCCAAATTTGCCTGTTTGTCTGCTAGGAAGCTTGTTTCAACGTGCGAGAATGAACACATGTAGAAACGTGTTACTGTGCCTTTTTCATGCTTCTGTTTCCGTTCTGAGTTCTTTTCCAGAATCCAAAATTAGGTTCCGACTATGTGTCTTGCCGGCAGTAACAGCATCAATGCCTTTTAGCTCATAGAATATTTGAAGCAGTTCTTTCAGATATGTGTGTTTTCCACATGTTCAAGGGAAGGAGTCACATGAGGAAAAAAATCAATCTCTAATGAAACAAATTACAGCCCCTTAGCGGGAATCAGGGGAAAAACAATTACATGTCTGAATTATTAGTGTCACTAATATATAATTATTAACATTTGCCTGAAATAAAGACTTAGAGTTAGTTTTCATGTCGTAGCATGGAGAGCAAATTTATTTTGCTGTCGAGCCAAGCCTTCATAGTACAGAAAAGCAGATATTCAGTGAAAGATACTGCCAAAAAGTTATATGAGTTTGGTCAAAAGTTGTACTATGACAAACAGAAAGTAAATATTTGTATCCTGATTGTCTGTCTTCTTATGGAGAACTAGATGGGCTTATTTAAAGGAGTACAATGACTTATGATAGAAAGTGGAAAGCATATATGCAGATTAAAGTACATAAATGTGTTGTTTATTCTAAAATCCTCTCACATGCTATAAATCATAACAAAAAGAGGAAAACAGAATGGCAAACATTTCAGAATTCTGTACTTTTATCTATGTATTTGGGCCCCCAGATGATAATCATTTTTTCCCTTGCAAAAAAAAAAAAAAAGAAAAAGCAGGTATATTGAAAAGGTAAAACCTGGGTGTACTGTGAGAAATCATTTCTAATTACCTGCCTGCATTTTTATGGCAACTGAAATGTTATTGCTCATTAGTGACTCTTTTGCTGTTACAGAGCTACAGTTACATAGCATAGTTAAAACATGCTGTTAATAATTTCCTCTGGTCCTAGTACAGACGGACATGTTACTTTTGCCCAAAAGAGAGGCAGATTCTGTTTGAAATAGATAGGTTTTTAATTCAAAGCAGGAGCATTTCCTAATAGAGAACCCTGCTAGTTCTGTCTTAGTTCATCACTGACTACATCCCACAACAGTCCCTCCCTTCCGTGGGCTCTTGAAACTGTGAATAGATAATGAACTGAAAACATTCATATCCAAGTGTCTCTACAGTAATAAAAATATTCCTCTCTGACAGCAGAAAGAGAAAGGAAATCTTAGAATGTTTTGGAGTCTGGGATACCCAAAACCTTGGAGTTCACCCCAGATTTTATTCAGACTAGCTGAGCACCTTGAATCTCTGGAACTGGGTAAAACTCTGAGAAGATTTTCTCATGGGAGATTAGGGGCTTGCCAATACCAGCTGCAAGTACTTACCCATCAGAACCATTGCTCTTTTGTTATTGTTATTTACTTCCAAAGTTCTGTTTTTCGGCAGAAACTAAAAAGGAGGAAATATGTCTTCTACTCTTAACACACCATAGCCTCTGAGAAGTATTTTCCATGCAGCCAATACTAAAAATAGCTTCATCGGTTGTCTTTGCTAAAACTTCTTTGCCATTCTTTACAGTTCAGAATCCCTTGACACACAGAATCCAGTAACCTATGGCCTTTTTGAGCAGATAAAAGAAAATTTTGTGGGGGAGGGACCTGGGGGGGAATGCACGCTTATTTTTGTCGGTGGTGATTTTAATTTCTTTGCCCAGTTTGTCCAAAAGGCTTGCAAAAGTTCTCTTTCCAAGGGGGTCTGTATAGCAGTGAGTAACCCTGTAACAGCTGCCGCAAGCCCGCACAAGTGATTCCTTTTTCTTATCTGCACAGTGTATTGAGCACATCCTTTACACGCAGCATTCCTGGAGGAGAAAGACTGGCACAATCTGGTGAGATCCAACTAAATGTAAAGGTTATACAATTAACAGCCTTTAGAGCTCTCTGCGTAAGGATCTTCTAGTGTCAGATCATCATACTAAGGGAACCAAAACCAGCTTAGAAACTATCTGCTAGAGTGATGTCAACTCTTACATGCTGGTGACTAACCCCTCTTGTACTGGCAAGCCAATTATGAGAGTAAGGGTAATGAAAGTCTGCAATAGTGGTGTGAACTTGTACATCCTCAGGTTGTTGCCATTAGGAACCTACCTGAAATATAATAGCTGGCTTTCAGGAAATGAGATTTTCAACCTGTACTGGAACCCTTGCAGCATTCCCATGCCCTCAGCTCACCCTCTTGCCTAAGCCAGCAGATACGGTAACTGTTAAGTGCGGTAGTGCCTGGGTCAGCAGGGGAAAGCTCATGAAACTGGTGTGGGAAGATCCACGGTTCTGAGTTCAGGTATTTACATGTTTGCAGTACTTCCTCTCAGCAGACCAAAGGAGTTCCCACCCGTTATGCAACATTGCTTATCAGCATAGGAGCGCACATAGTGATTGCACACATGTGGAGAGGCAGAGAAGGGGCACCAGGAAGGCCAGAGGGGACATGAGGCTGCTTCAAAAGCCATTGGTGTGCCAATGTCTCAAACATTGTCTGTGATGTTACAGGTTGCTGCACTCTGCACATGATGCCTGCAAAGCGAAGGGCAAGCATTTTCATGTGAACTGGAACACAAAAAGCAAAGAAATCCACTCCACGGGGGATTCCCAAGACTGGAAAACACCCTCCTAATAAATATGAGCAACTTCCACTCATGTTCTTCATCACATTTGCTTCATAAGGCTGTGCTTCCTCTTTCACTTCATCTGGGTAGACAGCAGCAAAGGTTTCAGCAAACCAAGAACTTAATCAAATTTAAAAACTAGGAACAACCTGACAAGAATGAGGTCAGACTGCTAACATATACAAATGAGACTGGTGCACAGATAGAACTATACAAAAGCAAAAGTCAAAGCAAGTCAACTAAACTCAACATACTGAAGTACTGGTAGGGGCTTGGCACTAAAGCTAATCCCCTGTAAGCCCCTTTCATATCTTTTGCCCTAAACCAAAGCCAACTGCAGCTGAAGGAAGATGAAATCCTTCACAACTTCACTGGCCGTTCTTCAAAGTAATAATCAAGTGCGTGCAGCCAGCAGTGTGTGGGCTGAGGCCCAAGCAGCTGTACGTGCTGCTGGCAGGCCAGGAATCCAGGCTGGAAAGTGATCCCCAGTGTCCAGACCTCTTTACTAAGAGGCCAAGAGGGTGCAGAAGGGCTAAGAGGTACAGGAACAGAGAACAGTGGGACTGCAATGGAAACACCTTCTATGTATGCTCTGTAGGACAAGATTGTGCTAAAAATGTGATATTTCCCAAGGGAGGTTAGCAGGTGTCTGCATCCCCAGAAATTGTGCAGAGCTGGCAACATCATGATGGATTGGTGCAGTAAAAGGCCTGTCACGTGCCGTGTAGGACAAACAAGGCGTCTTAGGAGCGTGAACACAGGGCTAGGCATGTGCCTAGGTATCAAGATGTAAACCTGTTCAGAGACAAAAAATGAGTTCGATGACATCAACGACTACCACAAAGAGATCAACAGCAAAAGTCGTATTTCAGGTCTACTTTGGGTAGCTCCTGTCTGGTAAAGGACTACAAGGAGAATGATTCATGGGAGAAAACAGGCTCATGAAACAATCATTTTATCATTTCATTAAGACCAGAAACAGCACTGGCAGTACCTACAAATCAAAGCATCTGCAACAAGGATTTCACTGGTTGATTGGAATAATGAACAGTCATGAGAAGGTTTTGCTCCTATCACTACTTTCCATGCTAACAGAGCAGGGTAAAGTCTTGGGAGCTGGTTTAATTTCCCTGCCCAAAAGTGGAGGCTCAGGGATGTATGTACATGAAGATAGAGCAGCTTTATCTCAACCCTTCCTGAGAAACATTAGCTAAGCATAATCAGTTTGGGGGTTTTTTTTGCTTATAAAGAACTTTTGTAAGCTATCATTCTTGCACTAAGTGCCTTACTGTGCTTAGAGGACTCCACTGAAGATGAACACAACCAATTATGAACGCCAAGTTTGTGCCTTCCTGTGGGTATGGACGGAGCTACAGTTGAAGACCTACAGTACAGCAAGTTCTAGGCAAATAGGCAAAGGAGAGCTGGGAAGAGGCATGGAAACGAGCTGTGGCATCCCACAAGAAGGTGGATTTGGTCCTCTGCAACTGGTGGGAGGGAGCAGAGCAGGAGCCAGCGGGACTGCGTGTCGGACCTGGGGCCTGCTTCCCATTTTGGAGAATGCTGTCCCTTGCTTGCATCGCATGAGGACTGTTAAATCTAGCTATGTGTTGGAAGGAATGAGTAAGTCTTTACTATTACAGGCAGTTCATTTGGACAGAGTCGTCAAGATTTCCTTGGCAATGATAATTCACTGGCCCTGTTGATTTTTTCAGTCACTACTTCTCCTTTTGACAATTTCTCCAGCATCTCTGTATTTAGGTTGTCCCCTTTTTTCTATTTTCTCTTTCAAATTTGTCTTTCACTCATCAGTCACTGTTTTCCTCTGACACCTGGGGAGGAAATGCAACACAACAGTATCTTAATTACGCCTGCAGCATTCTGTGGTTTTGCCATGTTTGAAGCAGAAAGCATCCTTCAGATTCTGGGGTGACACAATGGTTAAGCTACATCCTATTTTTCTTACTTTTTTTTCTCACTTTTTTAGCTTCTCACCTATTTTGTTTTCTATCCATAATGTGGATTGTATCAAACTACCGATTACTTAAATGGTATTTCTGAAGCTGGGGTATCAGTTGCCTTAAGGGATGTTTCTAACTATATATGATCAGATATAGGATTAATGAGCTAGAAGAAGGAACATTTGTTGCCTTTGAGTCAGTCTAAATTTATTTTTCCCCCTGCATTACAGTTATACTTGGAGAGGGAAAGCGCAACTAGCAGTTGCACTACCCTTGAACCAGTACCACGACTCCTACCTATTTGTTAGGGCTTAAATCCGAGCTTTAACTGGCAAAATCCCATGCAAACTTTCCACATCATTTCTAGGGCTGAGATTGGGATAATGCCTCTGTCTTTAAAACCTGTTGAGAAACTGAAGAGTATGGTCTGGGGGGCTCCAAGTGTAGAACATCCCAATGAACAGTCAAAGAGAGAAAAAGTTCTGAATTGGCTTCTTAAAAAGTCTAATTTCAGACTAAAAGCAAAGTTCCTTATTTTCCCTCCTCCCTGAAATCGCTGGAAGAATGCACAACAGTCCTATGATCCCCTGTCAATCAAGCCGTAGCTAATCCCAGTTTGCATTGTGCTCTGACTGAGAAATTATAGCTGCCTTTGGACTAGAACTGGACTCTACACTTTCTCATTTCAGGCTGGGTTATTGGGTTTGGGCTTTTTTGTTTGGTTTTTTTCTTTTTTTTTTTTTTTTTTTTTGGCTTGCTGAGCTTTCATAAAACACTTTGGGGTTTTTTTTTCTGTTTATTCTTCCTAAGCAGAACACAGATGTTTCCCAGATCTGTTAGTAATTCTCAGGTTCCTCTTCCACATCGATGTCAACCCCATCTCTACTTTTCCCAGGACGTCTCAGCATCTTTGCATCTAGGTAAAAAAAAAAACATTTTTAGCCACAGTAAATGACAAAATACATCGTCTTGGATAGCTGCATCTCATAAATTCATGGCGCAACCATTTTTTTCTGAGAACAATTGTGCAGTTAAAAAAAAAAAGAAACCACTGGTTTGTGGTCAAGACATGCACAGTGATGTGAGAGTTTTACTCAATTGAATAATGGTGTCAAGGTGCAAAGATCAGCTATGGTGATGCCTTTTTTTTTCTTTCTTACTTTCTAACTGGAAAGAGAACTAATGTCTGGAAGAAGCACTGAACAGTCACCGTATCAGGGATTTCAATTTAGCTCTATTAACATGTATTTATTAGATTGCGGCAGAGCAAAAGACATCAGGCTTCATCAGAGCAATATCCTGCCTTTCGTCAGCAGTCTCAACAGATGCTTCGGAGGAAGGAGAGAGATGCCTTCCACAGTGTGTGTGGCAGTGAGACGGCGTGTATTAGAGCAGGAGGGAAATTCCAGCGAGAGCACATGAGGGCTATCGCAAGGGCTGAGCAGTGTTTAACCACTCTTACTGCAGCTGTGCTGTGGCTGGTGCGTGTTTAGACAACTCAGGCAAGTAAGAAGTGCCTGTGCCCTGAAGGATGGTGCCATGGGAGAGGTGTAGGAAACAGAAAGGGATAAGCATGTCCTGATCAGTCCATGGACTACCTTGCAGGAGGAGGAAGGGAGACTGACCACATACAGTCTGGCACTGAGATGGTGTCAGGCACAGACGCCTTTGAACCGTAGAATAGGCACTGCAGAGCAGCGAGAGAGAAACAGAACTGATTTCACATGGAGTCAGGCCAAATGTGCGAGCAGGAAATGTTCATTATTTGCTGGCAATATGGTTTCTTGTTAAAACCGGTAAAAGTAATTAATCCTGTTCTCGTGGGGAGTGAATGAGTGATGGCAACAAAATATATTTTTGCTTCCTAAAACATAGATTAGAGCCATTGCAGAAGTAAGAGGAGCTCTGCAGCTGAGGGAACTCATTGTTTTTCTGTCCTCATTCAATCCTGTCCGTTGAGAAAAGATTACCAGAAGATGGAGAGAGGGCATTAAAATCCTATCATGGTGCTGTTTAAACATGACCGTTTTCACATTAAGGTGTGAACTCATCGCACATAGCTTAGCAGCCTCTTCCATTACAGCTGTATTTTAAAAATTACGTGTTTAAGCCCAAAACTCACCTTCCTTTCATCTCACAGCTACTTCTTCAGACAAGGCTATATATAACTTCCATCTGAAACTGGCCCAGAGCAGTACGTGGCTGCTTTCTGCTCGTATATGTTGGGGCTAGACCCACTGCATCTGCATATCCTTGAACAATAAGCACTCCCATGCCTGATGTTTGGACACTTAAGCCACTGCAGAGGCTTGTATGCAGCTCAGGGGTTTCTCCTCCAGTGCTGGGAGAGGTAGGCTCCGAGAGAGAGAGCGGGTGCTGCAAGCAGGGAGCTCAGAGGAGGAGCTGAGCCCATGGGTACATGACCTTTCCCTCCCTCTTTTGGCTCAGTGAGTCTTGAATTCTTGGCTGCACAGGTGGAAGAGCTGAGAAAGGAAGGGTGGAAAAGCACCCTTCCTTTTTACAAGGAATAATTGACAAGTGCGGTAGTTAGGGCAGTCTCCCTTGAGGTGTGTGACATGGGTGGGAACCCACCTTGAATGCCAGCACTGAGCCGAGTGGGTCCTGCAGCCACGTGGAAATTACAAAGGACAGCAGTAGCACCACCACAACTGCCAGGCATTTGGTTTCTGTTTGTTTATTTTAAGCACCCCTGCAACTGCATTTTGTGAGGAGCCTGATCCTGTCAGTGTAAGTGTGCCTTGAGCACAGGGACTGGGTGACATGAGTTGGAATAGCTTTTTCCTGGATTCCTGCCAGTGTGAGGCAGGAGTTTGGTGTTGAACAGCTCTGGACGGCAGAGCTCCAGGCGTGTGGCACAATTCTAGGCACCTTCTGTAGCACAAGTGGAAATGCAAAGTGTCTGAAGCACTTGGGCACATCCAGGGCACTGCTGGCTGCCTGTGACTGCAGTTTTGGTACCTCTGTCTTACCAAAACCACTTTTAAGAATCCCAAGTAAGTCCTTTGTTCAACCTCAGCTTGAATGTTCGGGAGTGTGCTTGCTGATGAAAAGCTGATCACCAGGGAAAACAATCAAAAGATTTCCCCCTGTAGGTCACCAAAGAAAGCTTTGAGGAAAAAATGCTTTTTTTGCAGCCCTTTTCTCAGCAAGAGAGTAAACTTGGGCAAAAGGCTGCTAATACTGGAACACTGGCCATGCAGCTGCATGACATGCAGCATTGACCTGGCTGAATTCACTGAGTTTTCACATTCATTCATGAAATTTTCACTTTGGAGTGGCATGCTTGGGAACTGTCTGTCCTCTTGTATAAATTTGTCCGGTACTCCCCACTGCTTGTCCTGATATGTTTGACTGAAGTGTGACTGCCCTGACCAGAATCCAAATCCAACTCTGGCCTGTTGGATAATCCCATGGTGCACAAATCCCCACATCTCCCTGTGCTGCAGTTGCTGCAGAATGCTTTACCCTCAGACCGTTTCGCTCCAGCACTGAGCAGTGTGGCTGTAACAGCACAGTTCGTTGCATGAGCTGTCTGGGTATTTATGCAGCCTTGTGGGCAGCTTCATAGCCCACACTGTTTCGTACAGCTGTGGCCAAACTGTTATTAGTTCCCCAGTCAGCAGGTCTGAAGGCCCCCGAGCTATGAGGTGAAGCATAGACAAATGTTTGTGTATTTGTATAACTTCCCTGGTTAATTATTTGAGCGCCTTGTGGCCTTTAATGTGTTCAGCCTACTAGTAAAGGCAGTGGTATTAGCTCTGTTTCACAGAAAGGTGACCAAGAAATAGCAAGGGCTAAGACAAAAAGCTTCTGACTTCTCATGTTGGTCTCAGTCCCTTTATCCAGAGCCCTTCGCGTCAGTGTTCATTTGCCTTTGCCTTTATAGCTGCCTGTCCTAATGAGACATCTCCATGTGCAGAGGTTCATTCGCACTGCAGCTCTGCTAACGGATGCAACCATGACAAACCAGCTGACCAGCCCGCAGCCCTTCAAAAAGATCCTCGCAGATTTTAGGGCCTTTTAGCCTTCCTAAAGACCAGAATGCATCCAGCAGACCATGGCAGTCTCAAATCACTCCCTTTGGAAACAGCAGCATCAATCCTTTCACTTTTCCATCTAGAGAGTGAGGCAGCCGCTGTGCCATTAGCACATGCGTCTTGCATCGCAGGACTGATAGCTCTCCTTATTTCTGTGCTTGCTAACCCAAATTTCACAGACACTGGCGCTGGCTTTCGGGTTGTGCCATCCTTTCTATTTACTTGCTGGTGTGGCACTTTGTCTAGATCTTTTTTCTAAGCAGTCCTGGAAAAGACTCTAAAAGGGGTAATGTGGGCAAAGGCAGATGGATATAGAATTGCAACGAGCACTCTGGGTACAGTACAGCAGGAGGCTGTTCCTGTTCGGTGCACGTTGCCTGACAGCTGTATTGGTTTTCTTTTATCACATCAGACAAGGCTGCTCCCATCACCTAGGGCCTCTGCCAAAGCCATGGCCGATGGCTTCTGCAGTGGCAATTCATGCTCCTCGCAGCCTCTCTCTACTTCTGCAGGGCCCTCCCATGGAGCCGGGTGGCAGGCAGGGCACACAGGGTCTACAACAGCACGCAGGCGTGATGCAGAGCAGGAGGGATGGGAAGGGAAGACCATCACCAGGCACGTCCTGTCTTTGTGCTCGGAAGAGGCCAGCAGAGACCTGCTGAGGGGAAAAGATTAATCCTGGATTCAGGAGAGCACATTCCCACGCTGCGTTCAGCAGTTACAGTGGTGGCGAAGAGAGGAAAGAGGCCTCTACCACGCAGACAGGGCATTGGTTTACTGGAGAAGGAAGAAGGTTTTTTAGGGGGCTGCTGAAAGGAAGCTGGTGTGAGAGTGACTCAGTGTCTTATTGCAGAAAAGTCTGGAAGGCTGCAGGGCTCCACAGACAACAATCTCATAGCAGTGATGTTAGGCAGCTGCTACATCCAGTTACTAAATCTTTGCTAGCCTCAACACCTCCTAATGGCCCTGAGCAGCCTCACCTGGGGCTCCTCTGCCCCTGCCCACAGCACCATTTAAGCTCAGGGTGCCTCAGTGTAGGTGTGCTTGTCTCTGCCCCTGCCCCTGCCCCGGACCTCAGATATGCAGGTAACTTGTCTCTGGGCTGGACCCCTGGGTGCACGTTGCAGTTTGTTTCCAGCCCGGGCTTTGACTCTGGCTCTTGGAGGGGAGGCTTTGGAGCTGTGTTGCAGCCTGGTCTCCAGCACTGCCTCTGGCTCTGCTTCCCTTTGCTCCTGCCTGGATGGACACTGGACCTGACTGGGACTGCTGGTGGGACGAGCTGCCTGCTCCTGGGTGGGCTGCAGCCGGTGGGTGAGGGCACTGCCTGTGCTGGGATCGCCCTTGGCTCCCAGGTCCCTGTCTTTAGGGAGCAGCTGCCCTCGTGCTCCCTGACTGTTCAGCCTGAGGTTGTACATAACTTCCTGAGAATGCCTGAATAGCTGCTTCCTCGCAAATAAAGGACTTGCAGGCTTCAAGGTCAGTGTTAGAGTGGCTAATTTTAGGTTTTGGAATGGATGCGGAACTTGATAAGGTGTTGGTGCTTCCCATATGTTCCCAGGGAAAAGTAAAGTATCTTAAAATGGGATCTGCAGCAGCCTGAGCTGAGCTCGTAAGGAGCACTGAGCCCAGGGACCGTTTTTTGCTTTTATTCTGAAAGAAAAGGCTGCCTGTGTCGGAGATCTGATAGCTCGTGCCATCGGGAGGGTATAAACAGAGGATGTCTGTTGGGTCCAGCTTCTCCAGAGAGTCTGTAGGGACCTTGCTGGGGCACAAGTGACCACTATGCTGTGAGCTACTCCTGCTGGGCTCCTCCTTTATTTACCAAGAAGAAATGGGTATGGTTAGGGTGTGATTGTTTTAGATACCTATTCTAGGAGAAGTTAAATGTTGCCATTTTAAGTGCCTATTTTTCTGCAGTGACTAAAGGGAAGTCAAGATGACTAATTAGCATCTAAGATTATGCAAGTTGTGTCCCATGCCCAGTATCTGGAGCCATGAAAAGGTTGAGATCAGACATGCCCTACAGAGTTCAGACAGAAGTATGAGAAACTGTAGGGTGTCAGCTTGGGATTTAAGCTCCTACATGTCACTTATGTGAGCTGCCAAAATCCTTTTTGGATCTAGCCTGGCACACCTGGCACAAAGGTCAAAGCAGGAGCTGGGGCCCCTTTTCCTTCAACCCAGTGCCTTTCCAGCTGCTGAAATGCTTTTTCTTCCTTTCAACTGTGAAACCACTGGTAATGGGGCCATGTAGTCCGCCTTCTTCCCTGCCAGGCTCTGTGACCCATTTCTTGCTCTCTGGCAGACATGGCTTGGAGTTCATTTCAATTTCAGACAACTGTATTTACAGGGTAAATGATTTTATAACTGTGACTTATTAGCTTCTGGGGCTTACTTGCTATTTTAAGTTTATTTTTCAGCTTCAAGATCTGGCTAAATGGACTTTGCCTTGCTGAAAATGTGCCTTCAGAGCAGGAAGGAACTTGACTTTGTGAAGATTTATGTCCCTTTTAACCTAATTATGTGACTGTTTGTAACAATAAGCTTCAGTTCCACTTTAGATAGTAAAATTTCTGTAAGCAGTTATTTGCCCCAGGCTGTAAGGTATCTACTACTGAAACACAATGAAATGAAGGAATTTGTACATATAAAACATTGAAAATGTGGTGTTATTAAAGGCTGGACCCTGTCTTCAGTTGTTTGTGCAGAAGTCTAGGGATGTGGAATTGGAAATACAATGTATGCGGAGCAATACAAGAAAATGTTGACTTCTAAAAAACACTTAAGGTAATTTAAAATGGGCTTTAAATATTTTCTGGCTGAAATGAAAACAAGAGTGAAAAAAATTCTGTAGGTGTTGGGAAAGCAGAAGATTATTTCCCTGTTACTGAGAAAACTTGAAATGAGGAAAAGATATTTCTTTGAAACAAAGAACCTTACGAAGTTTTGATAAAAAGCACTTCAACCACTTCTGGTCTGACAGACATTTCCATCAAACCAAACTTTATTTTGGCAGTAAATAACGTGCCCGAAGGCTTTAAGCAAAGATTCACCTCAGCAAGCACTTCATCTTCCTGTTGCTTTATTCCCCCCTTGTTTCTTACTCTGTGCAGCTGCTGATTTTTTTTTTTACTTAAAAAAAATACAGCTAGATGGACACCAATAACAAGATCTCGCCTGCTGCTGGCGCAGCGCATCCCCCCCGTCCCTGAGGATGCCTCGCAGGAAATGGTGGCCAAGGAAGGCCCATGGCGCCATTAGCTGTGGAGACAGAGGAAATGGCGGCAGAGGGGCTGCCTCCAGCGGCGAGAGGTGAATCGCCGTCGCTCTCTGCGCGCACCCAGGAGCAGGATGCCATCCCGGGAGGGTTTGCTCTCGGGCATCTCTTGACCCCGGGAGCTGTGACAGCGCCGGGGCCTTGAGGCCATGCAGGATGTGTGAGGGAACCCGTGGGTTGTTGCCTCACAGAGTGGGCGCTGAGGCAAGCGCTTGGTCTTCATCAGATATCCTCCTCGGGGTGTTTACGCTGTTGTTGGTTTTTTGGGTTTGTGTTTTTTGTTTTTTTTTTCTGGTGTGTGTTTTTTCTCCTGTGTAGGATGGACCAAAAGAAGCGATAACAGAGAAGCACAGAGCCGTGCCGCTCGCCCTCCCCGAGGTGCCGGGAGTGGGCAAGCAGGCACCATGTCCCCTCCGGCCGCAGCCAGCCATGCTTCCCTGCAGGTGCTATAAGCACCAGCGCGGAGCGTTTCGGCTTCACGCTGCCATAAGCTGGCAGCAGCCCTGCTCCCGTGAGGGGAGCTCTGTTGGGGCAGAGCCAGCGCCGTCATCTTGGCAGAGCCCTGCGGCGGAGAGGAAGCAGCTGGGTGTCTGTGGTGAGGGCTGCTGGTGGTCCTGTCCCTTCTGGCACCCCTCGTCGCGTCTCAGCGCTGGTTTCTGAGGGAAGGTGCCTGTTTCCGTTAACTGAACCCAGAAACGCTTCTGATTTTTATCTGTCCGCACAAGCCTAACAGCGCTGGGCATCGCTTCTGCCCTCTGTTCTCCCTCTGTGCAACTCTCCTGACAGTAAAGATGTCCTGACTTTCTGCTTTCCTCCTCTCACCTGGCTTTTTCCCCTATCCTCCCTCCATCAGCCCTTGTAAAATCCCCTCTCTCTTCTCATTTCTTTCTCACCAGTACTTTTGTCTCCTTCTCCTCCTCAGTTCTGGAGACTTTTTTCTTATGCAGGCAGATCACCTTCTTTATCTTTACATCTCCCATGCTTGTTTCCACTACTATTTCTGCCAACCTGGCTGTCATTTAATTAATTTCCTGCTTCATTTTCATTACTTCTCCCCTAGCTTTTCCTTTTCTGTCTCTGAAATCTTTACTCTGTCTCTAGAAAAGTCTTCATCCCTCACAGCCTCCTCGGATGTCGGTCCTCCAGGCACTGCTCCTGCCTTTGACAATGTCCATTTTCACCTCCCTTGCTTCTGCCTCCCACCCCACTTTCACACACCTCTGTGCACCCCGCACCCTTTCTCCTCTTCTCCACCTCCTCCTTGTCGATGGGGATCTTCACTTGGCCAACTTCTCCAATATCAGCTCATGTTTCTTTGTCTTCTCTTTGCAGTCTCCTCCTCTTGCCCTTTGTGACTTCAATGATTCATCTTGCATTTTTGCTCCTTCCTCGTGTTGCGTGGTCCAGCCTGACAACTCCAGGCTCTGCCTTTCATCCCACACCCTTCCTCTGGTTACATGTATAGCTGACAAGAATGCCATTGCTTTTCTCCAATGCACATGTGATTTCTTTCTCAGAAATTGTGGTGGTGTACTTGGCAATTTTGCTTCTCTGTGTTAATCCCAAATCCAGAGTTCTGTCTTTTGTTGAGAACTCCATAGTCTCCTGGTTTTCCTGATAGGTCTCTAGTCCCTTTTTTCAGAATACATCTTCCTCCCTGACTTTTTTTAGGTTTCCTATCAGACTCTGTCCTTCATTCTCTTCTATTCTCCCTCTACACCTCATCTCTGGATAATCTCACAAATAGAAAATCTTTGCCTATGCTGTGCAATGTGCAAAGTGATCCCCTCGGGTGCTTCTGGCCCACCTCCCTTTGTCTGAGTTACAACCTCAGGACAGCCAGATGCCTGCTCCAGTTCAGTGTAGTCCTCACTCTACTTTTCTAAGCTTGCCACTTGATCCTTTTTAATCCCAGGAGATAGTATAGAGATTGTATCTATCATCTGATATTGCTATAGCTGTCACATCACTTAAGAAACTTGTTGGAAATTCATGACTCAACACCCTAATGTGTGTGGAAAGCAGCAAACAATGGCCATCTCTTCATTAGGATTTTCATATGCTTCAGCTTTTTTCTGTTGGGTTGTTTAAGGAATGGAGACACCTTCTCAAAAGAATCCTTAACAATTAGTTGATATTAATAAATAATTGACCTCTCTCCAAACATCATTGTCACAAGTCATCTCCCAGACTTCTATCTTGAACATCCAGCTTCGTTACAAAAAAAGATTTTTGGTTGCTGACATTTAGCTCCTGCTTCCCTGGAAAGAGCCATGCCAGCTGATCTTGTCCTTTAAGTTTCCAGTAAACTGCAAAAGCACTTGAACATGTGCATGAGTAGAGCAACAGGATGGAACTGAGCTGGGTCAGTGCTCAGAGGTGCTCAGGACTGTGTCTGTGCTTCATTAGAAAAGGAAAAAGAAAACCTGCCATCTGGCAGAGTGACATTATGGTGGGTCCAAGTAAAGCACCAGTGCTTTCAATTTGGAATTAAATAACTTTCTAAGAGGTGTGAAAGTGGGGAGCAAGAAGAGCTTTGTTCTTGTAAACCTCAAAGGAGAAATTACTTGGCTTAGGTTTACACTTTAGCAGGTGGATTTTTTTTTTTTTTTTTTTTTTTTTTTTTTTTTTTTTTTTTTTTTTAGTTTTAACCACTTCATTTGTGTCTGCTTTGAAGGTCAGCCAGTTTCACATCAGCTTTTCATGGGAAGGTGAGGGTCTTTCAGATTGTCTCTGCTAGCAATATTCCTGATCCACTATGCAATTATGAAGATATCAGTAGTTTGGCCTTCTTGGGTAACAAATACTCTGTTGTCCATCTTGTTGCAATAAGCCTTTTAGAATTGTTTGAAAAATCTGCTATAATGACCAAGTTCCCTCTGAGGGTGACAACACTCTGGATCAGGATTAATAAGGAAAGTCATCAAAACGTTTACTTGGTACCTGTATTGCAAGAGTCTCACGCTGCTAATTCCCAGCATTTGCATACCACTGCCTGCAGAAGGGTGGCTCTGCCATCACAATACTGAGGACCGTTATTGCCAATGGGTGACTCTGAACTGCAGTTCAGAGAGTGATTTGATAATCCATGGCAATTTCTCATGACAAGGATGGAAGGTGGGGGCAGTGGGAGGAAAGCTAGAAAACAGGCACAGCTGGGGTTTGCTCCCCACCTGAGCCTCATCCCCAGGTCTCAACCAGGACGGGGAAGGCAGGAGAGGGCAGGTTTGTGTGACGAGCTGGTTGAATAGTTTGATTTACATTAGCTCTGTTTTGGTGGGGGTTTTTTTTCTCCTACTCTCACCATCCTTTTGCCTGATTATCTTGGTACCTATTTGAGGGGACTGTTTTGTTGCAGTAAGTACACTGAAAAAAAAGTATATGCAGTGTTGTCAGGAAGAAACCTTATTTCTACAGGGGTATTTTAGAGCTTATTTGGGCAACTGAGCTAAGCTGCTTGGAGCAGTAAATCGGAACCGAACAGTAATGCCTAGGAGTAGCTGATGTTATTATATGATGGCTTGCAAAGCAGCAGTGTTCTCACACACACACCCCCCTTCAAGCTGCTTAGGTCGGTTCCTTCTCTTACCTTGTGTTTTTCTTTCTGAACGCGTGATGGCAGTACATGCTTTAAGCACTAGTTACAATATTTAATTTTGAAAATGACTGAATACAAACTTCTAATCCTTTCCTTTACAGTAGCTTGTAAGAGATGAAAGAAGTGTTTATTCCCCCAAGCCTAAATATCTCATCTTTCTTTCCTTTATAAAAATGCACTCCATTCCTTTTTCTTCCCCTTTCAGTTCTGCCCTTATTCCTAATATGCTGAATTTTCTCATGGTGCTGTGTCCTATTCCTTTGAATCACAATGGGGTTTGTGGAAGATGGTGCTTCCCTTGTGTAGATAACACAGGTTTGGGGATTTTACTGATCGGTCGATCTCTAGCTCAGGTCAGTGCAATGGGAAAAGAAATTTCTGGCATTGGAGTAACAAAGGTTTCATCAAAGGAATCTGTCAGCAGTGGAATAAAAAAGGCAGCTCAGAGGAAGATGACCTTCAGAAGCAGTTGTAGGGGGAGAAAGTCTTGCTGTGAATATATGGCATGAGGATTTGGAGTGTCTCAGGCCAGCTTGGATAAGCAGCTTTTAGATATTTTTTTTTAGCTGTTTTTGAAGGGTGCTTATGAATTTCTTGTTTCCTTATCTTTCCTCTATTTACGGGGGTCATGTGGGTGGCAACAATGTTTTTCCTCCAAAGATGCCCTCAATTTTCTCTGTCAGTAGATGAATTTATGGAAGGCAACTCTCACGGTGATGTATTTTACCGATTCCTGTGAGCTTCTAATTACACCTCCCTTTTGTGTCCCACTGCTGCCCTCCGGTGTTGCTGGGGCTCTGTAACGGGACTGGCCCAGATCAGGTTTCTGGTTGTCATTAAGCAGATTTGCATACAGACTTTGTAGCCTTGATTGTTTCATGTTGCTTATCTTTTGCCATTACTACATTTCAGGGTATGATCTAGGACCAGGCTTAAATTAACAGCCTCTAATACAGACACCATTTTGTTAGATGTTTTTTCCCTGAAAGGTAATTTCTTACAACTATATTTGTGTTCTTCACTAAATGCTTCACAGTTTCTGCACCTCTCTGCCCTTGATGCACCATCTGATTTGATCTCTCTTGTTATGTTTGACGTATGTAACAGTTTTGTCTGTGAACCAAGGAGAACTTCACAGAGGAAAAATGCAAGAAATAGTTCTTTTCTCTATTTTTGTAGCAACTGAAACCATCTATGCCTATTCCCTTGTGTGGGACAACTCTTTTGGTCTGGCAGGCCAGGCAATCAAATTAAGTAATTTGGAAGCACCTTGTATTTACTCTTTCAAGCTTTCTGGAACTACTAATGGTGTGGGCAGTCTGTAAGGGCTGCTCTGGTCTGTAAGAGATGCTCTGGAGCAGGCTGCTGGGCTGACCTGAGGTTCAAGTTTAACTGGAGACTGGGTAAAAGCCTGACATGGAGCAGAACAGACCCCTTGCACTGCTTAGCTCAGAGACATCTGAGCAACACAGACCTGCTGAAAATAGGCTTCTTTTAATTTTTTGAAAAGAAAAAGGAGCTGCTGTCTGGAACATAGATGGCTTAAATTGTGAATTAGTCTGTATCTAACCAGTGGAGAACAGGGACAAGAAAATTTTGAGAAACTTGCTATTTCCACAGGCCCTTGCTCTCTTTAATAGCTTCATTAGTCTCTTAGTTAACTTGAGCAAGCCACAAAACTGAGCAGTACTGGACTGCACTCCAAAGGTGTGGCTGCACTGCCCTCAGGAAAGCCAAAGAACACTTGCTTACTGTAAAGAAGATATAAATGCATAAGCCAGATGTGGAGCTAGAAGTGAAGATGACTGAAATAAGAGGCAGAAGGCAGCAAGCATGTGGAATTCAAGGCTTAAAAGTGTGAGAATTTTCTTGCTGAATGCATATATGTACCTAACTGTATGAATAAATAATGCTTTCTAGCAGAAGTGTGGGAAAACAAACTGTTACTGGATTTAAAATATGTCAAAACCCTAGTCTAATTAAGAGCCCATTCATGAAAAGGAAGCTTGTGGATGTCTTCTGTGGATTAGGGAAGCTCAAAGAGATGCAGAGGGAACCCATCTATCGCACAGGGCTTGTGCCTTGGACAGCTACTCATGTGCAAAGGCAGAGAATAAAAAAGAGTATATTCTCACTTTTCTAAGCGCCGGAGAAGAACCGACCATGTGGATGCAATCATTTGTCATTGGAGAATGCTCTCCTTGTACACAGAACCCAAATAATTAGATGTGTAAAATTGAGAAGCATCCTTTACCACCTTCAAGGGTCAGACTTTTACAAAGCCTACCTTAAAAAAGGGACAGGCCAGCAGAGTTCTGAGGGCTATCCTTTGGGGAAAAAAAAGCAGGAATTTGTGCATGGTCTATACTGTCTTTGGGAGAGGCAGCCCAAGTCCTGAAGACCCAAGGATGTTGGAAGCAAGTCTTATCAAAGCAGTTTCAACCCTGAAGAGGTTAATTGAAGAGGCCCTAGTCCTAATGGCAGTAAGTGCAAAACTACAAGTCATTCCCAGACGTTTCCTGTGGAGAGTATTGACACAGCGTTCCTGCAGCAGGATGATCGGGAGAGGAGACAAGTCACTTGTGCGTTCTGGGAATTAAGACAAACAAAGCATCAGTGCTCCCACATAGCTATACAAAGCATCAGTGCTCCCACGTAGCTTTGGCCAACTTCCAGGTCTCATTGGTGGGAAAGAAGTATTAATTGAAACTCGCCAAAAACTTCTTACTGGCATTGCTAAAAGGGGTCTCAGAAACAGTCCTCCTGATTTCTAAGTCTTGATATTAATTTTTCATGTAACTATATAATCTGCAAATTAAATATGACAGTGGACACAGAGAACAGGAGCTTATGTTATTTGCAGTAAAACACAAGACATATCCCTGAAAATCCGTATTTTTCCAAATATAGGATTGGTGCACATCTCATCTGAAGACTGCAGCACACACAGTGGGGAGGGAGTTGTGAAATTGGAATCTGATCTGTCTTCAAACAGTACCAGTGAAATTATGACTTGTCACCTACTGAAGTTTTGCTGAGCAGAAGGCAGCAAGAAAACCTTGGAGACAGGGACCGGCAGGAGCTGGGTGCTAGGGAGCAGCCCTCCCACTATGCAAAAAGCCCTCTGAGTCCTTCAGAGATCTTGGAGAGCTGCAAGGAGGGTGCAGTTTGAGTGGGGGTGTCAAGTCACCCACCCATCTTTGGTTATCGGAGCTCTCCTAACAGGTCCAGGATGGAGATCTGTTTGCAGTTAGGATAGGGCTTGTGCTGCTGCACAGTAAAGGGGTTCCAGCAAGCCTCCAGAAAAAGGCATTCTGCAGAAACTGGTGTCAGGTGCTGAGCAAAGAAGGTGCCTTAGTCCTGGGTCATTTCTGAGCAACTCATATAGTAAATTAATAATAGTTGCCTTCCAGAGTAATCTGTAAGCTCTGTGGAGCACCCACCACAGGGAGTCTGAGGCCTTGATCAGTTTGATGGGAAGGGGTGTTGTAAAGTCAACTTGTAGTAATAACAAATTCTGCTCAACAGAAAGCTGTTAAGGGATCTCACTGTCTTGTGCCTGGTAATTATTTAGGAATTATTGTTTATGTGCATATAGTGGTGAGGAGGCAATTGCCTGCCCTCTTAGCCCAGTATCATTGCATGGGGGGGTCTCAAGAGCAGTTGTACCTTGCTGGCTTTCTTGGCAGTAGCAACGATGTGTTTGTTCTTCCTGACTTCTTACACTAACACACTCATTTCTGTAGAAAAAACAGGATGAGCTGGTGGTGTGGATCCTTTTTGGGCTGGGAAACTTTGGTGTAGGGGTTGATGACATCAGTGATGCTCAACCTAGGAGTCTCTACCCTTTTCTTTGTAGTGCCTGAGAGAGACAGTTTCAGCACATGATAGATGGGGAGCTATAAAAAAGTGACTCATGCTGGTTTAACTTATCTTCCCATTTCATGCTTTACATTCTGGGTTTTTCTTTCCTATCTGTCCTACATCACCTCCCTCTTCTGCCCCATTATGTCTGCTCTCTAGCTAGCTCTTGCCTTCCCTCTAGTCCTTACAGCTTGCTTTCTGCTTTACCTCTTTTTATTTGTCCAAGCCCATCTTGCCCCCTCATGTCCTTTCTCCCAGTTGTCTGCATGTCCCCTTTTCATCTCTGTTGTTCCTTGCATCCTCCATTCCCCTGGGGTCATGGGAGGACTTCAAGCTCTACCTCCTCTACTTTTTAATTAAATAGAAGCATTCAAGCCAACTAACCAACTCATATTAGCTGATCCTGACCTCAGCGCTGATTCTTTAATGCAGGGTAACATGTTTAACTGGGTAAAATCAAGCTAAGGGGTAGGTTGAGGAGATACATTTGGGGAGTACCAGTCGCCAGGTAATATCCAGGTGGATTTCCAAGGGCAGGTAGAGGGCTGCAAAGCCAGTACCAGGACTGATTTTGCCTTCAAAGGTGTCATAAGACTGTAAGCAGGACCTGCCTAAGAGCGGGTGACATCTCTGTGCCTGCAATGTGGCAAGTGCACAAATGCAGGCTGCTAACGAACACAATCCTTTTCAGAGTCCCACTCCAGATGACAGGCAGAAAAGTGTTGGGATGACCCTCATACCTGATCCTGTCTCATCAGTCCTGTAATGTGTAAGGAGTAGCGTTAGCCCGCAGATACCAGTCAGCATCACCCCCGTGATTACATCCCACTTCTTGCTGAGCATCGTGCCTTTGGATCAGAGGTAAGGAGTCAGTGCCCAGCTGCTGACTATGCAAACCTCCCTTTTGGGTATCCCATGTTTTTATTGTTCATGAAAGCTGGAAAAAAAAGATGTTTCATGTTCTAAAGTTTTACTTTGAGATGGGATACTCTGTGGTTTTGTTTGTCACGGTGTCTGATGAGCCATCCCAGTGACACTTAGGAGAACTGGGGAAGGCAGCTGGGAGTGTACTCGGAAATGGCCCTGGGCCCTGTACCAGCCAGGTATCCTAACCTCAGTTCTCACTTGAAATGTGCACCAGAGCTTCAAAGACCAAAGGGAACTGCTGACATTACCTATAAACTGAATTCTTGATGTTTTGAAATAATTGCACAGCTGTTGTCTCAAGAGCTGTAACATGAAATCGAATGTGTTAGCTGTGGTTTAGCATCACATGGCCAGGCACACTGATGGCCATGGCAGGATGACTGGCCACCTGAAGAGAAACCCAGCACACCTGGATATTCACAGTGGAGTAACGCCCAGCTGCCTCCTTCCCACTACTAGATTCGACTTAAGTGTTGGGTTTTTGGAGGGGAAGAACTATGTCGTCAGCACTCAGCTCTGAAGGTGGAGGCCATAGAAGCACTTGTGTGTGAAGCCCCAGTGCTGGTACAGGCAGTGGTTTGCTGCTTCAGGTGGCCAAACTGCAGGAGTTTGCAGACTCTGGACATTAAGCCTTGTTTTGTTGGTCTGACTGCACAATTCAGGGTCTGGGTTTTTTGTTGTTGTTGTTTAAGGCAAAACTGTCTGTCTCATTTCCATGGTTAGGGAAAAACACTCTATACAAACAGGTCCAATTCTGATACAGAAATATAGGGTGCAGGGAACAGGCATCTTGGCATGACCCCTGAGCGAGGGCTCGCTTCTTCCAAGTCTGTAATAGCTCAGGACCAGCTCAGCAGAGAGCTCTGAGGCCAATTTTTTCCACTTTGGTTTTGGGGGGTGGCTTCAGGAAGATCTGCACAGAAGGTTGTGTTTGGGATCTGCATCAGTCCTACCTGTGTCACAGCTCTGTCTGAGCTGAGCACACACTGATGGGGGTGTGCTTGTTCAGAAACTAATGAAGGTGTGCAGCATGCTGGGCAGGTTTTCTTCTTCTCTGTATATTTCTAAATAAACAGTATAAATGCCAGTCCTTCAGCTAATGGAGAAAATCTGGACTGTTTAAAGGGAGATTAGTTTCCATGTCAGCAATCTGTCCTGCCTCTTCCTCTGTCGATCAGTGTGACTATAAAAGATAACTGGTTCAACATTAGGGGCTACAGCAGAGAAGACTAAAAATGTTTCTGCACAGTTCTCCAAAGTATACACCCCTGAAAATAAAGCCTCCTTTGCTCTCTTGCCCTACGCCTTCACCAGAAAGCTTGCCTCTTCCATTAGGAAACAGAGTGTTTTAAGTGATGTGTGGATATATAGGCCACACAGTGAGAGCAGACCAAGAATTTGCAGATCCTAAAATGAAGGATTTTCACATTGGAGGAGTTTTTACTTTTAAATAGATCAAGCTTAAAAATAAGCCCAGTTGTTCTTGTGTGTTTGGCATCAGATTTCCTGTAGAAGTAATAGTAATAAGGTATTTAAATAATGACCTTTCCCCTTTGCCAGCTTTCTCTGCTACCCTGAAGCTAGCTTAAAAAGAGTTGCTATGGAAATTCAAACTTGCCAGGCCATATGCATAGGATTAGAGTTTGACTATGAATCAAGAAACAAAAGGAACTGGATGAAAAGTCTTTTTATCTGAATACACATCTTCAGCAGTGATCATTTGTAATCAAAATTCCTTCCCTGATTTCCTGCTGGAGACACAAGACTGCAAGCCTGGCTGCAGTACAAGAGGAGCTAACATGAACCTATTTTTTGTCGCTATGGTGCTAGGAATAAATAGCCTTTTTTAGGACTGTCTCCAAAATACCACTGGCGCTTGCTAGCTAACACACAGTCATTCAACTTCTGAATTATCTGCATCCCTTTGTATTTCAATTTATCCTGTGTTTCCTTAGTTAAAACATTGTTTTCCATATGGGTATGGAGCTTCCTTCCTCACTTGCTGTTCCCAGTGTGAACAGAAGAGCATGAATCAGAAACCTGCTACCTATCACCAGCTTTTTTCCCTGAGAAATTAAGCAGTGACCTGGCAGTCTCTGTGATCGCTTCTTAGCCAGTTGCTTCTTCAGGTCTAAAATTGTGTGAAATGCTGCAACACTGAGCTTCATCATTACAAAAATGACTGTGGAGGTGGAGGTTTTGGAAGAATTATCTTCCTTGGTCCTGTGAAATAACGGAGATGGGAGATTTTTTTCTGTGGTGTAAGGTTGCAGGCGGACTGTGCTGTTCCGTGCCAAGAAAGATGTGACCTTGAGCTGCACAATCTGACTCGATTTGATAAGCGCCTCGCAGTTCTGGCTTAGAGGGTGTTATAAAGCCGAGATGCGCAGCTTTCATCAGCTCCATGAGGTACCCATAGGCTCTCACAGAGCCGCTGGCTCTGCATGCTGGGCCAAGCACATTAAAAATTAGCTGGTTGAATTCTTCCTGTGAATGTGTCCTTTAAACGTATCTCTGGAACTTTGTGATGTGGCTCAGCCCAACCAGTGCAATGTCAATGATACAGACAGATACCAGGCCCTGTCTCTGGTCTTTATCCAGAGCAGTCATGCATAGGCTATCGCAAAAAGAAAGGGGGGGGGGGGGGGGGGGGGGGGAGTAAAAATATGCTTGATATGTTTTCAGGAGAGAGCACTGTGGAATATGCTCTTTCACTTTAAACTCTGAAAGAAAAGGAAGTAAATTTGATCTCTGCTCCTTGCCTAGAGCCCTTAGGTTTCTTTCTGTAGCAGTCAAGTGAGACAAAGCCAGTAAAAATATATCCTGTTCTAGCCATTGGTCTCACCCTGCTCCAGCTGCAACTGTCTGTTTAGCCTTACCAGATGAAATTTTACTGCTGGAGCTTGGGCTATGAAACTGAGCAGGTTTTATGAGGAACTGCTTTAAATCTCCCGTGTTACCCATCTCCCCCCGGTGAAATATTTAGCAGAAGAGCAAGGGAAAGAGCAGTCCAGGAGAGAGGTGTGAAACACTACCAGCAGCGGCTGCTAAAAAAGTCACTGTTTGCTCGCAGAGCCCCACGTGGTGTTTGCTTAGATTTCCTGTTTGAAGCACAGAGATGACTGTGGTGTTGATCACCGTTACCAGATAAAGATCATTTTTAATGGTGAGACAGTATAGCTAAGAAGCACTGCCTGAATCAGGGTGATTGTACTGCTTGTACATAGATTGCTGCTTCTAGACTGGAAAGCATTAAGCACATCCATTAGGAGCAGAGGCCATGTCCTCCTTTTCTGTAAAGCATCCAGAGAGCACCTTCATCTGAGTTTGGGACCCTTAACAGCTCTTATTTCCCAAACAAATCCCTTGCCAGGATGGGAACTCTTACCTTGAATTCTCCCTAAATACAGACAGAAAGATAGACAGGGCCTAATTCTGAGAGCTCCCACTCATAAGACAAGTCATTCTTGAACCAAAGGGTAATTCCAGCTGTAGCTGTTAACTCCACACACCACAAATTTCTTTGCGTAATCAGGAACTTGTTCCATACATCTGCTATATAGATTCACTTGTAGCGTTTCATTTTTTTTACTGAGATGTCCTTTTTGTACCGTGATACTTCAGCATGTACTTTCCTGTAAGTACACCCCGTGGCTGTGTCTGCACTGCAGCACGTTTTCCCAGTGCTGGGGCCAGGCGTTCGGCTCCCTGAAACCCCTGCCAATTCTAATCTGCAGCTCAAGTGACTTGGCACCCATTTGTCACAAAGACCCTTGGTATCTACACCCTGTGCACGCCCCAGATACTTGAATTTATCTTTGCCTGATTAGGGCTCATCTGCTGCGGAGTTTCTGCAGATGTTTCTTTATTTAAACCATACTTCATGAGGGGAAGGAAAGAAGAGACACATGCAGAGGAAGGAGGTGTGTTTCATAGCATCGCTTACTCTGAAGTGACTCTGATGCCAGGAAAATGTGCACATCGCTCATAATTCTTTTTGTCTCATTTGTTCTCCCCTCCTACTCCCCCCTCAAAAAACCCACCAACAGGAATTCCTTGCTTCCTTACTTACTAATTAAATCTCTCTGTCTACAATAAACCAAGAAGGTCTATCAGTGAGGCAGTTTGTGGTCAAATGATGGTTGGAACTGCTCAGCAGGAAATTTGGTAGGAAAATACGACTTCAGCAGCTTAGCAGGCTTTATTTTTAGGGCGCATGAGCTTATTTAACTCTCAGATGCAAACTGCCAAATTTCTATTGTTGTCAGATGGCTCGTGTCCCACCAGGCTGAGTCAAACTGGTGACTCACGGGCAAGGAGGAATCACTTTGGTAAGGCGTTGCGATTTTCTTCCCTCCTCCAGTCTAAGATGTCAAAGGTGATAAAACCTCCAGTCTAAGATGATAAAACTTGTTTGCAAAAGTAGTTTCCAGCTTGTTCTGGTTAAAAAATCCTGTTTGTAATCAAAAAACCATCACATTGCAAAATTGTTTGAAAAACACCTGATGTATTGAAGTTGGGTGCTTTTGCAGTTGGCGTGGGCTGTCTCTGCTCATGCTCTGGGCTGGCCAGGTGCAAGCCAAGCCCTGAATGGAAACAACGGGGATGTGTTAGCTCAGCGGTGTTTCTTGGCCAGCAACCCCTGCCGAGAGCCGGGATTTATTAAACCTGGAGCACAGTGCTGTACTGAGGCAGGGACAGGGATTTCAGGTGTGAGCTGGCTGGCATATAGCCAGCTTGGCAAGTGGATGTAAATCCTGTGGAAGATTCAAGTCCATACGTTATTTGGGGAAATTCATGTTCTAATTCCAGCACACAGCCTCTCTCCCTCCACCTTCCTTGTCCCAAATCCTTACCCTCCTCTGTAGTACAAGCTACTCCTTCTAGAAGTCACTAAATTAGTTCCTCGAGATAGATACATGTGGGATTATCTTGGACTCCTTACTGTGCTCGTTGCTTACCCTTCTGCCCTTTTGGCTCTTGAAAGCATTGTGTGCAGTCGGATACCGGCTGGGATAAAGCGAGGGCATGCTTTCAGGCCATCGCCCGTAGAGATGAGAAAACATTACGGCATTTCTGGTGGTTTTGTCTTACTGTGGGCTCTGAAGCAGGTCACAGGTCTGGTGCCTTGCAGGAGAGGAGCAGCTGAGCAGTGCGTGGTGTGCATCGCATCGAGCACTCCCATATCGTAACGACCGGGTCACGGGTCAGTCTGTGTGTAGCAGAGCTGGAAGGCAGCGAGCCTGACTGGGGGGTTTTAAGGTTGTTTCTTCAGGCTTACAGCACCTTGCAAAGATCTTGTGAGTTCACTCAGAAGGTATTTAGAAGGAATCAACCTTTTTTCTGTTATCGCAGTCACCAAGAGGTGTTTGGATCTAATGATGTGCCCACCCGGCAAGGCAACAGGTCGTTCAGAGCGCTCGTTTCCCTATGCGTGAGCTTTCTCCTCTGCATTCGTGTGTGCTAGGCATCGCTCTCTGGCAGCTGTTCAGGCACTGAAGACACAAAGTGTTGCTGTAAGCATTGAAGTATGCTTGAGCGTGCCCCTTAAAATGAGTAACAAGTCTCTCACTGTAATACAACATCTTGTTCTGTAGGTCTCAGCAATGTGGAAGAAAATGGATGGCCTTAGCATAAGGTGCAATTAAACATATTTAGTAGCCTACTACAGTGTGACACTTCTGCTTATAGCAGGCTTATATTGGTTTAACTTTCAGTGACTTATGTACTGAAGAGTCTGTTATGAGTTCATAGTTTGGTAACTATATGAGTTTGTTACTGTTTATTTTACTTTTAAGGAACTTTACTTATTGTGAGTTTCTTAAAGTAGCACCTTTTTGGGCCCTTCACTAAAATGTTAGATCACACAAAGTCTGAGGTTTTGGTGTTGGACAAATCCACATGTGATTTTCAAAATCCCTAAATAGGCAAAATGTCCAATCCTGCAGTTTTTACATCTGTCAAAGTCTGGCTCAAGGCCATGGCAGTCTGTCACATACAAGGACTCCTCAAGAACTCAGGCAATTGTTCTCACTGCTTGACAGTGGTTATCCTGATTTATTTTTTTTTTTTTTTCCCCCCTCCTCTTTGGCCTTGTGACTGATCCGCACACTAAAACTGTCCTGCTTTGTCTAACAGGAATAAAGCGATAACTGTCCCCCCTCAGCTGCAGACTTCCTGATAACTGCAAAGGATGCTTTTAACAGTATTTTTTTTTTCCCAAGGGCATGTTGCTATATCAGCAGAAGGTACTCTGATGTTATGAGAGCTGGAGTGCAAACCCAAACAGGTTAAGATAACTAAATAAAAATGGAGTATGAGTCAGGCTCTCAAAGTAAGGAAGGTGATAGTTCGCTGGGGGATGTATGCAGTGTAAATGAGGCGTGCAATGGGTTTATTTCTATATTGAACAGTGAAATAGTGTTTGTATCACCCTTGATAATTCTGATCTGAACTAGAGGTATGCTGCCTTTGTGTTGACCTCTAAGGATGAGATGGCTTTGATGAGGTGCTAGTCTTATCAGCTAGGGAGTTTAAATGTTCGGGTGTTGTATTTAAGACTTCACATGGAAATCAAAATCCACCTCCACTACACACCTACCCTTTATTCTGGGAGAGGGGTTCTGTGATGCACTGACCTGAGCTGCAAAGTTGGCTTTAAAAGTTTCCATTGTCCTACCCGCCCCCAGACACCTTCCCCTCAGTTGTCCCAGGACAACCATCAATGGAATAGAGCTCTTAACAGGAACCTGCTGAAATGATCCAGGTTAAAATCAAGCCCCCATTTTGGGGGAGGCCATGGAAATAAGAGTTACATTTGAACCAGGTCATTGCAGTGATCTGGTAGGCAATGTGACCTCCCAAACAGGAGTTGCACAGCTCAAGGGCAGTGGAAGAGCCAGAGAGGGCTATGGGGAGAAAAGCGGGCAGCAGCCTCCAAAATCAGTTTCATTGTCTTCCACCCCTCAAAAAAAAGAGGGAGAATTGAACTGTGAACCCTGATTTCAGAGAGTATCAATTAACCAACATGAGTTGCGTTTAAAGGGGGAGCTGAGAATAAATATTTGGGAATGAGTGACTGCTGCATGGCAGTGTCTTATATCTACCTCCCCCATCCTCATCCCTACCTGCTGCACTAGTTTGTGATGATGAGATAATACATGGGAACCAGACAGGAATCTGAACTGCCACAGGGCAACCACAATTATGGCTGTACCAACATCATGACAAACAGGTCTTACCAATATTCCCCTTGGGTTGGGATGGCTCTATTGCACAGGTATGTCTTCTTTCATACACGCAAGTGGGAGTGGGGTTGGAAAACGAAAAAGTATTCTCATGAGCAATGCTGAGAGAAGATGCATTTCAAATTATATAATTTGCAATGCAAAATCTTCAGGTTAGTGAAGGAATTTTGATAGGAACCCTTGGCCCCTTGCTCTGTGGCCTCCTAGCTGTACCCATGCCAAGTGACCACTGCCAGCAGTGAAAACAGCATAACCAAGGACCAGAAACAGAAAATGCCTTCTCCAGATATTACTGCGAGAAGAACATTTAGCAGGATGTGGTTGTTGGACTTGACACTGAAATTTATCCTACGATAAGTCTGAACCCTCTTCCTGCACAAATCTGAAAATGAATCAAGGTCTCCTCAAATTACTTCCTGGCTATGGTTGCAGTTAGGTAGTTACATGCTTGGCTTTATAGTGGTTTTAAGGCAGCGTTTTGCATACTTGATATTGCCCATGTGCAGGAAATTTTGTTTCTCTTCCAATAGCTCAACAGTTGTGTGAGTGAATCTCAACTCCATTGTAACCTCAAGCTCTATATGAGTGGCGCTGATCATGCTATTTATACGAGAAAATATTCTCTTGCTAAAATATCTTTACTGCCTTACCTGGAGCAGCATGGTCAGCATCTGACCTTGCTGAATCATGCTCTAAGCTTACACAAGACTTTATTGTGGTGGGGTTTTTTAGCCCAGGTTGTGAGTGCGTTACTGCACAGGTTCTGCACAAGGTTGTAATGGACACTGACAGAGCACGCTAGAACTTGTGATCTTAATAATGACAGGAGGTCACTATTAGAACATAGGATAACTTTTTTAACTTGTGACACCTCTGTAAAACTTGTAAAAGTATTTCCTAGCCCAACACTACATCTGTGCAGTAGAAAGCAATCCTCCCCATGATATCCGTGTGCTGATCTGATGCTGTGCAATGGGACACCTGTTTAAAGCACTTTCCCCCACTCCCTAATGCAGCTGATATTGATTTAGTATATGAAATAACACCTCCACTGTGTATCAGCTGCTAAATCAGCATTGTTCAAGTGTGCCATACAGTTCTCAGACTCCTTGTGTAAGATCTCAACACTCACTTTTACTGAGATGGCTTTTCTGCCATCTCACTTCCAGAGCTAACACAGCATGATGCCAGCTTTGGAAACAGCACAGTCCTTTCAGCGGTCAAAAGATATTTCAAGATCAATTTTATTCTGTTAGCGTGAGGACACAAACTTTGTGCCACGATTGAGTTTGAAATTAATGTGTTAACAGCCAAAACACCAAGTCTAGAAAGACATTTTCCTTTTCCCTTAGAGAAGATATCTACCTTTGCTTTCTTTTTGGATTGAGTGTGCTGTAACAGTAAACAAACTCCTTCCAGCAAGGCACGAAAAGTAGTAAATGGGAGGATTAAAGAGGGACTGCAGATATGCATGCTGAAGGGAGGGTGGCTGCGGGAGGCACAAGCAGGGACGGAAGGTGTTTTGGCAGTCCAGGCTCTGACTCTGTCACCCTGTGCAGGAGAGAGAGGTGGGAACTCGGAGAAACAAATTTATTAAAATAGGTTCAGCGGCAACTGCTTTAGTCTTATGCGTCAGTTTTGGTCTTAGGATGCTGACTCTCAGAAGTGATCTAGCGAATGAGTTCCAAGAAAGTATTCCGTGACTGCAGAGATGATTGAGGTTAATGATGCACTGCCTCAGAAGAAGTTGGGGGATTTGTATAAAACAAAAAGGAATGACCAGTTTCCCATGCTTATGGTTTCCAGGAAATTCTCCGTGTGTGCTGGATGTACTCAGAGTTTCTTAAGAGGTCTACAGAAAAACTTAAATTTAAATATTATTCTAGTTAATATGTATATTTATAGAAGAGTAAATGAGCACACTCACACGTACTGTTTTTTGGGAAAAAACTTTCCTTTTTCATTATACACACACATGCACACACATGCCCACAGATACATAAAAGAGCAAACAGTGCAAAACATGCATGTTGTTAAGTTCTATACAATATTTATATTGGTCAAAATCCCCCAGGCAGAGAAAAGCTAGCGCAGGGTTTTCTTGGGTACTGGACAGTTAAGTATTCTGGGAAAACATATGCACAGTGATCCTAAAGAGAAACCGCTCAACTTCTTGCTTGTCCCAGTGTTTTAGGTGTGGGTGTGTGTGCTGTTGTTTTTGTATGGAAGCTAAATTTAAGAATCAAAATCAAGAACAGCCAGCAGTGTTAAACATTAAACTGAAATGACTGTTTCTAGAGAAAAAACAGGAATAGCACTATGCTTTTCTTTGCTGTGAAATGTACCCGTTTTATAGAGGTTAAAATCACTGTGTTAAACGACAAGCTTAAGACTGTCTATTTTCTGCCCCCCCCCCCCTTTCCTCCACCCCAGCATGCTCCAAAACTCGACCAGCCCTTTTCCCCATGAGGAACCCCAGCAGGCACAGTCCTTCACACGTTGTCCACATCTGCTCTATCTACAGCTCTGCCTAGCAATCTTTCACTCTTGGTGCAAACTCGCTATGTTTCACGTCTAGAGCAAAAAGCACAGCAAGGGGCAGAATGAGCCCTTATTAATATACGCAGATATTGACAGAACAAACATGAGATGGAGAAGATTCCAGCAGCTGGAATTGGTACCTAGAGAAAAGCATCTTTGACCACTGCTGTGGGAAGTAAAAAAAAGTATTTTGAGTAGATCTTCCTCACTTTTTAGGCTTTTTGAGTGCATCTTGAATATCCCACAAACTTAATTTTCTAAACAAGGCACATCCGTAGCACAGCATCTCGGGGGTGATTTGAGTTATGGTCCTTAGGAGTGTGTCAGAGAGAAAATGTGCAGCTTGTGCCCAGATAGGACTCTCAGGGGTAAGCTTGAGGTCAGCATTCAGAAGTTAAAATTACAGCTTTTCCGGCATTAGGCAGGGAAACAGGGCTTGGACTTCTAATCTTATGAAGAATAGCTCTGCCTCTTTCTTAATGCTGAGCAACTTAATCTGCTTACTGAAACGAGGACTGTTTTGTTTCTGTTCTTAAATCCTACCCAAAGAACCATTTGCAGTCTGTCCTCTCAGACACAGCAAAGCTCTGGGGTTATCCTGCGCTTAGGGTTACGTTTGCTTGGCTGGCACAGTGAGACCCAGCCTGGCTTTCGGTGCCCCGCACCAGCGGAGAAGCGCGGGGTGGCTCTCCCGATCGTCTCTGCAGGACAGTCGCCTTTGCAGCCGGCTGCTGAGCAGAGCTGTGGGCATACAGGAGCCTGGCAGTGCTGCTCCTGGCACGCACCGCTCTGCCTCTTTTGCTTGGACTTTGCAGCCTGGGTCGATGATAATTTGAGCATCTCCTCCGGGTGCTCCATGGTGTGCTGTGGAAACAGTCTCGGCTGCTCCTCTTGGTTCCCTCATGCCTCCTATTTTTGCTTTCTCCAAATAGAGCGCTGTGTAGACGTGCTTTCACAGGGACCGTTTTCTGTTGCTGTCTCTGTTCTGAGACAGCGCTTCTGAGATGCTAATTTCCTGCCTGTTGTACAGCAAATCCACCCACTGGGAATGACATAGAGCGTTACTGGGGAGCTCTTTAGGGACACTGGCCTTTGAGAAGATCATCAGAGGTGCCTTATAATCTTATCAGTGCGATAGGTCCCCTTTTCCTTGACCAGCTGTTTGTCAGAGGGAAGTCCTCTCAGCGTTATACAGCACGGTTTTGCTGGGCAGAGGGCAGGGAGGGAGAGCAGACAGTGTCACCCCATCACCCCTGCAGCACCACAGGGAGAACTTCCTAAAAATGTCATGGGGATATTTTTAGAGGGACCTAAAGGCTGAATCCATCCGGCAGGTCTGTGGTGGGCAAGGTTAGGAGGAACAGATCCTTGCTTTCTGATGAGTAGCTGTTTACTTGCATGTGCAGCACAGGAACTTTTCATGTTTCTTACTTACGTGACTTTTATGTGTGACTTGTGCTGCCTGCTTGCTCTTGCATTTCATGGACTTGAGCCTGGGTACTTTGCACTGGTTCTACAAAGCTGGTGAAGATTTATGCTGTCCCACAAACACTTGGCACGTTTCATCTGATGTAGAGCCTGCTGTGTTACTAAGAAAAGCCTACTGTACGAGGAGGGGCTTTCATGGTGACTGATACAAGGCCCTGCTTCCTCCTGTCAGGACATCCACCATGAAAACTCAGACTGGCGTGGCATTTTGCATGGGTGTGCCTATACAAAGGTGAGTTTGGGCAGAAAGGTTTTCATATTCCCTTTCAGAGCTTCAGCTTTCTAGCAGGGCAATGAGTTGCAAAGCTTGTGGTGAGCTTACAGCAAACGAATCGCATGTGGAGGACTGGGGAATAGGAAAAGTGAGCTGGCTGGCAGCAATGAAATCCTTGATTAATGCTGTATGTTTAGCATCCAAGAGGATTACTGGGTCCTGTCTCTCAGCTTCAGCTAGATAAAGGCATCGACTTCTAACTAATTTGATTTTTGCTTTTAAACTCATAGTTCTGGTGTGTGCCGTTTGCTGACAATAGCCCTTTGTCAGAAAGGGGAGAAGGAACACTGAGCTGCACCGCAGCCAGAAAAACTGTGAATCTACTTTTCTTTGTACCCCCATCATTCCTTCCAGCTTGGCTTTACCAACATCTGAAAAATTACTTTTCCTCTCTCTGAATGCATAATTGGTTGTTTATACACAAACCATAGAGCATTTACTTGGTATACCTGACCTAGAAAAGAAGATTAGTCAAGAACTATCCTAGCAGATGTGAGTGTCAGTCAACATATGATCTCCATATAATTTATAAGGTATTAAATTACAAAATAATGAATCTTTTCAGTTAGCCTTTTGGCACATGATGATAGTATTACATTTTATGTGAGAATATCGACCACAGCTCTTGCCCCATAAAACTGCAAACAGAAATTTGTAAGCATTGGCACTAGTTTCACTTAGAAAAAGACACCCATTATGCTCAGATTACAGTTAAGCTATGTACGTACAGCCTGGAGGTTGTCCAGTCACACGCAGTTCTTTCCCCCCTCTCTTTTAACATTTCCTTAAGAAGCCTAGACAGTGGTTTCTAGGGTGATTTTTTTTTTTTTTTTTTTTTCCTTCCCTTGGATTTAACTAGAGGAAGGTCTGCAGAGCACAGAGCAGAAGGTCTTCCAGGATTCTTGCAGATGAGTTATTCCTCTGCTGTCAGCTCTGAGGTGCTGGGCCAAATTCTGCTTTCGCTCACCCCAGAGCGACTGAGCGGCCACCATGTGTGAGAACAGCCCTGTCCCACGAAGCTCCCAAACCCCACGTAACTCAGGAATCTCATCTTCCTGCTTCTTGCTTGCAAGTGGAAAGCAGCAGCTTTAAAGTAAGATTTACAAGCTGACAGTTGTATGTTGCCCATTGAGAGCAAGCTGGCATGTAAACAAGTTTCTCATCTGTCTTTGTAAAACTGAAATAATATGAGTTTTTGCCTCGGAGAAGAGCACTTACTCGTGTACCATACATTTTTCTTGCAAATAGGAAGATGGTTTTAAATGCACCCTCAGGTTTTTAGTGAATCCTCCCCACTCTCATTCCTTCTCTCTCCCATCCCTAGAAGTGGAGCTCTTCTCTCATTAAGTACAATTTTTAACAACCATTTAATGGCAGGGCAGTGGAACAGGGATGCCCCACGTCTTTCACACGGCTTAGGACATGTCAGAGTTGTTGATGGTTTCACAATCCCCTCTTCTTCCCTAGACAGCATTGCGCTGTGAAGGATGGTTTGCTGCATACAGAAAACCCTGCCTGTATCGAAGCCTGTAAAATCCTTCTTGCCTCACTTTGCATTTTGATCTGAAGTTATGGAAAGAGCTTCTCTGAAATATATGCACTTTATGGCAAGTGTTGAAATGGGCTCATCGGCCAAAGGAAATACAAATTTTAAAAAGCCCTCTAAACAGTTGCGTTCAGGCCTGCACGGGAAGGAAAGGGGCATGGCACTGGCTTTCACTTTGCGTACGGTTAAAATGCAATGACACACAGATAGGTAACTTTCCATACATTTCTATCATCTAGATCTATAAAAGGAAATGCAGGATATGTAATAAATGAATTGAAAAACAAGAGAACATTGCTGTAACAGACTAAGAAAAGAGTGTGGCTAACTCGTTTTACTTACTCTTCTTTTGGAGTTACTTTGAGACCCTCTAGTTTAATTAGTTGACTGTATAGCAAAAACTGGCAAGCAATCACTTACAAGATCTTCTCTTAATTGGATGCTCCAACACCAGCTGTCTCTATCCAAACAAGCTCTTTACTAAGGTCAGCACTCTGGTTCTTCAGCCCTTCAGCTGCACTCAATTTCCACATAGGAGATTTGCCCTTGCAAGAACTCTGGTGTTTCAGGCCCTTTCCTTCAGCTGACTTTATAGTCTAGCCCTTGCCAGAAACAGTCACATATAATCTCCTGGGATGTAAAAGCCCAGGTGCAACAGAACAGTAATGAGCTCCTTACTTCTCCCTGGAGGTGCCATTTAAAATAAATTAAAAGGCAGCTTAATCTGACAAAAATGAAACTTCTTCTTTCAAAACTGCATTATTAATTATTCTTTTCGCTTATTATTTTTTCTCTCTATCACCAGGCAACTGTTTTGCCTACTCTCAGAACAATTATTTACATATGAAACTTCTCCATACAATAAATTCAGCATGCCTGTATCTATTAAAACCAGGATGTATAGTCTTGCAGTGAAATAAGGAAAAGCCAAAAGCTTTTATTATGTCTTTTTAAGCAAACATACATATTGTGTGAAGTTATTGAGTTAACATATGATGATGCATTTCCCAAAGACATGAAATATTGACAGATATCTCTAAGAAAATTAAATTTTCTATTTCCCAACCGGTCCCATGTCAACTGTTGGGGGAAAAAAATGCCAAATGTTGGCACATTCTGACTAAAGAAGCTGTTCTGTTCCCTCCTTAGTTGGCGCATACATTGTTACCTATCCATAATCTCCAAAGGGAGATCCATTGGGGTTTTTATATTTCATGTTCACCTGTTGCATCTGATGGGACCATCCCAGTGTAAGGATTTGTCTACCTGTGTAGTTATGCCCCAGCATCTTTTCTTCATTAACACCATGTATGAACCCACATATTCTGAAACAACAATTTCACACATGGTGTTAATCAGAAGTTAATGGGGGATAACTCCATGTGTAAACATCTCACTAGAAATGCGATTCAGATGTTGGGTCTCCTCCATTTGTAATAGCCTGGTCACTTATTTCATCCTGTGGTGCTGGTAGTGCAGTCTTTGTTAGAGGTGTCTCAGTCTTGAAAAGAGAATCCATTTTTATCTGGGTTTTTATATTGAAAGACTTCTGGAAGGATTCTGATGTAAAGTAATAGATGAAAGGGTCAAAGCAGCAGTTCATTGTTGCAATGCACAATGTGATTGGGTACATTGTCCTCGCAAACCTCTCCAAGGAGCAATTTGCTATTGCTTGGGACCGCACCAGAGCATACAAGAAGAGTATGGAATTGTAAGGCACGAAGCACACGACAAAAATGGCCACATGCACAATGATCATTTTCAATACTTTCTCTTTGTTTGTCCCGATCTGAGACAAGGTGGCAGGTTTCCGGAGAGTCCTGAGAACTAAAGAAGAGCACGTAAGGTTGAGTAGCAAAGGAATTATGAAACCTGCCACTTCAATAAATATAGTGATCTTAGACAGATAGGTTTTCCAGATACGTTTGGAAAAACCTTCAAAACAGGTTGTGCTGGTGTTGGAAATGTTGGTTGTGGAGAACAATGAAGCTGAAATTCCACCGCTGAGGACCAGTATCCAAACACCAGCACAGACTATGGCAGAATTTCTCCTGGTCCTAATGGTGCGAGATCGGAATGGATAGACGATAGCAAGGAAACGGTCAACACTAATGCAGGTGAGGAACAGCATGCTCCCGTAGATGTTAGTGAGAAATGCTGTACCAGAAATCTTGCACAGGCTATCTCCAAAAGGCCAGTGCCTGTTGAAATTATAAAAAATTTTAAAAGGCAAAGTGAACACAAAAAGCAAATCTGAAACAGCCAGGTTTGTCATGAAAATGGCTGTTTCACTTCGCATTTTCATCCGAAAGCAGAAAACAAAGAGGGAGGCACAGTTAGTAATCAAACCAAGGATGAAGACCACGCTGTACACGGCTCCATACAAGTTATACTTAAAGGAATCATCTATCAAACAGGTATGATTGTTGCTGTGGTTTCCCATGCCAAGTTTGTGATGTGCTTCCAAAGAACTTCAAAGTCTACTTCAGTGACATCCATAAAATAAGGCAGTGATCTCTTCTCTTCCTGAAGAAACACATTCCAGGAAGGTTGCTTGACACCTTGCTACCACATCTCCGTCACGAATCCTTTC
This sequence comes from Aquila chrysaetos chrysaetos, assembly GCF_900496995.4. Taxonomy (NCBI): domain Eukaryota; kingdom Metazoa; phylum Chordata; class Aves; order Accipitriformes; family Accipitridae; genus Aquila; species Aquila chrysaetos. The sequence continues at coordinate 2,026,652 of NC_044024.1, read as the reverse complement.
ATCCTAAAGGAGAGAGAAATAGATGCCATCAGTCTTGCAACCTGCTATCACCTAAAGTGGCTGTGCAAGAGAACACATACTCTTTCCTTTCTAAATGAATGGATGTGCAAACAAGACCAGTAATTAGGTTTCAAGGTAGTCTTTAAAAATTTCACTATTATTGGGATTTTTCAAAGTTGAACACAGCAGTTACTGTACTCAGCCTTTCCTTTCCTTCCTCCATCGCTCCCTTGTCCTCCTATTGGAAGGAGAGTGATTGCTAATTCCAACTTTCCACTTGGAAAAGTTTTTCTTTAAAATTTGAGATGGAATTGGCCCAGTGTGTTTGGAAAGAAATTAAATCATGGACCCACGATATTGCCCAGGTATAGAATCAAACAGTCTGAAATGTTCACCTAAACTTGTAACAAGAGGAGAAAGAAGCTGAAAGTTTCAGTGTTTGCTTTTAACTGTGCAGGAATGAAAGTTCTATGGTTTTTCAACCTTTTTTGATGCAAAAGTACTAAAAAAACCCAAACCTATGTTAACAAAGTACTGCTTTGCCTTTTTTCTATTTGAAAATAGGAGCATCCTTAGACATGTTTTTCAAAGTGAAAAACTGAAATGTTGTATTTCAGAAATGTTTTTCAAAAATACTTTCCAAAGTTATGCTTGCCACTTTTGGACAATGGTGCTTTTTTTTTTTTTTTCCCTTAAAAATTTCTGCAAAAATGGTATTACTTTCAAAAGGACTTTTTTTGCAAATGTAAAATGCTTTGCAAAAAGGACTCCCCTAAGTACCAACAGCTTCATTTCATTTATACTCTTTGTCAACGTTCAGAACCTGAAATTTCAGAAATCTCAAACTATGCTCTTATAAGACTTTGTCTCTGTTCAGCAAGCTTTAGAGAATTGTAGAGTTGAAGTAAGCATGCTGTTTGTTGGAAATAAGTGCTTTCTGAACTGTCTTGATGTTCTCTTATTGCTCTTCTAAGTATTGTTTTTAAGGCCTGGGAGGATAAGCAGTTGGAAAGTCTCCCTCACTGGAGTGAGGAGGGTTTGTGAGTTGGAACATGGGCACTGCAGTCGGTACATCTTGGAAATGTGGAGCAAAGTTGGACAACGAAGAGAAAGACCTTTTGCCTTGTAAACTACAGCAAACCAAATACAAAACAAAGTTTGTAATCTTCTTGTAATCTAAGAAACATCTTGGTAGCTACAACTACGGAGTAATTTAGAGAGATGAAACCCTTGTGAAGAGTAGGATCCGTTCCAGAAAGTGATCCTCTGACAGTGTAGTTTCAACAGCAAACATGTAACTGACTCGTGTTAAAGGTTGAAATGGCAACATATAAACAAATAAACTGGGGAAGAAAGCATGGAATCGGGACAATTTGGGATGCAAACTGATCAAAATCAAATGTCTTCCATATGTTTTCCTACTGGAAAAGCTCATGCTGACAATTGTTCTTGCACGCAGGCTGTCAGTGAGTCAGCTGGTAAAATGTCAAGTGTTGAGAAAGATGTAATAGCCACGGCTTTGCCAGATGGAAGGTGCAAGCTCTGCCCTCACCTGGGAGCGCCTGGACAACTGCAGGCTTTACAAAAACCAGCCCTGTGACCCAGAGAGCAGGCAGCACCTCGCCTTTGCCCCTTACAGATTAGTTGGACGTAAAGCAAAAAAGCAGTAAGGGAGGATCCCCAGATCTCGCTTCTCAGAAAGATGACTTTCAAATTACTTGAACCTTTTGACATCAAAAAAGAGGACTTGGAACTATTAGGTCTCTCCTGTCAGGGAGGGTTCATGCTGTCTGCAGACTGAGGCAGTGTCAGGACTGGGGCAGCGAAGTGGTGCTTTGGGCTGGTTTGCTGTTCTGGCTGAGTTTGCTGTGCAAACCTTGAACTACTGGAATTCCCTATGATATTCATAGACAGCTTTGGTACATGCTCTTCACCCAATTTAGTAAATTCTTCCTTCGTTTTAGTTGCGTTTTGAGTTACACGTTTGTGATGATATCCTGTATTAGCAAATGTTCAAACCAGAAGTAGATATGCCCTTATCCGATTGCTGTGGCAATGACAGAGGAGACCGATCCCATGTTGGAGCTTTCCCTACAGCGCATGTAGGCAAGTGCTTCATTATGCAAACTGTACAGGGCTTTGGGGACAGATAGGCAGAGTAGGGAATGGGCTGTGTAGGGGAGCAAAATGTTCCTTGCACCCCTTTGTGCTTTTGCACTTATCTCAGGTTTTTTTCCTACTAATTCATGCCTAAATGAACTTTATTGTGAAATGACCTAAAAAAGATACCAAACATTTAAACTTATGAAAAGGATAGTAGTAAAATCTCAAAGGTGCACTTCCTTTGAATAGGTGGTAATCTAAATAAGCGAAGGTCTCACCTACAAGTTGAAATGCCTTTAAGCAAGAACTTAGATTCAAAAGCATACATGAGCTCCAACAGGAATAGCTGTGCCTCTTAGCTTAACCCTCAGCCTAATGCATTAAATTCTTGGCTTGTAACTCCCTTTCAGCAAAGAAAGAGAGTGCATGTTATCTCCATCAGGAGCAATTTTTGTTTATACTGAAATGTAAACTCCATAAGTAGATCCTTTTCTTCTGCAGTGTGTAAAAACCAGGTGTGCCAGACTCTTCTAGTCCAGGCTTCATGTCTAACTGGGGAGGTCTGAGAGGGATTGGGTGTCCTTTGAAACCTTACAGAGCCATGTGCCTAGGAGGCTGATGGAAACTCCACTTTCCAATCTGTGCACACAGTCCAGGATTTTGGCTGTTCCTCAAAACACAGCCTGACACAGCAGGTTTGAAAGGCAGCTTTGAAATGCTTACCTTTACTACTGACCTACGTGGCTGTTGCCAGCAGCCTGACCCAGATACTCATTACACGGGAGAAAAGATGCTCGATCACTTGATTCTTTTTTCCCTGCTCTGCATCAGACAGCCACAAGGTCAAATACCAGTTTTTCTGGTGTATAAGTCTATGAGAATTGCCTGCCAGCAATTGTTTAGCTAAGTTATGGTCTTTAAAATACAGGCCTGTGTTGTTTACCTATCTAACACTGAAGTGTTTAAACAAGCTGGCAAGTTGCTTTGAAACTCAGCCATGTGCTTTAAATTCTGCAGCATGAGTCCACAGATTTAGTTTTCTGAATGTAAAATTCACTTTCCTTCCTTTTCACTAAGGATTAAAGCAGTAGGATGCTCTTAATTTATACCACGTTCACCACTGCTATTGTCTTGCTGGGAAAAAAACCCTAGCAATACATTTTAAAATGCTGAGTTAAGTGAATATAAAGAAAACCACTTTACTGTTCTGTATTTTAGGCAGGCCAAAACTTTAAATCCTGTATCTAAAATGGGGGGCAGTACATGAGGGCAGGAATGTACCTAGCTGTTATCAGAATTGGTGCCATAACAGAACATACAGCCTGTTTAATGTGGTAATATTAAGAATATTCTCTCTCGTAGCAGGGATGGTACAAGTAAACCTACAGCAGCTGTTGCTTACTCATTTAACCCTGTTATTCTCAGAGTTATGAAGTGGGGTTCAGCAGAGTAGCTGACAGGGTTTACTTCTATTTGCCTTTTATTGTAGAGATATCCCCTGTCCTCCGTGTACTGAAAATAAAGGAAAACTTCTACGTATTACTTCCTATGGTGCACAAGTATCCTGTTTACAATTCTTTTATTTCCTCCACCTGGCACCCCAAGAAATCTTCAAAACAGCCAGTTTGCAGCTTAATTCAGACAAACCATTTGTTAGTACAGAAAATTACTGCAGGTAAAAAGCACACTTTAAAATCAGATTCTGTAATTCTATTAAGCCCATTCTTTCTGCTTCATAAACATCTCATTCCCCACAAGTCCATCAAACTGAGGTCAGAAAAAACAGCATGAAGTTTGGGACTGACATTTTCGCATCTTCACATTTTCTTTTTCTCATGTGAGATGTAAGATGAATGTAACTTTATCAGTCTGAATATGTAGGACATCCTGTGTGTGTTCATTTAAATAACTAAACACTGCAAAGCCTTTTCTTGTGAGGTCTGATACAGACCGAATGTGAAAACCTTTCAAATCTGAAGGATCTCTTTCTAGATTATCGCTATGTATACTCAGGTTATCTCTAAATCTTGAGAGACAAAGGTTTTATGGGTATAGAAGCCAAAACCTGATGGATCAAAAGGTGGGCATACTGGGGTTGGGGGGGGAGGTTCTCTGGGTTTTGTCCAGAAATGTCTCTAGGTTACGGCAGCACTTGTTGTGTTTTGGTATAGTCTCGGACCTTGACCTTGGAAATAAATAAGTATTTTCCTTGGGCACAGCATGTGCTTTATGCCTTCTCTTGACAAGAACTACATTCATTAGAGGGTTTTCACTTCCCTGTTATTCACCCAGTTGGTACAACGATCGTATGATGTGCAACTCACTTCTACAACTGAGCCCAGGGTTACAGCTTTACAACCAGAAACTGTATAATTTCTTCAATTTCTTGGGTTTTATTTCCCTCCTTCATTCTACTTTAATTATGCAGAAGGCTTAAAAAAGGTTTTGTTGGGTTGCGGGGGAGTTGTTTGGGGTTTTGGAAGATTTTTGCACAGATAATTCTGCATGAGGCTATAGGACTTGGATTCTTCCAGACTGGTAGGAGTACTATAGGTAAGGTGAGATATAGTGCAACTGTTTGAATATGGACTTAATAGATAAACAAGAAACTTTTTCTACCTGAAAAAGTAAACATTTCTAACAATCATATGGCAGTGCAAATGAGCAATCGTAACACCACCAAACTATCATTTCTAAAGGCTTACAAATGTTCACTTGAAAACCACAAAATGTGAATTCAAAGAGAGCAAAGCAGCGATGGAAAACACAACAAAACCATCTCACCACTGAGTTCCCCGCTGCTTTGCCACTCTCGCAGTACCTCAGTGCCTGCAATGGGATCTCCACTTACTAATACTTTCTCTTTTCAATAAAGCTTCACTAGTTATTTTTGGTTGCAAAGAACTTTGAGAGCATTACCTGAAAGCAGTTGTGAGAACAAACCTCCAGTTTGGGGGAATCTGGTTGCTGACTTTTCCCTTTTTGAGGCTGACAGGGCAGTAACTGTGTTGCACAGCGATGCTGGCTCCATTTTCCCAGTGCCAGCAGCGTGGGCTTACTGAAAGCTGTACCAGCAACAGCAGGCGTTGCTGGACCCGGCTGCTGCTGCAGGGAAATGGCTGGGGATGAGAAATGGCTTGGGACATCAAGCTTGGGGTTGGTTTTTAAACCGACCAGCTTGCCGAGTTGCTGTGAGCTCTCCATCCTCCCCAGAGCTTCTTGCAGTTTCACAGTAACCTTTGCCTACGTTTCTTCCCCGGTGTGGTAGGAGCAGGAGAAAGGGTGGGATTAGACAGTGGGAAATGAAGCAGCTGCCTGTAAACAAAGCACTATTGACTATATGAAGCGATGGAAAGTAGAAATGCTTTAATCTCTTTCATTTACTAATCCTAAGTGATGAATTTGAGAACAGTAGGAAAGGAGACAGAAGTGTGACTTTGAAGTCCAGCAAAGGTTTCTGTAGCTTCAAAGAGCCATTCTTCCCCGCGTTTTATCAGAGTGAATGCCTAGCTGGTATGCTGGGCAAAGGGGGACATTTTCTGATGGTTAGCATAAAAGACAAGGCAGGAAGGCTTTTATTCATGGCTTTGACGATTATTGTGCAAGGGTCTTCCGTACCACTGGTACTTTCATTCCCCAGTATTTGCTGTGGGTGTAATAACATCTCCCGCACCTGGTGGGAAGGTGAAATCCTGAATTACTCGGGATCGTTCCAGTCAGGTTTCACTGTCTGCTTTTCAAATCCTCTTTGACAGAAGAAAAACAAAGCATGGGAGCCCATGAGGCATTTCTCTTCTCTTAGCCACCAAGAGTCATCTCGGGGACCCGCTGGGACTAGGTGAGAGCGCACCAGCCACTGCTTTCCTCCCTGTCTGGGGTGGCCTGGGCTCTCCGTGAACCTCGCAGACCCTCCAAGTTCAACAGCTACTTTCTGTTGCCTGGAAGTCAGCAAACACAATTGCAGCAGGAACCCAATTTAATTCTTCTCCAAGGTGGAACGGGGAAGTGGAAACTTGAGCCTATCGGACCTAATCCTAAAGGCGCTCTCCTTTTTTCTTTCCTTTTTTTTTTTTTTTTTTTTTTTTTAATTGGTCAGCGCTGCCGTTGTCTCCTAACTGTCCTCTGAGACTTACAAAGCATTTCCTGCTCATGGTGACTTCTCTGTGCTGTATCTGTTTTGTATTGAGCTAATTAAAATGTTTCCTTCTGAAGAGAATAGTGAACTGACTTACCCCATATTCAGACACTGATCCTCAGGGCATGACTCTCTTTTTGTTTTCACTGAGAATGTCTCTCTCCATTTACATCACCCCTTTAACCCTTGACGCGCTTTGGCCTTCCCCATCCACTACGGCCTTCAGAGGGTCTGGTCCGCAGACCAGAAATGACAGAATTTACCCCAAACTTCCCAGCAAAGTTTGCACTATTTTATTCTTGTAAGAGGGACTTTCTTGCTTGCAAAGGAACCTCAATCTGATGATGGAGGACTGTAGGAATGCTGCTTTTTTTCACTCTCAGGTGTCTCACTAAGGGGAGATTGCTTTATAATAGCATTGCTAGATTCAATAGAAGTCCCAATAAGAGAAGATTTAGATGCAAAGAAAAAACTGATGAACTGATGAAAAGCAGAGTTACACTGTTTGACCCAATACTTGAAGATTTACAGGTTATTTTCACTCAGAAGTAGAAGTTGGTGATGGAGGTAGCTATGTCTTTGATGTATCCCTGTTTATTTACAAAGCGTGGTTAAGGAAAAAAAAAAAAAAAAAAAAGAGAATCCTGTTTCCCTGAACCACTGGGGAATCCAACAACAGGACTCAGTTTATTTGCTTATGGTTCCAAAATGCTTTCCAGTCAGCGTCCTGCCCAAAAAGCTTCCTTTCTTCGCTTTCTCTGACACAATTTCCAGTGGTTCCTTGGTGATTGCTTGGCTTTTTGGCTCCTTGTTGCCTTTCCTCGGCTCCTCGCGAGGCGCCTGCAGTCGCATGAAGCCCTCCTTTCACCCGAGCCTTGTTTGACCGCTCTCACCCAGGACCGTGGCTCTGGGCTGGTTCCTCTGCAGTCCCTTTGCTGAAGCAGGAGAGCTGAACTTTCACCTCTGTTTATCCAAAAATTATAGGCCTTTTTTTTTTTCCTTGCATACATTAGCACTAACAAGCTTCCATCTAGCTGCCAGCACCACAGCACAAACACCTATTTCAGCTTTTGCAAGCTAAACTGGGTGCAAGGACGTACGGCTGGTTTCCTTGCGGGTGCTGAGCACAGTCCTTCAGCAGGGCAGAAGGCAATCTGTACTCTGCTCCAGTGCTCAGGACCTTAAAGGATCTGTGCCCTGCGTTTATTTACTGGAGGGAGTTGATAAAACAGGGCTTTGTTCTCTCAAATTGCTTTATTCTGGGGGGAAAGGGGAAGGTTTGAGAAGTCTCTTCTGACAGCAGTATGGACTGGGTGGGTATCGTCAGCCTTAGTTTCATTTGCTCCAGTGGTCTGGCCTCCGAGCGCTGGAGATACATGGTCCCCTCCCGGAGCTGCCGGGCTCCCTCTTCTTGGTGTAAGTTTCTCAGCAAGATATTTGGAGGCATGATTGGGGTTTTCATGTCATCTCCCTCACCCCCCCTCTGGGGGAAAATCATTAAGGTCTTGAAAAATATTCAGTGGTGTATAATGAAAGGATGTGTGAGGAAGCACAGCACACAGCTATGCTGTTTTTCAGCAAGCGTTACAGAGGGTAAATTTGCACTAATGTGTTAAAATAAATAAGAAATCACTTTGCAATGCAAAAATATCATATCTCAGCCAGTGACTGATGTTTCTGCAGTGAAGTTTGTTAGAAATCAGATTTCTAATAATGAGATGAGAGAAGGGGAATGACATTTTGGTATTCTATAAGGGATGCTGCTTTTATGGTCAATATCCATTTACCACGTAAAAGCAAATGCATGCTGGGGTGGAAGATGGTGTGTTATCTGTGAGTTCAAGAAATTAAAATGGGAATATTATTAGGTGAAAATAAGAGCTTCTGTTGTGGCTATCTATTTACAGGCATAATAGGTACTCAAAGTATTATGAGATCATGTTATGTACAGAGAAAGCAATCTGCTCTGTTGCTAGCACGCACCTTTGTCTCGGGGCTTAGGGACTGATGAATGTCCCTCAGTTTCACTTGCCAAGATAAAGAGACTTTCTTTTTTCTGCAAAACCAAACCAAACCATTACAAATAATGCAGAAAACTCTCCTTGCAGCTGGGGTCAGCTAAGGCTAGTTTGGCTCTGGAGTGGTGCGGATCTTTACCCCCTTTTATGGGACTGAACTGAGAAGAAGGTGCATTAGAGGAAGTCTTGCAGAGCCACTGTCTGTTCTCATGAATAAAGAGCTCCTCTTTTCAAGGGACAAATTTGCCTTTCACAAAAGGTGATGGCTCCCCTTCCCTGAGACTAAATCGGATCCTTATTTACGGAGGAGGAGCAACGTGTGAAGGAGCAGAGTGAGCCTCTGCACGCACACTTGACCTGGAAAGACCTATTGAGGCTGGATTTGAGCTCCAGGAGCCATCCTCACCCACCCCAGCCCGTAGACGGGATGGCTCGCTGGCATCTCATTTGTGATCCTGGAGCACTGTGTGAGCCATCGGGCTGGGACCACCACATCGTCTGCGTGCACCTGGCCAGCAACACTCAGGCATTGGTCAATAGAGCCCCGATACTCAAATACGCTTTTAAGCAGAGTTAGGCGCAGCCTGCACAGATGAATCACAAACATTGGCATGAATACGTATGGCTGCAAGCGGCCATGCTATGAGTGCCAATGCAGTACCACGATAACTGAGTCCCAAATTGTTTTGCCATGTACATCTCTCTCCATGGAGCAATCTTCTCTCACCCCTGTTCCAGGAGTAACATACCCTCCTACAGCGCACCCTTACCCCAGGATCTGGCCCAAGGTTTGGGTAAAATTGCCTTAACTCCTGCTCTTGTGCTCCAGCCATGAGGTCACAGGCTGGAGGAGGGCAACCATCTTACAGCTGGGAGTGCATCCTCTCTCTGGCACAAGCTGCAGCGCTCAGGCACAGTGAATGTTGCTCAGGCACAGTGAATGTTTCGATCACTGCTTCTCAGAAAACTGGGAGGCGACCGTTTTTCACGGGTTTTTTTCCCTCTCATTACAATACTCTGAATGAAAGTGAATGGGTAGTTGCATTCAGGCATTAGTTCTGTTTGCCTGTCTGGTACAAGCTGAACTCCTAACTCCAGAATTCGAAAGACACTGATTTTTATCAATTGACCTAACCCCAGTTAAGGAGGAGTCTCATTTTTAGTCTCAAGGGATTAAAGTGAAATGCATGCTCAGCCTCCCCCTCCCTTCCTCCCTCCCATGTTTTTCAGGACTTTCTTTTACAATTCAGAGGCTTTGAAGCCCCTAAAGTTACCAAGGTTAGTTTCCTGCCTGTTTTATTTTAGCTTTCAGAATGCTAATAAGGGAAAGAAGATGGAAAAGTGCTACGAGGGGGGAATATCCTTATCACCAACCTGTGAACTTTGCACTTCCCATCCTCTGGGTTTTACTGTTCTGTTCATATAGGGGAGCAATACAAAACCACACAATTGTCTCCTCTCAAACAAAGATTGAGGAGTGCCATTAAAAAACCCAAACTTTTCTTGCAAATTCTTCTGCAGTGGGCTTATATTGTGTTAAATCCTATTTCTTCTAAACAGCTGTGCCTTTAGATTAAGTATGTTGTTCATCACTCATTTTACTTCTGACACCAGGTTTTCTATCTGTTTAGAGCTGTATTTGACTTTTTCTCACGGAATTTTGCCACTGAGCTTAAAAGGAGTAGATTTTAGCCATAAATGAAAGCCAAAGTGATAAGTTTTGCAGTATAAAATATATAACTTACTTCCTAATTTGTAATACAGTTTGTAGGAACCAGATCTCACATTACATGAAGCTGAAAGCATGTATCATTGTAAACTGAAAGTCTAAGTTTATGCCACATGTACATACAATCCTTTCTTAAGCTTAAAGTGCCTTTATGATACTGACTTCAAGTACAAAAAAAGAAGCCCTAAGCAAGGGATATTTTTTGCAAGTCTGAAACAAACAACAGGGCTAGAAAAGTCCTTAACTTGTCATCTGCAGTGACACAATGAAAATTACAATGTGAATTATATCAATTTCCACTGCAACAGTTTGGAGGAGTAGCTCACATAGTAATTACCTTCCAAAAACTTGGAGATCATCTTTCTCACTTTAAACAGAAACATTCGCCTCTCCCATCCCGACCATAGCATAGCTCAAGTATGAGGAATGAGATCTGGCTGTATAGAAAAAACATTGCTAATCTCCATTGAAATGTACAACTCGAGCCTATCCCTGGCTAGTTTTAACCCCCGGATTTGTCTGAGCCTTCAGATTTCGGAAAACACTACAATCCTTTTTTCAGAGCTGACATGAAATCTGGATGCTTTTCTGTTGAGTTCAAAAGCGAGGAAGCAGAAACTTACCACGGCAGAGCAGCCGGGGCTGAGATCATGCCCACGGCTCGGCAGATTTCAGCCCGATTCCTCCCTGACAGCCCACATTTATCCTTTTTGTGTGCGTGGAATGCAAGCCGAGTTAGTCCCACGCGGAAGATCTGCGCGCTCGACTTTCTAAAAGTTTACCCGTTCATCTTTAAAATCTAAAGCGACTGGTAGTTGTTTGCCTGCCTTCCTTTGTTCGGAGAGGAAAGAAAACTGCTGAACGCTGCAGCCATCATGTCTTGGGAAACGGGACACAAGAATGGGCCCAATGTCTGGGCAGGGTCTGTGGGCTGGGGGAACTCTTGGGGGTCTTGATAGGAAACGCTTTCCATTGGGTAGGGATGTATTATTAGTGCCTGAGCCCGCCCCGCGCCCGGGTCTCTGCTGGGTCCCTCTCGCGGGGCTGTATTCCCTTCCAGAGCATTGCCCAGCCAAGGCAGCTCCCAGTTCAGAATTAGCAGCTTAAGGACAGCCCCACAATGGGTAACGCGGATTTCCTGAGCAATTAGCTGGCGGGGACAGCCTGCGAGATCGTGCCCGCGCCTCCACGCCGGGGATGGTAATGAGCAGGGGGAAAGCTGTTTAAATCTCGGATTTTCCTTCGCATGGCTGTAATTGTTTTTCCTTCCAATTAAAAAAGCGAGGAGGAGAGGGGGGAGCGGGAAAGCGTTGGGTAAGACTAGGAAGCTGCAAAGCAAAGCTGGCCGTGAAAATAAAATGCCTTTCTAAACAGATTTAGAAAGGGGTTGGTTTTTAGGTTGGGGTCGGTTTGGGTTTTTTAAAATCTTCTCAAAGGAGCTGACTAGAACAGTCTGGACTCTTGTCTCCCAGCAGTTTGCTCTGAAAGCCCCGGGTTCCTGCTGGAAAACCTGTAGGCTTTCAAATGTTTAGGGACATAATTACAAATACTCCAGGGAAGCGTGGCTGCTTTTGCCTGTGTAGCTCACCCCGGGAGCTGCTGCTGCCTTTCAGTGAATCTGCCTTCCAGCAGAGCCACTAGCTAAAAGCTTTTTATTTTTATCTCTTACCTTTAATACCAGCCCTTCAGCTAGGGAAAGAGGATCTTCTGGCAGCAGGAGTAATGCAGCAGACGGCTTATTTGCCTCCGCCTGTTTATGCTGTGGAGCAGCTGGTGCCCTTTTCTTTCTTTTTCAGCCCTCTCCAGTTCCATAGGTTTGAAATCCTGAGTCTGCTTTTAAAGCCCAGCCTCCCACCTAACGTGTCTCGCTCGCATTGTGTTTGTCTCTCCTTTTCCTCCACTCTTCTCGGCTGTTCCCACAGGCAGCCAAGGCCAGTAAACAACTCATTGTGAAGCTGGAACTAATGTTATTCCTTGGGCTGGTGGCTGATGCAGCGGTCTCTGACTTGCTTCTGCAGCACGCCCAGCTGCCACAGGCTTTTATCCAGTCGATGCAAATAACTTCCTGAATATCTCATATAACAGCCTAACTCCAGTCTGCAAAACCTCATCCTCTGAGGGCTTACAGTTTAATAAAACATATAAAAACACGAGTGTGGATTTGGATGGCAAATAGCGAAGGTGCAGATGTTTCCTGCTCCTAATGGTCAGAGGTCCATTTTCCTTTTTTCAGCTGGTAAAGATGACAGGCAATCTGGGTAAATTGTGAAGGGATGGCCAAAGACATCGGCCATCACTGTCACTTGTGTACAGATGTGGGGGGGAGTATGCAGGCTGGGAGAAGGCTTAGGGTGCAAAATCCACTAGTATCACCAGTAAACTGGCATACAGAAATAAGCTATGGCCCTTCATGGCTTGTGGGCATTTTCAGGCTGGCTGCTTTTCACACCCCGGGGCCCATTCTTATGCGAGTGTGAGTGCTCTCAGCAGGGACAGATTAAACAACACCTCTGCATTTGAAATCGTCCTTTTTACAGAAAGAAGTGTGGTTTGGATGGTTTGGAGCTGTGTGTACTGCTACAGATTAGAACGAGCTGCCTGAAACCCTTTGCAGATTAACATCTTGTGTCTCAGCCTTCAAAACTACCAGTTGCTGGGCAAACCCATTAGAAAGGAGACTGATTACTCCTTGAAGCATGCAGCATAAATCTTAAAGCAATATTTCTGTGCTTCTTACAGTATTTAGCCTGAACGTGGCAATCATGCCAACTTTGATGCTGCTGGAATTTAACCAGGCAGCTGTACCTGTCTGGGATGTTTGCTTTCTCTCTAGAGTTATTGGTTTAATTAAACACTCCTAACAAAAGTCTTCAGCTGTTGTGAACTTCAGGGGTTCTCAGGAACTGCTCTGTATTATGTTACCTTTAACCTAACAGGAGACCAGGGGTGGTATTTTTGCCCTTTATGGAGTCCATCCTTCTAAACCATTGTAGTGGTTCCAACTTCATATCCATCCGTGGTTGCCATTGAATTCAAAAGCATCTCTAGTGAGCAGGTTATTCAGTCACCTGTTACTCTGGGTTTTTTTCTTTTAAAAGGAACATCTTTTTCTGCTAGCTATAGCCAAAACTAGAAGCTCGAAAAGTGGGATCTCTAGGGTGACCCAAGATGCTACTCTCCAGCCTCTAGAAATCACAAAAAAAATCCCAACATTTTCCCCTATGGGACATAAAAAGGTTTTGGTATTAACGAGAAAGAAAATGTCCCCAGAGCAATATATTTCTGCTCCCCTCTAAGGCACATTTCACAGAGCAATACACATAGGCCTTTACCCTTCTCCACAGCAGTTTAAATAGGCCAAATGCTGTACTATCAATGTACTCTGTATATTTTTTTAAATAAATAAAGTACAAACATTTCCAACAAAGTACCCTTAACATAGGTTTATTTGCCAAACATGAAAAAAGGAGGTGGCTGCCTCTCTTCTTGGTTACAGTTACAGGCAAGTGTTTTCTTTAAAATGGAAAAACAATGAATAGACTCCTCAGCTCTTCATCTCTCCTCTTTGCACAACTCATTTGCTGTCCCCACCCTGATCCCATGGTGTTCATCTTAGACTTGGGACAGGGTGGGATTTAGTGAGCTCTCCTTGTTAAAACATTGGCAGTACATCAATAATCTCTAGTTATTTTGGAAAACAAGGGAAACTGGACTGTTATCTTGTTGAAAACCACGGCTGCTGAGAAGGCATAACATGTTTAAGCAAAAGTTTTACCCCCTGTTTACAGTACTCAGATTTTCTGCTTATGCATAGAAACCCTACTGATATGATACCTCTGTTGTGTTTTTGGTTGTCTGTTGTGTCAGTGGTCTGGTGGCTTTTGGATTGGCATATGATATTTCCATTGATTTCAGCCAGACAGGAATATCTGAATTTAAGGAACAATTTTGCCCAGAAGACTAGCATATTGCATTTCCGGATGATTAACACTTAATTCTTCTGCTGCCAAACATACTGGCTATTTTCAGTCAATTGATGCTTCATTGTGCCAAGATTCTTACTTCAGGGCACTTAGGAGCACTCAAAAGGAGCCAACGAGCAGAAACCAAATCAAAATTGCATTTTAAAGACCACTAGAATATATGGGATAGAGACATTAGCTTTTCCCTTTCCTCCTCTATTCGTTGGCAAGGCTTGTTTCCTTCCTTTGCTTTCTTACAACAGCAGACTTAATTTGTCATTTGGTAGCTAAATATTGCATGGCTTTAGTTAACCCTGATACAGCAGCGCGTATCAGATGTTCCGAGGCCCCACGGAGCCCTCCCTCCCGTAGAGAAGAGTCTGTGAACAAGATTCTGTTAAGCTGCTGTGGTCAAAATGGACTATCGCACAGCACTGGAGTGGTTTAAGGACCCTCCTTGGAGAAGCAGGTAAACCCCATGTTGCCAAAATACCTTCCCCTTGAGCTTACAAACTTGGTTGTATTTAGAAATTTTGGCTGTCTGCAATACATCTATATGATGTCCTGTATCATTTGCTCATCCTATGAGGCACACAGCTTCCTAAGGTCTCATGCTTTTTTAAGCGCTGGCTTTAGGACTACAGCTCCTATGGAATACGGTTAATGTCTGGGTGACCCCAAAGGAAACATTTGGATGATTAAACCAACAGGTTCAATTCTGTTAGAATGGAGTATTTCATTTAAATGTGCCCCAGGAAAGCTAAAGGAAAAAATCAGTAATACTGACATTTTCCTGGGAAAAAAAAAAAATGTTACTTTACAGAAACCACAGTCTCTGCTGGAAAAGATTTTGAAGGAAAATTCCTGAGCAGAGGTAACAGAACCCTTCAGGAGCTCACTAATGCTGCAGTGTTTACTAATACTTAATGGTTTGTCAGTTCTTCCATTTGAAATCCTTTTTGAAGAGTTTTATAACAAAGCCATAAAAAAATCACTTTGGAATCAAGTGGAAATACAAAGCCTCATCCGGTGTATGTTTTTTTCTTTTTTTAAATATGCATTTAGAAGGACCTTTTTTAATGATTTTAAATGCTGTAGTGAGATGGCAAAAAAAAAAAAAAAAAAAAAAGCAAGTGCCCATTTGAATCAATATCCTTGCAATTTTAAGAAGGCTTCATCTGAAAACCCTGGTTTGTCAACTTACCAGCACTTAAAGTTCCATTACTTTCCAATCCAACAGGACTTTTTGCTAATAAATGACAGGATATTTCTTCTCCAAATATTTAGTCAAATCAAAGCTTTTTGGGGGCGGGGGAAAGTGCTACTTGCAGCAGTAGAATGACTGAGTGTCCAGAAAGTCCCCGCTGCTCTCAGCACTGACAGTTTTCTAGTGAACACGGTCTGCTAAAACACAAATACGGTCCATCTGGGTAAGGATTGGATTAACCAATTAACCTGTGATTTGTTTCTCTGATGTTTAGACCCATCCAATAGCAACTCTGCATTCTCATGAGTCCTGAGAGCCTGCCTTTATTAAATGTGCTTAACTCGAAGCAAAGGCATTAGATTATGAGCTGCTGAAATGTGTTTCATTGTGTAAAAAGTAAATCAGAAGTTCATACTCTTTGCTAGGCCAGGAAAACAGAAACTTCTGGTGGCACCAAGTGCCTGAACTGAATATTCCTCCAAAGCATGCATTTTTTCCTAAACCTGTGCTTTTCTTTGCTATGTAGCATCATCAATAAGCTCGAAGAATGTCAGTCTTTTGGACAATGTCCTCTCCATGCCTCGAGGCACGCCTCTCCCTTTGCTTTCCATGTTTTGCAGTAATTCAATTGGGCTCTTCCAAGTGTGTCTCAGTAGTTTCAGAGTCTTTAATTTTTCTTGTCAACGGAGAAGGGATTCATTTTGCAGACTCCCTGCTCATTAGTCATTTTCCCCATAACGTGGAACAATTACCAATTTTGCATGACCAAATCTAGCCGATACTGTCTCCCTTCAGAAACTGCATCCAGGAGTTACTTCAGGCAAGAAAGAAATACCTGATTATTCTCTCCACCAGAACGAGTTCAGAAACTCACTGTCCTAATTTGGTGTGGGACCTGGGTTCATTGATTCTTTTTACTAAGTTCAAAAGGACTCTGCATGCTTCAGAGTCCCCGCTTTAATAAACACGCAGTAACGTATACCATTGTTTTGACAAGAGGCACCCGTTATGCCGAAATCTTATCCCCAGGAAAACAGAGCAGGTGTTTTCCAGCAAAGCTGCTGGGCTGCCTGCGTGAGCCACCGCCAGCACCAGCTGATGAGGAGCCTGATTTCAGAGTTAAGCGACATTGCTCCTGTCACGGTGGAGGATGATGTTTGAATGTGCCCAAGGGGAAGCTGAAACGACGGCCTTTGTCTTCCCATAGCGGGGAGCAGAGCAGGTTTTAATGAAAAGCAGGTGAAATAGAGTAATTTCATTCTTCTTCTGAATCCCAGCGATAGCCAGCCAATGGCTCCTATTCCAGGCATGGTGGAGCCTGGTTTTTTTAGCAAAGAGCGCCCTGTTTGACTGGTGTGACTGGACCTGCAGCGGCTGTTGGTGTCAGCAGGCGGTACCGTACCCGTATTTCACACAGCACAGCTTCCCTGGGCTGAGGCTGTGGGGCGGCTGTAGTCAGACCATAAAATGGCTTCAGTAAGTGCTGCTGTTTTACTGGAGGAAACTGAGTTTCACCAATGAATTGGGAAGGACGAAGAGTGACCATGTCAGGAAGAGCCACTGCAGAGCAGTTAATGAAGCAAGCATAGAACAACAGACGATGCGAGCCAGTGCTGGCTGACTTCCCCATGCAGTAGCAAGGACAGCATCTCGGAGCACAGCACTGGAGGGATATTAAGTTTCAACAAAACAAACCCAAAGGACACGAGAAACTGGTGAATATAATCTCTGTTCTGATGGTAAAAAATCAGAGTTTGAAAGGAGCCTGGAGCACCTAAAACAATTGAAGGCGCAACCGGGCAGGAGCTTGCAATTCTGCTGTGCATGAATAGAAGGAAGAAGCAGCTGAATATCAGGAAACGTTTTCTAACAATGCGGACTATTAGACTTCAGTGGAGACTCCGGAGGGAAGTGGTAAAAGCCCATATGGGCTGAATAATAGAAAACTAGACAAAACCAGAGCGTACGTATACTGGAAAGAAATCTTTCAGTACAGTGATACACAATTCACAA
This sequence comes from Aquila chrysaetos chrysaetos, assembly GCF_900496995.4. NCBI lineage: Eukaryota > Metazoa > Chordata > Aves > Accipitriformes > Accipitridae > Aquila > Aquila chrysaetos. The sequence continues at coordinate 2,009,485 of NC_044024.1, read as the reverse complement.
CACCTAGCAAACATAGCATTGCTGTTATTAATAACATCTTTGAGATGCATTTTTTGATACACAGATTTAGAAGAGTTCTTGCAAACGAGGAGGCTGCAAGCATTCTGTGCAGGTCCTCTCCCTGCAAGGTGGGTGGTAGAGAAGGGGGAGAGGGGACACGCTGCCTGTCACAGCCCTGCAGTGGCCTCCGCACTGCATTTCACAACAGCGCGAAGCGGTTGACTTGGCTATCCCTGCGCCTAGGAGGAAGCCTGTTTTCTGCACTTTCGTTAGAAATCTCAATTAACCCAAGTCCCGCTCCCTCTAGAGGGCAGCTGCTTCCCTTAGAACCACTTGGGAGAGTGATGTCCCCACCAGCATGTTCTAGTTCCCACTTTAAGTGCAGTCAGTTTTTGGGGCTTGCAGGATTTTGGCTGTGCCGCAGACAGCAGGGTGATGCCGGACGATTCACAGCCCCATCGGGCTCCCCCCACTTTCGGCACTACACCAACCTCCGTGGCTGTATCACTGATGGAGAACAGAAACAGAGCTAAATCAGTAAAATACATCATGCTCTGTAGCTTCACTGTCTTGGAAGCCTCTTGCAGCATCACAACATACAACAGCATAGCTATTATCAGGGAATTAATTGATGAAAGAAATATGCTAGAATGGATGAAAAATATTTCCAGTTTTCATTAGCATCCAAGCTATTGCAGTACCTAGGAGCTGATACAGCCTGCGGTTCCCCCGTGCCTTCTCAGTGGTTGACCCTTTTGAGTATCTTAACCCAAAATAAGACTGTTTTGAGCATGACTAATGCCCAGCTCCAGTGAGGTGTGTGCCATTGCACAGAGCTACGCCGCACGCCGAAGTCCAAACCTTCGCGCCGTACTTCTCTCCTAGGGACTGTGTTAGTAAAGCGTATTAACGGAGCTAATCTTGCCAAGCCGTGTGCTTTTCTGTTGCACAAACTTACAGTCAGACAGTGTTATGCAAATCAAAGCGGTATTATTCGTGTTGCACCACCACTTAACTCCTGCTCTCTACCAGCCCATTGTTGATAGTACTCTGGCATCGCGTCAATCTGATTGCGATTAAGCTTTTTACAAAGCATCGTTCAAGGCTGTCTGTTCTGGTTTTGATTGTTCGTGCTCTGAAAGGTTCTCCACAATGGATGTTCCGGGGAATATGCTACCAGCTGTGTTGGTAATGCCCTTCTCTGATAGTTTTGATAATTTTTTTGTGACTCATGAAGGTTATTTTGGTACTAACTTGTTTGTTTTTCTGATTGAAAAGTGGTTTCCGAGGAGAGAAAAGTACATATTTAATGCCCTAGTGTTATGCAATTTTTTCTGAAGCCTTTTTCTATCCACAGAAAACTTTCTTCTACCAGAGACTCCAGAAAAATGCCTGTGTTCCTAATGAAAGCAGGATGTTATGTGTAGAGGAGCAGTAAAGAGGAAAGATTCTGATACAGATATCAAGGCCTAAGTGTGTTGCCAATACATAAATGTAAAAATAAAATGGAGCCTGCACTTCATTTTGGAAATAGACTATATTTCCAGCTGAAACTTGCTGTCTTGTTTCAGCAGAGTCTGCAATAAAGCAGTTATGACGGTGTACTGAGAAGGAGCAAACAGTCTCTCTCAGCTTGTGAGCAAATGTGGGAAGGCAGCAGCATCCAGCCAGTGACTGTCTTATTTGGGGAAGGTCTGTACCTTGGGATCCTCCCTCCGCATGGAGAGGAGGCTGGTTGGTTAGGCTTAAACTTGGGAGGCTTCTTTTTGATTACATTTTTTCATCCTCTTCTGTCTCAGGACATTATTTTTGCATTTGTGGGGAGTGGGGTGTGGTTTTCTTCTCCACATGAGTTCAATGTGCAGGAATTAGGCTGGACAAGCCTCTATTTTATATCAGCTTATAGAAAATACAGAAACTTTCTCTCTGCTGTGCTCTGTAATTCTGATGTCCTCCCCTGCTTGCAGTCCACCTAACCCAGAAACAATAGGAAAAAGATGTTTCTTTAACGTTTAACTGTTTGACCTAGTGCAGGAATTGCTTGGTACAGGCTCTCCAGCATTTCTTGTTTCTCTTCACTTTGCCCTGGACCATTATATTTCACCTCATAAGTCTGTGAACTGCTATTTGCATCTGTGCTAAAGCAACATAAAATAAACATCAGGTATGCAAATACAGGCATTGGCCAATTTCCTTTTATTTTAAACTAAAGGCAACTTGCAGTAATTTAGTGCGAGTTGAGCATATCAAGGTTTCCCTGATATGAGAGAAGATCCCTCCTCCATTTGACTGAAAAGCCTCATGTACAGAGGGACAGGACCCAGCTCTCTTCTGAGAGCACATTATCTCCATGGAAGCCTGCAATGAAACGTTGCCTTGTGGATGGCCCCAAAACGCCTCCAAAGTGCCCATCAGGGAGCTCTCACAAACCCTTCTTCCTACTGACTCTCCTTTTCAGGACCACAATAGCCTATAACAGACACCTGGCATCCACTGGAAGTCCAGCCTGAAGTTACAAATTTATCCCAAAGCTGCTAGTTAACAACTAGCCCAAAATTCATGCCCAGACTAACGCTGAAGAAATGTGGCTGATGAAAGGCGTACTGCGTGCTGCACGTCGCCAGGTGTCCTCCGGAAAGCGAATTCAACCAGTTTTTCATGGAGTCATCTGGAAAGAAGTTATTAATGGGCCAAACGCACTCCTCAGTGATAGCTTCCACCAGCAAGGAGGCAACGACAAGTACCTAATTACAGGTATCAGCGGCGTATTGGTCAGGGCTTAGCTTAACAGTGTGTCACTGATACAGGACAAGCTGTGCAGCTTGCGAGGTTCAGAAATAAGGATGAGTCCAAAGTTCAGTTTTGAACTGAACTTTCCCACAGACATGGGGAGCTCAGGGAACGCATCTCGGCCTGAGCCACCTTGAAAACGGTATCACCAGTGCTATGATTTAAGATACAGCGGGGTGCTGTTAGCAGATAACAACAGATGGTCTCTGTTCGCTTCCTTGGAGTGCCCAAGGAGGGCTGCAGAGAAGCTCAGGGTGTGACACCTGGACACTGCTCAGCTGCTGCCAACAGGTTGCGGTACAGAGAACGCAGATGTCACGTCCTAGCCCCTGCCATGCTCCGAGGTCTGAGGGTACAGCGACAGCAGTGCCTCGGGATGCCTGTCATGATGAATATTTCAGTTTCTGGTAGAAGGCTGCCATGGGGCACTTCAACACAAGTGGAGAATTTGTTCCAACACTAATGACTTTCTGAGATATGTTTGCAGCTCTCAGCTGCGCATCACATGGAAAGACCCGGTGCCCAAGTCACGCAGTGACTAAGACCCAGCGGTCCTTTTTGAGGAGATGGGTGTTTCTGCAGTGCCATCAGGTTGAAAAAAGAGCACCTAGACAAATAAATACAGAAGATACACTGAATTAAAGCTGCTTTTCTAAAAATGTTTTTACTCCTGAAGGAGAAGTTGCTTGGAGAGGCAGCTTGCCATGTCAGGGGAAAGGCCACCCTGTCTAGGAGCTCCCTAGATAAGAATGGAAATCCTTGTATAACATTTCCCTCTGTTATCAGAGGGGAAGAAACACTTTTAAAAGCATTGTTTTTACAGAGGAAAGCAACACCATCAGGGCAATGACTTTTTTTATTTTACCTTTTCTCTGTTGACTTGTGATGGCCTTCCAAGCCAAGTCTTCAAACCACCCTCCACTGCTGTCCCTTCACTCATCTCTGCCATGGACTCTTTCTGGGTTTGATCAGTTCTTGTTGTAACTGGAAGAGGTTTTTGCTTTCCTGCTCTTCTCCCTCCCTGGCCTGAGCTACCCACCTGTCCGAGGGACCATGTCCTCACCGCTGCCCGTTGCTTCCCATCACCGTGGCCATCTCGCACGCTTTTCCATCTGCTCTCAGGGCACTGAGTCCCTTGCTTCGCTGAATGCACCCTATGCACAGGTTGCTGCACAGGAGAGGCTGGTGCTCTGTATTTGTTACCAGGGCTAAATGTTAGCTAATTTGTTCCCTCAGCAGAGCTGGTGCTCTGCTGGGTCCGGGTCAGGACAGGGTTCATACCAGTCTGCATCCCTCCTTCCGTAAGATGCTCAGAATTTTGACTAAAGTTTTCTTGCCGTTCAGTGCCCTGGGATTTAGTTGCCAAAGTTCCAGAGCCCTTGTGAAACCAGCTGCTCCTCTGAGATTCAACCATATTCAGATGATCCCTTCCCTTCTGGGTTTACGCATTATCTGGTACCACAACAACAGGGGTTACACGTAAAACTTGGGAAGGCTGAAAAGTATCTGGATTTGAATTTGCACTTTTGATTTTTCCTTTGTCCAAAAGCCATTTTTAATGTGGAATTTCTCGGATTCAAAATTCAAATAGCATTCTCATCCAAATGACATCCTGACAGTTTGCGCTGATGCAGACATTTTCACCTTGTAGAATTCCCCATGGCCGATCGCTTCCGAGTGACCAATGCCGCTGCCGCCAGCTCAGCTCCCGCAGGAGCATGCGGCACCGCAGCCCCATTGCACGCCCGCTGCACTGCTCTAGAGAAGAGCCCTCCATGAAATGTGAGACCCTCACTCATAATTCATGGACTTCCTATTTTATCATCACTAAGTGAACAGGGAAGGGCAAATGTATTTCCTGTGACTTGGAGAAAAATACAGGATTTACTCCTAGGTTCATGTCTTCCCCCCTTTACCATCCTTCTCCTGTGGGAGAGGATTTGCTTAAAGGAAGGATTTTACTTAACGTTTAACGGCAAGTGTTATTGACTGAAGCGAATAGACCAAAACAAATAAACCCCTAGTTTTACATAGTCTGATTACAAGTCTTTCCTGCTGGTTGCTAAGTAGTGTCTTGTTTCTTGTGATGTAATTTCACTAATTAGTAATCTTCATGGACTCCTCCAAGGCAAACTGGCTGTGAAACGGGGGAAGATGGGATGCTTTTTTGTTTATGATACCACCAGAGTGACTGCTGTCCAAACTGCGCCAGCACCCACTGCCCTCGGGTGCGGTGCTGTGGGCTTGAGGATTATTTCATCCATCCCGTCCCCATCACTGCCTTTGTGAGAGCCACAGATGTGATGTTCAGCAAAAAGAAAGCTGGGAAGATTTTCATTGATTTCAGCTAGGTAGTGACGCAGCCACGGCCGGCGGGTTTGCTAAGGCTTTGATGGAGCTCTTCTGTATTTGTTGGAAAAGGTTTTTATTAACCTCGTGCAACCAAAAAGCTTCCAAATGGCCCAGTTCCAGACTCCTTCATCCCTGGGCCTGACTCTGCGCTGCCTGTCCCGGGGACGGCTGGGAACATCAGGGAGCAGAGCGCTCGGTGGGCTACGAGAGGCCGCGGTACCCAGTTTGACTGCAATGCACGTTCAGAGTAGGACGGCACGTCGAGGCCACCGAGATGGGTTGACCGGCCGTGAGCACAGCGTGCCGCGGGCTCTCCCCGCTCCCCTGGCAGAGGGACCTCTCCTCTCCTGCAAATCACTCTTTTGGAGCTCTGGCCTGCCAGCGCAGCTCTGCCTGCTCAGGGATTTGGCTGCTGGCACGTGAGCTGCAGCTGTGCAGCTCTGCCTGCAAGGCTGGGGGAGGCTGGGGAGCGCGTTGCTGCTGCTGTGGCATGCTGTGCAGTGTCACCCCAGCCCTGCCAGCCTCTGCGTATCCTTCAGCACAGGACGGTCCTTTCCTCATTGATCACCTCTGCATGCACATCGCCCTACCCGTTTCATTGCAAACCATCTTCTTGTGGAAGAGGAAAGCCCTAATCCTCCTCCCTTTTCTGTAGGCTTGGTGTGTGCGATTTCCCTGCTTGCAGCGAAGTTGCTTTCCCTGCGCAGCGGTGAGGTGGGCTGCAAGGAGCGGAGCTGCAAGGCAGAGCCCAGCTCTGGGGACAGACAGCCCTTCTGCAGGAGCTGCAGATGCAGTTTCCTCGCAGGACTGGAAAACAATGAGTTTTCAATCAAGCCAGCATCTTCCAGCAGGCTCTCAGCTCCATGCCTGGGGGGATCCGGCTCCAGCTGCACTGTGCCGTGATTCAGGGCAGGAAGCAGAAACCAGCACGCCCAAAGGGAAGCGCCAGAGGAATTCAGGGAGACAGAAAGCAATTAAATAGCCTGGAATTTGTCCAGGTCCTTGGGGTTGTCACCCCATCTCCTACAAAACTTTAATGACCACATGTAGCCTGGGTCTCTGCATTATGTCTCCTCTGAGAGGCAGTGTGCAGGGCAGTGGTACTGGAGCAGTGTGAAGTGTTTCCTCGGTACTGGTTTCAAACGAAGCTCCAGCCATTGCCATGCAGTTGTCTGCAGCGGCACAGGGAGGTTTTGCTTTGGGAGATCTTGCTGCGGCAGTGACGTGGCTGGACTCTGCTGGGGCTTGTGATAAATATTCTCTTGTGAATTTGAAGTGACTTCTTGGACCATTACTAGTGGATGCTATATTTATCCTAATGCTGACACATCTTTAAATAGTAGGGTTACATGACAAGGTCCCTGTTTAAAGAGTTTACCACTATCACTTTCACTGAGTGTAGTTCATTCAAAGCAGTTTGAAAAGGAGCAGAGCCTCCCTAAGCACCGCTTTGATCCTACTAACGTTTTTCTGACCAGAAATAGTTGCCAGAGACTCTCCCTTCTCTGTCAAGTCGTTGTTACGCCTCTTCTGTAAACATTTTTTCCTCTCTTTTTGTTTTCTTAGCTTTCACAAACCACCTCTCCTACCATCTTCCAAATCCTGCTAAACTGCTTCCAAATTCCTCATCACTCCCCTTTCTCAATACAGCCTTTTGGTACACGCTGCCCTCGACTGCCAAGCATGTGGTCCTCTGCTTCACCTTGGAGTAGATGACTTATTTCTAAACATCCCTTGAGAAGCATGATTTCACCTCTTTGGCTGGGGTGCCCTGCTCCAATATTGGTGGGACATCTGTTTGCAATGTGAGTGATAGAAAACTGTAGCCTTTTTTTTTTTAACTGCTCCTTCTTGTTGGCGGCTCTTCACACTTAAACTTGGCTTCTGCTAATTTATAACAATGATGGATGCATCTTTAATCACAGGAGTGCTTTGCACGTACCTCTGGCAGCTGCCGGCTCTGATACCGTGCCCGCGCTCAGGGAGCTGCTGCCAAGGCAGAGCAGCGGCTGCTGGCCCGGCTGGTGGTGAGCACAGCCCAGGGTTCAATGCACGGCTCGTGTTTCCCAGTCTCTTTCCTTCTCGTGCTTTTATTTATTTTTTTGACTGCATTATCTTTTAATGAGGACAGTGTCGCCAAATGACAGTTCCGTCTAAGCTTTCAGCTGCACCAATAAAATACCATCTGTGGGAAATGAACAGAATCGAGGCCTTTTTGGGTGGTAAGCAGTGGTTGCAGCAGCCTTACAACCATTTTTAATAATGGACCTTTATCTGGTCAAGGAAGGAGGAAGAATCTTAATAAAGCCATTTGATGGAAGGAAAAATTTATCCAGGGCATGGGCTCAGCTTCGGTACCATTGCAGTTGGTTTGGGTTGCATGAAGGTCACATGAGAGCAGGCTGACTTTGAAGTCCTATATACCTCATCCTCGGACCCCTTTATAGGCAACAGAGCTTTCAGTTTGTTAAACATGATGCTGTAGCACAGCTGGCAGTGGAGAAGGGGGAGTACACAGCCAGCCCTGTGGCTATGGCTCGCTTCCTAAGGAGAGAAGGGGAAAGGAGCTGCTGAAATGGCCCCTGCTTCATTTTTTGAGTTATTGCCACACCTGAAGTCACAGGAAGCACCATAACTTCTCGTCACTGGAGAAGCTCATGATTATACACCCTGTTCTTCACCCCGCATTGCTATGGGCATCTCTGTGGTCCAGTGCACGTCTTCTCCCCATCCCTGGTGTGGGTCTGTAACCCACTTTTTGCTTCTCTTCCAAGCTGCTGCTCAGTCTTTGCTCTTCTCTCTGGGACCCTTTTGCTTGGCCCTTTTCAATTTAGTTTTGCTATGAGCAGAAGTTATGACCATAGCTCTGTCTTTGCACGGTGTTGGAGTTAAACTTTCCCCTTGTTTTAGAAAAACACATGGTTTTGCTTAGCACTAGCTAAGGAATTACAAGCCGTATGTCTTGAATATGTATTTGCCAAGGTAAGTAATCTCTGCTGTGAACTTGAACAATCAAAGCTCATGGTTATTTGTTTTCCTATGTATAGATTTACCATTTATTGATGTTTTCTTTTTTCTAATCAAGACATCATTGCCATGTTTAACTAGGCAGTCTGTCATCTGACGTGCAGTGGGTAGCTGGGCATACTGTGAGGCTTTTCCACCGCCCGGGGCAGCACAGCCCTCCCGCATGTCAGCAGCAGGCTGGGGCAGGATCTGGCAAGGAATCCCAATTTATTGTTTCTACCAAATCTGCTGGGAGGGGAACAGGTACAAGCAGTGTTTTACACATCCAGACGGCTCCCTGTAGTCAGCCCCCAGAAAAGGACTTACAGAAATCTTAATCCAGGCTGTTCAAAATGCCAGGGGATCCTGAAAGAAGTGACTGGGTATTTTGTATCAGCTTTTTTGAAATGTGCAGATTTGTTTGCTTAAAGAAAATAAGGGAAAGCCTGAGTTTAAAGGTGTGTATCCTATCTTGTGAGTTTCCTGAATATTTTTTGTGATTCACTTTGATTTATGTGTTAGTTATGTTCTGAGGCAAAGCTTTGCAGAAAGAGCATATCCTGGAGCCATCACGACTAGATCTTGAATCTTGTCGTTCACAGGTGGACATGTGGGTTCACAAAACTCGTGATAACTCTCAAAGGCTTCCTTACTTGCTGCCTGTCGCTTAGCCCTGCCAGCAGATTGTATAGCTTTATCTGCATCAAGGTCTGTGGGTTAGACACGCTGGATGAGGATAACTGGAAACTATTTGTGCTGTTATGATTCAAATCAACAGTTCTCCATACACCTTACGCTGAAAAATTTTAAGTGTTTTGAGCCATGACTATTAGATTTACAAAGCCTGTGCAGAAGGAGTTTCAGTTATGGAAGGAACTCCTCAGTAAAGGATGAGAAAGGGTTTACTGTAAAAAATGATTGTGTTTTGCAGAACTGCCTTGGCAGCATTGACACAGACAAGGTTTTGAGACCATTTTGTTGGCTCGTACAAGTTGCTTTTACAAATAAAAACGATTTCCCACACTGTCATTTAGAATAATTTAGAATTTGCTTCTTGCCTAGTGTCTTAACCTCAGACAGGTGCAGAGAGATCAGTGGTATCAATTTAGGCTGCAAATGGAGCATTCCAAAGTTAAGAAATGCCACTATTTCCATTATCTGCATATTTTTTGTACCAGCAAGTATGTTGGTTTCTCCATACTCCATTTTGGTGCACAGGATGATAAACAGCAGGTTTCAGGACTTGAAAAATTGGCTAAGTCTTTACAAAGAAAGAGTTTATCTGGCTCAAAGGGTTTTTTCCTTGCCAGATTTCAAAGGCTTCCTCAAAAACGACAGCAACAGAGATTCTTGGGACAGTTTTTGAGAAAATTTTAAAATGCAATTTGGGAGCTGTTATCACTTGCCTTTATAGTACAGAGAAAAAGAGATTTGAAATGTGGGTACTCTCTGATAATCTACTGACTTAAATGACCATTTGTTTTAGTCCTGGAGTTATTTGACATGCATACAGACACAGAGCACTTTCGAGATCTCTCTAGCCCCAGGGAAACATTGGGAGCTCTGCCTGCCCTGCAGCCTGGCTGGACCCAGCACCTCGCCTGGAAAACCTCAGCCTGTGCTCCTGGCACGGGTTGCACGCGTCTTGGTTTTTTTTTTTGGTCCAGAGAGCAGCAGGCAAAAAAAGCAACTGGCACAGAGCCTGGCGTAGCTGCGTGTACGAAAGCAGGGCCAGAACCCAGCAAAAGCACCTTCAGGGAGCAGAGCTGGGGGAGAGAGGTCTCTGGTCTGCCAGGAGAGAGCGAGCTGTGCTTCATTTCAGAGAGGTACACACAAAGCAATGCCACTTTTCCTGACTGCAGGCAGAACTGCCTTCAGTCTGGTAGAAGCACAGAGTACGACGCCTGTGTCCCCGTTCTCTAAAGGGAGGTTTGAAATTGGGAAGGGAAAAAGGAAGGCAAGTTTCTGGTCCCTTCTCCCCCAGGGAGGAGCTGGTGCTCCCGGGGAATGAGCAGAACGGAATGCTGCACTAACCTGCTACGCAAACCAGAACAAACAATATAAAAAACCCCACCAAGTGCCACAGAAAGAACATAGATACAGCAAAATCTCTGCTCACCGAAGCTCCCCATGCTGTGACCAGGGAGCAGGCAGGAGTCTGGCTTTCTCCCGTCTCTCCCGAGGCTTTCCGTCAGTCGGTGCGGTACTTGCCGTTTGGTTTTATTTGGGTGAGTATTTCTGAAACTACCTGGGAGGATTTATTGAGCTACGTCGATTCTGAGCATGCTCTGAGCTCTTGACCAAGGACACTATATTGAGCATTGAGGTTGCTCTGGCTCTCAGTTGAGCAGATCTCCATAAACACGCAGGGCACGGCCATCCCGGCGGCAGCTCTGCCCAGGCGCAGCGCTTGAACCTGACATTTAAAAATAGCCTAAACGGAGGCCGAGAGATGAAAAGAGCCCACAGCATGTCCACCAAACACAAACCCTTTAATGAAGCCGAGGGACTGGGGCTGGACCAACAACTTTGTGAGCGGAGGGAGATCTAGTAGCCAGTGTCACTATGAATAGACTGCTTGTAAAAAGGCTTACGTGCAATTTGCACAAGCTGGGAGACTGCTCAAGGAAAAACAACGTTCAATGAAATCTTTTAAAAAGCTCTGCTTTTTCAGTCCACGTTTAACATTTAAACTGCTCTGAATTTGATACCTCCAGATTCAAACTCGTTCCATTACAGAAGCACACAGAAGGGGGGAGAGAAAAACTCGTTTGGCTTGATTTTCAGGTAAACTTAGACTTCTTCATGAGCTTTTTTCCTGGCTCTCTATATTAGTGGAAAGCAGATAATTCAACTTATTCTTACAGCCTCTCAACAGTATCAGTGTTTTGGGTAACAGCAGTTCTGTGGGTAACTTGGAGAATCAATCCCATTTTCTATGCATTGAAGAAGTAGCCACCTCTGTCATACAGAAACCTGTGTTTGTGATTCAGAATGGGATATTCTGCAGAGAAAAAAGTTCGTAGAAAAGCTGCAGGGGAGTTCCCACCCACGGGGTTTTGGGCTGTTTTACCCACCCACCCACCAGCAGCCCCCTCCCATAGCTGAGCATGGCAATAGAATAGAATAGAATAGAATATTTCATTTGGAAGGGACCTACAACAACCATCTAGTCCAACTGCCTGAGAGGAGCCACCACTCCTGTGTTTAGCTCTGCTAGGACGGTGCAAAGCTTCGGTGTTTCAAGGGGATTCCTTGAGGAGGCTTTAATGACAGGCAATCTGTTAGTTTAGTAAGATGATGTCTACGTTTTCCAGTGGACCCAATTATACTGCTGGATGTAAGGCTGAGCTACCGCATTACCGTGAACCTAATGTTAAGTTGAGAGATTTTTTCTCTAAAACCAAGCAAATTGGGCTTCTAGAAAAGGTATCTGAGACTGGTGCCAAGTGCGAGCAGGTATAAATACTAAGAGGTGCAGCCTGAGCAAGAGCATGAGATCCAAAGCCATAAACTTGGAGGAAGCTCAGCTTTGTGTTTTATGGCTCCAAAATGACTGCAAAACAGTATAAACATGCCCTGGTTGACTTTAACTCTTTGGGGAACTGCAGCCATCTACCATGGCAGCACGGAGCTCCATGCAGCCACCGAGCCTGCCTGAGCAGGGGAAAACATCAGAGACATTTGACACAGTGCTTAAATCCAACACTTTCTGGATGCAGCTTTGCCCCTAGGTAACTCAGACTCTTGGGCTCATCTCTAACATGCAGTTTTTCCAGCTGTTCAAAAAACCCCCCAAATCACCAAACGATAAAACCCATTATTTTTTCTCCTGTTCAGTATTAGAGAAACTCAGCTGAGAAGTTCCCACAGCCTTTCTCTTGTTGCCATTGCTGATTAACTCCTCAGCCCTGGAGGCAGCAAGTGTCATCTTCCTTAGAGGATTGAGCCAGATATTCCTCTTCTTCAAATCTGCTTATTCCCTCAAATGAAGCATCCAGCATGGCTGACATTAAGTTTTTAGGATGCTATTCTTGCTGCTTTCTCTGTGACCCTGCGCACACCTACTGTCACGCAGTAAAGTCTGTGTTCCTCCTGCCTCTAATGAGATAAAATAAGTAACCTGATATTTTGTGTTCCTCTGCCTGATTGCCTCCCTCAGAAATAAGGCAGAATCAGCAGTGTCAGGGTCCTTTCAGTTGTGTGTTTGGATTTTGAGTGGCTGATTACCTTAAATCAGTACTTAGGATGGTCAAAGGGAGGTTGCGAGTGCTTCGGAGACCTGATTTTCAGAATGCGGGTCCTCAGCACCTGAAGGTCAGCTCTTTTCTCAGAGTGGGTGCCCCAAAACATGATGAACCTTTTAAACATCTCCATGAGTGTTTGTGGGGTGTCTTCCTCGCGGATTTGTGTGCATTTGCATGTTTGCATTTGGAAACATGGCCTTGCATTAGAAACATATACTCCAGATACACCTACTTTTACTGCTGTGATGGGGGGTCCTGGATGTATCAGCGTATATTACACGGCAGCGCTGTGCAGAGACTTGAGCTACTGCTGAAGAGGCAGCTCACCGTGTGCTAATTAACTCTGCCGAGAAATGAAGCCTGCCAGCCAGGGAGGACCGGCCTGCTGACAGCCCTGCACTGTTCCTAGGACTGAGGGACTTTGTTCAGCTCAGGTGTCCCTGCACGAAGCGCAGCGGGCTGAGTTGCTGGGAGCTGCCGGCACCGTTCGAACTTGCACGGAAACCCAGGTCACGTAGTGCAAATCGGTTCACTCCCGCAGACCGCTGGCAGACGCCCCAACTCCCAGAGTTTGCTGGATGTTACCATGGAGAAAGCATTAGCTATTTCTCTTTTGCCTCTTGTTGCTTTTACAGCAGCGGTGCTGAGGGCAGGGAGCAAAAACTGTAGGCAGCCACTCTGAATGCACAGGAGAGAGAATAGTCTTACTTGTACTGCCTGTCCTCAACCATCTGAGGTACGAGCATTTGTCAGCCAGCTACAGCCCACAGGTGCATTTGTAAAAATAAGTTCCCCGTGATAACTCCAGCCTCACTTCCCAGCTAAATGGTGAACGTGCCCAGTTGTCCCAGCTCTGCAACGAGCAGCGTAGAGCCTGTGAATGGATAGCTATTGGGCATGCAGCCATCCCGCTGAGAGGGGCACTGGATGTAATGCTAACTGCCTTGCATTCGATAAACTGTTGTTGCCTGAGAAAAAGTCAGATCGGGCCCACAATGTCATGTCGGTGCTCAAATAAAATTCCACATTGCTGGGGCCAGGGGGAAGGGAGAGGGGAGATGCTACCCACTCTTTCTCGCAAGCGTGGAAATTTCAGCTGCTACAACAGGCAGGTGAAATGAATGTGTAATCCTCCCTGGATTTTTTTTTTTTTGTGGAGTTTTGCATTTTATTTCACTCCTTAGACAAGGTCAAGCAGGAGTTTCGTTAAGGAAGGGCTGAAGCCAGGTGTAACTGAGGCACCGATGGAGCATCACTAAGCCTAACACCACAGGGACCGGGATTCGCCCCGGTCTGAGATGGGCTTGGGCAGGTGCAGCTCTGCAAACACGTGGGGTAATTTGGGAATGACTGAGCCAGGAGGTGATGGGATCGTGGGGGGACAGCACTTCCCTGACCTCGCTCCAACGAAAATCCAAGCCCATGGAGTAGGGGCTTAAATCAGAAGTTCTGATAATTCATTTCCCTTTTTAAAAATTGTTTAAATTAGCTGTGTGATTTAAGATTGCTAATACAAAACAAAACTGACCAATTTTGGAGTGGGAGGGCAGTATTTGGTTTCTGAGCAGCCAGCACCCTCTCGTGCTAAGGCTTCCTGAACAGGCCGCCAAAACGCCCAGGCAGTTTGGAAAACTAGAGCAGCAGAACGCTGAGTGCTGGCTGGGAGGGAACGGGCAGTGCTGCAGAGCTGAGAGCAGCTCTTTGGTACTCAGCTATGAGCCTCTTTTGATAGAGATCTTATTTCTAGCTGCTGTTTACATGCAAACTTGAAGTAGGAAGAGAGGGATGAGGCAGAGCAGGGCCAATTTGTCAGAAGATGAGAGAATTATGAGGTTTTTTCCTAGTAACAGTTTCATGCTTCCATTCCAGCTCACAGTGGTGCAGACCTTTGAAACCAGCTAATTAAAAGTACAGCTTGCTTAAGTGGGTGTGTTTTGCCTGCGTTCAGAGCTGTGCCTATTTACATCCATGGCAAAGCTGGCCCTAGAGATTTGCAGCGGCGTGCACACGAGCAGGATACAGCCCTTGCTGCTTTATCCCAAGCCGAGGAGCTCTTGCCGCTCTGTCAGCAGCTGCCTGCTCTACTGGGTTTTTATGAAGTGCTGTTTCAGCTGCGGTTGGGGCTCACCTGCGCTTTATAAATACCCGTTCTCTGCCAGTGCAGGGCTTGGGCTCTGAGTCAGCAAAACATTTCAGCACGTGCTCAATCATACCCCAGCCCATTACAGAAGTTAAGGATCTGCTTATTTTTAAGCTTGCACTTACATATATTTGGGGGGGGGGCTTAAGTGGTATTGCCAAGTGATGGCCAAACCTGGGTGCCAGTAACGGTGGCTCTCGCTGCCTACCTGGAGCTCCAGGTGAGTCCTGCCCAAGCTACCTTCTGCTCTAATGCTTTTAAAGAATGAAAAATTGTCCAAAACTGTAAATATGGGAATAAACATTCCCACAAGTCATCTGCTGTTAATTTACAGTTGAATCAATTCATTTTAATCCAAAAACAGCAGAGCAGTTTTCAGTCTCTGAAGACCATTGAATATTATACTTGATATCATAAGCAAAAGGATTGCAGGGCATGTCTTTCCCCCAACTGTTTTATTTCACCAAAAGCATTTAGTGCTTTGCCAAATTCTGTCTCTCAGGGTCACTGCAAATGTGTTCTCCTTCTGCTTTTCATATAATACTGAAAAGTGAGCTGTGGTTGTGTAATTCGTTAACTATTCTTGCAATTTTACCTTGGAGGCTTCTCTTTTTTAATGCATATATATAGCTTGCTCTCACAGACTTATCTCCCCCTAAAAAAGTAAGTACACGAGCAACCTGTGCAGTGCTGCCACAGCAGATTGTTACCTGAAATAATGGGAATTATTTCTCTCGGAAGCCAGAGCAAACAAACAGCCAGATTCTTTGATGTCTTGATTTGAAGACGCTGCTCATGGCAAGTGGTCAGCCTCCCAGCTGTCACCATGGTCAGCTTTAAATATGAAACCTTTTTTCCAGATCACCTTCGATATGTTGCTTCCTATCTGCAATATCTGGTACTCCAGGTGATCATTTCTCTGTCTGTCAATAATGGGAACTAGTTGCTTAACAGCAGAGGAGAAGGTACAGACAAAGCGAGCGGGCTTACCCAAATCGCTCTTGCACTGGAAGTTATTCAGTTGTCAGACAGTGATTCCTCCCTCTTGGTGCCCATCCAACCCACCGTAACAGATGGCCCCAGGCAGCGTGTCCCTTTGTTTGATTTTAGCGTCTCTTTGACGAGCATTTTTGCTCATGGGCTCTAGTACATGTCCAGGACAGCGGTAGGGGGCTGCACTCAGGCTGACGGGTTTTGAAGGCTGTGCAGTGAGAGGTGTAGCCATACACCGGGTGAAATCCCAGTGCATCTCCCTGCTGAGCTGGCAGGGACCGAGTCTGTGCCCTGCTCCCCGAGGAGTGCTCCCGATGCACGGGGCTGCTCCAATCCCCCAGAAAAAAGGTCTCAGGCATTGCTCGACTCCACTCACACAAGTTAGACTGCACAAGGCATGCTTCACGTTAAAATTATATCACAAAAGAGCAAATGGACATTGCCTGATTTATGTCTTCATTTACCTTTTTTTTTTGCCTAAAGTTGAGGAAAGACCTTGGTAGGAAACAGTAATGTTATGCAGCTGGCTATGAGCACTGCTAGGTTCAGTGTCTTTTGCCGCGTTTGATTCCTTGCAGCTGCTCAGGGTTGGTCAATTATCTCCTTAAAAGAGGAATTTCTATTTTTACAGGATGACTAGAAGGCTGATGGAAACATGCAAGAGAGCAGAAACCCAAATATTTAGGCAGACCTGTAAAGTGCTTCCCATAGCCAACACCGCAGCTGCAGCTAACGCCAAACGCTTTCTGCTTTCTGGGTGATACATTTTTCTTAAGGGATAAGTTGCTGGAACAGCTTGAAATGAGCATCACCTTGCACTTGCACAGCCTCAGTCACACCTCGGTATGGTGCTGCACTGAAAAACAGCAACGGTGCACTTTTGCTTCACAGAATTGTTTCCGGTCGGTTGTTATTGTCCTGGTGTCGGGTGAAGTCTTACTCTGCATTACTGCTGCCTTGGTCCCTGCTGTAATGAAGGATGCTCCAGACCATGCCGCAGTGGCTGTCCTTAAAGGCATGGGCAGAGCTGTGCCAGAGCGCAACAGGTTTGGGACAAGGGACAACTTTCTGGGTGCGGAAAACTCACATAGCTTGGGTGGCTGTAGGTCTCGCCCTGGCTTGCTTTATTCCATGAATGTACTCCAGGGCTGGGGAGGGTTTCATGCAGCCTTTGCCAGCGCATGGATGTGGCGAGTGGCGTGGGGCCTAAGCACGTGACAGCACAGCTCATGCACTCGGGATTTAAAAAATATCTATACTGTTGTTGCTGAAAAGTATGAAACGAAGTCTAGTCTCACTTGATCTTTCCCTTCCTTTTAGCCTTTTTAACTAATAATGGGCACATGTAAGTGATTAACACGACCTCGTGCGACCGTTTCTTGTTGTTTGTGCAATCCTCAACATGTGCTTTATCTTCCAAGTGCGAGGTGGACGTGTTTGGCATTTCGTACGCGAGGGGCTTTGCCAGCCCGGTGGGACGGCGCTCAGCCGCGCCGTTGTCATGCCACCGCAGCTGCGGCGATAGCTGCCGGCTCCTCCCCGCGCTCTCCCCGGACCTCTGGAGCATTACACTGGGCTCACTGTTGGAGGGGATCACTTATTTTATGCTGGTAATAAATGCTTTTTTAATTTGTGGCCTTCATATTCAAGATAAGCTAGTTCTTTGCCTGTGGTATACAGATACAGTCTTTGCTTCGCTTCTCCTTCATTAACAGCAATGCCTGACAGCTGCCGGGGTGGGTTTTATCTTCAGCATGCTCTTTTGATCCCTCGTGTCCCTGCCATCCATCAGCAAGTCAGGGTGGATCCATGTCAGATGCCAAAACTGAGGATAGAGGGGAAAATCAATTAAAATCTTAGAAAAACTTTCCATATCCCTAAAGAAATCTTGTTTTCTTTAAGAAACATGTAATAGAAAGTTGGATCTAGGTTCCACATTCTGTCCAGCTGGCAACCAGTTCACAAAGTCATCCAAAAAATTGTTTTGAAACCATGTTACTGACAATACTAACCATTTAACACACCAAGTGAGTTAAAAAATAATGCAAATACTGGAGAAAATAAATGCATAGGATGTATACATTTTGTGAAGATTAAGGGAAATTAAGATTGAAAATATCTTAAGTATAAAGATGGTGCAAAATGCTGCCAGGTGCTCAGGTGAATTTCACCCAGATTTCTAGTCTTGAATCTCAAAGAAAAGGGGCTGTATTGCACTTGCCATGGGCAGCCTTGGTGTGAACAGGAGCTCAGGTGCATGTGCCTAATTCCTCCTGTCTCTGGGCAGGTTGCACAAAACTGAACAAACCTGAGCTTTGTGACATGGCCAGTTCCAGAGGCCGTGAATGAGGTGCCCGCTGCTTGGCTGACTCTTACCTTGATTACTTTCTACCTACCTTTTCCCTTGATATGTCTTTTTGATCAAACTTAACACAAAACGCTTCTGTCTGTTAAGGCACGCTGTGGCTCAGCAGAGGCCCTGCGAAGTCTGGTGGCATTGCTGGATCTCCTTGGACTTGTTTGCATAACTTTCTACGTGCTCTTTAGATTTGGAGTGTTTGTTTTCATAATACTTTGAAGTGTTGACCCATGACGTGGTTTCCTACAGCCTCCTAAGAGGTACAAGATAATAAAATATGTTTTTACTTTTAGGGTTTTCTTTTTTTCCCCAAAAAGACTGTTTTCAGGAAAAAAACCTACAAGGTTTATGCTGTATCTGGGAGGAAGGTTGGTTCTAGGTCTATAAAAATAAGCATGGATGCATGCCTGAGCAGTGCTACAGTAGCAGCATGGATAACATAGGTCCTGCTGGAGCAGGCAGCTCCTGCAAATGGAGCAGAAATGTGATATTATGCAAGGGCATTTAGTGGAAAATGTACCATAACTGAAATGATTTGGTTTATCTTTCTTTGTGACTTGTGGCTGGAAGTCTGGAAGCTTTTTGGCATTTCCCAAATCCCTCTGTTAACCTATGGGAAAAGCAACACTGAGCGACTGGGAGGTGGGGAAGATCCACTAAATGTGAAAAGCCAAGGTCAAAACTATACACATAGACTGAAGCAAACAGTCTTGTGCTGGCAAAACCAAGATGGTTGTGGTTTCCTTTCTAATTTCTGTACTCCTGGGATGTGAGCAAGCAGCTGACAGTCTGTAGTCTATAAAAAGGCAGATAAGCACTAGCAGAGGTTAAAGCACAGAGGACCCCAACATATTTATCTGACCTTGAGTACCATGGGTCATCATGTCTGTCCTCTTAACCTGGTCTGAGATTTCCAAGTTGGAGACACCCACATTTCTTTGCAGTTTGACCCAAAGCACATCTGCATGCTGCTTCCCCAGGGCTGTCATGTGGGTTCTCTCTCCAGGGCTACACCTGCTAAGAAATACAAGGAAATCTGGCAGGCCCCATAATATGGGAAAAAGAAGTCACACAGCTTCGCAGCATTAGAGAGGACTACACGTTAAGTAGCCAGCTACACTGGTCTGTAAGGACAAATAGGATCTCCCCACCAAAAAGCTCCTCTTCCTGTCTGTTGGACCACAAAAACCATGCTGAAGGAACACAGAGCAACACCTGGTGCTCCAGGGGTTGTTTTTCAGGTTGCTAGAAGAGGCTGTGCACTCGCAGCCCAGAAGGCCAATCGCACCCTGGGCTGCATCAAGAGAAGTGTGGCCAGCAGGTCAAGGGACGTGATTCTCCCCCTCTGCTCCGCTCTCATGAGACCCTACCCAGAGTACTGCGTTCAGTTCTGGGGCCCCCAGCGTAAGAAAGACATGGACCTGTTGGAGCGGGTCCAGAGGAGGGCCATGAAGATGATCAGGGGGCTGGAGCACCTCTCCCTTGAAGACAGGCTGGGAGAGTTGGGGTTGTTCACCTGGAGAAGAGAAGGGTCCAGGGAGATCTTACAGCAGCCTGCCAGTACCTAAAGGGGACCTACAGGAAAGATGGGGAGGGACTCTTTATCAGGGAGTGTAGTGCTAGGATGAGGGGTAACGGTTTTAAACTGAAGGAGGGTAGATTTAGATTAGCTGATAAGGAAGCAGTTGTTTACGGTGAGGGTGGTGAGGCACTGGCACAGGTTGCCCAGAGAAGTTGTGGCTGCCCCATCCCTGGCAGTGTCCAAGGCCAGGCTGGATGGGGCTTGGAGCAACCTGGTCTGGTGGAAGGTGTCCCTGCCCATGGCAGGAGGGTTGGAGCTGGATGACCTTTAAGGTCCCTTCCAACCCAAACCGTTCTGTGATTCTATAATTCTCTGAAAGTAACAGTTTTAACACATAGGCAAAATATCACAGCAGCATGGAGGTCACTACACACATATTAAATTAAAATCTTTGTGCAAAATAAGCCTTAAAATGTGCTGAAGTTGCACTTGTATTTAGAAACAATAATAAGCGGCAAAGAGATGCACACTGAAAATACAAAGTAGAAGCAGTTGTAGTTTAATGGCAGGAAGGCACGGTGATGGGGAAAGCACCAGCCTGAACCATCTGTGCCCGAAGCCCAGAGAACAGGGACCCCAGAGTGACATGAGCCCCCTTCTCCCACCTCCATCCCCACCAAGGTGACCCTGTGGTGCCCAGTTTAACTGGCCCAGGAAGTGGATTTCTGCTCTTCTTAGCCAAATATACCCCCTCTACGGCATGGTCATGGGTGAGAAACCACAAAGGATGAATGAGACTCAGTATGTGCATATATTCCCCTAACACCCTGCTCAGGTCCTGCAATGCTGGTGGTCCCCAAGGGCACATTGTCAATGGCAGAGAGCTCTGATCTCGTCCTTTGGGCTTCTCCACGTGACCTGCCCTCACCAAAAGGTGCAGAAGCTGATGCCTTTGGTATACTCACTTGGGAGCTTTGCCTTGAGCGGTCTTGTCTAAGGCAAATCCATTGTTCATTTACTCTGCCAGCTGGACCTGCCATAAATGCAATGAGCCAAAAATATCCTTTTCATAAATTAAAAAAATTTCCACTTAAGCATCAGTGTAAAGTCTGGTCACTCTCCTTGCTCTGAGCAACTGTTTGACTCTGGAATGAAGTGATCAGGTATTCTGGAAATTAAATTAATTTCCAAATACATGCAGGGTCACAGAGTAATTCTAAGTCAAGGAGTTAAACTTGTTTCCTTTTCCTTTGTATTTAAGCTCATTTTGATTGTGTACAGAGCATATCTGAGATAAACTTTGCAGTAAACACACATTAGTACCAGATTCTGCAAGGAAACATATTTCTGTCTTTTTTTTTTTTTTTTTTCCCCTTAAACTAGGGCTTTAAATGGATCCTTCTATAATTCTCAAGGTCATTGTTAAATATTTTAAATAGTTGGTCAAATGCCAAACTACTTTCATTGCCTGAATTTCTCTCCTTGGAGAATTACTGCAGACAATGAAATGTGGCATCTTCAACATTTGTGTCAAAGAGAAACCTGCCATGACAAGCAGTTTTGTAACTCAGGAACTTGACTAAAGTTTTATATTGTATTGAGTAGGACAAAGAGTCTCACGCTGTATTTAATCACCAGATCTCTGCGGCATCCTGTACTGCAATTATTATAGCTTTTATTTATTGGGGAAAAAGAGATCTCATTTCTGCATTTTGTATTAAATTTGGGCTGAAACCATCTGCTCTCCTTAGAAGTACCTGGATGAAGCAATTGCATGCAGTGGCAAGGCTTGATTGCCCCTTGTGTTTTCAGTGTTAGAGCATGCTCTGGGACTGGGGAAAGCAAAATGGCCAAATCGAAAGGAAAGTGAATTTTTCCTTTCTTCAGTTCCCAAGCACGGTGTATCAATTCGCAGTGAAAGCCTATTCAAGACAGTGGGAGAACGCCTCGGTAGTTTGGGTCAAGCCTTGATCTACAGTGGAATACGTGAGCAAGCCTCGATCTTGCCATACAGCTTGGTTTTCTGCTTTCTCAATTTTATACTGGAAAAAAACCTAATTAAGGTCTTTCTGTGATACACTTTTCACCATCCCTTTCCTTATGGAAGGAGTTGAGGGGACTTAAATGAGGCTGACAGATATGCAGCAGTGACAGATATGCAGCAGTGAAAGAGCTTGTACCAGTCAGATACCATAGCTATGCTGTACATGGAGATTGACCAAAAATGTTCAAATGACTAATATGTTGTTTGCCTGATCATGAACTCTTATTTGCTCAGAGGAAGAAGTAAGCAGAATTTGCTGAAATTGGATTATGAACAGATTAGGCATTTGTCTTCCTTTTGTGAGAACAAGCAAGCATTATTAGGCAGAAAACAGATGAACCTGTACTTGACCGAGTGAAACACATTAATTTTTATTTCCTTCAAAGCCCTAACTTTGATTTCTGCACTTGACTGAGACTGATACTCCAAAGTCTCTGGAAAGAATTGGGCATTTATCCCTGTTACAAATCTGCGGGCTGGGCTGGTATTCATTTCCCTTAGCTTACCCATAAACGTCTGGCTGGGGTTTAGTGGGTAACGTGCCCCGTGCTAATCGGCCGTTGGCCGCGGTTAATGCGTGCTGGCGTGGAAGCTCCGGCTCACCGCTGCAGCAGGGAAGGAAGGACACGTACCGGTGGCCTTGCAGCAGGACACGGTGTGGTTCTGATATCTGCGGCGGACGTGCACCATGACCACCAGAGTGGCCTCTGACAGTGGGAATGAAAAGGCTGCTTGGAGATGTCTGTCCGTAATTTAATTAGTGACAGCAATGATCTTGAAGGATTTCATGAAAAAGATTATGAAAGGCATTTTACTTTGCGGAGGAAACAAAGAACTTTTATTTTGCCACTAGTTAATCCTTACCACCCCCACCCGTTGTTTTTTTCCCCATTTAAGGGAAGGAGAGAGTAGAAGTTGTGACTAATTTCTTCTTTCATTTCCTTGCTCTTAATGAAAATTTAGGTAGACCATAATTCAAGTAAGCACATCCCATGGAGTGAGGGGAGAAGAGTCCTTCTGGCAAAGTAGGGCAACTTAGAAATTTGTGTGTGATCGCTCTCAGTTCAGCCATTTCTGAAACTGCATAGTCCATGGGCAGTATGGAAACAGCCCACACACGAGGGTGTTTAGCTGCGGCAGAACAAAAATGCGCCTATTTGTTTCGGCACTGAAGGCAAGTGGGAAGTGTTGCCCTTTGCTTTGCAGATGCTCCTTCAGTATCTTGAAAATTATTTTTAAAGCTGGAAATTAAGATTCTTTGGAGAAAAAGATAGTAGGGTCTTAATACAGTCTTAACCTTTTTAACCTCACAGCTTTAGCTGTTCCAAATGCATTTACTTGATGAGTTTATATGTGACCGTGTTTGTCTGGAGGCTGCATATTTTGGCTCCCTAGATATTATCTTACAGTGAGGATCAACATTTCTAAGAATGTATTTCTACAACCAGTAAATAATGCAGAGGAGACAGTGAGGTTCACAAGATTTATCAGATGGTTGCATGGAGCCATCACCCAGCCCTTGAGGAGGCTGGAACGATGTCTTTTTGGTGCTCTCTGCAGTTTTTGGGGTATTGGCATGGCTACAAACTGGCACAGCTTTAGCAGGGAGACAAGAGGTGGTGTCTGCAAACCTGGCTAGCTAAAAACCTGGCTGCTATAAACAGTAATGCAGAGATGGCGTTCGAGAAGCATATCGCTAGGGTTGTTATTTCTTTATGATCTCTTTTCTGGCCTACTCAATATTTGTTTTACACAGCTGCCTCCAACATCTGCTTTTCATCTCTGCTCTTTATCCATGGAGGTATTCAAAAATGCCTTTCTTCTTTCAGCTGCTTTATGTGTCTCTTGTCTTGTCAATGAAATGTGCAGCTAATTGAATTAAAAAATCATTCTAAAATAGGCTATTGCATATTATACACACAAATAATTAAAGAAGTAATGTCAACTGCCTTCCACATAAAGGAAGACGGGAAAAAATAGCAAGATGTGCCTGAAATTTCTCAGGAATCTGAAAGTAGGCTGAGCCCATTCTGGAGTTTCAAGTTGAGATCTTTTCCCACCTTTCTACCTGGTGGCTTTTAAGCTGCTTTCTCAGCCTCCAACCTCTCCCTTCTTCACTTGGGGCAATTAGAGCCCAAGCTGTGGTTCAGCCTTTTAGCCCAGGATCCCTCTCCAGAGCATCGGGCTTCCCTGGGTGAGCTGTTTCTTCTGGTTAAGCATCTAGCCCTAATGTCAGAAATAGCTGATTCTTTGGCTTTTGTTGTCAGTTGGCATGAAAACGTTGCTGAGCAGCACCACCGCCCTGCGACAGCAGGTCTTGGCAGCTCTGCTTCACCCAGCTGTGATTAGGAGGTCTGCATGTGGGGGGGGGGCTGTGTTTAAGTGGCTATTCCATACCAGTTTCAGCCTGCAACCGTCTTCCCTTCTCTCCTCCTCCCCAATAAATGCGGGGTGTTGCTTTTGGATAAAGGAGGCCACAGGACTGAGGCATTTCTCAAAAAGCAAATAGAACTTTTGACCTCAGCAAGGAGCAGAGTTTTGCCTGGACTGAAGGTCAGCAGCATCATGAGCTGTACGGGCTAGAGACACTGATGCCTCCTCCGTCTGATACTCACTCACTACAGCCTCCTTGGAGAAAAGCCCTTTTTCTTCTCAGAAAATCCCTCTCCTTTTGATGTTTTTCCCATTCTTTGTTATTTATCCCCTTGGACAAAGCTTGCCCTTTGAATAACATCCTTTCAAGCTACAGTATCTCTGTATTTCTGTGGCTGAGCTTCTCTTCCATCTTGAATCAGCCATGGAACAGGCAAATCTGCATTTTCTCACGTAGATGATCAACAGTAAGGGTAGCCACTAAGCCCTACGACTGACTTTTATTAGGCAGAAAGCACTCCCACGCTCAGGTGGGGTAGTCTGAAACATAAGGGACCCTTCCAGCCTGGAGGGCAAATGAGGTTTGCATCCCCCCCTCCTTGTCACCTTCCTCTGAGCTACCTGGGCAAATGGCACATCATACGGAAAGCAGATTGGAAAAAAAGCTGCCAGGTCGTGGCTCTTTTGGACGTCTAAAAGGTGTAGGGGGTTTCAAGGAGAGAAACATGGAGCAGAATTGGGGGCAGGTGGGATCAGGATCTGCAAGCCTCAGAGGACCCAAAACCAGCCCTGCAGCGGAGCAGCACTGAGGTTGGTGTCCGCCTGGATTCACATCCACCGTTTTTCTTTCATAGGCAAAGGAAAATCTGATGTGTTTATGCATGTTCATAGATCTGAAAATGTAAACTATGGTAAAGTAGCTGCTTATAGTGCAACCTCTTAACATAAGCGGTTTTTTTCTGTTCTGGGGTGAATTCCAGCAAACTGTGCTGCTGTGTTTACAAGGAAAATGCCTGTTTTCTGTGTTCTCAAGGCCACAGCATGTCTCATTAAAAATCCTCTTTGGGAAAAGCAGGCTAGTTAGCATTGCTCACCCCAGTAACATTGCAGTGAATAAATATTCTTACTCTGCTATTGGGAAAAAAAAAAAAAAAAGAAATTAACTAAAATCAGATTGAAATAATCGTTTGCTACCTCCTCTGGTTATGCATGTGTTCCAAGTTTTAAAACATTGAGGTGCTTAGTTACTCTACCCAAAATCAGCCCCAGGGCTCGGAGCAGGCAGCAGGGTGAGTGCCCCTTGCAGCCAAAGCCCCAGGTAATCATTTCTGAATGCCAGGAAGGATTTAGCCCGCTCTGGGGATTCCCTGTGCAGGCTGGCAACCAGACAGACAAACAGTCCTTCTAGAAGGATGCTGGCTCCCCACCGTGGCAACAAGCACGATTTTAGCCGGCGAGCGTGTCGGCAGAGGCACGCCAGCCGCCGCTGAGGTTGGAGCAGAATGGAAAGGTGATGGATGGCCGGTGGGCCAGCACCCCCAGCCCCCTGAGAGCTCCATCCTTCAGCAGGTGCTATTACAGGAGCTGTTTCAGCAAAGGGCCGGGGTAAATTACAATTCCTGTAAATGACAGGCAGGGTCCCACACTTCCCAATGGTCACCGGGCTCTGTAAACAGACTTCTGTGCGCCTGGCGACAGATCAGAGCCATGCTAATCAGTCTGTCCAGCTCTGCAGCAAAGCTCCACAGCATACTCAAAGAAAAGCCAAAAACAATATGTTTATGGAATCAAAACATCGCAAATACACTTTATTTACACTGCTGACACTGAAAGGAGAAACAGATGCTTCTGGTTTGGGTGCCTGTCTAGCCTAATTTCAGGAAAACATGGAGATCAGAGGGAGGAAAAAAAAAGGAATCAAAATGTTCAGTCTGTCACATCTCCAGTTTTAAATATTATAAATCATTTGTGTGCTGCTACAACAAACAGAGATGGGCTCAGCTTTGCCAAACGCTGGGCGGTGTCCCTCCGTGGATTGATGCCGTGGGTAAAATTGACAGTAAACACCAATCCTGTGAAATAGCCACATGGGCACTGTTGCAGCGGCAACTTTGCATGCCCTCTGACAACGCGGCGTTATCTGGAGAGCGGGAATAATCCCAGCCCAGGCCCAGCAAGCCAGGCAGTTTGTAAGCTGCCAAAAGGCTATCGCTGCAGTTTAGCAACGTCCAGCGAAGGAGCGTGTGTGGGAGCTGAGTGGCAACTCGAGCAGCCCCGAGCCTGCTCCTAGCAGCATGAAGGCTGCAACTGGGAGAGTGCCGGGAGATGCAAAAGCGTTATACACAGCTCAGATGGGCCCTTGGCACAGGGGCTTTATTTAGATAGTTGTCTTTATTGCCATAAAAGGTAAAATTAAAACACGAAGCAACACATTAAGCAGTGCTGCTGACATGCTGACTGTCTGACTGAGCAGTGCCTGGAAAGACAGTGTCTGAAAAAAGGACCAGGGCAAGAGCCAGCCTCTTCATAGCCCTGTCACTTTTTAGAATAGACAACTGGCAGGATTTATATCATGAAAGACATGCCATTAAAAATTCTCCCCAGAGGGCTGACGGGGTTAGAGTGCCTGTGTCTCGCAGGCACATCCCTGCTGAGTGGCACCAGCACCCTCCCGCATTGGACCGGCCTCGGCCTCAGCTCGGATGCTCTCACGTCTGCGGTGGGTCAGTCCTGCACAGCTCTGGGCAGCACTTCCCTGTCTTTGCTTCCTGATAAGCTGCAGTGAGGATCTGAAACATTTGCCATGGACTCAAACATTGTATTATTTCATATGCGCTATTTATTGTTTTACTATGCATTCTGCCACCACGTGAAATTTGACAGGAGTGAGTACACGGTGTCCCATCTTTGTGAATTATCCCAAAGCTCTGAGTTAAGTCTTAATTACATCTCATTCCTCTCAGCCAAATACGTGGACAAGGCAAACAAATAATGTATTATAAAGCTGTCCCGCTTTCTGTCTGGGATGAAAATATGTTTTCATTGCCATCTGGATAGGGATAGGAGCCTGGGTCACGCTGAGCCACTGGGTCTTGGGGTGGCCAAACTGCTTTCTCTTCTAAGAGGCGGGACCCTCAGCACAGCTGAGCTGTGTCACAGCCTCCCTGCCCTGGAGGGCGCAGGCGCTGCGAGGGGGTGAAGGTTGTTTGGGCAGAGCTGTGCCTGGACCTGCCGCTAAATCTGCCCCTGCCTCCCAGAGCAAGCCTCGAAGATGTGTCAGGAAGGGCTCTTTCATCAGCATCATTTATATGTTGTGGCATGATCGCCATTGACCGAAATGGGTGAGACGCAGGACCTCTTCCTGGGGTTTCCTGGGCTTGTCACCAGCCCCGGGGCTAACCCTGGACTGCAAAGGAAAGTAAAGCTAGAGAAGTTATCGGGAGATGGTAAGATATTTCTCCCATCAGTTCTTGTGTTTCGGGGCTTGGGGGTTTGCTTGGAGGTCATTTAAGCTGTGGTAGGGTGGCTCGGCGCATGGCGGCGTTGCAAGCTTCTTGCGGAGGGTATGCTGGGGTACGGGGTCCCCGAAGAGCTGCTTTTTGGCATGTTTGTTTGTTCAGACCTTCCAGTAAGTTCTGGCTAGTTATTCATTATCAGAGTGTAGCTAAAAATAAATACGTGAAGGAAGAGAGAATTTTCCTTTTGTCTAGATGAAATCATCTATGTTTCCTAGTGAAAAGGATTCTTAATGAGGGAATTGGCTGAACCTTGTACGTCATGATTAACATGGAGGGAGTTTACACCCATTCACCAGCTTATGTCTTCAGGGAACAAGTGGACATGCCTGCAGGGCTTACACCTGCTGAGGCACTGTAGCACTGGGAAGCACATAGTCCCCTGGGAGAAAGCCATGATCGGGTCATCCGTGAATCCGCAGAGCCGGCTGGACGTTGAAAGCGTTGCTCACTAAACCCCTAACAGGGACAGCAATGCCTGGGCTCCCTCTCTGACCGTCCACGCTGGCACCAGCCTCAAACGGGTAGCTGCTTCGTTGCATGGCTGAACCTGCACCAAGCAGGATTGAAACACAAACACGAATAGTGCTAAAGATGAAACAAATCCCAAAATGCCAGGAATTAAGTCAGCCGTTGTATGAGGTGAGAAGCTGTCACCTCCATGCAGTGTGGTGGCTGGAGGGGACCGGTGCTGGCAGCAGTGAGCAGAGCTCACCCCTGCTCTGCTCCGATGGGTTACGGTCCTTCCTCGTGCCTGTTGCATCCTCACAGCCTTGTGTGCCTGAATGCACCGCTCGGCTCTCTGGGTACAGCCTCCTGGTGCCACATCTGTAGCTGCAATCTGATTTTCCCCTAATTATATTGTAAGATATATGTCCAGGACGTCAGGAGTGCTGGGTCGTGCAGCTGCAATTGAGCACTTTTTCTTGCAAACGTCAAGCCGTGGGGTGACTTCCAAGTCACAGTGTCATCTGATACCCTGGTAAGCTTCTGTTAAATTGAAAACAGTATGTCACCAAG
Organism: Aquila chrysaetos chrysaetos; assembly: GCF_900496995.4. NCBI lineage: Eukaryota > Metazoa > Chordata > Aves > Accipitriformes > Accipitridae > Aquila > Aquila chrysaetos. The sequence goes on along the minus strand of NC_044024.1, from coordinate 1,981,124 downwards.
GGACCTTTGCGTGGGCTGTGCCCTGACTGTGCCACCCACATTGCTCATGGGTTTGCTCGCAGCAGCACCCCTTGCAAAAGCGCAGCGCAGGTCTGCAGGGTGTGGGCAGGAGCCCCGTTCTGACCCCTGCCTGCACAGCCTCGCTGTTTGCACCCAGAATATTTGCTTTTCATCTTCAGGTGTGAACACGTTGTCACGCTGTTGTGACAAACGGGCAGCTCCTGCATGCCCATGGGCACCTCCAGCAGGGCCAGATCCTGAGCAAGGAGGTTGCAGAGCAGTGCAGGATTCTCGGGTACCAGCAGCCCCCTACTACTCCTGGTTGTTCCATGTTGACTGCCCAAAAAATTGTTAGGAGAGGATTCGCACAAACCTGGTGTACAAATCTGCTACAAACCAGTTACGTCAGTCCCATGGCTGATCACTGGCTCTGAGTTAAGGCAGTGTTTGCACACCTACATTTAGAGATGAGCTACGAGCTGCTGCTCCAGCGCGGTCTCCTTGGGTGAGCAAAGCCAGACAGGATGCTTCTGCCATTCCTGTTGCGTGTAGTGTTCACTAATTACGGGCAATCTAAACTCTGGGCTTTATTTTTTCCTGCAAACACCTGTTATTGACCATTTCCCCCAGCACTAGTATTCTGAAGTTGTTTGGCTGTGTTGATGGTTTTGGCAGAAGGCTGTGTGCCGGAAGGTAGTTAATCATGGTCCTGGAGATCACCTTTATGGGAATGAAGAGGGATTTTTTTTTTCCCCAGGGAAAAGAAGTTTTGAGAAAATTAGTCTGATGAGAGAGAGTTTTTGGCAACTAGAAGCTTCTTTTTTTAGGTGGCAACTTTTGTTCTCAGTTTCCAGAATAAAAAAAAATTAATTTTTAAGTTGTGCAAGGCTTTATTTAGTTGAAAATGGAACTTTTCACTGAAAAGAAAACTCCAGGAAAGTTTCAGTCAGCCATGGTAGTGCACAGGCCTTCATTGTTAAACATAAGCTCAAGTATCAGAAACAGAGTATGCCTATTTTTCAACTGCTACACTTTTCATTATTTAGGTCTTTTGCAAGCAATGCGCATATAATAACATAACTTGATTTTCAGATAAGTTTCCTATATACTGATCTCCTAATCATTTGAACACCCTGTTGATCGGAGGGACAGCTGGGGGGGTGGTGTTAGGGCAGGGGGCTGCATTAAAGACGGGGATGCTGGACAGAAGGCTGAATGCCTGAACGCTGCTTCCGTGCCCTCCTCCAGCTGCCGGTAGCCGATGTGACTTATTAGAACCTCTCTCTCCCGGCCCCAGGCAGCAAGCTCATCACAGCCTCTTCTCCCTCGTTAATCTTGCATGCTGTACATGTGTCCACCACCTAATGAGCCACAACATCCCCAAGCCCTGGAGTCTGCTGTCGCCTCCAGTGTCCCACACTGATCACCTGGCTGCCACAAGTCAGCTTATTGGTGGTGGACTGGATGCTCGAGGATTTTTTAAATATGCTCTGAGCATGGACATGTCTCATTTTTGAAAATCCACCCTCTGCACGGATCAGTTTTGCTCTTTATAATCAGGCAAACATGGTAGCCCACAGACATGAGCACAGGGGAGGGGATCAGCCCTTTTACAGCGTTTTAGAAATGTCACTGGGAGCCCTGTTCTGCAGTATGCGCAGGTCCAGGCATTTAACAGGTCTGGCTTCTCGGGGCAGCAAAAGGCTTTGTAATTGCTGACAAGAGGAGAAGTGTGTTCTGGTCATGTCCGGAACTGGTCACTGTGTGCAACCAAGAAAAATGTGCTATTTTTCAGCTTCTGCTTTCATTCTCAGAGAACTGGAAGTAACATGCTGACAAATACCAAAAGTCAGAATGCAAGTGCAAGCAGCAGACAACAAACCCGCATTTGGGCTAAAAGTTTAAAAAAGGAGTGGTCTTAGACCAAACTATATGTCTATCCATGTTAAGTATTAGTTTCTATGAGTATCAGTGTGTATTTACCACAGTCTAAGTGGGACAGATTTATTCTTCAACATTGGCTGTATAGCAATGTAATTGCTTGCCCTAACAAAAATAATCCTTGGGGCATGGGAGTGGATAATCAGCCCCAGTGGGATTTATTTGGCATATTTGCAGCATGCAAAGCAGAACTCCTGAAAACCTTTCTGAATAAATGGGCATCATGTGGCAGAGGACTGAGGTGGCAGCTCAAAGGTGACTTCATGGCCCCAGGTCTGGAGCTGGCCGTGACTTGCTGCCTCCTCCCAGCATCGATCGCACTGTGCCACAGCAAACCGGGAGGATTTGCTTTTTTTGGCTGACTAAAGCCATTGCTTTCCCAGCAGAGGGCACGATGCGCAATGAGAACGGTGATTACCCCTGCCAGAAGCAATTTCAGAAACGATGCAGCAAAAAGGAACAAGTGTGCAGAGCCAGAAACCCCAAAGGCAGGATGTGTCGGGGTCTGCTCAGCGCCTTGCAAAGGGTCTGGCTGCGTCTTGAGCAAGCACCCCACGCTGCTGACTGCTCCCAGCCCAGAGCCACAGTGGCCAAGTATCTTCCGCACTTTCGAAAGCACTTGGTTTCATTGTAAAACACCCTCAAAGCTATTTTAAATGGAATTTGGAGAAATTTCTGTGAATTAAAGAAAATGGAGCCAGCATCTGTTAGAAGGAATGGAATTGCTCCTCATTTTCCAGAATTTTGAGGCGTTGATGTCAAAATAGCAACGTTTTCCAAGACAACTCAATGTCTTCTAGCAACGTAATTTACTGCAGGGAGCAAACCCACCTCTTCAATTCAATCTGCTCATGGGTTGAGTGAGGTCTAAATTACAGTCCTTTGTTTGGATTATCAGTGCTTAAGAAAATTGATCTCTGAAAGATGACCTGGTTGTAGAAAAATACTTTCCTGTCTGACTGTTTTCTTCTCAGAAATGGCTCCCTGGATTATTATCAAACTTCCTTTGAAAGAGGCTTCCAAGCAAAGGCATGAGAAACATTCGGTTCTTGCCTTAATAATTAAGTGAGGCAAACATGCTGTTTAGCCTCAGCTGTATATTTTAACCATTCTGGTCATTCCCATGACCTGGAAATTTCCCTTGTTGTGCACCATCATGTGTCTATTCCAAAATTTCTTTTATTTCAACTTCCTGCTCATATCATACTACTGCAGCAATGCGATTCCTGACTGACACACACTTAAAAGGATTGAAATATAAATCGATTTTCTTCTGAGAGGCAAAGTTTACACACATGCTAGATCAGTGCAGTGACCAGTTGGGCTGAATGGACAAAAATCACCTGCTTTGAGCAACTCCTGCATGGTAAGAAGGAAAAAATCACAAGCACAAGGTCTCTTTGGTGCTGCCACCTGAGAAAGAGGGTTGTGCTGCTCCGCTCCCTTGGGAGTTGCGTGCTAGAATTGCTTATCTGCTCATGGTTTCATGAACACTGTTGTTTGTTAGTATTATGAGACAAACTGACTGGGCCACGAAGCTTCAGGGTGTTCAAACGGCAGATAATGAAAGGCTTGGCAAGGATTTCACACCCCTGCCCACTGGGGCTAACGTGTGTTTTACAATTTATTTTATGCTGCTTAGCAGGTGTTGAAAAAGAGAACTCGCACCAAAGATAGCCCTTGAAATGGTCACATGGATTGCTCAGCAAGGCAAAGCTCTCGGCACAACCCAGGCTGGTTGGGGTTTTGTTTCACCCCCGTCCCGCCTTTAGGATATTCTCCCGATAAACAGCAGCCCAGCTGGTTTTCCCTGTTGACCCATTATCTTGTAGCCAAGGATTTTTTCCAGCTTTGGAGAGATTTGTCTAAGGTTACCAACGCCTAAAAAACTGACAGACTGCGGATGTGCACTTGGCCTGCCCATCCTGCTTCCTCCATCACTACCAGCTTGCCCTCGCCCTGTGGTGTTTGCTTTTGTTGACAGCTCCTTCCCAGTCCCACCACTGACTGCACACCTGGCCACCTTGTTCATAGTTTCTAGAAGATCTGCTATGGACTTTCTGTCATTCACCATGGACCCCTGGACATCACATCACTTCAAAAAGCCCTTAAAAGCACTGCCTGATCTGCACGGCAGGTCTACTCTTTTTTAAAGCTCTGTAAAGATTTTAGGTTGGCCCCCAAAATGTCAGTTACCATTGCATCTTCAAGTCTCAAAATACACCATCCCCACCTAATGCAAACCGAAGGTCTGGTACCCACAGGTACACGTGCAGCAGTTGGAGGTAAAAGCACTTACAGGTGGTCTCTGAGGGGGAGATCAGGGCATGCCCTGAGCCATCACTCTTTAGCAGAGGCGTCTCCTTGTCGGGGCCCAGTGGTCCCTCGCTCTCCCCAGCTGGAGAATTCCTCTCTTGCAGGAGGGGGCTGTGTAAAGCGCAGGATGCAGCTTTTGTGAGACCCAAACACCTGCCTACGGCTGCCGCCCCTTGCCAGGCTGTGTCCTGCCCATCGGTGCCTTCCGCTGGCCGTCCCCACCAGTTTGCAACCCCACTGCAGAGGGATGGGTTCCTCTCCCTGCACCCCAGAAGAGGCTTCTGTGGTCAGGGAGAGGATGGACTGGGCTTCCTCGGATGCCCAAAGAAACAGCAGTGTCTGCAGTGCCCATGAAACCAGGGAAGAAGTGCTGTAGTTTTTTGGTGCAGAAAATAGCTCCAAGCTCTTGGCAAAGACAGGTGGGTCTGTGAACCTTTTGCAGAGAGTGACCTGACCTTGCAGCCACAGCTATGTGAACAGTCAGACCTGCTGGTTCATGAACCAGCCCGAATCACTTAGGCAATCGTCTTTCAAGTGAAAAACAAATAGCCCATGTCTATTAGGAGAGCTGTAGAGAAATCCCCTTTCTTCTAATGATTTGAAACTTCATGTGAATATGCAAAGGGAATAGAGGCTCTGTCATTGACCACAAAGCACTTTGGGGATTCCAGCTATGCAAATCTCTTGGTAATCTGGTCTGCTGTCCCAGCTGTGGACCCAAAACTTCCTTGTGGAACATCTCCTTCCCTTCCAGCCTGACCGCTGCCCAGAAAACCCGCCTGCTCTCGAGCGGGATGCTGGTGGCGGGTCGCGCGCAGGGGTGAGATGTTGTGTCCACAAAGGTCATACCAGCAGAAGGAAAAGCTAAAGGCTGCTCAGCCTCTTGGGGACTTATTTCAACCCACCACTGCAGAGTGTGCGCAAAGCAGCTCTTCAGCCCTGGGTGGTAGGAGGAAGGTCTCCCCTCCGCAGCACTCATGAGCTGTGCGCTGAAACCGCAAGTAGATTCTGGATCTTCAAGCTCCCTGGTGGCTTTCTGCTGACAGGGGAAAGGAAATGCTTTCTATTTATCAGTTTTATCATCCTGTGTAAGGTTTGTTTCCTTTACATTTGAGAAGGTGATCACAAGTGGGGGTGATGGGGACAAACTGCTGGTAGGCATGCATGTGCAAAAATGTGAATTTGCTTTTGCTGCTTAGATTTAGGACAGGAGATACTAGCGTGCAGCAACATTTCTCTGTCATTTGGGTTTTCTCTGTGTCCCTCTTTGCCACCCTAAGGAGTCAACTGTGGTCTAAATGTTCACTAATAAAAAACTAGCCAACTTTGGCTGTGATACAATAATCTTCTTATCTGTAGATCTCAGCTGAGTGAATCCAATACCCAACATTTTATTTTACGCCTGTCTTAGCTTTGGTGAGCGTATGATGCAACTTGGGAACCTCTGTTCCTCAGACCATGTCAGATGGGGGAAGTTTTAAGCTCCGTTCCAGACCTGATCCGCAGTCACTGAAATCAGAGACAAATCGGGGCTCCAACTTCAACGCAGATGAGAAAGTCCCCACTAGGCTGTTCTTCACCTTCCCTGGGATTTTTCTTGCAAATCCATCAAGGTGGAGATGCAGCAATCAAAGCAACAGGAGCAGCCATGGTTATGGGGTCCATGGTTACTTTTGCAGAATGGGGACAGTCCCTAGGCTTTTGGTTTTTTCTTTATCATATATGTTTTTATCGTTGAAGACTGTTTGGGGCATCCATTTGCCTTTCAGAGGAGTGTGTGGTTAGGAGATGCTGAAAAAAATCTCAGAGCTGTGGGATTACTTGTCTCTATGTGTATATTCCTCAGGTTTTGAATAGGAAAGGTCACTAAAGAGTTTGTTGGTTCTTAACACGTACAAGAGCAGACAGCAGGATAACAGGTCACCCGGCTCTGGAAACAGCCAGGTTGTTTCCTGGCAGGCTCTACAGATAACTCAGTTTTATTAGTATTTTTGTAATAGACCTCCATCAATGACTTCCCAGAAAATAAAAACTGTTGTGAAGAAGTACCCAACACAATATTCTGGGATTCAAAGCAAGTTTAGTCTGGCTGGACTAAGCTGATAACCATCATCGATTCCTTTGCTTTTGATGGAGAGTTCTATAGTATTAACATCAGCTAACATAATTTTGGTTGCTAGCTTACTTCAGATCAGTAAAATGCTCATTCATACTATGGAAATGAGTCACTTGGGAGGGAGAAGAAATTTCTCGAACTCTCATTTTGCACAGTGTGAGAGTCTCAGCTCTGTTTAGTCATCATTTTGTGGAGTGTCTTGTATTAAATGATTCACTTTTTCCAGAGCATGTGAATTTTGGACGTTGCTGAATGTTAGAATAACAATTGCTTTGGTGCCCAAAAGGCAACAGAAAAAAGTGGATGGTGTTATTTAAAGCTTGACCTCACAGCCAGCTGAAAGACACGTCCTGGCATAAGACAGTAAGACAAACTCATTGCCTAAATGTGTCCTATCCCAAAGGTCTTGAGGTAAGGTTGAAAAGGCAAATAGAAAAGGCACAGTACAGCAGAGCATGGAGAACTCTCTGCAGGGAATTTTCTGTCAAGACTTTTCATTGAAAAAAGGTGATTTAACAAAATCTTCTATTTTGTATTGAAGATGTAGGAACACTGCCCAGTTCCCAGTGGAGCTGCAAGCCTGAAATGCAGGAGAGCTCCCCGGCTGGGGGGGCTGTGAGACTCACCACGTTCCAGCCCACCAGGCTTCTAGCCACCAAGCAAAAGTCCCAATTCCTGACTCTCATCAGCACCTTCAAGTATTTCACTGTGGTACCTGGGATCCTGATTTCCAGATACAAGTAAATACCTGCTGGATTTTTCTATAGGCTATCTTCTTTTTACGTGCTTGCTGTTTAAGCCAAGTCACACTCAGTGTTTGCTTTCATTAATCTCTTAAGAAAAGGATTGTCTTGAGGGCAGAGGTACTTGTAAGATATAATCAGGCAGAAAAAATTCATGAGCCAAGTGGTGAATTTGAAGATTAAAACTCCTGTATGCCTTGTGTACCAAACACGGCTCCAGTCCGCTGGTCAACACTCAGCCATCTGCATGGGCTTCTGTAGGAGGGGGCAAAAGTGCAGCAGAACCTCAGAAAAAATATACATTTGTAATAAATAATGCACATGCTTTAACAAAACAAAGTTTTATTAATTACAGCACTTCAAGTAGCAGTTTGTCTCTCCTGAAAGTGGCACTTCAGGCTTCCAGAATAAGAACAGTGTATCACAGTACATCAAAGTACTAAGACGTCCTTCCTGGAGAAGGAATTGGCTTTGTTAGGCAACATGCATCCGAGTTTTTTTAAGTGACTTGATTAAATTTCTGTTCTGCTTTTACTGGATACCCAGCCCTTACCAGTGTTTCCTTTCAGTCTTCTGAGAAACAATGATGTCAAGCACTCTTCCCTGGCTTCTGGCCCACCAGTGTCCACAGCATCTCTGACGCTGCCAATATTCATTGTAAATAACTGCACTCTAGGCAGATAACTTCTGTGAATTCTGATAATAACACTATTCATAATTTTTTGAAGTGTATTAGTGCAGCCAAAGGGATTAGAATATTTTTAAAGATTTTAGCAGTTGTAAGTAAGAGCTCAATATTTTAATCTCATAGAACCAGCCAAGTACATCTGCATTATTATTGCTTGATTATTGATGTAGAAGCAAAATTCAGCCTTTTCTCAGAGAGTGTCATGAAGGAACACAAAGAGAAGGTGGAAAGGAAGCAGGGAGGGTCTCTGAAATGACTCTGGAGATGCTAGGCAGGGTATAGCCACGTAAAAAAGGTTTTCATTTAGTGTCCTTGTCAGAAAAAATGCACTTGAGTAATCTCAAAGATCCCAATGTAAGATGGATGCTCCTTGGGCCAGGATATTTGCCTTTCATTAAAACTGAGCTGACTTTATCTGACATGCAAAAAACCCTATTTTGTTTCATTTAGTCTGGCTGTGAAGGAGACAGTCCTGCTGCCAGCCGCCTCCTGCCCCAGCAGCAAGACGGGCGCACCTGGTTTCACTGCCCCTTTTCTGGGTGTTGCCTTTCGGTCAAGTTTATCTCCCTGAAGGAGGAAAAAATCACTTCTGACACCAACTAGAAAAGGCGTGATTGCGAAATTTAGAAACTGGCTGGTAAGCATAGCAAAGAGCAGGAAACTCCTCCGCACTTGCTGTTTGTCTTGGGTTTGTGAAGTCTGACCTTCAGTTGACAGCTCTTGTGCCTCTGGTCACCTTGGACTACAGGCCACTCGGGAAAGTGCTCACAGCTCCAATTTTCAGCTCTAACAGTCTAAGTGCCAAGTAACTGCTACCAGCAGGGCACATCAGGCATTCACTGGTGCCAGTTTGAGTGTGAGGACCTACTGCAACCTGAAGGAGGGAAGGTTAGAGCTGAAATTCATCACGCTTGGGTTTTGTGCCCCACATCCTTCTTCTTCTCAGGCGGGCAGAGGCTTATTGCTGTGTTTGGGCTGGCAAGGTGTATTGAAGGTCTGGAAGCATGATGGAGGGAGGCTGTATGTAGCATTTTGGCTATTAATACTTGGGGTTTGGCTTATTTCATTTTTCTTTCCACCTTTTTACGATCTGTGGATTGCAGAACATATCACAGAAGTTCAGTTTCTCAAAACCACAGTCTTTAATTGAAGCTGGAGGCCATCTCCCATGCAAAGTGCAAAAGTAATCGGAAGTGCCTACATCCACTTGTGTGTTGGGGAGTGTCTGAGGTATCTAGAGTACTTTATGTTTTGCTGATAACCATCCAGTGCTTTCAGGAGACCCTGGGAATCACCAGCTGGGTAATAGCTCTGTTATACATCCACCCGAGCCCCAGTGCGGTCAGAGGAACATCCATGGCCCTGGTACCCATGGAACCACTGCCAAGGGAGCCGGAGCAGCACTGCTAACCCCAGCGCATCCCTCCCTGCCTCTGAAACCATGGCCACCAAAATCGCTGGTGATCCCTCTGGGTACAGCACATGGAGCCTTCAACACAGGGGTTTTCTGAAACTCTCTCCCCGCCCTTGTAGGGCTGCAGCAAACAACTGCATTCTGGCTTTCCACCTCCTGTTTATTTCTGAAGGAGGATGTGAGAAGCTATTTACTACTTTACTGTAGCAACCTCCCAAGAATAGCTCCAGGCGTGTACCGAGATGTGGCAGCTCAGCCCCGCTCTGTCCTGGGGACTCTCGTGGTGGGGCTGATGCCACCTGTGGGACAAGCCCAGCTAGGCTAGGTCAGCTTGGCGCTCACCTTGTTTCTCGATCCTACCTGCTGATTCTGATGGGTCACCTGCGTTAGAGATATTTTAGGACATAGATCATGTCTTTAGTGTACAACTGTACAGCTCTTGGCTCAGCGGATCCCTGAGTAAGCCTCTAAGCACCCTTTTTATATAAAAAATATTTGGGTTGCTTTTGTTTTTACAACCGTTCATGAAATGTCATTTGTTTCACCTGTACAGTGAATAAACTGTAGATTGCAAACAATCAAAGCAAGCCCGCAGTGCTCTAAGGCTGTCAGCACGAGCACCCACAGCCCAGCTTCGTTGTGTTTCAGTGCCAAGGGGCTCCTCAGCCCCAAGCTCCTCATAATAACCAAGGCTAAACAGCATTAGAAAACAGGAAGGTTTAAACTCAATGGTGTGCCAAAACATGAGCCTTGGTCCTGGTTATTGAACAATTTTCAAACCAATAGTTTGAAACTGTGTTGAAGTGTCTTCTGTTTGGTGTCACAGTGCAGCTTCCCCTGGGAATACGCGCTACTTCGTTTTTAGCGTAGATCTGTTAGACATGCTAAAAAATATTTTGTAGTAGATGTATACATTGGCAATCCTTAAAAGAATTCCCAGGAAGTAACTGAGGGACCTGAGAAGGGCTGCAGCCGTGCTGGAGAAATGAAACAACAAAACACAAGGGCTGCGGGTGGGAGCAGAAGTGCTGCTGGCCTTCAGGAGGACATCTGTCTGGAACAGGGCGCACTCTGCAGTCACCAGGATCCAGATGATCCTGGATGTCAGTCTGGCATTTTTCACCGTCCGTAAATGGCGAGAGTCTGTGGGGAAGAAGGTTATCAAGTAAGCCTCGACGGCAACGCAGCTCAACAGCAAGCAGCTGACGTGTGCGTTTGCAGTAAGGAGGTTCTGCAGCAGAGCTGATGTGAACGCTGTAGATGAGATACTAACTTCAAAGGTCCAAACAACCATCTCAGAAACAATGCTAACAGAAACCAGGATGTCTGCCTTTGCTAAGCTCGAAATGAGAACCACAGTGGACTTGGATGAAACCTTTGCAGACTGCAGGATGATTATCGTGTACAAACTGCCCAGCAAGCCCAGAAAAGTGCTGATGGCATTTGAAGAAGACAGGACAAGGTATTGGATATACTTAAGTACCAGGTATCTTCTAAGATCTTTCATATGGTCTCTCTCCATAGAAATGCCAGTTAGGGAAGCATACCTAGAATACATATAAAAAAGGGTGATTAAATGTACAATTAGTGGGATAGATTCCAGACAAATTATTATGTACCTGCATTTGTACTGACACATGCTGCTATCCTGCACACTCCAGCATTAATATGGCATTGGTTGGTTATCCAGCTTCAGAAGCGCTCAGTATGTGAAATCCTCAGGCTGCATCAATTATTGAATAAATTGCATGTAAACCCAGGCGATAGCATTTTATTATAGTTAACACAGGAGTCATTGCAGGGTACTGGAATGACTCTCGACTAATACTGGAAAAACTGAGGTCAGAATAGGGCTACTTTCATTATGCAAGTTTTTGTCTGTTTGCCTTTGTGGGTCAATTCAAGAATGAAGAATCCATTCTCTAGTGTTGCAGCAAGAAAAGGATTTCCAGTTGTACTGTGTAGAGGAGTAAATGAGATATTTATTACTCATTCTGGGAAACAAAGTAATAAACTAAAGTGAATGCTATCCAAGAAATGTCCCAGTTGAATCAATAGTTGAGAATTACCATACAAATACCCGTTTTATTTCCTTTTCCTATCATTAGTGCAATTCTTCTTACACATTCGTATGCCGTCTCTAGATTCTAAATAAAATTGAATGCCCGGGCACAGTGTGGGAAATGGCAATAAATTACAGATGCTGGGCTACCAGGGAAAAGGTGGGCTCAGCAGTCCCCACTGCTACAGCTTCACAAGCACACAGCTGCTGGCTGCAGAAGCCCATTGGGTTTTTTAAGTTTTGCTGAGAAGGGATGTGGTCTCTGGTTCGATGTGCGGTTGGTGATAGCATCCCCGTGTGCTCTGGAGCTCCCCGTGCCTGTGAGATTTCAGCTCTGAGCTTCCCAGGGCCATGCCAGCTGCCGCATGGCTGAAAGCTGGTCCAGCTGGTGCCCAGCCCCAGCTATGGCACCATTTAAAATGTTTCATAATGTTCTGATTTTATATCTACATTTCTTTGGGAGTAAACTAAAAACCAAGAGCCATTTCAAGCATTATTGCTAAAACGTATTGTTCAAGTTTCTTTTTCTTAAGTACCGTTAACAAAGCCTAAAACCAACTTGCTGCCCCACCAGTGGTATGTCTCTTGGCAACCACTAGCATTTTACTCCTTGGGCTTAACAAAGCTATAATTAGATACAACTCTAATTTTCCCCTGAGAGAGCTATACTGTTATGTTTCCAGTTTGTTTATTAGTTGAATCTCCTAATGCATCCAGTTGGATGTTTATGAACCGATTGTGAGATCTGACCTGGAATTTGAGGGAAAGTTTATAGACCTGTGGGAAGTTACACAAACGAGCCTTGGGATGAAGGCATTTGGAGGAGGACCACATCCATTGCTCCTGGTGCTTCTGGGTGCCTGGAGTCCTTTCGTACTCTACCCACCACTGGTTGCCTGCAATCTTCTGCAGCAATGGTGTGCTTTGGGGTTGAGTTTCTCTCGACAGGCCTGATACAAGCCTCAGTTCACTAAGGTGTGCGAGCAAGAGGGAAAACTGCATCCTCTGACTGTTGGGTAACGTTGCTCAACAGAATCAGCCATCAAGAATGGCACACTGCTGCATTTAGGCAACATTTGAAACAATTAAATTTATTAAAACAGCCAGTTCCCATAGGCTGCCAGAGGGAGTCCTTCTTTATCTGACCATTATCTCCTATAAAAGGTTGCGAACAGTTCCTTTGCCTTAAATTCAGCAGAAAGAGGTACTTGGATGATCCACTTCTGCCTGGGGGTCCTTCACATCTCAGTGGGCAGCTTCCAGTGGAGCATTTTGCATCGGTGAGATTAAATTGGCTTTGTAACTCTTCATGGTTGTTTTGTATCAACATGCTGAAGTAATCTAATCAGTCAGGGCTGCACCCCAAGGCTCTACTCATTTCCTATACATGCAAAGTACCCATCAACTTCAACTACAGCTTTGCGTGACATAAAGAATTGGTTGAAGATGACTAACAGCTCAGGATCTGACCTCGTATTTACACACTCATATCTTAAGCAGGAATGAAGTTTGTAAAGTGCCCAGATATTTTTAGGTCTTAGCGTAATTTGTGTAATATTGCTTCAAAAGGGCATAAGTACGAATTATCCTTGTGGGGGATAATGTTACAAAGAGTAAAAGGCTAATTTGGTTAAACCACTAGTTTCCTATGATCTCAAAAGCAAGAAAGAAGTTTACAAAAAATTGAGTGAGGATTATATGATGAAGATTAGTATAAAAGAATAGCATAAATGTATAAGAATTATATTGGAAAGATCAAGACACAAGATGAAGTGCAGTGAAGAAGTGATGTACGGTTAAGGAGGAAACACTCCATGAATCCATTTTCAGACAAAAGAAGACTGGGGAATGAATCTGCTCCCTGCAAAGTTTGCACTACCAACCAACTGTTGGTGCCAAAATCAGAATACAGCAATTGTTTTTCTCTGAAAGGCACGCTTATGGCTGGATATGTGCCACAGCAAGAGCTAGAACAGAAGACCTCCAGTAAGGTTCCTGACTAAACTAAAGGAAGAACAAGATGGGTGTTGCTTAGATAAAGTCTGTGGTTTCAAATTTCTGAGCTTCAAGTAATTTATCCAAGCACACTTAGAAACTGGCTGAAGCAATTGCAGAGATATTCATGGTTATCACTGAGAAGTTTTACAAGACAAATGGTAGAAGTTCCAGAAAACTTAAAATAGTAACGATGTGCCCTGTCCTTAAAAGGGAGGAGTAGGGCAAGAGGAGCCAGAAAATTGTAAGCTTCAGATCCCAGAAAACTACTAAAATCAGCGAGCAAATTGTTATCTAAACGGTATAGAATGTAAGGAAGAACAATGTGGATTTCTCACAGATATAGCAAATTTATTGAGCCCAGCTTCCTTCTGTAGCAGGATAATAGATCTCACAGGTGAGGAGAGAACCAGCAAGTGTCATATATCTTGAATTTGACTAAGACTTTCAATGTTGTTTCATGAGACATTCTTACAGAGGAGCAAGCCAAGGAAATGTGGACTAGACGAAACTATGATTAAGTCATGCATAGCTGGGTGGGAAACTAAGAAAAGGCTAGTTATCAGAAATTAGAGGAATGATGTATCTATCAGATGGGGTTCTGCAGAGATCTGACATTTTGTGCATTTTCATTAACTACGATAAGGAATAGAGTGCATGCTTATTAAATTTGCTTATTAAGTCAGCTATCACAAATCTACAAGTACAATTTCAGACCCATTCAAGAGCCGGTCCCTGCATAGCAGTGAGCGGGAGGAAGAACGAATGTGTGGGCAGGAGGAAGGAGCAAGCCAGGGGAGGAGGATGGCTGCGGTAGGCAGCAATGTTGGCACAAGTATCTGTGCAACCTGCGGATGGCAACACCCACAGCTGGAGTCAGCGACAGCTGTGTCGGGAAAGGCAGATGCCATCTTGCGATGCATAAGCAGGAGAAATGTCTGTAACCACACGGGAAGAGTCTTTGGTTTCGCTCAGCAGAAGTTAGGTCTTGACTAAAGTATGCGGCCAGTTTTGAGGCCAACGGTTCAAGAAAAGTATCAGTTGCTGAAGATATTTCAAGGAGACTGAGGGGATCAGAGATTTAGCTAAATGTAACAATGACATTTCTTTCATATTTCAGCACTTATCTCCTTATGTAAATTCTCAGTATTTCTAATGTGATACCTTGGAGCATGTACTACAGAGCTTTACCAGTACAGCTACCGAACAGGTCTGGGTGGTTGCTTTAGTCCTTGCCTGTTTTTTCTTTTGATGAGATGATTGGAAGATTATAATTCTGAGTGATTCCTATGAAAGGTACCGAGCCAACTTTTTTAAGAGTGGGATTCCCATTACTTGTTGAGACTCGATTTGTACGAGCTTGACTCATCCAAGACTCGCATGCACCTTTTCTCTTTTTTTTTTTTTTTTTATATCTGAGCCAACTTGTTAATGGAATCCTTTAGGGAAGAGGTAGGAAAAATTTATTCCTGTACTTCAGCTGAACAGAGGTACAGTTCATCTTGTCCTGGTTTGCCACAACGATTAGCTAGAAAAATGATTCTGCATTTTCTGGCAAAAGCAAAATCTTTCTGAAATCAATGGTCTGTGCTCTTTCCATTAAGTCAAGGGGCTTTGCCACTAGTCCTGGTGCAGCCCCTTTAGTGTATGCTAACTTGCCAAGAAGTGGCTTTGCTTCACTGCTGAGGGTGCGGTAGGGGGTGAAGAGGAGGGTTAATCTCTGAGCATTGATGTCTGAGAGTTGGTTTGACCACTTGTTTTGATACAAAGCACCAATGAAATGAAGATCTATTGGAACAAAACTATCTGAATCCACAATGTGAAAGCTCATACAACTCACTAGCTAGAAGTGGAGGAGAACCAAGCTGTGCTATATACAGCTGAATACTGATTTATCTTGTTACTCAAGCAAGCTACTCCTTCTTTGGAAAGGTATGGTAAGAATATTCTATCATTTTTTTTTATTGCAACCTATTTCTGTTTATATTTTCATTAAGTATATCTCTGAGGAGACAAATTATATGCCTTGATAAAGATCTTTGCTCATTTTATGACAACTGATTACTGTTGTGAATTGTTGTGTGCTGGAAAGTGCATGTAACCTGGCCCAGGCTGCTGTGCGCTGAAGACCAACATGCATGGCCACAGGACTTCAGCTAAATTCAAGGCTGTGATCCCCAGATGAGGGGTAGTAAACAAATCTAAGCTGGTTTGAGTGGCTGAATGAGTGAGCAAAATGTGCAGTTCATTAACTTTGGGATTTTACATCTCTGGAGAATGTCAAAATTTCATTGGAAAACAAACTGAATCAAACAGAAGTTTGCCGTGTGGATAAAACCATGTTTCTCCAGTGAGCCGGGCTCATTCGTATATTTCCTCCATCCTTTTTTTTCACTGAAGAAGTTTGAAAGGAAGAAGACACCAATAGCTGCATTTACAGCAGAGCTTTATCTTGTCCATGTGGAGCATTTTAACTCTGAGCTGCTGGGCACTGGGTCCTATCCTACACCCCAGGACCAGGTGATGAGCCCATAGGCTCTTCTAATGAGGAGTGGTAGAAAAGGAAGCTGAGCAGCCGGTACAGCCGGAGGAGATGCCCAGAAGCAGCCAGTCCAGACGCTAATGAGCTCAGCGTGTTTTTCATGTCTTCCCTTATTGAAAACTTCGGCATTTTACATAATGCTGCCAGCTTTTACATTACATGGCAATGTACTGTGGAAAGGAACTGGATAGAAGACGCCTTCCCACTTCTTGTTAGAGATGTGTCAGAGGTGTCCTTCCTTTCAAGCTGTGGCTGCCCCAGGAGATGGGATCATTGCCGTGGCTCCCTCCTGCCTCCCTCCCCCCCTTTCACACTATGATTTAGTGGTTAAAACTGTCATCCAGAATGTAGCAGAACGAGGTTTGATTTCCTCCTTCGCCACAGGGGATTTAGGTGTTTATCTTTCATGGGTATCCCAACCAGCAGGCTACAGGTTGTCCGGAGGCGGGGACACCTTTCGTACCACCTAAGGAATCTGGTCACAGTGTAGGAAAACAGCTGACACTCTGGGCCAAGGGGCAGGGATCAGGAAAAGGCTCATGGATCACAACACAGGCAGTTGTGGATGTTTGCTAGGGAAAAGGGCATCCTGGTTTCCCATACTTGCTCCAAATGTTGTACAGATACATCTGCTCTAGTAAATTAAGCAGAGCTGGGAGATGTTCCTGGGTGCTGGAGCTCAGTTCTTCATAGTCTTGAGAGAACTCCGATGGCCCCCAGCAAAGTTTTGGCGTCTGCCGATGCACGCCCTCCAGAACGCTGTACGGGCACGGGCTGGGCTTTAGCAGGAGGCAGGGAGCACAGTCCACAGGCAGCACGGCTGCGCTGCCCATGCAGCAAGGGTGGTTTGAGGGCATGGTCCTTGTTGCTCTAGCAGTGCTTGATGCCAGAGATCAGTCCTGGACACAACACTAGTCAGACATAGCTTTTCCGTATGTAAGAGTAAGGAGTCATTAGATGAAGAACAGATGTATGAAGAGTGCACAAGGCAAGGTCTGAAGGCACAGGCTCCTCCTTTGGAGAAGGTGGCTGCCAGCACGGTTCTCCTGAGCTCCCGCTGCCAACATCCTCCTCCACATCCAACCCAGCAGCTTCACTCTAGCTGGGAAATCTTGCCAGCCTGCGAAGGACCTCGGGGAATGGAGAGTAGGTGCTCTCCCTCAGCAGACCCTTCCCTCTGCCTGGACCGAGGTAGGGATGGATGGGATCATGCCTGGGATGGGGCCAGGTGGGAACAGGAACGGGGGGCTGTTTCCAGAACAGCTGCTCCCATCCTGCCAGAATGGCCAGAATTGGTGTAGAAGGCAACCTGAGCCAATTCATCTTTTTATTTACAGTTTTCAAAGCAGCCTCTTGTGGTATTCGTTACAGGTCATCCGCAGGAGGATTGCTGCACATGGACGGTGACACTTAGACAGTTTTTGTTTAATCCTTATTCAGATGAAACCTCAGTTCAAGCTTATGGGAGGTTTCCTGAACTAGCACTTTGCATTTCCAGCAGTACTGTTTTTTATCTCCACAGAAATTGCTTTCCTGAAACACTTTACATTTGTAAATTCCAGTTAATAATAATTTCTCATTTGTCACTGGTATGCCACTGTAATCTGAGAGGTACACAAAAATATCTCCTATTCTTAAACACATACTTCCTTTCAAAATTCCTCCTGGAATTGTGTCAAAGAATATACAGAAGAGGAGAAAAATTTGAAACCCAGATTACCACTGAACATCCTGACTGTAATGAAGTGATATTAGCTTTTACTTAGTTTAAAAGCAAAAATACTTACATTTGCTGGAAAAAGCAGCCAGGAATAGTTTTCTGCATCACTGTATTCTGTGGATGGTCTGCAGCAGAACTAAAATGTGCCGTTTCCCTTGGATTGCTTCCTGGTTTTTATAGATAGTGTTGCGTATTCGGTACCACGTCAGACCGCGGGGCTATGCTGACAGAATTTGTTTTGCTAGGCAACATCCCCAGAGCTGGTTTCACAAGAATTACGTGCTTGAATCATGGTAGCTATTAACATTCAGCTGTCTGGAAAAATTGATACCCTGTGTGGAAGAGGAGTCCCAGACACTTCCTCAAATATATGCTTTGAGATGGAGCAGATGACAGGGTGTAATCCTCAACTCGTCTGGGTGTCCCATAAACTAACACAGATTATCCATGAGTAAAAAAATCATTCTGAGTGAAGAAAAGATGTCCTCTAGCGTGAAAAGCAACACTATTTCTAGCTGGACTGGGCTATCCTCAATTAGTGTTTGTGTTGGTGTTTCCTGGGATACCCAGGTTTGATGCTGATTACCTTTGCATTAACCCTCCTCTATTGTTCTCCAGGCATGATGGTGGTTAAGCCAAATTCATCCGTGTTCCAGGGCAGGGGTGTCTCTTCACGAGGTCTCAGTGTGGTGGGAGAGCAAAGCAGCATCCCACAGGCACCACGGAGAATAGCAAACCGATATGTTTAGAGCCACATGAACACGTACCACAGCTCCCAACCTTATCGTGGATGATGATCTCATGCCTAGAGTCGATACATGAAAGCAGGGAGGGACATAAATGCGGTGATGCTGCATTGGTTTCTGATCAACAGAGAGGGTTTGCGGCTAGTCCAACACCAGCTCTGCTGGCAGCATGCCGTTCCCCTCACCGCTTCTCTAAATGACGGAAAGCTGTAGAAAGATAAGGCAGCTGAAAATCCAGGTGCTGCAGAGCACTGTCGTTACAGCCGCAACCTGAGGATCACGCAGGGAAGGCAGCCCTGTGCTCTGCTGTCTGCTCAGAGAGCAATGGCCATCCTGGGTTTGCACTGGAGTGCTGGTGAGAGGACATCTGCCAAAGCCAGAGAAAATCCCTGAAAAAAGGGGATTTGACTGGTTGGTAATTAATATAACTTGTGCTTTGATTTATGTGTATTAATATTCATTTTTATATTTGATTTTAATAAGAATGAGTTAGCTTCTGCCAGAGGCTCTCCATAGCAGTTTTATATTTTACAACTACCATTTCTATTATATTTGCTTATTTTGCTTGCATGCTGAGATGATACAACAGCACCGTCAGCTGCAAGACCATAAATTCTGCAAACAAGCTACACACTTTCTCAGAGGCTTGAAATTTCATAATAACTTGCGGAAAGATAAGGCAAACCCTCTGTTTCTCCAGGGCACCACCCATTTAGTCAGAGTGCTTCCCCTGTGGCACCAGCTCTGTGAAAACAATAATAAAATCACAGGGAAGGCAGAAGGGGTGAGATGAGGTACTCCTGGACCCGAGCTGTGCTCTGCTTCAGCTTGCAGGGCTGGCAGACATCTGCAGAGCCAGCACCGAGAGACGGGACCGGCCATGGGAAAGGTGGCTGCGGTGAAATCTTTTATCAGTTCCCTCAGTTAATTGTTACCTGCATTAGTAATCGCTCCTGATGACTGATGGCTTTCAGTGCTCCTCTTTGAACCCACCAGTATCTCCCTTAATGCAAGCAGAATGAACACAGCATCCCTGATTGATTTCTGCAGTGGCATGAGATGGTTTCCAGTATTTCTCCATAACCTGTTTATTTTGTGCTACACCCTTGTTTGAAGGCTTTGGCCAGCTCTGTACATTGATTAGCAGTGCTCTTTACAGCTGATGACTTTTAATTTTTTTTTCCTCGGCAACCGAAATACAATTGAATTTAATTAGAATTCAGCAATAGGTAAGAAAATTTCAATTTTCTTCTCTCCGAAGTACTCCACTGTACTTTTGACACCAGAGGGTTTCCAGCACTTTTCCCTTGCCATCTCATCAGTGTCCCCTCTCCATCTCTTTGTAGTGCAATTTTGTACACCCTGAAACACTGCCAAGGGGCACCAAGAAAACTGCCCATTGCCTCTACAACCTCTCTCTCTTGCTGATACCAAAAACTGTCCTATTCCTATTTCTTTTCTTTATACCGAAGAGAACTTTGTCGAGGAAATCCAGATAAATTACATCATGTGAATATCTTGCATTTTTGGGAGGTTTTTTTTAACATGCTTGAAGCTTTCAAGGAAATCATAGAAAGGCAGTTTTCTTGTAAATAACTCTTCAGCTTGGTCCTACAAAACAAGTCCTAATTCTTATTCTTTGGTGGTTAACCATTTATCTGGTTCTAAAGTCGTGCCAGCTGCTGTGATTCCCTGGGCCATCCTGATTTACAGCTATGGTACGTACAGCCTGTGCTGCTCTTCTCATTTTTCACATTTGTTTTTTCTTTTCTCTTAGGTTCCTTGAGAAACCAGAACACTTACTGTCTGATCTTCAGCCAAGCTTTCCTGTTTCTTCCTTCATTAAATGGATGGAGGTTCTCCTGCCTGGGCATCTGACTTTATACCATTTCCCATCTTTATTATCCTCAGAGAATATGCATTTCTCCAGCACCTTTTGTAATTCCTCACTGAAGTTCTCCACAATTCCTTATCATTACCTTCTCTCCCTAGCCTCACAGAGTGTAAGAAACTAATTTTAAAACTACAGACCAGCCAAATGACTGTCTCTTCTGACTGGAAAAGAGAGAAGGAGAAGCCAGGCAGCTATTTGCAAATATGAGGAAGAGTTGGGCGACAAAGGGAAAAGACTCGAGGACAGGAGTGACACGTAGCAGCTCCTATGGGCACCGAGTGGGAGCCAGTATGGCCAGACCTTCCCAGGCAGCAAACCAACAGGAGGGCTTCCCAAAAGCCGCTGAGCTGACCTGCTTTGTGTCCTTTCCGATGGAAAAATAGCAGAGCCTGCATACTGGAGGAGAAGAAGAAATGGGAGAGTTTCAGCCCTATCCCTGCTGGTTCGGGGCTTCAAACAGCAGAAAGATGAGCATACTCTCCGAGGGAGGGATGGACTTTCCAATGTGCCCTCAAATCCAACGCAGCTGCCTCTCGGACATAACCGACATCCTCAGGCAGGACACAAGGCGAGGCGACTGCGCCTTTGCTGGCAGAGGACGGTGATTATCTCCCCTGGCTGTGCACAGTCAAGAATCTTCCAAGATGTTCATCACAGAGAGGATGTTTTATGTTGGCCCCTTGGTAAAACGTGAAGGGGCAGGTACAGAGATGTGTGACCTGGGTGTATACTGCAGCTCTCTCAAGAACACAAGTTTCCACTTGCCACCTTTCCAAACAGCTCATCAGCAAAGAAAATAATCAGCTCACTTGTTTTATTGCCTTTATTCTCTATTTTCAATATAGAAAAGGAAATTCACTTTTAATGAGGGCAAGTGCTGGGATAAAGCATTAGTAATGTAATCTTCATTCCTTGAGGACAGTAAGTCCAGCGATAAAACATCATTGCAAGTGGCTTCCAGGATTTCATCAGCCGCTTTTGCATAACTGACAGAAAAGATTGCCTTACAGGGAAACTGGGAGAAGGTTGATGGCTTAATCCTTTTTGTCTAAGGTATTGAATGTAACGAGTACAGATAAAATGCATAAAGAAATGGTGGTGATTCATAAAACTGGGGGAAAGAACTAGGTACAAAAATGTTAATGCAAATCTCACTTGGTTTTGGCTTCCTCCTTCACTGACTAACTCACATTTCCAATCGGGAAATAATAGTGGCAACAGCCCTTTGGGAAATGCCCCTCATCCAGGCAAAAGTAGCAGAGAAGGAAATTCCCCATAGTTGCCCATAGCTGAAATTTTGGGAATCTCTTGAATGAGTTCTCAAGTTCTCAGCTGACAACTCTTCTAAAAATAATACAGGAAAGCCTGAAACCCCCCTACAGCCCAGGTTAAGCGCTTTTGGGTTCTCGCCCTGCAGAGCTATGTCCCTGCCTGCACAAATCCCTCCTTAGTGCTCACTTGTTTCTCTCCCTGCTGTGCGATGAACAAGCCTTTGTGCCTTTTTATTTTTGTTCATAACGTGGTTTTACGTGCAGTCTATCATTCTTGTTTGAGGCTCACAGCAGCCGCAGATCCCACAGTAGCTACCACGGTCAATACAGTCTGTTTTCAATTAAAGGTCTGGGAAAGTGCTTTCCCTTGAGTCACAGCATTCCTGCGCTGCCATCACTCAGCTCATCTCCGAGGACAAGGGTGGTGGGAATTTCCCTGGCCCCCACAGACTTCCTCAGCTCTGGCACCACAGCTTTCTGCCGAATGCCTCCGCTTTCCACACCCAACGCACGCTCGCCGTGCCCCTGACTGGACTGCCTCCATCACGGCCAGTCCTCGTGGACCACACAGCGTGAAACTACATGCATACAATGTTTTCTTCCGCATGCCAAAAATTAAATGTGTTTTTTGCTCTGCCCTTGGAGGAGCACTAGAGGCAATTTTGAGACCTCCTCCAAAGATGGTGCCTTCATGTGTCCCCACACTAAATTCTGCCCTCTTCCTTTATTCTATTTCCAAGGCATCATATTGTTACTTAGCTAACTGAATCATAAAATTAAGTATATGTGAGTTTAAAAAGACTTACTACAACCCATCAAAGCAGAAGGGTTTTTTTCATGGCAATTACTTGTCCAGTACTTTGTCTTGATTAGAATTCACCTAACGACCTTTCCTCCCTTTCCTCGCTGCACAGTCTAGGAGCTCTTCCTACTGTAAATGGCAGGTTTGCTTGTTAAGTGTCCCCTTGTTACTTGCCTCCATTTATCTAAATTATCATTTATTCATATCCTGTGTTCTCCCTCTATTTATTACTCTCTTGGTGTTTCTTTGTGCCTAACACATATATAAAAATTTATAGTCTTACTCACAGAGTCTAATATTGTATTCATAAATAGGGCCAATTGTTTTGACTTTTTTAGCTTGAACAAGATGCATAGGAAAATCACTAAGAATATATGGTGAATTTTTAACAGCTTTTCCAGGTAAGGAATAGCCAAACCCATAATCATCAGCAGAAGTTATCCTGTATGCTCTGCATGGTTAAGGCAGTCTATTTTTCAACCTCAGGCCATGACACAGGTACACAAAATTTTACTTTTTCTTGTATTTCCTGCATTTCATAAATCATCAGACCAAAAGTCTTTCAACACTTTTGTTTTCCTTCCTTTCCTCACACCTGAGAACACACAAATACACTATGTGAAGCACGTGAGAAGGCAGAAACCCACATCCCCCAGCTTGCCACAAAAGAGAAGAGTGAGCTTATTTCTGTGGTTTTTCAATAGGAATTGTCTTGTCAAATTTGGAGCCGCATGCTACACGCAGCCTATATTTATTATTATTCCTAAGAGCAAACCAAAGCATGAGAGCAGCACTGAGGTGACTCTTGGAAACGTAAATGCCTGCAAGAGTTGGTCCGCATCCAGCCCTCCCAAGCAGAAGGAAAATGGCAGAGCTGTGTCACTGTGAGCAACCGGTCCACTCACTTCCTTGCTTCACCTTAGAAATTTTTGGTTATTTTGTTAACATTCATGTAATAATGTTGCCAGGAATTGAACTTTGCTCCACAGTAGATGAAACTGCAGCGAAGCACGATTCATGTCCCACACCACCACTGCTCAGCGTTGAGGAACGGTCCAAGGACATCTGTAGTTCGATTTATGCTGGAAACGTCCCAGGAGCGCACTGCTGTTCTCACGTCAGTCTGTGATGCACCCCAATTTCGTGCTCCCCCAGGTACCTGCCCACACTGCTCTGCTCCCCCCAGCCTGCCTGCTTTGCTGTTTGCCTTCTGCTGCTCTTAGTTGTAACCTTGGTATGGTCAGACATAATGAGGCTGCTACATAGGCTCTGTCCGCTTGAAGCGATTTGTTGTTGCACCAGCGGTGACAGCAAATTTACTTTTTGGCCTGAGTTTTTAAAAATTTTGGCAGACTGAGTATCACCAGTCATTGATGCTGGTGTGTCCTGCTCAATGGCCAGCCAAGCAGAAGAAAAAAGCAGGTTTTGCTGCATGTGAGCCCTGAGTCCCGGCAGGGCAAGGAAGGAGCAGGTACCAGCAGTGTGCATCCCATCATCTGCCCTTGCAGAGGTGGCAAATGGATTTGTAGGTATTCAGCCATCTCTCAGGACTGGCAAGCCTTTCAACAGGCTTGGATGGTATCTCTTCCATAGTGTGCAGTCCATCATGGCACCAGCAGCATCATGGACTGGATCTCTGCGGGCACTGGTGAGCATTCACCAGGCAGTAAATCCAGGGAGCCGACAGGGACGTGGTCACGCAGACATGGGGTTGCCACTATTGTTCTGGAGTGGGTTCAACACAGATTTCCCAGAAAAATGTTCTTTACTGTCCTTGAGACCCTGGAGGATAAACATTTGTTGCTCCCCTAGACTTTCTTTGAGAATAATGTCCTCCATAAACACTTGTGATGCTTCCCCTGAATATGAGTTTAATTTCTATTTTCCCCTGAGGGAAAAATAGAGGACACACCAAGGAATTTGTTTTCCAGTGACTGGGGCTACATTAGAAGAAAATATTTGCAAACGTGTTTTTCAGCTTGGCGTTAGTTGTTTTCCAAGGCTATCTTGGTCTGAGGTTCAGATTTTCTTTTGGGTTTGGGTGGTGGAGTGTTCCTGATGTCTGGGAGTTGGTTTGCTTTGTTTATTTTTTTTAAGAAAACAGGTTTTTTCAGGATTGTAAGCTGGAATAGCAAATTATCATTGAGTAAAGAATGAAGAACCCCTGGAAATGAAAATTCAGTCATGAACTGAAAACAGCGCTTGAGGTCTGGATATGTCGCAAATGGTTGAGTTTAGTAGAATGAGATTCCTGTTTCCTAGTAGCACCAGGAAATAGAAAATTTGTTCAGGTGTTGTTGGGTTTTAATTTGAGATGGGTGACCCACAGCACCAGTGCCATTTCCAGAATGAGGTACCAGCCCAGACCGGATCTTGTAGGTCACGTACAATCAGACGTAATGTTGTCCCATGTCTCATCCAATGCATATTTACCTGGGGTAAGGGTATTCTCCAACCTTTACACCTTTGTGGCAAATGAAAGCAGAGCAAAAGCTCATTGCAGTGGTGGAAGGTAAAGGCAGAGTCATCAGAAAAAACGAAAGGAGTATTTAGGATGGTACGAGTTTAGTGAAGGCATGGCTGGAGCGTGGCAGCATTCGAGCAGGTGAAGCCTGTACTAAGCAGTGGTCTCTGATAGCTCACTCAGCAACTGAGCTGGAAATCCCGACCCACCAGCAGCAACAACGCTAATGCCATGATCTCTCTCCATCCGGATCATTGTACGTGCAGTCATCGCATAAAGCAACCCTTCCACCAGCAAGGGGAGCTGAAAAAAGTGCAAGATGAATTACTGGTATTGCCTCCAGTGTTTCCCAGAAATCTGCTTTTTCTATATTGAAGATTAACATTGGTTATCTTCAGCTGGCTTGGGGGAAAGTTAATTGACAGAAAGAAAAATTTATTATTTCTTTAACAAAAGAACTTAGGAGCTATTTAGAGTGTTATTGTTGCCTAAAAGAATGTAAGGAGGAAACAAATTCTGCGCTACTCCAAGCAATTCCCTTGTTAGTAGATGTATTTTATTTGGACAGATGACAGGCATTAGTAAATTGTTTCTTAGTGGGAACACACGGATGGACAAAAATAACTTAAATAGAAAAACAGTTAAATAAGAGAGCAACCTAACTGCACCATTGCCAAACTTCTGAGCAACCTCACTGGCAAACCTAGAAAATAATTATGGAAACATAGTTGTCTTAAGGGAGTTTTCAGGCCTATTTAATACTTAGATTGTTTAAACATTGAAAAACTGGCCGTTGTCCCTCATTGGCCAGATTTCTTTGCATTCCCATTTAACGTTTTTGACAGTCAATAATGTAACTAAGCACGGGCAGGTTGAACCCGGCAGCATACAACCACCTGCGAGCAGTCACCGAGAGGCATGTGGAGGGAGTAAATCCTGCAGCTAGCTGAGGAAAAATGACTGTACAGGCAGCCCTGTGGATGGACGGGCTGGCAGGGACTGTCTTGTGCCAAGTTCTCACTGTGCTTTCTTCTCAAAGGGAGACTGAATATCTTGTTTTTTCATATTGAATGCAGCCCCAGATGTAGCACAGCAGTTCCTCATGAGCAATCACAGGTTTATATGGTTCCCATGGTCAAGAAAAGGCAGGAGGGTGAGGGATTGTGGGTAATTGCACAGCTGAGGTTGAGAAGGTCAACTTGGAAGAGAGGGAAAGTGGGTTTGACCAGATCAGTTGGGATTCAGGAAAGACAGAGTTTTTCTCAATTAGTCCTGGCCAAAATATGCTACTCCCAAGTCATGCAGAGCCTCCACCACACCCTCAGCTCTGGTCTCCATGGAAAACCCCCCTTACCTGTGTCCTTTCTTCAGTGGACCTGCCTGCCTTCGCTCCACAGCTTCGTTAATGCCTGGCTTTAACGGAGGAGGATCTCTGCAGCCCTCTGATCACCCAAGCAGGATTTCAGCACAAGTGATTCCCCTTTCCTGACACTTGTTCTTGAAGTGACTTGATCCATCTAATCTCACCTGTTTAGTTCTTACTGCTACAGCACTAATGTGGCTGCAGACCTGCTCTCTCGCTGCTGCGGTGAAAATCATTCCTTTTCCTGTAAGTGAAGCTCATGTAAGGAAGCAAGCAAGGAGTTAGAGGTGAGAATATCGACACCTTTCTCTTCTATTTCTTCAAGCCTTTGCCTTTTTATATTTGCATTGTCACCTCTTGCTTCACTTTCCCACTGCAGCTTGTCTGCAGCATTGCAGGTCCTTGCATGAGCCATTACTGTTCTTTTGCTTCTCGTTGTCTGTAATAGCGATGCTGTAACTCTGAGGAAAAAGCTTGGAGGCAGCATAAACACTTATTAAGCAAAAATGGCACTTTGTTCACCCTTACCCTCTCTTTCAGTTGTGCTATCACTCCTGCTCCTTTTTTGTGTGTGGCTACTGCGCTAGTTTGGTTTTCAGAAGTTTGTAACAGACATGAATAAAACTGCAGTTAAAATAGGGCTGGCTTCAGTACAGTAAAAGTCCTTTGGTGAGTTTCAGCCCACTTGATGCTTTGCCCACTGAACCCTCCTATTTTGTAGAACTACCAAGAAGATAAACATTAAATGTTTATTTCTGGTTCACAAGGAATTATTCTTAAATTACATCCTTTCTGGAGGGCCTGTTTCAGCCTGGTACCACGGCCTGGTGAGGCAGAGTGGTTACAGATAGGTCTATCTACTGGTTCTGGGGCCTCAGCCAGCCCCACCAGCAGTGGACACCACTGCCTTTGCAAAGGTTGGGAAGGAGCAAGGGCCAGAATAACCCAGGCCCTCCCCTGAGGTTCCTCTTTATTTTCCCCAGGAGAGACTTGATGGTTCGATTCTCATGAAAATCCTCAATTCACTGCCAACAGCACGTAGCTTTTTTTATGGCAAAGACGGAGCTTTGGGTGAATTGCTTGAGATAAGTAGACCGGAGAGAGCATTGGTGCCAGTGGGAGTGGAAGAGAGCTTCGTATGAGCTGGGAAAGCTGTAGCTTTTGGGATCCAGGGCAACAGAAAGGAAAATGTTGGTTGCTGCTCAAAGAAATTCTGGTCTTAAGATCAGAGAAAGTTGGTATCAGGATTTCCAGAGCTTGTCAGTTGACAGATCACAAGTTGGTGGAAGCTGATAAAAGATCTGGAGAGAGACTGGGGGTAGGAGGAGTAACTTATCTGTTAAATGGGGGAATTTAAAACCAGAAGTTTGGGGGTTTTTAAGACCACACCAGTGGTTTTCAGAAGAAAAATGACTTTCACTGCCAGCTGAAACTGAAGATATTGTGTTACCTGCCTCCTCACAAACCCAGCCCAATGTGCACAGGTGATGGTGCTAATGCCAGTGGCTATCACCACAACCTGCACAGAGAAGGCTAAAGGATTCCCAGCTTTCTCTTGTTTTACTGGGATTTGCTTTTTCCTCTCTTTTGAAGAGAGCACTGGGAAGTGTAAAATAGGACCTAGGACCCATCTGTTGTTACTGGCAGTAGTCAGTGCACTTGCAGAGTTGCAGAAGTACTGAGAGCTGGCCCTTGGCAGGGGACATGTGGCAGGTACTCGTGCTGATTTCTGCACTGACATGGCCCTATGGATTTGCTAGAACAGCTACTGCTTCCAAAATCTCTAATGTCTGTAAAACAAAAATAAAGGCTAAATAATGATGATCCTGTTCTATGGAGTCCTGCTGTGCCTTAGAAAAAATCATTGTGGGAAAAATTAGAAGGAAAACACAACATAGAAATAATGATGCATGCAAGTACAACTAAATAAATAATGGAGGAGGCCAAGACTTCAGCTGAACTCAGGACCCATGGTTCCTGCAGTGAAAGTCTGAGAGTTTGGAAAACATCGGTTTGATACTTTTTAATTCTGTTCTAATACAGAACTTTAAAGGCAGGAATGATAAGCTGGAATCTGATTTTTGAAGGCAATGGAGGAACTTGAATGTGGGCAAATTAATTGGAAGACAATGCAGAAATCAGTTGTTCAGTTTAGCTTTGGGTGGGCACAAAATGCAGAAGTCATCCTCTCTAACTGGGTTGCTCTGCTTGGGTCCGCTGCTCTTCACAGAGGTCGGGCAGGTACAAAGTACATGGCACACAGTAGCCCTACGTGACTTGCAAAAGTGTAAAACATTATGGTGCACTTCAGGAAAGGCTCTGGAAGAAGAGCTACAAAGGCTGCAGGGCAGAGAGCAGCCACCCAGATTAAGCACAAGTATCTGAACAAACAGCCTTTAACATGAATTCCCTGTCAGTCTCAGCCTGTAAGTTAAACAGAAGCATAGCTGATTTATCTCAGAAGTACTCAGATGGCCAAAAAAGGCCTATTTTCATGATGTGGTATGATCTTCAGGGAGCAAGCATCAGCCATAAATCTCTCTGATATGTGCAGACAGTTTGCACAGAAGTCTGAATTTTCCTGGGAAGAGATTGGCATTGGCCATGGGTTTTTGCGCCAGTGCAAGGTCAAAAGTCATTCCTGAGCCTGACCTTGCAAAGTGAATGTGGTTTTGATGCACAAACAGCCACAGACTATATAGGTAAAACTGCACTGGTGTGCTTTATTTCTATGTGTACCCTGAGTGTTGCAAATTTGAAACAAAACGTCATAAAAACGACTTCAGGGAGCTCAGAAAGTTGGGGAAAGACCTAGCTCCACCAGTGGTACCTCTGGGCAATGACTGCCCAGTGACCTGCATCTCTGTAACTCGCAAGGTGATGGATCAAAAGCAGCATAAAAAGGGGTTTAAGACGTTGCTTGGCAATGGGTGATGAGCTCCAGTCTTCACTAGCTGGTAACTACAGTACTCCTTTAGCTCTGTTTCCCAGAACTTGGAAATTTACTGGAAGAGACTGAAAAGGTATTAATTTCAACATGAGCATGTCTCAGTTTTGCAAAGCTCCACTGATATCTGCTGGACAGGGTAAGTTATTTGTCATCTCCCAGAGGAGAATTTTTCTTTTCCAGCAGTATGTTCATATTTTGAGCGATCTTCAGATGGATGGGAAGAGACACATTGTCTTTGGATTTTAAATGCTGTTGCCAAACCTCAGAGTCAATATGATTATAAAGCTATGATTTTAATTGCTGCTCTATTAAATTTGAGATCAACACCAATGAATCATTTTATGGCATGTTCATGGCGGGTACCCTCAGTCTGAGCCCAATGGCATGGCTTTCCCTGGAAGTGACTGACCAAGGACTACAGCCTGGGCTGCGGGTTGTTCCCAGCCTCCACCACCACATGTAGTACCACTGCATTTTAATTATCAGTGATCACAAGGGAAATTATCTTGTGTGTGAGTTTGTTTGTTTGTTTGTTTGTTTAAGGAAAAAAGCTTTCATGCTAGCTTCCTTAGCTGCTCCCCTTTCCTTTCCCAACCCAGATGACAGGGTGATCTGCACGTAACCCATTTCCTCTTGTGATCAGCAATCCATCTTCTCCTGAAGAACAGTTGACATCTGAGGAAGTTTGCACAAGCCAGCACTTCCTGGGAAACAGAGACCATTCCCACTAGCAAGTGACTGGGGCAACCACGATTGGAGATGCTTCTGCTACACATTGTCCCCAAACATCATTAAGCTCATCTGCCTCCCTGGTTTGTTTACAGATTTAGGAACTTTCTGCAAGTTTCTTCCCTCTTCCGAGCACATTAAGAGGAGAGGACTGTAGAGCAGTTCTCAGGACAGAGAGGCCATGAGAGAGTCCTCTTTTGTATGACTAAACTCAGTTGTAGGGTATTTGATGCATCTAGAATGAGATGAAATCAAGAATCTTGGCATGTTAAGCCCACAAAAATTAATATATTGTTTATTCAAACTCAGAATTAATAGGTCAATACAAAAGTAAGGAACTCTTTTCCATAATAAAAACTTGACCTTGGTTTGTTCTTTATAGACCTTTACCAACTCTGAATTTTTTTAGTGGTTTTTGCAATGAAGGCGAGTTTCCAGTATTGTCTGGCTTGAGACTAGCAAGACTTATTTTTCAGCGGTGATCCTTTGAGGTTAGAAATGAGGAGACAAGATCAGACTACCTTTCAGCCCTTCCAACCCTGCTTCACACCAAATGGTTTCTGAAGCTTATACGTCTTGGTGAAAGGAAAGTGGAAAACAAAAGAATATATTTCTGCTTAGTCTCCTGTCCTCAGCAGGCTTCTCAGCCCATCTACAGGTGTTCCACAGACACCATTCCAGCACCTCAGACGTGTTCCTTTCCTTCCATTTCCATACTCTCCTTCATTTAACCTGTGGGGTTTTTGTCCTATTTCCCAAATCGGAAAGAAGGATATTCCATGGTTCCTCAGCATGGCTGTACAAACTAGTTTATTAAGTGTTAGAAATTCAGTTCTTGCTCATTGTAAGATACTTTATCTAGCCTGGTATCATAAAAGAACATGAAAATTAATGCCTCTGGCAAGAAACACCCCTGTTTTACCCAGATGGAGCTCAGAAGCTTTGGTACTGAAGAGAATTAAGAATTGTGAAAAAGGGCAATCAGTTGGCGCAGTTGCTGTTTCATGCTTCATTGTACAGCTAGTCCCATCTTACACCCTTTTCTTGTCATTTCTTTTAATTCGAAGTTGTTCTGGTTTGGTTGTCATGTTGAGTCAATTCATCTGGCTGCAAATGAGAAAGAGAAATAGGAATTATGTTGAATGACTTTTGGGCTGCATCTCCAGAGCCAGCTGGTCACTTCTTGCTGGTGATTTTCCTCTCCAGCCAGGGGGATCTTGCAGACAAGCGTGTCTTGGACTGGGAGCTGATCAGATGCTGCGACTATGTTGGTAGGCAAGAGCAGCGGGTACTGGAATGGATGGCTGGAGGCTGTAAATCAGACTGATGTGGGCAGAAGATAGCCTACATGATCTGACCTGGCACAGAAGAGCACCCTGGTAAACAGGAAGACAACGGTCCTTCACTGCAATCTTGTTGGGCAATGCTTATCAGCAGATG
Source organism: Aquila chrysaetos chrysaetos (assembly GCF_900496995.4). Classification (NCBI taxonomy): domain Eukaryota; kingdom Metazoa; phylum Chordata; class Aves; order Accipitriformes; family Accipitridae; genus Aquila; species Aquila chrysaetos. The sequence continues at coordinate 1,949,928 of NC_044024.1, read as the reverse complement.
GGTGGATGGGAGGGACACCAGCAAGGAGCAAGAAAGTAGAAAGCCTGAGGCACTGTCTGAAAGAGGAAGGATGATGGAATAAAGTCTTAAAACCAATTAAATAGCTGCAGACATCTGAAATCAAACCAGAGAGGTTTAATACACTTCACTGAATCTAACAGCCACTGATTTGCAACGTGATTTAGGAATGCTCAGGCAAGGGAAGGAAAGAGGGAACAGGCAACAGTCAGAAGCTATTAACACCAGAAGGAGAGACTAATTATTGGAAGTGATACTTTAGGTTAGAACTGGAAATAATAGTACTAAATTAAAATATAAAGGTCATTTGAGAGTAAACATTGGAATAACTTCCTGATAGAGAGGGGTCCCAAGCAGATTTTGGTTTCTAGGAATTAGATATGTGAAGGAGCTCCTGGACAAAACTCAAAACACAAAAAGGAAGCCTACAGAGGGTGGAAGCAAGGACAGGTAGCCTGGGAGGAATACAGAGAAATTGTCTGAGCAGTCAAGGATCAAGTTAGGAAAGCTAAATCCCTGAGAGAATTAAATCTGGCCAGGGACGTCAAGGGCAACAAGAAAAGCTTCTATAGGTACAATGGTGATAAAGGGAAGACTAGGGAAAATTTGGGCCCTCTCCAGGAGGAAACGGGAGACCTGGTTACCAGGGACATGGAGAAGGCTGAGGTGCTCAATGACTTTTCTGCCTCAGCCTTCACTGGCAAGTGCTCCAGCCACACTGCCCAAGTTGCAGAAGCCAACAGCAGGGACTGGGAGAATGAAGAACCACCCACGGTAGGAGAAGATCAGCTCTGAGACCATCTAAGGAACCTGAAGGTGACCAAGTCCATGGGACCTGATGAGATGCATCCGCAGGTCCTGAGGGAACTGGCAGATGAAGTGGCTAAGCCACTATCCATCATATTTGAGAAGTCACGGCAGTCTGGTGAAGTTCCCGCTGACTGGAAAAGGGGAAATGAAAAGTAAGGGAAAAAAGGAAGACCTGGGGAACTACAGGCCAGTCTCACATCTGTGCCCAGCAAGATCATGGAGTAGATCCTCCTGGAAACTCTGCTAAGGCATGTGGAAGATAAGGAGGTGATTGGTGACAGCCAACATGGCTTCACTAAGAGCAAATCCTGCCTGACAAATTTGGTGGCCTTTTACGACGGGGTTACAGTGTTGGTGTATAAGGGAAGAGCAACTGACATCATCTACCTGGACTTGTGCAAAGCATTTGACACTGTCCCGCACCACATCTTTGTCCCTAAATTGGAGAGACATGGATTTGATAGATGGACCACTTGGTGGATAAGGAATTGGCTGGGTGGTCGCACTCAAAGAGTTGCAGTCAGTGGCTCGATGTCCAAGTGAAGAGCAGTGATGGGTGGCATTCCTCAGGGGTCAGTATTGGGACTGGCAGCTTTTAACATCTTTATTGGCGACATGGACAGTGGGATTGAGTGCACCCTCAGCAAGTTTGCCGACGACACCAAGCTGTGTGGTGCAGTTGACACACTGGAGGGAAGGGATGCCATCCAGAGGGACCTGGACAGGCTTGAGAGGTGGGCCCATGTGAACCTCGTGAAGTTCAACACGGCCAAGTGCGAGGTCCTGCACATGGGTCGGGGCAATCCCAATCACAAATACAGGCTGGGCGATGAGTGGATTGAGAGCAGCCCTACAGAGAAGGACTTGGGGGTGTTGGTTGATGAGAAGCTCAACATGACCCAGCAATGTGTGTTTGCAGCCCAGAAAGCCACCTGTATCCTGGGCTGCATCTGAAGAAGTGTAACCAGCAGGTTGAGGGAGGTGATTCTCCTCCTCTGCTCTGCTCTGTGAGGCCCCACCTGGAGTACAGCATCCAGCTCTGGGGCACCCAGCGTAAGAAAGACGTGGACCTGTTGGAGCGGGTCCAGAGGAGGGCCATGAAGATGATCAGGGGGCTGGAGCACCTCTCCCTTGAAGACAGGCTGGGAGAGTTGGGGTTGTTCACCTGGAGAAGAAAGGGCTCCAGGCAGACCTTATAGCAGCCTGCCAGTACCTAAAGGGAGCCTACAAGAAAGCTGGAGAGGGACTTTTTGTGAGGGCACGTAGGGATGGGACAAGGGGTAATGGCTGTAAACTGAAGGAGGGTAGATTTAGATTAGCTGATAAGGAAGCAGTTGTTTACGGTGAGGGTGGTGAGGCACTGGCACAGGTTGCCCAGAGAAGTTGTGGCTGCCCCATCCCTGGCAGTGTCCAAGGCCAGGTTGGATGGGGCTTGGAGCAACCTGGTCTGGTGGAAGGTGTCCCTGCCCATGGCAGGGGGGTTGGAGCTGGATGATCTTTAAGGTCCCTTCCAACCCAAACTATTCCATGATTCTATGAATATGTGGAATGTGTGTCCATGCTTAGCTGAAGCTGATGGGTAAAGTTTGCATGTTTAAATTTTAAGGGAGAAATCCCTTTTCCCAGGGCTGCTCCTTATTTCTGTTTTGTGGGAAGTGGGAGTAATGTTAGGAGAAAAGCAAGTCCCACAGTTTTGCTCAGGCTTCAAACATTAATGTTTTTGCTGAGAATCAGCAGAGCAACTTTTCTGAGATACTTTTTTATCACTTTGCAATATTCACTGTTTGCACTTCCCAAAATTTTTTTGCCTTGTAAACTGGAAGAAACTAAATCCAGAGCCGTGTAAGATCTGCCATAGTGCCAGGAAACAAAACCACCCTGGTAAAAGTGCATTATCCGCTGCCTGCGGTGTGCGCTGGGCTATGGGTGAGTGGGACCAGGGATTTAGTCCCCATCTCAGAGCAGGTACAGAGACATCCTGGTGCCCTCTCCAGTCCTGCACCCAATTCAGGAGGAAATGGGAGTGTTTCGTCCTGCAAAATTTGACTTTGACAGGCATGGTAATAAAGATGACTTGTTTCCTGTGCATGCTTCACTGCATGAAATACAGTAAAACACACTAAGGGCAATATATTGTGCTCTGACTGCAGAGTAGCTTTTTTGATCTACCTTTAAAACTCAGCTTTACTAGCCCAATAATTTTACCGCTGTCCTTGGATGTTATTTAGGCAGCTTCCAGTGCACTTTTTACTTTCTGATCAAAAAGGCTTGTTTCTTGCCTGTCCTTTGTCCTCCAACTATTATCTGCCTGAGAATGATTTTTTTTTTTTTTTTTTTTTTTTGAATGAGCAGAATATGAAAAAACATGTAATTGGTAAATGCATTATTTATTGTTTACCACTACAGGGAAAGAATATCAAACTGCAGAAGCTTAAAGTGCATTTCAAAATATTGAGTATCACATAACATAATTAATAAAGAGGGGGGGGAAAAACAGGGTTTGGAAGGATATTGCAACACTGGTTTGACAAGAAATGAGTAAAACTACAACAGCCTGTGGTTAGCATTTTTAATAATGGGACTAGATTACGGTAAGTGTAGTGATTAGTGAAAATATCCAGGCACTAAAAACATTGCTGAATGAAAAAATAATACTTGGTCTACATGAGCAAAGTCGCGTGTGATTTGTTAACTATTTCACTTCACAGGCAAAGAGACTTGGCACTTGGTGTCTAAGAGGGGCTGAGCTGAGATTCTTCACTCCCAAAATAGTGTCAATCTCCTAACCAAGCTGAGGAAGACACCTGGTAGTTTCAGTTGGACTAAATGATCAGTTCCAACTGAACTATTCTATTCTAAAGCATATTCATGGCATTTTATGTGCATGGTCTGTAAAGGACAATTTGAGCACGTGTACTAAACAGAGCTTATGCTCGGTTGGAAGGAGGACACCCTCACTCCATCGTTGGGACAGCAAGACGTCTTCCACTGCAGTCAATGGAAAGTTATCTTACGTCGTCTGTCCGCGTAGGCTTTCTGCGTGATGGGAATTTAACGTGCGTAGAAGGTTCCTGATGGGCAGCTTTGGAGGCTGCAGTTGTCTGTCCCAGGACCAGATACATAACAGGACTAATCTGGTCTCCTTTGTGATTTGTGCTTTGTGCTTTACACAAGCCCCGGATGTGAAAGACATCACAATTTTTTCCCGATTTCTGCAATTCCTGTTTCCCACAAAGGCTTGAGATTGTGCTGGTATCGCGCACTCGTGCCCCACGGAGCGCTCGCTGAGTGCCCATCGAGCGTGAGCAGCCCATCACTATTTCAGCTGGGGACCGAGCGGTGATGCTTTCTCCCAGGAGTACCGTGGGGGAGCAGGCGGCGCTGCCTTCGCCGGAGCAGCAGGACAGTTACAGCTGGGCTGGACTGGGCTGGTAGCATTTTTTCATTGTGGGTGGAAATCAGAACACCGACTGCTTTTGAGCTAATCTAGAGCAAATACCCGTTCATGAAAACTCTTGCAGGTGCCCTTTGGCAGATGCTTACACAACACCTTCTGTAAAATCCCCTGGTTTTAAGTTCAGTGGAGAACAAGTGTTTTAACCAGGGACTGGTGGCTACACATGGAGCTGAGCAAGGAGGAAGCATAAGGGAAGGAAAATTGTGATCCTCTTTAGTTCATTTTTCTTCTCTTTTAGAGAGATTCTTAAATCTACAAATGTATGCCCTACATGATAATTAGCTCGCTCAGTAAAAGCCAAAATCAACTTCTCATCCTGCAGACAGCATCAATGCACAAAATAGTTGAATCGTGGCAGAAAAACAGTCATATCCTTCTCTAGTGAGGGTTGATTTTTTTTTTTTTTTTTTTTAAAAAAAAAAACACCCACTCCTCAGCAGATCAGATAAGAGGAGCCGCAGAGAGCAGCAAGTTATATAATTGAAGGGCTTGATTCACAGCCTGGGGAAGGCACTTTTGGGGCTGATCAGAAGATTATGGCCAGCCTGAACCAGGCACATTGTTAGGGGGCTGAGACCACACCTAATTAAATCCAAGAGGAAAGCATGGGACAGAAGTATGGGAACTTTTGAGGCAGTGGGTAACAACTGGATGAGAGCAAAAGCAGCTCAGTGTGGGGGTATATGCCATACAACTCATCTCTCTGACCGAGAACGTGAATTCTTTTCAGGCAGTTCCACCAGTGACATTCAGGAAATAAGAGGATGTAACTATTAAAGCCCAAACTTCTACTATTACATAAAACTTCCTCATGATATCTTCTGCTATCTGTTCTAGAAGCTGAAATATGAAAGTGTTGTAGGTGGACACCGGTAGTTGTAAGAGCATCTTTTCTCAGATTCCTGGTATACAGGGTCCCCTTATCTGAATATCAGATTTGAACAAAGAGCCTACTTAAGTATGTCATATTTCATCAGGGGGGTTTCTTTTGACATTTTTCTTTTTAAATCAAAAAAGGAAAAAAAAACAACCAACAAGTTGAGCACTCAAATGCTCAAAGAACAGGAAATTTCTAATACTATTTCCACTGGTGATTTTAACCAAATTACTTCGCATATCTGATGATCTGTATTGATCATTCTCATGCTGAATGTCTCAGTTTTTGTTGACTTAAATTCTCACCATAGAATTGCATACCCCAACCTTGCATTAGTTGTTAGACGAGGCAAAATGTTTATTTGTTGTTATGCTGCCATTACATGCTACAGTTTACTTTGATTCAAAGTTGATTGTTTTGGTCTTTTTCTGTTCAAGTAGGTATTAGCTGCCCTGATATTTTCACTGGTTGATAAACCCCTCTGCACAGGCATGGAGGGGTGTGTTTAACGATCAGCACGGCTTGCAGCCTGCTTCCTCCCTTCTCTGAGAGCTTGATTAGGCTTTTGCTGTGTTGGTTTTGCTTTTCTTTTTAATGATAAACTTTTAAGACCTTATTTCTCTCCCCCTTCATGCAGGGTCCCTCTAATACCTGTGCCAGTTAGTGTCTTTGCAGACATTAGAATCCCAGGGCTGCTGAACTCCAAGAATGCCCAGCAAGTGATCTCAGCTTAGACATGGACATGGGGCTTTCCTTGTATGAACCAGTCAGTAACAGCATCATCCTCCTGATACAGATTATTCAAATTACCTAAATATAGTTCAGAAATCAAGGGATATTATCCTAAGAAGAAATAATAAGCAAGATGCTCTTTGCACAAAACAGTGAAGATGTTCTCTGTTCCATATCTGTCGCAAGTTGAGATCAGAGTACAGAAGCTAGGGACCGTTAACTACTCTCTTCATTTAAACGTCTGCCACGTAAAGCACTGCAGCAATTGCAAATTAAAAAGGGAAGTGTCAAATGAAACAGTAGAGACCGCTTACACTGGACGCGGAGCCAGTGCATGTAGTCACAGGGCAGATCTCGGTGGCAGAAGCCATTCTGTGGATTGGCACACCAAAAAACCAACACAACGCTGCAGCAAAATGATGCTGGCTTGTTACTCAGAGCCTGCCTTTATCCCAGAAGTACTCCAGTCACTGCTCCCTGGCAATGCGGCACATCTCGGGTGTGGAGTGCCTGCAAAGTTTCTGAGAGCCAGAAGAGCAGATGCATGATGACCCTTCTGAAACACGGTGATGCTCCCTCAAGCTCATGTTGATTCCAGGTTGTGGACCAGCATGCATGTGCACACACACGGGCACGCAGAAGGCTGGACACCACGGTTCTGGTCCCATGTCCCTTCTCCAAGCCTCTGCTTAAGGCAAGCAGGATGCTTACAGCTCCTCTTCCCGCTGCTGACTGTCCGGGTCACGTAGTGACCTACATCCAGTGGAGACAACTGGCCTCTCTTCCCAGCATCTACAATAGGGCAAAATAACCTTCGTGTGCAGAGCTTCCAGGCACACCAGGCTATTTACCACGGGTTGTCCTGGTAGTTCATGTGTAGGACTTGAAGAATGAGTTTTCTCCTGGGAACCAGCTTAGCCAGTCATATCCTTGAGTTTCCCGTGTCTTTCTAGGGTAAAACTGCGAGTAAGAACAGATTAGCGTAGGTCCAACCCTGATAAAATGGAAAGATGCTGGTAGTTAAAGGAAGTAATTGAAGGGTTAAGCCCACGGTGGTGTATGTTTAATCAGCAAAGATTAATTTTGCAGGTTTTAGCTGACCTGGTATTTCTTCTTAATCAAAAAAAACGAAAACCCCAAACAACTTTGGCAAATCAGGCCATTTTAAATGACCAGCTTTTCCAGAGGTGTAAATCACAAAGTGCCGATCCCTGCGGAGCTCCAGGGATGGCCCCCGGGAAGCGGCCGACGGCCTCGGCTGGTGCGCAGGACTCCATCCCACAGCCCCGGGGAGCCCGAGGGATGCTCCGGGGCTTGGTCGGCATCCCGGACACCTCCTGAAAACGGAGCGTACGGACCACGGGGGTTTGAACGCCGTGTTAAAGTCCCTGAAGCAGCCCTAGCAGGGGGCAATCTAGCGCTAAGGAAAATCTGCGTCTGACTTCCACGTGGGTGTATTTGTACAGCTGACGTGGAACTGTTCTGTTGAAGGGTAGGGGTTTGTATCTTGATGGGTATTTCCTCAGAAAAGCCTCGGCTGGAAGCCAGTCATCAGGGCCTAAAATCTTATTCAAATACCAGTAGATTAACATGATCTCTGATGTTCTGTGATAATTTACTTGACTTATATTGTGTCATAGATATTATCTGGCCATTCCCAAATACATAACAGCAAAGTATATCAAATGATGCACTAGATAAATACAGGTTTAGTTAATTTTAAAGTGTCTCTATTATCGATGTTAAGATTCAGTAATGCACATGAATTTGCCTTTCAGTTTAGATTTTTAAAAATTTCCAAGTGTGTCCTGGTTTCAGCTGGAATAAAGTTAATTTTCTTTCTAATAGCTGATATAGTGTTTTAGATTTAGTATGAGAAGAATGTTGATAACACACTGATGTTTTCAGCTGTTGCTAAGTAATGGTTAGACTAAGTCAAGGATTTTTCAGCTTCTCATGCCCAGCCAGCAAGAAGGCTGGAGGAGCACAAGAAGTTGGGAGGGGACACAGCCAGGACAGCTGACCCAAACTGGCCAAAGGAATATTCCATACCATGTGACGTCATGTCCAGTATATAAACTGGGGAGGAGTTTCCTGGGGGAGGGATTGCTGCTCAGGAGCTAACTGGGCATCGGTCGGCACGTGGTGAGAAATTGCATTTGTATATTTGAATTTTTATATTATTATTAATTTTATTTTCTTCCTTTCTGTCCTATTGAACTGTCTTTATCTCAACTCATGAGTTTTACTTTTTTTTCTGATTCTCCTCCCCATCCCACTGCAGGGGGGAGTGAGCAAGCAGCTGCACGGCACTGAGTTGCTGGCTGGAATTAGACCACAACAAAGTGATATAAGCCCTGAAATACTTCTGGTGCCATAAATTCACATATATTCATGATCTTTATTCCATTCCCTTTCCAAAAAAAGAAAGCCAACTTGCATATACTATTTCTGGCTTTGTGGATCAAAATTTCTCCATGGAAATATCTTGTTTACTGTTGAATTTTCCAGGGACAAGTTTGTTTTCTCATCTTCCAGAGAAAAAGAACCCTGGTAGTTTATGTAATCAGAAAAGTCTGCTATCAAAAAATGAACATCAGAGAATTAAAATACTAAGTAATTTTTAAAAATAATTTAATTACTATTGTGGGTGGGAAAAAACTGTGACAAAATCTCTGATAGACTATTTTTATTTTTAAAAACTTGTATGTCAGAATATTTTTTTACAAAAGAAGTGGTAAGAAGCAATAAAGCTAGTGTCAGTATCTGAAACAAAACTAGAAAATCAAAGCACAACCTTTTGTCAGTTTGAAAGTAAATGCTAGTTAAGATTACCCGGACAGACTCCCAGTAACCCTGATTATAAAGCCTAAAGTCACTGCTGATCTGCAAAGACCCTCATGCTCAGTTCCAGTCTAAGCACCAATAAATGCACCTTAGGTCTGTCCCATTCTGGAAAAAAGTATTAGAATGATAGAATACTTTGGACAGATTTGCATAGAATACAGATTTCACATCAGTTCTAACAAAACCAGGAGAATTAATATAATTTCTCAGCTCCTGATAAATGAAGCCTCCAGGAACGGGAAAACATTCTACTGCTTTTGCCTGAAAACATGTCATCCACAAAGCGACACTGGACGTTTCTCATTTCTTGACTGCTATGCCTGCAGCGTGACTTGTGAAATAATGGAAATACAGCTTAAAGAAAGCTGTATCTCACCCATCTACTGAAGCACCCCTTGTTACATGTACAAAACAGGAAGAGGAAGCAGCAACCGGCTCTATCAGGACAGCATCTCCTGACAGCGTGGCTATTCTATTTATTACAGGTTGACATGTTGGAACCATAAAAAACCCCGAGGAAATCCAGCTTTTCAAATCAGCAGTCCAAAAGTCATCATGCTATCTCTAACTTTTCTCTTTTCTAAGGTGGTTAACCACACAAGGGACTCAGGGTGCCAACCTGCAAGTCACCAGGAATCCCTGCCTGCCGTCAAAGACGACAAGAGCCGGAGGTGTTCGGCATCTGGTAAAGCCAATCCCATAACCCCTGCAGAAAGGTAAAAATTCAAATCTTATCTTTTACAAGCACATGTGTAGTGTACTTGTATGGAGCATGATCGGCTGATTGCACGTGGGCCAGGTCCCATGGCTTGCTGAGGTCCTTCACCAGCCAAACCACAGCGACAGGATGTCTCTGGGTCCTCGTCTGAGGTTTTGGCCTGACAAGCCCATCCTTTCATTTTTGCACAAGGTGAAAGGATCGGAGCAGGTTAAAGGGTCCCTAACGGCCCTACTTCCAGAAATTTTCCCTAGTAGAAGACCCTGAAGTTACTGCTCCCTGTCCCAAAGACCTCTCCAAACCCAGGTGTGGGTCAGTCTAGGGGAGAGTGGAAGTGCACCCAGCTGCAGGAACACCACGAAGCCCTCCTGCAGCACCCCAGGGTGCCTGGGGCAGCGTGGGCAGCCCCGTACCTGTGCCCGTACCCGTACCCAATACCTCTGCGGTGGGGGCCACGCGCTCTGCTCCGCTTCTCAGAAAAGGCAGCACAAACTCTCACCTCTTGGTTTGCGTTTTGAGTGGAAACCACATGAACCCCGTCTTCTTCGATGAAACAGAAACAACATTGTTCCCTGGCTGATGTCTTCTGTCATTTCCCAGATTAGTCAGCCATCCCCATTAACCACCTCCTTTTGTGAAGAGAGATTTGTTTCTGTGAAAGAATAACACGATTTTCCAACTATTTAGGCTAACAGTGATGGGATTGCTGAACGCTGTCCTTGCAGTCATTCCTGGTAGTAATTTATTTCATTTGTCTCAGGAGAGCAAGTGCTTTACTCCAAAAAATGCTAACTAGAGACAATGCTGAAGATGTCCTACCATCTCATCCAGCTTTGCATCTTCTCTCAGTCCTCTTTTCCACAGCAGCTAGTTAAAAAGATTGTATTTGCAGTAGGATACGATCAACGGCTTCATGATCTGAGAGAGTGGCAAGGGATGAGGTTTTCTTCACAGAAAGCTCCTCAGCTCCATTCTTCTCCCACAGAAATCAGGGGAATGGGGAGCTTCATTGGTCTCCTATGGCTGCGATGGAGCAGCTTCTCACAGCTGCCAGTAAGGGCCATGCATATTAACATCAGTTCCTAAAAACCAGGTGGAAGACAGGGCCAGTGCTGGAACTGTGATGTCAAGTCTCTGTGCCAGGTCCAGGGAATAAACGGAGACACATCCTGTAGGGTCTAGGTGACAAGAAGGGATGGTGCCCTGGAGATACAGGTCCTCCCAGGTGGGAGCCCTCACAGGAACTGTTATAGCGAGAACAGAGCAGAAAAGGGATTGCACATCCTTGGCAAGAAGCAGAAATTACTTTTCCAAATAAGGCATTATATTTGCAAGCTTGACGAAGAAGGAGGGAGGCATACCCATCTGACTCTGGCCGCTGATGCCATCATTTCTCGGCATGGTTTTCTGCCCCCAAACACACTGACTCAGCCAACCTGGCTCGCTGTCTTCGGCCTCGCTGCTGCTCAGAAATGGAGGGGATGACCCTGGCTGAGCAGCTCCCGCATGGGCACAAAGCAAAAGCTGCTTGTTTCAGAATGACTACGGGCTGTCAGACATCAAGGCACAGAAATCATTGCATAAAAAAAGACTTCATCTCCTCTCACACTCAGGTGACATCTCCAAACCTCCATTTCTCTGCAACTTTCCCATTCCTTTGCAATGGGAGTGCCCCCCGTACCTGCTAGGTCCAGGGGCACCGTACCAGTGTGCTCCCTTCATTAACCCACACCAAATGCTTTCAGTGCCCCATTCCTCCTTTTTGTCCCTGGATTTTCTCATGTGCTTTATTTCATCCACATCAAGGGAAGGACGTGCCTGGGTTGATGAGTCCTCCCTCGGCAGAGTGCAGGGACCGCGGCTATGCACTTTCCAGGTTGGGGCTGGCGAGGAGTCCAGCGAGGTCAGAGCAGGCAGAGCTGTGACCAGGTCTTGATTCCTGATCTCAGGCGTCACCAGGGTCATGCTTTTCTCTAGAAAGTGCATCTGGCAGGTGACATTGCCACCGGCCGTTCTTCCCCAATGTCACACAGTCCAGCCTATGCTAAATAACTTTGAGCAAGTCTGAACTGAAGTTGAGATTATCACCCTTTTCACACAAGATTCAAAGAGAAACAACCTATTTTAGGAAGTCCCAAGAGAGGAAAGAAACAGCAACATGTTGAAAAGATGTTTACTTTATCATGAAATGCTGGCTTTCTGATCTCTCCTTCTCAAATAGCCACTGCAAAAGCAGTTGCTAAAGCTGAAAAGCTTTTTCATCCAGGCTACAAACTATTTAGGTGTTTGCTTGAAACTCCAGCAGTAAAGGAAGAAGCAGTCCAGTGCGCTGGATTGATAAGACATTTATGACATTAAATGAAGGGCTCAACATCTTTGAGTCTGGTGTCTGACTAGAGCTGCAGGTATTTGGGTGCAGGAGGAGAAGGCAATGGAGGGTAAGTCAGTGCTAAGTGGCAACGTACCTTAACCCTAAAGCATGATCAGGCTTTTTCTAGATTTGGATGGTCCCAGACCAATCTCCAAAGCCCACACCCCTAAATTGTGCCTTATCCCACTGTCCTGCGAAAAGGGAATCAGACTGATTTACAGCCTACGCATCAAATTGCTCATATTAAGGACTATCAGAACAAATCTTCAGCCTCCAGATGTCTACCAAGCCATTAAAATTTGTGTTATTGTTAATGAATAATCACCTTTATATCAGTGAAAATCGTTCCCAGAGGCAAAAGGTATCTTATCTAGGCAAGCTCCTCTGGTGAAACACTGAAAGAGCTGATGCCTCCGACACAGCCACCGCTCGCACAGAGATCTGCTGACAGACGGGAAGTGCCAGCAATTAGCATCGTTAAGGTGGCTGTGAACATCTGCCGCATCACTCAGCTTTCTAAAGTGCTCTGAAACTCCCAGTGCAAAGAATCTGCCGACCGATGGCTGGTTCCCCCCCTCGGCATGCATGTGTGTGTCTTATTAATGTAGCTAAATGACCCTGTCCAGACATATTTTGAGTCTGGTTTCCTCGTATAGCTAGAATTCAAATTGTCACTTAATTAGCCCAGACTTCTAGCGTCTTTGAAGGAGAGCACAGAAATCACTTTACGCCACGTTAGGAGTGAAATGACAGGTTACAGCTCTCCTCTCCCAGTCACAAATCCTGAAGTGCAGCCCACCTTCCCTTGCTGACCTCCATCCCTCTCCCAAAACGCCCTACAACTCTCTTCCCTCTTCTTTATCTCTTCATCTCCAGCCTTCACCCCATCCCCACCCCCATCATGGAAGTTTTTAGGGGTTTCCCTCTTCTTTCAGATTCTGTCACTCCCTTGTGTGTTTTTTCACACTGAGGTCTCTCCTGTAGTTTTCTAACTTTTTGCCTACCACTGCCCCCTCATCCTCCTCTGCTTTATGTTCCTCTGAATTTACAGCTTCTTACCTTTTCTCCAGCCCTTGTTTCTTTGAGCTCCCGTGTCTAAGCAGGATCTCTCCCCCCAGGACACAAGTGTGCTCTTGGCTGCTGCACGAGTTAAAGCCATCCTTGATCCTGCCACCTTCCCTTAATCACTCCGCACACTTTCACCACAGCACACCCACACTACAGACCCCAGTCCCTCTTCTCCTGACCCATCCTCAGCCCCCAAGAACAGGTTCTCACACTCCACATCAGGAACCTGGTCTTCCTAAAGCCTCGCCATCCCCTTAGTCCTGCCTGGGCTAATTCTGCAAGCCCGACTGCTCTTGAGAGGTAATGTGTAACCTCATTCTCCAGACATGATGGGGATCGCTTTGTGGGGGTCTTCTTCACACCCACTTCTCTGGCAATGCATCCAGAGGCTCCTTTGGGGAGTCCTCCCCTTCCCTTACCCCCCTCTGGGTATCCCCCCTGTCCACGCCTGGCCTTTGTACGTGCACGTTCTTGTTGCCATCTCCTCCATCATTTGCACTTCCCCCTCCTAACTCCTTCTCTAACCTACGCTGTATCATCTTCTTGAGACTTCAGATTGTCAGTCCCCGTGACATGTTAGCTCGGTCTGGACTCCAGCTTACAGGAAGGCTCTAACAAACCAAGCAGGGGAAGAAGAGCGAGGAGGTGACCTTACGTGGTGTGCGAGGGACACCACACTGATGGCATTTCCCCTGCAGCGCTCAGCACCGAGTGGCCTGAAGATCTTCCCTAGCACAAACTGGGGGAGCAAAGTCACCATCCCCAAGCATCGCCAGCCGTCCCCGGGGACGGTCACCCGCAGCCGAGGAGGTCTGCTTTGTCCTCTCTCAGGGCACGGGGTCTGCGTGCCATGGATCCAGCCTTTCCCTGGAGCGCAGAGGTCCCCGGTGCGTGGAGGTGTCAGGGCCAGCCACCCTCCAGCCACCCATCCCAGAGGACAGAAGAGTTCATCCAGCTTCTCACAGCGCAGATATATTCAGTGAGGGCTCCAGTCCTGCCCCTCCAGGCAGTCCATGCCTGGCCCCCATCAAATATCACGTGTCTTCTTGGCCTCGTTGTATCAGAGCTGCAGTTTGACCTCCTCTTAGCATTCTGGTGAGGAAACCCTTCCCACACCAAAACTCTGGCTCTTCTGCCCACACATTTGGAGCAGCAACAGCTTCCTTGATCCCTCAGCAACTTTAGTCTGACCTTGCAACTAGAAATCTTCCTGTTCTTGAGAGTAAAGGGCAGAAAAGAAAAGAAGAAGGAACAGCAATGAAAAAAAAGGAGAAGGAATAATAAAACTGAATAGCAAAAAGCAGAAGGAATAGCAAAAAAAGGTACCAAAAAAAGCAGAAGGAATGGCAGAATGGAGTAATACCAAAATGTGCACCACAACTAAAACAAACTACAGAACTGGTTCGCAGCGTAGGATATTGCAAGCGGTGCAGCTGGTTGCCCAGTCTTGGAGGTCCTTGGACCTCCATCCCGGAAAGTCTTCAAGACCAGGTGAGATAAAGCCCTGAGCAAGCTCGCCTGGCCTGGTTGGAGCAGGAGGTTGGACTAGAGACCTGCTGAGGTCCCCTCCAGCCTGAATGATCCCCTGATCCTACGATTTGACTGTTCCTAATAAGCTGCCACGTGGCTCCTGGGAGGCGAGCAGGCTTTTCTGTGCATGGGGTAGGCGAGGAATGCAGGAAAGGCTCTCAGGAGGGGCAGATGAGTGAGGTGTACGTACTTCTCACACACCTTCGCTGTTCACAGAGAGTGGTGCAAAAGAGGAACTGCCACCTCCACAGCACCATGGCTTTGTCTGAAATGCAAGTCTGCATGTTCTGGGTGTGAGAAGGTGCCAAGGACCCACAATGAAAACACAAACTGCCTGGGTCCCACAGCAGAAAAACCTTCTGGGACACAACAGCGTGGACGAGATGCAAGCAAGAAGAAAGAAAAGGTGACCTGGCATTGCAGCTGGGGGAAGCAGGCACAGCTGCAATGCTTGGTATTGTGAAACCTCCAGGTGGGTCTGTAATGGGACTGTAATTCCCGTGCCAGGTGGACAAGGGGTTTGTCATTATATTCAGCCCATCTCCGAGCCTTTGCTTTCCCTATGTGATGTAAAACAGTGAAGAAAGGAGGATAAGAGCATGGTGAATAGCAGCTTGCAGTGGCTGAGTGCAGTGACACTTAAATAAAACATGCAAGTACAAAACCAAAGCCATGAAGCCCAGGCAGAACCTGCCATAACACAGTCTTCAAAGAGACCGTCATCCACCTGCCTCCCACGAGAGCAGGCTCCAGTGTACTGTTGATCTCATTTGTGATTCACTCCTAGAGAGCAATAATGAGGTTATTGACACGGTGGCTTTTATTTCATTCCAAGCCATTTACTTAAAAGGTTCGACGTGGAAAATGTGTAAGTAGTGCTCTCCAGCAGCCTTCCTCCAGCCGCTGCTCAGCTCCGCACCCTTCCAGCTCTCCCAGCACAGCGCCTGGATGCCATCTCCCCACCTCGGCACTGGTGCAGGGACACGCTCAGCCCTTTGCACCCGCGTGCCTCTGGGTTGCGCTTGCTGGGCCCGTTCCCTGCCCCGGGCCAAGGCTCTGGCACTCACCCAGCTGACACTGACCTGGGATTTACTCCCTGTTAATGTGAAAAGGAGAGTTTGGGAAGCCCTGGAGACCAGATGTCACTGCCCAACCATCCATAGGGGTTTGTTAAATGTTATCACCCACTGTTGTGCCAGAATTGAAGATGTAGAAGCAGCCTACAAGAAAGCAAAGAGCTGGAAGGACGTCACGAGCGATGCTTGCACCGAGCCCTTCCCTCCGAAAAGAGCCACGAGCCCGTGCTGACCCACGCGCGAGCAGGGGCACGGGGTCCAAGGGGCTCGCGTGGAAGGCAGGGTTGGAAGTAACCGCTCTCCCTCTCTCGCACGCCTTCCTCTCCATCTGTCCCAGCTCTCCCCAGCCCTCATGCTGTGGTGGGATGCCACTTTGTGCCAGATTGGGGAGAGCGAGCCCTATAGCCAGAATGTTTCCTTCCTACACTGAGCACTCCTAAATAACAGCATGGGATGTCCTGCAGAGCAGAAAAAGGGCCGTGGACAGGAGCAGCCTTGGGGACCCTCGTGCAGGGGCATGGACAGGCAGGGAGCGATCCCCTCGCGTGACCTCCATACCACGGAAGTGCCGTGGAAACAGGAGGACGTGGAGAGATGTACATCCCGGGAGCAGACAGCAGCATTTACAGGATCTGTTGGTTACTATCATTTTTTTGTGCCTGCCACTTTGGGACTTAATTCTTAATTCTGAGGAAGTGTATTTACTCAGTATAGTTATTTCCCACGAGAAACTAAAGCTTTAATATTGAGTTACTACCAGAGGTCAGTTGGGATCACATGGAAGAAAATCACCTTTTCTGGGGCCCGGAGGAGTGTCAGAGCTATTCCTTGGCCACCACAGCATCTCTGCATCCACCGCCTGCGTGACCCTCCCATCCTGAGGAAGGGCTGGCAGAGACCTCTGCTCCTCCTGGTCCCCCGCAGGGACACGGGGGCTGCAGGGCTGACGATGCTGCGGGGACAGACCCAATGGCTCTGCCGGGCGTCAATGGTCAAGATCACCCCAGCTGCACCTTTGCACCCCGATTCTGCAGGAGGCAGGGCGATGCCACCACTTCCAGGACAGCGTAGGGTCAAAGTTTGCCCCTGAGTGCAGGAAAAAAAATCTCATTTGGTGCATATGTTGGTCCAGTGCAAGTAGAAGTCAGCACCGAGCACGTTTATGTGCAATCTCCGTTTTTTTAAATAGGTGAGCAGCAAACTGCTTGGAGGCTCGGCAGCACGTGGGTGGGGATTTTTCAGTAGCTGACTTGCCCCAAGGTGGAAAGATCTGCCTCCACCGGTGCAATTTCTCAGTGCATAGTAACCAGCCAAGCACACCAAGGGTTTTAGTGGGGCACCTTCCTGCCCCACTGCCAGTGTGCCCCATTTTCACTTGCCCCCCGCACCACGATGCTGTCGAACTGCCACCATTTCCCCACTTTGGATCCGATCTGGGTGGACCGTGCAACCAGCCTGCCTGTCCTCGCTCAGCTAGAGAACGCACAGGTCTGCAGAAACTCCTCCCAAAACAGCCATCGAAACGCAGGTGGGGCAGAAAAAAAAATGGCCTTAAAATTCAGCCAGGTGGTCACCTACCCACTCGGCAGGGGTGTGAAAGCTGTGGCCACGCAGGTGCTTTATTTCAGTGGGAGCACCTGGGGTCAGGGCTTCCCCCAGCTGGAGCAGGACACCAGCACCGGGGGTGGGGGGTCCCGGGGGGGGTCCCTTACCGGGGGAAACGGGGCACCCTCCGCCTTTGGGACCGGTGCTCCCAGCGGCTCCAGGGATCGGGGGAGGGGGGCAACCGGGGGTCCCAGCTGGGCTTAGGGAGGGAAGCGGGGGGGGGGACGGGGGCGGTCCGGGTCCCTCCCCGGGGCTGCGGCGGGGCGCGGCCGGGCTTAAGGGCGGCGGAGGGGGGGGGGCGGCTCGGGCAGAGCTCCGCGCCCGCCTCGGCTCCGGTACGTCCTCGCCGGGGTTTGCGGGTTGGGGACTGGGGAGGGGGAAGGTCGGACTGGGGGGGGGGTAAGGTCGGACTGGGGGGATGCCCGCGGTGCCGGTGCCCCCGGGACACGGCTGGTGGAGGAGAGCGAGCGGTTCGCGAACCGGACTAAATACCCACGGCAAGCTCGGTTATGCTATTTGGTGCTAATGAGGTGGGTAATTAACTAGCGTCTGCCGCTCGCTTGGAGTATCTCGTTCCGTTCCTCTTTCGGAGACCAGGCTGCGTTTCTCTCGCGGAAAGGGGGTTTGTCCCTGCGAAGGGGTTTGGGGGCAGTTCTCTGCGGCTTTTGCCCCCAAAATGTTAAGTTCAGCCCGTGTCAGCGCTCCGAGCGTTCCTGAGGACGCTTTACCTCTGAGCTTGAAAGAAACGGTGCTATCTTCTTTGGCGGTGTGCTTTTTTTGGTTGTGTGATTAAATTTAGTACAATCTGCTTCTGACCGACTATAAATCTAGCTGTCCTGCATGAGACGTGGAGAATAACAACGCAGCTCTCTGTTCTTTAGGGTTTTGCTTACTTTGGAGTACTTTTCTCAGCCAGCCACTGCTCTTCCCTCCCGCTTGTGTACATTCCTAATGAGCAAAATTCACCAGCACATAAATAAACGGTTCCGTGAACCACGACTATACAGAAATAAAAAGTGGCAGAAGTCGTATTTGTCTTTAACTCATGATGTAAACCTGGTCTAAAGCCTCAGGTAGGAAATGGTGTTTTGTGGGGGTTTTTTTTTGGTTTTTACAGATATATTTCTAGGTGTGGAGCTCTCTTATGCTTTAGCAGTCCGCTTCAGCATTGTAGTCATCAGTTTTCTTTTCTGTTTCCTTTTTGTTTTTATTAGAAATATGGTAGATAACAGGTCTCCATTGTCTTTTAGACAAATACCTCGCGTGGTTGTTCATTATCTGCTAACACCTTTAAGATTAGCAGCTGAAAGTCTGAAATTTAGCCCCCAAAGGAGGTAAAAAGTTTATAATCCAGCTCAATGCTACTTAAGAAGTGTGCACAAATAGGCACAGAGATTAAATAAGGAAGTTTATCTAATGAGCAAATGATGGGCTGAGACGTTTACCAATATCTCTTGGTTCTCTCTTAGGCAGGATAGCTAAACTGGGGGAAGGGGAGAGAAATCTGCAGCGGCAGGAAGGCAGCAGTACCTTCTGCATTGCTGGTGCCCTCTCAAAAGGTGCACGGGAACCTGACCCAAAATGTGCTGTTGGGAGACGCAGGTTCTGCCCGCGCTGCCCAGATCCCCCAGCGCTCCTCGGCGTTTCTCCATCTGCAGCCTCTTCCCTTCTCTGAGTGCTAGATAGCGTTTCTGCTTCTAGGCAAAACATCTTTGTTTATCTACTGCGTTGGCTGTGCAGGTCCCATTTTCTGCTCCTTCTTCATCCTGATCATAACTGCCCGGAGGTGCAGGCAGATACAAAAAGCCTCGATGTGCAAAAGGCCTCACTCCAGCCTCTTGATCCTGAACATCTTGGTTGTGGTGGGTTTGTTTGGTTTTTTTTTTTAATGTCTGAGAAAGAAGTGAGATATCATGCGTAGCACGGTGGGGTTTTGCTCAGCAGTTCTGCTTGCTAGGCATTAACCCAGCAATAGGAGTAATGGTAGTAAGAGCTTCATCACCTGCGTCAGATTATCTTGACAGATAAAAACAAGGAGTGGGGATCGTGCAGCTTTCTTCAGAGAATATTGCGCTACCTGCTGCTCCCAAGCAATTGGTTAAAATCAGACCAATGTTACCACAAACTTAAAATCTCCAAGATAGGGCTAAAATTAAAACATTATTGGAGTGTTGCTCTTTTCCTAACTTGAACCTCGAGTCTGAAGCGAAGACCTCGGGCAAGCGAGGATGCCAGCGGTGAGGGCTGAAGGCTGGATCTCTCGGCATCTCCCAGGGGACCATGGCTCGGTCTCCTCCACACCGCTCCACCGGGGCAGCAGCTCCGTGTTGCTGGCTGGTTCTCGCGGAGGAGGGGTGGCTGGAGCTCGCAGGAGTGATGTCTGGTGGTGTCCAGACCAGCTCTGGGCTTTCTATCGTGTGGGTGTGAGGAGCCCAGACTCGTTAAAGCTGGGGCTGAGGTCTGGGTTCTGCCACCACCAGAACCAGGCTGCCGAGAGGCGGCATTTGTGGGGCAGGGAGAGAACACGGCTGCAAACTCATTGCCCCTCTCTGATGAATAGGTTATTTGCAATAAGCATTGCTAAATAAGCTTAATTTATGCAAGCTGAGGTGAACTGTAAGTGATGATGTACAATGTGCTGATCTATGGCTTTTGACAAGGGATGTTGAGTCCTGGCTGCCTCTTCTGGCCAAAGACCTCTGTGCAGTCGCACTGTCCATCGCTCACACCCCCCTACGTGTCCACAAATAGCCCAAGGGGAAAAAATATCCTCTCTCTTGTCAGGTTGTGCCACCTTGCTGATATCTGTTGAGCTTTAATGTATTTTGTGCATTGCAGATAATCAAAGGATTGTTTTAAGAGTAAAAATTGCAAATAGCTGAAACTTGACTGAAACCTAAAAACCTTGAGCATCCCAGTATGGTTCTGAATTTGCAGTAAATCCCAGAGAGAGACAGAGACTCTACTTTAATGCAGCCAGGCTATTTTTATGGATGAAAATATATACCATTTAACATCTGTTTTAAGCACATACGTGGTGTGGGTTCTCATAACCGATCTTGTCCCAGCTGTTGCCTTCATCATTCTTTTTCCCAAGTCCTGTTATTTCAGCCTGCATGTATTCTGCAGTTCTGATCATTGGGGTTTTTCATGGTCTCAGACTGCAAGCGAGATTCTGTGTTTGAACCATTAGAAATTGAAAATTAATGGGAAAAATATGTAAGTGTGTTATTTTTCTCTTGCTTTACTTTAGGACAACCCAAATTAAGAGTGTCTGTCATGTCTCGCTGCACTCAAATGAATACCAAAAGGAAATGATAAAATTTCACAAAAGGCTGGCTGAGCAGATGCAAAAACCCTCCCTGGCTGTAGGGTCTGACCGCTCCACGGAGTCCCAGACCTGCTAATGTAAATTAAAGCAATGTGCAAAAGCAAACCCAAGAAGAAATCTTTTGCTAGGGAGTTACCTTGATGGCAGAGATGTCTCCAGACCAAGAGATTTGTTCCCCTTGACATGAGCCTCCCTGCAGCTTCCCCCTCCGTCTGCCAGGCACTGCAGCAGTACCTCTGCCCAGGCAGTGCCAGGGATACTGGAGCCCTGCAGCATCCTCTCTGCTACGGCGATCCTTCCTGTTCGTCAGATATAATAGGCACTATCTTTTCCACAGCTAGTAATTACACTTATTTATTAACACAGCAAGCTTAAAAAATGGTGCTACCTGGGAGCAGAAGAGAGCACTGCAGAATTTGGGGAGCTGACAAATGTCTGGTCGCGCACTGAGCAGCCTCTGGCTTGGAATCTTATTCCGCCTTCAGTGCAAAGGACTTGGGGTTTTTTTAATTTAATTTATTTTTTAATAGTTTTCCTTTACTGTTTCAGAAACCTTCTTGTGGACTTTCTCCTGCCGTTACCTGTCCTTACGCAGGCAGGCGTGGAGGTGGAGCACAGGGAGGCAGCATTTGCCAGGTGATGTGGAAAGGCAGGACTGAACAGTCATTAGGGTCCAGATCTGGTCTTTATATTTTAAATTGCATAGTGCTATTGCCACCTTTGTTATTCCTCTCTGCTGTTTAATGAGTAGCTACCTTAGTTTGCAAGGAGTTAGAGCTTTTTGGTAATTCGGTGGAAGAAGGATGCCGCCAGTACTGAGGACTTACGAAAATGTGACTTTCACCTTTGTATCACCAGTTGCTGGTACCACGTTAAGAAAGGTGGCTGTAGTGGATAGTTGTAGTAACACGGATATGTGCAGATCCACATCCCTTCCTAGCTGTTCTCTCCCATATGAGAGAGATGACAGTTTTTCCTCCTATTTTATAATGGCATTTTATTTTCATAAATAAATTCATTCATAAATCCATTTTATGTGCTGCTTTTCATAACTCACCTGAGTTTTTCATCCTTAGGCCCGACATTCATCGCCAGGCAGAATCGGTGCCTCAGCCAGGCAACATGACGGCACTGTTTGATAACTTGTCGTGCCATCACTCCATCGACGACTTCCGAAACCGAGTCTACTCCACGCTCTACTCCATGATCAGCATTATGGGCTTTGTCGGCAATGGCATTGTGCTGTACGTCCTCATAAAAACATACCGGCAGAAGACGGCCTTCCAGGTGTACATGCTGAACCTTGCCGTGTCCGACTTCCTCTGCGTGTGTACCCTGCCCCTGCGTGTCATCTACTATGTCCACAAAGGGAACTGGTTCTTCAGTGACTTCCTATGCAGGATCAGTTCGTACGCGTTGTACGTCAACCTGTATTGCAGCATATTTTTCATGACTGCGATGAGCTTCTTCCGTTGCATAGCCATCGTTTTTCCAGTCCAGAACATCAATTTGGTAACGGAGAAGAAGGCTAAGTTTGTCTCCGTTGGCATCTGGATTTTTGTCACCCTGACAAGCGCTCCCTTCCTGCGAAACGGGACATACCAATATGGCAACAAGACCAAGTGCTTTGAACCCCCAGAAGACTCTCAGAAGACAAATCTAGTTGTGATCCTGGATTTTATTGCCCTATTTGTGGGCTTCATTTTTCCATTTATTGTCATAACTATCTGCTACACAATGATCATAAGGACCTTACTGAAAAATTCCTTGAAGAAGAACCAGGCTAACCGCAAGAAGGCGGTCTGGATGATCATCATCGTGACGGCCACCTTCCTGGTGAGCTTCACCCCGTACCACATTCTGCGTACGGTTCACCTCCACGTGCTGCGGCTGAAGAACGCCAGCTGCGAGGATGCCATATACCTACAGAAATCGGTGGTGGTAACGCTCCCCTTGGCAGCTTCCAACTGCTGCTTTGACCCGCTTCTCTATTTCTTCTCGGGGGGCAACTTTCGGAAGAGACTTACCACGTTTAGGAAGGCTTCTTCCTCCAGCTTAACGCAAGCCTTCAGGAAAAAGTTCTCCATAAAAGAGAAGGATGAGGAACCCTTTGGAGAAAGCCATAGGGAGAATGGAAAGGCAGCCGTGGGCCCTTCATAAGGAGGCTAGACCTTCCCCTAAGATCTCAGATGGGCAACGGAGATCTCGGAACCCTTCCAGAAGACACGATGGAGGCTTGCAAGCCTTTGTCGCAATTAGATATGTAATAATAACAGTGGACGGCCCATGATTTATGCTCCTTGGTGGTACAGCCGCTGCCGGGAATGGCCAACCCCTTCCCCAGGCGCACTGCTTGGACATACGCAGCCGCTTAGGATGAAGGAGCCACCACCACTAGCCAGCACCAGAAAACTGTTGATGTGATGATAAACTCACATAAACAAACTCTTCAAAGCCTGTATTTGGGCATCTGCTTCATTTTACAACTCTACAAAGAGCGTTAACTCTCTGAGTCAGTGGGAAATGTAAACACAACATTTGGTGTACGCGGCACTCAGGGAGATACTGACAAATAAAGGGGGCAGTTTTCAGAGTCTTCAAACAGCCGCTAAATTATTTACACAGCAGAGGTCAGGATAATTCCTGCCCTGCTCCCAGCTGCTTCTGCTTTAGATTTCAGTTTTCAAGGTAATTATGTCTGTAAGACCTGCAGGGTTGGTGCCTGGGTCTGCAAATCCGGGAACTCGGGCTTCAGCCCCTCTTGCACCCCAAACGAGCAGCTCTTTGGACATGCTTTCGTGCACAGCAGATCTGCCAGCATTTTCCAAACTTCTAGAAAAATCTTGTCTGTGGGAGCAGTTTTAAAATTGCAGTATCCTAGCGTGCATTTGAAACTTATTTTGATGGGACTGGTCCTGTAAGTGATGGCTGCAGGATCCAGATTATCACTCCAGTTCTTCAGGAGGTTTTACCTAAAAGTAGAGCTCCGGATGCTCAGAGCCCAGTGCAGGATCAGGCCTGCCTTTCCGAACTATTGACCAAGGTTTTTTTTTAAAAATAATTTTAAAAATAAATAAATAATGTAGAAGTCCTTTTTTAAAAATAGCTATGTATGATATTTGATCCTGTTCAAGAGTGTTCACCTCCCTCACACCCCACAGAAAAGAGACAGCCCAAGGCCCTTGGAAAGATCTCTAGGAAGACCTGGAGATCAATCATCTGAGTCCAGATGAGACATGAGTGAATCTTATTTTGAGTACAGTATGGTGAAAAAACAGATTGGGCTATGTTTCTGATGTAAAGAAAAACTTCAAAACCTTGGTCAGAAGGAAACATTCCTGTGCTTTTCCAGTGACACCACAGAAAAGTAGTGCTGCCTGCCTTTTGCTGGAGCAAAGCCCAGCCCTAGATGTGTGATACATCAAGACAAAAATAGAAAGTCTTGTAGGATGAAGACTCCTACTTGGAAAAATGGTTGATAAATGAATAGCAAGTATGTTTTGATACGGTATTTATTAAGTTACTTGATATTATCTTAAAGAAAGAAAACAGTTTTAATACTGCAGAGTAAGAGTGAGCAAAAGGAGTTTGGCTTGGGGCAGGGGTCTGCTTGACAAATTACCTTTACAGATACACAGAAGAGTGTAAGTTCATTCTTCACACCACAGTCTGCATATCCCTGGGTCAGCAAAAGGCACTTAGAAAAGCAAATTCACCTGCATAACAATTTATGGATGTGAATTTTCAACAAGATACGAGAATCCTTTAGAAAATTTTAAGGATCTGTAAAGTGGAAGAGGGCTAAAAGCTGTTCCTGTAGAGGAGTGTTACAGTTCGCCCTAACCCCACAGGAGGGCAGAGCTCCTAGTTCAAAGAGAACTGTAGACTGCTTTGAGAAAGTGTGTGTAAGAGTTCGCTAAAACTTCCTTTCAAGGGTTAGCATTGAGTATTATAGCTGTGTCTCCAAGCATTAAAGGCATTGTGCAACTGTAAATAGAAATCATCACGGAAAACTCAGTTTCAGAATATGTAGAAATAATACACAAATAATTCCCAAATTTTAAAATATTATACAGTAAAGCTATATGTATGTGTGTGTTGCAAAGCATTTTTATTGTACCAGAGGTATGCTTTTTCCTTTTTGTCTTTTTTTTTTTTTTTTTTTTTTTTTTTTAATGAGACGATGGTTATGGCAAGAGAAACAGCAGTGGTTTTTGTGCAATAGGAAAGACTATTTAAAAAAACATTGCTGAAAATTAAATTAAAATGTTGCAAGTTAAATTTTAACAGTTACTGTTTTCTGTGTCTTATTTTAAAGTCTCTGCATAAAGATTCTTCTTCTCTAGAATACATTTTTATCTACACGCAGCACTAGAGTGTAATATTCACATAATAATCATTTATAATGATATAGTGAACACTCAGTTAAAAGCAGCATAGAAGTTGCTGAGGGCAGCACCTGGAGTGGGCTGAGATATCGGGGGACTCGCTTGCCCAGCTTCTCGGAGCTGGAGTTTGGTCCAGTTGAACTGGCCTTTGCTGTTGCCCAACTTCACCGGCCGCAGGGCACCGTCTGGGGCTGCTGGTGTGGGGACCTGTTGGAGCCAAACCACTTCTGATGGCAACTGGGCTCTCGGTAAGTCTTGCAGAGGTGGACCACCCCAGCAGATAGCAGCTGGGACCTCAATAAATGTGTATTTACAGATAGAAAATGCTTGCAAGACTCTGGGAGGGAAGTGATGCTTTTGGTGAGGAGGATGTATTTGGGTGTCCTGTGCGGTCATGTACCACACGGGTTCCTGCACGGAAAGGTCTGCCAAGAATGATGTTTTCTACTTAGCTCTACTTAGCTTTTCCCAAAATAGGCGCAGGGTATGCAGCGTGTTATGTAGTTATAAAACTCCAGTCCGTACCGGTGAGGGGGGAGCTTTGCCATCGGCTCGGCAGAAACCCAGCTCCAGGTGCGAGGCGAGGGCAGTTGCCCCCAGCTTGTGACTTTGCCCTGTGGCACACAGAAAAGTGCCATCCCGACAGCAAATGTTGATCGTCTTTTGCTCAGGAATGGGGACCTGGAGAGAAATACGTGCCAAGAAACAGGACCCGTTACCATCGTGAGGTGAGTTAGAAATTGTGGTGTTTGTATGGGCTGTAAAAAATGACAGGAGTTGGGAATAGGGGGACGAAGGGCCATCCTGGTACAGTGTCGGTGTCAGAAATCCCTAAAAAAGGAGTGAGGTGTTCCGTTTCTTGCTAGAAACTGGACTTTCTTCTGCTGCGTCTGTTGCGATTTATGGTACAATAGTGTCCCCTAGTGCAGAGTTACTCGTGGAGCAGCTGCCTGTTGCCTAATGAGATTTCTTCTCTCTCTCTCTCTCTTTTTTTTTTTTTTTTTTTTTTTTTTTTTTTTTTTTGATAGTCCAGCCTGAGCTCCTTGCCTGTAACGCTGTCCTCTTTCCTCCGGTGTTGCTCACCCTCAGTTCCTCCTCTCCCACCCCTGCCTGTATTTTATTTTATAATCTTTGGGGTTTCCCTCTCTGCCTTCCTCTTGTTTTTTCCTGGAGGGATGCTCAGGCTGGGAAAGAGCCGGCCACGGAAGGGGGCCCAGCAGCACCCAGTCCCCGCAGAGGGACCCCAGCCTCAGCACTGGTGGCGAGCAGGGTCCCTCCTCCTGCCCCGGGCTCCAACAGCACCGTCCGCCTTGCCTAAAAAATGCTGTTTCTCCATTGAATGGCTGTCCCAACACGGAGCTCGGACCTGCAAAGCTTTTGTTGGAAGCTGATGGTAAATACAGCCTGTTGGCATCACATTGTCACAACAGAAGTCCCATCATTTTGGCCTTCATTTGTCTGGGAAGGTTATTTCTGATAAAAGCCAGTATAGCTCTGAAAGAAACCAGCACCCAGGTGAGCTCCTCACTGTGCCGTCTGCTTGGCATAGGGCGATAACGGTTTACTGGGCATGGTTGATGGTTGGACTCGATGATCTTAAAGGTCTTTTCCAACCTAAATGATTCTCTGGTTCTGTGATTCTATAAAATGGTCTTGCTTGTCTCCTCGCCAAAGAAAACAAGTGGTCCCCTTCGCACGGACACTGCCCTGCTCTGAGGAGTCCCTCGGGTCCTCAGCAAGGGAACCCAGTGCCAACGCAGCACACGCCAGCTGGGAATATCCCAGCCGAGGAGGAGGAGGAGGAGGAGGCATCGCCATGTGGCTGTTGATGCTAAAGGGACAGGCTATGCCTTGTGCTAACCTTTCACTTATGCACTGCCTCATTTGGGAAATAGTAATAATTCAGTGGGTAAATTAGCTAGCGGTGTCTGTGCTTGTGAGGCGGTATTGTTTGTGTTTGCTCGAAGATGGAAAAATAACTGGAGCATCATAAAAATGCCCAACCAGCTGCCTTGTCATTTCTGACTGTCACTTGCTGTGCACATGTTGTCAGTCCTAAGCACTCAAAAACCTTGAATCAAGCCTTCCAAATCATGGCTTAATACTGTTTTGGATCTCTTTCTTTGCTGTTCAGTGCCTGTTCCTCTAGGGTGCAAGCAGGTAACATCTTCTGGCTTCCCTCTGCAAGCTCCACAACTAGAAATACACTTTTTTCCCCCAAAGCAAACCAAGAGTGAAAACTTCTGCTCTAGACCTCTGATTTTAGACAGCATAAGTCAAGTCACTAAGAAAGTCTACTTAGGTCTAGCCTGTGTGCATTGCAACCTTTTGAAATTATACGTGGGGCTCAGACAGTGGGGGTGAGTGTATTCTATATGCTAAAGTGTGAACTGATTTAATAGTATATTTACTGTCAAAAACAAGTGCTTTAACCTACTCTTCTCACTGTTGGGTTTTACGACTGTGGAGTTGCTGTGTCCCCTGAGCAGCATTCAGGGCATGATGCCTCACCAGGCGGAAAATAAGGGATGCTTTAAGTCAGACCATGCTCACGCCCCTCTGACAGCCCTTGCCGGAGGGTTCACTCCCATATGGAAGGGCGAAAAAGACCCATCTCAGCTGAAGCCTATAGCATGTAATAGTACACACAACCTGCAGGTGTGAGCATAAGCAAGGGCTGAAGCTGATTGTGGTTTCTCTTTTTAAAAAAATGGGGGGATCTGGGTCTTTTCCCAATGGGCTGAATAGGCACCACCAGCTGCTTAGAGCATGAAGTGGAACAAAACTTTGAAATACAAGAGAGAAAAAAATCTGCATCATGTGTTGATTGAGGCAGTAATCTTTTTTGGGCCGGGGGATTACAGTGTAGCAGATAACATTCAGATTCCTTAATGGGAAGATGGGGCAGAGAATATCCCTTAACAAACAAGAAATCCTGGTCTAGCAGATGCCCAGGACGCAGTGCCTCCCAGACAGACAAAAACCTCTCCCCTTTATCTCTTCTAAGATGGGTTTCAGGATAAACTTCCGTGCAAGCAAAGAGAACCATATGGGTGCTGTTTTGTCTTCGTAGCAGGCTAAAATGTTTTTTTATTTGTGCTCGTTTTCAGAAAGGGTCCAAAGCAGCCACCTGCTGCCAGAAGCTAACCACAAACTAGATTTCTGTTTGCAAAAATAAAACAATCTTTCTGTTTCTAAGAGAACAGTACAAACCTTGGTTTCCAATAAATCCTGGCCTTGACCGCTCTGTACTCCTTTTCAGCAGCTGCTCGGTACAGGCATCCCCTCCAGCATGCACATCGCTGGCTTCCCTCGGACACGCTGCCGGGGCAGGTGCTGTATAGAGGATTTTTCAAGCAGGAATCTCTCTTGCTCTCAGCTTTTCTTCATGTTCTCCTTGAGCTACAGTAAAATCATTTGACCCTAACTGCAGGGAGAAGGGCGCTTTCTGATTTCTCTTAGGCTGCGTGCCCCCAAACCCGATCAGTCAGAATTGCTGGTTAATTCTGGCAAGTTTGGGGGGAGTTTTCTCCCCGCGTGCATGTATCTGCTTGGACACACTATAAATCACAGAAGATAAAGTCATATTTCTAATACTCGGTGGCATGTCTATCTTGTTTAGACCTTCAGTGGTCTTTTTTCCTCAGGGTATAAAAATATTTCCTTTTTTGACACTTGTGATACTATAGCAAGTTGACATTTGGGGTTTTTAACTCCACACCATTTTTGCCTGCTACGGAGCTGGGAAATTCTGAAACAATGCATAGGATGTAACCACCCTTATTCTATATGAACTGTCTTCATATAAAATGCTTGCAGGATGTGAGAAGCAAACAACCCTTCAGTTTAATAAGCAATAAACTCCAAGCGCCGGCAATAAAGAGAGATTTCCTGCTCTGAGCAAGGTGCTTTCTGCCCCCACCATCCACAGGAGCCTGGGCATATATTTTGGAGCTGGAGGGGCTCAGTGCAGCCCACGGGGTAGTTCCCACCGCCTGAATCCCCCCCACCAGGTGCAATAGGGTTCTGTGCACGCAGAGGCTGCAGGTCCCTTAGCAGGAGCTAATTCTCACGCTGAATCCTAATTTAGCGCCTTTTTTTTCCCCATTTCCACTGCGGTCTGACATTAGAAGAGGGACTTCTTCCATATGGCAGGAGGGAGAACACTAGGCTCTTTATCCTTCATGTATGGCAGTGGAGGGTATGACCTGATTACTAGGGGAAAAAAATAAGCAGCAAAAATGAAGGAAAGTACATCAGATTTTAAAATACCATCAGTGTAAGCAATAAAATGTCTTAGAAATGATACTGAAAGCCAACCTGAGGGATGAAGAGCCCATCCTGCTGCTCGGGGTTACAAATCCATCTCCCGGCACATGGATTGGCAAGATTGGGAACTCAACCCTACTTCTCCCAAACTATTAATTTCAGCTCTGCGAGTGGCCACACGTACAAACAAATATTTGGAGTATTTGCAAACTTCACTTGAGGGTGAAATGTGCCCGTTTCTTTCCTGTCAATGTGGCTTCTTACGCTTCAGAGGAAGCCAGGCTGCTCTTGGAGCAAAGCAAGGACACTTTGTTAGTTTAATAAATATATTGCAGATGGATCTTCACCAGGTTTTGGGGGGATAATGGGGAGGAGGTAGCAAAAACACCCTATTTTGGTCATTAATTAAAAACTCCACTTCCAGGAACACTGCTGCATGTCTCTGCTAGGGATGTTGAAGACTAAACAGAGTTTGTTTTCCGTTTAGCCCATTGAAATCCCTTTATTTGTGAGGACCGTGTCTCTGTGACGCTCTGCTTGAGTTTAACTTCAAAAGGCTCCACGCAGCCCCCATGACCCCCCCAGACAACGCCTTGCGGGATCAAGGGCAAAAGGCACAGCATTGCCCTGTGTAACCATTTCAGGAATCGCTCTCAGCACAAGGCAGGAGGTTTCTGCAGATATTTTGTCTAGCAAGCCCGTGCCGGGGGTGCTGCAAAGGGCTCACTCGAGAGCCACTCGCTTTTGCGAGCAGTTATTGCAAAAGGCGAGCGTGTGGCCTGACTCTGCTGAAGAATTGCATCTATCCCAGGAGTCAGTCGGGGCTTTATTTCCTTTCTGAGTAACCATCTGAAACGAGACAGTCCCTACTCTCTGCCCTTTTTCCCTTCCACGTTACTCATGGCAGGAAGCCTGCCGGAGTGACAAGCACACACTGCTTACGTGAGTGAGGGCTGAAAAATGCTACAGTGCCCTTTCACCGCTATTTTTCAAGGAAAATGGAATGAGAAGTTCCCCATAATTGGCCTTGAGCCTCTGCCTGCTGTCAGCAGCGTCTCCTCCCACATGCCTCCATGTCCTTCATCACCCCGACTTACTATGCCAGAGGTTCACGGGACTTCAGAGCCGGTTTATGTTCCTCCTCACCTTTTTTCGGGTGCTCGGGTGGGAAGGGCATCGCTGCAGCTCCCCTACAAACCCAGAGCAGCATCCCTCACCCTGTGCGGGAAAGCTGGTGGTCCCCAGCTCCAGGCTGACCCTGGGGCAGCACCCTGCTCCCTACCTGGGCGAAGGAGACCAGCGAGGCTCTGATTGTGCCGTCCAGCCCCCCCGTGACAAGGTGGCCCAGCAGACCTGCCCTGGAGAAGATCCACGAGCCATGCACGAGGTCTGCTTGGTCCCACGCTGTGCGGGATTCAAGGCGGGCAGAGGCGTTATGCTGAATTCAGGTGGATTTTCCGCTTTGGGATGCAGTGCGATGACTCCAGTCAGGGTTAATCATATCCTGTGGTAGGAAAAACAGGCCTCAGGGATATGAACTAATAAAACAGAGGCACTGAGAAATGGTTGCCAAAGCCCTGGGGGACAGTTCTGCACATCCTGAGGTCCTGGGTACTTTTATCTTGCGATCTGCCAGGAGCCTGTTCAAATCTGAATTGCGCTGCTACTACCAAGAGTTTGCTTTCGCTGCAATTAAAACCAAAACTAATCATTACAATCTGGGGTTGTTCTGAGGGTCAGCGAATGTCACTGGTACATCTGCATTGCCGGCTGGTCCATAGCAGAGGACGCAGTAGCAGGTCAGTGCTGGGCAGGATAATCGACAGCCATAGAAAGTGGCACCAATGATTCAGCCGTGGCATCTGCCCAATTAAATTTCCAAGTACAGTAACCCTCTCCTGTGGTGGGAAGTTCTTCTGATGAAATAACCCCAGCTCCTTGCTAACATTGGATATTACACTCAGTTTATGTAAATATGAAGGCACTGATCTCAGCAGCCTCCACAGCTTCCAGTGAGTGGTGCCTGAGCTCATGGCCTCCTCCACCGCCACTGACCCTGCAGCAGGGTTATATATTTTGATTTTCCCCTGTTTATTTCTACTGGATGTTTCTCTAAAACAACTGTGCTCCAACGAGGAGTGCTGTAGCAAGACATCCCGGTTACACTTCACGCTCATGGAGGGCATGTTTCATTGGTAAAGTGACTCTCCTTAATTAGAAGGAAGTTGTGGGAGTTAATTGATAGTTACAAGGGAAAAAGTAGAAGTACAGGGTATTAGCCATCAAAGCTAGAACGGCTTTCTCTGCGATAGTCCTCCTGCATCAGGGCAGACAGAAAGGAGCAAAACATCGTAGCTGTGGCCACGCCATCTACAAGGAACTTCTTCATTTTGATTCAGGTATCTCGCCTGCTTTGTCTAACCGAAGTCATCTTTGGGCAGCAAACAGAAGGAAGCTGTTCGACCCCTCCTCCACCCCACTCCCCCCAAAAAAACCCAAGAACAGTGATGATGAAAAGTTAAAGTTGAGAATTAATCAAGAATTCAGATCAGAGAAGCCCAACAGCTGAAGTTTCAATCCCAAATTTAATTCAATTACGCAAAAAAAAATGTAAATGCTTCAACCCCTGGTTTCCCTAGAAAATGGAAATCTTTACAGATCACCAGCCCTTTATCCAAACTACAAAGATTATATCAATACAAACCATCCATGCTGCACTCTCCCAGGGTTGTTGGGAGAGGCAGGAGATATGAGGCCATTTGAGAAAATAGTAAATTGAAGGATTTGTTTGTTTCTTTTTATTTTATGTTAAACTTCAGTGGCTTTTCTTTAAGTTCAGTGCAGAAACACCGCAGAACAGCGTCGCCTTTACTATCCCAGCTTGCATAAACACAGTTCAGGCTCCTTCTGGATGAAGGGATCTATATTTAAATACTCATGGCTTTTATGATGTTTTTTGCTATATTCTATATATAAATACAAACCTATTTATCCAAGGACAGCGGTGGAAAGGCAGCTATGCTGTACGTGAACGATAGACCCCAATGTTGGCAAGACATTTTCTCTTCCCCTCTCCCAAAGATGTAGGAGATCAGGGTCCATTTTCCTAGCAGGTTCCCCTAGAGAGGCACCAACAGCATTTTCTCCATCAGAAGGAGGATTTTAAAGCCTCGGCTACGTAACCTTTAATAAGACCAGGGATTAGCAAACCTCATTGAGTGACGCTGTGACCAAAGGCCAGCCTCGTGCATGTTTTACGCCTGCCTGCATGCCCCACGCTGCTGGAGGACACGCTGCTGGCACGGCCGCGGCAGCCAGCCAGCACGGTTTGGGGGGAACGGGCTGAAGTAACCGCAAAGAGGGGAAGTGAAAAGCATATTGCTTCATTTTTTTTTAATGAAATAAGAGTCCTGTAGTTCTCTCAATGTGCTCTGTGTTTTTGTTTTTAGAGAAATGGCTGGAATAGACACTGAGGACACACATGCAGGTGGGGGAAGGATTCGGGTTTCTGCTTATTGGTGGCCCTCCTGGGGTGACTGGCCATAGTAGATCATTCACAGGTACAAATACTTCATTTTTGGAGGCTCTCCCTCAGCTCCATTTGAAATGCTTAGGACGAACAAGAGCAAAGAGGGTCATTTCAAACTTTTTCTTGCCTACGCTATGGTAGTTCAGGCTGTGCTACAGGGAATCTGCTCTGGGGTTTCCTCCCTCACGCATTTCACAGTGTGCGACGCTGCTTTACCCAGCATCATACGGAATGAGTTGTAAGCGGGATGCAAAGCTAAACTTTCCAATTTGCTGGGTTTAACGGAGACTGCTATTTGCACCAACCATGATGTGGGACCTCTGCAGCTGCGCGGTGGCCAGGGTGATGCTCATTTGCGGGGTTTGGCTGACTTGCCCCTCTCTATAGCACAGGAGCATTTGGCTCAGGGGTCTCAAATCAGTTCCTGGCAGACAGCAGCTTATCACCCCGCTCTTACAGCTCTAACAGAAAGCTGTCCTCCATCGCTGCCGTACTTATCTCACCCGCATTATCACAGCAACAGCGTAACCTCTAACGAACTCAGGCTCCTAACTTCCCTGTTAAGCAGGGAGCGACTGTTATTCCCAGCGTGTAAATGAAGAAGTGAGGCAGTGACCGATGCTGGAGCATCAGGCCACTCTCAGCCAGCTTTCTCCAGCTGAAATGTTCGTCCTGAGCTCACCGCCATTGAGACCGTGGTGGCAACCAGAAGCATCGTTCAGCCAGGCTTCAGGCACGAAGGCAGCTTCAGGGCATGCTCGCAGCAACGTAACCGCTATGTACACCACTTATACATCTCTTTCTTCTGCTTTTCTTGCAGATGATCGGAAAATTCACTGCTGGAGCGTCAAGAGGCAAGCCCCACGTCGATCCCCATGGATGACCTCAGCTGGCAGCTGCTCGGGGCCTCACTCGCAGCCTCCGGAGCCGCCAGCTCCTTCTCCTGAGCACGGCGTTTGCAGGAAACTCGGCAAAGCAAGCGCTCCACATTCCTGCAGAGGAGCTTTTGGGAATGCTGTGTAAAACCTGCCCTCTTCCAGCAGTCTCCATTGCAAGGCACTCACAATAGCTGCAGCAGGGAAGACAGTGCAGATTTTTTTTTCATACCAAGAGAAGATGGGGAAGGTGGGAAGAGGCCAATTTTTTTTTTCTGCTTTCTCATGCACAAAAGGGTCCTTATTCATTTTAATAGCAGGTTCTCTCACACAGCAATCTGCTCTGTCAGCCAGACAGTGGAGAAAGACTCCTTAGGCAGCTACCTCATGCAGAATATTGCTGCTTAGACCTTCTCGTCTGCTCTCTGAGGATGGGAAACTAGATCTCCATGACAATCTCAAAATGGAGAGCATTAGCCCTGAACAAATAAGTAGATTGCAATAATGGATACAATATGGAGGTTTCCTCGAGGAGCCAATATTTGTATTCTTCACAGCTGCATCTTTTTCTTCTTCTGGTTTTTTTTTTTCTTTTTAGCCTGAAGTGCTCCCAAATGCTTCACGCCATGTGGCTGCTTCTTATTTGCATCAAAGACCTGATTCATCGCTGCTCTGCACTTTGATAGATTACGTATGCTTCTGCAAAGCAGATATAAAATGCTCGTCGGAGAGTATGGCGAGCCTCTTCTGCAGTGGTGCAGACACCGATCCGACGCAAAGGAGACAGTGCTCCAGCTCCGACGTGTCTGCCGAGTGCTGCGGCTGCAAGAGGAACCCCCAACGCAGAGCAGGGGCCCCCGGGCCTCCATCAAGTGAAAAAAAAACCAAAAAGAGAATGGAAACAATAATGAGGAATGGGGTTATTGTAGGAGAGAGCAAGTAAAAGAGGTTGTTTGGGGACAGTGAAGAAAATGCCAGATAGGAAAGAAATAGTGCTCTGAAGAAAGACAATGGAGAAATAGAGTGAAACAATTGAAAACCCATGTTAAAACAGAGCAGGGAGACCGCTGATCACAGGCGAGCAGCTTTTCGCAAAGGTGCTGCAGCTCTGTTCGCTTCCAGCATACACAGCTTAGGGATGCAAATAAAACTCTTTGCATACATAGCTAAGTTGAAACTTCGGTGCTAACGGGATGCCACAAGGGAGATGGTTTTTCACTCCCTAAATGTGAAGGGGGGGGGGGGGGGGTAGAAAATGGGCAGCAGCCAGAAAAATGAGTGAACCTGTGTCACCTGATGGAAGGTAGGAAACCTGCACCACAGGCAGAGCAGGAGAGAAAACAATGCAAACAAAGGGAAGAGCATCACATTACGCTTGACACAAAAATATTTTCAGATTGCATCAGTCCTTTATTGCTGATGGTTCACCTGCAGCTCGTTCAGATATGACATTTAGAACAAGTTAAAAAGAGATCAGTATTTCAACAACTAAAGTTTCAGCCTTTTGTCTGATGGAAAAAAATCAATTCCAAATGTGGAAATTTCAATACGGACTATAATTTTGTTACAATTCAGATTTATTCTGCTTGCTTTCTTTCCTTTTTGTCCTTCCCCTCCTCTCTGTTCTTCAGAAATCGGCTCTGATGCTTCGTTCTCACTCTCCAAAGACCCTTTGCAGCTGAGTTTCAGGTAGCAGGAAACAAGCCCCTGCCCTGCCTAGCCCAGGGAGCAAACCCGCTCCTTCCAAATTCCCTATCTTTGGGATAAAAACACATGGCCCGGGTGCTTCAGCATCTTGCAAATTTTATCTTTATGCAAAGCAACAGTAAAGCTTGTCAATTATGGTTTTTTTAAACATTTTCAGTCTAGTTTATAAGAGCTAGTGGTGAACTCGTTTTGGCTTTCTCCTTTTCTTGCTAGAGCAAGGACAAGCATCCTCCAGCTCTAACATGTTTAAACTATGGTTGTTTTGAGCATTTCTGAGGATCCAGCTACTCGGATTACTAAGAACTACGACTACATTCACATCAGGCCAGGCAAGCAGACCTGACTTAGCTCCACTGGCATTGCTACCAGGTCAGCTGAAGAACTGCCTGGGTATTTACCCTGGGAGCGATGACTCCGCTCCAGCTCCTCAGACCCTGAGCCTTCCCACCACCGAAATGTCCGATGCATCTCCCGTGTGCTCTGCAGATGCTCCGACACCAGGGAGCGAGGCCGGGACGGGCTCTCTCCTGCAAGGAGAAGCGGTTTGCAAGGAGATAGCCTTTTCCTTCAGCTGTATGTTTTGCTCTGGAGCAAAAGGTACGGTGCCACATTGCGCGCGCTTCCCCCAGCATTTGCTTGGGCCTGCCTGTTCTCAGTGCTTTGTTGCACCACAGAGTTCTTCAGCCTGTTTGGGGGTTTGGGGTTTTTTTTTGTTTGTTTGTTTGCTTCTTCGCTTGGGGGAAGAGTTATAAATTTATGGGTAAACACAGCCAGTGTTTGGAATTAGACTGAATCGGGATATTTGATTCCTATCTGGGCCCTCGCTGAATAATTTGAGGAGGAACTGAGCAGAAAGACCATGCAGAAGGTGGTAAAGGCGTGTGGGAGAGACCGGGCAGCGTCCCACAGCCATCTCCTCCCGGGGCAGTGCTGCACAAGAGCAGCAGCTCCAGGCTGGGGCCAAGAGAAGCAAGCAATGACCGCTCCGCTCCAGGCTTTCGGGCGAGGAAAGCGTTGGTGCTCGGGGCCGTGGCAGCCAGCTAGATGGTAAAGGAGAGCTGGAAGGTGCCATGTTCCCCTTGGCCAGAAGGCCAAGCAGCTCCTGTGCTTGGCACGCGCTTCTCCAAGGCTCTGCAGAGCCGCCGGGGCCGGTCGCTACGAGTCCTTGGACAAACAGCACTTGCCCCCAGACTCTCGTGGCTCAGCAAAGAGCAGAAGTTAATGCGTTAATTACAGGGACCGAGTTCAGCAAGGAGTCAGAGCTGCTGCTAAATGTAAGCAGGCAGTCATTCGGATGAAGATGGCCAGGCAGCCGAACGCTCCCAGCTCTCACAAACCGAGAGGCACCTTCAGCCTCCAGGCATCCTCCCAGCTCTGAAGAGGCCGTTCCAGCCACTTTTCCGCCCTCATTTCAAAAGCAGACAGAGTGCAATTAGTTTGCCGCGGCTGATCGGCAGCCTGTGTCGAGCTCCAGAGGAGTCGTGCTGCCTTCCAGTGCTCCCTGGCATCCTCTGCTCTTATTTAGAGGCATCCTCTGGCAGTGAGCAAGGTGGGAGCTCCGGCTGTCCCTGCTCCCAGCGTGGGTGACAAGGGCAAGCTTAGCTTCTCCTTGCACGCAGGGAGGTCAGCGGCGGGGCTGCAGCAACAACCCAGGGTTTAATTCACTTTTCCTAATGGAGCCTGTTGTGTTTCCAGTGAACTCGGTCAAACCTGAAGGCCGGGGCGAAGGAAGACGCGGGTGCAGCTCTACGTTAGGATACGCTGTGTTTGCACACAGACTGTGCCGTATAATAAGTGAGAGAAAGAATCGTAAAACAGATGTTCTGTGCAAAGTGCAAATTACCCAGGCACTGAACTTCATCCCTTGCCATTTAAAACAGCCATAAACGCAAGGTATGTTTATCGTGGGTTGCAGAGGGCTTTTGTTGTGCACCTTTATCATTACTTTGTACCAAGAGCATTGTGGATCCAGTGATGACATTCGGTGAGTTCATGTGGGATTTTATGTGAGAATTGCAAGGAGTTTCTGTCTGGAGCAGTGGGGTTCTGGGTCCTACTTGCAGAAGGAAGTGCAGACAGCAAAATGTGATGTCCATCTGCATCTCCATCACCTGCCAAACTTCTCTGCCAGTCCATTCTGGCCTGTCCATACTGATGCCAAGAATCTGTCTTCTTTCTTCATAAGATGTGTCTCTTGTTTTCTATAAGAATACCACTGGTTCCAGCTGTACGAGGAACATAAACCAGTGTGCCCACTGAGAGGGCAGAAAGTACTGTACATGTTACTGGACTGAAAAGAAAAATCTCCAAACTTGGTTTAATTTCTTCACTTAAAATGGCTTTTTTTTTAATGACATAGTGGACAAAACTACACAGAGCGTGGAGCAGTGTGCTGGTATAATTCAGTGCCTCTGATGGTATCACCTATTTGCTTAGATAGTGTTGATTAATGTTAAATCATTCCTGCTGGTGATAACTTGCTTATGGGGTTCAGTGGCAAACAAACAGCAAATTCTCTGGAATAGGGATGAGTGCACCTGTGCATGCAGAATAGCAGGCATGTTTCATCTACCTGCAAGGGAAACTCCTGCTCCCTGTGCCCTACAGGCTTTTCCCATTGTGCTTCTTTCAAAATATACAGCACAGAGTGCTGGTTTACTCTCGATGGACCAGATCCTCAGCTGGAGAAAACACTCCTAATTCCACTGGGGTGGATGGAGCAATGCCAATACACACTGGCGGAAAAATCTGCTCCAATATACACTGTTTACTTTTGAGGATCTAAGCACATACACTTCCAACAAAGTGTTGTTTGATAAAAGTTTGTTTACCAGGTTGCCTTGCCTTGGTTCCTCCTAAAGTGTACACAACAGTATTTTGTATATAATAAGAGAAAATGAAGTGAATGTGTTCCAAGACCTCATTCGCAGGTCCTAACAAATTCAAAAGATGGGCAGCTTTGCTAGACACTAGTTAACTATGATCATCATTATTATTGCCATGCAAGTACGGGGAAAAAAATGTTTTTATTATGGGCTAGAACTAGAAATCCAGAGCAGCTGCTAATCATCATGATAAGTGGGTTGTTGGTTTGGAGGGGTTTTTGTGCATCCAGGTATTTACTGTGCCCAACTGTAAGCAGCAGTTTTTTGTTATCCAAGCCTTTCAACAACCTCCCCGCCCATGTTCGGATTGGAATATGTTGTAATTGTAATATTCCTCTTACCTCTCTCTTCTCCCCTTTCTTGTCAAAAGCTTTTCTTTTCCATTTCTTTAATATTTCCCCCCCCCCCTTTTTTGTTTATTAACTCACTTAGAGCTGTGGAATTATCAAAGAAAAAAATAGAAATTACAATTAAAAATTTTCTAATGGAAGAATGAGCATGTTTTTGGCATGCTTCTTGCCATTGTTTCGTTAAGACGGACTTTCCTTAACTCTCCTTTTCCATTCCAGAGACTGCCCTTCCTTTATAAGTCCAGATTTCTTCCCATTTGTACTCTCTTCCCTCCCTCCTGACTCATTTCCACTTCCTATTTTGGCTGTTTCTTTTCTCTTTCCTTTTCCTTTCTCCAAATATTCTCTGATCTTACATTCTGCTAGTTTTAATTCCTTCTTCCCAGGCCCAGATCTACCCCCGACCCGATACCATCGATGTGTGCCTCTTCACCCTCTTCCTCTCTAGACTGAAGGGACAGTCTAGGCAATCATTTCCTCAAAATCCAACTTTTTCTAATCCAGCGACTCGAGATGAGCATTGACTGCCTTTGTATGTGGAACCTGGCATCGCCACTGCCCTTGCATAGTCCTTATGGCTCTCCAGGAATTTCAAAATATAGATAAAGCTCCCCTCAGACTTGTTCCATGCCATTCTGTAATTTCTCACCCATCTAATCAGGATCTTCTTTCCAGGCAGTTTGGTCACTATGCCACTCAAGCCAAATATTTCTTCTGTGCAGCTTTGCCATCTGGAACGGCCCACCTATGTGCCTTCAGCCTCACCGACTGGCCCTATAGTTTCCAGTTTCAGCTGAAAAAAAATTTTCCCTTACTCTCATCCCATAGCAATCTGAATGTAGAATGTAGGCAGCAAACATTCAGTCATTTATTTTCCATGGTGTGGGAATAGTTCTCGTACTTGAAGCAATTTCAGTTTTAAAGGAGCCCTGGAGCTTGTGGAATGTGGGCAGTTTTTAGATCTTTCATCCTAAGTCTCACTAGCAACTAGCTATGGCTCTGTAAGCTTTTCCATCAGACATCATGTTTGCTAGAATTACCAGTGAATACATTGGTAGGATATAAAGTATATATAGAATGGAAATTTAAGGGGAAAAAAATGATTTAATGAAAGGCTGGAGGGAAAGGAAAAGGATTTTTCTGAGTCCTAAAATACTGCATTATTACCTACAAAGGAATTCTTGTAATAATCAAAGCTGGGAGGTCCAATAGGCTTCAGTGCAAAGAATGCTCAGCATTCACCCCCGAAGACCTTCTTTATTCTGGGTATCAGACACAGTATGCTCATGATGGGGAATCAGACCTTCATATATCACACAACACCACTAGTCATAACTTTTAAGGTTTAGCTGGCAATGAATAAATACAGAGCCTGCGAAGTCAAAATAGTCCTTGAATTGCTGCCTTCAGCAGCAACATTCATTTAATGCAATGTACTTCGAATTTCTAAATCGCATCCTGATGGGTCTCTTTCAGAGGATCTCCCAAAAATTAAGTACAAATATTTCACTTCAGAAATTAAATCCCCAGGGCACTAGATACGCTTCGCTGCAGATTAGTTAGAGCCTGTGGAGTTATAAGATTCCTCAGATGGAGTGCTGAAGATTCCAGGAATTCTCTCAAAGGTGAAATGATTAAGCAACCTTTTGTTCCTAGAGCACAATAATGCAGAAAGCAGGTCTGCATTCACGGAATCCCGTGCTGGTCTTGTCTTCTACCTTTTCTGAAGTGTTCACAAGCCTTAAATCTGAGCTGGAATTAAAGAATTTCATTTCAGAATTGTCAGTGAAATGAAGAGCTAGGTATTAGTGACAAAAGTACGACATGACTCAAAACAGAAGAGCAGCTTATTTTTCCTCTGACTCCTTTTCTCAAGATTTCAATCTGTTTTATAGGCATGAAGAATTATTAATTTCGTATCAACCATAATAAAACGTGATGTGCTAACTCACACTATACCACAGGACAAAAGTAGAGCTGCTGCTTTTCTGTACCAGAAGCAGGCCAGTAGTCACATGTGTGCAGTAAAACTTGTGGAAGTGGTAGAAAGAAGAGGAAATTTCAGTGCAGAGACCATGACAGAGATTTTGCCAATTATCATGTTAAGAGGAAAAGGTTTCTCCTGCCTTCTCCACCTGGAATTGGCCATCGATTCAGCTACCAAATTTTGCTTTTCAGATCACAAAGGATATTACAATGAGCTGTTCAAAGAAGCTCTTGTATGTGTTCAGAAGCTTAAATAAATAGGGGTGACAACAGAGATCAGAGAATGAAAAGGTAATGGGCTCCTTGTAAAAGCCATTTTTTAATGCATCAGCACTGTTACTCTGCACCAAATGTACATTTTCAGTGATGCTGAAGCATAATGACAGCATTTGCTTGTCTTCTCCCCAAAACAAACGTAAAATTCAAAAACATTAGTGAAGTCTTGTAATAGCTAGATGACCAAATGCAACAAAAGAGAAGAAAGGGACGATGCTTCAGCAAGTGCCAAACACACATAGATGCAATCTGAGGATGATTTTGTCTGTTCTTTCACTGTTTGCTATCAATTTGCAGAGAATATATTCATCATTTTATGGGCCGATATGAGTAAAATTAATTGTAAAGTTACACCGAGTGTTTTTGTGGCATTTATCTAACAAGGTAAGTTATTAGTCGCCTAGAAATTCAGCAGACACCACCACCTCTGGCCTTCCTTAACACTG
The DNA here is from genome assembly GCF_900496995.4 of Aquila chrysaetos chrysaetos. Taxonomy (NCBI): domain Eukaryota; kingdom Metazoa; phylum Chordata; class Aves; order Accipitriformes; family Accipitridae; genus Aquila; species Aquila chrysaetos. The sequence goes on along the minus strand of NC_044024.1, from coordinate 1,908,777 downwards.
CTTGCTTATTTAAAAAGATGGATGGGAATTTATTTTAGTCCTGTTTAGCATAGGTTGTTCGGCATAGCAAATCAACCACTTCACTAGTCTCCAGAGAGAAATTCTCTGACATAAAGGAACAATTTCTTCTATTCATTATAAAATTTCCTATATTAATTTAAAATACATCTAAGATCAATCCAGGGTAAACACATGGCCATTAATTTTAAAAGGTTAATTTCTTTATGTGTATATTATATAGCTTGCATATAAACGCTGAGTTTGACCTTTTTCTTCTGAACTGCTGTGATCCACAATTTACGTGGAGCTTGTATAACAGCACAGCTGTCGCATTTATTTTGCATCCACAGAGAAGCTGACTTCCACGCTGTGTGCAAAATATCACTTAAATCACCGCTTTAAAAAAAAAAAAGGTGCCTCAAACTTGCTTAAAACACGTTCATGGAAATGTATCGGGGAAAACTGTCCAGTGGAAATAAGCTGGAGAGTGCAGAATTTATTGCGGCATTAATTGCCAGAGAAAATGGATGTGCCAGAGGGGCTCTTCAGTCCGGTGTGTGTTTTTTCAGCCCCTGCCCTTGGTCCTTTTTTGAGCCCCCGAGGGCTCGAGATGCTCCGACGAGGGACGCGGAGATCGGACGTCGGGATAGCCGCCTCCTCGTTTTGACAAGCCGGTAACGACATCGTGCCTTCCTCTTCGCTTTGCCCGCTTGGACAGCTGGCACAACGCCCCTCACACTTCTTACACCCGTCAGCGTTAATGCTTTTTATATTATTACACAGTATTAGGGTTCAGGCCTTTTGTCTCTGCGTGTGCTGTGACCCATCTGTCCCCCTAAGCTGGAGGGGAGATGTATAAAATGTGTGAAACACTGCATTTCTCCCGGTTTTGGCACGACGGGGCGGGCGGAGGCCGCAGGCCTGCCGGGCGCCGGTTCGTGTGTGAGGACCGGGGTACGTGCAACGGCACCGGCCGTGCCACCGGGTGCCAGGCAGGGCATCCGCCATCAGGTGCCACCGACCCCGGCCGCTGAGGGACAGGGCCCGGCAGGGGCTGCGGGACCCCGGGGGCACCTCAGGGGACGAGGCCCGGGCCTCCTTCACGGCGGGACGGGTGTGTGGCCCAGCCAGCCAGCCAGCCAGCCGGCCGGCCGCCCGCTCCGTCGCACCTTTGTCTCCGCTCGGTGCCACCTCTGCCATGAAGAGCTGCGTCCCCTCCCTCGCTCCCCGGCCCTGCTTCCCCCGTCGGACACCAGCAGGCCCGAGCCCTCGCCCCGGCCGCGGCCTGCCAGCCACCTGCGGCCTCCGCCTCCCCCCCCCGCCTCTTTTCGCGGGAGCGGGTGGCTAAAGACGAAGATCGGCCCCGTCCTGCGGTTGGCGCGCCCGCCCGCCCCCGGCCGGCGGCGGCGGCGCAGGCGCAGTGCCCGCATTCCATCATGGCGGAACGGTCGGTTGGCGGTCGGCAGCGCCGGGGTTGAGGCGGGGGCTGCGGCGCCGCGCACGGTCAGTGCTGCCGTCGGGATCGCCGCGAACGCGGCTTCGGGACCGGGGGGCCGCTCCCGTGGGCTCCTTCTGCTTCCCCCGTGGGGCTGGGTGGGGGAGAGGGTGGCGGGGCCGGGCCGGGCCGGGCCGGGGGAGAGCGCGGCGTTCCCCACCCAAGGCGGGGTGGGCAGTGCCAGGAGCTGGCGGCGGCGGTGGGGAGCGGAGCGGAGCCCGGCGAGGCGGGAAGGGGGGGTGGGAAGGCGGCGGGGTGCCGGCCCGTCTGTGGCGGGAGGCGGCGGGGTGCGGGACGGCGGCCGGGGAGTGGGGTGGAGGAGGAGGAGGGGTGCCCGCCATTTGGGGGGGGGGGGGGGGGGGGAGCCGGGCTGTGGGGCCACTGAGGGGAGTAAGCGGGACCCCGGTGTGTGGGGAGGGTGTTGGGGAGGGGGAGCCCGGGGTATGAGGCAGGTTTGGGGGGGGTGGACGTGGCGTACGGGGAGCAGGTGGGGGCAGCCCGGTGTATGGGGGGAGGACGGGGTGCCTGGGGTACGGGGCAGGCTGGGGGGGAGCCGGGGCGGGAGGAGGGCTGTACGGGTGGGCTGCCCCAGCGGGTGTGGGGGGTCTGCCCGGGGTTGGGGTGCAGGGGGGGGGGGGAGCCCGATTCTAACGGGACAGCCCCGCTGCGGCGGCGGCAGGTCCCGCTCGGGTGGGGTGGGCTGGGAAGGCAGAGGGGTCTGGGGCCGGGGTCGCGGCGGTCCCGTTCGCAGGGCGGGGGTATGGCGGCTGCCTTTCAGCGAGCCCCGCTGTGCCTCCCCGGATGGGGTTCGTGCCAGCGAGCTCCCCGGGCTCGCTCTTCCCTCCGCCCGTTCCCGCTCCTCACCCCAACGCACAAATTCTCCCTCTCCCCCCGCCTTTTCCTTCTGTTTCTTTGGGGAGAGGGGGGTTGAGATCTGAAGTCGTTTCCCCCCCCCCCAAGCTTCCCCCTCGCCGCCCCCCCCCCCCCCCCCCTTTCTCCCTCCTCGGCAGCCGGAGCTGCTGCCTGCAAATGCCACGTAGCCTTGTAGTTGTTCCCCTTGGCTGATCAGCGGCTCGAGTACCAGACACCTCCCCCAGCTCCTCCTGGGGTCGGGGCAGGGGGAGGTCAGTCCTGTCATCTAGTGTTTGGGTGGTGACCATCTTTTTACCCTCCCCCCTTCTGCTTTGTCCCCCTCTGCCTTGGGGCAGCGGCAAAGGTGGGGACCCTACTGTGACTGCTTTTCAGCGCAATCCTATTTACTGCCTTTTACAAAAGGCTGTTGACTCCAGCAACGTGCGGTTGCTTTCCTGCGGAGGGCTGGGGGAGAGTCTCCAGGGATTCGTGGCCCCCCAGCCTCAGCCAGCCCCTCCGCTGCTTCATATTTGAGGTGCTTCATGCACAGCACATCGCAGTAATCTTGGAAAACAGGGTAATAATAATGCATTGCTGGCAGGTGTATTTGCTTCCTTTAGCAGCTCGCTCTCAGCTGGCTTCTGAGTTTTGTTCCTGTTTAAAACTTGCTACTCAGACTTCTTGTTGGAATGGTGGAAATTTTCTGTAAAGCTAATTTATTTTTATAACCGATGTTTCAGTTTCTGTCCATTCTTCGAATATTTTATGGCTTTTCTGTCCTGCGGTAACTAGGTTTTCAACATTGGCAGTCCTTCCTTGCTTTACCTGATGCCTAATTGTGAATATTGACACACAGTACTGCTGCAGATAAGTTCTTCAGTAGCCTGGTACGCTTATGTCTATGGTCTGTGATTCCTAATGTTCTTCTAATATATTTATCTTTATGACACTTGATTCAATAGGGAAATACTATCTCAGCCACAGATGGAAAGACTGAGGCACCGAAATATTTATGGCCCAAGGTCACACAGGAAGTATGTGGTGAGGCAGGGAATTGAATCTAGATTTCCTGAGACTCAGATTAGCATTTTAACCAGGGAAGCATCCTCTCTGTATTTTAAGCCAATAAATTGACCTTGGAGTTAATATCCAGTGTAGAAGAAAGTACTTTGTGTTTTGCTCAGTATCTTTGTGAGTAAGAAGCAAAACCCGAGTTGCTTCCCACACTTGCATTCCTTTCCTTGTTTTATGTAATTTGTATGTGAAAAAGGGTAAGGTGGTAAAATAGGAAAGATGTTGACTTTCTCAAGGCTCTGTGTGTGTAATCATGCATGTTGAAAAACAGCCAGCTATTACGCTGTCCTCTCTTTTAGGTCTTTTTACCTTACTGTGTTCCAAATCTCTGAAAGTTTTGGAATGCTGCTGTTGTCTGGGAATAATTTGTTCTTAGCTAGGATCAAATAAATCTAATATTCTATAAAGCTGAGTTGAAAGCCATCTCCTTTGTGTTTGTTGGTATCCTGGTTCTTAGTTTGTGATTCTTAATACAGCAGTCTGTGAATAAACAGGACTTGTATTGACTGTCTTAAACGTCTCCTGGAGCAAGCTATTACAAGTTGTTCACTTGGTTGTAGGCTCAGTATTGTTGCAGCAAGTTTTTGAAAAACTTGGCCTTAACTGCAATTAAGCAGCACTTTGACAATGAAATGGAATAATTTCAACTTCTTGGGGTTTGTGTCTGCACAGATACATATTGCAGGGTGTTTTCATTCCTGTTACATTGGGGTAGCTTATTTCTGTGCATAAAACTTGGTAGTTAATGTTACTGCAGTGTTTTACTTGCCAATGGCTTTGAGGAATTGGATGTTAGAATAGTTTAAAACAATAACTCCTAATGTATTCACCTTTAGAGAGAATAAAGATAACTTTGTCTACACAAATGTGTTTCCTGCCACAACCCTTGATCACAAACTGCATCTTTCTTTGGTGGTGCACTGAAACCAAATTTGCAACAAAGCAACATAAATGTTCTGTAACGCTTTTAACGGTCTTTTGTTTGGGTTTTTTGGGAGGCTAGCATTTGCATCATGTTGACTGTGTGGGTTGTCACACCCATGCCAACAATCTTTCATCTTTTATGTTTATTTTTAGGAAAGTTTTGGTGAGTCCTTATAAACCAAGATTTTATATGTACTGTGCAAACAGTAAAAATTCCAGGATTCTGCTCACAAGAGAGAGTGCCTGGCCTTGGCAAACCCCCACTGGGAATGCAGTATGTTTGAGCGGTACTATGTATGTATTTGTAGACCCATTTGTACAGCAATTATTAAAAAAGGTTTTGGAATCCCCTTAGGTGAATTTCAAGCAAATTAAAATACATGTTTTAAGCTTGGAAGACTGAAGCTGGCACTTTTATTTGATGACCTGCTATTTCCCCCAACTTGGAAGACTTCTTGTGAAACTGTAGAAGTAAGCTTGTAACTTTTAAGGAAATAGACAACTGGGAAGACATTCTTACAATATTCTGCATCAAAGTCATAAGCCAGTATGAAATATTGTAAAAATGCCTCGCTAGCTACATATCTTCTTAATTTCCTGTCATCATTTCATTTAATCAGAGAAGAATTTTAAATGTATCTCTGAAAGCAGATGAGAAAACCTCAATATTAGTAATACTGCTACAGTCAAGAGACTTCAGGAAAAAAATTACGTTTCTCACTTCTAATTTTGCTATATCTCAAAACAATCAGGTCTGAACTATCGGTGTTTAAAATTGTGGTTGCTCATTGCTCTGGTTTCAAGGCCGGTGAATATCAGAGAAGTAACCTTTTCCGTTTTTTTTCACCTGTTTTTAGCAAGTTGTCATGAAGCTTACCAAGGTCAAGATGGTTAGTTTTCAGCTGTTATCTTTGCTGCAAGCCAGACCTTAACTGAAAAGTTTTGGATTCCTGAGTGAGGAGCACACACTGAACTCTTTATTGCATTCTTGAAGAGCTTATTGTAAAAGCAGCGATAATTTATTCTTTCAGTGGTGCTAACACAATCCTTTCTGTGTATTGACCAGCAAAGACAGACCACTGGCTCAGAGCCCCTGGTCCGTTTCAATCTTAATGTAAATCTGCTATTGTTCCAAATATCTTGATTGATGTGGAAAATGCCTCCGTTTGCTCAAGGTTCACTTTTCCAGCATTGGGGCCTGATGCTTTATATTTTTTTGCCCATGTCTTATTAAAAGTAGTTCAGGAGGAACATTTATTAGGCTGTGACTTCAGAAACATCTGCGACTTCAAGACAGTATCACCTTTCTGGGGAAAATAACAATGGATCTGCTGTGTTTGCTGGAGGAAGCTGTGAGCTTCTGCTGGCTGGCTCAGTGCAAAGCTAGCCAGCTGAGTCTGTAAACTACCTCAGTGAGCTACGGGGGCAGTGATTTCTTGGAGTGTTCCAGTAAAACTGCAGAACATACATGCCTGTGCCTTTTCTTTAGAAAACCTATATTGGGAATTGACTAATATTTGTAAAGGCTTCCTGAGTTTGGAGAGCCAGAACAATGCAATTTACAATCCTCAGTGTGCGAACAGTTTAGGAACTGGAGTTTGGTACTGGATTCAGTAGCTTGGGAAAGATAGTGGGTTTTACATCATTAAATTTATCATCTTGAACAGCTCCAGTGACTACTGAAGCTGTTCGTTACCTTCTCATGCTGGAGCACCTTTAGTGGAACAGTTTCTAGAATAAGGTTGTGCTGCCCCGTAACAGTAAACTGTGATTGCATTTTCCAGATTGTACAATTTATGTCTTTTTTTATGTCCCCTACCAGAGGATTAATATGTTCGTGATAATTTAAATTTTGATACATTCACATACTTTCTGGAAATGGATTTTTTTTTTTCATCACTGTTGTGATACAGAGGAATAGAGCATTGAGTAGATAGCTAAGTAAATACACTTAATTACCACAGAATGCGCTTCATACGGGAACCATCTTCATAGCATTCAAGTTACCTTTCACTAATTAGATCATAGATAGGCAATGGAGTGTCTTTGGCTAGTACAGCATTAAATGTATGTGCAGTGTTTACACAGTTGTCAGGTTTTGCATTCTGTACATACTGAATAAATGCAAGAAGGCTGCGTAAGGTCGTCTGGTTCTTTCCCAGTGGGGTCTTCCTTGAGTTTTATTTGCTGATTCTAGTAGAGTTAATCACTGGCTGTTCTCTGATGTCTCTTGCTGTCTTATTGAATGTAGGTTGTTTTCTGCACCTTTTTATAAGACTTTATGCTTGCCAAGTCACTTAAAAGAAAATTACTCTTTTCTTGTCTGCAGGAAGAAGACTGAGGGACAGTACAGCACATTGCTCATACAGCAGGCGCTGACCGTGTAACATTTATCAGCAGGAACAAATTCAAGTCAGGAGAGTGTCAAACGGTAATTAGACATAATTTACTATTCTCACAGATTTTTATAAAGCATTTTTTCCTTTTAAGTCTCTAAGTAATACTTTAAGGTGAAATAATATAAAAGCATTTGACAGAATTCTAAACTTAGGAGTCCTTTTTTTTTTTCCTTGGAAGAATTTTTTGGGTAACTTATTATCAAATGGAAAAAATGAATTAAGGAAGGAAGAACTGATAGAGTTCTTGAGGTAAGAAGAGGTTCAGTATTTCCACATAAACATTATTGATTTTATAAGGTAGCAACCTTATCTTTATTTTCACATTTCTCTCTCTCTCTCTCCCTCTCTCTCTCTCTCTCCCCCCCCCCCCGCCCCCCCTCCACCCCATGCCACCCCTTAGCTGGAAGTTTTGTCTTTAGAGAGACTTGCATAATTGGCCTTTGGATAAAGAAAGTAAATTCTGGTTTTAGCTAAATGCATTTCCTGTGTAGAAAACAGCTCAAGTGGGTGGTAGCATACTGATAAGGGACCAACTAGGTGGCCTTACTCAGATACATTGTTTTTAGTTAGAGCTCATGGAATTGAGCTCCTCAGTCGTGGAATTGATCAGGTCATAGAGCTGACCTGCTTGAAAAGCAGAAAGAAATCTGTCAGAAAATTGCCACAGTATCGCACTTGTGAGAGCAAGAATTCTCCAACTTTTTTTTTTAATGAAGATTCTTGTGAATTGTATTCTGATGTACAATACTGTAATACCCTTATGAAACCACGGCAGTTGCATTGTTAAAAATAAAAGTAGCCAAAAGTAAAGATTAGTTTTGGAAGCTGTTGGCTGGAACAGTGTGTTTTACGTGGGGGGAGAATAAGAAGATGCAGTATAAAGTATGTGTGAATCAGAAATCACCTTTTTGATGGAAAGACACAAAGTAGCTGTTCTCATTTTTTGAAGAGTTGACATGAGAATCTCCTGAAGACCATTGTCAAGCTTTTTCTAAAAAGAACATTTAGGTGTAGAACCACCCGTTGCATCGGTGGAGGCCTGGTCTTTCCAATTCATGTATTTGAATTCAAGTTTCACGACCTATCTGTGGATTAGAAGAGCGCCGTTGCTAATATGGCTCAAAATGGGTATCTGTCAACACTACGCAACTATTATATAGTCACTAATTAACCCTGTCCTTTGAGAAGTTTTTGATCCCTGTATGTGTGATATTGGCTGCATATAGTTTACAACAGTGTGTTCTTTAGCCTAATGCAACTGCTGCGTTGAGGAATGCAATCCCACATCAGCTGTGTTAGGATGAAACTGCATTTTTGCGTTACATCACAGCTAATGTGCTGTTCATTGAATTGAAAGGTATCAAAGCAGATTTTAGTTTTTCTATGATGGCGGTATATTTTTTCTGAGGTTAGGTCACCTCTTAATGAAGAATTAGTTTTCATGTTATGAATATGCACCAAAACTCAAGTGTAATACGCTAGTTTCAACTTTGTGAAGAGCAGTTTACCCCGTTTTCCCAAGCCCTTTCATGTTTGGTTCACAATTGTCTAATGCAACAGAAGAAATCAAGTAAAGAACTGAATGGTAGCTAATCGATGTGGAATAGAATGTGATGTGAAACTACATAAGTAAGAAACAAGTCTTTGGGGAGAAAAGTTGAAAGTGTCCTCTAAGCGTAAGATCAGTCAGCAGATGGATTTCTTACAAGATACTAAAAAAAAATAAAAAATTGGTAACCATGTTATAGTCTCCTGGAGTTGAATAGGTATTTTGGGAGGAAAATCGTTTAACCATGTTAAATACAGGTTTATAAATTTAGATGAAGTACTTTTATCTGCTGTTTAATGCCCTTTATTAAATAGCTTCAACATTGATATCTCTAATGGGGATCCGTTGCTTTCAGTTCTGCTATGTGAAGTATTAAAGTGTTCCAAAGCAGTGAAGTGATCTGTACCATTAATGTATAACTTCAGTTGGGTTCGTCATACTACAGTTACTTGAAGGAATAAAGGCAGCCTTTAATGTTTGCATGGATATAAGTAGCTTTAGTACTCTTTTAAGTACTTGCAAGACGGTACATGTTAGTATTGAGCAGCATGACTGTTTTCATCAGAAGGTTTAATCTGCTTACCAATGCATATATATTTGTCCATTTCAAAATGTCAGGGGTGATAATTATTTAGAAGAATTACTCAGTTTTGGAAGATAATATATAAACAACTTTTTGGTGTATTGTAAACTGTCATTTTGCTTTTTAATCCCTAGATTTCTTAAAATAGAAACTTTGTAAAAGCGTATATATAAACTGTCACCCTTAGCTTCTTTGAAACTGTGATAATTTCCACTTAAGCTTTTATGTGAAGGTGTGATTACATCCCTGAATTTGTAGCAGGTTAACTGATTTACCAATAAATATTTAAAGCTTGGCTATAGAAGCAAATTATTTTATCTGTTACCATGCATCAGCTGAACTGTGATAAGTGGTTATATGCATGTTACCGGCCTGTCACAAACGCTGAGCAAAGTGTGCTTGCTTAAACCTCATGTGTATGACCTCATACTTGCATTTTACCTTGCATTTTCCATGAACTAAAAAAATGCACATGGTCTGTTACCATGAGACTGCTCAGATGTGGTAATTTAAGTAATTTATTGGTGTGTTTTAGCCCTTGGTTTAAGTATAACCTGTTTTAACTAGACTAATTTGATCCGCTGTGCAGCTAAAGCATTACGGCCTGAACCTCTTCTCATGTTGCGCAAGGAAAACAGTCTTCAGTTTGTGTATCAAAATAATTCTTCCTTGCTTGAAGCTTGCATAATCTCTTACAATTTGAAGAAATCCTTTGCTTTCACTGTATTTTTATGCTTGTTTTTGAAGTCATGTTTTGTAAGAGGGTTCTTAAATTAAAAAGATTGTTTGTGTCAGTACACTGACAGGATACATCAAGCACACTTCTCATTCACAGAAGCAGATTGAATCAGAGCTAGTGGAAAATCAGCCTTTGCTTTCCTTAGTCCCTACAGAAACCTGAAAGGAAACTCCTGCTTATATTAATCTTGTCAAGTCCTGATTTTACTTCTGTTTTGTTGGATTAGACAACAACTGACTGCTCTGGCCAGTCTTGTGGTAGGGAGTCTTTCCTGGAAATAGCATTGTTAACGTTGGTTTTAATCGTCTGGATGATTGCTTGCTCTTAAAGTCAAGTTTAAAGTAAATAAGTTGTCGTTCAAGATTTGGAATGCAAGCATTTGGAGGATAACTTTTGGATCACATCTTGATTGTATCACACGAGCTGTATCAACTTTGTGCGTGGGTCTGCCATCCCATAATGCTCTCTAGATTAATTTATGACAGGTATTACCCAGCTCTGGCACTAAAAAGGTCTGAGTTTTGGTGCTTCCCTGGCATAATCCCAGGAGGTTTCATTGGCTCAGCAAACTGACATCCATGTCTATGTGCAACACAGAGTGTGGCATGTTTGCTGTCTAGAAATGTATCACGTAGGACAAAGTAGACTAGCCAAGCTCAGGGTGCACTTAAATTTGCTACTCTGCTGGCCTGTCGTCAGCCAGCTCTTGCTTGAAGATTATAAGAAAAGCTTTTAAAAATACTTAGATATTTATTCCTTGCTGTGAACTAGGTATTCCTTGCTATAGGGAGGAAACTCGGATGAACAAGGTGCTATGGAGTATGTGTTCCTGTTGCGGTGGACTTGCCCGCATGTACAATAGACATTTCTTTGGATTGTTTCCAGTCTTTGAAACAGAACGTTTTCCCTTATAATTGAAGAAGGTTGGTAAATTAATGGGCAGAACTTGTTTCTTTTTAGGGGAAAAAATTACCATAAAATGGATTCAATTTTATGTTCCACTTCAAGACCAAATTTGTCCCATAGGAAAGAATTGTACCTAGTTATACAGATACTTAACCTGAATTTCAGATCTTGGAGCACGTGCAGCTCCCTGTAGAAACTTGCAGTTCCCATCTTGTAAATCTTGGCACGGTTTTAAACATTTTGCTTCATCTGTTCAGATCTGTAGTTACTTAAAGGTGTAAACTCCAGCTACCTTTTTGCTGACTGGTTAAGGTTTCTCTGTGGCCCTTACTGTATTATCACCAAGATATATTTTCAGGTATGTAGTAGGCCTTGTGCTCTTAAGAGTATAGGGTTGTCTTTCTAGAGCTGTGTTTTATTTGCCAAGAAATATCCTATTAGCTTTCCAGCTGTTCTTTACCACTGTTAACATTACAACTGCATCATGAGTCCTGTGAGGACACTGTTGCTGCTTTTGGTCTTTGTAGGGTTTTCCTTTCTCATTTTTTATCATTTTTTTCATTTCAACAGTGTGCTTTACTTCTTGTGACTCTGGTCAGAAGTTTTTTTGGAAGTACTTTTCAATGGGCTATGGTGTATGTTACTTCCATAACTTTGAAGTGATTTGCATAGACATTTTCATATAGAATTTCAGTAGTATGTTGTTAATGTGTAAATAAACTGGTTTCCTTCAAGGCCTGAACAACCAGAACAATGTTTTGAAATTGAGGGGGCAAAGTTTCACACTTAGAAAATCATAATTTAAATAAATATGTTGTTACATTGCATTTACTAAAAGCTTTTTCATCTAAGCTTGAAAATTTCATGCTTTGTGTAGCTTTAGGACATTAGAATGAGCAACTTAGCTTATGCCAGAATGTGTCATCTTCCTAGCCAGTGGAAAGAAGCAGTCAGTTTTGCATTTAATTCAATTATTATTTTTTTTAACACCACCGATACAGCTGGAAAATATCTTAATCCCATTACTTTTTTAAAGTTGAGAAAAGAATGAAACACTTTAAGGGCTCAGTCCTTTGAGGTGTTCAGTTCTGTTGAACACTTCCAGAAGTAGGAATAGGACCTTTCAGGAACTACTGGGTTTCATTTTATGGGGCTGGTCACTTAGGAAGCAGCACAGAAGTGCTTAGGATACGGCTCTGCTTTTCTGGCAATAAGAGGAAAGACATAAAATAACTATAACAATGAAGGAAAATATTTATGTGAAAGTAATGTAATGTTTGCATTATAGAAACTGTTAATGCAAACTTTACAGGCCTCAAATCAATAATCAAGAGGACAGACATGGCTCTAATGTGACCAATGAGCATATTATTAAATAACAGCTCCAATCAAGTCAAATCTAATGTACTCTGGGCATTGACAAATACTTGCTTGCCAGCTCACAGTTCTTAACAGTGGAGTTTCTCTTGTGAAGAACAGCAAGAAGTTCTGCAGTCACTGGGAAAATGCATCTAACCCTGTAGGGTGAGCGCTGCCCTTCAGACTGTGCATTTGCCTTTTTTTGTCCCCATGGAGTAGAGCTCTGAAATCTTAAGGGGTGTAGTTTCAGGCTGGAAAATAATTCTTATGTGCTATGGGTGGTTGCTTGTGTAGTTTCTATTTGAGGGTGGAGGGGAGTAATTTTTTTATTGCTTTCCTGGCACAGTCACATCAGGAACCTGATCTGGGTTGGTAAGGGAGGATGAAAGGTGATATTATCACTTACATCAGAGTTCCCATGTGTCTTAGTATGTTGTATCTGCTGTTTCTCTGTGTTTTTAGGGTTTTGTGGTGTCTGTGATATGAGGGCTTTCCATCTCAATCTTACTCCTCCTTCAGGGAGCTTCTTTATGGGCAGTCAGGTCTCACAGTACCCTCAGAGATGAGTATTAATACTTAATCATCTTTAGAAAAAAAAGCGTCCTGTAATTTGCTAGTTGCCTTTGTTTGTTTTTTGTTTTTTTACCCCCCTGCTCTCCTACAGATCATTTACACCTTGTCATCCCTCTCCATGGGTCATTCTTGTCGGTGGGCACAGGAGCCAGCCAACTTTCTGCAGCTTTTAGGAAGTTACTAGAGGTCCTTCTGGCAGCTGGTCTGATGTGTTTGATCCCCAGATGGTCTTTGAGAGGGCAGAAGGACTGTCTGTAATAAAAGGCTTGTGGTCTATGTTTTACCATGAAAACTATTAGCACTACTTTAGAATAAGCATTTAAGTAACAGTTAAACTTTTTGGAAAACACAGAGAAATGTTCTGGAATTGTCACTTTTTTAGATGTCAAAAGAGAAAAATGTTTTAAAAGAGTTTCTAGAAGAAAACACTTGGCACAGACTGTGGAAACCTTGTACTATGTGGAGTTGGGGTGGGCATTTTGTTGAGGTTTTTTTTGTTTTACTTGGATTGCAGACCTCATCTAGGTCAAAATTGCAAGGCCTTAGCAGTACCTAGATCAAAATGACATCGGGCTTTACAGCTGTAAGCATTAAAAAAGTTTGAGCACATTTGTTGCGTAAGTCATGAAGAATGTTTTCAGTATCAAAGTTGGGGCGCCCTTATGGCTAGAAGCCAAACTTCATACAAGATGGTGCAGAAAAATTCACTTGGGTGTCATTATAAATTATTTCCAACATTTTAATCAAAACATATATTTAGTTTTGAACAGATGACTGTTATGGAGTGATGGTGGTCTCTTCAGAGCTAAAGTTGTAACTGAGCTTCTGTTAAGTCTGATTCTGTTAAGTCTCTCATTCCCTTAATCTTGCTAAAAGTAAACCAATCCACCTAGAATGTCTCATGTGTGGTCCTGTGGCAGAGGAGATCTATTTTAGGATTGGGATGATATCTTAAACACCTTGTTAATACTGTTTATTTGAAAAACTTGGGTGGGAGAGGGTAGCTTGTATCTTTTTTCCAAAATGTTTCCTACCTCAAAATGGTGTGGGGCATAAATTTCAAATCTGGAGGGTTGAGGGTTTTTTGGAATTCTTAAATAAGGTTTGATCTTTTTGACAAGGCTATTCCTTAGCCTGGGGTTGGGGACGACTTCTGTTTGGGTCTACTGTTGTTCTTTTTAACAACCTTTGGAGATCACTGATGCAAAATTTAACTGACAGATTAGAGTGTGTTTAAAATACTCAGAAGTCTCAGTTTGCAAGAGATCTGGAGTTTAAGGCATGGCAGTGTCTCAACGTTTTCTTTATCAGAGTACGTGAGGTTCATATATGTGTATGTCCACAGATCCAGTTCTAGATGTTACTTTTTTCCAAAGGTAACAGACACTAAGTATGCTGCTTGTAATAAGACTTTGTTCCCACCCCACCCCTTAGAGAAAATAAATATATATAATATATGAAAGTATAGTAAATATATAATACTAATTAGTAATTCTATTAATATTAAAAGGTATAATTAAAATTCTATGGTTTTTTACAATACTGCTTTTAATAAATAGCCATATTGTAGTAGTTTACTTCCTGCAATAAATGTAAACTTATGATCAGGCTAGAAGGTTGCATAAGGTGCTGAACCTAGAAATCAGGAAGTCTGAGCTGAATTTCTAGGTCTCCATCAGACTTCCTTTTTGGTCCTGGACACATTGTTCTTTCTAACTCAGGCATACTGTATTAAAAAAAAAAGTCTCTAAGTAATAAGCTCCTGGGAATAGGAACTTTCTCATATTAAATCCAGCACTTAATATAATGAAAATACAGTGTTTGTGATAGCTTCTGTGTGGGATTATAAACTTCTTTTACTGTTCATGAAATCTGTTCAGCTTCCACTCTGGACAGTGGAATGAAGCTGATCCATTTCTGTCTACAGTGTTCACCCCTGTTTAGTTTCTCTGTGATATCTTTCTGGAGAGAGATTTTTTAATATACTAAGAAAATATTTTAATATGAGATAACAGGATTTTTAAAATGTGCTAAATACGTAATACTGCTACATGTTTGCACAGTAGTTAATCTCATTCTGTTAATATGATTAAAGGACATAATTCCAACGAAAAACAATTTTTTTCAATATATGAATTTTTTCTTATTTTTTTGTAGTACTATAAAATGCATTTAATGAGTAACACAAACTTTTCTTTGTTTTTACATGCCCTGCACATAAATAGTTGCAAATTCATTGTTACTGCCTAAAGAGAAACCATGTCTGTAAAATTGTTGATGTGTTGTTGGTGCTTACTGGTGACTGTTCCAAAGATCTTGATAAAACAGAAGTGATGTGTTTATACAGGAAGATTATTTTGGTAATAACTTTTTCTTAGAGATATTACTGTTATGATTTTGAAGTTGTTTCTGTTGTGTCATTGAAGTGGAAGTGACTGAGTTGAATGTGGTGCCTCATTCCAAGCTACATGTTGGCAAATGGCTAAAGGAGGCTTTGTAATGCAGCAAGCATTGTTTCTAGTAGTTTTAGTAACTACCCCATGTACTAGAATTGCATATTTATTTCACTTTGGATTGAAACTATTTTAGACTATTTTAGATTTTAATTTCAGAATGTCTCATGAGAATCCATAATGTTTTCCAGACTTAAGGTATGATGATCTAGTATCATATAGACTTCAGTTAGCTACCTTTGCTTTGCTAGTTCTGTGTAGGGAGCATAATAGCTGTTTTGTATGTAAATAAGAGCCCAGCTTTCTCGGCTGAGGCGCTGGCTTCAGACGGGAGTAGGCATGAATCAATGAACACTGAGTTCAGTGCGAATCCTCAGGAGCTGGATGGGGTCCAGGATGACTGCAGCACTGGTTGAGAAGAATTTGGGCTGGAGAAAAGGGAAGGCCAATGTTTCAGTCTTCCAGAGTCTCGGCATTTTTACTATGTCAGGAAGTGAGGTCAGGCACAGCCGCTGTATACTGTAATTGTTTTCTGGAAGGCTAGTCATTAAGATTTTCTGTTTTTCTTAGAAGCCTTTGTAGTGCGAGACTGTCAGTGGAAAATATTGCCTTTTTTTTAATATGGTTAACATGATTAACCGTATTACATTAGCACAGTGTTGAATTGCTCGGGAACACTTCTTGGGGTACATTTTAAAAATATGACCTGATTTTACTTAGTTTAAAATAATATTTTAATTTTTTTAATGTTGTGAAATAAATGCCAAAATATTTCAGCTTTTTAGATGCATGTCTTGAACAACTAATCTGTGAGAGCAGTAGCTCAAGCTATTTCTGGTGTAGATTTCTGTTAACTTAGAAATGCAATATCCAGTATTACTTCTTTCGGCTTTGCTAAAACAGTGTTTCAGAAGGTTTGTTTCTGAGATGGTTAGTCCCAATTCTTTTTTTTTTTTTAATGGCTATTATGCTATATGGCCTGAATTCATCCTTTAGCTCAAACAAAGTTTGAGAATGACCTTTAGCTGATGTCTAATAGAAGCCACTGTAAAGATATGAATCAGGCCAGAAGTACCCTTGCAAAATGTAACCTTTCTAAAAATTAATCTATTTAATTCCATACTGACTCAAAAATCTCCAGGGCATGGTGACAAAGCTCTAGAAGATATCTCTACAAATGCTGCTATTGATTCATATATAATGATTCATTAATTCTTGGTATGTTCCTTTGCAACTCTGAAAACTACAAAATTTGCCTAGTCTTTAATTGCAGATGGGATTTTTCTTGCTTATTTTTAGTCTAGAATTTAAAATGTTGTGTATTAGCTCATCTTTAATGTCAGTGCAGCCTGTGAATTCTTAGTGCAAACATTTTTTTTCTTCTTTTTTTTTTTTCCCTGACTGCTTGGATAGTTAGTAGTGATGATAAGCTTAACGTCTAGCTGGCAAGAACAGACTGTGGAAAATAGCAGTCTGAGCCTCTATTACCAAGCATACAATAGAATAAACTAGTCTTCAGGGACCCAAGAAACTTTTTGATGCAGTTCTGCCTCTAGGTGGGTTCTTCCTTTTTGGGTTAAGTACAATTTGCCGGCTGGATTTGCCTATCAAAGCTAACTTGGTTTGGGTAAAACCGGGGGTTCAGAGAATGCCCGGCATTCATGATGGTGTTTGAGGAAAGCTGTGAGACGTGGTAGGACTTTGGTTGTGGGTGGAGGTGGGTTCAGAATCCTCAAATCTCCTTTCTGCCCACGCAGTGGTTGCCTTCCACCTTTTCTTTAGAAGCAGCTGTCTTGGTCCCTCCCAGCAGCCGTGCTGCGTTGCCTACCCTGCTGCCTTCGGTGGTGAGAGTCGTGGGGCTGAGCTGGAGGACGGCAGGGCTGGATTCCTCGCTCCTAGACTAGCAGTAGGAGAGTGTGGGTAATGGCTTTTCAAGATAGATCTCTGTTTCTTTGTTTTGTTTTTCAGGAAATTGTGTTGAGTGTGTAGTAACTTTTCAGGAATTCTCTTTTTATTTACCCAAATACCACCTACTTCCTTGAATGAAATGGTGACTTTTGGGAGATGAACCCATTGATACGGTGTTCAGTGGGGGTGCTTTATTTCCCTTGAAAAGTTTTACCTATTACCCTGGGGAGGGATTGAGTCCCATGCTCGTTTACCAGAAGAGGTGGCACCTTTGAGAGCAGCAGTGTCTTTTGCTGCCCTGTTACCAGTATTTTCAAGGAATGAAGCTGTGCTCTAGAAGCAAAAAACCTTGTTTTTTGCAAAGTCCGTCAGTATGCAGTGGGATGTTCCTCTTTGTCGTTAGTGTTCTGCCACTTGCAGCCATCTGAGCCCAGCTGTACAGTAAAATGTTAGTGTTCTGAGTCAGGTGAATCTGACCAAGAGTTATTAAAGTGGTTTCATTTATGCTAGTATTTCCATTTTCTCTGACCATATGGAGATTCCTACTAAGACTTGAAATTGTATTTGCTGTTTTTGGAGATTGTCATTAACTGTATAAAAACATTTGTTTCCTGATATTCCAAGTATTAAGTTCTTCCTCTGAAAAAAGTGAAGTTACAGCACTGCGCAAGTAGAATGTATGTGTGGTGTAGGTGTAAATGTAAATACTACCTGTGTCATTAGGTAAGTGATTAAGGATTCTAAAAAAACATGTGGATGTTGGTGCTCTGCTCTACAATTTGTACTAACTACACTGTGCTGCTCACTAACGTAGACAAAGCCTCAGAGAATTATATTCAGCCAACGCAGGAGACTAGGATAGAAACTTTGAACGTTTATTTAAAATTGCAGGTGGTATTGGGACTTGTTTCAGAACACGTTTTTCTACAGCTGGTTATTTTGGTTAGTTGGTTGAACATTTGAATGCAGATGTAGTTGCTTTTTGGTACAGGGTTTTCCCCTTTATGTTAAGTGCTAATTTCTGTCGTCTTTGAGGTTCTTAGATGAAAGAAATTGAGACTATACGCATATATAAAATAAAGTATTTTCAACCTGCCTGTGTATACTGAATTCCTATTACGGCTCTTAAGACTTGCATCTAACCTCTAAACCTCTGAAAATGGGAGAGGTGTAGTGGAAGAAAATTCTGCCTTAATTTTAACGTACTGACTGGCAGTGTTACTGTGCAGGTATTTTTAAGTGGAATAGTTATATACAATCAGATGAGTTTGTTTCCTTGGCAGAGGTAATTCAAAATGTGACAAATAGGATAGAAGATTATTTTATTCAGGAAATAAGTAACATGCTAAGGTAGTTAAGTATAGTTAGGACAAAGTTGATACAAATTTAAACTTTGGAGGTCTTGTCTAGGCCTTGCACCTGTGCAGTCATATTTGGCCCTTTAAAATTGTTACTGGAGCAGACCCAGAAAACAATTGGTATGCAGAATGAGCTGGTTGCTTTGGCAGTCTTGGCTATTTTGTTATGCTGTATTTTGTGGCTGTGTGATTGTATCAGTTATTTTGACATGTTTTTGCAAACAAGAAAGAATGTTTGGGTTTTTTTAATCAGTGGATGCTACCAGCCTCTTTACCTTGTAATGGTAATATAGGAGAAATCCTTGTAATCTCAACTTTTATTACAGACCCTTTCTGAAAGAAATGAGTTAACGCCAGAAGAAATGACACACACCCCCCAACACTGTAATTTCCATACTGGTTACAGAGAACTGAACGAGGATTTGGCAGCTGTATATAGGTTGACTTGGTTCATGCACAGATTTGGGAGTGGGAAATGTTTTTTGTCTTGATTTTACTTTTTGTTTTTAAGTTAATGAATTGAACTATCCTAACCGCATTTTGTCTTCTGTCTGGGTTTATAGGAGGTAATGGGAAGGCAGAAGGAAATGTCAGCATTTCCTGTATCCTGTTATCGTGTGCTTTTTTTTTTATGGATGCTGAATTAACTATGCACTGAAAATTCACTAACACTTAGATTGTATTTTGATTTATTGTAATTACAGATTATTCACTAGAAGCCCAAAACCATGCAGCACTTTTCCATATGCAATTCTCTGTGGTACTCGGACTTTTGTACAAATTACTCTCTTCTATTGCCTTAAGCTTTGTTTTCATTGTGTCAGATTTCTGTATTGATGGCATGTTGCAACACTGGAGAAATTGCACGGTTTGGAGGGGGGTTGATCACACAGGGACTGAAATGTACATGTAGTATGTGAATTATTTGGCCTAAAACTTAGGTTCTGGAGCACAGGCAATTTAGAAATTGTAACTACAAATTTAAGAATTAAGTGCTGCATAAGTGTAAGTTATGCTACTGTATAATTGCATCACTTATGTACCGATTTCATCACTCGTGGCATGTCAAGCTGAATGTACATGATACATACATAAAGAGCATATTTTTGGAAGAAGGATACATGTTGCTTAAATGCAGTAGTTAAAAATGAAAAGTAGGGTAACATATTGGACTCCTTGGGTGTACTCAGTTATGAAGAACTCGGGTATATGACATGTGATCCCCTTCATGCTTTTAAGACTGTCAGTTTGCACAAGTTTTTAAATGTGCAATGAAGCTAGAAGTGGATGTTTTACAATAACTTTTGTCTCCAATTAAAGTCAGTTTATTTGAAAATCTTTGGGGGAGAGTTGTGGAGTGTTGAAGTCTGATGATATTTTCCTATTGGGTTTTCAAATATTCTTGAATTGCTGTCGTTAAAGGATCCAGTTAATAGCATAGTGCAAGTGTTTGTTTTATGGAGAAGGGAAAAAAAAAGTCCTGAAGACCCTGGTTTATTTTTTTCTTCTGAGGCATTGATACCAAGTTTGGCAAACGAAGTAGAGAATTATTGGGGGGGGGGAGGAGAGACATATCTAATATTGGCACTTTCTTTTTGTTTTAGCAGGTGGTTAATGTGAGCAGTTGTCAATGAATGGTTTTCAGACATGATGGCCGACCAGCCGCCTCCATTAGAAGCTACGCCTATATTGAATGAAGTGCCACTTCTACCTCATATGGTTAATGGGGACAGCATACAACAGGCAAGTAAATCCATCGCACTTTCATACAAGTCATGTAAAATTGTGCCATCGGTGGTAGTAGGGAGGTTGACATTCAAGCATCATGTAGAAAATAGAACAGAAGTAAAACAGTTTTTCTAACTTGTATGATGGCTGAAAGATGAGGAGGCTTGAAATAAAGCAACTACGATACTGATTTGCAAAGTTAGAAAAGCATGTGGTTCTCAGCACTGATATCATCAGTAGAATAGAAGTGCAAATATAGAGAGGAAGAAAATCATTCAACATTAATACACTGGAAATGTGAAAAGATTGCAAATTAAAAGGAATGTTATATACATGTAAGTGCTTTAAAACTAGACTACAAAATCAAAGCATAAAAGGAAAAATATAATATATGGATTTAATAAAAGCACTGGGGTTTTGAAAGCTCTTCTTAAAGCTCATGTAAATAAAGACTAGCAAGTGGTTGCAGTGGTCTAAACCAAGAAGTCTGTTGCAGGGGAATGAGAGCAAAGACCGTGGCTTCCTGATATTAAGTATCTTCATTAATAATTACAGTGCAGTGGTGAAACCTGAGTGTATTTAGTTGAAACTTTAGAATTTTAGTGGACACAACCCTTCAAAAGTACCTAATACTATTAGAAATACAGACAAAAGTGAAAGCAAAACAGTTTGAAGCACAAGCTTGTATAAGTTGTTGGTAAACTTGAAGTGAATTTACTGTTTGTCAGTAGAAGCTGAGTGCCTTGTACTGCAAATGCTGAGGTATCTTCCCATCGTTTGGAGACAGATGTTCAGTGCACTCAGAAATATTACAGACATTCTGACATTTTAACATTGGATCTTAATTTAAGAAGCATCTTCCCCCTGTCCTAGCAGCTACAAACATGACACATCCTGGTAGGAGAGAAAAGATTGGTTGCTTTGTTTGTTTGTTTTAAATAGCTAAGTGGCTGTTTGTTGGCAGGCTGTGGTTGGACAGAGTGCTAGATAATCTTATCTAGGCTCCCTTTCCCACAAAAAGTTGAACCAGATGATCTCTCAAGGTCCCTTCCAGCCTGGGTTGTTCTACAATTCTATAATAACAAAACACAAATTTGAAGGCTTTATGTGCCTGGAATTAAATAATCATTTTGTTGAAGCAAGGGGCAAAACTGCCCATTGCTTTAATCTGATCAGTATATAAGAATTTAGGGGTTAATCCAGATGGAAAAGTTGCATAAAAGTTTCCAGAGGATAACTGTCATATGAAATGACAAGTGGTGTTCCTCAGGGGTCAGTATTGGGACTGGCAGCTTTTAACATCTTTATTGGCGACATGGACAGTGGGATTGAGTGCACCCTCAGCAAGTTTGCCGACGACACCAAGCTGTGTGGTGCAGTTGACACACTGGAGGGAAGGGATGCCATCCAGAGGGACCTGGACAGGCTTGAGAGGTGGGCCCATGTGAACCTCGTGAAATTCCAAGTTCCAACGCGGCCAAGTGCGAGGTCCTGCACATGGGTCGGGGCAATCCCAATCACAAATACAGGCTGGGCGATGAGTGGATTGAGAGCAGCCCTACAGAGAAGGACTTGGGGGTGTTGGTTGATGAGAAGCTCAACATGACCCAGCAATGTGTGTTTGCAGCCCAGAAAGCCACCTGTATCCTGGGCTGCATCTGAAGAAGTGTAACCAGCAGGTTGAGGGAGGTGATTCTCCTCCTCTGCTCTGCTCTGTGAGGCCCCACCTGGAGTACAGCATCCAGCTCTGGGGCACCCAGCGTAAGAAAGACGTGGACCTGTTGGAGCGGGTCCAGAGGAGGGCCATGAAGATGATCAGGGGGCTGGAGCACCTCTCCCTTGAAGACAGGCTGGGAGAGTTGGGGTTGTTCACCTGGAGAAGAAAGGGCTCCAGGCAGACCTTATAGCAGCCTGCCAGTACCTAAAGGGAGCCTACAAGAAAGCTGGAGAGGGACTTTTTGTGAGGGCACGTAGGGATGGGACAAGGGGTAATGGCTGTAAACTGAAGGAGGGTAGATTTAGATTAGCTGATAAGGAAGCAGTTGTTTACGGTGAGGGTGGTGAGGCACTGGCACAGGTTGCCCAGAGAAGTTGTGGCTGCCCCATCCCTGGCAGTGTTCAAGGCCAGGTTGGATGGGGCTTGGAGCAACCTGGTCTGGTGGAAGGTGTCCCTGCCCATGGCAGGAGGGTTGGAGCTGGATGATCTTTAAGGTCATTTCCAACCCAAACCATTCCATGATTTTATGAATATGAAGGGTAACAGTGAAGATCTTGACATGTTTGAATGTACAGTGGATAAAGTGGGTGCAACAAAATAATCATGAATTGTTGAGGGTCTGATAGACCATAAATGCTGAAGTTTTAAAAGAGATATTGTTTACTTTGTGTTTGTTACAGATGGGAAATGATTGGTATACTTGCTTGTAAAAATAGCCTTTATTTAAAAATAAAAGTGTACTCTGCTTTTTTTTTCCTCTGATTCTGGAGATAAAAGTACAGTGGCTGTGTTTTGAAATAAGTAAAGCTATAGAGTCTCTAAGCTAGTTCTGAAGTTCTAGCATTAGCAACATGAAATTTTAGACACTTGACCAGCTGTGAGGTTATTCAGTAGGCAGTGTTTCATGTTACACAAGGAAAAGAGGTCAAGTAGATCTTATTGGAGACCATCTTCATAGCTGTATTTTTATAGCATGTCTTTGTATAGGTAAGTGTGTAGAATACTATTATGTATTGAATGATCCAAAAGAAAGTGACAAGCTTTGAAATTTTCAGAACCTAGTGGAGACTGTTAGCAATCAGGTACGGTTAAAAAAAAAACAAAACCAAAAACCAAAAAAAACCCCAGTTGAATCTTGGACATGCATTTGAAGAGTAGACTTGAAGGCTGATAGCCTCCAAGACTTATAATTGAATTATATTAGAAGTAACAAGTAAGTCTGTTTAGTGAAAATCTTCATGGGACCGGGAATGTGATTTTGTGTTAATGTGCCAATATTTCTTACTCTAGTGTGTCTGTATATAAACAACCGTGTCATCTTGCCATCCATATCATGTTGCTGTCCTTTGGTTGCCTAACAAATACACTTGCTGCTCTTGTTTGTGGCACTTTTCTCTAGAGAGGCTTCTGAGCTACAGTCTCACATTGGAAAGTTTGCTTTTAAATAGAGTATTAACTTAGAAGCTTTGTTAACGCAGGTGATTTTTAAGTATTTTGCTGCCAATGCCACAGAGGATAGGCTAATTACAGAGTATTACACAGTGGTTTTGTTTTCAGAAATAAAATGTGTGCTGTTTGGCCAATCACTTCAGTCAGATGCAGCACCCAGTTTATTAGTTTCATTTCACATAAAGTATAAGTTGGAAGTTTTCTGGAAGGGTTTCTTGTTCTGAAAAAACTTCAGCAATGGAAAGTGTGTGAATAAGGGATAAAAGCAAAACACTGACCAGTGCTTTGAAATAGCTTTATCCCACTAGTTCTGAAATGGTTACATGGGACACCTAAAGGTGTTGACGTTACTGTGACTCCTAGAACTAGTCTGTCATCTAACTTGGCTTAGATTGACGCATTAGAAACACTCAAGCTTCCTGGAAATTTTCCTTGGTGGAAGGTAGATGGAACTGCATTTGCTTCATTAATTATAGTGAGTCATTCCTCTAAGATGTTGCCCCGTGCATTCCTGAAATTCCAGTCCCTGAACTGTTCTACAGCCCTGTGATTACACCACTTACGATCCTTTTTGCTGAGTTCAGTTAACAGTTTCCTGAACTGTTTGTGAGAACTTCAGTTAACTGAAACCTGTTCCAAAGATCTGACACCTTCAGAGGCTCTGAATTTCTAAAAGGATCCCTTTCCTGCCTCTGAATTTTCTTGCCCTTGAAGATGAGACTTCCTCTGAGGTTTAATACCTGCCTGTGGAGTCCTGTCCCCTGCTAGTGTCCATCCCCAGCAGCTGTTGTTGGCAGCAGACCTCGTCTTTCCTGGTTCTTTGTGCTCCCGCAAATCCCCAGCCTCTTGCTGTCAGTTTTCTTTAAACAAGTAACATTGCTTCTCTCTTTACTCCTAGACATTTAGCAGAGTTTAAGTCATAAATTTACTTATATACTGACAGATCTGTCTAAGTTTCAGTGGTTTACTTATGCCATTTTTGGAAGTATTATCTGTCATCTGTCCTTCTCGTAGAACTGTAATAAATACTGCTGAGTGGCTAGATGGCCTTTTCAGGGGGTTTTGGTGTTTTACTTATTGTCCAGAAACAACTCATCTGCCTTGAGTAAAACTGTCTCCTGTACTATGAACGCACTGTGTTTGTATATGCCTCTGCATCCTCTGTTAAAAAATAAAAGCTAAGATTAATATAGCAGTGTGCAGAGTCTGCAAAATCAGTGTTAAGCGGCGTTTATCAGCCTGCTGCTTTGTTTTACACACAACAGTTTAAATGTAACAGATCTGTGCAAACCTCAGTCTCTGTGCTGAAGTGGCACACTCAAGAGTAGAGGGAAAGAGAAGTGGGAGATGTAAGCTGTTAACTTCAGGAAACACAAGTGTGTTTGGACTTACTCTCTTACACGTTAGCTGGAAAAATGTGGTTTGGTTAATGCCAGCATAAGCTACTTGGCAAACTCTTTGGAAAAGAGTAGTCAGTGGAGGTGGTCAAAAGGCAAAGGTTGAATGAGAGACCACAAGATCTTTTTAAGTCTCATTCTTTTCAGTGATCTTTTTATTAATGACCGGTATAATAGGACTGAAGTGTACTTAATAAATCTGCAGCTGATACAAAATGGGAGGAATTGCAAGCATCTTGGAAGCCTGAAATTATTTTGATTACTAGAAAGATAATCTAGAAAATTAGCATTGAGTACAAAGTACGATGTTTAGGTAGTCAGCTTATCCTAAGGAATGACTGGTTTAGTAGTGGTCCTTTAGAAAAAGGTCTGCCAACGGGTGGATAAAGACTGCAAGTGGAAGTCATCAGTGTTGGACTGTTTCCAAAAAAAATGGCAGCTAAAAATCCCGAAAGGATTTATATACAGGGTATGGCATCTAAATCACAGAAAACAATCTTTCTTTTATTGGTGCTTTATTCTTTATTTCATTGGTGGTTAAGACATGGAGTAAGGGTTCAGGTTGAAGCAGGGAATGCTGAAGTTAGATGATAAAATCTGTAATGATGAGGATAGTGAAACTGTGGTGCAGATGCCTAGGGATTTTATGGAGCTCCATCGTTGGAGATGTAGCAGCACAAAATAGACAGGCTTATTTGTTAATGTCGTGTGTAGTTCATTTTTACCAGGAGTTAGATGACTGGGTGATCTCTTCAGGTTCCATCTATCTGATAGAATTATTGAATGAAAGAAAACTATACTTTTTGAGTTTCATAGCTAGTTTTACAAGTATATTTTATTTCAATTTTTACATCAGCCTTTGTTCTTTATGTGCTAGCTGTCACCAGGGTGGAATTTTGACTGTGTAACTGTGCAGTTCTTGCATGGCCAAACCCCTCATTTTACTAAAGAATTAGACCTGTGCCTATGTAATATAGTAGAATCTCACTGCAAAATTCTTGTAGTAATGTTGTCATGTTACAATAAAACTGAAGCACAGCTGCCAATATCTTACAGTAAGACTGAAGCACGTGCTATGAATGGGGTAGAATGAGGTGATCACTTGTATTACCCAGCACAAGGGAAACGATGCTGTGGACTGCCTGAGGAATAATTCTGGCAGATGTCCACATTGATTTGTGTGAAAGTGAATGCAATCATGCCCAAATTGACCTGCAGAATCTCACTGTTGTATTTCTTCAGCTACAGAATTACACAAACATGTGAGAAAATACACCTGATCTTTCAGGAGCTGTAGAGCAGTGGTGGTAGGCATGACCTGCTTTATCACCTCTTCTACCCTCCTCCCACTCCCAAAGGACTGCATACTTTAATAAGTTACTTGATAGCATCGGAGAATATATTAACAAAATACATACCAGCATGCTTTCAGTGAAAAAACATGGCCGAGTTTTGAGCCATGAGGGGTGAGGTTATAGTCCTGATTTTGCCACTTTAGGCCTGAAACTGAAATAATCTCATAGGCAAAGCTTGGAAAGCAAGGTGAATCTTAGGTAATTTATTGCTTCAGTAAAAGAAGAAAAAGCAGTGTGAAAATATTGAAAACAAAAGCTTAGTTAATTTTATTTCAAGTGTACCAAGGGAGGCACTTTCTGGTAGTAATCAGAGAAAATTACTGATGATGCAAAACTAATGATTTTATGTCAAAGTATGAAGAAAATTCATTCTACTCGTCAGTGTTTCTCATCTTGCTTTTATACTCTCTAAGGTTGCCAAAGCTTGCCAAAGCTATATTGTTTTAATCTAACATGTGGGTATGAGGAAGAGATGTTCCCCCCCCGCCCCCTGGTAATTTCTAAAGTTAAAAAAACAAACAAACAAACAAAAACCCAAACCACCTATTTTCTGTTTTGTTTTCTACAGGTTATTCTTGTACAGGTAAACCCAGGTGAAACATTTACAATTACAACTGAAGATGGACACATTCAATGTATTCAAGGTAAAGGAAAAACCAAATATTTTGATTCTGCAAATATCAAAGAATTGCTACCAGTGTTTGTTTCTGTAATGTCAAATGTGGTTTTGTATGTTCTGCAATGTAATAAATCAGATTTTTCAGTTTGTACTTAAAGCACAAATGAGACAGCACTGGGAAATTGCCAAGATTCCCTGCATCTCCGCAAACTTCGCTGCTAATTTATAAAAGACTGGCATCTCAACTGTTTTTGTAATGATCCTTGAATAACTGTCTTCTCAGAACCTTAACACATGAATTTACATGGGATTTAGTCCACACTAATCCAAACAACTTTAATAGATGCTGTGTGACCTCACTTTGTTGTAAGGTAGTGGCATTAGCAGTCTGCTGATATTGTGGGAGGCATTGCTACCCTCTGTGTGTGGCTACAAACTACTTTTTACCTTCTGGGTAAGTGACAGAACTGCAAATCTGAGTCGGGTCAAAATATCTCCTGTAAGTCAAGTTGAATTTATCAGTAATTCCATTTTTGGAATATTTTTCACCATTTCAAATAACACTATATAACACGTGTCCATTCTGCTTTCATCAAGTCCCAGACAGGAATACTTTCTTTCAGCTTGATGTGAAAAATAATACGTTCTTATTTAAAAAAAAATTAAAAAATTGGTAGAGCAACTGTCAGCATTACTACGGTGCCAATATTGTTGCTACAGACTTTTAACTCTGTCACAAAATAAGAACTAAAATTTATCTATGCTGATTTTTGTACGATTAAAGAAATACTATTGGCTGTATAAGCGTGGTGGTTGGGATAAATGTAATCTGTGCTTTTTGTAGAATAAATGTACAGCCATACTTGCATTCAGCGATATTATCTAGAATTCTAGATGCTTCCTGAAAGTTATTAAATCATACTTCATGTGTGTATTGAATGTGAAAATGAGTTATCCATTGGTGACATAAATTACATTATTTTTCTTGATAGAAACTTGTTACAGTCACTTCTTTTATGTTGTTTTAAACTCGCAGTCCTTATTATTTAATTTTCTCTCCTAACTGACTTTTTAATTGGATAGTTTAAGCCTTGCTTCTAAATCTACTTGTCTAAAAGTAGTTCCATAAATACAGAGTTGGATGCAGTTGCTGGCTTTTCAGGCACCAAAGTGAGCCACCACCTTTGAAAAAAAGGTGTCTCGAGTTTGTAAAAGCCTCATTTGTTAAAAAGTGGCACCTTATTACTTCTCAGGTCCAGCACATGTTCCTATGATGTCACCAAATGGTTCTATGCCGCCTATATTTGTGCCTCCTGGTTATGTATCTCAGGTAAACTTTAATTTATTCTTATATTTCAGTATGTTTGTGAGTGTGGCTTTTCAACAATAAGGCTATTGATTATTTTATCTGGAACAGCTGTTAAAAGCATTTCTTATATTTTTTCCATTGAGCTTGCCAACTATTTAACTTTATTGTAGGCTCTATCACCTTCTGATCACTTAGTAAAATTTGATCTAGTTTTCAGGATTTTTGTAGTAATACTACTAAGCAGTAAAAAGTTACTTTTAGTAAGATAGTAGATGGCTGTGAATTGGCTGTCTGCTGAGCTCCATTAGCAGGATCCACATCTCGATTTTTTTCTTCAGTCCTGTTTTCAAGGTGAAAGTAGGTGCCTGGGTCATATGAATAATCACAGTTGACTGCAGCCTGCTAAGTGTCAGAGGACTGATGGGTATAGACGGTGCTTAGCTGTGCTAGAAACAGTCTGATGGGAGCATAGCTGGGGGCAGCATCGGAATTGAACGCATCTCATGCATGCCGTGGTTATGAGGCTTGTGTTTCTTACATTGAGGTTATACAGGTCATATACCAGTTTCACTCTCTCTTTCATCCCTTAGGTCTTTTTTTTTTCCTGGGCTGCATAAGATATTTCTCTTTAATGTCTGCTCATAATTCAGCTTTTTCTATTGTAATATAACTCTATCAAAGTTTTCAATGCCCCTTTCTTTACCAGCTCTGATCTCCTTAACATTCAGCAAAAACACTCTACTGTTCTAGCAGAAGTGTGAAGAGGGGTGTTAATGCTAGTGACATGTGCCTATGAAATGAGCAGGACTCTGGGCTTCTCTCCCAGCTTTACTTTTCAGTTCTCACTGATTTTCCACTCCTCTGTGTTGTTAAGTCATAGCAGATCAGACCTGCATGTGGTATTTGAACTGTCAGGTATTTGAAGTTAACAATTTGATTTACTTTTAAATTAATGCATTTTTTAAAGGGAAGTAATTAAAAACAAATGTTTAAACAGCACGGGCTAGGTTTCTCCTTTTCTAGTGGTGCTCAAAATCAGGACTTTTCTGAGTAGGATTGAAAACTTTGTAACTGTATGTTCTTGAGTTCCTCAGGCAGTTGTCTTTTTGCACACAGCTGCCTCTGTATTTTGTGCTTCTGCTATTATAAGTAGGTACTTTCATGCAGACCTTGAAGAAAGATCCCCCAGCTAATTTATGCATCAATGTGAAATTGAGTCTTCAGTGCAAACAGTATGCAAAGCACTGGCAAATGCTGAGGTGTACAAACTGAAAAATATATTTGTTCTGTGTTTGCTGTCACATGATACTAGGGGGGTTGGTTTTGTTTTGTTTTCCCTTGGTCATTATGACAGGGATAGACAAGTTTGAAACCAGCTTTAAATTAGAGCTTGAGTTATTTATACTGTTCTTGTCAGTGGATGAGACTTTAACTCTCTGCTCCCAAATGTGTCTGGAGGAGCCCAGAGATTGTTACGTTGGTTTCTGCCAAAGTGGAATGAAGCGATTCCGTAGTGGATAATGGGGACACAGCAACTTCAGACTGTAAAATCATGTGAAAGTCTTAGTGTATTAATGTATCCCTTCTACCCGAAACTATGCCACGTGTTCTTGCTTAATATATACATAAAACAGAGTTAACACAGCCATCAAAATTTGCAGTGAGTTTTGACTTGTATATGTTATAGTGTGTTATAATATTATGCAATGTAATGTAGTTCAAGTGGTGTATTTAGTTCCGTTGATGAACCAACCCCCCCCCCCACGTTGTTTCTAGAACAAAGTGTATTCAGTGTAAGCTTAGTCTTAAGTGTTGTCTTGTAATTTTTTTTTCCTTCTATTTAAAGTCTGTTAAGAATTGCTAATAATACAGCTGACTGAGGCTGTCTCACAGCTGAGCTTTGTCATAGCAATTTGTGAGTGGACACATTCTGTTTCCCTTCAGAAGAATAATTTCTCATTAGTTTGCTCTATCTTTTGCTGAGGAGCTTTTCAAAATACACTTTTGGTGTAAGCAGTCTTTCAACATCCGTAATGCCTTCTTGGCCAACTAGGAAATGCTACAGTGATTTCTTATAACCAAACTAAATACGCTTTAAGAGAAGGTCATGAAAGAACTAACAGGATAAAACATGGCCTGCTTTTGTGTAAGTTCTTTCTTTAAATGCCTGAAAATATAAATTGTGTCTATTTTTAGTAACAGAGGGCTACATAAATAAGTTGAAATCTCCTAAGAGCAGGTTTTATTTTGTATGATTTACATTATGGATTGCATTAAAAAAAAAAAAAAAGTATTTTTTGCATCTCAATTTTGTATGCCAGCCTGCAGCTGGAATGCACCCCCCACCCTGCATCCACGGGTAGTATTTTCTGCTGACTACATGATCCATCTCTGTTAATATTAAAGCACTGTAAGGCCCTTCCTAATAGTGTTTGTGATTTGCATTTTTAAATGCAACTCGGAGATGACTGATGTTGAAGGAAAGAAGCATAAAGCTGCAGACTAATTTTAAACCAATCTAAGAAAAATGCCTTGTTTTCCTACTGAGACTTGATTAATTTTGAAGTGTCAGTTTGCCTATAATATAGAACACTTTCCTATCATTGATTTTTTTTTTTTTTTTTTTTTTTACCAATTACATTGTTCATATCTCTAATCTTCTGTGTGAGGGAGAAAACGAGTTGTTGTCTGCCTTTAAATAGGATTTAATACAGTCTAGTTAGTTTCTGAGTCAGACTTCTCATTAGATACAGTCTGAATTTTATGCCAGTGGACTTCTGTATTGTGGCAGAAGAAACAAACTGGAATATGACCAGATGATTTTTCCGATGGTCAACTTAGAAGCTTTTGACCCCGTCAGAGCTGTAGGTGCTGAAAACTTAATCCCTCAGATAAGCGAAATGGACTGTAACCACAGAATGACAGCAAATTGGTGCAGATGTCCTGTCTGTAGTGTGAACCCTACCTGGAGAAAGGACCCTGTAAACCTCAGCATCTGGTTGTCTGTTCCAGGTGTCTTAAAGATGAGACTAAACTGGGCATTGTTTCACTTCAGTGTCTTCGTTGTTTAATATGTCTTTTTGTGAATCCTGCTGTAGTGTTATTTTTGACCTTGTCTTCTAAAACCTGTGTTCCGTCTCTTCTCAGTTTTAAGATTTAGAGAAGCGTTACTGTATAAAACCCTAATGTATCTTAAATTCACTGTAGGAAAAGCAATATATTGAGATATTAATGTATTTCATGCTGGCAGAATTAGACTCCAGAAGGAGCCTATATATTGCCAGTTTAGGACACATGCTTAGAAGTGTGCCTGTGCATACATATATATGTACTGTCTTAGCATCTTTTTGTCCTAGAGTTCAGACACACAGGCAGATTCCTTGTCTGAATTCTCTTAGCCTGTGGCAAACATGAAATATTTTGACATTTGAGTTGGGTTGGATCATAGTACAAGACAGCAGAGCTGACTTGTAGTACTTTGTACTTGCCATAGGCTAAGAATGTGTATGCAGACATGTACCACAAATCAGATGACATGCAGTGACTTGTACATACGATAGTGCTGTCAGTCAGGATGTAGTCTAAAGCAGTTCTTCTAACTCTAACTGCAAGTAGACTGGGAATTACACCCTGATCAATGCACATTACTTGTTTAAAAGAATATATACATTATTCATAAATTATAGATTGCTTAGCACTTTGGTGTGTGAAGCTCAGCTTCTTAAAACTGATTGCTTCAAACTCCTGTTTCTTCCAGTAACATATGCTGGGTTTCGACTGGAATTCATTTCGGTGTGTATATCCCTGACTGTCAGATTGTGGGTATAAACTTAAGTGTAGAGATTTTTTATTATATATACAATGTTTATAAGATTGTTATTGTACTAACTTTTGATTTCTTATGTCGCATGACAGGTGGTGGAAGAAAATGGAGTTCGTAAAGTGGTGGTATTGCCACACTCAGCTGAATTCCATCCTTCCATGCATCCTCCTCCTCCTCCTCCCCATGTGCCACATTACATGCATCATCACCATGCTTTGCTTCCCCACCCACCTCACCCAGTGTACCCTCCGGTTCCTGGGACGGGAGAGCTGCCACCACAGTTCATTCACCAGCATCCACCACCACACGTTTTTCAAGAACAAGGTGAGAGCGCAGGTGATGTTTAAATACACAAGAAGGCCTTTCACTGGGTGCATCTAGATTGAGAGAGCTGAGTTTTGTCAGTAGCTCTTTCACCCATTTCTGTTATTTTGGTGCTAGTTATTAGACTCCCTGAGGGTTACGTGTCTTTATGGGGTATTTTAAAATACACTTGTGTATAAGGTATCATGGTCTGAAGGCACTCTGCATGTGCAAAGTAAGATTGTATAAAGTTTAAATCTTCTGCTGTTCTGTTTTTAAGGATTTAATGCAAAAGCAGTAATTTAGAAGTGTTCTAATACTGTGTGTATTTTTCATGGATCCTTACTTTTGTTACTGTAAATGCCACAATGATTGCTTCTACCTTTCTCTAAAATTGTGCTCTCCAAAACTGCTGTGTTTTGTCACAGCCTTGGCATGAAGTTTTTTGAAAATGCATTTAATTTGATACATGAATGTATTTTTTTGATGAGACGGAGTCCAAATATGACTGGAAAGAAAATAAAAATAACATACATAAACCAAAAAAATAGTAATCCATGTTGGAGGATGAAGTGCAAATCCACTCTATATGTAAAAACTGAATGAAGCAATACTTCATTGGAGCCATTGGAGGGCTGGGGTCACTGCTGAATTAAACCAGGCTGTAAATGCTTGTTTATATAAACAAGCATTTAACACAGAAAGAAATTAGACTATGTAAGACCATCCACTATCGCTGAAGCTTAAATTGGTAATTAAACTATTTCAACTCATGTCTAGGGTAAAATATTCAGTAGCACCCAACCTACATTTTAAAAAGTTGGTTTGGGTCCTAAATTTGCTTGCACTTCTTTGAAAATGTGACTGTACGGCTGTATCAGGGAAAAAGGGCAACTGTAAGGCATAATCTTGAGCAGCTAACAAAAGAGAAAGGCCTGAAGAATTAAATTAAAAAAAAAAAAAAAAAAACAAAAAAAAAACCCCCATACTCTAAACTCAGCAACCGGTCAAAAATAATGCTTAAGAAAAAGAAAAAAAAAATCAACAATTTGTATATGGGTTAAATAGGAAAAATGGAAATTTGCTTGCAGATACTTTGTGTGTCCTACTGTAGCATTTAACTAACATTGACAATGTTTCAAAACAAGAATTAAATCTCCAGGCGCATTCTTCTCCTACTACCTGATCTTTATGCTCATACACCGATTTGAGCCCAATCCATAAACTCTTTATCGGGTGAGGTTCCTAAAGTCTCGCGAAGCTCTGCCAGTCAGCAGTGTGAGACGTGCGTGTTTCTTGTCTGTTGTTGTGCTGCCCAGAGACATGCCGTGAAACTCCTCAGGACTTCACAGATGCGCCAAGCCTAAGTTACGTGAGACATGCAGCTCCGTGCATCTACAGACTGACAAAGCAAGCACAATGAAGTTCCATGGGTTTTCAAGTTCTGGTTTTACTGTAGTCATTCTTCTAAGTTACAGAGTGTTTCTCAGATGTCAAATAGATTGTACTGAATAATGAAATAAGTTCTCCTTTCTTTGTAGAGCCTCGTTCTCATGGAAGGACAAACTTCATTCAGCGAGATGAAAGGAGTCTCAAAATGCAAGAACACCTGAAGAAAAGACTAAAAGACAGACAAGCTAGTGGTCATACTAACAATAAACTTAACAGTCCTCCATCATCACCACATAAAGTTGTTAATTCTTCCAACGCAACAATTCAGAATGGAAATGGAAAGGGACAGCAAGGGGCAGGAGGACCACTAAAGCAGAAGCAGATAGGGAAAACAAAGGGCAGTCCAGATGCAGAGATGGGAGGTAGGTTGTGTTGAAAGGGTACAAAAAAAAATAATCTAGATTCTTCTGTAACAGAAGATGCTATAAGTTCATTGCAAAATAGTTTCTGAAAAAAATTGAATTTGTAAATTTCTTTGGCTATTCAGGATTAGAGAAAGCCTGAAATACTTTTCATTATGTTTGGATTTTTTTTTTTCCCTCTAGAAATAATAGTAATGTCAAGTTTGTTCATTTGAGATTTGTCAAATAAGGTCTTCAGGAAGGTTTAATTTTAAACCTGCCTTTTCTGACCCAGGACTGATCAATATTCCAAGTGAGGATGACCTGTGGGTACTTACATAAAAGGCTTCTGGTGTAATTCTTTGTGGCACTTTTCAGATAACTAGGAGTTATTTAAAACTTCAAGAAATGGGAAGATTTGAGCAACTGCCTGTACAGGTTTCTGTTTGATCAGTTATAATTTCGGTTCAGTGCATTATTTTGCTGAAATGAATGTTTGAGCCTTTTTAATAGCTTATGGCTATTTACTTGCGTATACTAAAATAACTTGTGTACAATATCTTTGTTTTTCCTGATGGTTTGAAACAGTGTTGCTGAAATGCAGTTTCTTACCACAATTCCTTAAATGATTTGTGTTTTGTGTGTGTCAAATTAAGTGGTTTGTTAGGCTGCAAGGTCTAGTCCTCGGGTGTCACTTTGTATTTAACTCTTCAGTTAGAGAAATAAAAGAGAAATCTGACTTTGTATCTTGGGAAGTAAGTAGAGGTGGAAGCTGTTATCCAACTTATTTCAAGGATGAAAAATATACTTGATTAAAGATTTGTCTTAATACAGATTTATTGGAGGGGGGGAAAAATAGTTTTTATTTGCAGGCAGAATAATATCCTGAATTGTTTGACATGGACAATTGCAAAGATACGATTCAGTTTACAGACGTAACCCTTTTGGTACCTGTAGGTATTTTTAGTGTGCAGTTTTGATCGGGCTTCTTCCAAATTATGCCTAGACCAAGTGTTTTGCAATAGAAATTCAAGGAGAGAACATACAATAGAGAGATAAGATCTTATTGTCATTTTTTTAACACCTTTCATTTTTGGAGGAATGCTTCTGTGTTGTCAAAGAAAACCTATTTATGCTCAGATTAGGAAAATATACCCTTTGTGCAGGATGTACTAAAAGGGTTTTTGTAACACTGTTAGTTTTGGATAGTTCATGTTTCTACCCCTCACGCAGCCAAAACAAACAGGGGAAATGAACTTTGCACAATAAGTACTATTGTTAAACTCTTAATGAGGCGAACTCCATCTTGTGGTGGCATTTTTGTAACAGACTGGTTTGCTCTTGGGGTTTTCAGTAATCTGTTTTGTATTTGAAATTTCAGAATCTGACACAGAATCCAAGAAATGTGATATTCACTTGAGCATTGGCAAGCCAGTCGTAAGTATTATCCTTAAAATACCATTATTTTCTGTGCATGTGCTTTCTATAAAATACCATGTGTCTTATTGATTTCTTTTTCTTTTTTCTTAATGGTTTATTTTTTTAGAGAAAATGTATTGTAGTTGTCGAAGTTTATAGCTGAGAAAGGGCAACCATGCTATGGAAACCCACTATTTCTCAACTTTCTGAAACAGTCTGTCTGACTCAGTTTCCCAGTCTGTAACCTGAGAGCGTATCCACCGTTGATGATGTTTAGTATATGAGAGCGCTTTAGTACCTTGCAAACCAAGGGCCTGCTAAACTAATCGAAGTCTATCCACTCTTGGAACCATCCTTCGTTCAGCATAGAGGATTTAAGAATATTGGGAATAGAATTTACAAAAATAGATCGTCTTTTTACGTTATGTTTAGAAATTGGAGCAAATATTTGAGTATTTACAGATATATTTAGGAAGTGGAGTCTGGTGACGTTAATTTAAATGTCTAAAGGCTAAAACTGCACTGATATTTTTGATCTTGAGCATGCTTAATGACACTCTCGTTTGCATTATCTATACAGTAAGCTTGGGTTGTATTCTTTTGCTCCAGCTTTCCAGATCTTCATTGTTATGGTATTTTTTCATTGCTGCTTCTGACATCTGTACTTAATGCTAACACAAAGCTGTGTTGACTTTGTCAGAGAAAATTTGGAATATGGGAATTAAGCAGCAAAAAACTTAGACCAAAAATTTTAGTCATGATCGCTTAAAATCAGAGCCTCTTACTATCCTATAGCTTAGTGGTTAAATATTAAGATTATGTGAGGGAGTTGTAATAGGGCTAGAAAGTTAGGCTGTCTGACCGTGCCTAAGTATAGATCTGGTGTCACTGTTCAAGACTCCAAATCTGAAAATTTGCTCCAAATGAGTGATGCAAACAGTGCAGGTGAAATAAAAATTTTCTCTTCATACACTGAGACAATGTACTGTGTCTATAAGTTCGTTTAGTGTTCGAAGGGAAATCCTTTAATATGATATTTTAGAAATGAAAAGAGGAAATAATTTAAATTCAAATAATGACAAATATTTCCACTACAAAGGTAAAGAATTCCTCCAGTGAGGAACTTCATAGGCAAACTAGCGACACCATGTTATTGACTAATATACCTTTTATTACAGAAAGCAAACTTACTTGCATTATTTATGCTTTTAATAGGTTTCTGATATACAAGCAAGATCAGCCGTTCTGTCCTGGAATCTCCCAGTTAGTTCACAGAATGGAGAGAGCCATAGTCATAGTCCAGCAGCATTTACATTTGAAGTAGCAATATCCAACAGTGGTAAAAATGGAAAATTTAAATCTGTCTATGTGTAAGTTTAGTTTCTTCATTTAAGCACAATACCGATGTTTAAAAACATTAACCAATCAGCAATCTCTCTATCAGGAGCTGTTTGTTGACTTGCAGACCTACCTACTTCACATGAAATAAATTTTAAGTAATATCACTAAGTTACATGGACAATGGAAAACGTGAAAGTTAAATGTGCGCTACATGGTTTTGCTTTTCAATAAGCTTTTATCCTTTAAAGTATAAGGATGAGCTGTAACTTTTTTTTTTTTTTTTCCACAGTGGGGAAGAATTAACAATTACACTTCCTGATCTCAGACCAGCAACTGATTATCATGCCAGGTATGTTGCTGGGAATGAAATACTTAACACTTTTGTTGTTATGTTAATTACAAAATTATTGTGGCTCCATGAAAAATATGTGATCACAAACAACTTGAGGAATTTTCTGCAAAAATATCATAGCCATGGACACTACTGTTGCTATCTAAATTTCCACTTACCTTCTCATCTCATTAAAATGTCACTTCATTTTCTTCCCTACTATCTTCTCTGTCTCTTTGTGTTTCTCAAATACAAACTTTAAGTTACCCTCTGGTATTTTTTTAGAACAACAAGATTGGACTCGGTGACAGAGATTGTTGTAGGCTGAAGGCAGTGGTAAACAAAATAATTTAGCCTTGAACATGGATTTGCAAGTCTGACTGGTCAGCTTGATTTGTAAAGTTGCTTCTCTAAACTGCAAGCTTCTGTAGCAGTGCAAGGAGGGAAGTGGAAACTGGTTGAAATAGGGAGAAGTTAGATGCTGTGTTACAAGGGAACAAGACGTGACGTTAAAGAATTGCCACGCAGAGAAAATAAGCATTACTGGAGAAGGTGTTTAACTGGTCAGGA
Organism: Aquila chrysaetos chrysaetos; assembly: GCF_900496995.4. NCBI lineage: Eukaryota > Metazoa > Chordata > Aves > Accipitriformes > Accipitridae > Aquila > Aquila chrysaetos. The sequence continues at coordinate 1,871,451 of NC_044024.1, read as the reverse complement.
GAAAGACAAGCTGGTTAAACAAGCCAGGAGAACACTGATCCAGTAGCAGAAGAGAGTGCCTCAGTGCTTGGGCACAGAAGGGCACAAGTTTTAAGACTTACTGAAGCAAACTCCTGTTCTTAAACTGCAAGAGAGTTAGTTCTGAGTGTGTTAAGTAGCACAGCTCTGCTTGCACAGCATAGCATAGTGTGTGTTTGGTTCGTGGTGTTGCTTTCCGTAGAGGCCAACTTTCTTTCACCTACAATTCGTTTGATAAGACGGACAGTATTTCTGAAAAATCAGTCAAGTCTTGCTCTATTGCTATTGCTCTTCAAAAACAGACATAAATGAGCGTGACTGTTCTAGAGATTCTGTCCCATTTGAACAATTACACTGATAAACGTGGCTTTATTGCCCGAACAGCTGATTTAGCCTGTTTTAGTATCTGTGCCCTTGCACAAGTAAGTGTTGTCCGTATTTGAATTTCAAGGTCTTTTTAGCAAAAGGTTCATTTCAAGTCCTGTATTCTGTTACGATTTGGTAACACTTCCTATAGTTTTCATCATGCCTCCCACCTATATTTCATCGTTAAAATATCTCCACTGTGTTAGATAGTAATTGTAAAGTAAATGAAGGATGCCAGATGGAGTCTTCAAGATCAGTAAGTGTACCTGTGTGATCTCCATCACACTACTCTGTCAGCATGCCCCTGTCTCCCTGAACATAGAAAGGAATAGCAGTGTTTCTTATGATGTGGGCATTGGTTACTAGAACCTGGAGCAACATCATAAACTCACTTTCTGTTGTTTCTTCCTGAAGGAAAATGCATGAAGTTGTCTTTTAGAATCAATGACGTGAAAGAAGAGTGATTGGGCACTTGTTCCCTATAATGTGAGCAGGCTGGTCTTGTTGCTGTAACCACTGCTTGTGATTAAATGCATTTCTAAAGCTGGCAACTCTTTCCTTAAATTTTCAGGTGCTAATGCAATAGCAACATAATTAATTGTCCTTTGTTCAGAGTTTCAGCAACCAGCAGTTCCATAAAAGAGTCCATTTCCGAATTGGTGAGTTTCACTACAGAAAGCTGTGAGCCAGACTGTCCAGCTGCACCGAAGCTAATTTACAGAACCAAAAACAGCCTAAGTTTGCAGTGGAAGGTAAGCAGTCTGATGTATTCATGTATGGTATGTTTAAATTAGCTTTGTCAATAATTTAGTGTGTACTTTAGGTGTTGGCTTTTAAGTTGCTCAGCTAAGACTGATAACTGAAGTCATGATTGTTTCTTCCTCTTTCTTTCAGCATTTACTTAGTTTCTTGCATACAGCTTTAGTGTGATAGAGTTGGTAGCAGGTCTCTCCGAGTATGAACTAACCAGTAGGAAAGATCTCTTCTGAATTGGCAGCATAGGAAAGCATAGAGCATTTATATTTTTGCTTGGCATTCCTGGATGATAAATAGATACGACTTCATGTTGTAATTCAGAGTTCTTATAGTTATTCTGACATATTTAAAGTAAATTTCTTTGGCTAGTTTGTAGATTTAAGTTTTTTAATCTGACTTTTGAATATATACAGTATCTGTAAAGACTTGTTGGTAACTGTGTTTTCTTGTCTTTTTGTGTTTTTCATATGGCTGTGCTTACACCTGGAAAATGGTTTCTTGCTAAATGACTTTAATTAGTTAAATTATTTGTATAATCTGTACTTACAAAGTGAAAAGTTCCCAATTCATATGTCGTAACAAGCCCAAATGTCGCTTGTCTGAATGCCTACGTTGCTCAGACAGTTGGTGAGCAGACAGTGCAAGGACACAAGGAAAAAAGCGATAAGAATATCATTTGCATTATTCATAAAATAAAACTATTCATAAGTTCATATTCTGAACTGTTGGAATTAATAAAAGTAGTATAGCAGCCTGGAGAGCCATCAGGAAGAAGGAATTAAACTAGTTAAAACACCTGCCAGTTTTTACCCTTTCAAACTCACTTTACTGAATGTGTGTCAGTGCCCACAGTAGAGTTTCAGGTTATCACAAGTGTGTTTGTGGAAGAAGAGGGCTGTTCTGTACGCCTACTGCAGATTCCTTTCAGCTCTACACTAAATATTTTGTTTTAAAAGGCAGTTGGAGTATATTATATTCAATTATTAAAATGTTTTTTAATGTGCAAAAATATTTATAAAAGTACAACCATTTGATTTTAACTTTTTTCATTGTTTCTTTATTTTCAGTCCTCAAATGACAATGGTTCCAAAATAACTAATTTTCTTTTAGAATGGGATGAGGTAAGACCTTTTCTAGTGGGGGAAAAAAAAAAAATCATAATGACATCTGTAGACCAATTATACTTAAAAATACTTTTTGCTTAGGTACATCAGCTATTTTCAGTGCAACTGTCCAGATAGTTTTAAAGAGACAAGCCAATTAAAAAGCTTGAATCGAATGCCTAGTATTGCAGCAATTCAAGTAGACAATCCTTTCAGAACCTCTGAGAGGACAGTGTAAAACTCCCTCATTTGGTTCTTGTCATTCAGAGCATCATTAATGGCTATGCTCTGTTTAAATGGATGAGCATTTGTCTTGTATATTCGGTAGCTGTCACAAATACTACTCAGCTTTTGAACTTCTTACTGAAATGTGTTCCAAAGTGATAAAAAAACTTCAAAAATGTGTTTTGTTTTCAATTGCAGTCATTTATTGACATTTTTGTCAAATCTACAGTGCCAAAAAATAAACAGATGCCTCAATCAAAATGTGGTTTCATTATCAAGAATGCTCAGGATTACTATCGGCATACTCAGTATGACCATGATGAAATTAGCTTTTTACATTCTTTAGGCTTACTCTTTTTAATTATTATCGAATTAGTGAAATGAAATTTAGGAAAATTTAGAATGAAGAGGTTGACTTTAGCAGGGAGCATAAGAGTCCCCATGCAAAAAGTGACTCAGCTTGTTCTCACTTTTTTAAAGGGGAAGAACGGACCCTTCAAAGAGTGCTACTACGGGCATCTGAAGCAGTATAAACTTACCAAACTTTCTCCTTCTACAAAATACTCGCTCAGATTAGCTGCTAAAAATGATATTGGAATGAGGTAATGAACACAATGTATCATATAATTTATTTTCTCATCAACTATGTCTGCTGCTGTTAAAATTTTTCAAAAAATATTTTTCTAGTGGATTCAGTGAGACAGTGACATACTACACAGCAGGAATTGTCCCACCAGCCCCATCGCCCCCGGTGCTTGTTGAAGCAGGAGTGAGCTGGCTGTCAGTGAAGTGGAGCCCACCAAACGGGGTGTCTTCAGATGATTCTCTCACTTACAGTTTAGACATGGAAGAAGAAGGTTCTGTAAGTGCTGGGTTTTGTTTTATGTGCAAAAGCCTGATAGGCAGTAAGTAGTGCTTAAATAAAAAATTAACTCTGTATTTTACTTTCAAATAAAATGCTGCAAAATACTGCAACAGTTGGAAAGTATTGTGTGTATTCATGAAACAAAGATGAAGTTCAAGCTTAAAAAAAAAAGTGATTGATCTTGATCTGGTTTTTGTTTTATCATGGGAAATTAATGATTGTTTTTATTTTCCCTCCTTTACAGGGTTATGGTTTCCAACCACAGTACAATGGAGATGAACTGTCATGCACTTTAAGAAATCTTAGGAGGAGTACATCCTATAAGTTTAGGGTTTGTACTGTGTTTTGTTTCTAATTTAATTATGACTGTATGCTTTTGTGGAGTTTTAACATTTTCATACAGCTAAGACACTTTCTATGGACAGCAGAAAATTACCTGCAGTACTTCTGTTGCAGGTTTTGGCGGAATCATAATACAAATCAGATTTTTTTGCACTAGCTAATTTTGTTTTCTTTTAAATTGTTGTCTTTTCTTGGGTTTTGGGGGTTTTTTTATAGAAGAATTTTGTAAATCAGCAGGATATTACTTGTCATTAAATAAAGCATTTATTATATATTCCGTTCATTCCTGAAACAGCTCTTTGCCTACAACAGTGAAGGAAAAAGTAGCCCTAGTGAGGTGGTAGAACACAGCACCAATCCTGACAAACCTGGACCACCAAGTAAACCAACTGTAAAGGGCAAGATCCATTCGCACAGTGTGAAAGTTACGTGGGGTAGGTTACATTTTGTTAACGCTGTATTTGAGTGCTGCTTATGTACGTACAGTCACTCAGTAATGCAAGTTAAAAAACAGAATCAAACTCAGGCTAATTATTTGTCTCTGCAGATACCATTATTGCAGGAGAAATACTTAGCGTTACCAAAAAATTGCAACTTGGTTTGTTTTGGGGCTGTAGTACAAAAGTAATGTTTTTATTTATTCATTTTGGAGAAGCAGACAATGCTATTGTAATAGCCTCAGTTGTAATAGCCTCTAGATTTACTGTGATGCTTAAATAATTTTCATGTGCTCTTAAAAAAATAAGACCTGAAATTGGTAATATTTTCCTAGTTACTCTTCTTCCTGGCATAATCACAATTAATAATAGAAAAAAACCATTGTTCTGAAAAATGTATTGTGAATATGTAAGTACACTGTTTTCTGTTTCTGTTTGAATTGAGTTTTCTACTTGAATATATTCTACAGTGAATTAATATGTTCTCTGAAAAATCTTCTATAATTTATTTTAAGATGTTGATTTCTTTCAGAACCACCCAAAGATAATGGAGGATCAGACATTTCTAAATACTGCTTGGAAATCTCAGAAACATCAGTTGGTAAGCAATCATCTTTAAGTACTAATTCAGCTTGTGTGCTAATTCAGTGTACTGAGTCACTACTCATTGCTCTAGCAATTACTGTTCTGTTTTCACATGTGTATATTGTTGTACATGTTCTCTGCATAATTGATCATTCAGATTTGATTCTGTGGCTTGACTGCCTTCTTAATTGATAATTGTGTGAGAGAATTTTCAAGGTTGATTTTTGCAAAAGTTTTGTAGTGTAAAGTATTTTCTTTCTCTCCTCAGGAAGTAAATGGGACACCATATACAGTGGTTCCCAGAGAGAACATGTATGTGATCATCTCAAGCCTGGCACTACCTACAGAATGAGAGTTTATTGTGTCAGTAAAGGTGGTGAAAGCCAGGTAAGAAAAATGAGAATAAATTTGCTTCTGAAAACCATTTCTATTCGTGTTCTGGTGAAATGTTGTTTTGTGTTTCCACTCTAAAATGATGTGTGTTACTGCTAGGCTTCTGATGTTATGACTGTTACAACATCAGCTGTTCCTCCTGGACCGTGTCATGCTCCATGCCTGGCAGGCAAAGCTAAGCCCAAGGAAATCACTTTACAGTGGGGTAAGCTCCAGTGTTTCTGAGCAAAATACTTCTCTGATTTTAAATGTCATAACACAAATGAAAAGTCTGTAGAACTCTTCAGGGGGTGGGGAAGGGGAAATAGATGTAGTCCATGTCCTCAGTTGTGGGTTTTTTTGAAGAAGGCCAAAACTTGCTAACCACCTCTGATCTGGTGATGCATGCATGTGCAATGGTACAGTGAGACTTAAGCAGACGCAAATGTCTTCCAGTGAGAAAGCTTGCTGACTGCCTCATTACTGACACATGTTTGGCAATTTAAAAATCAACTCTCCTTTTCTTATTTTTATCTCAGTAAAGGAGATAATCTAAAAGTAATGAAGATACACTGTTTTTTGAAGGAAACATGGAAAACACCTGAAAAAAACCTCATGAAGGCCATCTTAAACTCATCTACCAGTATCTGGGGGGAAAAAAAGCAAGCTTCATAAAGTGTTTCTGCTCAGATATAGGATAAAAGCCTGCACTCCAACTTTTAGAATTCATCTGACACAACTTTTTGCCTGAGAAGGCTGACTAGAAACTATTTAAAAATGCTTTGTGAAATTAATAGGAAAAAAAAAATATCTCTTTTTATTTCATAGGCCCACCGTCTGTAGATGGAGGTTCTGACATTACGGAATATATTATAGAGATGGCAAACTCTGAACAAGATGAACGCAGACAAGTGTATCAGGGTCCAGCATCTGAATGTGCAGTAAACAATCTGCTTCCAGGGAGAACATATTGCTTCTGGATACGAGCAGCAAATAAAGTTGGGGTAACCACTGTGCTAATGAGATGAAATTTTTTTTTTTTTTTTTTTTTTACACAAGAGATAGTAATGATACTATTGTCTTACAAGACTGATGATACTTTGTAGCTTCTGTGTTCTGTCGTAGTTCTGTTGAAGGAGCAAAATTTGTTACAGAATAAAAAATATAATTTAAAGAAGATTCAACAAATTAGGGTTGAAGGAAGGACTGAATGTCCCTGACTCTAAGGGGATGTTCTCTGTGTTGCATTTCTGTTGTTGTTTACTGGATTACTGTCAATACCGAAGGTGACTAGTCCAAAGTTAGTGCTAGACATTTTCTTACTACTTTTACTCATTTCTTTGACTGCAGCGTAAACCCTACATTTCTGGCTGTGAATAACCACTTAAGGTTTGTGCCTTGAGAAATTGCCTTACGTTTTACAATTAGGGTAGACTCTGCAGATTGGTGGTGTGGGAATGGTATTGTGTAGAGAGGGGTGTGTTCAAATAATGCCAGGTTTGAACAAAGTTGGGATAAATGGTGGTTGCATAAAAGTCTTTCTGAAACAGTACCCAGCTGTTTCTGGAAGCCAGATCCTGACTACAGGAGAAGGAGGAGTTACAAAACCGTAGCAGTGGGAGGATTACAGATATCCTCTAGGCACAGGGCCAGTTCATAGAGTAAACTACCTGAAAGGAATTTTAAATGGTGCTGTGAAACTAAGCACTGAACTTTTCTATTTATTTCTCTATCAAGTTAAAAATAACTTGTTTTCTTCAGCTCATACACTTGCACGTTAGTTTTTGCTCTACTGTTTTTCCTGTATTCATGCAATTGTATTTTCTTGCAGTTTGGCCCTCACTCTGACAAAGCAGAGATCTCTACTGCTCCAGGACCCCCTGACCAATGTTGCAAACCCCTGATAGCTTGTAAAAGTGCAACTTGTGCTGTAGTTTCATGGGAGGTAGGTATTAATGATTTTCAGGAATACACAAATTAATATTTGGCTTTTAGAATTGTAGTGATACATGGTACACAGAAATGAAAGAAGTAACAAATGCAGAAGTGGAATATTTTAAGCCCATTTCTTTATAGAGGTATACATTGGTTTTCTAAATTGTGTCAGCTGTGAATTTCCATCTTAACCAAATAAATTGGGTGACATTTAATCTTCCTCATGGTATGGTAACTAATATATAATATATTGAGTTCATCCAAGTGGTAAGAGACTGCGAGTCATTCAAAATTCTGGTCTGAACTGTGTTGTTATTGTAGCCTCATGTCTAGATGGAAGCCTTTTAACAAGCTGAACTTAAAGTCATGCCCTTGGCTATGGTGGAAAAGACCTCAGGTCTCAACCCCAGTGCTTCTCTTCCGATGTTGCCGTTCAGTGTAACGAAAGATCACGCTTGTATGGTGAATGTGTGTATGTGCAGTAGCTGAAAGAAAATTTATCACTTAAACCCACAGAGTCCTGCCTGCAATGGTGCAGAAATTAGTGAATACAGACTGGACTGGGGACAGGTGGAAGGATCAATGCATATCATTTACACTGGCCCTTGCCAGAGCTATGAAGTAAGAGGTCTCACACCTGCAACCACATATTATTGCAGAGTCCAGGTATGAAAAGCCTTTTGTTATGTGTTACTAAGCAAATGAACAAGCACGTACAGTTTGAAGAAAAACTTCAGCTAGAGATGAATCAAATTATGTACTGTCACCTACTAATGCAATATAGAAGGTAACTGGTAAACATGCTTTCCCTTCTCCCCCAGTCCCTCCTAACTACATGTTTCTAGAAATGAGATTTAGATCTAGTGTTGCATTAAACCAGACATTTTGCCATATTTACCTTTTATGTGGGACATTTTCTATTCTCTTCCAAGTTGCTTTTATTAACATGCAGAAGGAAGCATGACAGATGTGACTATCTGGTTAGTAAAATGTAGGTTTGGTAAACAATACTTGGTCTTCTTTCAGGCTGTGAATGTCGCTGGAGTTGGGTTGTTTGGCGAGACTGGTGTGGTGACAACCCCTGCGTCAGCACCTGCAGCAGTGTCAGTGCTGCATTTACTTGAAGAAGATCAAATGGAAATTTCTCTTCCTTTATCAACGTGCCTTGCAATTCAATGGGAAGAACCGTGTTGTCATGGGTCAGAGATCACTGGATATAATATAGAATATGGGGAAAAGCAGCTTGTAACTGTTGGAAGAAATACAAGCCATGTTCTTGAGAATCTGCTGCCTGACACTCTGTACAGGTAATAATTAATTGATTTATTCTGAAACCACATTTGTAGGATTTTCAATCAATAGGTTTGAGGGTAGTGTTTTAAATTTTTAGAGCAATTTTTCATTCGGCTTACAGACTATTTGCCCAATTCACTCTGCAACTCTGAAAAACCAAAATGAAACAGTCATATCCAGAATCAAACCATGATGTTTTAGTGGCAAGAGTTAAGGTTGCTCTGTTAAGATTAACATCCTGTTTCAAAGCCAAGGCTTTATTCTAAATTTTCTGGGTTTAGAATTTTTTATTCTGAAGCAATACATATAATGGGGTGATCAGGTTAATGTGGAGAACCTGGACGCTTGTTCACTGAACAGAATAAACCTGAACAATACTTAAATACTGAAGCTTCATTATGTTGAAAACAATGTAATTATGTTGACTTGTTTTGAAGTAGATAATTTTTATAGTTAATTTCTAACTGCATTTTAATTGCTTTATTGTTTGGAGTTATATTCTTTACAAATTTTAACTCTTGCTTTATTACCTAGCATTTTTTCAGGACCTTGGTAAATTAACCATTTAGCTGTTGTTCTCACATTTCTAGAATTAGAATACAGGCCATAAACAGCTTCGGAGTTGGTCCTTTCAGTCATTCCATTAAAGCCAAAACGAAACCACTACCTCCTGACCCTCCTCACCTTGAATGTGTGGTCTTCAGCTACCAGAGCCTTAAACTTAAATGGGGTGAAGGTCCTAGCAGAGCTTTAATTACCAACCCTACACAATTCAACTTGCAGATGGAGGACAGGTTTGGCAGGTAAGATAATCAGAGCATTAAGGATATTGTTGCTTTGCAACTTCATACCAAGTTTTTAAGATATTTTAAGTATTCTCACTTTGTTTGCACTAGTAAGTCACTTGGGTATCCCAAAGTTTGCCCCTTAGTTTGCATTTTTGCATCCCATCTTTCAGCCAGAAATGGTGTTAATAGCTGTTGCACTAGTATTTACTTGTAAACCGTAAATACTATTTCCTATTTAAATAGTAATATCATACCATCTTCCTATGTTGCCAGGTTTGGCGGGGGTGGGGTGGTGAAATTTTAAAATGAAGTCCAGTTTGCATATAAGAAACATGGGGTTGACAGCTCTTCTTTTAACTTGAAATTACAACTTATCTAGTATATACAAGGGTTATTCTCTTGATTCAAATCAAGAGTTTGGTCATGTCATTTAGTGGTAGCCTGTGTATGGCTGTAGCTTAGTGCCTAGACAGGTTGAAGGAATGCTTTGTGAATGTAAATTAAGACTGGCACCAGTATGAATGGCGTGTGTTGCTGATTTAATGCACATCATGAACTGTTGATGACAATAGCAGAGCTCAAACTGCCTAACATTCATCCTGCATACAGTAGAAAGCCGGGGCACCCAGAATGCATTGTCACTTTTTTGTACTTAAGTTAGATATGAAAGTGTTGCACGTAACAATATTGACATAGAAATTTGTGATTACTGAATAATTCTAATTTGTATGTATTCTGTGTTCTTCTTCCAGGTTTGTTACTGTTTATAATGGTCCTTGTCATACATACAAGGTACAGCGACTCAGTGAATCCACTACGTACTATTTTAAAATCCAGGCATATAATGATGCTGGCGAGGGAGGGTTTTCTGAAGTTTACGCTTTCACTACAACTAAGTCTCCACCCGCATCTCTTAAAGGTGAGCTTACACTGCACTAGAAACTTCTGCAAGCCATTTACGGACTAGAGTGAATGCTACAACCTGACTCTCTTCCCAGCCCAGCATCTTTCCAGGGCCTTTGAGGAACAGAGAACAGAAACAAGGATTTCTTCCACCCTTTTTCAACTGGAAAGTCATTTTTCAGGGTTACCAATCATTTGATAGAAGCTACAACAGCATGTAGACAAATGAGAACACAAATAATTCCTCTGATCTTCATTTTCTAATAGGAACATTAAAGATTGCCATTAGAGAAAGTCATTCTGAAGATCAGAATGCTAATTACCTGCAGGAAAATTAGTTCACTCAACCATGTTTATAACATGGAATTTCAGCTCTGGAGATACATGAACATAAATGCCATTTTCTCTAGTGATTTGAAAGTGCTTGCTCATCTGTAAAGGCATTAGACGTCAGAAGCTCATCTTTTCAGCTTGAAAAGCAAGACAAGTGTAACCTACAAATATTACAATGATTATTTTTTAAGCTTATGTCATGAAATACAGCAAAGAAAAAGAAGGAATGAAACAGATCTTGAATGGCTTAAAATTATTTCAATGACTGTTACCTCTAAGAATGACAGTTACCCCTACGTTGTTAACAAATATATTGGAAAAACCTTAAGCTTTTAGATTTATGCTGCCCAGTTGCTTGCATTAGAACTGAAACATTTTAAATGGAAAATGTACAAAAGCAAAGTGTACTTTAAGCCAGACTGAGAAAACTTCCTTGTTGTCACTGAAACCAGTGCCCATTTGCTACATTAACTGTGAAAATGAGTCACTGTAATAATTGGTGATTTTGGACCTTCTCTTCTGATTGAAAAAAAAAGAACATTTGTAGACACCATTGTTCTCTTTTTTTTTTTAAATACCAACAAATCACTCTTTTCTAGCACCTAAAGCAAATCAGCTGGAAGAAAACACTTATGAAATCACATGGGAACCTTTACAGCCGATGAAAGGAGATTCCATTGTTTACATCCTTCAGCTTGCTGCTGGGAGAGAGTTTGATCAGGTACCTTTTATTTAACTTAATGAACTTCAGGGTTTTTTAAGTTGAAAAATTATTGCAAAAAAAGATGTCTGTGTTTGAGGGTTGAAATTGTTTGGTGATGCTAGTGGCAGGGATACTTTTCATTTTGGCAAGGGACTCAATTTACAATCCTGACTCCCCAGGTGCTTCATTTTACATCTCGGTCAGTTCCTCTCAGTGAGACTTTAAGTTTGTGATGGGTGAGGACAGCTTCCAGTATAGGGTCCTGCCTCTTCATGACATTGACGGTTGCCACAGATGAAAGATCATAAAATTTCATTTCCCTATTGCCCCTTTACTTGTACTCTAAAAGCAAATGACTGCGAAGGCAGGCTTGAGAGAGTCGTGGGGAGAGTTGGTTATCTAGAATTGGGTTAACACTGTTTTATCCTGTTCTCCCAGCATTTCCATTGGCTCTTTTGATTCTTAAATCTTACGGTCTGTGGCATCACTGTTCGTGTTAGTAGCACATAAATAGCTTTTGCCTTGCATTTAGCGGGGGGAGCAGTATATATATATATATATATATATATGTGTGTATATATATATATATGTCTGTGTGTGTATGTATATATGTATATATACACACACATATATCCATATATATACAAAGCAATAGTTGTGCAGAATGATTTTTTTTTTTTTTCTTCTTTTTCTGAGCTTCAAAATCCAGGTCTATCAGTGTGGGGCATAGCAGGAAGCTTTGGATTATTCACAAGAAAATGAATCATAAATTCTTCAGAAATAAAAGCGGAGATTTTATTAAGTTGTCTTGAAGAGAACGACTTCAGGCAGTGTCCAGCACTGGCTGTGCTCGTAGAGCAGAATGGGAAGTATCGCCTACTGTTTGTAAGTTGAATCCCATGTGACGTGGTTCTCTCTTCTTCTTCCGACTAGGTATACAAGGGACCAGAGACTTCCTTCCGTCTCACAAGCTTGCAGACAAACTGTGAATATCGGATCAGAGTCTGCGCTGGCCGTCAGTCCCAAGACTCTTCTGGATCACAAGAACTGTATGGACCTTACAGTCCCAGTACAGTGTTCTCATCTCAGAAACAAGAGCTGGTTCCACCGTGTGCTGATTTGACGACGGAGTTGGCAGAGACTAAGAAGACATTGCGTGAAGAGCGCTTCATTGCTATTGTTCTTCTCTGCGGATTTGCAGTGGTTGCTATTTTATTTGCTGTTGTTATTCAGTACTTTGTAATCAAGTAGACGAGAGCCTATTCAGTACTCAGCTTTTTGTACAGAAGCTCTTTCGGGTATTTATGGTTAGTTCTAATTAAAATCCTAGCTGGAAATGTATAGTTACATGCGTTTCCACTTTTGCTGCTGGCTAACAGTGAGGCTGGGTTGGCAGATCCTTTCCAAATACTGAACACAGATTTCTTGTAGAAAGGGTAATCCTGGGTCCTCTGTAATCAGGGTTAGCTGTTAATAAAACAGCAAAAAAACTGCCTTACCGTGTACACTGGTGCGTGTGCACACTCTTCCTCTCTCCGAATTCAAAGTGGGGCCCTTTTGGCCAGTTAGAGAGAGCAGGCATTGATAGAACAAGTCCTTTTCAAGTACAACTAGAGCAGTGGTAGTCGATCCGCCATGTTTAATCAGGTATTGTTGTAGTTTGGTATACATGAAATACAGCAGCACAAATGCTTAAGCTTAGAGCAGTACTGTATTGCAGAACATTACTAGAGCATACCACATTTAATATACTGTAGAAGGAAAGCAGAATATTGACTTAGTGATATTACTACTTTACAGTTATTTTAATGTTTCGGATTCAGTAATAATCATTTCAAGTGTTAAAGTAGAGGGCGCCAGCATTTTTAGAATTTTAATCAAAATGCTAGACAAAACCTTAGCAGGCCGTAATGTGCATACAGCAAAGGCGTTCGTATGTGACATTGCAGGAAAGGCCCCTTTTGTATTGTACATTTCTGAATGAAATGCTTTCTGCTGTTGGCGAGCAGCTGTTGGCCCAATCCACATTTCACTCTCAGTGCCTGAGAGAAAAGTAATTTCCTGTGCTTCTGATCAAATCTTTGCAGCGTTTTCAGAAAAGCACAGGTATTGTTTTTAAGGAGAAAGAGTGCATTTATGATAAATGTTACACTATTTGGCTCAAACTGAGCAAATGTTTTTGTACTATTATTAACCTAAAAATAAAAAGTTCAAACTGCTTTTGGATGCCCTTCTAACTTAATCTGAATTATCAAATTGTACATGAAAGAACTCTTTTTAGATAACATTTATACAATGTTTTAAATGACTTGCTATCCCAGCGGTAGCAGCTTCACATTCCATTGTTTTCTAGATGGGAATGTTCAGCCTGCTATGAACTTTTCTGAAACTTGTCCTGTTTGTCTGGGGGGTATTTTTTGTGGACACTGTGCACTACATATGACTGTTCTTGTTAAATCTGCTTGCGAGTACCTAAAGATGAGTCTGACAGCTGTCTTCTTTATATCGAGTACTTTGAAAGCTGGAACTCTTGAATCTCGAATGTGTTTCAGAATGGGTCTTCCCAATAGCATTTGGAATATGCCATAGAAAGGTAGATTTAGCGTACTTTGCAAAAGACTATGGCTACACTTTATATACATCAGAGCAATGCACTTGTACGTGGAATGTTGGATGTGATAGTGCTACAGGCTAAGTATTTCCAGTAATTAATCACTTTAAGGGTCTTTCTCCTATGGCAGTTGATGAATAATGTTGCATTATAGTTTGAGGCATTGTGTTGTATTTCAGATGTGGAAAACCTAAATTATGACATAGTATCGCTTAATACTCTTAAAAGTAGATTTATGGTGCAATCTGAAATTAATCTTTTCAAAATGTACTCTTCATTTTGTACTCTATTTATTTTGATTAAAAGTCCTGGAAAATGTATGTTTGAATGTATTGTTCTACTTGTAGCAGAACTTTAAGTTAATCATTTATTATATCATAGAAATCTCTCCCTCCAGTGCTGGAAAGAGTTTTATACAGATATTAGTCTTTAGTTTGCAGAAGAGTTTACAATCTGTCTTTATTTCTCTTCATAGTCTACTTTTAGCAAATAAGACTGCCTTCAGCAAATCTCTATTGCCAAAGGGTTATTTCTTTAACTCTTAGAACGAAGTTTGTAGAGGTTTATTTGGCAATAATATTTCTGATAATGTTTAAAGATAAATTAGGATTGCGAGTAAATACTAACAAGTCATGACTCCTAAAAAGTGAAAGAAAGTTCTTTTGTAATTGCCACAAAATATTCATGTTTCCAGGAAATATCTGGGAAAGCCTACTGCAGTACGGATTTTACATCAGCTGTTATCCATTCCAGAACGATATACCCTAGTGGCATTAATGTGTTAGGTATCTTCAGTTTTCTTGTATTGTAATTTTGAGGTATTTCAAACTTATGTTAAAGCTGCCATGCATTGTATTACTAAATTGTAACTATCAAATAGATAATATATTTAATACAGCCAATAAATAATACAAATGTATTCAAATTTGAGTACAGGGTTGTTGTGTGTTTTTGTGGATTTTAATCTGAGCCAGGAGCAGTCATTTGTGTCCTATGTAATTTAAGGTGAAGAAACATGTTTAGCGTGGTTGCTAAGTGTCATTAAGAGCTGACTTAAAAAATCTTTTTGGAAGAACAGCTACTTGCGGGAGCCTTAGCGCAGCACTGTCCTCCTCTTTTCCAAGAGCTGTGTCAGCCCGGGGACCAGGCAGTGTGACTTGAACCCTTTTACACGAGGTCTTGGGACAGCCTGTGAACTGGTGATCGGGACTCGGCGTTTGCCTGTTTTACAGACGAGGGAGATGGGCAGATAGATGGCTTCTGCTCTTGCTTCCCTCCCCAGCGATGGCCCATGTGTCATTTGTCCCTGGTCCGTTCAGAGGAGCTCTAAAGGTAAGGACTCTTTCTTCCCACAGAGGTTAGAGATGGGGTCTAACGTTGCAGAAAGCTGGGTGTAGTTTGAATAAAGAACAAGATAAAAGAAAATGAGAGAAGCGACTCAAGAGGCCTGAGGGTTGAGCAGTAAATACAGCCTTTAGGAAGAAGGCAATGCAATTGCTTTCAAGTACCTTAGAGATTGTATTTCTTGCACTTATTTGCTGAGAGCAAACCGCTGGCCTGGCTTTAATCTCCACCCTCTCTCTCTAGGCTTCTGTGGGAAGAAAGTAACTTGAATTATCTGTGATTTAACAAAACATCTGGTCCTCAGAAAGGGACAAATCCCTTCACAGGAGTTTTGTGGTCAGTTAAGCTGGGCACTGTGGCTGGTAAGTTCACCAAAGAGAATAGCCCAGCCTCCCCCGTGTGCCTGCCCCTAGGTGCAGGAATAACATGAATAGGCTCCAACCTTCCCAAAATGTTCCAAGCCTATCTCAGGAAACAGTGAGAGGTAAGCCAAAAGGACCGCCTTAAAATTTGTTCCAGTCTCCATGCACACCATCTACCCAGGTTTTAACCTGCAACACAGCTGGCAAAATGCTTGGGTTGTGAGAATTAAGTCAATGCTGAACAGTTGATGTGAAAGAGCCAAGTTCTGTACCTTCAAAAGAAACCTTTTCACTCCTGGTATGGCTCCTGCAGCGCCGAGTTCACTTGTGGTGCAGGATTTTGCTCATCACTTTCCTGTATTTGTGCAACATGATGTTGTAAAGTATGGGGTTTATAGAAGCCCCCAAGGTAGAAGAGAAGCATGGCAATGAGGTTGAAGTACTGCGTGAGGTCATACAGGATGATTTCACTCTGGGCGAAGAGGATTTGGCCAACATGGAACGGGAGCCAACACAGCACAAAGGCCAAGACTACAACAGCTGAAGAGGAAGAAAGCATGCTTCAGTCATTTTGAGCAGTTTATTCCGCCTGTTTAAACTGTATAAGGACCGAGACGCGAGCTTGTGAAGTTTAACCCAGCAAGGATAAGACCTCCTGCCTTGCCCAGCTACTTTTGTGCTGTGGTTACTGGTAATCTCAAGCAACATGGGCTTAAGGTTGCACACAAAACTGATTGTTTGCAATTAAAATAGGGCTCTCCACACCCATGTTGTCTAGTGGAGATAAAGGAATCAAATCAGGCTGAGGCAAAGCAGTCTGTACTTAAATTAAGGGCTACTGCCCACTTCTGGCCTGAAAATCTGAGTCACCATTGGCATCCTGCGGTGGGTATTGGAGGGGAAGGACCAGGAACATGGGAGGTGGGAGGCCCCCACAGAGGGGAGGAAAAGGGGAGCCAACTGGACCAGGTGGCACTGAGAAAGAGGATGGGAAAACAGAGCATGCGGTGAGCAAATAAAAACTGGCAGGAAACAGGCGCTGGGTAGCTGCAGTGCGTTTTCCTGAAGGTATCTCCAGTCGTGGGTGCTGCTGCTTCCCTGCTGAGAAGGATTTCTGGTGGGGGGGCTTGGGACGGAGCGGCTGGAGGGGTGGGGAGGAAGGGAGGGGACCCAAACCCTGCCGGTTTCAGTGTCTGCACCAAGGCACAGGTACCAGCTGGCACAGGATAAAGATCATGTTCAAGTAAGCCCGGACAGGTAGGTTATTGCTGTCCTAGACAAAGCCATAGTCGCTAAGCTTGAGAAATTTTTCAGGGGAAATTGCTTTAAAACCTTTCCTTGCCACAGCAGGGGAAGTGCCTGGTCTGGTTTTAAGTCACAGAATTTTCCATTTTCTTTAAATTGGAAATTTAAGGGTCAGAGATGGGGGGGGAACATGAGGAATGTGACCTCAAAACAACCAAAAGCCATGCTGATCTGTTTCCCTGCCATGCTGATCTGCTTTCCTGCCATGCAGTAAGATCCCTAGCCTGAATACCATGCTGTTGGGGACTCCCCTTCTTACCAGAAAGAGCCAGGAACACACATTAAGTGTAAATCCCTTCATTTTAAATCTGTGGAACCCTGTGTGTTTTGTATATCTCCTCTCCATCATCCCCCTGCATCACTGTACACCCAGTGAGAGTGATTAAAGAGGACGGCTCTTCAGACTGTGTTTCTAAACCACTCTTACCCAGCATTTTGACAGTCTGCGTGTGGGAACTTTTCCTGCCCACAGCCCGGCAGCCGCTGCCTGCTCCGCCAGCACTTTCTGCCGATGAGTCCATACAGCAGAGTCAAGCAGAGCACTGGCAGGAAGAAATAAATGGTGAAGACCCAGGTCATCATCTCGAGCAGCCCCATGTGGGCCATGCGCTCAATGGACCTGCACTCCTGGCTCTTCTGGGACAGGCTGCCTTTGGGGTGTTCCACCCAGAAGAGGAAGAGGATGGGGCTGGTGGTCAGGAGGAAGCAGCCCCACAGCACCAGGATGAGCCGTTTCACCCGGCACTTGGTGATGGTCGCTTTGGCTTTCAGGGGAAAGCAGATGGCGAAGTACCTCTCCACGCTCACAATGGTGATGTGCAGGATGGTGCAGTATGTGCATGTTTCACTCAGGTAAATGAAGAACTTGCAGAGAAAATCCCCAAATATGTAGGGCTTGTACTTCCAAAGGTGGTAGAGGTCCAAAGGCAGGCTGAGGAAAATCAGCATGTCCGACAGCGCCATGCTGGAGCCGTACATGTTCACCATCGTCCTCATCTCCTGTGAGTGTCTGAAAATGGCTATCACTATCAAATTCCCAGAGACTCCCAAGAAAAACAGGATGATGGAAATTATAGTCATGGGCATCAAAATATGGATGTCAAACAAAGCAAAAGACTGATCTTCAGAGGAGTCTGTGTCATTTCTGAAATATCTGTGATTTGAGATGGAGCCCATGTCTGTTTCCAAAGCTGAGGTCTGGGCTGGCTTCATCTTCCCCTTCAACAGAAATCTGAGTCATGGTAGGAGAGAGGCATGTTTTGAAGCGAGGGTCCAAGCACCAATCGTCTAGGCAGTGACTCTTACATGATCAGTTAAAAAAAATCAAAATTATGCTCATAACCGCGTAGCTGATGAAGATAAATACCCAAGTGCTGATTAGTCCCTTTTACAAGAAGTAAAGGAACATTAGATTCACACATCCAGTATTTGCCAGACCCAACCTTTTAAAAACAATATTGACCATTATAAAACATATTTACCATCCCGATATTTACACTTAGCTTTGTGGTGTTTGGAAAAGGGCTATTTTTTGCATTTCCTTTCAAGTCCTGTGAATCCCACTACATGCATAGAGCCGGGTCTGGCAGCCGGGCACTGGATCGATTGCCGAGGAACCGCAAGGGGAGGCAGTCCTCCTGACGGGAGCTGGACGGGAACAGCCTCTCGGACCCACTCAGCGGTTTGCCAGTTCCCTCCAGCGTTTGCAAGCACCATGAGTGGAAATCTTTAGGCTGAGAAGAGTCTCCTCCAGGCTCTGCCGAGGAACAGGGAGGCTCGCAGGCAGTCACCGTGCCTGGCAGACACAAGATGCTTCACCTGCAGGATGGCTTTCCTGCCGTCGGTGATGATGACACTGGTGTGCCGGGAGGTCCCCGGGGTGCCAGAGTCCCCTGGCATGCGGCACAATTTCTGAGGAAATCATCTGGCACCGCTTGACTTTTTGTGGCTGTTTCCCGTGCTGCCCGTTCTGCGGTCATCCATCTTCCTCCCTCCACCTACACACTGCTAATGATGCTGTGCTAAATATGCGCTCCCACTCTGCTTTTCTCCTTACGCTGCAAAAAGTGCCTACAGTTACCAAGTAGGGTAAAACAGTTCTTTGATACTGGAAATTTAATTAGCCCATTTGGGCCAGTTACATAATTTTCCATCGTTCTGTGTTTACTTAGGGCCTTTCCCACTTGAGCTCCTCCCCAGCATACGCTGCCGAGTGAGAAATTTCTACTGACAGTGCTTTAATGACATTATTAAGATAGGATGGGAAAGCCTTTATTTGAACATCAGTCTTCAAAATGAGACAGTCTGACACTTAGCCCTGAGTTACTTTCCACTTCAGAAAAGATCAGAGATGACGAGCTGGAAAGCGCCAGGGCGGGGGAGGCGAGGGGGAAAGGGGCCAGCGCAAGGGAAAACGCAAGGGAAGGCTCTGGGAAGCTGGAGGTTAACTGCACGCAGCCGGAGGGCGCGGGGACACTTGGCACTGGAGAGGCTGCGTACGCTGCTCAGCACAACAGCAGGATGCGTCCCGCCACGGTCCTTGGAAATTCCTCCATAACCTGGGAAGTGGGGCGCTGGCAGAAGTGAGCGGGGTACCCCGTACAAAGTAAACCTCCTCCGTTCTCCTCAGAGCTCTGCTGTTTGCAGTTTTTCTTGTCTGAAGGACTATTCAAAGGCCAGCATTTTGTAGAGCCAAATAGTATGGGATGCGGGCTCGGAAGGTCGGTGCTGAACACAGTCACTGCATTGTGTTGACAGAGCCTTGGTTCTAACATTAGGGAGATTTCTGCTGCCGTTTCCAAGAGGTGGATGCGCTGGCCGTAGGGTTTTTTTCCAAGAGATTTAGGCACCTGAACACCTCAGGAATAGAAAAGCAGTCTGTGTGCCAGGGCTTTGCTTTGCTGTGCCTTAAACACCCCAGCAAAACCCATCTAAGAAGAAATTCCCAATGCTTAACCCTGTATTGATGATCTAAATGATGCACTCTGAGCAGAACTAAGCCCCAGCCGGTGCATGCTCGCCTGGGCTGAACCGTGTGCGGCTGTCAGCCCTATTTCTTCGAGCAGATCCCTCCCAGCTGGGAGACAGTTGCCTTTGATGAACGTCCCTGGTTCGGCGGTGGCAGATGGAGGAGTCGGCGCTCGTCCTGGCCATGTCGTGACCCAGTTTCCTGTTTTCCAACGCTGAAAGAAACCCCAGTGTGTGAGCAAAGATGAAGGGTGACTGCTCTTTCATTCAGGCCAGGCACGGTGTCCGCAGCCCGCTGAACGCAGGCATTCACAGCACGGCCGTGCCCCAGAGGACTGGCACGAGGGAGGAAGCTTTCACAGCCAGGCAGGCTGAGCCGCTCCAGCTCAGCTGTCCGCATGGAAGGCATTTGTGGCCTCGGGGACAAATATCTCCCCTGTGGAAACTGGCTCTCCGTGTCTTCTCCTCGCTGCTGTTTTCCAGGCAGAAAAGCTGCAAGTTGCTGCAGCTCTCGGTCGTGCCGCTCAGCTCGGAAAGTCACCTCTGCGCAGCAGGGTTGGTGGGGAAGGCAGTCGTGGCACAGACAGGAGATTGTGGGAGGGGGTGGCAGAGTCTCTGGCTGCTCTTGGGGGTAAACCCAGAGCCCATCGGCAGTACAAAGTATCTTTCTTTTTTACTGCATCGGGAATAAATGGCAGTGATGGCAGATGGCCCGATGACGCCAAGTTTCAGCCTGATCCACGGCCTGCATCCAGCCCTTGGTGAAAGAGCTCCCCTCCCCCTCTTCCCTAAAACAAGGGAAAAGAAGTGGGTTTTGTTTGTTGTCTAAGGTCAGTGTCTGGAATTCATCCTCCGTTCCCTCCTCGCAGGATGTTTTTGTGTAATATACTCTGACTCATGAAAGTCAAATGACTTGGACTACGACACTACAGTGCTTCCAGCCAAAGAGCCTCAGCAGAGGCATTCCGGCCGCCCACACCTCCAGCGCTGGCACGTGCTGGACGCGGGTTTTCCAGCTCTTCCAGCTGCTGCCGCAGCCGCGGGGCTGCCTCTGCCCGCCGTCAGGCTGAGTCTGGCACCCCCCCTCACTGGCAAACCTGCGGCTTGGGGGGGCCAGCCGCCATCTCAGTACATATATACAGACGCCTAGACAGGTTTGCAAGTTGCATTCACATCTAGGTAGGCTGAGTGTACGGCTTCCAGGTGTTAAACATCGTCCTTGGTATAGATGGGAAGCAGAGAGAGAGTCTCGCTGCTGCCAGAATGTTTTGCAATCCGTTACAGGCATGAATCAGAGGGGTCACAAGTTAACAGCTGTTTATTTCTTCTTGCTCTCAAAGGAGGTTGGCTTCTCTTCCCCCTTAAATCAGCTGGTCTAGTGCGGATATCGCATCTTCCTCCAGACCTTGCTTCGTTTGGATCGTCACGGCTAATGGCAACACTACTGCAACTTCTTCTGGTATGCTGCTAACGCCCCTGTTTGACAAAATCACAGGAAAACTTTTTTTTTTGTTGTTCTGTTTTGCCTGAGAAAGTAAGAGAGAAACTTTTGATGAGACTTGCATGGGACATATGTAGAGATCCTTCAGCCGCAGGGAAAACAAGCTCAAAGAGTCCTGCTGCCAATACTCTCATTTTTCTTTAATCCTGGGAATGCTGACAATTTAAAAAGCGGCCATCAAAGTCGCTAATGAAGTAACACACCCGTCTGCTTCACCACGGGACAAACGGCTGGCATTGGACTATCCTGCAGCAAGGCGGGCAGGGGACAATTCCCTGCACCCGGGGGACTTGGTCTGTGCCCTCGCGCATCGCTTTGTCTCCACAAATATTTTTATCAAAAGGAATATCCGCACCACAGAAATGTATTTTTTTGAAAAGGAGGCTAAAAGCCCTGTCTAACCCAATACCGGTCTGACCTGGGGAGGGAGCCCAGGGGCTCCACCCCACGGACCGTTCTTGCAAGTAATTCTGGTAAAGAAATAAAAATTTAATCACATAGAAGAGTTGGGTTTGATTAAGAAGTAAAATTGTGAAGCATAATGTCTAAGATTGTTAAGTTTGAAATGTAGCCATACAAACTTTAGGAACTGTGTTATGTGTGACTATAGAAACCTTAATATTGTTAAAGTTTGAAATAGCTAACCATAGAAACCTCACCAGGAAGTTACTGGTTTTTCTATGTTTTGTTTCAAGAAACCATCATGGACACCCGTCTGCTGCTTGGAAACCCCCTTACCCTTCCCATCTCAATTTGAGTATTGAAGATTCCAGTCAGTAGAGCTAAGTGTAACTGACCAATGATTGGTTTTAAATAAGAATATTGATAAGGTTATATAATCAAAGGACCAATCATTATAAAGGTTAAATTTAAGAGCGAGCACAGTATGTATTTTTACGTAAAGAGCTTACATAACAATGACCTGACACAAAAAGTCTACAAAAACTGATGGATTTTGATACCAAGTGGGACACGCCTGTGGAGGAGCGATCCCCCGTGACCCCAGCGCTGCCAATAAACGAAGTGCCCGCTTCTTAACCTCACACCGGTGTTACGGAGTTTTATTCCGGATTTCGGTAACAGGTGAGGCCTGTGCTCCCTCCTCACCCCCTCCTCCCCCGCTTTCCACCGCGGGGAGGGGAACCCTGAGTTTCTCCCGCGGCTGCCGAAGGATTTGTTTGCTTTTCCACAGCAAGGCGGCAGCGGCCGCAGCCGCATCCTACGAGCCGCCGCCAGGCCGCGGCTTCTTCCCGCCCCGCTCCGCCCCGGCCAGGCCGCGTCTCCATGGCAACACCCGCCCGGCTTCCGTAGCCGCCTTCGCCGTTCCCCGGTCACGCGACCGGAAGCGGCCCCGCTCTAGGGCGAGCGGAAGCGATGGAGCCGGCGAAGATGGCGTCTCCCAAGAGCGCGCCCAAAGATGCGCAGGTACGGCGGGGGGCTGAGGGGGGGTCCCGGGCCGGGCTGGGTCAGCGTGGCGGGGCTGAGCGGTGCCTCTCCGCCCTGCAGGTGATGGCGCAGATCCTGAAGGACATGGGCATCACAGAGTACGAGCCGCGCGTCATCAACCAGATGCTGGAGTTCGCCTACAGTAAGCGGCGGGGCCGGGGCCCGGGCCCGGCGGGAACAGCGGCGCTGGCCTCGCTGGGAAAGGCCGAGGGGAGGAGGGGAATGCTGGTTTTAGCCGTTCGTCCTCGGCGGGGGTCCCTGTCAGTCTTAAGGGGGGTGTTCGGTGACAGCCGGGAGGGGAAGGTTTATTTCTTTTCATCCGGCCTTAATGAGAGGTTCTCTTTTTCAAAGGGTACGTGACTACTATATTGGAAGACGCAAAAATTTACTCGAGCCACGCAAAGAAATCCAGCGTGGATGCAGATGACGTGAGGCTGGCGATCCAGTGTCGAACAGACCAGTCGTTTACCTCTCCGCCTCCGAGAGATGTAAGTAAAACTCTGTTGATAGTAACAGAACACGGCAAGAGGCTACAGGTGGGAACGTAACTGCGTCTCTCCAGTTCTTGTTAGATATCGCAAGGCAGAAAAATCAGACGCCACTGCCGTTGATAAAGCCTTATTCCGGACCCAGGCTTCCGCCTGACAGATACTGCTTGACAGCTCCAAACTACAGACTGAAGTCCTTACAGAAGAAGGTAAGGGCTCTGCGTAGGGAAGGATTCACCTAACGCCCACACCGTTACTCAGGAATGTTGTTGGAATTAAGAATTTTCTATACCTCTGGAGGGTACGTGTGGGCAAATACTGACCTGTGCGCGGCAACAGAGTGTTGGAAACTAGGTCGGTGGTCTTTACCTCTAGGAATTTGCAGCTGTTCTCGTTGCTAGTTAGTTTCAAATACAAAGTGTGTTATAAAATGCATCTGCGAATTTTTTAGCATTAAAGCAAAATTGTCAAGTTGAATGTCAGATTGTAAAAGGCAAAAGTGTAAGGCTTCAGTATAGGTATTGAAGAGTGTCTTGTACTTATCCCTCAGTTGTTTCTGCTTTAGAGAAAAGATTTCCTTTGCTTGCTGGAAAATACCGAATGTCTCAGTGTGTAGGATTTCATATTTACTTCCCCCATTTTAAAGAAAGAATCTTAAAAGTTGAACTTAAGGTTCCAGGTATTGACATGGGACATGCCTTGGTGCTAGGTGTAGAGTGGAATAATAATTGTTGATTAAAATGTTCTAGTTACTCTTTCTGGTAGAAACGAACCTGGTTGAGCCGAGTGCTGTTTGCCTGGTGAGCTGCCTGCCGATCTTCGGCATTATGTCGCGTCCAGGAGCTCTCCAGCTCACGCTGGTGACGTTCACACCGTGAAGTTTGAGAACTTCTGTGTTGGCATACAAATTGTGTATTGCTGCTGTGAAATAGGCTGTCTGTGGTTTTGTAGGAAGAACCATTTATTTGTTTTCATGTTAAGAACTGCTAATTCCTAATGGGATGCTAAACCAAATGTTCTCTCTCAACAGGTCTCTTCCTCTGCAGGGAGAATAACAGTCCCTCGCCTGAGTGTTGGTGCTGTGAGCAGCAGGCCCAGCACTCCTACTTTAGGTAGGAAATGGCTCAATTGGGGTTTCCCATGTTGATTCTATGATGGAAAAAGTAATGAGGAGTAATACCACTGAGGAAATGAACTTAGTATCGTTTGACAGCATCAGAAAAATTTAATTCATTTCAAAAAGATTATTGTAGTGTTCAATACGTATATACGTTACTGACATTCTGTATTGTTATTCCTGTATTTGTGATAACTTCTATAAGTGAAGAGACTATTCAAGAAACTTACATGAGTTTGAGTTTTTTTTCCTCAATGTGAGCACTATCCTGAACTACAAATAGCAGTAAATAAAATCCATTTTTAGAAGGTTCCCAACATTTATGACTGAGCACATGCACTTACATATTAGTGTGTGTGTTTGTAGCCTAGAATTTTATAGGTCTTGAGTAAACGTGCAGTTCTGCCTGAAGAGCCAACTCATGTATATCCAGTACCAGTACGCTCCTGTATATTCCCACTACTTTGAAAATAATAGGTTCCACTTTGAATGCAAATTTACGAGTGCAAGTATTTATTTTTATTTTTTAATTTATTTTTTGACCGAGTTGTTTTGAATTTCAGGTACACCTTCAGCACAAACAGTGTCTGTCTCAACAAAAGTTGGCACTCCAGTGTCGCTGACCGGTCAGAGGTTCACCGTACAGATCCCATCTTCTCAGGCAGCAGTCAAGTCAGGTAAAACACAAGCTGTAAAGATCAGCAGCACTTTTGGGGGTTCTTCTTAGCAGAATGGAAATTAATTTATTAATTTATAGTAATAATGTGGGAAGTTACCTTCACCTCTTCTGATTTTTAATATCACTAATCTTTTGTGTCTCCTTACTTAAGGCAGGCAGTCCTCTCTCTGGTCATTCCAGTAACTTCTAGTTTTAATTCCTGTTTTTAGTACAGTGGTTTCAACTAGAAGATACAGGCAGATTTCCCTTACACCTTAACTGCCATCTCTGTGCTCTCTTGCTCTTTCGTGCTCACCCTGCCAGCACTTTCCTATCTTCTCAGGATCATTCCAGGGTTTTCAGCCGGGAATGTTCTAGTAGCACACTGCTTTATTAGGTTGGAAATTCTGTTCCAGTGTGGGGAAAATCAGCTGTCATTTTTTTCAAGCTTTTCATTCAATGACATTGGGTTTTTTTTCACAGCCACACCAACTACTCCGACAGTTCAGAATGTTCTCATTAATCCTTCCTTAATTGGACCAAAGAACATTCTTATTACTACAAATATGGTATCATCACAGAATACCTCTAATGAATCAAATCCCTTGAAAAGGAAGCATGAAGACGATGATGACTATGATAATTTGTGAAGAGACTGTCTGATCCCCTTCCCTTCTTCAGCGATTCATATTGAGTCTGATGGGTTTTGCCAAGAGTTCTTTGTAAACTGTGTGAGAGCGTGTAAATACTCTGTTAATATGCATTGGGTGTGGAGTGAGAGAGAGATCACTGCGAGTGGAAAGACGAAAAAGCAACTCATCTTTTCCTGTGGCCCATACTGTCTTTTGAACCTCAGCAGCGCTGGTGAGCACTGTTCACTGTTACACAGGAGAACAGTCTTTGTGCCTCTTCTGTCACCTTATTTCTAACAAACAGATGTATCTGTGTCTTATTTCAGATAACATCAGAGTCCTGGGTGAGGTGGGACATAGCCGGGGAACGTCAGCCTTTTCCCCGAACCCCCCCCAAATACATTTGCTGCTTTTAGGTTGTGTTAGTTGCATACACTGTTCTCCATGTGCAGTTCCAGTGGGTGTGAAAGGTCTCTCTTAACAGTAGAAATGCAGACAAAAGGTAGAGGAGGGGATTTCTGGAGAACACTTAACTTACTTTTAGGCTGACCTGCGGTATCCATTAACCCATGGTTTCTCTTGACCTTAACACCTATACCAGTACCCACAACTGGAGCTTAAAGTTAGAGGAGAGGTAAAAACCCAGCCGAGATTTGCTCTTTATTTATTTCCAAAGAGCTGCACCTCTGTCGGTTGTCACTTTATTAAGCTTGTGCTTCTATGTTTATTGAATAAAACGTGTCACAGTCATCGTGGCAGACAGGGGGATCCAGAAAAGGGCAAATGGCCGGAGCTTGACGGCGCGTGTCTGACTTGATGCCTCGGGTACCTGCGGATGCTTTTGTTGTGCAGCAGGATCCTAAGTGTGCTCTACTAAAAGACTGGATAATCACTTTACTGTGTTTTTATATATTAAACAATAAAGAAGTGGTGTGTTTTTATAACAATATCACCTTGGTAAATGCTTTAGCTTGTATTGCCTTTCCTACTGCCTCTGCTCTCAGGCAGAGCGTGACGTGACTGAGGCTGGGGTGGGCTCTTGCATGAATTCTGGCTCAGTTGCAAATGCAAAACTCCCATTTCCTACTGAAGCCCTTAAAGGTTCACAAATAACTGCATATACCAGCTTTTAAACCCCGGCAGAGGCTGAGGGGCCCGGCAGCAGCAGACATTGGGGGGGGGGGCCTCCTCCCCACAGACACCTTGTTTATGTGGGTGTAGAAACAGCTGGAACAGATCTGTGTTACACACATGCACAACCGCCTGGGGACCGCGCTGGGTTTGTCGGGGAGTTTATATATACACATATATATGCATGTGTGTGTATATATTGGCAGGTTTTTTTTATATATATGTATCTATGTATGTATACACACACATATATAATTGTATTATATGCTCTCAGATGCATCCCTAGCTGTCCCTAGAAGACAGCTATTCTTTTATATATAGACAGTATATACATATATAGAATATAGTGTGTGTATACAGCAAATGTATAGTACGTACGTACTTAATTATGCATGCACATAAACACATTCAGCCACCCTTTATATATAATATATAGGTATATATACTTGTATTATTATGCACGCACATTCATGCAGACACTTATTCTGTTATATAGATAAATGTATTTATAGTCTCAGGCACCCTTTTTATATAGATGTATAATGTATACAGCATACATTTGACAACATGTAATATGTATTTTTTTAAATTATACACATCCACACTCTCATAGACACTACTCTTACATATATACTATTCAAATATATACATGGATAAATAAAACTACATGATATCTTCTCACACACCCCACCTTTTAAAATAATTAATTCATATACATATATATTTAGACATACATATGCATGTAGGCTTAGTTTACACAGCCACCCCCCCCACACACACACTCTTACACTCTGTCACCTATTTTTTACACACACTATATATACTCTTTCTATAAATGCACACACAGTCTCAGGCACTCTTTCATTTTTGTATATAAGTATAAAATAATAATACATGATATGTAAAAATACATAACAAAACAAAATATATGGCATATATTATATATGCCATGTTGTGTTTTATGTATCATGTAGTCTGTTATTCAGATTTATATTATTTGATGTATCATACATAATTATGTTGTTGTATATTATATATACTTATATATTGGGACATTATTTACAATTATATATTACATGCATACCCCCCCCCAATTTCAGAGAACCTTTTTATATCTACAATACATAGCAAATAATACATTACTATATAATGTGTAACATAATATATGATATATTATCTAACATATATAATACATATATAGTGTATCTAAACCACATAGAAACATGCTTTTTATATACATATATTTTTTTTTCTACTCCATGCACAGAGCCTCAGACACCCTTTCATTGGGGGTGTGTATATATAAAAAAAGATATAGATATATAGATAAAAATATATATTCAATATACAATATATAATATAACATTAAAAAATATAATGTAATAGAGAACATATAACACTATCTCATAATGCTCATATATCATAGCTTATATGTAAACCACACATTTTTTTATACACGTATTTGTGTGTGTATATATACATATAAATAAAAAGTTGGACTCGATAATCTTAAGGGTCTTTTCCAACCTAAATGAGTCTATGATTCTATATTTATACATTCTCTATACACACAGTATCAGACAGACTTTTATATATCTAAAACATGTAACATCTTACATTACATATACTATAATCTATAATATACTATTGCATATATAAAAAAATATACACAGCCACACCCAGTGCTCACAGAGATCTTTTATATATGTACTAGTCTAATATATGTATAAATAAATTCATATTCTCTCACACACACTCTCTTGTTCACGCAGTGACATGTATTCTTACACACATATGCTCTACAACTCCACACACAGTCTCAGACACACATACATAAAAAATGTATGTTATATATGATATTTAATATATAACGGGGGGGGGGGGGGGGGGGGGGGGGGGGGGGGGGGATGTTGGCCATGCCATCCGGGGGTGCCCCCTTGCTCCCCGGGGCAGCTCCTCAGCTCCTGTTGGGCTCCCAATACCGCACCAACACAAAATGAAGATGCTCGCCTTGATTTAAGCCCCAAGCGTGTCCCACAGTGCTGGGCGTTGGGGTGACTTGTGCTCCAGGGGGGGCCCGTGCAGCCCACACCACCTCCCTGCCCCAGTGGGACAGCACCTTCTGGTGTCTCCAGCACAGCCCTTAGTCAACCCAGCATCCAAACAGGAGGAGCTGGGCAGTACAAGGGGATGTGACTAAGGCAATACTTCAGAAAAACACCCATTTTTCTGATTTACAGCTCTTCTCCCACGCCTTCCAGCAAGGCACAAGCATTGGGGAAAGGCGAGGAGAGACCTGCCACCTCGGCTGCTGCCTGGACACCTCCGCCGGCACGCAGCTCCCAACCACTTGGGTGGATTGTTGCATAATCCCGTCTAGGAACAGGACAAGTTCTCTTAAACCACAGGCATTTGTTACCTTGCGTTTCACTGCACAAAGATTTGTTGCCTCTGTGCCGTGTCTTTGTTCTTCAAATACGAAATGATCCTGACTCACAGTTTCTAAGCCCTCGCATAAAGGATGGGAAAGTTTGTGGGATGAGGTGGATGCCCTTTTGCTGGGTGAAGTCCTCACAACTTACAAGCTTGTTTGAACATTGAAACAAATGTCTTGCAACAATCAGGGACTTTTATATGCTTGGTAAGTAGAAAGATGACTGAATGTAGAAGAGCAGTCAGCTAATAGCCCTTTGTTGAGCAGACCACGTGTGACAACACGGGATTGTGTCTTGTCTTGCAGTTTTCACAGGCACCACGCTGCATGGTTCTATTGGTGAGAGCAGTGCCAGGTACAGGATGAACGCTGCTTCTACTACAGCCCCACAAGTTTGCAGAGAGCCCTGCTCTGCTCCAGCCCCTCCTCATAAAAGGAACAAGGTCATAATAGAGTGAAAGGAAAGTTACATTGCTCATTCATGTTGGGACTAATTTTATTTAGGAGAAACCATCCACTTATCCTTTAATAAACAAAGGCATGTCTGAACAGCTCCTGCACAGAAAAGCCTGCTCAGCCTGCACTGAGCCAGAAGCCACATAATCCTTAATATTGCACCAAGCCCCAGATAAACAGAGAGCTCAGGGAAAGTACAGTGCTAATGCAGCATCTATCTGCAAGGCAAAGTGTAGGTCTGGGTTGTCACCATTATCATTGGAGAAAAAAAAAAAAAAAAAAAATTATATTTGTCACTTTTTCTTCATTAGGACACAGTGGCAAAGAGAGGAAAGGAAAGCAGCAGTACACCAGCAGAAAAAGACCTAGAGCTAGTCCTGCCTGCGGTCAGCACAGCAACTGCTGGAACAGTTTTGAGACCCATTTTAACTGCAGACAGGCCAGAGTGCCTGTGTGGTTCATTGTATACAATAACGTACAACTAAAAGTCAGGGTTTTTTTAGTAGTTACTTTATTAAAGCTACAAAACCAAGTTAAAATTACTAAAATATTCACATATAGCTAGCAAGTTTCTAACTTCATTGAATAAGGATAGACCAGTGCCCCAAAGGGAACAGAAACACTGACCACCATTTCATATCTGCTAGCTAGTTTAAGACTACAGACAGTCCCTCCTCACAATCAAGCACCAGCAGATCTCACAGGGCAGCTGTACTGGGAGAGACAGTGCCCAGATTTACAGTGCAAATGCAAAGTTTGTTCAAGCTTACGGATTAAACTGTACCCAATGTGTTCACAGCTCAGGAGGAGGAAGGCAGCTGGAATAAGCAACCTGGATAAATCACCTCCACTTACTACAGAAATTTTAGAGGAAAGGGTTTCTTACCATGGGCCCAAGTCCCACACATACAAGTATTTACAAAGAATGGGACACAATCTAGCAAGACATAGTGTTTGACTCCCCTGCTGATGCCAGAAGCCATCAGGCATGACAGTCATCAGGCTTTTACTGCAGCAAGAGATCCCAACTTTTTTTAAAAAGGCACCAGCAATGTGGTGTAAAGAAGCACAGCACAACCCAGTCATGGGGCATCTTACAGGTTTGTCAGTCAAGCTCCTCTTTGATAGGGGTGCAACCTGAGAAGAAGCTGGTATTGCTACTCAGCATTCTCTTCTTTCTCTTTACAAATGGTATCTGGTTCTCTTGGGCCTCCTCATCTCTCACGAGCAGGGAAGCAGCAGTGCTGGGCTTCTTCACAAACATATCTTGGTCTGTGATCTCTTTCAGGACCTATCGGAAAAGCAAGGAAGACAATTCTGGAGCTGGTCACTGCCCTGAAGAAGCCAGCCAGCTTGCACTGGAGCTTGGAGGCAGCACATACAGAAGCTGCCAGGGGAACATCAAGAGTTGCTTAATTTCTTTACTTAAGTCAAAATTGCAAGGATAAATTCATGGACTGAGCAGGAAGAGAGAGCATTTGGAATAGTGGGCAGAGGGTACACATGAGAAGTGAATCCATTTTTTGTGACAAAGTTTTAGTGTGAAAACTTAATTCAGCAGACTCCAAACTTAAATATAAGCTGGCTTGACAGCTGTAGCATGTTCAGAATTTTCTAGCAGCAGTCTACCATCTTGGTTTTTTTTCTTTAAGATCCATCACTAGCCATAAACAAGGTGTGCACACATTCAGAACCACTGTTGTTTCTTACAGCTTTAGGCAGTACCTTTGTAGTTGGTGTGATGCACACAGGCTGAAAGAAGGTCTCTCCTGCGGTCACTTCAGTGGGGTCTTCAAGTTTGAAGGAACCTTCAGAATCCCTTGTTTGGTCCTCACACAGTGTGGCATCCTGAGGGGCAGTACTATTTTGAAGCACTTTTACAATATACATCCCTTCCTTTCCCACCAACAGCTGAAGAAATATTCAAGGTCCCTAAGCTACCTTCTCTCCAGTTGCAAAATAATTCATAGTACAAGATGCTAGATGCCTCTGTCAGGCAACTGGTTTCATAAAATAGTCAATTAAAAAATTACTATGAGAGGTCTCTGCTTCAAATCTCTGATATCCAAGAGGTAAGGGAGACATTTCTAGCAAGAGTTCTAATGAACATCAGTTGCTCATGATCGTTCCCAATGCTACAAGCCCCTCCCCAAATTATCCCTGCCATACTTAAAAAAAAAAAAAAAATCTGAGAATGAGTTAAGCTTTTGTGCCATCTGAAAGGAAAGATATAATTTTTATTTACTAAGTGCAAAAAGAAAGACTTAAATTGTTTGTCTTCAGGTTCATGGCTGACAACTGGCAGTAGGTAAATCTATGTGACTTGGGACATCATGCAAATTTCTATATTTAGTGCAAGAGCCTGGTACTGCAGTGGAAAACTTTGTACTTAGTTACCACAGATAAACACTGAATTACAGTGACATTTACAAATGTTTCAGAAAGCTTTAGCTCGACAAACTATGCATGTACACTAAGAGTGTAACTGCTTATCCATTCATCCAGCTTTGCTTAAACACACTGTGTAGTCTGGATGTTGGGTGCAGGCCCTTTTGCACCCACAAACGCAGCACTAACTACTCACCGGAAAGCCAGGGTCTCTATTTCTGCATTTTGCCGAGTCACAGCTACAGCCTTCAGTGCAGCCCACCTTCTGCTTCCTGCAGCCACACTGTCTATTTCCACACCGGCCCTTGCAGGAGCACTAATTAAGAGAAGAGTTCTGTGCAGAAAGAGCTTCGGTGTTTTATAGAGTGCATCTAGATTGCCACAGTTGTCAACACATGAAGCAATCTAAAGGACAGTACCATTCCCAAGCTGTCATGAACCTTTTACTGTTTCACTGTCAGTCCTGCATCCCAGGAAAAGAAACAAGGTCTTTCCACCTACAGAACCATGTCTTGCTTCAGTATCCCCAAAATAAGCATCTTCAATTACTCAATCCCTGACTTCAAGTTAT
Organism: Aquila chrysaetos chrysaetos; assembly: GCF_900496995.4. NCBI lineage: Eukaryota > Metazoa > Chordata > Aves > Accipitriformes > Accipitridae > Aquila > Aquila chrysaetos. Next base: position 1,839,016 of record NC_044024.1, on the reverse strand, counting down.
CCAAAAAGATGCCAGTTTCAGTGTCAGTAAAACAAGCTAACACTTACACACTAGGAGGCAAACCTGAGTCACCATACCTAGGGCCCTCCATCTAGATGGAGGTGACCCAATTTAGCTACTTCACGGCATACCACAACAATGAATCTCTTTGCTAGTCTGGGCACATGAAGCAGTGTCAGACTGCACAGACCAGCTGCTCCAAGCTACAGTTCTGAACTGAGCAGTAATTTGCGCTGGAATTCCACTGGGCTACGTAAACAAACTCCGAAGAGCCAAGTGTCAAGCACAAACCCTCCTTCCTGCAACATGGCCAAAAAGAATTCCCCAAAACCCAAACCACTAATAGTACTGTAGTTCAGAATTTATCAGGTTGACAAGCTCCAGTGAAAGGAACTAGACCTTAAAATTCATAAGCTTTTCTGTAGTAACTGCTGACATTTTCACAGTCACTTAATAGTGAGATACGTAATCATTTACCCCTCTGTGAAAGGGGAAGAACTCATCTCACAATGGAGGTCTAGCTTCACAGCAATTCAAGCCCAAAGAGGCCCATTGGTTCACAGCGCTCAGCATGTTCAAACCATTTCTTCCATCCCATCAGGAACTGACTGAGCAGCAGGCTGAAGCTTCAGGCCCAGCAGACTGATAGAAACAGAAGATGGAAGCTGAGGCTTCTGTCAGGACTAGGAGCCACAGTACACCACAGTGGGAACACTCCATAGGGATACACAACAGGCCATCCCTTTTTTTTTTCCCCCCTAAAATAGGCTTCATGAAGGAATAAGGCTGCTGTTAGGGCTCACTATTTTGCTGCTGTCTGAAACATATAGGCCAGTTGAGCCACAGGCAGCAGGACAGAATGTGTGTGTCATGGTAGAAGATGACTTGTCCAATGAAAAACTATTTAGGAAGGTGTTGCTGACTACAAGCAACTTTTGCTTTTTCTGTCAGAAGACCATCAATAACCAATGCCAGCAGTACTATCATATTAAGGCTTTTCAAAGCAATAGTGGAGATGCTACAATCTCACTGTTTCTCTGTACGCATACTAGATCCTTAGGGATACAGGCAAATTATTCCCTTATAGATAACAAGTCAAAGGTAGCTGGATCTTACCCCCATCATGCTTTTCTTTGCTCCTTTGACTGCTTTTACCGGAACCCAGTCTGCATCCTCCATCTCCGCTCCAGACTCCTCTGAGTCAGAGAACAGCTCTTCCACATTCATTTCTGGGGTTGGTGCACGGGGTTTTGCTGTCGTTTGCCGGCGAGTCTTTGGCTACACATAGAAATAACAAGGGTTGAGGGCCCAGAAAAAATAACAGTGGGTTTACATTTTATTAAGGCACTTCAGAGTCCTGCCACCACAGCCCCATTCCTCTCAGACAGCCAAGAAGGCTGTAGGGTTAAGGAGGAGACAAAAGATCAAATTGTCAGGACTAAAAAAATCAATCAGTCGATTTAAACTGCTACAGTTGACAAATCTTGGAAATGTAATAGATTTGTGTCACAGTCTTGACAAAATTGTATTAAACCATTTATTCCTCCCAGCACTAAGATTTGGCTCTTTTGCAAGGCAATGATTAAATTTTCTATGACAGATGCCTTGCTCCATGATTCAGAAACTGGAAATGCTACAGAGAAAACACCTGGATTACCAAGGAGGATACAGAGTCAGACAAAATTAGATGGAGGAAACAGGTCTGGGTTTTTGCTTGCCCTTTTTTTTTTTTTTTTTTTTTTTAAGATAGAAAAACTAGTGCAAGCTAGTTTCAGAAGTATTTTGAAAACAGAAACCTTAAACACTGATGAAGTAGAGAACAGACCTATTTCAATAAGCAGAGCAAGACGCCTTGTAAAAAGCAAGGTGGGAGAATGAAGCCAAGATTATTAATAGTCAACATTAACTTTTGAAAATAACCCAGGTACAATACAACCATGAAAACTGGTATGCAGCATCTTTACTTTGGGTGGAATATAATCAAAAGAAGAATCTGGAGACTCAGGTGGCATTTGCTGAATGTGGCGGAGCTTCTGTCCACTGGCAACTTGGAGGAGCAGCAGTTTCTGTTAAGAGGAACAAAAGTTAGCTTTGCAAAATACATTAACCCAACTGACAGGAAGCTCTTATGACCTATGTCTGTACAGATCTCTACCTGTTTAAGAGTGTCATTCTCCTGGAGAAGTTCTTGGTTCTTCTCACAGATCTCCCTCATTTTCTCCAGCTCTTCCTCCTGTTTGCAAGACAAGACAAAATCTGTAGGCTTACATGGGGGTAGCACAAGTAGTTGCTTGGGACAGATTTTTTTATTTGGAACTTTCTTCCAACACCAGGGGGGTTTCTTTGTATTCTCTGACAGGAGATCAGCTCTGACTACTAAATCAGGAAAATCATTAGTGCTACTACCTTCTTTTATTGCATAACAGTGCCAACACAAAGAGAGAATGTGACCCTTTCAGAGTGACCATTTAAGATCTAAAACATCCTCTATTTCTAAGGCTTATCTCCAAATTATGTACACCTGGGGCTGATTTTGCTTTAATACATCACTGAACATGCCCTTCCACAAGAGTTTGCTACACCACTTAATTCTCCTAGCAACAAGACAAGGTGCAGCTTGTTTACATGATCAAGGTAAAGTTCTTCCAGTGCTGATAGCATGGTGGAGCTGTGCTCAGTAAAGAATTAGTAATAGCATGTTGAATATCCTAACTAAAGGTGTTCTGAGCATGGAAGAAGTTTGCATGAGCAGGTCAGATTGTGGCAGGCCTCATTGCTGCATTTACATTTATTTAATGGAAGAAGATCGAAGAAAAAAAAAACAACAGGCTTATTCCAACCTGTATAGCAACTATTCCCTGCAACCAACTGAATCAAGCAATCTTAGCTGCAAATGGAAATGCGCTCACTCCTTCTGCACCTTCCTCCCTCTAAAGCCACTATTCCAAGTAACAGGTAGCCCTAATGAGCACACGCTCCCCCAAGCCACATCCAGACACTCTACCTGGAACTTGAGTCGCTCTTGCAGCTGTTTCTCTTGCTCACTTAGTGAATCTTCCAATTTCTTCTCTGCTGCTTCTTTTTGCTGAAACTGGCTAAGCAGGTACAGAACCTAAAAGCAAGTTAATATAGCAGAAGCAAACAGGCATGAATTCCTAAAGAGACTTCTGGCAGCTCAGGCAGAGGCTTGACAATTTCAGAAAGATTCTTTCTGCCACTTCCAGCAGGATTCTGCCCTAATTTACTTTAAAAATTATCTTGTGCTGAGGTGTAACATCCTCACTTAAATCACTGCAAAAAGTTATTGAATAAAACAACTTGCATAGGACGGAAGATGAATAGGGAGATTTCTTGGGCTTTTATCAGCTATCCTGCAAGAGTCTGACAAACCTTGATCAGATATACACTGACAGATTGGTTTCAGCACAACACTTCGCCTTTTTCTCTGAGCAGATCTGGGAATCAGAGTCCCAAGACACAAGAGCTCTCAAGATTTCTGTCACTTATTTTTTTTTTTACCTTCTCCTGGTGGTGCTGTTCCTGCACCAAAAGCTGATTTTGGAACTCAGCCTCCATCTCCACTATGTGGTTTCGCTCTTCAACCAGCATTTTTTGCATGTCTGAACAGTTGGCTTTACTCTGCTGAAGGCTGCTCTCCAACTTGCTTTCCTGCACTTTTGAGGAGACCAGCTGAAAGACAAAAGCAAGATGATTGCTTGGGTCAATGAGTTCCATATTTCATAATGTCTGTTGGGGCAAACATGCTTCAGTTCAAAGGCAAAGCATTTCTGCCTAACTTCCAACCACCCTAAGAATTGGACTGGCCACCAGCAACTAGGAGGCTAGATGAGAGATTTAGAGCTAGACATCTGACAGCCAGTGTGGAAGTGCAAAACAGATAGCAGGAAGTTTTGTTAACAGGTCTAGATTAATCTCCTTCCCTGCAGCACTTTGAGTACTGGGGGGACCCCAAAAATGAATGGTCTCTCACATTAGCTCCTTCATTCTTTTCCTTTAATTTCCAAGCACCAGGGACTGACATACGATTCTGCCATTCAGTTGCTCTTTCCTTGATTCCACATTAGCCCAATTCCTACTCTCTCCTACCCTCAGTCTTGTTTAAGTGTCTCCCATCCCAACATCCATTCCACTGCTTCCACTCTGACCTCAGAGAGTAGTCCCCTTGTTTCCCTGCAGGTGGCCTATTTGTTCAGTATTTTTAGGTACTTTCTTCTCTTCTTTTCATTTCCACTTCTGAAATGTCTCTTCCCTTTCACTATTCTCATGCAAGCCTTCTGTATGCACAGATTTAGCTGGTATCTCCAGACCTGTGTCTATTCTGTTTCCCTCTTCCCTGCTCTTTTTGGATTTCACTCCCCAAAATGATCTACAGTACAGAATATTTTAATCAGAATTTGAGGGAAATAAACCTCATCCAGTACAGCAGTGCTTCACTTGAATTCATCTCTGCTGTCAGCCTGTTAGTCACTGCCTTTCATTCCTGGCTAAGCACTTAGAGCCTTTGTTTTTAGTGATAAAATAAGAAAATTCAGAATTTACCTCTCCAAGGAGATACTTCAAACCACATTTAGCCTCTAGAATTGTTGCAATACTGTCCCAACGCTGTTTCGTGCGATCTCCATTGTCTGCATCTAAGAGTTTCTGCTGTAGATCTGCTATCTGGGCACTCCTTTAGAAGAACGCATGTATTAGAGGTTACAACACAGAAGAAAACCTAGGCTAGAGTCTGGGCTAAAATTACTCTTACCAGAATATTAGACAAAATTGCTCAAGTCAAAATTTTGACTGCTTAGTAGAGCAGCTGGAACCTGCAGTGCTATACCAGGGAGTTTCTCCTTCCCTTCACACTTCCAATTAAAAGTGCAGTGTTTCCCTCATACAGAGATGCTCACAAACAGCTGAGAACAATGCAGTCTCAGTGACGAGTAGTGTCCTCATATCCCCACATTTTGGAAAAATTCAAACCAGAAAACCCACATGGTCTTACTTCATAATTTTTAGTGTCAGTGTATAAGTTATTTTACTTTCTCTTCTGTTTCACAGAAAAGTTGTAGATAAAGATGAGGAAAAAAAAAAAAAACAGAGGCAAGGCTGTGCAAATCAGCTTTGTCATACTGCCTCACCTGAGCCCCATCTCAGTTTCCAGGCTTTCTATCTGCTTTGACATGGAAAGGTCCACCTCTGCTTCCTGGAAGTCTGTGGCGGTGTAGGTACGTCTCTAAAGAATTGCAGCAATGGACAGAAGTGAGCAATAGGTGAAGAAGTGCACACAAGACTGGGCTTTCATTTACAGACATTTCAGCAAAGGGAGCCAAACTATTATAAAAGCCTCCAAGTATCTCTCCATAGCTTAAATTCCATTGCTGCTTCCCAAAAGCATGAAGTCTTTGATAAGGGGTGTGATCCACTCACATCCATCAGGTTCATTGCATTAAGGAACAAGTTACTTCAGCAACTCTGTTCCCTGACATGCCAGAGGACAGGAACAACATTAACGCTTTCTTCCAGAAAGGTAACCACCTCCACCCCTACCTTCTGAGGGAAAAGGTCAAATAGGAGTAAGAGTCAGTGACAGTACTTGCTGAACAGCCAGAGATGTGGGACAGGGAAAATGGCATTTCCCTCTCTCTTACCCGGAGCTTTAGAGGTAGCTTTTCCCCAGCCTCTTTGCTCTCTTTAAGCTGAAGGAGCTCCTGTGCCAAGATCTTTCTGTCCTCCAGAAGGTCTGCAAGGTGCCGTCGAGCCTCTTCAGTACTAACAAGAACCTCTACTTCATTTGCAAGCCAGCTCTGGAGGAAAAAAACCACCAAAACCAAACAGTATAGTGGTTCACTGTGGTCTCAACTTCAGGACTCAATCCTTCTCTGAAATGCCTTCACAGATAAACTGAATAATTACATTGCCTCCCTCAATATGTAACTCCATGTTCCTCCCCTCTGCTCTCCAGCCATCAACCCCAGCAACACCTACTGAGTTAACAAAGCTAAGTTTGCTCATTGTTTGTTGGAATGCACAACACACTGTCACCCACTTTTACTCGTGCAGCCACTCCTTCCATTCCCCGATTTTGACTTTCCTTCCGTTTATCTGCAGCCTCCCGTTGTTTCTGCAGAGCATCCTTTAGGCGCTTGTTAGCAGCTGCTGCCTGTAAAATATTTTACACAAAAGCTGAACAGTAGTTACTTCGCTTAATCTGCAACGGTTGAAAACATGAGTTATTCACAACGAAAGACAGACATTGAGACAACGAGAAGAGAGAGTGAGGTTAATAAAACCAGAACAACTTTAGAATTAAAGTAAGACTAGACTGTCCTTGACTTTATTTCATTTCCTTTGCTGAGATTCCCAGTTTAAAAAGAGATTCTGCTTCTAGGCCAAAAGGTAGAAGAAAGCATCCAAAATGATGGTTTCAAGATGCATTTCTTCTATAGAGCCATCCTGAAAGAATTTTGAACTGCAATCTAGCGTATCCACCACCCAAGCTCATTTTACACTTTCTGGCTTGGGTATCTGTAATAGACTTGCCACAGCAGCCTGATGCACAAAGGGTAATTTAGCCTTTAAGGAGCAGATTTAACTAGTAGCCTTTGAGGCACTCAAGACAGAAGCATGGTATTTTCCTACAGAGAGAAAAGCACCTATTTCCAGATCTCCAAACTGCTTTTAAAAAGTTTCTGCATACCCTATTACAACCTCCAATCACGCTTTGCAGACCTTTAGGAATTGGTCAGGAGTTTCTACCAGATATTGGCTCCTTACCTCTTCTGTTTTGCGCCGAAGTACATTGGCCTGCTTCTGGAAATCTCGTTCTAGCTTGAGGAGCTCATATTGTCTCTTGCGATCCTGCAGGGAAATAACGTTAAGACAGATAGAAAAAAAAAAAACCCACACAAAAAAATCACGTCACATTAATACCTACAACCAGTTTCACGCTTCTTGGAACAGAGTAATTACATTTGCTGTTCTGCAATGCAAGTGCTTCATGATAATGATTTCACTGATCATTACAAGCTTAAGCCATGTAGCACCTCTGAGAACAAATGGCTGTTAGGCTTAAAGTGAGTAGAAGGGGCTCCACACTTTCCATTAAAAAGGTTTAGGAGCCTAAAGGCTGTAAGAGACTGCAAACCAAAAGTTTAAGCATCCCAAAGCATTGAGGAGCAAACTTGTTACAGTAAGAATTCCTGTGAGACCAGAAGTCAAGAGGTACAGATGTTTGCTGTCCATTACGCTTGAATGCTACAAGCAGCTGGATTTCATTACCAATTCTGTTTACCTGCAGATTCAATATTCCTTTGAAAGTTTAAATACCTCCCATTCTGCAGCCAAACCCTGCAACTTTAAATACTTAAAAATATTAAATATTTTTGCCTTCTGCTTTAGAGCTGAATCATAACAACTATGTAGCTTTAAGATCTCCAGATCTTAAATAGCTTTAAGATATCCAAACATAAGCAAGTGAGACCATTTACGACAACTGGTGAAAGGTGGCAACCATATGAACTAACATTATCTTCAAAGCATTCCGCAGATGTTTTTCAGATGCTTGCTAGTTAAACAAAGCCTTGCAGCAAACACTTTAATGATTTGTTTCACTCTTTAGAGGGAGGTACAGTTTGGGGGCTTACTGTTTGCTCACCCGTTCTTTCAGCTGGATCACTTCCTTGTCCTTCTGTTGTTTCCATTGCCTGAATTTCTCAGCATCATCTTTCATTTGGCGCATCAGCTGTACCCTTTGGTTTTTCATTTCCTGAAAAATAGAGCAGGCTGCAAAAATTGTCCAGTACTCATATTCTGGGTAGTTTCAACCTACATTCCCGTAGCGTGTCTGTCAGGGGTGGCAGACAGGAAATATTAGTGTGCTGCCCACTCAGAGTGCATGCCTAAGGACACTCTCAAAAGTGCTAAAACCCAGGAATTCATCTTTTAAGGCATAAAGGGAAGGCTAACACATGGACAGTACACACATGGAAATCAAAGTGAAGTCAAGTGATTTGACTGAGGCAATAAATTATCAGAGTAGCCAGAAGACACTTCGGACTTCTTTTATTCCTCCAAGTCTCAGTAGTCACCTGCCTACTGCATTACACCGGCAATTGTGGTCATGTAGCCAAAGGAGTCTTGTCAAAAACTGGTGTTCTCAGTCTAACAAAACAGAAAGTGAGTGCCTTCTGTCTGGAAGCTGCTTTGTCTACACCAGAGCAAGCCTGAGAACTGCATGCTAGGGTTAGTTACCTTGATCTCCTGGTTCAGTTTGGAGACAGTGCGTTCCGTAGATTCCTTCAGCTTTAAGAGCTTCGATTGCTCATTCAGCTTTTTCTTCAGCTCATTTATTTGCCCTTCCAACTCCTGAAGCCTCTTCCGACGCCGTTCACTCAGTCTGTAAAGAAATTACACTTTAACAGTTATTTGGGGGGGCTGTTTTTATTCTCAAACAAGTACTCTCCAACTTTAGAGACACTTCATGAAAAATGAAGTGATTGTGTATTATTACCTTTCCCACTGATGAAAGCCCACTCTCAGGCTTCTCTGCAATTCATACAGCTCACATAGCATGTTAAAGGGATGCATTTGCATCAAAATAAGAGCTTTTACAAATAGTAAAACTAAGTGCAAGACAATGAATTTTCACAGGCACATTAACACAATTTTCAGTGCTATAAGCCACATGGCTTGCATAGTCACTCTTACTTGGCTTGGTTGACATCCTTCTTTGCCATATGCAGAGCAAGGATCAACTCCTCCTTTTCTTTTTGCAAACTGCTGACCTCCAATTCCAGATCCCTGATATCAGTCTAGAAAGGACAAGAGTAGTAAGCCTCAAAATAAAAACCTTGAAACGCCACTCTGAGACAAAGCTTTAAGGCAGGAGGCCTCAAGAAACCACCTTCTTTTCCAACAGGTTGTAAGCCACCTTGTCTAAAAGCAGTACAAGTGTCAAAAGGGCTAGTGCTCCATACACTGAAATCTTAATCAGTCCACAGAACAAGCCGAAAGTTATGACTGAAGAATTTCAGCGATGGGAGATCCCAGCACAGCTAGTGAACAGGGGAAGCCAGATCAGGTGGCTGTACTATGAGATTTAACAATGGAGTATCTGCACTTTGGCTTGGTGCACCCAAGCAACCCTCTGAGTAAAAAGCAGAGAAGCCCATTTCACATAGAACAGCTAGTGGCTAATAGCTTATTTCAGGGAAAAGACTGTCTTCTGATGGTAAAGCTATTTGTAGATAGCTGGGCATGGTCGTCCCCCCACCTTCTCTGCTGACAACTGTAGTTAACTCCCCTCGTAAGCCCAAGGGGGCAATGACCAAGCTTAAGAAAATAGACCCAGTAAGAATATGCTCATGAGAGGACAAATCTTCTCCTCCCTTCCCTAGTCAGCATGCATTGACTGCATTAACAGGGAAAAGTAAACTGAATGTATTCTTACAAGAGCTATTTCAGAAGAGTTTACCTGGTATTTGGACTGAATGGGCTCCAGCTGACTATCATTCTGTGTCATTTTTTTGGCAAGTGCCTCTTTCAGAGCCAGGGCTTTATTCAATTCAAGCAGCTCTTTGGACAACTGTGCTTGACGGAGGGCATGTTGAGTGGTAAAGTCATCCAAGGATCTCTTGGTATCCTGGCCCATTTCTGCTTCCTGGAGGAGACACAGCAATGAGCTAGAGAGGCCAGTGGAAAGCTCTTTAACTATGTGATTGCAGTTTTTGCAGAACACTTCAAATTCTTTTTTTTTACATTAAAAATTAGATACTCAGAAATGAGAACAGGTTATTGATCTTGAACACATTGAACAAAAATAAGGGCATAGAAAGGCAGCACATACAAAAGTGACACATTAGTTACCAAACATTTGGTTAGAAAACTAGTATAAGGATGCAGACGAGACAATAGAAACACGCCCCTGTTAAGACCTGCACTGCTGGACTCCCTTCACTTACAGCTGTAGCATCCTGTTCAGAGTTTGCCATCTCTGCAGCAGCTTCCATTGTGGCAGCACTTTCACTCTATACAGAACAAAGAAGAAAATTTCAGTAAAAAGTGAAAGATGAAGTAAAATGAAGCTAGTAACAGTCTGTTAGCCTATAGTGACAAAGCATAATGTTATTCTCCTTTGTCCAGAAATCTGTCTTTGGAAAGAGGATGCCATTGTCCTCCTAGACATTCTTTCTAGTCTTCCCTGAACTCCAGCATTGGCAGGCAGCTCCTCACAAGAGTAAGGAGTCTGGGAGCAGGAGGAATGTCTAGCGAGGGAGAACAGAGAAGTTCCTCAATTAGACAAAGGTTTGGCAACTTCTATTTAACAATTTCAGGTCCCTGAAATTTGGGTTGCTCATTAAAACTACCAAGTTTATAACTCTCATTTCCAACTTTTGGATTTTAAATCCATGCTAATCTCCCACTAACAGATTCTTTTATGGATACTCTTCCCCCACCACGTGCAGCCATTCAAGCTGAAGTGGCCTTTCTGCGGCACTAAAAGCACAGCAGGGCAGCTTGTTTTGAAGTCTGTGTCAAGAGCCATTTAATACTTGTAACTCCTGGGCTCCTTAAGCAAGGTTTCTGAAGAGTAGAATCCACTGCTCAGCAGATCAGCAGAAGAACCCTAGGTTTCATTAGTAAATTCACTTGGCACACACTCTTCTCTCCCTGGATTCAGTCGTACCTGCAACTGAGCCAACACTTGCTGCAGATCACGAATCACCTCTACGTTTTCTTTTAGTTCCTCATCTTCTACAGTCTCTACCAGCTTCTGCAGATCAAGCTTGCATCTGCAATGCAGACATGGGAATAAGTCCATGAGTACGAGGCACATTTGTGTCAACACATGCCAATAAGGAACAATTTTCCCACTGAACATACAAATGAGTTTTGGATGAACAAACACAAATTGACTGTATCCAGTTTATCCCAACAAAAACACTTAATGCTGAAAGACACTTCCTCAGCACAAGTAGGGTGTGGAAACAGACTTACACAGCATGTTGCTGAAGTTGCTCTAGTTTGGCATTCATCTTCTCATTTTCTTGTTCTGTCTAAGAGAAATCAAAATTATACTGAATTGTAGGAAAAGCATGATAAGAAGCCAGAAAACAGCTAATTATTTGTAGGGAAAGATATGTTGTCCGTCTGTGGCAAATCAATGCACTGAAAGATCTTGCATGATCATTGCCACCAGTTTGCTTAGACTTAACACCCTTTTTCACAGGAATATACACTGCAGTGAATCAAAACAAAGCAGAGTGGGGTGGGGAAGAGGGAAGAGAGAGAGCATGCGTGCACAAGTGCTGGTATTTAAAACATTAAAGCAACAGAAAAGCTGAAAGATTCAGGTCTACTTTTCCCTACTGAAGTCACCAGCTCTATAGGCTCTGACAGGCTCTGGAAGACTTTTGGTTCTGACTGATAGCTAGAGATTTGCAATAAATGTGAAAGGAACATTAAAAGAGAGAGATTCCTAACATGCCATTACTACAGGAGCTGCTAGTAATTAATCTTCAGCTAAAAGGGGAAGTCATGCAAGTTAAAGCTCTTCTGGGGTAACTGAACCTTACCAGAATGATCCTCTCCAACATCTGTGCTGTCTGACCAGCAGCCTCACTCAGCCCTTGGATCAGCTTTTGATTCTCCTCCGTTAGTGACTGGTTCTTTTCCATCAGGGACTGAAGGTTCTCTGAAGGTGCCATACTACTGAAACATTAAGGACCAGTTTGCTTGTGAACATGACTTTGCTAGAGGTTTTTAATAGCACTGAAATTACCTCCAGGTTTTCTAAATAACTTACAATAAATATAGGTTGTAGCAGATGAACGGAAGTAACTGGAGGAAGTCTAATCAAAAAATTTAAGTAATACAGCATACCAAAAGTAGACATTTGCAAGAGAAGAAAACACCCTTTTGAAACAGTAATACTGTTTAACCAATGGCAAGTCTGTAAACTGCATGTACTTAGGTTCTGAAACATCCTCAGAAGACACCACCTACACAATCCAACTCTTTCCTGCATTTTGTGCTTTTAAGAACAATGGAGATGGAGGTGTCTTACATTTAGAGATAGAGAGGTGAGGAAGAAAAGAGGGATGGATGGGTCTGAGAAACAGATACTTAGTTAGGAGGCATTGCCTAGTTCCTCTCATATCTGCTACAACAGATTTTTGCAATCTTAAGGGGTCTGCTACAAAACTAAGTGACCCCTACATGCATGGAATTTCAGTAAAAGTGACAAAAAGAACAAAAGAAGAAAAAAAAATTGCCCAGATCCTATTAGAAAGCAGCCAGTTTGCTCTACCCTCACTCTACAGCACTGTCTAGAGCAAAGGAGATCTAGAGCCTTTGCTGGTGCGTGATGGCCATCAGTTACATTGACCATTAATCTACAAAGCTTACTTGATAGACACAGGCAGGGTCCCTCCATGGGCCTGCAGCAGTAACACCTGTAGCTGTTGTACCTAGAAAGACAAACAATTACTAGTTATAAGTCTCTCCTATACAGTAAATAGATGGTTGAAGGAACACTATTAAGATCCTTAGTCTGAATATCAGTCACCTGCTCCACAATTGTTCTTTTACTATTGCCTGTGGAAAGGAATCATGTCACTACAGTATTTCAAGTAATTTACTCCTAAAAAAGCTACCTTCCCTTCATCAGGAATGCTCAAATCAGAGCATAAGTCACCCACAGACAGCTGACATACTGTTCTGTGCAGGGTGTCAGAGACCTCGCTGATCTAAAGGGCAGGCCTCCCATCTCGCTGAACCAATGCTCTGTTGCTACCTTTCACATGAGATAGTCAGTTCCTGTGCCTTCCTAAGCTTCTTGAATATGTGATTTGAATTTACAGTATGTTAACAAAGATTCACTAGGCTCTGGTGAACACTCCTATGTAGTAAGCAAAACCACTTACTTGCTCCACTGTGGAACAAGACTACTGAGTTTTTCTACGGAGAGGTAGCGTGAAAGACTGTATCACATGCATACAGTCAAGTAAGCACAGCTAGGCTGGTTAATGCATCAGCAGACAATCCCTCAGGCACTTCTAGCTTTGGGTTTAACCAATTCTAGTTTATGCAACTTATTTCCCTCTGAGGCTGACCACACAGGAACACTCTTCACTTCCCACCCTGTGCTGGACATAGGCAGGTGGTTTCAGCAAGGCAACCATCACTGTATTTCCTATTTTGTCTGTAGCCTAATGGGCAGGTGATGATTTGTTCAGTAGAAGGGAAATGTGAATCACACTAACACTACCATTTTTCTATGGCATTGAATAGTTGCTGTAGAATTACAAGAAATATTCATGTATTCCCTTCTAGCACTTACACATCCATCTCAAGAGACAGAGAAACACATACTAAATTTTTTTTTTTTTGCATGTTTTGTGTAGCTAGGCAAGCTATGTCTTTGCTTGCTGTTTACTGAGCTCAGTACCAAAATGATAGATCTACTCCTCTCACATGAAGAAAGCACCCAGTCAGTACCTGCTGCTTCAGATGATGCAACTCAGCTGCCTGGGGATCAAGGTTGACGATTGGTTTATTTTTTATTTTTCTTGCTCTGTCAGCATAACGCAAAGTATTTAGAGTTTCTTCTAGATTGGAATCTGCTGGGCTTACACAGGCAATCATGAGAGTGTGGCTGTTACCACCCAGAGAATCTGAGAGGGAAAACAAGGCATAATCAATCCTTTGAGAGAGAGCAGGAATGACTAGTAAGATATCATCCTTAAGATATCTAAGACCACATGAGTACACCTCCAGACTACAGCTAGAAAATATCTAGCTGTAGATATAGAAAGTAGAAAATAACTAACTGTAGCTGTGTGCCATTGTCATCTACTTTCTCCTCTGTCCCAGTCAGTACTATACTAAAGACCTTTTTTGGAAAGCCAAAGTCCCAAAATTATGTCTCAGCTTTAAGCACTGATGATTTCACATCAGAATCCCCAGTAATCTTGCTGTCCTCTTGACTAATGTCTGTAATTACCATAATTCCCATATGCCATTTCTAGCATAGTTCTTTCAGGTTTTCCCTTCCCTTCTCCCACACAATAATACTCAAGACCTCCATGGATATCCAGGCATCAGAATTCACACTATCTTCCAATCTAAAGAATTATTGGCTAAGAACATATTTGTTCAGATCATCAAGCTGCATGGCATTTTAGCCTTTGGTTTTACACTAACATGTTGGCTACTTAAAACTTTTGATCAGAAAAAAAAAGGACCCCACATCCAGCTCTGCATAATCCGGTTTCTTTTTATTAGATACTTTCAGATATGGAAAATCCTGAAGAACCTAACTTTTTGTACCAAATTATTTAACTACCAAAAAAAATCCCAGTGAATTGCATTACTATAGTTATGCCCATATTAAAGGCTAAATTAGATAAAGTGTATTAAAAGACCATCGCAACTATTAAAAAATAAGTACCACAAAGACCAGATATTCAGACTAAGAAAACAAACCAAACGTGATGCACACAGTGAAGGCACAGACAATTTAAGCTTCATTCTGGTTGTGATATCCTCCAGTGAGTAGCTATAATTAGGGTATAATAATAGATCTCCACTTCCAGACTTAACTTCTCATCTTCCTTCTCCCCACCAAAAAAAACGCACTGAATTTGTCTATTTTTGTCCTATCACATAGGAACTGCAAAAGAGCAGGAGTCATAAATGAGACCATCTCAATGCATTTGCAACCTAAAAGTAAGAGTACAGAGAAGGGCTAGCTTCAGCAAGAAAAGGAACTAAACCAATAAATGCAATTCCTTTGTCAACAGCAGCTACTGCTTTGAATTGTGGTTGCATGGCTGTTAGGTTTTTTCCTACTTTGTTATTTAAAGCACATCTGTAGATTTAGGCTTTATCATCATCTGTCTCTTACCTTGCAGCAGTCTTGTTAACTTTGAGTCTCTGTAGGGGACAAACCCACCCTTTTTATTTTCATCACCAAGAGCACTAATTACATTCCCCAGGCAGAGGAGACCTCTGTTTATGTTGATGCCTGCATACAAACAGATGACAGTGAGTAGAGCCACCTCAGCAGCTAGGAACTGGTCGTTTCCTGTCCTCGTTAAAAAATTTAAGAAGGTGAAAAAAAGGCAAATTATAAGGGTTAATTAAAGAACTGCTTTGCTTTTCCTTACAAGGACTCTATTTATTAACTTAAAACTGTTAAGAAACCCAAGCTATACCAGTCCTCTTCCTACAAACCTTCTTTTAGTCTGTCTCCCTCAGCCTTGGTCTTCTTTTGTCTCTCAGAGCCAGCAAGATCAACCAGGTGTAGCTTGGAGTGAAAACTGCTGTTCCTATGGCAGAAATAAACTATTTTACTCTCTCAAGTAAACCTGCAGTTAGGAAAGGAGCAGTCCAGTGGTTACTACAGTTGAGCTACTGGGCTGAAAAATATACTTCATATGAGAGACAGTCAAATACAAGAACTACCTCAAGAGTAGCTCAGCTGAGTTCATTCAAGACGAAGAAAGAATGACAGGACTACAAAATTTTGAGTAAGTCTGACCCCTAAGAGCTGCTAGGAGCAGCTGCGCAATCACACTTACTTGTCACTTTTCTTCTTCTGATCAATGCAAATGGTGAAGATGGCATGGGACCGTGAGGACTGGGAATTCATTGCCGTGGAGGCCACTGTTCTGGAATTGTTCCCTTGTTCCAGGCAGGATACAGTATCTTGGGCACAGGTGACATTTCTTTCCGTTAACCCTACAATCTGTATCCAGGAAGAAAGCATCATTTATCCTCTCCTTCCTCTTCACCCCGATTTACATCAGAAAAATTATCCTCTGTCTTAGACTATGGCAGACAAAGTAAAGTAAATACACATTGACAAGAATCAGAGTCTCACTTCAAGCCAAAGGCTTGGTATGGATTCCCCCAGCAAAAATTTATTCTGAACTCCGTATCGGTAACTAAATGGCATCACCTTTCCCTCAGCCTATTCTTACATGCACACACCAGGTTTCTCTGTGCCTGCTAATGGAACAGAGCTTGAGCTGTGAGCCAGGTGAGCTATGGGATGGAGACAGGGCTCTGCAGTACTCTGTGGAGAAATTCCTAGCTGCCCTCAGATATCCTCTGGCCAAGCTGGGAGCTGAAAGTTGTGCCAGTCACAGGCAGAGAAAGGGGAAATGGGCTGAAGGGGGTCAGGTAGAGAGAGTGGAGGGGACGCAGGTATTAGGGACATAAAGGACAGAGGGGACTGAGTAGTAGGGACTGGTCGTGCTCCCTGGCAAGCTTGCGCTTTCCCTGAAGAGCCCATCTCTCTGGATCGCAATGCCACTACCAATACATGGATGAGCCGCACACCGGTACTTTAGAGGTGACGGTGAGCAGCACAAGATTACACACAACAAAAACATTAATGGATCAAACCTAGAGGTGTCACGCACACCTAAGCTGTGCATATGACAACCAACAACCTCCCTACCACTGCAAACTGAAGCTGTATAAATGAAGCACAACCGATGGATGGAAGTTTAACTACAAAACAAGTACACAGAACAAGCAGTAGCACAAGGTTTTTCTGCACTACACTATAAGCACCCTTCTGTACAAAACTGCTAAGAAAATAACTTTGGCACTTAAATAGTTTCCCCTCAGGATCCCTCTGTTGCACGCTACTTCTGCCAAACTGAAGAGTACAATTGCAACAGAGTTTGAAATTTGGCAAAGGGACCCAAAGTACAACATTCTCAGATATTCACCTAAATCAGCCTTCAAAGAAAAGCCAGAACAGGACTTGCAAGTGGCTCTGTCATGAATGTCTAACCCTATTGGTGTCACCCTTTGGGTAAACTTCATGATCATCAATAGCTTCATTTATATAAAGCAGCGCTCAAGGAGTCAGACGGTTGTTTCACCAAAACATTCATCCCTAGTGACGTCACCCTCTTATGTACTTATATCTAACAGGGCAACAGACCTTTATGCCTTCTTTTGGATCTTCCCGTATACTGATTGGAGAAGACCGTTCTCTTGAGGGGCACAGCAGGTCTAGAATATCCTCATTGTAGATCTAAAAGCATCAGAACAGCAGTTCAGAGTTAGCAGCAATGCAAGAGAGCAATTCGCATAAAGAACGATGTACAGTTACGCCAAAATCGTGGCTAATGTTGCGTGACATTCTATTCATTTTACCTTTAGAGAAAGATACCTAGGACTCAAAATCAAGTTCCTGACAAGATCTTACATAGTTTTCAGTTTTGATTTAATAAATACCTGTTACTTGAAGGAGGTGGCCTCTTTAAAGCTTGCTTTATGTGCAATTCATAACTTTATAATAGTTTGAAAAGTCAAACCAACTTTTACCTCTAGATAAGAAACTTTGAGGACGAATTCCCAATCCTGCCTTTGCTCCTTCTCCTTAAATAGCAGTTTGATTACCCGAGGGATGACCCCCACACTGGGTTCATGCTCTTGATTGGCAGTGTAGGTACCTCCCATAGAGTATGTTTTTCCAGATCCTGTCTGTCCATAGGCTAAGACAGTAGCATTATACCCTAGGGGAACAAAGGGCACCTGGATCAGACAGTCATGTGGGAACCAGAAGAAACTTTGACAAACAAAGCTGCATTCTAGTAAAAGCATCCTTCCAGAAAAGCACTGCCCCTCACTGTCAGTTTATACAAGCTTTATGCACAGGTCACCGTTAGCAATATCAAGGGGAAAAAAAGTCAATGAAAAGCTCCCCAAAACGCAGGTAAAATTATTATTCCAGCTCTTTTTTAAGACTGCGCTGCTGCTTTACTAGAGCTAGCCATAGAAATACAGTCTAAGTTCTCCATCATCCCAGCTCCACTGTAGCATCGCTAACAGCTTCTGGTATGGGATGCTTATCAATTCACTGTATTATTCTTGATAAAATTCTCTTGCCTTACATAAATAGGTATAGGCACCAAAATGACCCAGAGAACACACACAAGTCATTTTGTTAGCCCTGCGGAGTACAACAGGTTGTAAACAGGCAAGAGTTGGCACTTTTTGCTAGAGGCTGGAGTCAGTATTTAGATAGTGCAGGAGTTTATTTTCTGCAAAGATCAAAGAAAAAGCAAGTTAGAACAGCAAATTAAACAGCACCTTCTTCCACACAGCCAAGCCCACTGAAACCCCCAGTATTTTAAAACGGAGCTTTAAGTCAGTTAACCACAAACCTTTGAAGATGCCTCGTATGAGAGGGGCAACAGCCGTGTTGAAGACTTCCTCTTGCTCAACAGAAGGGTCGAACACATAGTCGTACGTGAACGACTTATCGTTACCTACGACCACCTGCGGAGGTGACCAGAACAAAACCCGCTGACTACACCGCCCCAGCACCCTGGCAGCAAAGCCCCCCCGGGGGTTGGGGGGTGAGGGGAGAAGGCAAGGCCGACCCCCGGGACGCAGAGTGCCGGCTCCCTTACTTGCGGTTCTCCCGACACGAAGGACAAGCACATCTGGCACCCTTCGCTGGTCTCCTTCGGCACCAAAGGGCGGCAGCGCAGCGCCACACGCACCGGGATCACCTTTTCATCTTCCCTCACCATTTTTCTGTCACCGCGGACGCCCTAAAGGAGGAACGAAGCCGGTGAAGGCCTCGCAGGACCAAAGCCCGCCGCTGCTCGGGAGCTACCACCCTGACAGGGCCCAGCGCCGCGGCCCACAACCCGGGGCCTAGGCCGGAGCGGTGCCCAGCCCCTACGGGCCGCTCCCGCCGGTAGACCGGGCCCCACCGGGCGAAGGAGGAAGCGCGGCGACCACCAACCCGGCAGCGTCCGTACCTGAGGGGACCCGAGGAGGGAGGGAAGGGCGGCGGAGGGGAGGGGAGGTCGCGGCGCTGCCCCCGGCGACAGCAGGACGCACCTAGAGCCGCCGCTGACCGTTACGATGGCGGCGGCGCCACCAGCATTCAAACCGGGGCCGCGCGCCGCCAACCGCCAATCGCCAGGCTGCGCGCCGCCAACCGCCAATCGCCAGGCCGCGCGTCACGGCGGGGGGGGGCGTGGCGAGGCTGAGGTGAGGGGAGGAGGGCGGTGCCGTCCCGTCAGGCGGCGCGGCGGCAGCATGGAGGGCCGGTTGCCTTACGACGATTTCCCGGTGGTTTTCCTGCCGCCTTACGAGAGCCCGCCCGCCTGGGTGCCGCCGCATGAGGTGAGGTGAGAGGTGGACGGGGAGGGCTAGGCGGCAGGCCGGGTTGGTGGGCGGGCTGAGACAGGGTCTGGTGGGCCGCCACCCGGCCCGTTGGCGGTGCGGGTGTGCGGCGGGTCCCGCCGCCTGACGGCCCGCCGGCGCGTTGCCTTGCAGCGGGTGTACCACCCCGACTACAACAACGAGCTCACCCAGTTCCTGCCCCGCACCATCGTCCTGAAGAAGCCGCCTGGAGCGCAGGTGAGACCCCCCCCCCCCCCCACTGCCCCCGGCCCACGGGCTCCCTCACGGCCACCACGTTCCCCTCGGCGTGGCGTTTCCCGTGTTTGAGTCACGGCCGTCCTTCCCAGCGCCTTTGCTTGGCAAAAATCGGTTGATGTAGAGGCCGAGCTTGCGGGGCGATGATCATCCCCGACCGGCGTGCTGAGGGCATCCCGGGGGGGGGGCGGTTTCCTTGGTGCTTTCCTCATCCAAGGACTTGGCGGGATGGGTGGGATAAGGGGAGGCATCGCTGCTGCCCTGCTGGGAGAAGAAAGCTTTGTGGGTGAGGCAGAGCAGTAGAGTATCTTGGGATGCAGAGCTGATACGGGGACAGGGAGCCCCTGGGGTGTTTAAGGTGAGATTGCCACAGAAGTTAGCAGAGAGGGAGTGGTGCTTGCTGATGCCTGGCTGAACGCTGCAGCACCAGCAGCTTTACTCCATCCGGAAGAGACACGTTAGCAGTGGGAAGGGTCCTGGGACAAAGTGGGGTGACTGTAGTTCACTGCTGGTTTCTCTCACAGCTGGGATTCAACATCCGGGGAGGAAAAGCCTCGCAGCTGGGGATCTTCATCTCTAAGGTGTGTCTGTCCTTCTGCCATTCCCTCCCCGTGTTCTGTCTGTTCCCTTGGGTGTTGCTGAGCCAGCAGGGCGTGCAGGGATATTGTCATATGCCTTATATGCATCTCCAAACACATAGCTGTAATTTGCCAGGCACCAAGCAGCAATCAGGCAGTCCTGTGCCCACAGAGTGTTGCTGGTGCGCTGCAGTCCCTGCTCCCCATCCTCCCCCAGTCCCGCCTGAGCGTGCTGGATGGGCACCGTGGGGAGGCTCTGGGGCTGGGCTGCCTTGGCTGCGAGGGAGGGGAGCTGCCGCACTGGCCGTGCGGAGAGTCACTGTTGCTGTCTCTGCTCTTCCCTTTGCAGGTGATCCCCGACTCGGATGCGCACAGAGCTGGGCTGCAGGAAGGGGACCAGGTGCTCTCGGTGAACGATGTGGATTTCCAGGATATTGAGCACAGCAAGGTGAGCACTCCTGTGGCCCAGCTGCTGGAGCAGGGACAGGATGGGGATCTGTGCACACACCATCTCTTTCCAGCCTCTCAGCCTGCACCAACTCAGCTGCTGGCACCACATAACTGATACATTCCTCTTTCCTATCCTCCAGCCCAGCATGGTCACTGAGCAACTCTTTCTGCTTTCAGGCTGTGGAGATCCTGAAGACAGCCCGTGAAATCACCATGCGTGTGCGGTACTTCCCCTACAGTAAGTGCCCGCTAGCTCCGAGTCCAGTCACCTAGCAGCATTTCTCCTTGGGAAGCAGACTGCCATGCGTCCCTGCCGATTCCACCTGAGCTTAGCGGTTATGAGTCTAAGGCCGTAGACGGTGTTAAGCCTGCAGATCAGAAAGAAGATTGGGCTTTGATCTGGGGATCGGGGCAGGTACCAAGTCAAAACAGTAAGGACTGGCTTCAGCTGCCCACATAGAAAAACATCTAGAGCAGGGCTTAGCAACACAATGCTAAAAGGTGGGATGATTGTTGAATGGAAATGTTAACTTTAGACCTGTAGAAGTAGCTACTTATCCTTGAATAACATAGGAATAACTTCTGTCACTAGTGGACCTGTGCCAGTGGTGGACACTGCTTGTGGCTTTTATCCCTCCCTAAGGACCTTTAAATTCCAAGTGAAGGAAAAGACTATATTAACTCTCAGTTTCTGCACCCATAAAGTTCATAGATATAAGGGGACAAAAAAAGAGGTCAAGTCAAGCCAAACAAGGATTCTTCATAAAATGGAAACTGACCCTTAAGTGAAGAAAGAAGAAAACTATGGAGTAGAGGAAGAGAGGACTTTAAACAAACTTTTGTTCTAAGTGCCCTAAAATAACTTGAAATGAGTGGCTGGGGTGCAAACACACTATTTCAAAGCCAGCTGCTACCCAAGAAAGTAGCCTTTACTGCCTCTACTTAGTGAGGTATAAACAGAATTTATGTTTTCCTTTAACATTTTGGCTAATTCCCCCTTGTCATCAGCGACTGCCACTCCTGCCCTTTCAGCCTTGCCTTCTCTTTCCTTTCCAGATTACCAGAGACAGAAGGAAAGAACTGTTCACTAGTAGGTAGCTGTCTGCTGGGTCTCCAGAGTGGCTGTCCTGCAAAAAACTCTCCACTACTTTTCCTCAATATGTGAGATGACACATCAAGTTTCGGCTGTCACTGCAGGTACAACTGTCCTGTTGGCTGCACAGGCATCAGCTCTGCTTCCTGCGTGGAGGGATGCCAACAGTCTTATTTAGCTGGAAGATGGATGGGGCTTTAGTCTGTACTCGTTGAACTGGGTGTTGAAACAAGCTGATGGTGCTGATGTGGAAGTGGGTACCGGAGGACAGCTTCTTTGGCAAGATCTGTGTTTCTGTTCTAGCAGGACTTAAATTAAATGAGTACTCTGCTGGTTCTGGATCCAACCCTTGTTGCTAGATGTAAGGCCAAGAGGGTCTGAGCGTGCTCGAGCAAAGCACGGCCTTTGTCCTCCAAGAGATCAACCTGTTCACTTCTCCGGTGACATGAAATTCTTTCCTTCTCCACTGTCCTACCTCTGCTCTACACTACTGGGTTTGCTTGGGACTCAAGGAACAGGAGTAAAATCCACTCAAACTCAGTGCACATCTCTAGCTGCACTAGTCTGCTAAGGTGTGTTTGTACCTCTTTGCTGCTTAATGACCCCCACGATACAGGACTGAGGCGCCTGGAGCATGTTTCTGAACTGCTGCAGGCACTTGGCCAGGTTTCCTCAGCTGTGGCGCTTGCACGGTTAAGGGTTTCACTCACTGAACCTGCTTCCATCACTTGGCACAGCCCTGTCCCTGTCCTGTGCTCCCATCAGAACTCCCCGCCACTTTGAGGTAGAATTCTCCCCTTCTGTGTTTTCAAAGATGGGTGAGGAAGCCTGCTGTGCCCTGCGCTGGGAGAGCACAGATGAAAACATGCTAGTTCTCAGCAAAGCGGGGTGCAAATGCATGGTAGTATCACATTGTAAATGGCATCAGGACAGCCCTTGCTCTGGCCTTGTGCGGTGTTTTCCGCTTGTCTGTAATAACTGAAATAATAAAATGAGTACAGCAACCAGAATTCATCTTATTCCCACTCAGGAAGTCTATGTGGAGGGTTGTTTGTTACCATCCTCAACACTACCCCAAGGAAACGCTGGGTGGACAGCTGGGACAAGGCTTGGCTTTAGTTGCCCTTGCAGCCTGTAGGGGGAAAGCATGGGAGGTGCAGCTCTGTTTTAAGGGTGTTTTTCCATTGATTGTAATGGAAGCCAGCCCTTGATTAGCCTGGAGCGGTGTTTCAGCACTGCCAGGAGCAAGAGCTGCAATGGAGGGTTTTGTCTGTGGTGGCACTAATGCAACTTAAGCGAGACAGCCAAGAGCAGCAGCCCTGACAGCTTCCGCACTGCTCTTAGCTCAACTGCTGGGCGGAAAGCTGAGCCAGGCTGAAGCAGAATAAAAGACGCTAGAAAACAGACTTTCACTCAGAATAAAAAAATAGCTTTTCTACCAGGGAGATAAGCATCCTGGAAAGCCCTGCTGTAACACCCTGAGAAAGCAAGCTAAGAGCTCTTCTATGGAGACAGGCCTCTGTGTCCCATGGTGATTTGCTTCCAGTTTCAAGGCATTTACACGCTCCTTGGGGAAGGAGAATGCTCAGGGCTCATGTTGCAGCAAGGCAATGTTTCATACTGCTCTGTCTTCCCTTCTCCCTCTGTTGTGCTCAGACGTGCCAGGGTGCCTGATGGGTGCATTCGATCGCTGTTTTCCAAAGCCAACCCTGTGCTCTGCCTGGTGGAAAACAGCGATCGAATGCATGCATCAGGCTTTTGGCACTCAACCCAGCTGCTGAGGAGCCAAGAGGCACCTTGAACTCTTTTCACAGGGGACTGCAAATACAACCTCAATGTTCAATCTGTTAATCCTGCTTCAAAGCAGTCCCTTGCAGGAGCTCCAGGAAGATCTCCCCTGCCTAGGGCAGCTTCCTCCCTGCCATTACTCAGAGGTAATTAGTGGATGCCTTTGCAGCCATTGCACTGACCCCGTGACTGGCTGTGGGCTAACAGGAAAGAGTGGATTCTTTCCCAAGACACACTCATGTCTTAGGTATCTTAATTGACTAAGCAGTACTAGGGTTTGTACTGGTGACCAGAGTCCATTTCATCCTCCAGGAACTGGAGGGACAAACAGGGGTAGTTACTGATCCCTGCTGGGAGAACAACAGGTCCGGCAACATTGGATGGTTTTAATGTCTTGCAAAATAGAGGCCAAGAGTCACAAGCGCTGGAGCAGTTTTAGTTTGTCAATGAATAACTCCCTGCCCAGGGAAGCACACTGGCAGAGGTACTGCAGGTAATTTGACCTTTTGGAGCAACAGTAACAGCCCCAGAACAAGCTGTGTTGTGTTAAAGCATGGCAGGTTACACCTGAGAAACATACCGTGCAGCTCCTCTCCCTGAGCATAACTCAGGCAGGTCGGTACAGGCGGCCCGTGTGCTCCTGGCCCAGTTCAGTCTCGGTGCTGAGCGGGGCTGGTGTGCTCGGACCCACACAGTCACGTCTTGAGAGAAAAGGCTACAAACACAGAGATTTTCTTTAAAAGCTCCCCCCTACCTTATTGTAAAAGACTGGATGCGCCTGAGCAGCACTACGTAACATTCCTCCCTGCAGCGACACAAGCAGCATCAGTTCTCCCAACTGCTGTGGTCGCCCCTCTCATCCTTCACTTCGGACAGGCCGCTCTCATCGACGTTCTCCAGCGAGGCAGCACGCTGCGCCAAGAGAGGAAGCTTGTTCTGCTCAGGGTACAGCCAGGGTTTCATGTTAGCGTCGTGCTGCTGCTTCCAGGCAGGGTATTTCACGCAGGCCTTGTGCAGTATATCAGGAGCAGGGAAGTACAGGGGAAACAACCATGGAAGCTTAGAAAAGGTCTTGGCACATGTCTCATCTAGCCACTAACACCACCTACTCCATTTCTTTTCTGGCTGCTTAGGAGGGGCTCAGGACCCACTAGCAAGAAAGGCAGAAGACCAATTTAACTCCTTGATGGGACCATCTTCTGCTTGCCCAGGTCCCCTGATGATGCCAGCTGCTTTAGGAGAGTGAAATTAAACTTCCTGTACTGAAATCCTTTGTCACTGTCTTGCTCTGGCACCAGAGACCCCTCCAGCACTGCTCTGCCGCTCAGCTCAGGATCTCCAAAAGCTACTGAGCTTTTTTTTCATGCCCTGTTCAAGACGGGGCATGAAAAGCGGGGGTCAGGCAGGTTATTGCACAAGGAGAGACCAGAGTCGCCATGTTATTTGTAGCCCTCTGGCTTCAGAAAAGCATCAGTCAGCTGTCAAAACTGGTAAGGCTGGCAGAACGTGACGCCACACCAGAGATGAGCCAAGATGCCCATTCCTAGTGCAGCCTCACCGCTGAGGGAGGCCCACCCTCTGCAGCCCTCTGCTCCAGCTACTGGGGTGAGACTTGGCACAGGCACCTTGGAAATGCTCCACTCCCCTGCCGTGCCAGGTACTGCGAAGCTTTATTTACAACCCGCTTTGGCAACAACCGTAATAGGTGGAGCTGGGGAAAAACAGAAGTTAACGTGCCAGAAAATGGCTCCTACCAACCACCCAGCAGCCCCCATAGCAAGCTGCAGCATTCGCATCATTGTTTGTCAAAGAGGGTCTGGAGCAGAGGAGTGCCACATTACGTAGGTGCGCTCCAGATTAAGAGCAGGATTTCCACCGACTGGGGCCAGAATCTGCATCATCCCGTCACCACGTCCTGAGGCCCGCAGAACCCGAGTTACCTTTTGGATCCACCTGAGCCAGGTAGGTCAGACTGCAGCTGTTGGGCCCACTTGAATGCACCAGGTATCCCGCCGGCAGAGAGACCACCATCAGCTCCTCGCGTGGAGGGTATTGCTGTGCAAACACATCAGAGAGTCAGATACTGTCTTCCATCTTCCCTGCTCTCTCCCTCTATCAGGTCTGGCATTGAAAATACAGGGCAAAGACTGGGCTAGAGGCACAGAGGAGCTTCCTGAAGCTAAGGAACTTGTAAAGGAATTACACGTCTACATGCTAGGGACTCTGGGACCCCCTTTCGTCCCAGGCACAGGTAGGATCTTGCTGCCTAGATAGACAGCTGCACTCCTGCGAGGCTGGCACCGACAGTGTAGCTCAGCTTTAAGGGAGCCAGCGCTGTATCTCGAGACCATCATCTCAGACTCCTAATTCAGGTGAATTCGTGCAGCTGGTGACCAACCCTAGAATAGCATTTTGCCCTTACCAGAACCCTCCAGTTCATGGGATCACTGTAATGGGAGACCCTTCAGGCCCAGCCCACTCTTCACTCACCAGGTGTCTGATGGAGAAGTTGATAACAGTGTGATACCCATCCTCGACCTGCAGGGATCGCCGTGTCACCACAACCTTCAAGGGCTTCGGGCACCGCCCTGAACAAGGAAGAAAGTAAGTTGTTTAACCTGCCTGAACAGCACGTGGGGTCCGCATGGACGTGCAGCCACTCTAGAAGCTTCTGCCTGGCCCGAGCGTCCTCTTCTTCGCGATCTCACCGTCTCCTCCAAGCAGCACCCACCCGACCCCTTCCCAGCCCAAGCGGTATTAACGACCTCATGCAGCAGAGGTCCCACGTGGTGCCCTGTACCCCAAACACCTCTCTCCTGCCTAGCAGCTTGGACAGGGCGTCCCCTCTATTTAACACAAGCCAAGTACTTCAGTGGAAGAGTCGGTTCCATCCCCTGTCCCCCTCTGGCCCCTACGCACGGGCGCAATAGCCCACATCAGTGTTGGCAGACAGCCGGGCGATGCCACGCGTGTCCGTGACGTCGGTGTCCCGCTTCCATCGATACTCGACATCGCGCAGCACGTCGTACGCACCTCTCCACCGGCTCGTCCGGGATGTCGATGCGGCACTGGGGGGACAGGCTCGCCCACCCCAGGCCCTGCACCCCTCCCTGGCGGGGTGCCTGCGGGCTGGGCCAGGGAGTTCCCCTGTGGACAGCAAGGCTGAACGCTGCCTTCGGGTTCCTCGCACCCCAAGGAGAGGAAGGGGCTCCCGGAGGCGCGGGAATCCCGTCACGCTCCCTCGAGTGAGAGAGGAGCTGGGGCCATCAGCGCTCCCGCGGTGCCCCCGGGTCGGTGACACCCCCCTCGGCCTGGCAGGAGCGGGTAGGCCGCCGCTGAAGAAGGCAGGCTCTGAGGGGTAGGCGGCCCGGCCCGGCTCCCCGCCGCCCTCGGGGCCGTCCCGGTTCGGACCCGGTGCGCTCCCGGTCGGCGGAAAGCGCGGAAGGAGACGGTTTCGACCACCCCGCGCGCGCGCGCGCGCTCCGTGGCGGGAAGGATGACCCGCCTCTGCCACGCCCCCTCCCGGCAGCCGCCAATAGGATGGGCCGCTGCCAACTGCCGGGCCACGCCCCCCCGCCCGGGCAGTTTAAAGCCCTTCTCTTCTCGTTCGGCCCCCAAAGCCCCGCTTAAGCCCGGTAATCTCGTCCTTCTTCCACCATACCCTACGCGGGACAGACTCGTTAAACCCACGAGTAAAATAAGCAGAGGCAGGCCTCGGCCTCTCACCGGCAGCAGGACAGCGAAGGTGTTGGTGAAATAACTTTATTTAGTGTGATACACGGCCGTGGTCAGACAGTCCATACTCATATTAATAGTCACACTTACTCGGCTAACAGCTAGGAGACAGCAGGGCCAGACACACACTCAATATTATACACATCCATAGAGAAGACAGTGGGAAGTGAACTATTTTATTTCACTAGTTACCCCCCCCCCCCCCCCCCCATTACTTAGGGTCTCCCCCCTCCCTCCCCCCAGGTCCGTGACTCAGAACAACACGACAGCAGAGCAGCGCACACCTGCCTGTGAGAAGGGGACAGCAAAACCTGTTCTACAGCAGACACGGACACACCGACAAACATCAGCAATTCCCACACAACAGGGGTATGTACAGAGGAGGGGGCTGAGCATCTCACCAGGCGTTGGGACCCGGCTCTGCCAGCTGGGACTGTGGGTAAGGTGAGGGGGGGACACTCCGGAGTGAAATGGGAAACCGCATCCCTGCTTCCTCCTGCAGGCCAGCTCACCCAGAGGGGAAGGGACAGGGCTCTGGGGAAAAAAACATCAGCCACCGGCAGCGAGGTGACTTGCCGCCAGTAAGCCAAGGTGGGGACCAGCAGCTCACGGTCCGAGGCTGCCCCTTCCCCTCCCCTCGACGGCCCGCAGGCTTCAAAGTGCGCACGCTGTGTCAGGGACCCGACAGGCATCCTGCCAGGGGAGTGTCACTAACCACCAAACGCGCTCGTTCCCACCCGTCACACTGCTCCCACCCGTCACACTGTGGTCAGTCACTCTCCTGCCTGCTGGCATCCCTCCCCCCCCCATCAGCATGACATAGGCTGGGTGATGAAAAGAACAGTGAATGGCTTAGAGCCATCCGACTGTTTTATTCCCCTCACTGTCAACAAACCTACAGACTTCTGATTAGGACGGATGGATGGAAAACCCCCAGTAAAAGTCTCTGAAAAGCTCTATTAACGTAGTTAGAAACCAGGGGCAGGGAGAAGAGGATGTACTTCCCAAACTCCAAGGTGGAGAAGTGACACCAAAATTCACTTCAGCAGCATACATTCCTCCATTCTTCTACCCAGGTCTGACAATAAATCCCTGCCACTGCTCATCTCAGTTTTGGCAATATTAGAGCTTAACACTATTCCAAAAGTGAAATGGCTACTAGCCCCATCCCCTGGAAGTCTACTACGAAGGCAGAAGCAGCTACGTATGATTTCATCAAGCAGCAACCTAGGTACGAGAGCACAACAGCTATCGCTGGCCTTCCATCTGCTGTAGCTCTCCTGCTCTGCGTGAAGAAGCTCCCAGCCTACGTGACGATGAACAGGAGAACAGAGACTAGAAAGGAGCCTGAACAGCATCCATGACTTCTAGGGCAGGTATTGCCCCTGTAGTGATGGACTTCAGGTAACTGTTCGCTTTCGCTGTTGACAGACAGGACCCAGGTCTCTACAAACCACCCCGAGGATCTCTCCCCACCCAGCTTTGTGCTGCAAAGCCTCTGTACCCTCTTCCTTCCCCACATCTGACAGCCAACACTCACCAAGCACCAATGTCCTCTGGATGGGAAGACGCTCCAACTGAGGAGAGCAGTCTGCAGGGTGTCTCTGCTACACAAACAGGAGCAACAAGGCCAAAGCTATCAGAGTTTGGGGGTTTCCAGTGCTGTGTGTAACACAAGGGGCAAAACTCAGAAGTCATGAGCAAGAGTTAGCCAAGATCATCCACAGAAAGGAGAAACTGAGGAGCTAGTATTGTGTGTGCCCTGCAGGAAGCAAAAGCCTAGAAACAGATAACCTGTATTGTCCAAAAAGGCAAGGCCAAGTCAAACTGACTGGTTTAAAAGGAGCAGCCTTTTGACAGAGGAAGTGGGGATGCAGGACAAAGACTGGGCTGGCATGGACAGGGAACTAGTTAAGATGCAAGGCAGTAAGGAAGGTGGAAATCCCACCCCCAAGCTTTATTTTTGTCTTCCCTAACTTGGTGGCTTTTCCATTGCATTCACAAGATACATCTGAGCAGACAGGCTCAAGGTGGGGAAGAGGGGGAGAAGGAGAGGAAGAGAGAGAGTGTAAAGGGCACCACAGTGCCAAAGTGCAACAACATAAAAAAATAAAATAAAAGACAGGACACTCATTCTGCACTCAGGGCTCATACCATGCAGTAAGAGGGGCGGCCGGGGCTGCTCCCCACCAGTAAACAGGGAGTTCGCTCGCTTAGTAGATTGGTTTTTCAGCCCACAAAGTAGGGTTGCCTAGCCAATGAGCGGTGATGTTCTTCAGTGAGACTGGCCGGTTGGGGAATGTGCTGCTACAGAACGGGCCTGTTAGCAGGAGCACCCGCTCTCCGTTACTGGCTGCTCAGGAGGTTTCTCTAGTTTGATGTCAATCACTGCAGGAGACAAGTTAAGGAAATCACCCAGCCCAAGGAAAAACAAGAAGAAGAGAACAGAGAAAGGCATCAGTATCTGAAAAGGTTGTTAGCTGTCCCTTCTTGATAAGGGCAGGTATTTTAGCAGAGCAGAGGATATCCTGCCTGAACAGGATTAACTGTAAAACCAGTGGACTTGGTATGTCAAGACCATTTAGAGGACAGAGCCCAATCAGACAGGTCTGCGCACAAGACAGCCCTGTGCAAAAGGCAGAAAGTATTACGGTATTTTGAAACGATGCAAATTTTATCCTAAGTGGAGAAAGCAAAACTTGTGTTTGCCATTATACAATCTACACAACTACTTATATAGAACACAAGCAGGGTCATCAATTTACGCCCATAGGTAAGCACCACTCTATACTGGCTGTTTCAGCCATATCTCTGCAAAACCCCAATAAGGCCCATCCCCACAGTGTGCGAAAAAGTCAGCAAGCCCAACCTGACAAAAGATAATTGCCAAAATCTATGAGAACAGGGAAAGTTTCTGACGAGAAAAAGCAAGGATACTGTCTTCTTTGCTCTTCTCTGGTGTGCTGTCCATCCCAGGTAAGGCAGCAGCCACACGACGGAAAAGCTGAAAAGTAGCAATAGATAAAGCTGAAGAAAACTTACCAGAAAAAAAAAAAAAAAGCATGTTAAAAAACATTGCTTTGCAACAGATCTTACAAACTTGTTATGTGGGTTACCTTAGCAAGCAAAGCAATGATCAACAAATGCCACGAGAACTTTACCAAAGAAATTTAACAGGTTTTATTAAAGAAGTTATTCAATGCCTACAAAACACAGTTTGATTTTAACTGTTTCTACTTGAACAGAACATGGAACTAATTAGTAACAGTTCTTCCAGGGACACATAGAACAATTCCCTCCTGCACTCAGTAAGCATGTTATTTACCATTTCCAGCCTCAACTGCTTTTGCACACAGCAATGTTACAGTGCACAACTCT
The DNA here is from genome assembly GCF_900496995.4 of Aquila chrysaetos chrysaetos. Taxonomy (NCBI): domain Eukaryota; kingdom Metazoa; phylum Chordata; class Aves; order Accipitriformes; family Accipitridae; genus Aquila; species Aquila chrysaetos. The sequence continues at coordinate 1,808,569 of NC_044024.1, read as the reverse complement.
AGACTTCTGATAAGCAACCTTGCAAGAGACCGAAGGTTTAAGAAGTCTGTGGAATAACTGAGGTTTTACAGCCCATCCTTTCAGTTCAATCTTGCTGCAAACCAGCCATTTCTGAGCAGAACAGCTGGCTCAAGCGAGCTGCATTTAAGCTATTAAGGATGTGCTAGAGCTGGAAAGGACTATCATATCCCCATAAAAAAAACAGAAAATGGTTTTGCATAATTTTTCAAGTCAATGTTAGAGCTCCTCCTGCTGACATTAATGCAGCAACTAACACAATACAGACACTGCTAGGCAGTCTGGTGATAAGTGCTGCATAAAGAACCAGAGGAATCATCAGCTAATGATGATTTTCCTCACAGTAGCTTGACAGGGACTTCTCATCCACACCTCAAAAGTGTGTTACTTGGAAAATCAAGCCACTGAGGTACCAACAAGGCGCTGCAGTGAGCATCCTTTTAGTCACAGAAGTTCTCAGTGCAAACACCCGCTAAGCAAATAAAGCAACACTAAGTTAGAACCAAAGACTAATGTGGATTCAATCCAGAATAGCCCAAAGAAACAAACCCAAAGTCTCCTAATCCCATTGTGAGGTTCTCCTAACCAGCTGGTGTGCAGCAAACTGGTAAGTTTCCCAGCTGACACCAACAGTACTATGCTCCCTGCAGACCCCTGGACCTTACGGCTGCCTTACTCCCCAAGTTCTGTTACACTTCAGAATAATTCCTGAACTAATGGAGAGTGGGATCACAAGCTTATAGCAAGAGGCAATGGGCACAAACTGAAATACAGGAAATTCCGTTTAAACGCAAGACAAAAGTTTAAAGTTTCTTCTACTGTATGAATAGCCAAACATTGTGACAGGTTGCCTGGAGAGATGGAGTCTCTATTCTTTGAGATATTCAAAACTCAACTGGAGTTAGTTCTGGGCAGCCTGCTCTGAGCATGGCGGTTGGACTAGACGATCTCCAGAGATCCCTTCCAACCTCGACTAATCCAAGATTTTTCTCTGTGGCTTGCAAACAGAAGCAGGAACTTCTACTCTAGTGCATCAGCATAAGCACTTATCCCAACTGATGTCAACGTTGATTTTAGAAAACAGTGCATGAACTGTTAACAAAAGCAAAGGGAATGTACAAAATTACATTTGACTGGCTGCACAAAACAGTTCCATTCCTATCCCTCAGCACATTCTGGTTTTAGATTCTCCTTTCTTTCAAGGTAAGTTTGCTTAACTTTAACAGGAAATCATTGACTTGACAGGAGAGGAGCTTCCACTAGGTAAAGCAGCAACAGTGACCTTTGGGCAAGAAGCATTTCAGGGGTTGACATCAAACAATACAAGCAAATATCTGATGGAACATGAACCCCAAGCAGAAGCATACACATACAGAGCAGTGAGTACAGATTTCCTCTCTTTAGAGCAAAACATTGATCTACCTGTTTCACATTGTATCCAGTCTTTGCACTGGTCTCAATAAACATCACATTCAGCTCTTTGGCTCTCTGTTCACCTTCTTCTGTAGTGATTTGCCTGGACAAAGATGCAAACAGAAGCAGAAAGACAGAAAGGAAGAACAGACAGGAAGAGTTAGAGATGTCTGTGACTGAGACGCTCTTCAGTGGAGGGCCGCTTCACCACCCCTTACAAGGGTGCATAGTCCACCAATGGAGACCTCAGCACCTCTGAGTCTTTACGTCCCCTAGGTCCTCCAGCTAAGAATGAAACAACCTCAGGTAGGTTACCCAGGGAACGCCTGGACTTATGACTATTAATAATGGATGATCAGCACAGGATGAAGTTTGTGCAGTACATTTTGAGCCTCATTCACAGCATCCTCAAGGGAAGGAAGAATCCCCATACGCTGCACCTGATACAAAAAGCAGTTTCGCAAGTCAACAGAAGGGAACTCCATGAGGTTACAGAAAGATTTCAGAAAGGCTCCAGCAGCAAGTGCAGTGCAACAGCAAGCGCTCGGATGCTGCTTGCGAGCAAGCACCTGCATTTGCATCTCTGATCAATACCCTGTACATACCTGTTTCACATTATATCCTGCTTTAGCACTGGTTTCAAAATACATCATATTCAGTTCTTGGGCTTTTCTCTCACCCTCCTCTATAGAAACCTGTCTACAGCAATGAGAACAAATCACAGAAAAGAAAAACCAAAGCAAAGAAAAATAGTCCAAAAATTATAAAAAGAAAACTGCAGGATAAGAGCAGCCACCAACTGAAGCAACATTAACAGGAAAGAAAAACTTAACTGGCTGCACCAAATAAGAACAGTGCTATTTTTAGGTCAGCTTTTTGGCCTCAGAATGTGCATCATCACTTGGTTTTTACCGTAAGATGAATGGCTTCCAATATGCTGTATTCCATTTCGAAAAATGTGACCAAGCTCAGACTGATACTGCAGCTTTGTCCAGCCTTAAAAGGCCTAGTATTTCAGCCTAACACAAATCTAACTTCCTTTTAAAAAGCAAGGCAAGGCAGCTTCTTTTACTTATACCTAGATATACACCATAACTCCAAATTCTAGCCTAGATCAGGACTACTGTCACTTACACTAAACTTCTAAAACAAGAATTTCTAGTGCTACAGAAACTTCAACTGTAGCTATGTTTCAAACAATTTTCTGGTATTTTTAATTCTTATGGCAGTGCTGAGCCAGCTGCACACACAATCTACTTCACTTATGTACTATCAGGAAATAATCCAAAGCTGAAATTATCCCATTGCGTTTTCCAGTTCCACATGAAATTGGATTTTGATTGATAGAAATTAGAAAGCCTCAAATCTTAAATGCCAGGTTATTCAGTTAGGGAGCTGCAGTTATTCCTAGCTCCCAGGAGGGCATAAGAGATACTAGGTGGTCAACATCCAAAGCTGGCTCAAGTAGAACATCTTGGATTTTGCTCTGTTGCTTTTGTAAGCTGATTTCAAAGACCAGACTGATCTGAGGTCTTGTCACCTGGAATTCTTAATCCAAATCAGCTATATGCATTTTTATCATATTTCTGAAGCTCTAAGCACCAAGTTTTACCAACATTTCCAAAGTGCAAGGCACAGGACACTTAGAATGGCCTCCCACTGGAAGTGGGAAAAGCCAAATAGTCATCAAGACTAAGGTGGTCTGCATGTAGGGGACAGAACACATTTCTGTAAGAACCATCAGTACAAAGCCCACACAGCACCCAGTTGGAGCCTAACTTTATCCTCTTTACCACATGACTCAAACCACTTGCCAGGATTAGAATTGTCTATGATTCTCCTGCCAGGCACGGCAAACTAAAAACTAACAGCATGACTTATATGGGGACAAAGGGCAAAAAGCATCTCCTGACACCAGTTCGTGCAGCCAGGGATGCTGGGTATTGTCTCATATGAGCATTTGGACAACACCAAAACCACAAGAGAAAAAACACATCAAAATACATTCTGAAGCAATATGTACACTGCAGGAGTGAGTAAAGCAAGGTTTAAAATTTAAAACGCGATAGCATCCAACAATGGAACAGTCAGAACCCTATTAAGCCCACCATCACAAGAAAACAGAGTAAACAAACAGGCAGTTCAGATAATAGTACAAGATTTTTCCAAGAAAACATTAATGTTCCACCTGTAAGGCTTTTCAAGCTGTTACCTTTTGATCAGAAGTGTCTCATGAACAGCCAAAGGATAAGGGTTTGATTGTATAAGACCTCATTTTGCTGTGAGATTCAGATGTTTCCCAGTTCTGCCTTTTTGAGATGCTTTCTTTGCATCATATAAAAATTCCCCATCATGTCAATACTTCATATGTCCCATGATGTACGAAGCACACATTTTAGAGTACCTGATGTATGTGAAGATGTTTCAGTTTAAAGTATTGGGACTGTAAGGAACTGCATGGCTTACTTCGTCTTCCCTTTGCCAACTACTACTGACAGTAACCATTAAAGTAAAAATCTTTCCTTATCTACACTGTTTCTGATATCTTCATAAAGAATGACAATCTCTGAAAACATTAAACAAAATTTTTCTTAAATCATCAATCAAGAGAAGAATTTGAAATAGAAATGCGAAAGCACAAGCCTGTGGTCTTTTAAGAAGCTATTACATTGGTTATGTTGGCTGAAGTGGTGTTGTAGAATTAAGAGTTTTAAAAGCAAAACGCTTTATGACATGTCCCAAAACATTAAGTCCATGTGATTTTAAGAGTCTAATTAACTTTTTACGTCTCTTGGGGAAGTCTGCTTCTGCTAATCTAGTTTCCTCTCACACATCCACAACATCACAACATCAGTTTGTGTTACGTATGGCATGAAATTTATGCTCAGAGGGAAACCTTTTAGACTGATACTGTAAAAGCTCATGCTGCGTCTTGTAACAAGGAGAAACTTTACTATGAACTTATAGTTGCACATGCAGAAAGAGTCACGTAAATAGGACTGTTGAAAAAAGGTAGATTTCCTTGCTTTTGCAAGACATCTTTTTGGCTTTATCTCAGCATGAAAAGAAAAATCAGACAAAATACACTGTTGAGAAACATGGTATAGAGATACTTAATTTAAGCAAAAGGATTTTTTTTTTTAAGGTGGGTTTGTTTTAACCAAAACTATTTGTAGAATAGCAAAAGGGAGTAACTTTGCATATGCTGAAACCAGAAACCTGAATTTCATGACAAGCTATTTATGCTTTGTTTAAAATCAACAACTGTTTTGAAGACAGACTAGTCTGCCAGTTCCTTGCTTCTACTGGTCAGGGCAGCAAGGCCACCAGCTCCCCTCCATTACCTCTTGTCTGCCAGGTCAGTTTTGTTCCCCACCAACATGATGATGACATCACTTCCTCTCTCTGTCCGAACGTCATCAATCCACTTGGAGGTTTGCTGGAAAGAATTCAAGTCTGTAGGGAAGAATCAAACAGGAGTGCTGAGGATAAAACTTCTTTTCAGAGAGGGAGAATGCTATGCCTGTACTCAGGTGCTTCTCCAAATCTCCCCACACCACATATAAATGACCAATAAATTGTTTTCCGCTCAGACAGAAAAACAGGGCAGGGAAAAAACGTTTCTAATGTTAACCATCTTTTTGCAGAACTTCTCGTTGTAACTTATTAGTTCTGCTTACATGTAGTATTTCAAATAATGAGACACCAAAGCATCACTCACTTGTAATGTCATAGACTACCACAGCAATAGTGGAGTCGCGGATGTAGCTGGGAATGAGACTGCGGAACCGCTCCTGGCCTGCTGTGTCCCAAAGCTGCAGCCGAACCTGCTGGTACCAGGCCAGGGAGAGCAGAGAGAAAGAGAGAGAGAGAGAGCAAGAGAGAAAAGAAAGGAGGAAACTGTCCTTTAGAGAAAAGGCCATTTCTAGAATTAACTGTATGCAGCTCAGTCTGAGAAGCTGAAGCTGACCTTGTAATCTTGCCCCAAATATCCAAACACCACAGAAGCTGGCTTTTCTGACTCTGTTTGTAGATAATGTGCTTTAATTACCACCGTTGCTTGCTTAGAGATTCTGCTATTCCCAAAGAGCTCCAGGTTATGACTACTACCTCATTGCTGATAACTGTAGCTAACAAGTCATAAAGAGCTGGTCTTCCTGGTCTACCCACGATTATGCTTGGGGTCTCCGCAGGATTCCTGGCCTAGAGCATCTCAGATCAAAGCTTTTCGGGCAATTCCCACATGACAGACATGCAATTCCCTCAGCCCCATGTAGTAAAACAGCATCCATTCTCCAGCATCAAGCACCCAGAAGATGGTAATGGCAATTTTCATGCAAGATTAAGGCAATCAGTAACTTAAGTTCCAGCAGAAACAAAAGCAAATGTTACACGCTGTAGGCTTCAGGTGACACAAAGGGCATCAGGCTCTCCCTTTCAGATAAGCACAAGAGTCAGAAACAAGCATAAATGCTATGAGAGGTACAGTTTGATCTCTAGAACTATGCCCAAACGCAAACTGACCTATTATATAAGATAGTCTGGGACCTGCCTATTAGAAATAGCAATGGTCAAAACATGCCCAACTACCACAGTGAATGCTAAACAAAAGCTTTTCACAACCGGGAGCAATACCATTTCCTTCCAAGTCATTACCCCACACGGCTAGCTGTACAAGTAGTGCTACACTGCCAGAAAACAAGATTGCTGTTGGCATTCTCAACAGGCACAAGTTTCACAGGAGGGCAGATACTGGTTCCCAGCTTAATTACATGAATTGGTTAGATTGTTCACAAAGCCACTTGTTCAGCAACAAGGGAGAGCAGCTGTTTATGCACAGAACAGTGGTTAATAGGGCAGCTTGCAGGAGACTGGCTACAAGGGAGAAAGCAGTTTCAGAAGGACCAATAATTGGCTTGTTTAGAAGAGAAACAGAAGCTGGACAGAGCACATGTCTGCACAGTGTCTTGCTACAAGGAGATTCAAAACAACATCATACCTACATCAGGGTATGTAGATCTGATGCCCTGGGGCTTAAGGAAGATTAGGACTTATAGTTAAAGCAATTAGCTCATGCTTCGTTTTGAAGGCAGACTTGATTACAGCAGCAAAAGTCAGGGCTCTTCATTACCCCAGGAAAATCAGGGTGACAAACTCCAAGCACCTGGACAATATTACACCGGTGCTGGAAGATCGGATTGATAATGACAGCTTCTGGCTCTTACTTCTGGACTTCACAACAAGCTTCCACTTAGTCCCCAAGACATTGCTGCTACACCAGACTATTCATCCAGAAAGTTTACCAAGGTGTTGATTTAAACACTCCAACCTTCAAACTCCCAGTCAAAAAGGCAACTAGAGGAAGTACCACAGAACTTGGGAAAAACTGGCCCCAGTAATCTTGTTGTAGTGAAGGGTAACACTATTTGAGGGAAGGCCTTCATCTAGTATGCAGGTACCCTGCAGGCACCCCTGAAGCAACCTGAGAAAGTTAGCTGCAGTATTTCTGTGGCTTCTCATTTCTAGAAGTCAAAGTTTGTGTGCACCCGTTTTGGAGGGGAAGAGAAAATATAAACAACCCACTCAAACATGACGTGCTAACCACCCTACTGGTCTGGAAAGGTGAAAGGTCCTCAACCAAGAATTAACACAGCCCCTCTTGCAAACAAGGTAACTTGTTCAGAAAGGGGCCCCGAGTTGCAGTATGGACTTTCACCACGGATCTCTCCACAGGCCACTTGCATTTCAAGATGCCCAGCAGATTAACAATAACTAAGCAATTTCTCTTTTTCTTCTCAGCTCCCTACATGCTAGCTAACAGTTCTTCTCTACTAGTTAAGAGTATCTTGGCTGGTACTTAAGTATGTCCTGTGGGACTGTCCCTATTTTACACTACCACTACCGGCATTAACTTACAGGACACTATTTGAGGTTCCCAAATACAGTTACCACTAAAGACAATGCAAATATATAGCTCTTCAGAGTGGTAAAGGAAACTGTGCTTTCCTAATCACGCTAGTGCTCACCATCATCATGCCCTCAGAAGTACACGAGCATGTTCCTTCAATAACACAAGAAAACTAAGAGCCTCTCAGTCACTGAGAACAGAACAAAGAGCAGTAACAAGAAAAAATGAAATTATCTGAAAAGATCAGACCATTACCAAAGTATGATGAGATCAGCTATCACTTAATTATTTTTGACATGTCTGGAAGCTGTTAAGAACAGCCTAGACTGGCAAGATTTTTCCACCTGCCTGGATAAACAGCATCCTGTATCTGTCACAACAGTGGGGAGAAAAGACGCCAGCCTATGCAGCCTGCCACACACACTGCCTCACCTAGATGAGTTCCCAGCATAAGACATCACATGCACATCTCAGCACTCCTCAAATCCCAAACAGATCACTTCATTTTGACATTAGTTTGGACCAAGCCAGAAATCATCCCAGAGTCAACTACTTAAGCTACAGGACTGGGAGAAAGACCTTGTAATTATTTGCCCTCAATATGTATGATAAATCGTAACAGAAGTCTATTATTTGCTAGGCACTTCAGTTAACTGAAGCAAAACAAACCCCTGGTCCGTAAAGCCTCACTATAATCTACAGTTTGTGACAAAATGAAGGTGGGCCAGAGGTTTTTCATCTGCGCTACATTCTTTACTTAGACTTTGTCCACATGGTGTTGGCTCACTGATATAAATCCTGTCTAGGTGTTTATGCTGTTACTGTAGCTTAACCAAAAAAGCCAGATCAAGTGGAATCAATAACAAGGAGTTAAAATGAAATAATTGTATTCATATCTTATACTAAAACATTCGTGCCAAGCGTTATAGAGAACTTCCCTCTAAGCTTGTTTATTGTTTAGAAATTATGGTAGTTACATCTCTTCTCTTTCAAAACCTCTCTCGTTACTCATATGAATTGCCAGCTCTCCTCTTCAATGACATGGAAGTCTTGAATCCTCTTAAGTCGCTACACAGCTTTTATTTAAATGGGTGTTGTACTGTTTTACCTACTGTGACAGTGTTCCTTTGCTTTGGCATCTGAAGTTGTTACATTTATTAACCTCTCCAGTTATCCAGAAAGGAAAAAAAATTCATCGAGGTTTAAAAAAAAAAAACAAAAAAACCCAAACAAAACCCACCCCAATCAGAAAAAGTATAAAGCTTTCCAAAGGCTACCAATCACCTTTCATTCCAATCAGCACAGACACACGAGAAGTCACAATCCCTACTCACCTACCTGTCAATCCTCTGTGTATCATTTCCATTGTCTGAGCTTTGAGCAGACCAGAGTTTTCCAGTTCCCCAGTTTCTGTATTATGGGATGGAGTTACCGCTGGTTGTGGAGGAAGATGCTCAGCTACGTCCCCTCAGCCCATGAAACACCTACAGTCCTGGGGCCGAGCGCCTATCTTAGCCCTTTTCAGATAACACCACCACTTCCAATGCATAAAAGGTACATGTTAAATGCAAGGTCCCTGCAGACACTCCAGCTCAATACCTACTTGTAATGTCAAAGACAATGACAGCCACAGCAGAGTCACGGATGTAGCTGGGAATGAGGCTGCGGAACCTCTCCTGGCCGGCTGTGTCCCACAGCTGCAGCCTGATCTGGGAAATGGAAAAGTGTAGGGGAAGAGGGAAGGGGAAGAGCAGGAAAATGGAAAACAAAACCAAAACTCAAGTGAAATAAAAATAAAGAGAAAAAAAATTGCAAGGCGAAAATAATGCAACAAAAGGAAAGTTAAAATGGAACAGAAGCGTGAAAAGTGCTAACGATACTTCTAACTGCATTCTCGCAGTAGCCTCAGCCTAGCACGTCTGAGAAACCTACCTCCCTCCCTCCACAGACCCATTAATAACTCACATGTATGAACACATTCTTCTATTTAATCATAAATCCAAGATATCCCTAAAAAATACCTTCTCACACCATCTGCAAATGAGGGAAATAAGCATACATACCTCAGTGCATCCTGCCATGTAAGGACTCTGGCTATAATGGCCACACAAGCAGACTGCAACCTGCAACTAGCTACAGGCAGTGACTCCTAACCGTAAGGACTACATCACCCCGCTGCTGATTAACCCTCTGGAAAGCCTGATGTGGTGAAACATAGTAGAGGGGCACAAGCCAGAAGAGCAACCACCCTCTAGACTGGCTTTTCTTGTGCTTAAATCCAACAAGTCTGGGAAGATACCGAGACACAGAAAAGGAAATACTACTTGGGTCTTACAAGAGTGAGGTTGTAGCTGTAACATGGAACTGGCAGCCTGACAGTTGGGATTGAGGATGAGACTACTTGTGGCCTCAGTTCACTTAGTGCCACAGGTCCCAATGCACTGGCAATGTGCTGGAAATAGCATAGTTACAATCGCCCTCTGTGGGAGGCTACTGGAGATGCTTTTGAAGAACCAAACTCCACACATATTTGTCCCATCTGCTGGCTAGTACATGCTACCCCGCCCATATTTACTGCTGAGTGATCTAGCACAGGTATCATTCCAGGATATATTATTTGGTGTAAGGACATATCAAATATGCCAAAGCATATGCTGCAGTTAGAGGCTTACCATTCTTCATTTCAAGCCCAGCAGTCAAAGCCTATTGCAAAATACAGCATTAGCCATATCTGAGAAATTATTTCAATGTCTGAATTTTCCTAGCTTGTGTGCTTGTATTTCTCCCTCCTCTTATCTACATGCAACACCTCTCTTAAACAGGCTTTATGGGCTCTGTGGACCACTTACATAATCAGGAAGGCTAACAGTATATCTAACATTGGAAAGAAAATGGTATTTTCTGGATAGCAGGCCAGCAGGTGAATGACATCCTGACCCACACAACCACAAGAAATCAAGACTACACTGCTGAAAACAGCACACATGCATTCCAACTTGCCTTCACCGGTGTCAAGCAGCATTCCCAAGATCTTTTTCTTCTTCTGCCACTGCCAGTACCACTGAAGAATGTTATTCAAGTAGTTTCTCCCATACAAAGATTAAGCAAGGTCTTTTCTAATAGTGAATCACTGGTAAGATGGCAGAGAAGCACTCGGGAAACTCACCACACACACTGGGCTGGGACTTCTTCAGAAGCAACAGACCCAAAGCAACAAAAAGGACTTCCACCGCACCACTGGCCCCTTCCTCCCCACAACAGTTTCATACTTCTCAGCCAGTAGTGAAACTAGCAAAAAGGCAAGTACTAGCAAAACCCAAACTAATAAAAAGACAAATACTGAAAGACAGGAGAGGGATGCGAGGGATCTCTTTATGCAAAAAGGAATCTCATGCAAGCTAAATCCAAAATCGCTTTATTAACAGTAAGTCAGAACTGTGTTACAAAAGGAGCCTTTCTACGAGGAGGAACTATGCCACCACTGGTAACCATGAATGACTTCAAGACTTGGAACTGCCTGGGGTCTGCTCGGACCCATTTATACTCACAATCCCAGAGGCAGAGCTGCAAATTCTGGGAGGAAACTACGCCTAAGGTACATATAACAGACAGCCCATTCCCTGGGATATGGACAATAGCTTGCCTCAATTTTGCATGAAAGATTTTTACTTCATTCTACAGGTACCAGATATTAACAAGCACCAGAAACAGGAGAGTGGGTCAGTGATTTGATTCAAAGGCTGTCCCTCTGAAGGCTGCTGGGGGATTTCAGCAGCCATTGGAGGAATGGCCAGGTGAAACAGCACACGCAGCAACTGCTGCTCCCATGACTGCAGTTGCCATGCTATCACACAGATGCCTCACTTACCGTGCGATCTTCAAGATACATTGTTTTTGACAGGAAATCAATTCCAATGGTCGCCTGAAAAGAAGAAAAGCATTACTAACTGCAACTTGCCTTCCAGCATCTGCAAACCAGATCTTTCTATACAAACTCTCAGAAATGTTCACAAACTTATAAATTAAGCTGTGGAACTCATTTGCCTTCAATATAGTTGATAAAAACAAAGCAATCTGGGTATCTGTGCCATCTTCATTTCACATCATTCTTCCAACACTTCTCAACTGCACAAGAACCTCTGAGTCTCGATTTTAGCCTCAGACATTCATGCACCTTAACACAGATCATATCTGAAGTGGCATCTCCTTCTGGTCTACTGCAATTCAGTCTGGTAAGAGCTATCTTATTAGAAATAACCAAAAGGTAGAGCAAATTACATATATAAATTGTGGGCGACTGTACTGAAAGCTAAAAAGGGATGCTTATTCAGGACTTTCCATTTCAGATTACGCTTCCTTTCCAGTGACATTCAGAAGCTTCATTTCCCAGGCAGTTCTTTCTGTAAGTCTCCTTCCATTCACGTTTCCATTGCTGTACAGTAATTCCAGTACAAAGACATTTAAATTAATTTACTAAGTTAGATGCGCTCCCAGGCACTTAAATCAAGCAGATGTCCTAGCCCATCATAACCCTGGGAAACAGGTGACAGGTCACCAATGTAACAGATTTTAGTATTTCAGACAGATTATCTCCAGTCTTAGCAAACACAGGCAGCATAACATGTTCCAGAAGGTCTCCATCAGAATGTGAACCATTTAACATTAGAAGAGACCATAACAGTCAATTTCTGTAGTGAGTACTTATTTCTGGGAGTCCTATTTTCTGCAGCCAGGACACAGTATATAACAACTACAATAAGCAGATGAATCTATGAGAGCACCTTACAAAAGTCAGGAAAAGAAACACAGAAAGCACAAGAAGATCCAGTCCCAGTGAATGACTTGTCCTCAAGAAAGCAATCTTCTCTTCCTTTTCCAACTTAAAATTACCCCAATCTAAACCTGTAACTCCTTCTCACCTGAATTAAAAGAGAAAGCCCTAGTCTCATCTTCTTTAAAGATATTTGGTATTTCCTCGAAATACTGCTAAGTGGTTTTGATGCAACTAACTCTTCCTGAAATCTTCAGGCCTCTTACGCATCTTCAGCTTTTCATCTGCAGCCTCTTCATCCCCACCCTACTCTTTCCCTGCCAAGACTTCCCCGGCTTTTTCTATCTATAGCCTTTTAGTTAAAAAAATAGCAATAATAAAAAAAATTAAGAGAGAGAATAGGCCATGCTGACTTCTTGCAGATGTATCTATACACTCTGGACTCAACTACTCCTACTTAAACAGCAAGTCTCTGAAGATGATAGAGACCAAGAACTATCATAAGCGTGTTTGTATCTTATTCATTCTCTGTTTCCCGAGACTTCCATATCCATCATCAGGCATCCTGACCATTATCTTCTCTATTAGCCAACCCCATAAAAAAACGTTTCTCCCTGTTTTCCTCAAGGTTTCTCACATATCCAGACAGGATCTAAACCTTGCTTCTTTTTTGTACGCTGTATTTCCTGACATTACACTAAATGCTTGGGCTTAGTCATGAAGTCTCATTTCCATTTCAAGGCACCTTACAACCTTAGATATGATATTGAACTGACATCTCATGGAGAAATCTGCTTGGCCTTAACAGTTCTCACAGGCATACATTTTAATAGTGGGGAATAGATTTACCCATATATATATATATATATATATATATAAAAATTAAAAAAAATTAAGTCTACCACATACCTGGTAAGTATTGTCAAAACTGTCATACATAAACCTGGTGATCAGAGAGGTCTTCCCAACTACAAAAGAAGAGATAAATTACTTTCAAGCAGCAGTGGGGAAAAAATAACCACTGCTTTGGGAGTGGCATGCTGGTAGTGCCAATCATCAGAATTGAGCTGCCAATCTAAGGCTATTTCCCAGCTATGGCCTCCTGCGAAATAACCAGCGAAGAAATTCATTCACAAAATGATAGAAGTATGTTAAGCCAAATCAATCTCAGTAGGTCAAAAATTAATCATGACGAAAACTTGATCCTCAAATTAGGTACATTGTGATGCATATGACAAAGAATTATTTGTTTGCTTTAAGCGAGCAATAAACTTGCGTTGCTACTCGTATTTCTGTACTTATGTAATCACCAAGTCTAGGACTTACAGGCATAAACATGAAAACAAGATGCGGTGATGTCCCAGACACTGTTTAGCTGCCTCTGGCTGGATAGAAAAGCAACATTCAAGACTCACATCCTTTCTTCATAACAAGATTTTAGATAGAGTAAACTTTGGCGGCTTGCTTAAAAACTTTAGATTTATGTCTCCAAATATTATCAAGAGACAAAGCGCAGAACCAACAAGAAACAGGAACCAGAGATAAGAGCTCCTATTCTCTCTCAGGAAGCCAAGAAAAATTCAAAGGACATGGATGGAAGAGAAGAGGGAAAAGGAATAAATTGCCTAGAAAGGTTGTGAAATTGTGAACATTGGGTTAAAAACCGGTTAGACAAATGTCTATCAGCAGCAATGTCGAAGGCGGGGGAATTAGACAACTCCTGGAAATTCCTCCAAGACCTACAGTTCTGGACTGAGGAGGAGGTAATCAGTACGAGATCTAAAGAGAGTAACACAGCAAAGAATACCACAATTTCAAGAAAAAGATACAACTCGTCCATATATTACCAGGGAAGGGGTACGAAAGGGAGGCAACTCCCAGACAAAACAAAAAAAAACCCGAAGACGTAAGGGAGGCAGCAGCCATGCTATATACAAACAGCACCGCCTCCCCAGCGGCACGGCTGCGGGCGCACTGCGGGCCAGCCCCGGCCCCGGCAGGCGGGCAGCACAGGCCCACCGGGGCAGGCCAAGACCGGCTGAGCGCTGCAAACGGGGAACCGGGCGCTCGCTAGGCCCGCGCCTCCCGCCGGCCTGAGGCCTAAGGCCGGACCGCCCCTCCCTCGGGCGGGGGTCCCGGACGGCTCGTCACCGCCTTCCCCCCCCCAACCCCGGGCGGAGAAAGGGCCCTTAACGGTTCCTCCGCCGCCGCAAGACCCTCACGGGTCCGTCGTCGTCCCGCCCTCAACGGATCCTCACTCCCCCCCGCCCCGGGAGCCTTTAGTGCTTCCTCACCCCCCCCTCCCCAACACACACTCCGGGCCCTTAACGGCTCCTCACGGCCCTTAACGGCCCCTCACCGGCCCCCCCCATTCCTCACCCCCCCTCCCCAACACACACTCCGGGCCCTTAACGGCCCCTCACCGGCCCTTAACGGCCCCACACCGGCCACACCTCCCCACACTCCGGGCCCTTAACGGCTCCTCACCGGCCCTAACGGCCCCTCACCGCCCTTAACGGCCCCTCACCGGCCCCCGCCCCGCAGCGGAAGGCCCGTGACGGCTCCTCATCCTCCCTGACGCCCCCCGCGGCCGCCCCGCTCACCGCTCTGCTCGCCCAGAAAGACGAGCTTGAATTTCCTCAGCGGGTTCCCGAACTCGCCGCCGCTGCCGGGGGCGGACATGGCGGCGCGGGGAGGCCGAGCCGGAGCCGTGACTGAGGAGAAGGAGACACCGCCGAGCGTACACCGGGACCGCCGCCGCCGCCGCCCCCCCCGCCGAGCGTCACTTCCGCCGCCGTCACCGGCGCGTCACTCCGCCACACCCCCCCGCCCCTCCGCAGGGCGGGCGGTTGCCATGGCAGCGGGCCGGTCTCCGGTGGCGGCAGGCTCTGCGGCCTGTACCGGGGGTCCCCTGGCCAGGAGCGGCGGCCGCCGGGTTTTGCAGTCCCTCGCCTTCCCGCCGAGGCCCGCGGCAGCCTGAAGCGCCGCCTGCCCGCTTCGGGCTCTCCCGCGGCCCCGGGGTGGGCCTCGCTCCGCGGTACCACGACACAGAGCCTGCACCGGGCCCGCTGGGGCGGGTTTATTGATAACGGTGTCACAGAGTATCGCGTAACGCAGGCAAACGACAAACACGCCGGCGACGGCACCCTCCCCGTCCCCTCGCTGGCACCCGTGGGTGCGAGGAGGTGGGAGCACCGTCCTGCGGGCAGTCGGGCTTTCCGCCGCAACCGGGGTCTTGGAGTCGGTGCGAGGAGCCCGGGGAGCGGGGAGGAAGGTGTACCCTAAGGGAATACATCGCACCGCGCGCGTAGAGGGCTGAGGTGTCTGCACTGCGTGCGGTACAGCAGGGAACGCGCTACGGGCATCTACGTCCCAAACCGGGGCGCGTGGGACCCGGTGGCCGTCCGTGTGAACAGGCAGCTGGCTTAGCTTTCCTCTTTGTTGGCCTCCTCCTCCTCGTCGTCTTTCTCCCCCTTGAGTTTCTGGCGAGCGAATTCCTCGATGACGATGTCCTCCTCGCTGGAAGGGAGAGCAAAGCGTGGTGAGCCGGGGAAAGGCGGCCACGGGGAGCCTACTCTCCGGCTGCCCGGGATGCACCGCAGCGAAAAGGGCGAAATCCCTGCTGACCCCCCCAAACTAGGGGACAGCACGCAAATCCTGCTGGTGCTGGCCCCGTCCCCGTCACCCCACACACTGCAGGGAGCAGTCAGGTAGCGTGGGGTCACTGCAAGCCACAGCCTGAGCCAAGCACGCAAATCCAGGACAGATCACTGGCTCTGCTACGAGCGTGCGTGACCGGAGGAGCTGGGCGAGAGCAACTGCAACTTTCGGCGTTTTTTTTAAAGACGCTGTTTTGCATTGTCAAGGGAAAAAAGGGAAGGAAAAGAAATTAAAGTGGAGACAAAGAGATTAGTTACCTTCTTGCGAAAGGCAAGCGGCAGATGACATCAAGGGAGAGCCGCAAAATGAAAAGTGGGGGAAGAAAATGGAAAAAAAAGAGTCAGCAAAACGGATTCCAAAAGCTTGCGAATGTGAAAAGACTTGGCAAAACCTACAGGGAGCGATGGTGGGGACAGGCCAAGAGATTTCCTCCTCTGGAAGTTTAAATATCCTCGCTGGGCTGGGAAACTGATAGGCTTTGGTGTGAAAGCCTTGCAGTTGCAGCCCGAGTTTCCAGGCTCCAAATCCCAGCGCTCGCATCCCGTGGCAGGGTGTAACCAGACACAAAAACAGCCTTTTGGGGCTTTGCAAGCCAGGGCCGGCTGTGGGGCTGGTTGGCGGCCGTGGCTGCCAGGCACGGCTGCCAGGAATGGGTTTGGCATGCTGCAGCTTCCCAGAGGGAAGCAACCCCAGCTGTGGCTTCAGCTGGAATAAGCTCATGTGGTGGGAGGAGAAGAGGGCTCTGGCAACGGGGAGCGTGCAGGGGCACGGGGCTGTGACCAGCGCCGCTTCCAGCAGCCAAGGGGCCTCAGCGTGGGGCAGATGGGGACCAAGGCCGTAGGGGACGTTATGTGCAGCGGTGGCACTTGCGACTGGGAGACAGAGCACTGCTGGCTGCTTCCAAGGGACAAGGCGAGGTCTGGGCTTGCAGCAGGAGAGGCTGCTGCGTTTGCAGCAAGCGGAGTTGCAAAATAAGCCCTGGAAATCGGCAGAACACGTGCCGAGCCCAGCATTTGAATCCTCCCAGCCTGTGACAGTGCTCCTGCTGCCTGTGCCACCATGGAGGGTGACATGCTGTCTGCTGTGACGCAGGGGCTCAGGACTTTGAGGCCTGGATGATTTAATCCAAGGACATAATCTCAAGCTGGAATGGGGCATCACATCCATCTGTGATGGATCTGTATGGTTTATGTGTTAGAGGAAATACTGGCTTGAGGTATAAGGAAACATCTCTTTACCTTGGCTTATCTGTAGTCCATTGATAAGCAAAGCACAGGGAGGCAAGGATTGAGAGAGACACACATGCAGGTTAATAGAGAAAGGGCATTTCAACTAACTTAATGCTCAAGTGTTTTTCTGGAAAGAGAGACATTGGGATGGGTGGCCCCCAGGGTGCCACGGGGAGAAGAGCTGCTCCCACACTGGTCCCAGAGAGAGGGTGGCTGCCGTGCAGCCGGAGCAGCTCTGCCCGTCCAACAGCCAGGGATGCCGGGGCAAAGCAGGGCTCTTTGCACGGAGGCAGCTGCATCAGTGGTGCTTTTACAAGTTCCCCTCTGAACAGGGACTGCCTCTTCCTCCTGGGTCTTCTGGCAGCATCCCAGGCGCTACTTACCGTCTGCAGGCTTCGGGTGCATCAGGATGACAGGCAGCTCGACTCCAACGTCGCTGGAAGGAAAACCACTTCTTTCAATGAACCTGCCCAGTGCCGCACCGTGCGGGCACTGGGCACTATGCTGCACTGGGTCCTGCAGGCAGCTCCTCCCTTACCTGGCAGTGAGATCCCCCAGGATGCTGCGGCAGTGGGAGAGAAGGGACAGAAATCAGCCAATGCAGAGGAGGGGAGGTGTTAGACTTTGCTTTATAATAAGGTAGAAAATGATTTATAATAGGGTTGAAGGGCAGCGGCGATGGGGATGGGGGGCGTGGGAGTCAGGGAGCACGGATCCATGGCAGGAGCCCAGCGTCTGGCTGCCCCGTGGCCTGGGGGAGCAGGGCAGGGACAAGGGGATCCACGGCATGAGTCCCTTCGTCATCTGCCCGGTGGTACAAGATCCCACAGCAGGGCCCAAGGGGATGGTCCCTACCCCCCGCGGCCGCAGAGCCTCACCCTCCTCGGGACACCACCAGGTTGACCTTCACTTTGTAGGACACCAGGATGCCCAGCACCTCCTTGTCCATGCCGGGTCTCAGGCTAGGAGAAAGGCAGAGTGGAGCGGTGAGGCGGGCAGTGCTGCTCGCAGACCCCGTCCGCTCCCCCCACGGCAGCTCCCAGGGCTGTCTCCGTGCCCCATTTTGTGCGAGGTGCACTGGATTTTAGCAGGAAAGGACAACACAACGTGGCAGTAAAAAGAGAGGGGATGGCAGGTCATTTGGCTGAAGCCACAGAGCAGTTTCTGGAGGCCACTTGAGCTGTCTGAGCTGGGATTTACTCACGAGATGAGACCCGATGCAGTTCTGCAGAGGGATACAGGGGCTTTGGAAGACGGCTGGGACTGGGAGGCTACGGCTCTCTTATGGGGTGGAGAGGTGGGTCTGTGGCCATGTCACAAAATCCCCACATTTTCCACCTGGACAGGGTGGGCTCAGGCACAGGAGGTGTGGGGGAACCTTGATGGGAGCCCAGAGCATCCTGAGCAGTGGGAAGCAGCCGGAGAGGAGGGAAGGCATGGGTCCGGCCGTGGCGGGGAGCAGGGGAGCCCGCCTGGGTCTTACATGGTGGTGGAAGCCAGGTTGGTGTCCTCATGCTTGAGCTTGCCGTCGAGAGCAAGGCCTCGCTTCTCACGGTTGGCTGAGAGCGTGGGGGTGATGGAGTATGTTTTGGAGAAGGTGGAGTTGGCTGCCACGTTCTCGCTGGAAGGGGTGGGAGAGAAGAGCTCAGAGCCAACACCAGCCTGGTGGGTGCTCGTCACCCACTGGGGATGCTCAGCATCGCACCAGGCACATAGGCAGAGCCAGACCCCCCCTACCCCTCCCCTCCCCACGCAGCTGCCTGGGCTTGTTTCCTCCTTTCGTTCCCTTATACAACCACTTCTTTTTCCTACCCCTCACCTCTGCTGCAGCCTGCCTGGTTCTCAGGGGCGCAGAGGCTGCGGCTGGCCTCAGAGATGCAAAGTAAGGAGAGGAAGCAGCCGGGGGGGCAGCTGCGCACGTTCCCCCAGGGACCTCCCCAGCCGACACCAGCTTGTGCTGGGGGGGGGCACGGTGTCCACAGCCTTCCCTCTCCTCTGCTTCCTCTGCACCTGCTCTTCTAACCCTGATATTTTTGCTGCCTGGTGTAAAGCTGTCTTCCTTCTCCACATCACTCTCCCCCCACCTCCTCCTTTCTCTTCCTCCTTCTGGCCGCAATGCCATGCCACCCCCAGTCCCTTTTTACTTACTTTATCTCCTCGGTGCACACAGTCTTCGTGTATTTATCCAGCGAATAGAGGACCACATCTGTGATCTGATCAACTGAGAAGAGACAAGAGAGAGCAGTGTTGGTGACACGGCAGAGGCACGGGCGCACAATCCCCATCTCCGACAGGGAGGCTGGGACGTGGCGGGTGCCGGGACATGCCCCTCCTGCCTCCTCTCACCTGAGAGCTTAATTTTTTTCACGATCTTGTTGGTGGTGTTGTTGATGTTGACGGTCACATTGATGGGGTCTCCGTGGTAGTAGATCTGCAGTGGGAAGAGGCTCGGTTACACGACTGGGCATCCTGGTCCCCATCTCTGGGGACACAGGTGGTGGCACAAGCCAGGGGATGGCTCCTGTACTGACCTCCTTATCCAGGGAGGCTTCGAGGTGCAGGGGCTTGTCGGACATCATGAACTGCCGGGTGGTCTCCGACTTTGGGGCTGGCCCCATCATTAGGGGTGCAAACTGGATCTTGCGGATGATGAGGCGCACCGAGTTCCTGCAGGGCGAGAAGCGGTCACCCCCAGTAGGGACGTGTCAACACAGCCTTCGAGGGGGACACATCGGCTGTCTTCGGGGACTTCACAAGGTCTCTAGCCAAAGGACGCAAGCTGCAGCCTGCTCTTAGGACATGGTGGGCTCTGACACGGGGACCACTGCCCCTCCTTCGGGCAAAGTACGCCATCCAAGTGTGGCACAGGCTGACAGCAGGTCCTCAGCCCGACCCCTGAGCTGGCCACGGGTTAGGAAGGGGATCCCCTTCAAATACCTCTTGTGAATTTTCTCCTCCAGATTTTCAGCACAAAATCCTTTGACCTCGAAGTCCACGCCGCAGGCCTGGGAGGACACATACGGTCACTAAGCAGGAGGGGCTCAGAGCTGCCTGAGGTTTAGGTTCATTCCTCTCCTTCCTCCACCACATCCCCGGAGATCCTGGTCCCGACTCCAGCCATCCTTCCTCCCCAACCCTCACCCCATGGGCCACATCCCCATGAAAGAGAAGCGGCTCTCGTTTTTGGCACCCCACAACTTAACCCCCTGCCAGGAGGGAATGGGTCTGGGGGACACAGGTTGGGGACAGCAGCTCACCTTTCCCACATCGTCTGGTCCCGGCTGGAGGGTGACCGAACAGGGCAGGTTGGTGGCAATCTGGGCAGAACAGGGAAAGCAAGAAAAAAGTAAATTAAGAGCATGCCCAGAGATGAGCCCTGGTGCACACCACGGAGGTGTGTGGTCAGGAAGGGCTGAGCAGCCCTTACCTCGAAGGTGAAGGGGTAGGCATTCTCCCCGAGCTTCTTCATCAGCTTCTCCTGCAAAGGAGTGAGGGTTTTGGGTGTCTGGTCCGGCACCGGCGGGAAGATCTGGGTGGTCAGGACATAGAGGTCCTTCCTGAAGGTCAACCCGATAACGTCGAGGTCATCTCGGCCGTAGCGAAATGCGCAAGTCAGCGTCACGTACACTGAAGCCAGACGGAAATGGAGAGGAGCAGGGTTAGGGGAAAGGTGAGATAAAGGGAAGGCATGGGTTGGGGAAAAGGCGTTGAATAAAGAGGAAAGAAGGAAAGACTACTGTAATAACTCTTCAGCAGAAATATGACTCTGTTACCAGGACCTGGACCTCAAACACTAAATATAAAGTGAACAAGATTCATCACATCTTTCTGCAAGGCACGGGTAGCTTCAGAGCTGGTGCCCCAGGCAGAAGAGATGAGAAGAAAGAGGCAGCCTTCTCCTCCAGGTCAGCTGCCATGGCCCTGACATACAACAAGCTGTAGACGACCCATTGCAGCTTTAACCTGACTACAGTCCCAGGTTTTCTGGTAAGCTTTGCACTGGTTTCCATCCCTTCCTCTTATAACGTGGGGTTTTCTGTATTAATACCTTTTCTGTCCTTTAGGTACTCTGGGTCAATCAGGCAGATGCCATCTGCAAATAAACAAAGAAGGGAGGGTGAGCTCAGCTGCCCAGGAAGATCATTGCAAAAACACAGCGCTTTTTAAATTCAAATAATCTGCTCATCAGCTGGGAAGGTGACTGAGGGAAGCTGCCAGTCAGGAGGACGGCGATGCCTCCTCCAGCTTCTCCACCAGCAGCTTGGCCGAGTTGTTTTGCAAAGGGACTTGTCCCTTTCCCCACCATTTTTCTGTAAGGGTATTTGCAGGAAAACGGGACGTTTGCTCCTCCGGAGCTGCCCTTGCTCCTCCTGCTCTGGAGGGAAGCAGAGATCAGCAGCCACCAGCACAGGGACTGGTCTCTCCGGCCGCTCGGTCCCCGTGCCTCCTCCTCCATCACGGGCATGGCCCCACTCACCTACGGAGTCCACTGACTCCACGTGATCCACAAAGTCTCTCTTCCCCAAGTAGATGGATAGCTGGAGGCAGCACACAGTGAAAGGAAAGAAGGAAACAAGTTAGTGTTTGCTGTTAAATTGCCCCAAATTTTCAAGCCCCAAGTTGTGTTGTGGGCCTCGTTAACCCCATTAGCCTGTTGGACCAGACATTGCATTTAAGGGTTCGTATAGGTTTTTTTTTTTAATTTCTACTTTGAAAAGCAAGCCCTGCAGTGGCATCGTGGCAGGTATAGCAGGAATCAATCAGATCTCAAAAGGAAGGGCCAGCCTGTGTCCCGTCCCCTGGGCAGAGTCACCCCAGGGGAGCCCCAGCACAGCCTGCACATGGGCACACAGTCCCGTCTCTGCGTGCATGAACTCACCTTGCTGTTGGGGCTGGTCTTCTTGAACACCCTGTGAAGGAAACACAGGCAGACGCGTTGGGAATGCCCTGGACCAGGCTGGATGCGGCACAGCCCGCTTCCAGGGTGGGGAGGGAGGGGGTGGCCGTTCATCTCCGTGGGGCAAGGAGGTGAGGGCTTCCCTGCAAGCATGCTGCATCTCCAAGAGCTACGCCAGAGCGTGCACAGGATGTCCTGGCCTTGGGGAATTTGGTGTCCTGCAAATTTGGAGCCCAAACCCCTGCCCCGGTCTCACTGCCCCAGGGCATGTCATGCTCCTGAGCTCAGCGTGTGGCCATCGAGGAGGGGTGCATTAGCCAGCTGTGTCTTAACGGCAAGTGAGAAAGCACCGACAAGCAGAAGAAAAGAGAAGGTGCTTCAATGACCCCACGACAGCTCAGTCCATCTTGCTACAGTGAGCTCACGTACCTGCACGCAGGGGCAGTGGGTGGGGGGAGCCGGGGGGGGGCTCGCTTTCTTGCCCCATCCAGGGTCAGGGCACTGGGTCTCCCCCACTCCTACCCTGCAGCACCCTGCTCCATCCCAATTTAAAAAAAATAAAATAGAGACACTTACTTTGCTCCTTCTGCCATTTTAAGTCAGCGGCTGCGCAGGCAGGGATCTGCGGGGAGAGACGGAGGGGGCACGCTGGGCAAGGCAGCGGGGAAGGGGCAGCCGCCGGCCATTGCCAGCCAGCGGGACAAAATCGTTCACATCCCAACGAACTGCAGGGCTGCGGCACTGCTGGGCATTTCACCTTTGCAGAGCTCGGACGCTCAGGATTCAGCTGGGGCTGCCCAGCTTCAAGGCGGCACACAAGGCACATGGTAGCATCTGGAGACCCGGTGGGGCAGGCGAGCCGTGCAAGCCCCTTGCCCCCGGCCAAAAAGGTGGTGAAGAGGAGGTGGAAGAGAAAAAGGGAAAGCGATGCCCCAGGCAGGCAGGCTTCAGAAAATAGGAAGCACAGGGGTGACTCCCAAGGGAACAAGTTCAAGGCTGGGAAAGGCAAGAAAATGAAGACAAGGGCTTACGGAGTTTCAATTTTATGAATTTTTCTTGTCTGCGTGAAATTGGCTGTCATGACTTAACGGCAGGAATGGGACTCATTTTGTCCTGTCACTCACGGGAGAGCGAGGAAACCGCAGGCAGAAAGGTCGAGGGCAGCTTAACCGCCCCGTGGGTAGGGGGGTCTTGGGGTGCACAGCCCCGACTGTCCCCGTCCCTGAGCCGGCTCTGGGCGGGCAGCGCTGGCAGCCCTGCCTTCACACCGGGAGCCTGGCCAGGGCTGCCCAGCCCTGCCTGACTGTGCTGCCTGCATTTTGCTTGCTCAAGCCTGGCATCCAGAATTAAACCGTAAATATCGCACTGATCACCAGCTGATTTCACCGGGAGATTAGATGGGATGAGCTCAGCTTCTTAAAGTTAGGCAGCTCTGACATTAGCAGAGCTTAAGGCCAGGCAGGATTTTAAGCCCCAGGGGCATGTGGTCAGAGTTGCCTCTTTACGCAACCGCAGGGATGCTGGGGAGAAGGAAGAAATTGATATGGGGGGGAGGAGATGATCCTCCTCCCCACGGGAAAACAAGGGATTAGCCCCAAACACAGGATCTTTGCTTCCCTCAGGTGCCGCGGGATGTGAAGCTTGAGCATCCTTTCCCGCAGGGTTTCTTGGGCAGCAGCAAGAGAAGGTGCAAAGGGAGTGGGAGCAGAGCGGTGCTGCAGACTCGGCCTTCTCCAGAGCCCAGGAATTGGGGACGAGGCAATGAAAGGTGGAGGAGAGAAGAGCTGAACTCCTCCTCTGCATCTCCCAAGCCCCAGAGAGGGAACCTGGACCCCTCCTGGCTTGGCTAAGCTCTCCCATGCTGCTACCTGACCCCTTCACCCACGCCCATTGACTCGGCCACACAGAAACCCTTTTGGCCACATTTTTCCCCTTCCAGCCCCAAACCACCCTCCTTCCAGCCACAGTCCAACACCAATGTCCCTGCCCCAAGTGTTTTACAAACCAGCAGAGTCCGTGCCCCAAAGCACTGGCAGGGCCCAGGCAGCAGAGCAGGCAGCACTCACCTGGCGGGTGGATGGACAGACAGACGCTCTCCTCTTCCCCTCCCAGCACGTCCCACTGCCACCCAGTCACTACGGGCTGCTCCCAGTCCTGCAGCCTCTTATACCCCCTGGCGGTCCCTCCCCTGGCATCTGATCTCCACGGGGTGGGGGGGTGCGTGTGTGTATGTGTGTGCGCGCACCATGAAAGAGGTACTTTTGGGAAGAATCCTATTAGTTTATTAATTGGGGAAGACGCTTCATGAGTAAGAGTGGGCTATAAATACAGCTGCTGCCAGAGCCCTGAGAAAGCAGCTTACGGAGATTGGCAAAGCGGGCTTAGGAGTAAAGTGATGGTAATTGAGGTGGAAGCTCTGCTCCCGGTGGGCAGGGGTGCAGGCAGGGACGCAGATTCCCAGTGAGGCTCTCTACAACTGCTCCCATGGCAAGTGGAGCTGGGCCAGCCCTGGGCACGAGGGTGGATGGAGATGGCAGACGGGCAGGAGGGACCTGCCGGGTTTTATCCCTCCCTTACGCACTTTGCTGGACAGCTAACAGATGGACAGGAGGTGCAGGCATCTTCCCGCATGGCCAACATGCCCATGTGGCCGGTCACCTAGAGGTGACCTGCTGTGGTCCGGGGCACACCGTACACCCTTGCCACGGGGCCCGCTGATGTACAAGGTGATGGGGCAAAGGCAGATGCGGAGCCCGGGTCTGCAGCAGCAGCTCCCACGCTGGGCTTCGTTCCCCCCGAAGCAGCAGGGAAGGGCCAGCCACCCCTTGGTGGTGGGACATGGACCTGCCACTGTCCCCCAGCACCGCCGGGCAATCTGCTCAGCCCCACGACATTTCATAACACCGCAGGCTGGCCTCACCTGACCTGATTAGCACATCATTAATTCACAGTTTGCTGCTGCATATAGAAAACTGTTGAAAGCGCAGAGTGGTTTTGCCTTACGGCTGGCCAGGAAAGAAGCGCTTCCTCGGTCGCAGCCGGCACACGGGATCCCCCTCCCGCAGGGATGGCTGTGGGATGCTCACATGGATGCTGCCCCTGGGTTGGCCCTAGAGACAGGGCGCAGACCCCAGGGACAGCCCAGGACAGCCTGCAAACTGCTCCAGCATGGCCCCACTCATCTTCCTCACCTCCAGAATCCATCAAGCCCTCGCTTGCTTGGCCAGACCCTGTGCTTTGAGCACACACTTGGTCAGGATGTCCCCGCTCGCTGCTGTGCCTCCACCCCAGAGCTGCCAGCAGCCTCATCCCACCACCTTGGATCAGCTCAACCTTTATCACCTGGGTACCAACTCTTCCCAAACACAGCCCACATGTGCCCCTGGCCCTGTGGGCCACCAGGAGCCACTGGGAGCCATCATGAGCCACTGGGAACCATCATGAGCCACTGGGAGCCACCACGCCACGCCAGCCCCACCAGCCCTGCAGCCCGGGGCTTTAGCTGTCAGCACACGTTGCCCGGGGCCAGGACTTGTGATCTCTTTAATTGCACACAGGAGAGCTGCTTAGTTTGCAGATTAGCGGGTGCTATTTCTGCCAAGGTCAGGGGGACACGTGAACTGTGACCTTCCCTCTGGTGGGTGGAAGAAGAGGAGGAGGAGGCAGCTCCACCTGGATGCCCACTGCCTGGCTGGGGGGGACGGCGGAGCGGCCACCCCCAGTGCTGTTCCCGAGGCACCTAATCCTGAGCTCTCTGTTTGTGGCTCTTCATTAGGCTCTTAATAAGGCTCCTGAGACTGGTGCCATTCACAAAGGCTGTTGTGGCTGTCGGCTCTACGGAGCGTGGCGAGGATGGAGAGCAGATTTCAATACGGGTGGCTTCAGCTCGGTTTAATCCTGACTGGTGTGGACTCAGCCACGGCGACCTTCCCCAGGTGGGGGGGGGGGCAGACATTTCCCCTCCCCAAAACAGTGGTGAGACGGACAGACCACATCCTTTCCTGCGCTCACGCTATGCTCCGAACCTAGCACCGGGGAAGGAAGCTGGGGGATGCAGTGCCATGTTAAAAATAATAGGGAAATGAGAGAGGGCTTCTTCCTTTTTCCTGTTTAATAAATGGTCAAAGGCTCCTCTCATCCGCCTCATCCCACCCGTCCATCCAGGTCCCCACGCTGTGTGAAGCACAGCTCAAACGGCCACTTCCAGTGGGGCAGGACACTGGTGGAGCACGTGGAGGTCCGGCTTCATCCCTGGTCCCCGATGGACAGTGCCCTGCGGTGTCCTGCCTCGCCGGGGCATGGCCGCAGGGCTTCCCACGTCCTCCCGCTTCGGTGCCCTCACCCGCAGGGTCTGCCCTCCGAAGGGAGCCTGGGTGGAGCCGGAGCTACCCAGCAAGCTGGTACCAGTGAACCCACACTGACTTCCAAAATACAACTGTCCCCAGGTGCTGGCAGAGCTCCCTGGGTGCCGGTGCATCTGGCAACGTCCCGGCTCAGCCTCCGGCACCGTGCACCGCAGCCACCTTACATAAACGCCCGCAGCCGGCGCCGCTGATTTCTCAAAGCCCCTCAGAGCTCCAGGGCTTCCTCCTCTGATCCGGATTAAGCGGCGTGGACGGCATTAATCTGAAGCCAGGCGCCTCCATGGCTGCTGGGAATTATTGCCACGCTGTTAAGTAACGGGAGGGAGCAGCACCGGTGGGAGCGGGTCTCTGGCAGGACAGGGATCTCCAGCAGGATGGGGGTCCCCAGCTGCTGTCCCTGCACAGACCCGCCATCACTGCGTGTCCGCATGGTGGGCACTGGTGAGAGATGCAACCGCTGCCCCTGCGGCCCGGAGCCGCCAGCCCAAAATCAAGCGGGCTGCCCGACTTCTTGGCGACCCTGGCCACAGGTTCCTCTCGAGAGCGGGAGCCCAGAAGGAAGCCTCGGCAGGGGCTTTTGGCACATCTGCGCCGGTGGGATTGCGCAGACAGTGGTGGGGGACGGTCCCTTTGCGCTGGGCTCATGGCTGCAGGGGTCAGCTTGTGATGCCAAGGGCAGCAGATAGCTGGAAGCATGGCTTGGCATGGCACTCCATTCTTCTCCTCCTCCTCCTCCTCCTCCTCCTCCGGCAAGAACCCGCTATCCCATCTTTCCCCAGAGCAGCCCTGGTGCTCCCGGGCACCCTGGCAGCAGACGGTGGCTGCTGCTCATCTGTAATTAATTGGTGCTAATCACCCTACCGCAGCTCGAGCCAGCTGCACGCGCATGGCCAGCTCGCTCCTTGCCACAGGGAGCAAGACCTCGAGGTCTGCACCCAGGAGCTGGGGTGCTATTTGCAGCCCCATCCTACCAGGAAAAGCCTCCCTCCTTCCCGACCCCTTCCCAGGAGCCCCCGAACCCCACTTCCCTTCTGCCTGCAGGCAAGGCATGCACAGACGGGGTGACATGAATGCCGTCGTGGGCTCTTGGCTCGCTCGGCCGCCCGATGCCCGCCAGCATCTCCGTCTGCGCGCAGCCGGCAGCAAACGGCAGAGCTCAGCCCCAACGCGGGCAGCAAGGTCCCCGGGAGCGGGCAACTCGGTCGCTGCCCGCAGGCTGCCTGCCTGCCCGCTGCCCCAAACACATTTCAGGGGCTTGCGGCTGTCCCACGCCGCTGGCGGTCCCTTCTCCCAGCATCCTGCCCAAGGGATGGGGCTCTCCCCGCTCCATCGCCCCTCGCCCCTGGGGAAGATGAGCAACGGAGAGCGGGATGGAGGCAGAGCCCTTGCTCCAGGACCGTGGCTGCCTGCACCCTGCCACGCTCGGCCCCGCGTGGCTGCAGGCTTCCCCCCGTAGCGGGGCTGGAGCTGGAGGAGGAGCGAGGAGGCTGGTCCCGGCAGCGGGGAGAGCAGAGCACAGAGAAGGAGGAAGAGCGCGGCGGCCGCAGCGGCGGTGTCGAGCGAGCGGCACGGGACGCTGAGCTGGTAGGCCTGGCCGGTGGGACCGGAGAGCCGGGGGACATTGGCGTGGGTGCTGTCTGACACCCCCCCCACCCCGCTACTGCCGCCCCAACGGGCAGGGCTGCCGGCGTGCCCCGTGGGAGAAAGTCCAAGAGCGGCCGGCGTAGCATCGCGGCTCCGCTCCTGCTTGGCTGCACCCCGAAAGCTTGGCTCCCTGCCCACAGCACCCCGCAGGAGCCCTGCGCTGCATCTGCAAGGGACGGTGAGTGTGGGGGGGTGAGGTCTGCCCCCGCCTGCCGCCGGGACGCCAGCATGGCTTGTATTCGCCATGCACTGGGGCAGGATGGTGCCCCCCCCCCCCCCCAGGGGGCTGGAGCGGCAGCACAGGGTAATTCCCCCTGCGGGAAAGGTCCGTTTGCTGATCTGCTCCTCTCTGCCCCCGTGCATCCCACAGGCTGGAGACCCCCGCGATGAGGAGCATCCGGACCCCCAGCCTCTCCCAGCTGCTCCCCGGGTCCTGCTCCTGCCACGCTGCCTGGCCGTCCCCATGAGCATCACCTCGGTGGCTGCACATCACCCACTGGGACCTCCAGCCAGCAACTCACTCGGGTACTGGGGGGCTGGTCCCCCCACGCCGCCCCCACCTTTACCTTCGCCAACCGACCCTGTGGGCCAGCCGATGGCCAGCGGCTGCCACTGAGCCCCGATGCGGGGCTGGGACGGGGACGCAGCACAGCCGGTGTCTCGCTGCTTCGGAGGATGGCGGCAGCAAGCTGGTACCACCGGGACATCAGCAGGGTGGTGGCAGAGGAGCTGCTGGCCAAGGCCGGGCGGGATGGCTGCTTCCTCGTGCGGGACAGCGAGTCGGTCTCGGGGGCATATGCCCTCTGCCTCCTGTGAGTCACCTGCCTGGCTTCTGCTCGCGGCTTCTCTTTCTTGTCCCTTGCCGAGGTCCCTCTGTCCCTCTCCCTGCTCCGGGCTCCAGGAACAGCAATCCTGGCACTTCCCCTTGGGCTGGCGCTGCCAAAACCTTGTGGAAAAGCTTTCTGCAGGGATGCCGGCGGGGTGTGCAGGGTGCCAGCTCTCTGGCGTGGGGGTTTTCGGGTGATCCTCAAGTCGGACCAGGGCAAAACTCCATGTCCTTGGGAGCAGGAAGAAGCCCGGGCCAGCAGCCCTGCCCAGCACTGGGGTTGCTGAAGGGAGAACCCGAAATCCAGGGCTCGCCAAGCCCTTTCGGGCTGCCCGCCATCCCGGCCCCGTGCGTGGAAGCGGGAGAGGCTGACTCGCGTCGCCCTCCCTCCGCAAAAACAAACATCCCGTCTCCCTCCAACCCCCAACGTGGCCGCATCCGGACCGCGACACCCGCTGTTAACATCTCGGATGCTGGGATTTCGGGGCTGCATCCTCTACCACCCACGGGGCCCCTTGCCATCCCCACGCCTTGAACCACGCTTACAGCCCCTGAGAGCAAGTGCTTCTGGGGCTGCCCGCACCCTTTCCTTGCTGCCCGTACCCCTTCTTTGCTACCCGTACCCCTTCCTGCTGCCTGCACCCCTTCCTGCAGCCGAGCGACACGTCCGCAGCGGGGAGCGCGCGGGGCGGTGCCTCGGCGGGTTTGGCAGGATGCCACCCCCTTTCCTACGGCCGGCCTGGCCCGGTAGACGGGACAAATTGCAAATACATGGTGCCGAGGGGCGCGGCAGGGGGGGGTACGTTGGGGGTTCGGCCGGTTAACTGCCCCCGGCACCGAGTCGGAGATCAGGCTGATGTCAGACGGGACGGTGGCACGGGCAGGGATGCGCGGTGGCCTCGGAGTGAGTACGACCGACCGTGGCATCGCAGCCACGGGGAGCACGGTGCCGGGCTAGGTGCCCCAGCGAATGCTGGCGGAGATTTGGCTGAGCCCCCGGCGTGCCGTGGCCGTGCCGTGGCCGTGCCCGCTGCAGGCAGGGTGCTGTTTGGAGGCAGGGGGACGCTGCGCATCAACCCCTGCAAACGGGTACAGACCCAGAGCTGAGGTTGATGGTGTTATTTCCAGAAATGAGAGCTCAGTTCCTCTCTCTGCAGAGGGCACAGGGTGTTTGCATCAGGGCTGGGTGCCAGGCACCCCCCCCTCGCCAACGTTGCCACACGCCCACGGTCTGCTCTCCCCCAGGTTCCAGCGGCACGTCCACACCTACCGCATCCTTCCCGATGACGAGGGGTTGCTCTCCGTCCAGGTGGGTGCAGCGATGGGTGCCCTCCCTGCCCTGGCGAATGCCACCGGGCGCCGTGCTGGCGCGGGGGGGTCGTGGGCTGCAAGCTGGGGCGCGGGCAGGATGCAGGTGCAGAAGGACCCGGGGTGCTCGCTTCCCCCGCCGGCCCCCCGGGGCAACAGCCGGAGACGTGTCGTCTGCTCGCCCTCCCCGGCACACGGGCGCTGCGAGCGAGCGGTGCGGTTTGCTTTTTGCATAAGCTGCCTGCAACGCTTGGCTCTGCAGGATGCAAAAGCGCTTCGCAGCCACCTCCGCAGCACCGGGCTGCCTGGGAAGGCTGCTTCCCCGACGGCCCCACGGCTGTCACCGGCCCGCCCTGGGTGGCACAGAAAAACACTTGTCCCATTCCTGCCGCTGTCCTCTGCCCCAGCCTGGCCACGCAGGCTCGATCCTCGCGATGTCTGTCCCTGTGATGTCCGTCCCGGCTGCTGGCTCGGCCTCGCTTCCCCTCTTCGGTGTCACTTCACGGTTCCTCCCGGTACCCAGCTCTCTGCAGCCGCCCTTTCTCGCCCTCTGAAAAGAGCATCCCTGGGGAGCATCCCTGTCTGCCGCACGAGGCAGACGTCTGCACGCTCCTCCTCTTGCTCTGCTGCCCTGCCAGGGACACTGGGGTGAGCTCCCCATGGGGTGAGCACTTCCAGCTCGCCGTGGGCACATTTTGGGCAACAGACCCACTCGACACAGCAGGCTGGTCCGCAACCCAGCTGGGAGCCGCCCCAGCACACGGAGCCGGCGGAGCGGGGGGAACGTGATGGTGCTTCCCCTTCTCTGCCTCCGCAGACCATCCAGGGCATCCAGGCCAAATGTTTCCGAACCCTCCCCGACCTGATCGGCGCCTACCAGCAGCCCAACAACGGGCTGGTGACACCCCTGCTCTACCCCGTGCACCGGGCAAGGCAGGCGGCCGACGAGGACTCGGGTGAGCCGGGGAGGGGGCGGCGGGGGCCGTGCCGGGCTGTGACCGGGGAGGGGGTCCCGCTGAGCCAGCTGTCCTCTGCCCGCAGACGGCGAGGATGGCCGAGGCGGCGGGCACACGGCGAGCGCGGTTCTGGTCGGTGGAGCCGGGGCGGGCACGTGGGTCAGCGCTCCCATCGCCGGCCGGACCCACATCTCACAGCAGCTGCACCAGAGGCTGCAGGAGCAGGTCCACAGCAGGTAATGCACCCCTGCCCACCCCGGGGGCTGATGGAGGCGACGGGGTGGGCACGGCCACCCCTCCCACGCGATGGTGGTGGTGGTGGTGGTGGGATTTTTCCAAAGACGCCCACCCTACCTTGCAGCCCGGCCAGCGACTTCATGGGTTTCATGGCCGAGTACCTGAACCACCACCTGCAGCTGGACCTGGAGGCACTGCGCCACGGGCACCCGCAGCTGCGTCACCTCAGCACCGCGCTCGTCACTGCCTGCCGGGCGCTGCACAGGCGAGTGGCCTGGGAGCGGCGGCGATGGAAGTGGGGGGGGGACGGACACCCACCTTCTCCCCGTCCCCTTCACGGTGGCTGAGCATTGCCACCGAGGCTCGGGAGATGCCGGTGCCAGCTCTCACCCGCTCCTCTCCTCCGCAGTGAGATCGACTTCACGCTGGCGGGTCTGGAGACGCTGGCCAGGGTGTTCGACTCCCCCGCGTCCCCTCGCAGCCCGGCCAGGGAGCAGGTGAGCCCCCTCCCCGGCGCCGTCGCAGCCCACAGCCACCTGCAGGGGCTTTGTCACGCGTGGCTGGGCGCAGCTGGTCTGCAGGGGAGGTGTGTGGGGGGGGGCGGTTTCGGTGCCTGTCGGCACCCAAAGGTGCTGCGCGTCCCGCGGTGCTGCCAGCTGCCGGTGGTGCCTGGGTGCTGTGTGTGTCGGGGTCCCTGCAGCCAGCTGAGGGGACTTGGCTCTCTGTGGCCTGGGGACAAGCGGGGGCTCGTTCCCGCACGCAGGACACGGCGGTAGAGGAAAGCTGCTTCTCCCGCCAGACCCCAGGGACCCCCATCGCTCGGGGTGCAGCCTGGACCCGCAGGGAGGAATTCACCGGTCCGGTGCCACCGCGCTGCTCCAAAAATGTCCCTCCTTCCCCTCAGGGTCTCCTGACCAGCGATCCGGACCTTGAGCTGCTCCTCAACAAGATATCTACCGTCAACCATCTCCTCTCTTCGCTGGAAAAGAAGGTGCCTGCCCGCCCCCCGCCCCCCCGCGATGCCAGGCTGGGGAAGCCCAGCTGGGTGCAGGGAGAGGCACGACAGCTGTTAATGGCAGCCACTGCCCGGCTCTGCCAGTGCCCCGAGCTGGGGAACCTCACTCTGCTCCAGCGAACCCCTCACCTAAATTAAACCCTCCGGCAAAGCAAGCTGCCGGCAGTGGCACAGCCCCAGGGTGCCCCATGGGGCACGACGGGCTGGCGCAGGGTGCCCGGGGCTCCCAGTTAGCCCAGTGTCCCCAGACCGGTGCCCGTCTCTCCTGCAGGTGCTGAAGTCGCTGCAGGAGACAGTGTCGAGGCACAACCTGGCACTGCCCAGCGTGGCTGCAGCCCCCCCGCCAGCCGCCAAGCCCCTCGCCGTGCAGAGCTTCGAGGTGAGGGCAGGGGGCACGGTGGGGTCCCAGCGTCGCTGCTCGGGCAGGGCAGGCGTGAGCCGACCCGGGAACCGCGTCCCCGTCTGCAGGTAAAAGTGGGCAAGTCGCAGCGGGCAGCCCTGACGGTGGACGTGGAGTCCGGCACGGTGGCCGTCACCAAAAGGGGCAGCGGGTCCCCGGAGGAGACCATCCCTCAGGACAAAAGTAAGGGGCTGCTGACTCCCCCACCGGCCGTTGATGGGGTGCCGCAGGGCTGTGGGATTCCCTGGCACAGGCCTGATGCCAGGGTGATGGGCTGCAGACCCCGGTCGCAGCCCGAGCGCCCATCCCACGCTACCTGCTGCCCCCATGGTGGGAGGTGGGGAGACACCGTTGCCCCCCTCATGCCCGGCGTTCAGTCCTGCAGCTGATCAAGTACCAGAGCGTGCAGAGCAAGGTGAGGCTGGTGTATGACCGGGAGCCGCAGAGGAGCCTGAGCAGAGACTTCGTCTTCCCCAGCGCGCGGGTAAGCAGCTCCGGCTGCGCTCACTGGGCGTCCTGGGGGAATACAGAGCCGTTTTGTAGTGATGCAGCAAATGAGCGATCTCAGGGTTGAGACCACCCCTGCAAGCCGGCTCCTACGCCTGGGGGTGACGTCGCCCTGATCCCACCACCGGCATCTTCTGGGGTGCTGTGGCTCCTGGCTCCCCTTTTGGACCCTAAGACACCCATATCATCCCGCAGAAGCGAGAGGCCTTTTGCCAGCTGCTGCAGCTGATGAAGATCCAGCATTCCAACCTGGATGAGCCCGACCTCATCTCGGTGTACGTCGGGACATGGAACATGGGTAAGGTTGCGTTGTCCTGGGAGGCTGTCCTGGCTCCTCGTGAGCCTGGGTGGGTTTTGGGAGGTGAGGGCTGCAGGGAGCTGCCCCAGGAAACCTGAGGTTCGAGCTGGTCCTCGGTGGGAGGAGGAGGC
Source organism: Aquila chrysaetos chrysaetos (assembly GCF_900496995.4). Taxonomy (NCBI): domain Eukaryota; kingdom Metazoa; phylum Chordata; class Aves; order Accipitriformes; family Accipitridae; genus Aquila; species Aquila chrysaetos. The sequence goes on along the minus strand of NC_044024.1, from coordinate 1,774,987 downwards.
TGGAGAAGACTCCTACCTGGCCGCTTTCGGGTTTGTCTGTCCTGTTGTGATCCACTTGCCTGGTGGCTGTCAGGGAAACGGAGGAGCTGGGGTACTGGGAGGGTTTCGGCCAGTAGCAGTAAATCCCAGCATCAGTCTGGGATGTGCATGGGTGAACCACGGGGCTGGCACGAGGATTCTCATCCCCGGCGGCTCCTGGAGATGCATAAAGTCTGGGGTTAGAGAGGAGCTTGAGGAGCCTGGCATGCTGTCGTGTCCCCCCCCAGTGACCCCGTCCCCTGCCCGCAGGCAGCACGCCGCCGCCCCGCTCCCTCGCCTCCTGGCTGACCTCGAGGGGCTTGGGGCGCACGCAGGACGAGACCACTGCCTGCATCCCCCACGACATCTACGTTATCGGCACCCAGGAGAACTCCCTGGGTGACCGCGAGTGGGTCGAGTTCCTCCGCGCATCTCTGAAGACCCTGATGGCCATCGACTACCGAGTGGTAACGGCAGGGCGCAGCCTGGACCCCTCCGGCCGTGCCTGGGGAGGGACCCGGTGCTGAGCAGGCTAAAGACATCCCCGGCAGTCTCAGGGAGCTGGTTACCAGCAGCCATCGCCCCAGGGCTCTTACCCCCAAACCCAGGGTCTTCTCCCACCCCAAATGCAGCCCAGGGAAGCTCCTATGCCCCATGGACTCCCTGCAGGGAGTGCCCTCCCGAGGAGCCACCTTTCAGGGATGGGTTGGCTGACCTTGCTGCTTCTCCAACCCCACCGTGCTTGGCCGTGGGGGGAGCAGGCAGACTTACACCTCCTCCACCCCCCCCGCAGGTCGCCCTGCAGTGCCTCTGGAGCATCAAGATCGTGGTGCTGGTGAAGCCCGAGCACGAGCGGCGCATCAGCCACGTCCACACCTCCAGCGTGAAAACTGGGATCGCCAACACGCTGGGTAGGGATGGGGATGGGGTAAGGGGGGGATGCCCCCGTGTGAGGGGACAGCCTGGGGGCCATCCCAGCACCTGCGGGCCCCCCCCCCAGAGCTCAGTGCCTGGCACATCCCTGCAGGGAACAAGGGAGCCGTGGGCGTCTCCTTCCTCTTCAACGGGACCTCCTTCGGCTTCGTCAACTGCCACCTGGCCTCTGGCAGTGAGAAGACCCACAGGTGATGGAGAGGCTCGGGGGGCGGGGGGGACACAGGGCTGTCCCGGGTGTCACCGGGGGCTGGAGGAGCCCTTGGGGGCTGTGGGGCTGTCCCTGTCCCCCTCCTGTCCCCACCTGGCAGGGGCAGGATGAGGATGAGGAGTCCCCGGGGTGGCTCACACGGTGCTGCCGTTCCCCCCCCCCCCCCCCCCGCCACCGCAGGCGTAACCAGAACTACAGTGACATCCTGCGTTCCCTGGTCCTGGGCGACAAGCGTCTCGGGGCATTCGACCTCACCCTGCGCTTCACCCACCTCTTCTGGTTCGGGGACCTCAACTACCGCCTGGACATGGACGTGCAGGTGGGACTCCGCGGGCACCGCGGCGGAGTGGTGAGAGAAGCCGGGGCTCACTGCGATTTCCTCCCCCGGCGCAGGATATCCTTGCCCATATAACCAAGAAGGAGTTTGAAGCCCTCCTGGCTGTCGACCAGCTCAACCTGGAGCGAGAGAAGAACAAGGTGTTCCTGCGATTCAGTGAGTGCGGGGGCAAAAGCGCTGCTCCCCCCACCAAGGCAGCAGCACCCAGGGTCCCCGCAGACCTCCCCCTGTGCCATCTCCGGCACGCGGTCGTGCCCTGTCCCGGCACAGCCCTGCGCGAGGTGCCGAAAGCCTGGGGGACCTTGACGTGCACCACGCGAGCCCCCCCGGGGCAGGTCCCTGGGCTCTGCATCCCAAAAGCGTGGAAGCAGGGGAACAGTCAGAGGTGGCCAGGGGTGCCAGCCATCCGTGTGAGCCCTGGATGGGGACCGTGACGCCCCGTGGGGCCTCTCCCCAGCCGGTTGCAGCTGTGGGGACAGGCAGGGATGCTGGTCCCTACGCCACCTCCATGTCTCGGTTCCCAGGTGAGGGTGACATCTCCTTCCCGCCCACGTACCGGTACGAGCGGGGCTCCCGGGACAGCTACATGTGGCAGAAGTTCAAGCCCACGGGGGTGAGTTCCCGGAGCCTCCAGCTGAGCTGCAGGACATCGCCGGGGGACGGGGACAGCAGGCTCGGACGGTGCCAGGGGAGGGCTGCGTGGTGATGCTTCGCCAGCCTGTTCCCTCCCCAGAGGGGGTCCGGGAGGGAGGGAGCTCACTTTTTGGGGTGCTGGGTTGCTTTTCTGGGCTGGGGGGGGGAGCCAGACCCGATGGGGCACTGAAGCCAGCTGCTTTCCCCATTTTTAGGTGAGGATCAATGTCCCCTCGTGGTGCGACCGCATCCTGTGGAAGTCGCACCCAGAGACCCACGTGGTCTGTAACTCCTACGGTGAGTGAGACCCCAGGGCTGGGGGGGGAGCCCAGGGTGGCCAGTGCTGTCTGGGACCCTGGGGCTCGGGGACCATCACCCAGCTGCCCCCTCCCACCATCCAGGTTGCACCGACGACATCGTGACCAGTGACCACTCGCCCGTCTTCGCCACCTTCGAGGTGGGAGTGACGTCGCAGTTTGTGCCCAAGAAGGGTAAGGGGTTGGGGTCTGCCACCCTCCCCGTGCCAGGTTTGGGGTGAGCCCTGGCCGCGGGTGCTCAGCTGGCACCCGCCGACCCGCCGGTACTTGCCTGCAGCTCCCGGATCCGGCCCCGAGCCCCTGGCCTGCATCGAGTGGGAGAGCATCGAGGTGATCGTGAAAACTGCCAGCCGCAGCAAGTGCTACATCGAGTTTCACTCCCACTGCCTGGAAGGTGAGGTGGCCCCAGGGTGCCGGGGGTGCACCGTGGGGGCTAGCCAGACCCGGCTGGAGCTGTGACCCCCGCTGTCCCCCGGCAGAGACCCAGCGGAGCGGGGAGAACACTTCCCAGAGCTGCGATATCCCCGGCTTCCTCAAGTTGGGCTGGTCTGCAAAGCATCTGCCCGTGGTACGCACCGGGGAGGGGGAGCAGATGCTGGCCCCCCCCCATGCCCTGAGCATCCTCCTCCCTCCTCTTCCCCATCCCTCCCACTGGCTCCGTACCCTGAGCCCCCAGGGGTGCCGGGGGCTGTCATCATCCCCTCCAGGACAGAGCCACCCCTGTGCCACCCTACCCCGCAGCAGCCCCCCCTGAGCACCCCTCTCTCCACGTGCAGCTGAACCCCATCCTGCCGGACCTGGAGTACCTGGGGGACCAGCACCTCCTCCTCAGCATCAAGGGCGTGGAGAGCTGCGAGTCCTACGGTGCGTGTGGGATGGTGGTGTGGGGGCCACCGTGGTGGCATGTGGGGTGCCAAAGCGTAGCCCCCGCAGGGCTCAGGTACATACAGCCTGATGCATGCAAGGTTTTGCAGCTGGAGCTTGGCAGAAGGGACGCTGGCACCCACCCCGCTCCGGGGTGCTGCTGAATACAGGGGGCTCACCTTCCCCCCCGCCCCCCAAGCTGTCCGGGGTGGGGGGGACCTAACACCAGCATGCACCGTGCCTGCAGGCGAGTGCTGCATCGCCATGAGGTCAATGATCGGCAGCATGGCCCAGCAGTTCGAGACCTTTCTTTTCCACCGTGGCGAGGAGACGGGCTCCATGCGCGGCTGGATGAAGGTCCGGGTCCCCAAGGAGAGGCGCAGCACCCGCGAGAGGCTCTACGGTAAAGCAGCCGCACACCAGCCCCCTCCCATCGGCCTGGGCACGGGGGCTCAGGGTGATGCTCGGGCACGGCACAGCCGAGAGCTGCCCATGCCCGCGCTGCCCTCCTGGACCCTGGCTGTGGGCAGGGGCCGTGCGGTGCCCGGTGGGGAGAGGCCAGAATTCGATGCCTTTGCAGAGTGGATCAGCTTCGAGGAGGAGGATGCCGAGCCAGCGGCAGACACCCCGACGTGCCCCAAGCCACCTCTGCAGCGCCTCAGGTACCCCAGCCGGGTTCAGCCCCGCCACGAGCCCCGACCGTGGGGTGATGCTGAGCCCTCTCCCGCCGCGCTTTGCAGGAGCCGGCCCCGCAGCCTCCCAGAGTCGGCTGCCGGCTACACCAACCCAGCCTACTTCATCTTCGAGGGGGTCCCCAACGCGTGGGTGGCGGCCCCCCGTGCCGGCGAAGCCCACGACAAGCAGGCGGAGAGCCCAGCCGGGGGCCAGCGGCACCGCAGTCCCCTTGGGGCGCGGGTCCCTTCGCCCTCCGAGGAAGACCGATGGGGCAGCCGGCCCCGCTGCGTGCCGGGGGGCCCATCCCGTGGGCGCCCACTCAGCCCCCCCAGCGTGAGCCGGCAAAAAAGACCCAAATCGGCCGTTTTGGCGAGGGACGCACCAGAGCTGGGAGACTGCTCGTTGACGGCGCTGCGCATGGCCACCTGCCTGAGCCAGCTGGACCGGGCATCCTCCGAGCACAGAGGGGACAGCCAGAACACCCTGCTGCGCCAGACCCACAGCGTCCTGCAGCCCCCCCCGCGGCCCCGCCGGGAGATGCCGAGATGCACGCCGGATGCTCGCCAGCACGGCCGCCCTGGAGAGGTACCGCTGTGGTCCCTGCGGGGCTCTGGAGCTCAGCCGAGGGGCTTGGGGAGCTCAGGGAGGGGAGAGGACCTGCTTTTGGCCATAGAGCCACCAGCAGACGTGAGGTCCCATCCCCATGGCAGTGCTCTGCCTGATGGAGCCACCACGGTGCAGGCAGGGATACAGTAGGGGGTGGAGGAGCAGCAATATGCCCCATTCATGCGGGGTGAGGACGTGAAGCGGGGGGACTTCGTGGTCCTGGTGTGACACTTTTGGCCCATGTCCTTGTTCTTCTTTCCCCAGTGGCCCTGCGACAGGGGCGAGGGGTCCCGCAGCGTCGGCGGGTGCCTGAGCCACCTCGGCTTGCAGCAGGACGAGGAAGGGCTGCAGGAGTGTGGCTGGGACCACCTGGAGATCTTCAGGGAACCCCAGGCCCCAGAGCTCAGAAAGGGGGGCACCGTGCGGGCCAGCTCCTGTGGCCCCGGGGTCCCTGGCAGAGCCCCACGCTCCGGCGGGGAGGAGAGGTGAGCCTCGGGGTGGGGATGCAGCAGGGCAGGGGCAGGAGCATATCAAGTCCCCACATCTCCTTGGATGCCCCAGGGCTGTGCAGGATCCCGGCTCCCTCTCAGCGGCCGGGGTGCTCAGCCCGACCCATCCCCGGCTCATCTCCGGCAAGTTCGGCGACGGCAACGCGGTGAGCCTGCCACAGAGACCCGACCTCGGACCCAGCGCCTAGACCACCTATCCCTGCCCCAGCACCCACGTGTGCTCTCCACCACGGAGCTCCCGGGGCAGGCAGAGAGCTGCCGAGGAGGACCGGGCAGGCAGGCGCCCAGGGTTGGACCTATTTGCCATGCTCCCAACTTGTCTGCCCTCACCAGCAAACGACTCAGTTGGAAGGTCTCAGGAAGCTCCCGTGGCCATCGGGATGGACGCTTTCCAGGTCTCGTGCCTGTTTCTGTCCTCCCTCCCTAAAGCGATGGAAGGACCACGCTGAGCCCCGCCAGCAAGGAGGGACCCCGGGGGACGTGGGAGATGCTGAGGCCACTCGGGAAGTGGGGACCACTGGGAGCTTTGGACCTCGAGGCTCAGCCTCTTCTGGCAGCCGACTTGCAGCCTGCAAGGGCACAGCGGCATCTGTGGCCAGCCCAGCCCCACGCACCCTCATGCCTTCGGCCTCGGCAGCTGCTCCCTCCTCCCTGGCCTCAGCCCTGGTCGGACATCGTTCCCAGAGGACTTCTCCTACAGGAGCCGCTCCTGAGGCTGCGGCGCCGTTTCCTTACGAGATGCCCCTCGCTATTCCTGTCCAGAATAAAGTCTCAGGGACGCTGGGGTGCGTGCGTGCAGCACCTGGTTCTGTGCAGGGGCAAGGAGGGAGCGTGCCAAGCCGAGCCAGGCAAGCTAAGCGGGGAGAGCACCGGCTCCCAGCGCCCCGGCTGCTCCAGCAGCGTTGTCCCCCCAACTTCCCCCTGTTTAATCGGGGACCCTGCAAACCCCAACCCTCAAGGCTGCCCTTGCCCGGTGTCCCGTGCAGCTTCTGCGCGGGGCTGGGCTGGCTTTTCCCTCGGCGGGTGCTTGTGGTGGCACGGTTCCCCTCCGAACGCACCGGCTCTGCCCGCTCAGCCCTGCACACCCGGGGTCCCCCGTGTTCTCCCTCCGTGGCGAAGCATCCCCGGGCTGTCCCCGCACCAGCCACCGAGCCCCTCACGCCTCTGCTCCCCCCGAGCCAGCCCGCTCTTGGCCGCGGTCCCCCATGTCTCAGGGTGCACCCGCTCATCCCCGGCGTGCCCTGTTCATCGCAACGCTGACCTGTTTGCCCAGCGCCCACCCTTCGCCCACCTACACGCTCGCAAAGGAGTTAAATCCCCCAGACCAGGCACAGCTCTGCAGGCGGCGGGGGGACACGGTCCCCCCAAAACAAGGGGACACCCCGACCCTGGCTGCTGTGACACCCAAGGTGGCCCTGGTTTTGGGGACACTATGCCCAGGCTGGCCTCAAGGTGGCAGTGGCCACCTTTGTCCCCAGGATTGCCCCGCAGGGCTGGGGTGCCAGCAGGGCAGCACCCCGGGGTGCAGGCACTGCCGGGACCCTCACGGCCCCGGTGGGACAGGGAGGACGCCGCGGGGTGGGCGAGGGGCCACGGTCCCTACGGGCAGAGGGATGCGGTCCCCACGGATGAGGGGCTACGACCCTCGTCGTTGAGGGGCCGTGGTCCCCACGAGTGAGGGGCCGTGGTCCCCACGGCCGAGGGTACTTGGCCCCCATAGGGAAAGGGCTGCGAGCCCATGGGTGAGGCCCAGATGTGCCACATCTGGAGGGCTGCAGATGGCCCAAAGCCTGCGAGGGCGATGGGTGGGATGGGACCGGAGCACAGCGGGGCTAAGCCCTGCGGGCAGCCCCCCTGGGGCAGGCAGGGATGAGGGCAGGGAGGCAGGCAGGGATGCGGGCATGGGGCACTGCGTGCTCCTGCCCCCGCCTCCGCCCGCCTCCAGCCCTGCCTCTCCCGGGCACTTTGCTCCCAGCAGTGGGAAAGTGGGAGCAGGCACAGTCGGCACGGCAGGGCAAGGCGAAGGGCAGCCCGCAACCCCTCCAGCATGGCCCCCAGCCCCACGGGGGACGGGCGCACCCCGGGGGTGTCCTGCTCCTGAGAGCCGCCCCAGCCAGGACTGCAGGTGAGCCGGGGTAACCCACGCTTGGTGGAGAGCAGCAGCCGGGACGGCCCCGCCACGGCCGTGCAAACCCAGCTGGGCTCCGGGGGGGGGCCCTGTGGGCTTTGGCCCCTCAAGGGATGGAGGTGGGATGCCCAGGGCTGGATGAGTGTGGGGTGGGGGTCAGCCAGTTCTCCTCATCCCTCCACCGTCCCCAAATCCCTCCGTGCATCCTCTTCCCTAACACACCACTGCCTTCCTCCATCACCGAGGGCCTTCATCCTTCCCAGTGTGGCCACCTCCTCTCCTTCATCTTTCTCTCCATCCCCCAAATCACTGTCTCCTCACAGGGCAAAGCTGCCCTCGGGCCGCTGTGGCTTAGCCCAACGCTGTGAGCTCCTGCCCTTCCCTGGGGAGGCGGAGGGACAGGGACAGCCCACCCAAGGGTGAAAGGAAACCCTCACCTCCCACCCCGCTGAGAAAGGGGGTCACCTCGGAGCAGGGGACGTGGTGGGCAGCAAAGGAAGCACCCAGCCCCGCTGGCGTCCCCGGGGAGGAGGCACCAGCGCCTGGGTAGCACAGGCAGATCGTGCTTTGGCTGCTCTTGCAGTTGAAGGGAAGGATTGAAAAGAAATCAGGTCACGCTCCCCTTGTGCCGGGGCTTTGGCTGCATGAACCACGTGGCGATTAGGGACAAGGGTCCTTCTGCAGGATGTTTTGCATAATTTCCCCTTGTTTTGCAATTTCCAAGCGCTTAGGCGAGAAGAAAAGCCCTGTTTTTCCCGTGCTCCAGCGGCAGCCAGTCCCCGGCTCACCCAGCCCCGCGTCCCTCAGCAGCTGCTTGCTCCCCTCCGAAATCCTCTCTCGCGTCCCCTCTCCGAACCTCCTGCCCGTTCCACCACGATCCACGGGCAGGACTTTGGCTCTGGGGCAGAGTCTGCCTTCGGTGCTGCCCCACTCATTCATTTCATTGGTGCCTTTCCAACACCCCCGTGAATCCCCAGGGCAGGCAGCACGTGCTCCCCAACACACGGCCCCGCGGCTGGTCCCTGCCCCTTTCCACTGGCCGTGTGGGTGTTTTGCAGGACCCCTCGATGCTTCCCGGGGCACGGACGGGGGGGCCAGCTCGCAGGGACCATCCCAGGGGGATGTGCTTGCCATGGGCAAGGGATTCCCCAGCATCGCAGCCCTCGTGCATCCACAAAACAGGCAGGGCAGGAGCGGGCATCACCTCCCCAGCTCCACGTCCTTTCCCCACAGTGTCTTCCATCTCCCGCTCCGGCAGCAAGCCCAAATGCTTGGCTCAGACCTTGCCACAGCTGTGGTCAGTCCCTCCTTGAAAAGCCCATGCTGGAGAGGCCATGGCCAGGGAGAGCCTTGCTGGGGACATCAGCGAGGAGTAGGAACAGGCCTGGTGATGACGTGTCCTCGGGGTGGACTGATGTGAATCAGCAATTTAAACCACTGATTTTGATCATGACTAAGATGAGGAAGCAGGAAACCTGTTGAGATAAAGCTTGCCAAATGTCATTTTCTTTTGCATTTTTATTTTTCGGTGGTTATCCTCAAAGGAAGCTTGCTTAGGAACAGTGAAATCACACTGCTGAGCACTGACCGTGCTCGGGCTTTTTCTGCTGCCAGAAGCCATGTACCTGCGCTCTCCTCCAAGCAGCCCGGCACCACACAGCTGCTCAGGCTTTTTCCTTATGGGTTTCTCACACCAGATTATTATTTTTTATTTATTGGCTTCTTCATATCTTTGTTGTTTGTTGATCTATGTCATGGGCATTGGCTTTGGTCACTGAACCCTGCAGCACCTCTGGTCTGGTTGGGCTCAAGGCTTCATGCTCACTTGCACTCCGAGCTTAGAAGAGGAAAACAAATCTGGTGCCTCGTGTCCTTGGCAGCATCATGGCCTGAGGAGATGCAGCAGCTGGGCTGGGACCAGCATGACCGGCACAGCACCCCGTGGGACCACCGCTAGCACCGGCACTTGGGGGCTCGGGGTTTCCTACCAGCTGGTTTTCCCTCCTGGTTCTGGGGAGACAGAGCAAGTTCTCCCCACTGTTAATGTTTGATCAGGACCTGCCTGTTGCTCTCTGAACTCATCCCTGTAATAAAGCCAGGCAGTTGCCCGCGCCAGCCGCAGCGGGAAGGAAGCTGCAGGGTGTTTGACGTGAGCCCAAAGCTGCGGCTCAGCCCACAACTCAAACAGAGAGCATGGAGGTATGTGCGGCATGGAGGGGCCCATCCTGCAGCCACCCGCCTGCCCATCTGCCTGCCGATTCATTTACGATCATCTCTGTAAACCCAGGGATGTCTCTCCAGGCGAGGCTGTGCAGGGAGAAGACGGGTCGCAGCTCAGCTGACCCCATGGATTCACGCTGTGGGATATTCCTGCCAACGGCGCTTGCCACAAGAAGCCGTCAGGCTGCGCACCTCCATGGCGAAGGCAAGGGGCAAACAGGAGGGGGATGACGAGGGAGCGAAGGGATGAAGGAGCCCTAGAAGACACAGCCTTCCACCTCGTACCGCTGACGCCAGCATCCTGCTAACGCGCATCATCTCCCTGAGCCCCAAGACCTCCTCCGTCCTGGCGCCCATCACCTCCTGGCTGAGCTCTGGACCAACAGAAACTGGAGATGCACCAGTGCTCCCTCCATCAGATACGGTTTTGGCTACACCCTTGCCTCTGCTGGCAGCACGGCAGATGCTCGTGCTCCCAGGTTACTCATAGGAGCATCCATCCTCGGCCGGCAGAAGCGGCCGCTCCAAAATCGCTTTGCCACGGATGACGGCGGGCACGGAGGGGCCAAGGCACGTGCAGCCTTCGCCCGTCCTTTGCTGGACACCATGATGGTGGCAGAAGCTGCTTCTTCCCTCTGGAGCAGCGGGCTCTGAACTTTAGACGTCCTGAGAGGCGAACGCAACCCTCTGACGGCTTGCCCTGATGCCTCAGCCCCGGGGCCCGATTTGCCAGGAGGACGCAGAACCCAGCCTTTGATCGTAACACCGTGCGAGGGGAAACGTCCTGCCTGCCTTGCGAACTTGCGCTGTCTTGAGCTGGGACTTGGCTCTGGCGCAGCTCCTCTCCACAGGGCTTAGATCATCCCTCTCCTACGGAGAATACCCGGCAGCTGGAGGCCCCTCACTGTCCAGGGACGCTCTCTCCCAAAGGCTCCTTTAACAGCCCCCCGAGGACTTCTCCGGGCCATAATATTCCCCCAGACAAGCCTTTCTTCTCCTCCCGCCTTTCTTTTTGTCAAGGAGCCCTTTGGGACGAGCAGCATTGTCAGGATGGTGCCAATTAGGCTGAGCCAGCTTCCAAGAGGCTGCGCTGGCACCGGCCGGGGGCTGCTGTTGCTCATAAAGGTCTCATTGTTCGGCGCGCAGTGGGGCTGCTGGCCGGCGGGGCCGGCGCGGTCCTCTGTCTCAGGCACGCTTCCCGGCTCCACGCGGCGCTGGTGTCACTGCGCGCTGCTCAAAGGGATGATTAATGGGTGTCATTGCGGGGGCTGCGAAGGGGAGGATTTGTCGAGTCCCCCTCGGCTCCCCGCGAGGCCCGAACGCGCGAGCTGAGAAAAACCAGAGAACCATCAAAGTGGCCGGAGCTCCTGGAGGGGGGGAAAATCTGGCATCTTTGGCTCCCTTCCACGCTTTGTGCCTGACAATGGTCGGGATCGACGACTAATGCGCTTTTATTAACTGCTCCCCTAGATCTGGCTCGGAGAACATGGCCACTTCAGTGAGGACGTTCCCAGTTGCCCTGTGGACACCGACGCCGGCTCCCTGGCCGGGAGGAAACACCACCGCAGCGGCGGACGCAAAGTGCGTCTTCAATGAAGAGTTCAAGTTCATCCTGCTGCCCGTCTCCTACGGCATCGTCTTCGTGGTGGGGCTGCCCCTCAACTCCTGGGCCCTGTGGATGTTCATCTCCAGGATGAGGCCCTGGAACGCCACCACCACCTACATGTTCAACCTGGCCGTCTCCGACACGCTCTACGTCCTCTCCCTCCCTACCCTGGTCTACTATTACGCTGACCGCAACAACTGGCCCTTTGGGAAATGGCTCTGCAAGATTGTGCGCTTCCTCTTCTACGCTAACCTCTACAGCAGCATCCTCTTCCTGACGTGTATCAGCGTCCACCGCTACATGGGCATCTGCCACCCCATCCGCTCCCTGAACTGGGTGAAGACCAAGCACGCCCGCATCATTTGTGTGGGTGCCTGGCTTGTCGTCACCATCTGCCTCATCCCCAACCTCATCTTTGTCACCACCAGCTCCAAGGGCAACAGCACCCTGTGCCACGACACCACTAAGCCTGAGGAGTTCGACCATTACGTGCACTACAGCTCCTCCGTCATGGCCCTCCTCTTCGGGGTCCCCTTCCTGGTGATCGTCCTGTGCTACTGCCTGATGGCCAAGAGACTCGGCAAGTCCAGCTTCTCCAGCCCCGGCCCCCGAATGCCCTCCTACAAGAAGCGCTCCATCCGGATGATCATCGTTGTGCTCACCGTCTTTGCCATCTGCTTCGTGCCCTTCCACATCACCCGGACCATCTACTACACCTCCCGCTACTTCCAAGCCGACTGCCGGACCCTCAACATCATCAACTTCACTTACAAGATCACTCGGCCCCTGGCCAGCATCAACAGCTGCCTTGACCCCATCTTGTACTTCATGGTCGGGGACAAGTACCGGGGGCGGCTACGCCGGGGGCCAGCTCAGCGCCTCCAGCCTGTGCCCACCTGTGACCTGGCCCTGGTATCCACCTCCATGGACAACATCATGGGTGGCAGCCACACTCCTGGTGACACCCGAGGGACAGGGACGGCACGGAGCAGAGGCGGGTGCTGAGGGGCCAAAGAGGGTTCCGGTAACCTCATCCCTGGTCTCCACAACTTGCGGCCCCTCCGGGCTCCATGTGGACACCCTGGCACCCCCAGGTCCCCAAACCTGACCTGCCCCTGCCCAGCCCGTGCAAGGGCAGAGACCTCAGGGCTGAGGGACGGTGGCCATGGGACTTGTCCCAGTCCTGCCCCGGAATGCCACGGGAGGAGGGTGCCAGTGCGGCTTGGGGCAGGACAGCTGCCAGGCACCCGTGGGACTGGGAAAGATGCTGAGAAACCCGTTTTGGGGAGGCAGGCTGGCATCCCATCCCGGGACGCTCCTGGGGACACACGGGGGCTGACAGGTCACTAAAGAGAAGGGACACTGGTCCCTCCCCGGGCACGCACAGCCCTTCCAGTCTGCTCAACAGCGACGTGCGGGGACCGGAGCGAACCTGGGGATGGAGCCGACGCTGGGCCCCCCGCGTGCCTGGCGAAGGCTCTCCTAGATATCCCTGTCACACTGCTGGCCTTAGGGGAGGCAGGCAGGGATACGGCACGGGGCACTTGCTGCCCATCACTCCCCAATAAAGCCCCTTCCCTTTCTCTACGCCCAGACCTGTTTCTCCCTGTAGCAGAACAAAGAGGGATGAGACGCCCGCCCTCACCCCAGAAAGCGTTTGAGAGTGGAGAAAAGCCACCCGCCACCTTAACGCCGGCACTGGGGCAGGTTCAGAGCAAGGAGCTGGAGCGGTGACACCCGCGGTGACGGGACAGTCCTCGGGAATCTGCCTTTATGGGTGTTTGCTTTCCAAATGTTTACCCAGCCCTTTTGTTTGACCAAGTGCCTGCGCAGAGAGGAGCGGACGAGAGATGGCTATCAGTGCTGTCGACTCTCCCACGCCAGCCCCAGCAGGGACGGGACAGGGCTGTTCCCGTCACAGGGACCCCCAGAAGGGGCAGCACCCCACCACCCCCCACAAGCCCTGCCAGCACGTGCCTCGGGAAGGGATGCCCATAGCATCATCGGGGTGTCACCCCCCCCAGCCGTGGCCACGGCACCAGCCACACACAACCACATCCCACCAAGAGCTGCCCAGGTCACTCGGGGAGGGAGAGGGTCCCAGGGATGCCATGTCCCAGCCCCACACCTCCATCCCACCGGACAGTAACCCAGAGAGCCCCTCACTCACCGATGAGCCGAAAGCAGAGAGAGAAGGAGACCTCCCTCCTAATCCCAGTTAACCCAGTAAGAGCAGCTGCTACCACTCACCTCCCATTATATCTGACGTGGCCCAGGTGGACCCGGGAGCTGCTCGGTTGCACCTGAGAGGTGCAAGGATCCCCACCAAGCATGGCCCCAGCCCTAGAGATGGGACTGCCGGGGAGGGGACACAGGTGGGTGGCAGGGGTACGGCTGCGGTGCCACCAATCCTGCCCCCCCCCCCCCAACCCCAGCACACACAGGCGGCGGTGGGGGGGTTGGAAATCTGTATTGGGTACAGAGGTGGTGGAAAAGGCTCATCCGGGGCCAGACCAGCACTCGCCCCCACCCAGGGCTCCGTGGTCCCAGCTGAGGCTGGGTCCCCAAGTCCAGGAGTGTCCCCCCCACCCCGGGGGGATGTCTCCCCAGCCTGGTCCTGCTCGCCATCAGGATGCCACCCAAAAGAGTCCGTCTCACTCCCTCCTCCCGTGACCCCCGCTCCCTCAGCTCACGTTCTCCTGGTTGTCTTGCAGGGACCGTGCCCATTGCTGGTCCCCAGCCTTCTGCCAGCCCCCCCCCCTACATCAGCCCTGTGTCCTCGGGGGACGGCTGTGTCACCTGCAGCCCCTCCGAATCCCTTTCAAGGGGGACCCTTCCCAATCTCCCCTTCCCCTCACTTCCTCCTCTCCTCCCACCTCCGGCTCAGGTTTTTCGGCCGGAGGAGCGGAGGACCGGAGCGGGGACTGTCCCCCGTGTGTTCCCCGTGCCGGGCCGGCTGAAATCCCCACCCGCAAGAGCCAGCCGCTCTTGTGAGCCAGGATCTGGCCGCCGGCGCTGGCCGTGCTCAGAGGATGTGCAGCTCGTCCGTCTCCGACAGCCCGTACTTGGTCTTGTTCTCGTTGAAGAGCTTGAGCAGGGAGCGGACATACATCTCGTGGTACATGTCCACCGTCTCGCGGCTTGGGTCCTCGATCTTGGGCACCGTCACCGGCTCCCCCACTGCCGGGAGGGGAGGAAGGTCAGGCCGGCGGCACGGGGATGTGCTCGGCTCATCGGAGACGCGAGCCGAGCGTTGCCTTCCCACGCCACCCATCACGGCGTGTCCTCCTCCTCTGCCCCTCCACCTTCTGGGGGGGTCCCCTCCGCCCCGGCGGGCAATGCTCACCCACGGTGGTGATGGGTCTGGCGTAGGGGAGGAAGCCCCGGGACCGGACGGAGGTGAGACCCCGGCCGTAGAAGACGCAGGGAGCGAAGCCCATCATCTTCTGGAAGCGCTGCTGGATGCTCCTCATCCAGCTGCCCTCCTCAAAGACCACCTGGCGGAAGAGGTCATTCTCCCCAAAGGAGAAGGAGGGGACGAGGCAGGCCCTGTGGAGGGGACACGGTGGGCGCTGATGGGGCGCCGGGACCCCCAGACCCCCCCCGCAGCGGCAGCGGCAGCGGTGCCCGTGACCCACCCGTGCTGCAGGGCCATGCGGACGAAGCCCTTGCGGTTCTTCAGGATGAGCGTGGTGACTCCGGGGCGGCAGGAGAGCGACTCGGCCGCGCCGCCGATGACGATGGCCACCGCGTTGCCGGTACCATTCTTGGACAGGAGGTAGCCGATGGCGCGGCGTGTCACCGGGCACAGGCCTGCGGCGGAACGGACCACCGATGCGGTGGGACTGCCTGCCCGTGCAGCGCCCCGGGGACCCCACGAGGGACCGTGCCTGGTGGGACCATGCAAGGACCACGCAAGGGACAGCGCAAGGGTGCTCTCTGCTGCGGGAGAGGGTCAGGGTGCAGGCAGGTTGCCGGCAAGGTGCGGGCAGGGCGTAGGCAGGGTGCGAGCAACACGAAGGTGGAGTTCAAGCAGGGTGCAGGCAGGGTGCAGGCAGAGCACCGCCCCAGCCCTGCCTGCTCCTGGGGAGCACAGAGCCCGTCAGTCCAAGGTTTCCCGCAGATGGGACCGGGGAGTTCCCCTGGAGCCCCCCCCGTGCCCGTGGGCATTGCCCCCTCCGTGCTCTGACCCTCCGTGGCAGCAAGCAGAGGTGGGCAGGAGCGGGACAGGCAGGGGGGGCATCCCCCAACCCAGCACAACTGGCCGTGCCCGCAGGGCTGCCCGTGGACGCTCACCCCCGCTCATCAGGTATTCCCTGAAGACGGGCAGACGAAAGTTGCCGGCCAGCGTGGTGAGGGAAGGCCGGATGCCCGGGAACATCTCCCCGAAACCCGTTGAGCCGGTGACGAAGTTGCAGAAGGCGCCGACGCAGAGGATGCCGTGGGGGTGGGAGCCGATGATGTAGTTGTGGCTGGGGGACAGGTCGTGGGTCTTCACCAGCTGCGGGGACAAAAAGGGGTCACATCCTTTTGGGTGGTACCACCACCACTGCCTGCAGGAACATCCCGTCCCGGCACCCTGGCTCGCCGCGCCGTACCTTCACGGGGAAATAATCCCGAAAGTGCCTCCAGACGGGCCATTGCCGCAGGCACGGCAGCCTCCTGCCACCTGCAAACCGGGGAGGGACAGCAGGAGATGACGCCCACCCCAGTGGGCAGCGGGACCCGCGGGAAACGCTCCCCGCGGACCCGCCGCATCCCTCTTCCCACCGTGATGATGATGGGAGAGAGGAGGGAAGGAGCAGGTGGGACATGGTGCTCCCCATTTGCCATGCTGGGATGGACCCAGAGAAAGGGGGGACCCCACGCCCCATCCTGCTGCAAAGCTGGAGGAAGGGGGGGCTGCGCCCATCCCCACCTTTCTCCGGCGTGTCCCAGTCAAAGATGATCCAGGCCAGGTAGAGCGCGGAGATGGGCCAGAAGCTGGTGAACACCAGGTAGATGAGGAGCAGCAGGCTGACGGTTCCTGCGGGAGCCAGAGAGGGGGGTAAGCAGGCACATGCCCGCCCCACCGGGACCCCCCCCTCCAGCCCCCCACTCACCCAGCAGCAGGAAGCTGAGCACCCACTGCAGGACGGAGAGGAGCTGGAGCCAGGAGCGGACATCCCGCTGCGAGGGCCAGGGTGCTGCGAGCAGGGTGCGCAGGGCGGTCTGGATGCTGGCGCGGCTGCCTGCGGGGAGAGATACGGCACCCAGCCCAAAACGGCATAGGTTGCACAAATGCTGTCCCAGATAGCCATGGGGGGTGCCGGGCTGGTGGTACCCGTGGCTGGGGTATGGGGGCAAGGTGGGAGGTAGGATGAGACGGATGAAGCAGTTGGGCAAGGAGGGGTGGGATGGGGTGGGATGGGATGCGGGATGCTCATCCCGAGAGCTCTGGACCGTGCCAAGAGGTGGCCCTGGGCAATCCGCGGCTGCTCTGGGGCCAGCCTTGCTCTGAGCAGGGGGCAGCTGGCAGGCTGGGCACCCCCAGCCCAAACGCGTCCGTGAGCCTGGGTGCACCAGCGGAGCTGAGCACAGCGGCACATCCCGCACCGTGCCGAGCTCCCTGGAGGCCAGGACTTTTCCCGTGTCCTCCTTGGGATGTTCAGGCTCACAGAGAATTCGGGGGTTTCTCAGCTGGCGCAGCAGGGAGGTGTGGGGCAGCGTCTGCCCCCCCGGCAAGCGCCAAGGACAGCAGCCAGGGGCTGAGCCAGGGTGGCCAAGGCTGGCCGTCCCCGCCGAGCCTTGCCTCCCATGAAGGACAGCGCAGCAGCCTGCAGCCGCTCCACTCCCCCCGCTGCCCCCTTCCCTCCAGCCAAGCTTGGTGAACCATTAACTGCCCTGGGCCGAGCGCCAGGATCCAAACTCCACGCGCAGCCCCATCCCTCCTCCCCGAAACGGGCCCGAGGTGCCGGTCCCGCCAGCGCACCGCTCCCGGCCAAAGGTCTGCCGCGGCCAAGACCACCTGGTACAGCCACTACTGCGACCACAGCGAGCTATGTCAGCTCTTGTGTCACAAGAGCCTTGTTTTCTTGGGAAAACAACCCCAAATCAGCGTGCTGGCCAGAGAGAGAGAGATGTTCAGGGTGAGACAGGAGCAGACCTGTCCCCATGGCTTCCCGTGCCGGGGACCCTCAGGTCCCCAGCGGGACCCCCAGGTCAGAGAACCACCAAACCCTGGTTCAGGTGGCTGGTGGACGTTCAACTCATCCCGGCTCAATCCAAACCGTGAATGGGACAATTGAAATAAATTAAACACTGGAGCCATCACCAGCATTGAAGAATTGTTTTCCCTCTCCCTTTCCCCCGAGCAGCGTGCTGTGCTTTAAGCAATCCCTCCCACCCGTTCCCGCACGCCCAGCGAGGCATCCCCAGAAGCCCTGCCGCCCGCACAGCCCTGCCATTGTCAACTTTCCAAAGCCCCTTTTTTTTCCAGGGAAGATGCAGAGCTCTGCCTAGCACATTTGTGCCTACCAAACAGTTGCTTTTTTTAGTTCCTTTTTCTAGCTCCCCCCTAAGCACTCCATGAATGTCCAGACCGCAGACAGAAAATGGAGAAACCTCAGGGGCTCTGCTGCTGGCCCCATCCGCAGCAATAGGAGCCTCTTCAAACCCAGAAATTCTGACTCCGTGGCCCGGGGCAGCAAGGAAAGACGAAGGAGAACTTGCAGCGCTGGAGTGTCTTGCGGGAGTAACGTTACCGAATGCATTGTCAGAAATTTCATTCCTGTTGAGCAACTGTATGTTCTCCTCTGGTGCTGCTAACCCCAAATCACTCCAAACACCTCCCTTTCCCCTAAGCAGTCTAAAGCAAATAGACAATAGTGACAACAAACGCTAATTGCCTGACCAGCTCCTCACATCTCTAGAGCATCAGAAACCATTCAAACACGCTTTGGAAATATCTTACCACTAAGATTTTGGGAACAGGCTGCAATAATTGTTTTCATGGTGGCAAGGAGTTCTGCGCCAGACCCTGGTTCAGCAGGTTAAAAGGCAAGTTTGGAAATACCGGAGAGCGATTGATTGTGTATCCAGCTGCTTCAACCAGCTGATCCAAGGCAAACCGTCTGCCACGGAGGGGAGCGGACCCGCTCCGGCCCCAGCTTGCAGAGCAAGGAGAAGAGCTGGTGGTCCTTGGGAGGATGAGGAGTTGCGCCGAGCGGTGAGGAGCTGCCGCCGCGAAGGGCAGCCGCCGCTCCTCGGAAAGGCACCGCTGCCGGCACCGGCGGTGGCTCGGCGGGGACCGCCTTCCCCCAGGGAATGGTACCGTCCGCACTTTGGGTATTTCACAAACCGCTGTCATGCTCTAACGGTGTGACTCCCCTCCAGAGCCACCTGAAAACGTCATCCCGAAGCTCCCGCTCCGTGGTACGGGAACGCAGCCTGCCAGACAGTCCCTGACCCTCAGCCCCACCACCCAGCACCATTCCCTCCTCTTCCACCCCTAAGAGGGGCACCGGGGCTGGCTAGCCCTGCCTGCTAGACCAGGAAGACTGGAGTATTGCCTGGAGAGGACTGGGGGGCAAAACGAGAAGAAAAGGAAACAAGAGCAGCACAAAAGCAGCCCTGAGACGGGGCTTCAGGCCAACAGTGAAGGAACAGTAAAAATCCACAGCATCTGACCCACTAGAGCTACTTCTCAGGATCTACCTCTCCAGAAGTACTCGCTAGGAACAGCCAGCTAACATCAAATGTAGGAAAGGGATAAATACACGTATGGGATTCCACATGTTGTTAAAGTAAAAAACATGTTTCACAGGACAGGTTTGGAAGCTACAAAACCTCATAATCTGCTCTTGTAAATTGTAGCGACTCAGTATCTGGAAAAAAGGGTGCAACAGCATTCACTGCAGGCTACAACTTCACAAATGTAGATTATTTAAGAGGAGCCAAGATTGCTATGTATAAAATGTCTAAGCTCTCCTGAAGCATAGCTGGCCCCTCAAGTGTGCCTGGATCATGATAATAGGAAGGAAAAACCCCAAATTCTTTCAGAATCCCACTGTCGCCAGAGGTAAGGGAGCACTATGCTGATGAACCCAACTGTGCCACATCAAATAGTAAATGCCTCATGGCCTGCTCCAGGTAACACACTGCCACACGCGCAAGTAGCAGTGATGCTTTGCTTGGTTTTTTTATCCCAACATTTCTAACAGGTTTCGAACAACTGCAGTCACAGCTGCCAGCCCACACTGGGCAACTCCAGAGCTTCCAGCCATGATTCCTCATTTTCTTGCCCAGTAACATGCTTGCTGCACACCAGGTCAGTGCCAGGTACAGCAGACCAGTCATGCCCTCTCTCCTCAGCAAGTTCAGGATTACACATTACAGCAGCTATTTAAACTAGCTTCAGAGGAATCCAGAAAAGGTTCTCACCCCTTCAGGGTTATTCTGTAAGCAGATGTCAAAGCACACTGACAACCAGTGCACTACTTCGCTTTTGAATATGGCACCGTTTGTCCCAGCATTGGCCCCTGTAGGGCTCCACCAGAGGGTCCTGAGTACACACATGTTGTGCATTACATTATGTATGCTATAGCCATGCAGACCCCACATTACACAAAGCAAGAGGACAAATGTTTTTATTAAGGCATTTGTACTACGTGTAGTATCAGCACTTCAAGACATTGCCCTCGAAATACCTGATCTACTTAACACAAAAAATCCCAAACACTTAAGTCTGCCTGCTCTGGGAGGAACAGCGGGATGAGCCTGTGGAAAAGCCCCTGGTACCGCTGGCTGCATACAGACAAGGTGAGCGCTGCACCTGGTGCAGCTGGTGTGTTCAGAAGCCTCAGCCAAAAAATCCTGGCCATCTGACACTGCCTGTTTCCCATCCCCAACTCCCTTGGTTGCTGGAAACTGGCCTTACAGACTTGCTCTGGAAGAGCCTAGGACAAAGAGCAAGGGATTTTCACAGCAAGAACTAGGCAGCACAAGAGATTTTATTTTGCTTAAAATAGAGAGAAAAAAATAAATACATCCACCCACAATACAAAGAGCAGTTTCCAAATTCATGTACTTTTCTCTCAAGGACTTCCTCTGATGGGGAGAACAGAGGCAGTCTGACCCCTCAGAAAGAGCTCCACCTGACAGGAGCTCTGTGGTATCACTGTACATGACCAGTGCACTCAGTCTGACATTTAATGTAAACCAAAGCAAACTGTCATGTTTACTCCTCTGACTTCAGTGCCTCCCAGAGAAGCCACGGATACCTCCACATATGTACAGTGTATTTACTCCTATATCTCCAGGACACAGGCAATTCTTACAGGATTTCCAGGCCCTGCTCCCTCTGCAGCGAGAGCATCAGCCCACATTCTGCCGGTTGCCGTAGCCTCTTGGGTGTGTATCTTTCCAGTCATCCCAGTTCCGAGCTTTTTGAAGAGCTTCCTCATCATCCTCCTCCTCTTTTTTCTCCTGCTGCTGCTTCTGCAACTCTTCATCAGTTATACCTGCTGAAGGTCAAGAACAGGAGTGAGGGGCAGTAAGACAGTGGAAGATCCCTAACCAAGTTCTCAAAACAGAAGCCCTGCCAGGACCCAGTCTAGACAGAAAGCAGGAACTGCCAAAGAGCAGTCTAGCAATCCAGTTAAGCTCTTAGTCTTCCTCAGTCAGTGGGTGTTTTACAGCCTAATCACATCCCCACTCACCCTCCCCCTCAAGAGACTCCCCAAGTTCTCTATTCCAATCTTTGCTTTGCCACTCCATACCTGGTGTTCTCTGTGGCACACTCTGACCAGACACGACTCCTTGCCTTCTGCGCTGCTCATACCAGTCATCCACAGTCATAGTAGGCAGGCCAGGATATCCAGCACCAAACACTCTACAGCAAGAGACAGACAGTCAAAGAAGGCACTTTACATCACTACGAGCAGAAACATAGACAACCACGCGAAGAACTACTATGTCATCCAATTTGTACTAACAGTATAAGCCATGTTATCAAGGAGGGCTTGAGAACAAACTCATTTCTACAGCCTTGGCCTTCAGGCAACAGACTGGCCAGTAACCTAGCCAAAACAGCATTTAAAGAGTTCGTCCTGCTAGTTTAGAAAGGTGAGGACTGTTCCAGTCCAAAGACCTTGAATCACTTCTCCACCCCAAAGGAGAACACTCTGTGCTAGCACAGCTTGCCAAGGAGGCCCCTGGGAACTGAATTAGGCACAGCCTGGCTAAATAGATATATGGGAGGCTCAGGGCAGCTAATGTCAAAAGCATGACAAGAAATCTGGTTTCTATCCCATTTTGTGCTTCAGCTGCCAAATTCCTTGCAAGAGTCTCACAGTGCCACAAAGTGTTAAGATCTTGATACCCTAGGGAAAGCCTTAGAGTTAAAAACTGTATTATTGTGACTGATGATTCTCTGGCAGGTATCACATCTTCCCAGCCCCTAAGATGACTTATTTGAATTCACTGAAATCTTCCAGAGTTTACATTAGATTAAGAGACCACATGTGCTTTTCACTGCTGGGCTCTTCACTTTAACAGTGAAGACTGTTACATCACATAGAGGTTAGAGGGGCAGATAAGCCTCACCTCTCCACAGCCTACCAAACAGCAAGCACGTGGCCTATAAACTAACACAGTAATATTTGCTTAATACGATCTCCTCTTCTGCCATCCCAACAGGTGGAAAGAGCATTAGCCAAGACACTGCAGCATGGTGGTAACAGAAGAAATCAGAGAAAGTTCAAGAAATGCATTAAACATTCCCCCCATCCCCTGCCCAGATGCACAACACGTGCCATCTTGACGTGACACGCTGCCTGAAGGTAACGACTGGTTTTCTGCATTTGAAAGAGTATCTTAGGCTTGATGTGAGAACACAGCACTGCCTCATACTGTGTCTAAATTATCAGAAAACAACATACTTAGCCTGAGCAGCATCCCGGGTAAGAATGAAAGGTTTCAATGGAGCCCTGACTTGCCGAGAAGTACCGTGTGGTGGTGCTGAAGGCTGAAGATGCAAACAATAGTCACAAGATAATCGTGTAGATGAGAATCCCCTTCTCTGCTTCCCACCCCAAACAAGTTATTAACGGTCTTGTAGCAGAGAAATGCCTCTGCTGTCAGAGCAACATCCCAAGATGGACAAATCAGGCCTTAATCCAGTTTAAATCATGAACTCCATCTGTGAGCTTCTACAAATCACTTCTCTTTGTGCCTTTGTTACACCCGCTCTGATCAAAGCGGAAAGCTGACAGAGCTAAACCAGATCAGCTCAGATCAAAGCATGAAATATAGCTTATTTTTCCCAGGGATCAAACACAGTACATTCTGAAGCAAGTAGAGCTCATCATTCCCGATGATATCACCCAGGGCACTACAGAAAAGCAAAGTTCTGCAACACCAATAATGAACTGCACCAACCGGCTCTGCCAACCAAGCTGGACTGTGGTCTATGTCAGCACATTATGATTTTTTATTTCTAGACAGACATTTTAGGTGAGTAACATAAAGCCCAGAAACACTATTCTACACAGGAATTGCAGGTCTATGAGAAGCTTTCATCATTCAGAATGGGCATTTCTTTCTGTAACACCTGGACACACTGTAGACCAGAAGTGTAGGTTTGAAAGAAATCACAATGGTCTTCTCTTATTTTACAAATGTACTTAATTCTTTATAGAGTTAAGGGTCTGGCAGAACCCAGCAAAGTGGAGAAAAGCCTTTGCACACAGACCGGTTCAGCTCTGATATTCAATCCTCTAGCATTTCACAAGCTATGACTGTCTAGAATATGTGGTAGCAGCTGACAGCAACTAATCCAAAAATCAGACCACTGCCCATTCAGAATTAAACCAAACCCCATCTGCTTGTGCTGTGATTGAGCAAAATTTCAATCAAGAATTCACAGAATAAAACTTATGCAACTCTGCTACTGAACTCCTCTGGGGTTCATCTACCCGCAACAGTGTCTTATCATCAGGTCTAACTACTGACAGTCCATGGGACCTGCAGTTCAAGAGAGATCTCATACCTGTTTTGCTGTACCTCTGCTCCTCAAGATGACCATTTCTTGGTCAATACTCTCAATTTCCTCCAGGCTAGTGTTGATCCATTTCTGGATTTGTAGTATGTAAAATTCCCGTATCTGATCCTCATCTGCTTGCCCGCTCTCCACAAAGGTTCTCATAGAGGCCAACCTGTTATCCAGTTCCTTCTTCTGCTTATATCTGTCTCAAAGAGAACAAAATGAGATCATTAAATAACCTTTCTCTGGCCCAGCCCAGATACAGTGTTTTCTAAAATAAACAATTTCCTATTTCTTGAAATTCAACCAAATAAATGTAGTTAGAGAGCTACCTCCTGCCCCAATCCCCTTGTAACTGCTCTTCACAGAGGTGCCAGTTGCTGACCAGTGCTCCGTAGGGTACACAAATCCCAGTTATTCATAGAGCTCCTCACATCTCTGACAAATTCTTTGTGCGAGGAGGACCCGCTCATTTAACAACTGAGTCCTATAGAAGGAGAGATGTACAGGAATGTACCTGTGAAGAAGAGGAGCACTGGCAGCACCAGATCACACTGGCTGTCATTTAATTTACTGATGACCTCTAATGATGCATAAGCAAGCGGCAAAACACCAAGCAGGGGGATCCATCTCCCCACCTCATCTGACAGAAGGTTTTTGACAAATGAAAACTACAGAAATCAGAGGAGTTCCAATCTTCTTTAAAAAGGCCTTGAAAATGCACAGTTATATACATACATGCAGCACCAAAATCTTTCCTCTCATCTTCCCCATCACTTCCACCTGTCAACTCAAATTTAGACATTACATAGGACCTTTACTACTCTTTGTAAGAGGTTTAACATGATTTCATGTATTTAAAAAGAAAATTGTATATAAAAAGGGAGGTCGTGATGGTTTACTGTTGTAATTTAAGTACCTCCTGTCTGTTAAAGGCAGCTTTAAGAAGACAATTTAAATTTAGAGGTGCCTCCCTCAATTACGTTTTTCTTCTCCAAGCAATCCTTGAACATTAAGCCTCCCAGGTAAAATTAGGCAAGCCTGGCAACATTAATCTCCTGCAGAAAACAGGACTTTAACTCATTGGCTCCTTCATGGAGAAAACCAATGTAAAAACTATTTTGAGTTGCTTCTGTAGGACACAAAGATATCAAGAAGCTGCTTATAAGGCAGATTAGAACACTTTTCCAATTCCTGTCTCAGGTGGTTTTGTGTGTGCATGTCATTTTTTAATATAGTTTTGGCTTCCTGGATTTTTTGACCTTTTCAGGAATTAATTATTAAAGGGGGAAAACTACCTATATAGTAAGTTCCAGGCTAAATCCTTGTGTCCCACTTCCTTCAGTTACAGTGCCACCTGAATGAACAGTAAGGACCAAGGATTAGAAACCTACGGGAGCTGAAAGGACAAGGAGCATACAAAAGTTCTAAAAAACAAACCCCTGCTTGCGACAGAACTCACAATGCGGGCACCTCCTGTTTGTCTTTAAGCGAGGGAGTCACGGTACAGGCAAACACAAGCCTTCAGCGAGAGGGGAGTTCAGGCGTAACCAAAGCCCTACCTGTGGCGCTGACAACTCACTCGCACTCGGGAGGTGATGCGCAGCTCTGAGACTGCTGACAAGCAGCCCATGCTGAAAAGGCTTTGCTGTGCTGACCCCAAAGGTCCTGACATATTCTAGTATCCCAAACCCATCTGAGTTAGGTTACTTTCTAGAATATAAATCATATTTTTGTATTCATCCAATTTAAACAGCTCTCCAGCCCAGCTTGGGCCTTTCAGTGCTACCACAATAAGCAACAACTTGATTGTCAAAATCCCCAACTAAAGCATGACGAAGAGGCATCAAGCACCTCTTTTGATCTAATAAGCACATAGGTAGGTAACTTCCAACGTGGGTGGCTTTACGCAGTTAGCGGTGATTAAAGAACTAATCGTAATAACTTTTGTGCAGTTCTTCAAAGACTGGAGACTAAAGACATAAATGCATCTCTCCAGTCTATGCACAAGTCAACACCGTTAAGTAATAGGCGGTACGTATCTTAAAATGAATGTTTAATGACGAAAGTATTCCAGCATCAAGGGAACCGGTTCTTTCCTGACAATCCATGTCCATACGGTCTCGCGCTGCCAGAGGCTCTCCCCTTCTCTTAAACTGATTCCCGAAAGCCTTTAAACACCGCAAAGCAAGAGCCTACCTTTCAATTTTGGCTTGCCTACTCGACGCCATGGCCACCAGGCTGGGCTGGGCGGCAGCAGGTCCCCCCGGGGATGGGGTCCCAGCATCTTCCTCTGCCGAGGGGCTGGCGGCGGCGGGGGGCAGGTGGAAGCTGCCCAGCCTGTAGCTTCTGCAGAGCTTGAGGAAACGCCAGAAGTGGGCCCGAGCGCTCTCCAGGTGCTCCAGCCTCCTGCTCAGGTCGACCTGCTTCAGCGTCAGGGCCCCCAGCAAGGCGGGCAGCAGCAGGTACTTCAGGTCGGCCGAGGCGATCTCCTCCAGCTCCTCGTTCTCGCTGCAAGGGGGAGAGACGAGCCTTCCCGTTCCCGCTCCGCTCCGCTCCACCTGGGCCCGGTCAAGCCCAGCCCGCTCCGCCGCGGCCCGGGGGGCCCATGTGGAGGTGGCAGAAGCCTCGGAGGACCCTCCCACGGCCTCGCTGGGTGCCCCGGGCCCAGGCCCAGGCCCAAGCCCAGGCCCAGGCCCAGGCCCTCCACTCACCTGAACAGATCCAGCTGCGCCACCATGGCGGCCGCCTGCTGCAAGGCGTCCAGCCCCTGCCGCACCTTATCCTGCACGGCCGGGGCTCCCGAAGACGGCTCGGTGCCGGTCTCCACCTCCTCCCAGAGCCGCCGGCCCGCCGCCAGCAGCTCCGCCAGCCGCGGCCCCCCACCGGCCCTCTCCGCCATGCTGGGCCGGGAAGGCACCGCCGACGAACCGCTTCCGGGTCGGCCGGGAGCGACCCCCGCCCTCCCCACCGCCATCTTGGTGAGGGCGGAGGGAGGGCGCCGCCATCTTGGTAGGGGTGCGTCGGAGGCAGGGCCTGGCGAGGCCTCCGCGGGCCCGTCGGGCTCCGGGCTGGGCCCGCCGCCCCCGGCCGGGCCCGGGACCCCCGTGGCGGGCGGGTGGCGTCACCCCTACGAGGCTCGGCGGGGCCACGGTCCCTCACAGAACGTCCAGCGCTCCCGAAGTTTGTGCTGCAGGTTCCTGGCCGAGGCACAGGCCTCCCCAGCGCCTGCCGAGGGAGCTCCTGAGGAAGGCGTAGTGGTGATGCGGCCCAGCGAAGGAGCACAGATAGGGATAATTAGATAAACTGACAGAAAGCGTGCACCTTCCCCCTCCAGAACAGGGAGCGAGAGGGGCGAGGAAGGCATGACGGCACTGAAATGGCTCCCGAGCCCTGGGCGGAGATGCGGAGGTCATGGAGGGAGCCTGCCCTGCCCCGGGTGCTTGGGCAGATCCTCTGTTCTGGGCCAGCAGGTGAGAGGCAGAGTCCTCTTCTGCTCTTGGCAGAGCCCGGGGTGACATTAAGGCTTAGGACACCAGCTGGGTTCGCTATGGGCTTGTGCTGTTGCCGCACAGCCTGGGACCTCGATCCGACGAGACGGTCCCGGCAGCATGCAATGCACAGCGTGAACGCTCGGCAGTGTAACGCTACGTTTCAGGGTTTTTTTTAAGCACAGCGCCTTCCATTTCTTCTCTCTGTATTCTTTTTGTGACAAAAGTAAAGATAAGCAGCCTTTCTCATCTTTTATTTAGCTCCTAAGTCCCTTCTTCCAATAGCTCTGAAATTTAAACGGGCATAAGGCAGGTAAGGGTTAAAGCTAAGCTTTTAGGAACTGATGTGGGTCCCTTAAAAACGTGGGTAATTGATCTAG
Organism: Aquila chrysaetos chrysaetos; assembly: GCF_900496995.4. Taxonomy (NCBI): domain Eukaryota; kingdom Metazoa; phylum Chordata; class Aves; order Accipitriformes; family Accipitridae; genus Aquila; species Aquila chrysaetos. The sequence continues at coordinate 1,748,037 of NC_044024.1, read as the reverse complement.
ACATGAGAAATATGTATACGCTATAAGGATAATTCAGGGCCAGCTGGAAGCACTCAGCCGCCAAGAGTGAGTCAGTTTACAATTTACTCTGTCTTCTTCATACCTACGTGAGACAGCTCGATAAAAAGTTACTCATAAAAACCAGAAGAGCTGGGGGTTTAGGTCCCCGTTCACTGTGCCCTGTGGTGTGACTGTCCCATCACCCTCCCTCTGTGTGACCACTTTGCTCAGGCTGCAAAGGCAGGCACCGGTAGCGTGAGGTATGTCAAGAGTTGACTGTGTCATTCTGTGCTGTTCCTGCACGCCAGGCAGGAGGTGAAGAACAATGCTGTGTCCGGTGGTGGGAAAATTAATTAATATAACGATTGGAAGTGGAATGGGGCCAGGAATCTACAGCTGTTTGTTCTTCACTAGCAGAAGATGCTTTGGCATCTCCAACAATTACAACCAGTTCACTTTCATCAGAGCAATATCACTCTCAATATAGCATCCTCCCGCTTCGCTTCGTATATATTAGTTAAAAGCTACAGTTAAAACCTATCACATCATCACCCTCTGTAACCCCTAAGATTCAACATTTCAGCAGCACTTTTAAGGATCAGAGCAAGAGAGACTGCTAGGGTGAACTCCTCCCGTGCATTATCCTTTGTGTTACTGAGAGACTCTCTGAGCAGTTCACAGATCACCTTTCTATAGGATATATCTGTTTAATCTTTAACAAACAACTCCTTAGGGCATTCTCCTTGGAGGCCTTCACCTCTCAGAGCAAGCCAGGCAGGTTCATAGGCTTGCTCTCCAAGTAATTGTAAATAGGCTGATGATGGAGTGTGGGGTCTCAGCCCGTCTGCCCTCCCCTTAAAACTGGAGGGGGGAGGAGAGGCAGTTTTCACCCAGATTGTCAGGGGCAGCACAGGACAGGCAGGACAGGCCTTGAGCAGCACATTATCCTGGCTCACCAGGCAAGCTAGACCAAGAGAATAGGAAATCTGTGTGAGGCCCCGTTTCCTTTGAGATGGAGAAGGCTTTGCCTCTAAGAGCCAAGTGGGTTAGCTGGCTGGAAGCTCTTGAATCTTCTTGCTAGAAGTTAATCAGCCTTGTTTTTAATCTGCTGTCCCAACCGGTCAAGAATAGGTTTCATTTATGCTGTGGGAGCATGAAATGAGTAAGGGTTAGTGACCAGAATCACCCTCAGTAAGCTCTTCAGCTCCAGCGTAGCAAACCGCACGTACCCCCACATGTTGTTCTCCTCCTGCCTGAGGTCTGCCTGGCAGGACATGGTTTTTCAAGCTGCCCCTTCTAATTACAGAGCTAATGTTCTCAACACAAGGAAAAAATAAATTATTCTTTGGAGGGCATAATTACCCAGCAAGTCCCTATTCACACCACAATGAGCCTCAAGCTGGAGACTACAGGAATAGTAGCTGTGATTAGTCCCACTGCATGTGAAAAGAGGCAGTTCCCGGAGCTTTGGCAAGCTGGGGATCGGTCTCTCCCACTCCCCAGTTCTGCCAGGTGTCTCTCTGTGGTAGGTTTTCAGCATGAAGTCAATGTCTAGTGATCAGTCTCAGCTTCTGGAGGGTTCTTACATTTCCACTTCCAGGCATGAAACGTGCTCACGTGCTTTCCATTATACAGGTAGTAAAACCTACCGCCACGGTGTATTGCATTTAACACACATGTGTAGAACATCTGGCCATGCGCATCCAGAAGGCCTGTCTGGTGCTTCCCAGGAGCTCCAGCATGTTATGTGTACATCCAGTCATCCTGGAAGGTATCAGAGCTTCTGCATGTCGTCCTACAGGACATGAGTGCTGCTCCAGCCAGACAGAAGCATGCCTGGAAATTCCTTATTCCACCACATAGCACATACACAGTGGTCACAGCTGACACATACACAAGCCGAGAAAGTCCTCAAAATCTGTATGGCCCCAGTTCTGGGCTGGTGGGATGATGCTCCTGGAAAAGCCCAGCTGGGTGGCAGCCCCAGGGTGGCTCACAGGCCCACGGCAGCTTCTGCTCTGGAGAGGAGACTGTTCTGCAGTTCTCTCCCTGCTTTAACTCACTTTCTGATGGACCATGGAGGCAGCGTCCCCAGGGATGCACAAAGGGAAGAGACCACTATTTAGTGATTCAACAGGGCGGCCATGGCACCTTCTCTGCACTGGCAGAAAGACGATTCGAAAAGTCCACTGTGAGCAGCCTCCAGGATGCTGCCCGCACCGAACGTGGATGATTCTAAGCAAGCGAGAGGGAGAAATACAGGTTGGTGAAGGGAGACGAGGGTGCTCAGAAATGCCACCACACTCCTCCTGGCCCCTGCAGACGTGATGGGGATACCACAAACCCGCGGTATCTGGGACTTTTTGCACTCTGACTGAGCAACTTGCTGAAATACAGGTTTCAGAGCTGGAAGGGATGCCAGCCTGCCCAGCCTAGGAGGAGGGATGGAGGTCTGCTTCCCCTCTGGACCTCACACAGCCACTGCCACATCTGTCATTCAAGCTATGCTCAAGGGCCCTCAGTCTGCTGCCTAGTTCCCCCTCTGGTCTTATGGCTGTTACTCACCTATGTTGATTTGTCCCTGTCCCTCAGCTGAAGATCCCCACAAGGACAATCCCTATTATTATTTGTCATCCTTAGGGCATCAAGATATTGCTGAACACCCCAGAAATAAAGGAGAACAGAGATGCAAGGGTTTTTCCTTAAATACAAGTGTTTACTCATGTTTGTGTCTTGCGGTGTGATAGTGTAGGCATCAACCATCCCAAAGGTCAAAGCAACATCCCCCAAATATTTACAGCAGTACAGATGTTGATCAACAGCTGAGCCCCCAGACAGCGGCCACATCCCGTACATTCTCCTTGTACTGGCTCAGCTTTCTTTGTGAAGAGCACAAGGAAAAAGCAGGTGGAGGTCCTGACCCACACTCCAGTCTGAGCTGCAATCCAGGGCTGTAGGGAAGAAATATCACAACATGTTCTTGAACACAGAGTCATTCTTCCTCCAAAACGGTTACTTGATTACCAACAGCTTGTTGCCCTTGCTCATATTATCCTCCTGGAATAAGTTATGCAGCATCCCTCAATGAATAAAGAAATAAAAGGACAAAAAAAAAAAAATCAGTGCTTTAGCAGCAAAGTCAAAAGAGTCCATGAAAATCACTTGCCTTTCTCCAGATTTCATTTTCTGCACGAGTCTAACCAGCAGGGAATGATCGCATTCATACCAGTGTTACTCCTTTCAAACCCCAATTAAAAGTCAAGCAGTAACCAAGAGGAGGCTTTTCAGAGCAAAGCCTTTGCCTGGTTCTCACCACATTTCATGAAGAGGGATAGTTTTCTTCTACACACAAGCCATTTTCACAGCCATCTCTCCCATAGCACCAGAAAGTGAAAGACTTCTGCCATGGCCATGGAGAATTCAGCTCTGGGGAGTCTCATTTCCAGAGAGACAGATAAACAAAAAGCCACAAAACATCAGGAAAAATGGCTAATGACAGGAAAGTCAAAGAGGTAGAGCCGTCACATTAGCAGCGAGCCCGGCGAGGGTTCGTGAAGCAGAGGGTAATGACAGCAGCCTACCGCAGTCTGGAGAGGACCGATTGTGAAAGCAGGGCAAAAGAAACGCATGAGGAAGTGTCTGAAGGGCTGCAAAGCCACAATTGTTACAGAGATGCTCTTGGTTTCAGGGACACTGCTACTGTCCTTGCCCAGGTTTATTCAGGTCCTGAAGGGCTATCTGTCAGAGCTGGAGATGTTTAGGGTGGAAGCAAAGGTGTAGAGGGTTGGAGAAAGGCCTTCTTGCACCGATTTCTCTGGCAGAGTGTTGCACTGACTGGTGCTGGAAGCCACTGGAAGGTGATATCGGGGTCTGAGTTTTCCCATCTTTTTACCTCAGAGGGTGCTTGTGCTAACCCGGGCTGTAGGAAGGAGCTCCGTGTTCCGCTGGCACCTTCCTGCTGGCTTTTCTGTCCAAGCAGGGTTAGAGAGAGAAAATGCATCCAGTCAGATGGATCTCCTCAACCCTTGGGGCCAAGCACAGGGTTTATTCCATCTGGATCCATCGTCAGATGCCGACTGCCTTGCTCTAGGAGACTCTTCCAGTCCAGCAGATCTCACAAGCCTGGTAAATCCAGGTATGGGCCCAGATTACACCACCTCCCACTCAGCATTGTCACTTGACTGTCACCTCCCCACCATCGTCCTTCCCGCCAGCCTGACCCTTTGCACCCTTCGACTAATTACAGTGCTTTCCAATTTCCTGCAGGACGCAAACGGAGCCCAAGGTCCTCGCTGCTGATTGACCCCTCCAGTCCTTTCCCAGCTCTTCCCTGTTGGGCTTGCAGTCAAGATGCAAGAAGCGAGGGAAGGAGAGGACTCTGCATATTCAGCACTTGACCCTGCCTTTTCCCAGGCAGAAATTCAAATGGGACCTCTCTAGGAGGGGATCATGACATCTCCCCGGGGCATTCCTAGCTATTGTGGCTCCTCTCCTCTACCCCAGGCTATGTGTGTTTGTAGTTACCAAATGCAAATCACATTTCCCACCCTCCTGGCTGAATCTCTCACTCCACAAGATCCTTCCCCTGTTTTTTTCTCACCAGCTCGTTTTGCAATGCTCTGCCCAGTTCACAGCCCCTCCCGGTTTCACCTCCCTCTGATCTGGCTAGGCACAGCGAGGTGGCTGTAGGGAAGGTATTTAAGCAATCCTCCTAATTAAGTACCTGCATCACCTCCCCGCTCAGCCTGGCTCTGGACACAGAAACTGCAGCTATTTTGCAGCCTGGCTGCTGAAGACTCCCTTTTCTGAGGAATGCTGGTGGCTAACCCCTAATTGCATTTTAAAAGACAAACTCGAGATAGCTTTTTGGCCTTTGGCAGCTGTGACGGAAGCCTTGCAAGCTGTGGCTGTACTGTCACTCTGGGAAGGCTAGATGTCAGCAGCCAGATCAAGTCAATGGAACATTAACAACTGATAATGATAGTTAACTCACTTGGTTAACTATGTGAGCATATGCTTCACCCCTGAGCATTTCAACTTCCAGCTCCCAGGCTTGTCTCAAGCCACCTTTGACTCTCAGCTCTCTCTCGTTCACTGTTAATACAGAAACCTGGAGCACATTAAGTGGAGGGATGGTTTACAATAAAAGCTCATGAATTGATTCCGTGACCCAGCAGAGGCTATTAAAAATGATTAAATGAATATGGAAATGAGTAATCATACAGCTGGACTTAGGGCTGAACGCAGCCAACTCCATTCAATGCAAACCACAAATAAACCAAGGCGCACGCAAAGCCACCAGAGTCTCTAGGTCGTGGCATGAGCTGCAGGAAATTGCCCTAGGATTTCCATCCTGTTTACCTGTCCTCCTTGTGCTGCGGGTTCTCCTCAGCACCTCTGTGCTTAGACTCATCCTTTCTCTCCAAAGGCTGCATGAACGGGAAGCTCTTATCCCATGGAAGCGCTTAGTTTCCGTGCTAAGGGAAATGGGGGGCCATCAGAGCCCCCATCCCTGGCTCCTGGCTCCTTGCTGTTCACACACGTGCTCTTGGCTATTCCAGCCCATGTTCGCAAGGATCAGAAAATGATCCCGGACTGCCTCGGTTTCCAGCCACCAGCACTGAATCTCAGGAAGCCGGATTCCTTGCTGGCTGGTCAGAGACCTGAGGAAACAGGCGACAGAAACCTTCCCACAGGTTTTCCATATGTGCACAGTAGCTGAGGCTGACACATATCTGTAATTAAAGACAAGCCTGGGCCAATGAGCAACAGGAAGAGTTAAAACTGAACTGGTCCCCTGCTGCGTGTAAGGGTACGGACACGGGGCTTTATGCTCACCTTACAGCCTCGCTTTCTCTGTGGCCAGCTGAGAAGGAGTTGGAGAAAGGAGGTTGACCTAGGAAACATGTCGCAGAGAGGTACAGTATAAGACATTTATTTTAAAAACACACACCAGAATCCCACTTACAGTAAGTACAGAGACTAAAGGTTCATTCTTATTTCCCTCGGTCCCTGGAGTCATGTCCTCTCTCCAGGCCAGAGTGCCAGCACACCTGGTATTAAGGGGGTGGAAGGAGTGGGCTGAAGACCTTAGTGGTCTAAAAGAAGGGGCAGGAAGGACAAGCCGTGAATATGCCACACGTTGAGTGGGCTTCCACCTCCAACACAAGCCCAGAGGGCAGAAGCTACAGTGCTGCCATGGCTGCCTTGTTAATACAAGGCCGCTGGGTGCAGTTTTGCAATGCTGCCCTGCTTCGGTAGCCTCTGGGACCACTCCTGTCCCTAGATCTGTCTGCTATCATCAGTCACCACTGAGAGCAGCAGCAATGTCCATACAGGTCATGGGGAGGATCGACAAGTTCTGTCTCCTGGAGCAATAACTGGTTCTGCCTGTGTCCCAGCCTGTCTTCATTTCAGATGCTGCGAAGGGCACAGGACCAGTAGTTGTCCCTGAGGAAGAACATTCAGTGGTGTTGGGTGATCCCACAGTGGAAACCTGTCCCCAGAGGAGCTGGCCATGACCCCCTCACCCAAAGCAGCTTTCTTCCCCTGCAGCCTTCTCCCAACGGACGACTGTCTATCCCCATTCCCATCCATCACTCCTGGCTTTCAGGCCACTGTCAGAAGCCTCCTGCAAAGAGACAATGGCAGCCCAGGGTCCCCATTCACCCTTGGAGAAAAGGGCCTGTGCATGCGGAGTGATAAATGGTTTGTCCCCAGCTGGAGACAGAGGGCTGGACACTCCCGATCAGCTGCAGGAGGGCAGCCCTTTGTCTTGCTCTGGAGAGATGGAACAGAGGTCGGCCTCTGGTCTTCGGCTTCCCGGCACCTCTCAGTTTGAGGTCTGCCACGGTAATGCGAGAGTCCAGGCTTCCCGCATAGCCGCCTTCTTGCCGTAGCTCAGAGCATCCCTTGCGGTTGGCGCTCGGTCTCCAGCTGTGCCCTGGAGGAGACCGACACAAGAGTCCTCCCGCCTGCCGTGACGCCTCTGGCGTTATTTACAGACATATCTCTCCACCTTCCGCCGACACTTCTTGCACACCACGTAGCAGCACCAGTGATACTTGCAGTGACACCTCTCCACCACCTCCTCCGTGTAGGCATTGTAGCCGCGGCCACAGCACATCAGGTTGCAACTGTCGCTGCCCACGGAGGTCTTGTTGCATTGCCTGTCGAGAGGAGGACGCACAAGCGGGAGCTGAGGGAGCGTACCTGCCCACCCGTGGCACCCACAGCTATCTGCCCTGGCCTCCTCCCAGAGCTTACTTGCCCATAGCAGGAGGCAACGAGCTGCGCGGGTCTGCTTGCCAACTGGGGTTGATGGCAGCTCGCGTTACTACGGCAGCGTTTGAGCAGCTGAGGTTGGGCACACTCACTCGGTATCACGCTGGGGGCAGGAACTTCCCATGGAGAAGGGCGGATGGTTAGGACCAGGAACTTTTGCTACTGCTAAATCTAACAGGGATTGCAAGTCACAGCCCCGAGGCAGCCCTGGCTCAGCCTTCAAACGAGCCTTCCCCATCCCTCTAAAAACTCCCCCCACGCCACCCTGCAGCTACTCCGGAAAGGAGACATCTGGGAAGCACCGTGGACTCCGAGGACTGCTGAACCGTTGTGGTTACTGGCAGGCAGCACCCAAAGGCTTGCAGGGAGAGGCGGTATCGCCCTTTCTGACTCCTCACTGGATGGATCCTGTCCTGGAGAGTGGAGCTGACGGACTCTCAGTGAGGGCTCTCCCTTGCCTTTTTAGAATGACATCTGCCTTCCTGCCCTTGGGACTTAAAGATGCCAAGATTTTGCAGCAGTCCCTGTGGTGTCCACATCTGACAGGGGACCGACTGCTCATCCGCACCAGCCTCCCGGAGCAGGCTCTCAAACCCAGTGGTACAGACACTCATAAAATGGGAGGATGAGTTAGAGCGTATTTGCAGCAGTTTCTTACCTATCCTGTGTCCCCAGAGACCCCAGGTGGAGATTCGGTGTGCAGTAGTCAGGAGAGTTGTTGAGATAAACCAGATCCGTCTCTTTCACTGGCCTGATGTCCATTTCTTTGGGTATCAGCTGCTTCCTGGGCCCTATAAGCCGGTGGGTCACCTTGATGGCTGCCAGGTACTTGGACTTGAGGTCAGAGGCAATTTCATCCAGGTTTGGCAGTCCTTTCCAACAGGTCTTCACCGAACAGGAGCCTGAAACACCATGGCATTTACACTTGGTATCCAGGGAGTCACTCAGCACCTGCGGAGGACAGGAAAACATGAATTTCCTTCTGCTTTCTCCTGGTACCCACCCTACGAATTGATTTGCAAGAGCATCCATGGGAAGTTTCAGGAGATGAAAGAGCTCAGCTGCTTACTGCCACCTTTAAATGAATATAATGGGGCAATCAAGGACTCAGCCCTGCTTCGTTGCCCTTGTGATAAGAACCCAACCCTTGGGCAACTCCCTGCTGGAGCTTGCAATGGGGCTGGTGGCTTCCCTAGCCATCAGGGGTGCAGGCTGGCCACGTCCTCACCTGGGGAACAGGAGCACATAAAAGCACAAAACCCCGCAGTTCTGGGTGGAGCGGAGCAGGATGGGCCTCTGCTCCCATCAGAGGGGTGGAAAGAAGCTCTGGAAGTACTGGTGTAAAGTGGCAAATACCTTGTGCTGGTTGTGGAAAGGGTGCAGGGATGTTTGGGGGGGTGGGTAGCCGTGGGGGATGTCTCTGCAAACGCATGTAACTCCGTTTTAACCATTTAGTTGCCTCCTGACCTTAAGGACAGCATCCCAACAGCCTGGCCAGAGGCCACCGCCTTCCATTAGGCACCTCTGCCCGCCAGGCTGCTGTAAGGTGTGCTGGGCTGCAGCAGTCCGTGGTGGGCACCATACCCACCTGCCGGCCCACGGCATTGTTATGCAGATTCATGGCCTTCAGCGCTTGTGTCCCCAGTTTGCTGGATTTTAAGGGACTGTCAGCAAAAGCGGTGCCGAGCTGGAGGCCGTAGCGCAGGTTGTCCCCGCAGCCACCCCATCTGAAGTCCGGCCCGGGGACCTCCGAGGGGACGGAGCCGCAGGAGCAGAGAGGGAGTTCTCCCGAGGTACAGGCTTGGGCGATGGAGTGCGTGACGGCGGCAGCAGCCAGGGCGTAGACAAAGGCGGATTCCCGGGTCCCTGGGAAGAAGAGGGGGAGATGTCCTTCCTCCCTGCCCAGCCAAACACTCCTCTCAAAGATCTTGCAATGCAAATGAGGGATTTTTCTTCTCGCAATAGGATAAAACCAAGGCCCAGCGTTTTTCTTGCACTGTATTTTTAACCTGTGCCACCCATTATATTACGCTGTCAGTATACAGCCTATGTCCCCACCTCTTCCCCCTTTTTTTTGGAGCCTCTAGCAGCTGTTTTTGTTTGAAATGGAAGTTACTGCCTGGCATCTCCTGCAGATCTAAGTTGCACAGGATTAACACCAGTGTGATGGCAGCCAGTTATCTCCGAAATAGATATCTAAGGCAAAACTGACACCCATCAGCTGAACAGCAGTGCTGCACGCTAAAGCACTGCCTAAAGCGCTGCCTGCCTGGAAAGCTACGTGGGGCAGAAAGAGGAGCATGAACACAGCGGATGAAGCATCCTTTACCTTTCAGCAGGTCAGGGCCAAAGCTGGGGGCACGTTGGATGGAGGAGCAGTTCCACCTCATGTCTGTGAAGGTCTTCTGGCAGACGCTTTTGGTCCGGCGGGCGGCCCGGACGATGCTGTGCATGACCTCCAGGTTCCTCCGGCACATCTGGAACTGGTCCGGCACCAACCCGGCGAGCAGCCGGCAGTGGTGGCTTTCATTCCAGGCCACCCCGCTGCCGCTCTCCGTCAGCCCGCTGCGGGGAGAGGATGGGTATCAACGGGGTGAGGGGGACCACCGGCACCCCTCCGGGGACCCAGCCGGAGAGGGGGAGCCCCAAAAGGGGGGCACCGGGGAGGGGGTGCATCCCCCCCCCCCCCCATGGGGCTGCTACTCACAGCCAGTGGATGGCCGCGGTGAGCCCCAGCTGGCAGAGAAGCACGGCAGCGGTGGTGGGGTGGCCCATGGCCGGGGCTGGGACCGGGACTGGGACCGGGACCGGGACCGGGACCCGAGCTGGGACCGGGGCTGCTCGGTGCGGCCGCCCCCTTTTATAGCCGCGGGCAGCACGGTCCTCCCCCCCCCCCCGGGGAGGGGAACAAAGGCGGTTTCGGTGCCATTCACAGCGGGTTAGGGCGGGGGGGGGGGGGTGGAGGGGGGGTCCAGCTGTTATTAGCAGCCACCATCCCTGAAACAGCACCTGGGAAGCGATTACGAGATGACCCGCTGCAGGACGGAGGGGCTCGGAGCGATGGGGAGTTGGGGGGGGGGCATCGGGTCTGGCATGTCACCCCGCGAAGGGCTGGCGTAGAGGTGCTGGGCACAAGGGGCCCCGATGCCGCAGCCGTGGTGTTCTCCGCTGTTGGCATCTTCGGGAGAGCCATTGGATCACAAAGCAAATATATGGGTCTTTGCTGGGCATGTAAAAACTCATCCCTGTAACTGCTGGCAGGAATCAGAAAGGGAGGATGTTAGTAAAGGACAGATGGGGTTGGCACAGGCTTATAGCAATTTCTGGCTTTTTTTCTTATTTTCCTTGCAAGAAGCTTTAAAAAATACATTTTACTTGACCCAGAAAGAGTGAAAGTCTCAGCCATCTGCCTCCTCTGTCTCCAGAGACCCATGAGGACAGCCAGGATTCTGCAATAACCAAGACTCCAGATGTATATGTGTCAATCAAGGGTGTGGACACTGGTCTCACCAGCCTGGAGAGGACCCAGCCAAAGGCTGCGCTGGGACTGAAGCTCATTGAATGTGGGGAAATCCTGCCCCTAGACACAGACTTCACAGCTTCAGCCCCAGCCCCTTTTCCTACAGACAAACCATCTTACCGACCCATGCTCAGTCAGGGCATCTGCAGCTGCTAGTGGGTTTCATAACTGCAGAGAAAGGGGGGGAGCAGAAGGAAGGGCTCTTGGCATGCAGCCCACAAGCACATTTCAAAGTGATGGGGTTAAAGCAACCTCTCCCTGCTGCAGGAAGGTGCTGGGCTGCAGTGCAAGGGCTCCCTCCGTCGCGCTCTGCTCTACAGCCCTGCCCACGCAAACTTGAGAAACAGCCCTAAAACTGAATGCGCCCATTAGAAAACATGTGGTCAGAGCAGGATCTAACTCAGCATGGGGCTGTCTTTAGCTTGTCAGCGCTGCAAACCCCAGTCCATAGTTGGCATTGGGCTTTCTGTTGCCTTCAGCACCCCAAAGCGCACGGGGGCAGGAGGGACAGCTAAAGGACTTTGCTTTGACTTTGTTGCTGGGCTTTCCAGATCAGGACTAATGCTTCGATGTGTACTGCTAATTCCAGGCTCCTGAAAACAGCATAACCGGCTTCCACAGCAATTTGCCTCTCCAGGCCAAGAAAATGAGCTTAAAGTCCACCGGCTGTCTCACAGACAGCCCAGAGGGGAGTTTGCCCGGTGTTGTGGGCAAAATGATGCGTGCATGTCTGTGAGGCAGCACTGGGCACAGCTATCAGCTGCAGAAGTGCCCATTTCATTGCAGGGACCAGACTACAGCTGGCAGAAATGATGCAGCCAGGAAAACAGTGCCTGCTTGGACAGGGGCTGGTTTGGTGTGACATTTCCATGGCTTGCACATGCTTGTCACAAGGGTTGGTTTTTTTTCTGAATCTTTCCCTTCCTTAAGTAGAAAAACAAAAGTGCAACCTCGCTGCTATGAAGACCTGCAGGAACCAGGTGGGCTGATATTTTCCCACAGTGGGAGGTGACATTTGAGAGAGAAGTCCAGCTGACACCAGCTTCTTTTGGAAGCAGTCACAGGTTGAAGATCTCTACTTTGGGCTTTCACTTTCTCCCTCGCTGTGCAACTTCCCTTGTCACTGGAAGGTGCTTTCCCTTTACAGGACGTAACTGGGTGGTTGGTTTGTATCCCCCGTGACCTCCCTTTGACTTGCTACCATGTGCACCAAAACTAGGACACGCAGCTTGAATTGTTGACCTTCCCAAACTACTCCCTAGGGATGAAAAGGCCAAGGTGCATTGTGCCGGAGCAGTGGCCCGTGAGGAAGGGTCCTGCTAGGAAAGCGCTGAGGTCACTCCCAAATCCCAAGCAGAGTTACATGAGGCTTAATTAAAGGACAGAGAGAAAAGAAAGAGATGCTGTGTTCAGTGTCCCTGGAATCGGCTGGCTCTGATCCCATTAACCTTCCTCTCCCTGATGCCTGGGGACTGACACCAAAGGGCTCCAAAGCTCTTGTCAGCTGAGGAATGATTTTTCAGCAGGAGGAGGAAAGATACAGGACAAAAGCAAATTTGCTGAGCTGCTCGTCGGGGTGCACAGCTTGGATGTCTCTGCAGAGGGCACATGGAGGCCAGCCAGTGCTATCCACGGATTTCTGCTTCGGAGTGGTCTGAGCAGGAAGCCTGCCCTGCTCTCGACATCCCGCTGGCTGAACACTGGCACTGTTGGGGTGGGAGTCCCTGGTTTAGGGCAAGAGGAACCTTTTCTCACTGCAACCAGTACTTAGAAAATTGTCCCTGAGTATTTCAGGGTGGGAAATGCTTTCCTGACTGCAGAAAGCAGAGTCCCTGTTGGAGAGGACAAGGGATAACCCAGGTCTATATTCCCTAAACACCAAGCCCTGTGTTTTGGTTTCTGTCTCTAAAATGAGGACTAAGCTGATTAAAACAACAACAGTCTGCCTGTTTTTACGGGCTAAGGTAGCAATGAGCTTACCCTCTTCTGTAGTACATGCTGCTTCCAACCACTGCAGACCAAGCATCAGGTACCACAGAGTCCTCCAGCACCTGTGGGACATCAGGGCAGGTCCTGCCCCTCTGCTGCCCTCTCCAGCCCCGATTATTGCCCCATGGAGGAAGATGTAAGGGCAAGTCAGACACTAGCTAGAGCAGTTTGTGATCCCCAGCTGTGGGATGGGTAACTCACAGCCTGCAGGGAGGTTGAGCACAGGCATCTGGGCAGACTTCATCCATCCGCAGGGGCAATGCGATCTGCTGGCAACGCACTGGCCTCTGCATCCGTGGGAAGGATGTTCTGCAGGAGTGGGCTCACCTGGGAAAACTGGCCAGGAGGAGATGAGGGAGCATCGGGACATGCTGTTTCAGCCTGGGCAGTCCCTAGAGCATCTTTCACTCTCTAGGCTTCCTTGTGGTCCCAGACACAATTCAAGCACCCTGGCCATTTCCACAATGCGATTCACTTTTTTCTCAGTTTTCTGAAAGCCCTCGGATTTTCAACTCAACTCAGCTGCTCCCTCATAAGCCCAATGCCTCCCCTAGCATCCCTGCTATTGAAGAAAGCTGCTGTTTGTTTTGCCCCAGTGGTACCTGAACCCTGGTACTGCTGTCCCCCGTAAGATCAAACTCTCTCTGGCTCCAGTCCCGGGTGGCATGTGGCAGAGATGAACCCAGTCTCCAAACCTGGTCCCCTTCCACCGAGGGCTCTGCAAGGAGAGAGAGTCCCTGTTAAGTCCCCGGCATGATGGATTTTGCTTATACACATCACAGGACCCCGCGGGTTGAGGTACGAAGCAGCACCCGCTGTTGGGGCCAGATGCTGGTGCTGTGCGGGACAGGGTGACAGCACCCTGGGGTGCCTGGGGCCCTGCTGTATGACCAACAGCTGGGTGCTGTGGGACTCCTTCGGCCCTGGGGTAAAGCTGGGGTCCTTTGTCATGAAGTTATCCATCGTCTTTGGTAAAAGACCGAAGTCAGACCCGTCTCACTGCAGCGACATAGTTTGGCTTTCACCTTTCCTGAGTCAGTTCGGTTCTGCTGGTACTCACTGTGCTCTGGAAGTCCCTGATATTTCTTTGACATCTCACCTTCTCAATCATGGCTTTTGCAGATCCTTCTCTTACCTTGACCCCAAATCAGATACGGTGTCCACACTTCTCCCTCGTGCTAGCCCAAGCGCTCCTTTCACTCTAACTCCGAGGATTTTGATGTTATGAAATCATATTCTCTGTAAGTTCCCTTTTCAGCCTTGGGGAATGCGGAAATGCCTTGGGCCAGAGGGGGACATTGCGGGGAAATCTGAACAGCTTCTGGAGGGATTAGGAATTTTTTGACCAGGAAAAGCTGCTTTTGTCAGTGTTGGGAGGTGCCTGGGTGCTTTTTTGGGCATCATGTGCTCAGTGGGCAGAGGGAGGGCAGTGGTTCACCAAGCATGTGCAAGGCAGGAATTGCCAAGCAAAGGCAATCCTGTGTGCTGGGCATTTCTAATGAGACACCTCCTTCTTCAGACACCAGCCAGAGGGATGCAGGGCCTCCAGTGGCTTCCAGTCCCTCCCAGTTACACTCTGCCCTGGACTCCTTTGCAGCAGGTGTCCTGCATCCAGCCTGCCAGGAAGAGCTGCTTTGCTGGTTGTTGCTCCAAATTGTCCCATTGCCACATCTCTGCTGAGGGATGAGGAGGTTTCAGTGGGAACACAGGCTCTGCTGGAGATGCTAATCCTTCTGGAATGATTTAAAAAGTGACCATCAGCACAAATAGACCCTACGACAGAAGATTTCAGACAAGAGGGTCAGGAAGGTCAGCAGTCCCCTAATCTCTCCTGAGCAAGACACCAAGGTGGGCAAAGTGCAAGCCCACCTCTGTGCAGGTGGAGGGGGAGGAAGGTCTAGGGTTGCTATCTAGGCGAAGCTGCTTTCCAGTTGGGTGGCCCCAGCATATACTGGTGCCTGGGGCTGTTCCTCCCTGGGGCAGGGCTTTGCAACCCCCCCTCCCCGTGGAACACCCTGTGGCCATAGGTTCTGTGGCATTCACAACACCAGCACCCACTATGGCCAGTGCAGGCTGAACTTCAGGAGATGGACATCAGGGATGCCCAACCACCTGGGTGGGACGTGGAGCATCGTCCTGCCGTTGCCTGAGCTGTTCAATCCAAAGGTGGGTCCGAGTGGGGTTAGAGCTTCCAAACCAAAATGGACCCATCCCTGGCACAAGGGGCTGATCCCTTCTCTGCTCTGCACAGTGTCAGGCCCAGAAAGGAGAGGGGATATTGCCACCTTCTGGCCAGTGGTTTTGCTTTTAAGGGCCACCATCTCCCTTTCGGGTCCCTGGAGAACCTGCTCTCACCATGCTCCTGCCTGTCATGTGGGTGCTGACAAGTCTTACATTGCAGCAAGGCACTTTTTTCCCCTATTAACCATATTGCTTTCAGGCAAACTCCTCAAGGTGTGGATGGCATCTTATTCTGGGACCTGGAGGATCTCAAATGGGTTGCCATAGCCACTACATACTGGGGTTGGATGGCAGCTGGGCAGGCGAAAGCACCTGGGTTCCCAGGGGCTTCAGAAGAAGCCATGGACAACAGTCAGGAAAAGCTGCTGGAGAGCAGGAATGCAGAGAGGACGTGTGCGAGGACGGTCTGGCAGGTGGAGGCAGCTCATAGCTTCGCAGGTGCTGGGAGCTGTGACCAGCGCTGGGGCAGAGGGGCTTAGTACCACCCTGTCCCCTTCCATTGGGATGCGAGGTCACCGTGGGAGCTGGGCAAGGGCACGAGGAGCCAGTGCCAGCATAGGGAACAGCGTCCAGCGGTTTCTGACGCCAATCTCCTGCTGCCTCCTACAAAAGGTGATTTTTACCAATCCCTTTTCACAGAAAAGTTTTGCAATGACTGAGTAGTAGGAAGGAAAAAAAAAAAAGGCTTCCCCTTAAAGCAAAAGCAATCCTTCATTTGATGTCAATTCCTCTTCTTAGCTCAATCCTTGAAACAATCGTAGGCTAAGTGCTAAAAATACCTCTTCCTCTTCCGTGTCAGGCTCTCTCTTGGGGAACGAGTAGGGCAGGAGGGGATTCCCAGCTCAGGAGAAAGGCTTTCCTTCCCCAGCCTGCCCGCGCCGGAGAGCCACCGTGGGGAGAAGGTGCAGCCGCGCTGCTGGGGCTTCATCTGCAGGTGCTGAGCAGAGGGAAAGACCAGAGGGGAGCAGGCGAGGAGGGGGGAGGAACATTGGAAAACGTCATCCCCCAACTGCCTGCCTGGTGTTGGCTGCCCTGGGGACACAGCCCGGAGGGGAAAGCTCAAGGAGGAGCTCACAGGAGGGCAAGGAGAAGACCTGCTGCTGGGTCGGGGCTTGCCTGCACACAGAGTTTGCTCCTGGGATTCAGCTAATTAGCGCAGGAACATCAAATAGTTGTCCGGGATGGCCAAAGGTTTGCGTGCCCCACTACTGGGACTCGGACAGGGGCCAAAGCAAATGCCCGTGAATGGTTTGTGACCTGCGTAAGCACACGGGGACCCCTCCCCGTCTACCGTCCCAGCTGGCAACGGCTTGCGGCTTCCAGGCTCAGGAGAAGCAGCTTCGTACGAGGACCTTCCCGGGGCTCCCCCGCCATCAGAGTGTCCCGTGTCCCCTCGAGCCCCTGCCGACCTCGGCGCTCCCCCACCCCACGCTCACCTACCGACTGACCGACCGCGTGAGGAGCCACATCCTTTTGCCTGGGAGGCCGTGACAGCGCCGGGTCGTGGTGACGCAGGTGGCTGTGGCACGCCGTCATGTGGCGCTGACGTCTCGGCGAGGAGGCAGGTCGCGCTCCGTGGCCAGCTTCCATCCCGTCCCAGAGGTTGTGGACGAGATCCCTGCTGCGGGCGGGCGCCTGGGAGCATCCCGTCCCCGCCGGAGGCTGGGGATGCTGGTGAGGGTCACCCTGGGTGCCAGGTGACTGTCCTGCTGCAGAGGGTTGCTTTCCTTTAGCGAAACCGTCCTCCTTCCTCTTTCCGAGGTAGCGGTGGAGTCGGTGACCTCACCGCAGGACGGATACTGAGAAGCAGGCTGGGGGTGACGGGGACCGGCAAGGACTCGCTCCTGCCAGCCGATCTCCTCCAGAGCCGCTTACGCGCGATGCTGCCTTCCAGTGCCCCGAAGCTGGGACCGGGGACCGCGGGTCTACACCTGCTCGTGGGTTCAAGCTGTAAGGAGACAGAGCACCTGGTGACACTTCGTGTGCTGCCGTGACCAGGGCTGCCTGCAGCCGCAGCCATGTCCTCTTGCAGGCAGCACACGCCAAGGCAGCCCAGAGCAGGCTTTGCAGCACGCCCTGTCCCCAGGGCCCCGGAGCAGCTGGATTGAGGGGATCCAGCTGCAGAACATGTGTCGGCATCTGCACCCCCTCCCCAGCAGCTCGGGACAACCCGGGCGAGCGATGCTGCAGAAGGCAGTACGGGACTTTGCAAGGCAGGGGAGATGCTGGGAGCTGCGTTTCCCTTCTGTCCCCTGCCAGGGTCTCCTCTGGCTGAAGGTCTGCGTGCTGGAGAGCTGGTGGCAGGTCCCAGCCTGGCTGGAGCCCCACCAGAGAGGAAGAAAGTGTCATGAATAACACGCCCGACCTCGCTAACTAGGCTAGAAATAGCTGTCAGGGGAGTTTTGTTGAGTCATGCAGAAGAGGCTGTGGCAGTGAGTGATAATGGAAAGCAGTGGTGGCACAGCCCTACGAACGAACGGGAGGGACACACAGGCTGATGTCCTGGAGGTGACACATGGGGATGAGCCGCTGCCACCAGCCTCCTGTCCCATCCCAAAGCCGCACAGCAAATGCCGCATTAGCTAGGAGCACGTAAAAGGCACCCAGCCGTGGGGAGCCAGGCTATGGTAAGACGGCAGTGGTTTATGAGATCAGCTGCATTTGGGAATGCATGTTACAGCAATATCAGCAAAAATTAAAAGAAACAATACCTTCAGCAGCTGTTCTGCTGCTCTCTGTGCATGGAAGTGGACTTACCTGAGCTTTTTGGTCAGGTGAAACCCAGGGCAGGAGCTGCCAGGCAGAGGGAGGAAAACAGCGTTCTCTGCTTCGATGGTTTCGTGCCTCACAACGGCCTAAAGCACATTATCTTGCATTACCTTATAACAGAGTTGGGAGATTTAGGCTAACCTATGCTCTGTCTAAAGCCAGAGGATGAGGAGTGCTCTCCCTGCCCTGCCAGGCAGGGGCAGCTCGAGGAGCGATAGCTGCCAGCCAGTGACCAGGAAATTCTTCAGCTCTTGAAGCAGATGAAGCTCTGGCTCTCGTCTCCATGGAGAGAAAGGGAAAAAGGAAAAAAAAAAAAAAAAAAAAAAAAAGTGTGCTGTAATTGAAGTTAGTTGCAGACAAGGTAATTTCCACATGAGTTAGCAGAACAGCTAGTTGGAAATTTTTGATAAAATCTATTTTTCTTTGAAAATGCAGATCCAGTGAAATGTGAAGGCTTTCCACTGGAAAGAATGAGTTTTGCTGGATTTCTCAACTAGTTCTCTAGAAAATTTGTAAATGGTCACAATATTTTAACCACCACTGCTATTTTTTCAGACCAAAATTTATACTCCTACTGCCTTACAGCATGACATGAAAATGCAAAATTTTTGGCATCATCACTTTATTTGTTTGAACTTCAATATTCTACAGATCTTTTACCCTTATTTTGGATCAAGAAAAAGCTTGAGATGCCAAGACATCACTGGGATAAGCAAACCATTTCCCATAAACCGTGGGAAGCTCAGGCTGAGGAGCAATGCAGAACATAAGACATACCCCTCCTGTTAGCACCAGTTAGTACCACAGCCGGGTTTCTCTTGACCTCGTGGGTAACTCGTGCCGGTTTCTGCTGACATGAATGCGGTTCGCAGGGGCAGGGTCTGGCCAGCCCGGTCACACCTCGTCGTCCCCTGTGCCAGCACTAGCCCTGGGTGCTCGCCCCGTGCCCTGCTCCCGGCCAAGCTGAAAGCACGTCGGTTTTCCTGTCGCTGGAAGAAGGGGGCATTGCCCTCAGTGCTGACGTGGATTCAGTTCTTCTTGCAGTACCTGTGAGACCACAACCTAGAATCCTGTTTTTCCTCGAATCGGGAAAGCACACAGACATTGATAAAGATAATAACCCGACACACCAGTTCCCTGGCTCAGTTTCCGTACCTTCACAACCTTTCTTTGGCCTCAGGAGTTCTCCAGGCTTGCTTTCTTTTTTAAAGCTTACCTCCCCCTCCCCTGGGCTCTGGGAGCTTCTCTGTCCCTTAGCAGGGCCAGCATCTCTCTTCTACCCCTCTTACCCTAAGCTTGACGTGTCTTTGGGTGCCTTCCCTGCAGGGTAAAACCAGTACCAGGATCCCTTCTCCTATTTTTAGTACACACTTTAGCAGATGCTCTAATCCCCGGAGAAACCTTCAGGCATCAGCAGCCCGCTGTCCCCAAGCACCGCCGTCCCCACACAGGTCAACCACCAGCTGCTGCTGCTGCTGATGATCCATGGGGACACGACCCAGCCTGTGTCAACGGCGCTGGATAAACACGGCTCGGGAGCACTCGGGAAGCCCGGGGCAGCGCCTGGCACCGACCGAGCACCCGGCAGTACGCGACGTCCCCGCCGGTCACACAGCTCTGCGTGGCTGCAAGGCTGCAGCCCTCTGCAAGCCTTAATGCGAGGAAGACGCCGGCGAAGAAGCAGCACAAAGGGCAGGACATCTTATGGCGACACGCATGGAAAGTACAGCCTGGGAGGGGGTTTAAATGAGGAACAGAGGCCACACAAAATGTACCAGAAACACCCACCAAAGGCAAGAGCAGAGTTTTGGGCTCCGGCCAGGCAGCCCCCAAGAGCGTCCCTGTAACGTCACCAGGCGGCTGGGCTGGGGAAGGAGGCTGGCACGGCTTTAGGGACGGGCTGAAGCCGGGCTGAGCTCACCCACCTGCTGTCACGGCGCTGCGTGGGCATGCGGGAAAGCACGTCCCCGCGCCAGGGAGCTCGAGTGCCACCCGAGGACAAGGGACCCTGCTGAGGAGAAGTGCAGAAGAGACCAAGGCGGGCACGGCAGGTCCTGGCACAATGTGCTTCACGCCCAGAACCCAGCTGGCTGCGTCTCCCCAGGGACATTAGCTGGGGCCCACGCTGGAGCAGGGGATGGAGCTGGGGAGCACCGGGATGGGAAAGGACGAGGGCTCGTGGTGGTGGTGGTGGTGGGAGGGTGGCTGGCATGCACTGGGACTTTGGTGAATGAGAGGGACGCGAGAGCTGGAGCAAAAAGAGGAAGGGTGAGTGTGGAAGCAGGAGATCCAGCAAAGAGCTGCCCTCGAGCAGGAGGCTGGGTTTTCACCAGCAGCACGGGCTGCCTGCCCGTCCCAAAGGTCCCTGCAGGGTGGTGACACGCAGCACCAGGCTCCCCCGCGATGCCCCGGGCACCCCGGCATGGCCGGTTGCTCGCCGTGACGAGGCGCAGAGTGCCAGATCAAAGGGAAACTGAGGCGGGGATGGAAACGCGGGGCCATCAAAGGCGCTGGGGGTCCCTCGGGAGCTGGATGCCCATCGAAGTCCGGGAAGCTGCAGCCCCAGTGGCAATGCAGGCAGCATGGGGAAGGCGTATGTTTTACAGCAAAAATGCCTTTTGCTTCACAGCAAAACCACGATAAGCTTGAAAGGGAAAAGAAAAAAAGAAAGTTAAGTAATTGGGATTTTAAGCGACTTCCAAGCCCTTTTGCTCTCACAGCCTCTAACCCAACAGGTGTGTGGACAAGCAGGTAGCCCGGGCCAGTTGGAGACTTTCAAGGTGGAACCAGAGAGATATGAAACGTTTCATCGCAGCCTTATTTTTATCCTTCCCCAGAGCTGGCCCCAGCCCTTCAGGTGCTCGTTGGGCACCTGGCTGCTATCGCGGGGGGTGCAGCACCGCTCTGCCCTGGGAAGCTGGACACACTGCACCCGGGACAGACAGCTGGCTGTTGTGTGCGGACCGAGAGCATCCATCACACCGCGACAACAGCCATCCCGCATTGCTGGTGCAGCTCACCGTCCCACTTAGCACCTTCTCCTGCCGCCCTCCCTAGCTGGGGTCCTAGCCCCCCCCCCAATATTAAACACTGCCCAAGCGTGGGCTGGGTGCTCAGAGGGTGCCAGATGCCCCAAGAACCGCGGCTCTGCCAGCACTTACCCCCTGGGACGGAGACTGAGCCGCCCCTGCTGCCACTGACTCGGGAGTGCAGGCGCTGGGGGTGGGAACGTCCTGCACCCCCCCCAAAGAGCCCGCGACCCAGCATCAGCCAGGGACAGCACAAGACTGGTTTTTCTCTCATTCTCACTATCCCAATGGGTGAGGACAGGGCAGGCTTCCTCCCTGCATCCACAGCAGTGCCCGGGGTTGTTTTAAGCCCTGCCAACTCCACAGCATCCTTCAGATGACGGCTTGGCAGGGAAAGGCAGACGAGAGAGGTACGCAGGATCCTGCAGAAACCCCCTCCCCACCCCGGCACTGTGACCCACCACCAGGCACCGTTCCCTGCCACTGCCCACTCCTCGCAAGGCTGGGTGATGCTTTCGAGAGCAGGAGCAGGTGGTTAGCTGACCTATTAAACCTACTTAAAAGGCAGGTGGTGACTGCTGGAAAAGCTGTGAAACGCTCAGGTGGTCCCAATGGAGACAATTCCTTTTCCAGGAACAGCCCGCGATGGGTTCAGGGGGGTGGCAGATCAATACAAGCAGTCCAGGCCTAGGTTTCTTGTCCTGGGTGATGAGAATGTATGACGGCAGGGCAGAAAACCCACCCGCAATTGCTTATAGAGTGTTTAATTTCTTGCAGGGAACAGAGCAGATGCGGGCACCTTCCTTCTAGAGAAGGAGAGGTGGCCCAGAGCTCGGCACCAACCACGCTCCCTTTATTGGGTTTGCAAAACACACAGGATACCAGCAAGGGGAGGAGACCTAAAATACAATAATGTTATTAATATTATTAATAATTAGAGTTCTGACTGATTGCTACAGTTCCTGCTCCTCAGGGCTGGGCTACACTTTGGTGATGCTGTCTGCTGGCTTCGCCTCGGCTGGCTCCTCTCTTTTGGGGTGGTGGGGTAAGACCCCCACCCTGTTGCTCTGGAGTCCCACACGCTCCGGCGACTTCTGTCCTTTCTTCAGAAGGCAGCAAGCCCCGGAGCTGAGAAAGAAAAGGCTCATCACGACCACGAGCAGAGCCAGCGAGCTGGTGCCCATGGGATGTGGACAAAGCCACCAAGGACTGCTGGTTATTTTGGCTGAGAAGTTCCTGCTCTCGTCCCAGTAGGTGCAGAGGGCTTCGTCCAGGTCCCGCACGCCCACGCCGGCTGCCTGCAGCACATCCAGCCAGGCCAGCGAGCAACAGCTGAAGGGGTTTCCAGCGACGGACACGTCCTTCAGGCTGTGGGACCAGCTCACGAGTGCCAGCTTTTCCAACATCAGCAGGTTGTTATTGCGAACGTCCAGGCTTTCCAGCGGGGAGCAGAGAAGACCTGTGGGCAAAAGGCTCAAATTATTGCCCGAGAGGTCCAAGACTTTGAGTGTGTCCAGGCAGGGGAGCTCTGTCTTGCTGTTGTCCATCTGGTTGCCCCTCAGAGAGAGTTTCTGCAGGGAGAACTCCAGCCCCCCCAGGGCTTCCTTAGGCACGGACAAGTCCTTGTTCCCCGACAGGTCTAGGGAGAGCAGCGAGGTCCGGTTGAAGGCGTAGGGGTGCAGCCTGGTGATGTTGTTATTGCAAAGACTCAGATGCTTCAAGCGAGGCACGTTGTAGAAGGGGGTGCAGGTGCCTCCCGGGGCTGGCACACGAGACCCCCCTCCCAAATTCCCTCCCTGATCGCTCCCCTGGCTCTCGCAGGGCTGGAGGTTGTTGGAGCCCAGATCGATCGTTTCCAGCTGAGGCAGAGAATCGAAAAACCAGCGTGGCAGCACGTGGATGGCATTGCCATGGAGGTCCAGCGAGCGCACGGAGAGGTTGGCGTGCTCCGGCGGCGAAGACGAGCGGTCGCTGGGCTCCATGCCGTTGGCGAGCGACTCCCCGGCTATGTCCTGGAGACAGTTCATAGCCAGGCTGAGGCTGTGCAGAGAGCCCAGGCTGTGGAAGAAGGTAAATGGGAACAGCTGCAGCCGGTTATTGCTGAGATCCAAGTCAGCTACATGTGTCAGACCGGCCGCGGTACGCGAAGTCCTATTAAACCTCGCCATCTCCTTGTAGTGCAGTACAAACTCCCCCGGATGGCGTGAGCCTGGGAGCAGGGAAGCAATAAGGTTGTTGGAGAGGTTTAAGTGTGTGAGATAATGGGCTTTGGGGAGCTCTGGAAAATAAAGGAGTCTGTTATGGCTCAAGTCGAGCACTTGAAGCAGGTAGGGCTCCGCTGCCTCCTCCGAGACGAAGAGCTCCAGGGCGTTGTGGCTGAGATTTAAAACTCGCAGCTGCGTGAGGCTGAAGCCAGAGATACAGTGGAGGGAATTCAAAGCCAAGTTCACCACCTCCAGCTCTTCCAGAGCCTCAAAAGCTCCCTTCTCGATTTCCATGATGTAGTTGTTGCTGAGGTCGAGCTCGCGCAGCCGTGGCGTGCTCCAGAAGATATCCATCAGCAGGCTGGTCATCTTGTTCCCGGAGAGATCCAGCGTCCTCAGCCTGGTGAGGTTGCTGATGTACCAGCCTGCCATGTGGCTCTCCAGATTATTTGCCGACAGGTCCAGGACCTCTATATTCCTGAGCAGATGAAAAGCTCGCCCATTAGCGAGGTAATTGCGGTCCAGGTGGTTCGATCCCAGGAGGAGAAAGCGCAGCCGGGGCAGCTGAGCCAGGGTCGTGTCTGACACGGCTTCCAGCTGGTTGAAGCACACATCCAGGTACTCAAGCTGCCCAAACCCTGGCATGTAGGTGCCTGACAGGTTTTGGATGAAGTTGTTGGAGAGCTCGAGGTACTTAACTCCTTGGCCGAGCTCCTTTGGAAATTTGCGCAGGCCAACTCCTTTGCAAGACACCTTCATGGGGTTCTACAGAGAGACAGGAGAAGCTGTCAGCATGAGAGGGGCTACAAACCACAGCTCCAGCCAAGCCATCTGCTCTCCAAGATGGGCAAGAACAATGTGGAAATGAGCACCAAGCCTGGGATGGGAAGGGGCTGGACCACCTAAAGCCACAGCTCAGAGACAAGAAGCTTGTCCCCAGGGTTAAGGTGGGCTTTCTGAGACACGGCTAAGTTTTTTTCCGATGGTGCAAGGAGAAGGCTCAGCCTCTGGCCCCTCAGGCTGTCCTCCCATGCATCCCAGCAAGCAAGGTGGGCAAAAAAAGTAGCATAAGCACTGAAGATGCAGCAGGCTGGTGGGGCAAACCCAGCCTCTGGAGGGCACTGGGACAGCCCAGGGACTGGTCCAGAGCATCCCTGTCCTGTCTGGGCAGAGAAAGGGCACTGTCCTGCTGGCTCAACCTTCCCCCTCCCTCCAAACTGGTTTCCTCTGCCAGTTTGGAGTCGGGAGCCTGGACATGGAGGAGCCAGTTTCTGTCCCTCACCCTGCCACGTTCGTGGCAGCTGTCTGAATCCCCGCGAGACCCTCCACGCCGTCCTGCCACTTAGCAAGCATCTCGAGCTGACACCCCTGTGGCAGGGACTGCTGGAAGGTGTCACCGGCACAGCAGGGACATGGGAGCAGCTGGGTGCTGGGGACCAGCTAGTGGGTGACCGGCTCGGAGACAGGAGAGCAGAGAGGAGATCAAAGCTGGGAAGGTTAAAGAGATGGAGGCTGGAAGGAGGGGAGAGCCGTGGGGAGGAGATGCACCCTGCGCTGCGCAGAGGGATGCTGGCAGCCCCGCTCGGACCCAGCGATGCTGCCGGGGCCATCCCAACCCAGGGGCTCCTTGGAAAGCAGCCTTACCTGCTGGCACGGCATGGACCTGGGCCTCATCTCCCCACTAGATTGGGCTCTGAGAACAGATGGGAGCAGCCAGAGCAGCAAGCATCCTCTTTCAGCCATCCGATGTTCAAACAAGAGCATGTTGGGCTATGGGCACTGCCAGCCCCGTCCCGCTCCTCCAGCGCTCTCTGGCAAGCTGGGCAGGAGCCGGGCTCTGTATAAATAGGCTTCAGGATGGGATGGGGGAAGGAGATAACACATGTGGGTGTTCGTAGCTACGGAAGTGGGAAAAGAAAGACATAAGATTGCAGAGGGGGAAAAACAGTGCAAAAAAAGCCACAAGGAAGGGAAAGAGAAAGGGCAGGACGGGGAGGAGGCAGGGCTGCACCGGCGCTCAGGTGATCGGCTGGACCGACCACCGAAATCGAATGCCGGGAGGCAGAGGTGGTACTCGGGAAAGCCGAGAGCTTTTGGGGGGAGTTCCCCTGCGTGGACCTGCTCTTCCTCCAGCTTCCTCTGCCCCGTACCGGGGCAAGCTGTGCCCCGTGCCAGCTGGTGCCGAGGACACCGGGAGCTGCCGGCGAGGGCTCCCCGGCCATCCCAAGCCGGGGACCGAGCTCCTGGCTGCAGCTGCTGGGGATCACCGCGGGACTCCCGACGCCTCCGGGGCCGCAGGTGAGGCAGAGCAAATTCCCCTCCTTGCACCATCGCAGCCCAGCCGAGGGGACTCTCCCACGGCACCTGTCCCTCCTCGGGGAAACAACGGCTCCCCGGGATTTACCACCCGTTCCCAGCGGGATGTGCCGAGCTGGCATCCCCCTCCTCCTCTTCCTCCCCAGGAGTCCGCTGTGCTGCGAGCGCTGGGCTCCTCGCTGCCACGTCCCTGCCAGGACCGGAGGACGGCTGCCGGGTCACCTCCTCACCCACGGCAGGAACCAGACAGGGACTTTCCCTGCGGCAGCTCCAGGTGGTATCTGGGCACCCGGAGCTGCACCCCACCCGCAGGGATTTTTCTGCGGCGACATCTCCGTGTCCCCGTGCCACCTAGTGCCCACACGCTCCCGGGGGGGGGGGGACATGCTCCTCGCACGCTTCGTGGGGCGTTCTGCAAAACGCACGCTTTTGGGGTTTTTGGGTCGCTGCAGCCCATTTCTCTCCCATCTGAAAGAGCACCTCCAGGCTGCTGCGAGGTTGCCCAAGGATGTGCTCTGCTGTTGTTTCAGCTGTAGAGCCGTTGCTCTAGTCTTAGATGCGTCTGGCAGGGGAAAAAAAAAAAAAAAAAAAAAAAAAAATTATATATATAAACACATACGCACATCTGGAAGATGAAGCAGCCTGGCTCCTGCTGCTGCTGTTGCCCCTCGCCCTGCCGACAGCTGCCGTGGTGGGGAGCACTTTGCCACCTCCGGGATGTGGTTCAGCCTTGAGCTAGACCAACGTCACCAGTCAGCCAGGGCTCAGCCCGGACACCAGGGCCCGTGTTTTAGGCAGACGCTCGCTGCGGCGGACCTGGGCTCCAGCAGCAGCCGCGGCCAGGGCAGCTGCGAGCAAACAGCCCGCCGTTGTTTTCGGAGGCGCGGTGAGGATAGCACATCTGTGCAGATGTAAAATCCTGCAGGCTCCGGCCAGGGAAACACCGACCTCTGGATGAACCTTTGCCTTCAGCGTCCCTCGTCTGCCATCAGCAGCTGAGCGTAGAGCCCTGAAAGCGGAAGGCGGCACAGGGGAGGAACCGCGCCATGCAAGCGCTCCGGCCCCCGGTGCAGCCCCCAGCGCGCCTGGCCCCGCCGCCGCCTCGCCCGGGGAACCCCGACCCTCTGCTCCCTGCATCCCGAATTGCTGGGCATGGGTCCGCACAGCAGGCACGGCCGATGAAATCAGCTGAAAAGTCCCCGATTTTGATCAGGGACTTCTGCGGAGAACCCCTGGGCATTTGCATCCCGAGGCTGTGAACTCCCTTTGCAGGAGCGCCTGGCAGAGCGAGCAGGGTGCGGACCGAGGGCCGTCCAAGGTGCCCTGCAAATACCGAGAGGCTTTTCACGGACCGAGAGCCGAAGGCAGAGCAAACCGCACAGCACCAACTAGGGAAGAGATTCGCTCTGGCAACTCACAGGGCATCCCGTGCTTCTCGCCACTCCTGGCCTCCAAGCGGGCTCCCAGGTCTCCAGAATGGTCTGTTAGAGAGAGACGCCCCTGTTCCCCCAAAGGCTTTCACGTGAGAGCTCTCCAAAGGATGGGAGGAACGAGCAGCGGGACAGAGGCTTGCTAAAAAAAGGGATAAAGCCACTTGCCCACTGTCACAGCCGTACAGCAGGGTGACAGACGCTCGGTCCCATCCTGGGCATTAAGGAGGCAGAAGGGTATCTGGTTATCCAAGTACATCGCATCTGTCCTTCTCTCCCAGTAAGCAGGGACAGCAGTGCCGTTTTCTGTGCATTCCCCTGACTGCAGAGAGCAGCGGGGAGTCGGAAGGCAAATGCTGAGCAGCGCTGAGCCCGACGACGGGACCGCTGCCACGGCCACAGCAGCTGCGTCTCAAATACTCCCCGAAGGACGGAGAGATGCTTTACCTTTCAGCTGTGTCCCATCGCTCAAGTGCAGCCAAAATACTTTCCACAGAAACTCCTGGTTTGGCTGGGGAAGGAAGTCCCACCCAGAACACCAAGATCAGGAAAAAAGCTTTATTTGCAGAGAAAATATTGACAATTTACATAAACTTACATCCTAATTTATATACATTATGTATATTTTATATACAGATAGTGTCTTGAATAAAGATGTCGAAGCACGAAACAGCATCAGTATATCACCGTGCAGCTCTAACAGGTAACGGGGAGAGTCGTGCCTCTCTTCCCACAACTCCTCTCCCATTACGTGTTTGCCGGGGAGTCCGAGAGGCTTTCTCCCAGCCTGGGAGTGATGAACATGGGTAGGGGTGGGTGGGTGGGAGTCAGGCTCGTAAGCGGGTGCAGCCACGAAGCGCGGCCGCAGTTTTCCCTTCCCCTTTCCCCCAAAAGCCTGCGCCAGGACAGGAGCCAGGGCAGGTGCCACCAGCCTGCAAGTGAGCGGGAAGGACTCCCCGCGCTCCACCTCCTACCAAGAAGAGGGGAAGAAACACGGACGAGCCAACGCGCTTCGCTCATCTCCCTCCCAACGCAGCTCGGGTGCCCTTTTCTAAGCACCTGGCAGTGCTCCTTCAGTGGAAGGACGATGCCAAGTCCCCTGATGGGGACAGTGGGTGGCAGGGAGACCACAACCGCTTACCTGGGTGAGAAAGGTGCTGGAGGGAAGCAAGGGCCAGGTAGTTTTGGGTAGGGAGCCATGACCTTTAGGTCTTCCTTCAAAAGGGGCCCTGAACACAACAGCCGAGTTGGCTTCCCTAGAAGTTGTCTCTGTAGAGAGCAGCTTGGGAGGGAGAAGGGTTTCAGGCGATGCATTATATACCGATTAGCTGCTTGGTACATTTCTGCAGCTGGAGTCCAGCCGAAAGTTGGGCAGCAGAGCCAAGGCACGTGGGCAAGAGCAGAGCCAGCAAGTACCGCCGGAGAGAAAGGCTGGCTCACGGGAAACCAGCGGTGACTGGTTTTGCATCCACCGTCTCGGATACACAGACGTTTGTCTGTAAGTGAAGCACTTCCTTCCCAACCACACTAGGAACCGAGATACGTCAAAATTCAAAGACATTGGAGGGAAAGACTGGAGCAAGGCCCTGTTCCTGCTGGAGTTTGTTAAAACCTCCCATACGCATCCTCCCCACGCTCCTCTGAGCTGCTTCCAGGCCTTTTCAGCTCCAGTTAAGGGGAAGAGGCACCAAAGATGGTGGGACACCACCTAGAGAAGCATCACCAAGAAGAAGCTATACTACAGCCTAGGTAACCTGCACTGTAATACTTCATTAATGAGAACTTGTTGCTAGAGAGGCCAAAGGGTTTCAAGTATAAAGACTCTCCACGGCTGCTACAGGACTGGTGATCCGCCCGCTTGTCCCAGGGATGAACACGGCTCTCCGTACCAAGGCCACCGGCACTCAGGTGTTCCTTGCTCTCCAACTCCACGTCCCAACTCCAACTCCACGTCTCCAACTCAGCTACACCGAGCTCACGCTCTGGTGTAACGCGAGCATCAGAAAAAGCCCGTGAACAACCTTCCGTGGCCTGTGACGAGGGAGGCAGGAACCGCTCCCTTCTGCTCTCCTCCCGCATCCCAGGCAGAGGCCAGAGAGGGAACTTGACAGCGATCCATGGGGCTTTTAGAGAGAAGGGATTCTCCCTCTGCCTCCTCCTGCCCGCAGCCATAGTCAGGAGCAAATCACGGATCCTGCCAGTGGGGGACAAGGAATGCAAACTCCATCCATCGCGCTTTCCCAAGGCATTGCCTTATTTGTGCTTGCCCCTAAGTCTTGCTGTTCAGGCTGTATTCTAAAGCAATTCTGTTAATGATTTGCTTAATGTTCTCACTATACACAGTTGTCCTGATTCATTCTTGTCAGAGGAACATGTCCTTCTTAATCCATTCTAAAGGAAATAAACCACAAAGACTAGTTAAGTGCCCCTAAGGCTCTTGCTAGTCCAACATGTTAAGGCTAGAAAGGAGGAGAACATATTGAAAAAGAAATAGCAGGCAATTTTTCATGCAGTTATTCCACAAACTGCACGCCTCCTGTGAATAGCGAGGCTGTAGCCAAAGCTGGGTGCCCCCAAGAAATATTTATCTCCCAATAACTGCAATACTTGGCAAGTGAGATCACTCGCTACGGATGGGGAAAAGTGATGGAGCCAAGAATGCTTCAGCCAGGGTGGACCCTTCTGCGGTCAGATCAGTCGCTCCAGCACAGTGCTGAGACACGTCCGCTCCCACGTCCCTGCAGGTGACCACGGCTGAGCCACCTCTGCTTGGAGATGGAGGTCATCACCAAGACGTCGGTTCGGGACTTGTCCCATTTGCTACGTAGGCTGAAACTTCACTAACCTCTTTAGTTTTTAAAGGCAAAACATGCTCTGAAAAGAAATCCAGTTAAAAAAAAAAACCCAACACAACCAAGCACAAGCCAAGGCATGACACAAAAGAGCAATTAGCGCTTCAGCCTCTTCCTCAGCTCGAGCACATCTTATAGCTTTAGGTCTCCCCAGTTGAGGGGAGGTAACGGGAGAGAGTTGCTCAAGAAGCCAAAAGAAACAATAGTGTCCCAGCTCTTCTATTAGTCACCAGAAATCGAGTTATGACTAGACTCAGCAGGGCTCAGAGAAAAGAAAAAGTGGTGACTTCATGCTGGACCAGACTTTTTAAATACAATTTTTTTTTGCTAGAGACTCCATCACCACTTATTAGAGCATTTTAGGTAGAAGGGTGCCAAAAGGAAAGGGATGGGGGAAGGAAGGATAAAAACCACATCTAAAAGCAGGACAGTTGCTATTAAAACAGAAAAAAAAAATTTCCTGTTTGAATATTTTATTCTTAAACATGACAAACTTCTTCAGAGTGTTTTCACAAGTACTTGTGTCTGCTCTACGCGGCTCGGTGAAGCCTGTAGAAATGTGTTCTGGTTTGCAAAATATTAATTAAAAAGACCAAAAAAAAAAAAAAACCAACCCCAACAAAACACCAATTGCTGTAACAGCAGCAGTACTTTAAGGCAGCCCCCGTTAGGGCAAGGTATACCTCTGGGGTAATGGCAGGAGCTGAAAGTAGCAGAGGCGCTGGAACCGGGAATCAGCATTTTCTTTGGGACTTTGTGATTTCTGGAATGTGGAGGCAGTTTCCTATCTGCTAAGCCTGCTCTATAAAGTATTCATCTTCCTCTCGCACTTACTGCTTTTGCAGCCTGCTTCCAAGCTCTAGGTAGAGGCACTTCGCCTTCTTTGCTCGCACTCCTGAGGATGAATGTAAACACCACTGACCCTGTCTTATTCACCTCCCTTCGCACCCCGTGGCCGTTCCAGTTCGAACTGGGAAGGCAGAAAACCAGAAACCCCCTTTCTTGCTTTCGTTAGCGTGCAGAAGCAGGAGTGCCTGGATAGGACAATTTGGACATTAGTCTGTCTTCTCCCGCTACCGCCTGGGATGCTCTTGCTAGTGCAACATAAAAGCAGAGACCCACACCACTCTCAACAAGCCTCGTGTGAAGATCACAGAGCAGAGTATCAGTGCAGTAATACTTGAAATACTGAGACAAGGCAGACACAACAGCCTTTCTTCCTCACAACGCTTTTTCAACTAGCTTTTTGATCCAAGTCTCCATGCAAGTCACAGAAGACAATTGTGCTTCCTGCATTCACATATAGGAATAAATAGCTCTGGATCAGTTTTCTTTATGGCCGGATTACAGAACCCCCTGAAATACTGATACGCTTATGAACAGCAGCACTGTGCAGTTCTGTGAGTATCCTTGGACATGCCAAGTTCATCTAGGATGCTGGTGCATCTCCTAGGCGTATGGCCCCAAAGAAAGTTGTGTGCTTGCTCATGTTGATGGAGATGTCAGCATGGACCATTTTCACAGCGATCTTCTGCCTGGCTTTGAGGAGGCAGACCCCAGCTGTATAGCAGGTATTGAAGTTGGTCTTGCCGGTCTCAATACTCCGAGTGCATTGCAGAAAGGGCTTTTCATCCACCACCACCTCATAGCTGGCAAAATCTGTGAAGTTTATGTAGTATACCTGATGTGAAGCAGGAAGAAGAAAGGTATTAGGGAGTGCATTTGTGCACATAGAACAAGTCCACATTCCTTTCAGCGTGTACATATATGTTCCCTCCGCTAACGATCCCTTCCTTGGCCCCAGGACACTCAACTCATGGGAGGTTGACTTGTTCGAGGCAGAAGGCACCCGAAGCCAACCAAGCATGAGGAAACTCTGCATTCCACTTCATACTAACACAAGCATGCAAGCATCCGTGAATCCACGTATCTAAGGCTGAGAGCTGTGAACCCTCGCTTTAAACCCTGCTTATGACAGGAAAACTTACAAACCTGCACAGGCCTAGTTACAAAATTGTGTAGACAACCCTATCTGCTACAAACAGCTCTTCATCCAACAAACAAACAGAAATATTTTAACTGAAGTCCTCTTTCACTTACCTGGCCAGTCCCGCTTTCTGGGTCCCATGAGCCTCCTTTAGTGTTGACATCAAAAATGCCCTAAGATGTACTGGGAGTTGCCTTCTTTGTAATTGGACTTGAGGTGCTTTCAAAGGCGTAAGCTATTACAGGGAAGACACTCTCCCAACCTCCACAGCTTGGAAGCAAATGACCTCATGGTGTTTCTGCTGATTTAACTCTTAGATCTAGCGCCTAAGCCCCCATGACTCCATTACTCGTTAACCACCTCCCACACACTGATTCTGAAGAACTGTGAGATGCATGAGAAAGACCTGTCCAAAGAGAAGTCAGTCCCAGGGAGCTGCTTCTTCCTGATAGAAGAAAACCAGCCATTTTGGATGCATCTGCTAATTCTTCTTAGTCTACACCCTGCGACCACAGAAACTACACAAGATTGAGTCCCCTTTTTCCTTGATGGACTGCAAACGACAAAGGCTTCAGAGGCACAACATTGTGGCCAGCAATTAGCATTAAACACTTGGGAAACAATTATACTTTGGCCCATGTAGAGTTATTTTTCCTGTCCCCATCCAAACCAGACACGTTACCAGTTCCACAGAACAGCACCTAACTTGACATCCACAGCCCACTTTATCCGACTTGGTACAGTCCCAGTGGGGCTGCCAACTGAACAAAGGGAAATCCTGAGCAGGAGGTAATATTAGAAGCTTGGAGCAAAGTGGAAGTTGCTTCATTGTGGTTGTCACACAGAAACCCTCTTGTCTTGCTAAAATCTGTCCCAGAACCTGGACAGTTTTTCAGTCCGCAGGTGGGTGGACACCCTGCGTGCTCTGGAAGAACTTCGTAGCTCATACGCTACACAGCTCAGCAATTCTGCTCAGATTTGCAAGACACTGGGAGCAGTGCGTTAAATGACAGTCCATCTCCTGCATTTTATTTGAATGGGGAGAGGAAACGATGTCTTATTTAGCTGTATACCAAATCTAATACAATAAATTATTACTTCGTTTAGCCCTTTTTACAGAAGCAGGTCCGTATATCCATCGTCGGTACCAACTAAAGCAGCAGCTGAGCCATCCCGCTGCACGATGCTGTTGCTGGTGCATCGTGTTGGGTCTGAAGCTACACGAAGAAGGTGGAGGCAAAATGGGAGTTACCTGGGCTGGAGTTTGGCCAAGTCACCCGGGCCGAGTCCTATGCTTACAAAGAGTGACATGGCTTCGCAATGATCACAAGTTGCCAGGGTTTTGGTCTTACATCTCTATTAAAGCACAGAGCCTAGCATCCCTCTGGGACCCTTGTTCTGCAAGGAGGTTTAGATGGGCTGGTGAATGACTGCACAGACAATACGGAGGATTTAAAAAAAAGGCATTGGTGGCATGTGGGATCTGGCTGGTCGTCTGCGCATGTGTTTCGGTAACTAATCTCTCGCAGCTGGTGTCACGGTGAAACGTGTGACCTTGCACTTCGAAACTCTAAGGTCTTCCTCCGACACACATCTCCTAGAGCACGAAGTGGTTAAAAGTACATACAAGTTCTTGGCATTTGGTAGTTGTCTGGAGCCCTCTCGTGGTTCATGCAAGGCTTCCATTGGAACACAAGAATAGGAGTTAGGCCTAGGACCGTACTCACTTCTACCTGACTATAGATGAAGTATGTGCCGTCCACCAGTACCTCCAGCTCCCCACTGCGGGCATGCAGCTTAAACACCTTGGGGTTCATAGTGATGCGAGACCAGTCATTGAGGACTCCACCTGAAAGATCTCAGTATGAGAAAACGGCAGTCACTCAGTACCCGTCAGAATGAAAAGCGCAGGAGCACAGAAATACAGTGACATTGCAAGGTTTCATACACAATGGCTGGCACAGACTCAAGTTGAAAAGTCAAGTAACTCGGTAAGAAAATCCCAGAATTAAAGACTATGGTGTGTTAGTTTGGAGTCCTCTCTATAGCTCTAATTACACCATCACTTGCTGGTGGACACCCATTTCGTTCAGTGCACAGCACAACTGATTTACATCTCTACTTGTCCTCATCAAGAGTAGTTCTCCCCATCCTTGAAAACTGGCGTACGACCTTTTGTACTACACTATGTTCACCCCCCGTGCTGGATACAGACTACCTTGCCTCCTCCTGACGCTAAGTTGAGCTTATTACCATATTTGAGTGTTTTACAGGTCTGAAAACATGTTCCAGTATCAACCCCACTCCAGAGCCAAGACACTCCGGCACATGCAAATCAATGCCAGTACTGTAAGGTATTTGCCAAGTTTTCTTCATTCACCTGAGAGGCCAGGGGCTGATTTTTCACACTATTTTGGTATGTTCAGCCACAGATCCCAAGTGTGACTGTAACAGCACTTTTTCAGGCACCTGCCGAAGAGCATCTGTTCATGGCCCTTGTAAAAGCTTTGTTACTGGCAACCTCCCTGGTATCACGGAAGAAACTCTGCAGCAGAGGTAGGACCGGGATCCAATTCTCCAAGAAGTATCCTCAACTGACATGACCCAGCCTTGAGACCATTAAATCTCTTCCTCTACTTTCCATCTCACTTATTCACCTCCCCACACCCCTCTACCCAGCTTCCACGCTAAACAAAGTGGAACTTCAACAGACGGTGTGCTGAAGACCACGTCAACGGGTACGTCCTTGAGGACCACAGCAAGGCTAGGATGACAACGGTGATTCCTGTCCTCGTGGGAATGGGACTACGCGTGGCCAATCTGTCTGCCCCCCCCCTCAGTGCTGCTGGGCTGGAAGACGTTCTCAGCAGGAGCATCATGATACAGCCTTCACCCTCACTTTAAGCCTTGGGACCATCCCTAGAAGAAAACTAGTCCTTGCAGCAAAAGAGACAACAGTATGATAGAAAAAATAATGTGCAACTATCAGACTACACCGTCTCTCAGGACACATGTGTGCATGGAGGCCAAATTAGGGTTACACAATCGATTTTAATTCTGGTATTCCTTGACTTCAACATTCTTGACTTTGTAACTAGCATTATTTTAACAAATGCTTCGTCATTACATTTCCTAGGTTTTTAAAAGCCATAACAACAACAAAGTACAAAATTGTATCACGTCACACCACCTTAACCCCTGACTGGGCTCCTCAACACGGTCAGGGCTTTATAGATCCAGAACCCAGTGCTCTGGCATTGGAGCCGATGGAGTAACTGACAATATGAGTAGACCTCTGTTCTCTGGACAGGCCGACAAGCAGGTCCAGAGGACACGCTTCACTGTGAGCCCACAACAGGGCCATTCTCCGTAGATGCCTTGTTTTATCAAACACAACTCTTTTCCTCCCAGTCTTCATCTGCTTTTCAGCTCCCTGCCCCCAGTTGCAAGCCAGCCAGGCTGTGTTTTCTGCTGGCTGTCAGCTGGACAGCATTAATGGCTCACAGCATCAGATTGTTCCCGAGCAGCAGGGAAGTACACTTACAGGGCAATTCCCACTCTTGGAGAGTAGCGTACGCTCTGTAAACATACAGGCTTCCCATTAATAAAGGGATAATTACTTTTTGAACGTAAGCAAAACAGCATCTTTTCCCTCCTATTGTTCTTAGGAGCGGCCAGTTTCCTTTTTGTTTTGGGGAGCTTGCCCCCACCCCGCTGTAGGCATACTTCCCTACCCATGAGAAATTTCAGCTCCCACAGCTCACATCTGCTGAAAGAGCGAAATTGCCTTTCAACAGAAGCGGCGGCCAGCCCTCATCGTCCCGCGCATGGGGCAGAAGTTGGTGGACAGGGGTCCTGCAGCTCCGTCCCTGCTGCACCAACCCTTGGGAGCTGCAGCCCTCCAGGTCTGGGATGGGGGTACGTGCCCCGGGACTGCTGCCCGCGCTCCCCGGGGACCCGCACGTGGTGACTTAGGCAGGGACAACACAGCCAGCTCCTCTCCGGCACAGCCAGACATCGTGAGCAGGGAGGCAGCAGCTAATGAATGAGACCCAGCTGTTGGCAAAAAGAGCAGGAACTCGAGCAGAAATTGGACAGGGATCCGGGGAGGAAGGAGGAGAGCAAAGATCTGCTTGTGGACGTGAAATGGCTCGGCAGGACTCGAGCTTAAAGGCTTAAAGGCTGTTGGTGGGGGTAGAGATGCACAAGGGACTGCGGAGGCTGCATGTGTGCATGCTTGCAGCGTAACGCAGGAGGAGCCGGTGGCTGTGCACCTCTCTGTCCTCACACTACAGCTGTGCCTTCCCCTGCCATAAATTACTGGGAAGACTGGAGAAAAACACAGGCTCATGGGGCTGAGACAGGAGAAGGATACACTGAGGGCTTAAAATAGAATAGAGTGGGAAAGAAGGCTGGCCATCGAGGGGCTGAGGAAAACTGATGATACAACAGCAGGTTGGAGGAGGCACAATACATATCTGGAGGTCAAGGAGAAGGGAGATTCAGCGGGACAGAATTACTGGGATGTAGAGAATAGAGATAATCTGGGAGATAAAGAGGAGCACAGGGGAGACGGGGTTGGAGACTCAACAGAAAACTCCTCTAAGGGGGTCTGGGCAGGGGAATCAGACTATCTCAGGGGGAGGCTAACAGCAGGGACCCGTGTTATAGGACGGACTTAGACCCACATACGAGGCTACGGGTGCAGGATGGGCTCTTTTCAGTAACTGCCAATATAATGAGATCCTTACCATTCTTCACTTGGATTGCTGAGCCTTGGCCTTGAAGGTGGACCACAGCTGGCTGCAAACGAGATCACAGGGATTTCAAATTAATGGGAAAGACTGCATCATTTTACAGTCACTCGACACACCTCCCAGCCCCGGTGACCAGTACAGAAGCATGATAGTACCCTGAAATCATTAATGCTTTTCATAAATGAAAAAAGAAGATCAGAGCAGCTGACAACAACATGTTTAAGTAGTGGAGAAGAGGTGAGAAGCCCAAGCCAGATTAACATGGCTTTCTTATGAGCGATTAAAAAGGTGAGCTCAGGCAGTCACTCCGTGTAGCTATGATTTAGCACATGCAAGGAGGGGTGGGGTTTTTTCAGAGCTATACCATCGAACACAACATTAGCAAACATGCCAGTAACGTTTACAAAAATCCAGCCAAAGCTGGGTTTTTCCCTTGAAAGAAGATCAACCAACCTGGATGTCTCTGGAGCCGGCCTTGTCTGTGGCACCTGCAAAATGCAATTTCACATCATTGAAGAGGAAGCTTGAAAGAGCTGCAGTAAACACTCCTATAAATAAAACTTCTCTTACTCCATAATAACCATTAAACCCCTGTTTTTAACAGAAGGAGGAGAGTAGCAGCAGTATAGCGTGCAGCTTAATGTTATGTACTATTTAAACAAGAGAAAGATTCATCCTACTTTTTCCTGTTTTATTCCTACGTTTCTGTCTAACATCATCAAAATTCCCCAATGTTATTCAACCAGTTTCCACTAGAAGGACAAATTGCACAACCCTTTTCCTGATCGGTAGTGGCAATAAAGCCTCTTGGCTGCAAAGATTACAAGTTTCGCTCTGCAGTAACTCAGGTCATTCATTGCATTCAAGCTACATGCTGAAATCTCTTTTCTCCAAGAGCCAAATCTCTATTAAAGAGGAGATGCTTGTGGGCAGCGCTCCGGAGTGCTAAGGACCTCATGCTGCTCCTGGCCTCTGCTTTGGCAATTTCTGAGATATAAACTGAGAATTCAACCAAGTTTTCCTTTGAGAGCCATGCAAGCTATGGGGTAATAGTCCCGATTTCTCTGAAGATACATTTTTTAATACTAGACCATTTTTATATATATATATATATATATAAAATATAAAACCCAAACAACACCGATGTGAACTTCCACTAATCTGCACTTCAAAGAGTTATTAAATTCAGGGATTTTAACAACATAACTGGCACATGACTCCGTGGAGAAACAATATGGTGCAGATACAAGGAAACAAAGAAAAACGAAGCCGGGAACTGCAGGAGAAAAAGATATTTTCATCTGGCTGGTACAGGAGGCAAGCCGCCTCGGTTCATGCGGTTCGCGGGCCGGCTCAGCAGCTGTGCTAAGCGTCAGCCTTCCCGGTCCTGATGCAAAGCTAGGCTCTGCGTCAGCCTAAGAGGAATCAGCAGAAACGCCAAGTCAAGGCCAGGAAAAGCCGCCTTGCAGCCAGCTTGCGCACACAGAAACCGGTCACCAGCAGACTTCAGTGGGACGCCTAAAAGCGACCGAAGCTCCGCAGGTCTTCGCTGCTCCTTCCCTGCATCCTCCTCCGACGGGCGCCACGTCGCCCGCGGCATCGCGCCCGGAACGGCGGCGGCCGGGCTCCCCCCGCGCGGGCGGAACGCCTGCCGCTCCCCTCGTCCCTGCCGTGGGCGCGAGGACGAGCCCGCGAACACCCGAGCCCCACGCGAGGATGCCGCACCGTGGCGTTCGGACGCTACGCCGTCCTCAGGTGGAATAAATCCGTATTTGCATGGCAGCAGCGCTGCCGCCGCGGCATCTCCCGCATCCCACCCCCCCGGCACGCGAAGGCTCCGAGCGGGGAGGGGGACAAACCAGTTACCTGAGGGGCCCTGCAGTCCAGGTGGTCCCTGAGGACCCGGCGGGCCAGGGGGGCCGGGCGGTCCCATGACGGTTGTGCCGGGAATCCCCGGGATGCCGGGAATGCCAGGAGGACCCTGGGGCCCGGGAGGACCCGGTGGCCCTTGGGGACCGTTGGGTCCTGGAGGACCAGCCTTCTTACCTGAAAAATAGAAGGTTAAACGTTAGCTTCTCCGCACGCTGAGCGTGGGATGGTCTTCCACCTGCACGAAAGCACTGGGAATGAGGAAAGCAGAAGATTGGGGATGGATCTTTGCTGGCTGGAGGGCAGGGACAAGGAGAAACACCCAACCGACCGGGATGGGGTGGGGGTCCCACGGCCCCGCACCGCAAGGACAACGCTGCCGGCAGAGCAGAAGCAGGTTGCCGCCTTGCAGGCTCCATCCAGCATATGCAATTACATTTAAATGAGGCACGCGGGCTCTCGGAGGCCTCCCAAGAAAGGGAGGCTCAGACGGTCTCTGCCCCAGAGCTCCGGCCGCAACCCTGGCCCGGCAGCCCCGATTTCGGCACGGGGCCGGGAGGTCCCGCAGCCCTCAAAGGCAGCGTGCCCGAGAGCCGGTCGCATCCCCGGGGCAAGGTTAGGGTTTGCTCCCTTTGAGCAACCGCAGGCTGCAACGCAACAGAGGGAAAGCTGGAGTGTCAAAAGCCGAGATGAAACGCTCTGCAGCTTCTCGGTTTTCTGGTTTTTGATGGAAAACAGGTGCAATCTTTTCTACCTGCTGTATACGTATGCGTTAGCGCGTAATACCCATGGCTTGATCTCCTGCTGGAAGGAGAGAGGTGCCTCCAGAGGGCAGTTCAGAGCTGAGCTTCAGCTCTTCTCCACCAGCTGCTGAGCACCCGGGGCGATGCGGGAGGCATCCCCGCCGCTGGCCGCTGCTCCGTGGGGACAAAGTGGCACGTCTCTATGGTGCGAGGAGGACGCACTTAACGTGCACGGAAGGACCAAGATGCTACAAGGCCTCAAAAGAACTAAATGTGCATTTCTGGGCTTTGGGTGGAGGGGTAAGGGAAGGACTAACCCAAACAGGAGGATGAAAGCGCTGAAGAATTGCCACGATCCTCAAACACATCTCATCGCGCCATCCCAGGAAGAGAAACAGCACGGCCATGTAAGCAAAGACTCTTAACAGGCATACACACAGTGGAGTGAAATCAGGTCTGCAGGGAAAGCCTGACCTGTGCTCTCCTGATTTTCCAGATCCCTGATAGCAATTCTGTTCTTTTGATGTAGTTTTTAACAACTTTGCAACAGCTCTTATGCCAAAGATCTTTATTAACTTAGCAAAATTGCTTCAATTGCTGAAACAAAGTCTGCTGTAGAACAGAATTAAAACACTTTTTTAGATGACAGCAGCAGTTAGGATATGAAATAATGGTTACTGGAACGGTTTCGGAGCACGTTTATGTACTTGTTTCTCTACTATTACCCATCTTTGTCATGCAATAAAACTATAAGCAAAACCCCATCTATTTTAGTTAGCCCAGAAGTGGAAATCTCTAGATGGTCACTAGCCACGAACAAGGGCACAGGGAAATTGGCATAGGACAACTGTGCGGTTTAGTTTCAATGTGCAGAAAACTAAGTTAAAGTAAGCACGGGTGATTAAAGTAATATTGGCATCCTACAAAAATGGGGCAAAGGCTTAAGGGGACAAATTGTTCGCAGCAGTATTTCTGCCCAGATTAGTAGCTGTGTCTTCAAATCTGAGCTGGCAACAAGCCAGCCTTCGTCTAATCCAGCAATTCTCCTCGTCCTCAGGATAATGACGTGCTTTGGAAATTATCATCTTGCATCAAACCCCTTACCCATTTCCCCTGAAGCACACTTACTAAATTCTTCTCATTCACATGCCCTCCGATCTAGGCCATCCGAATGAAGGATCATATGTAGTAAGTCAGGAATCCTGCTGCTGTCACTCCTTGCTTTCCTTCCCAAGAGGGACACATATTACAGCTGGTTTAACTAATCTGTCTCAGAAATCTGGTCTGCTACTAAATGAGCTGCTAGTTTAGCAGTAAAACAATTGCACATAATTCTGATGCCGCACAGGGACACTTATTTTCTGTGCATTCCCGCTCCTTCAAGTAATTTCAACTACTTTTCTGCATTAATGGATCCTCGCTTATTAGAGTCACAAGGCAAAAAATAGATATTCAGTAAGTATAAAACTCTCGATTCATCTTCTAACTGAGGGGACCCCAGTCCCACCACAAGCAGCTCTCCAGGGAGGGTCTCCAGCACCCAAGTCCCAGCATGCCAAGTCTCTGTCTTTACCCACATGCACTAGGCAGGCTCCAAAACTCAAAGCAGGCAGAACCAGTAAGTTTTCCTTAATCATCATTCACCAAACAATAAGCTCTAACTCTAAAAAAAATTAAATGTGACAAAACCATAAAATTAAACTATTTTATACAGTGCTACAGCTGTATATAATACAGCTCTATGAGATCCCCCTGCTACTCCGAAATTGCTATGAATACCACAGTCATCATTTGTTATTAGTTCGGCTGATTTAACACAGGTTTAGGGTTTCAGAGTTTTGTTAGGACAAACTTCTCAAACATAAAATTTTATGCTGCTTTTGAGGGTAAATATAAATTGAGTTTCTAACTATGGTCTGTCTCAACCTCTCAGCCATAAATGTTGAGTTTGTATCCAAGGATTAAAAGCGATTTGATGTGCTATTAAAGTAGCACAGACACACAAAGCTGGGCCGCTCTTGCCGCCGCAGGTCGCGACGGCGGGCTGGAGCACGTACGTATGCGGGAAGGTCTCTTGAGGGACACAGCAAAGTGCCAAACAGCTAACTCTTCCATTAATTGAATCTACGTTAGGTGCAATAGGTAGTAAGCAGAGAGTTGACATTGCACCTGTCAGTATTTTACTGCATAGGCTTGGCCACGAGCACGTGCTGCATGTCGATGCCCGCGTGAGCCCCTCGATTACATCGAGCTCCCTGGGCTTCGGAGGCAGAACCACCCCGAGTTGCACACACTTTCTGCATTTCCCGTAACCTACGAGTATGTGCCCCAGTTTTTAAAACGGGCACGGAAGCGTTTTGATGGTTACAAGGAGCAAAAATCGGTAATCTGACTGTTTCCCTGAGATCAAGACGGCAGCATGTTTTTGAGGGAAAGTTTATAAAGCAACTCAGATCCTTTGATTTGCTGAAGTTCCTGGTAGCAAGTATATGACCATAAGCATTCCCCAGGAGTCCTACACAAACAAGGACGGCATCAGACACCCCATGGAAACACAGGGCTGCCTCCCGAATAACCCAAGTCACATAGGCATTCTAAAAAATACCCAATTACCCATTGCAAACCGCTTGGGGAACGTAAGAGTGTCAGACAAAATACCCGTGGGCTGACCAACACTCAGAACAGACAAGTGAAATAATACTCTTGAGGTTAATACACAACCAGAAGTGAGATGCAGAGCGTATCTACCTTGACTTTGGTGGGTCCGAAGGAGACCCCAACCTGCAGCAAGATGCAGGGCAGGACAGGGATGAAAGCTAAAGCTGTTTTGGCAGAGATGACCTAGCAAAGAGCAAGTGGCTCTTGATAGCTGGTACCTGACTCAACTATTTAATTATAGCATCTTCAGAATTACTTCTATATAACACAATTAACTTCCTTTAGCTTTCAAGGAAGGCTTTAATGAGCGCCGATGCTCCCCCACCACAGTCCTGCCGTGGCAACGCGGGCGCACGAGAGCAGCTCACGGTCTGGGTTGTGGGACCACGTTAATCCCTGCCCTCCCTGGAGAGGGAACCTGTCACTCCATGTTGGCTAAAGAGAATTCTTGGCCAGATAACAGAGGCAGAGAAAGGAAAATTAAATTAAAACTCAAACTTACCCTTTTTCTTGTTTTTGACTGAACTTGGACCTACAAAGAAAAAAAGAAAACTAGTGAAATTCAGTGATCATTTCATCTTAGAAAATCCCCACTGCCACCAACGCCCAGCGACCCAAAGGGTGCCTGTCCAGAGCTGGAACAAAACTGGCAACAAAACCGGTAAGCCAAAGATGTATGTAGAGTTTTCTGTTTTCTACAAACAATAGCTGTGAAGGTATAACGATTTTACCGAGACCCAGATCTGCTTTACCCTCTCTGAGACCAGCAACCCGTGGCTGGTATAACGCAAGTGAGTGAGTTTTGGTGGGCATCTCTCTCCCTTACTGCAAAGATGAGTTAAACCATCTGCTCGTGGCCAACGGCAAAGCTCAGGTGACAGATGCTCTCCAACCTGGAGCCAGAGCTTTACTCCCAGATACCAGCTTAGTTCCAGCTCTGCTGAACACTGCGCAGAGTTTTGCCCAGAGATTTGCCGTATGTATCCCCTGAAGTCACTGACAGAAGTACAGCGCGTCAAGCCTTCAGACAGCAGAAATCCTGAGACTCAACAGAACCCATTTAAAAATACGATCCCTAAGCAGCAGATTATTTTTCAAGTGGACAACAGATGCATCTGTAGTCTGTGCGGCCATACGTGAATTTTCTCTGTTAGCTTGAAATCGCCACGCTTAACATTTAAAGCTGACACACTTTACTTCCCGATGAGGACAGGTTAGAAGAAAGTTAGCATGACTCAGCTCTCAGCAGTAACCCAAATACTTGCGAGCCAAGTTGTTTAAAAATAATAATACAATACCAAAAAAACCCAATAGCAAAGAATTAGTATGAACTGGCTTATTTAAACAATGGGAATACAAGCCTCCCTAGCAAGAAGTGAAAATATTTATAGTGAAGCTGAGAAACTACATGACTTTTTGAGCAGAAGCTGAAGTGTGAAACATGTTCTA
This sequence comes from Aquila chrysaetos chrysaetos, assembly GCF_900496995.4. Classification (NCBI taxonomy): domain Eukaryota; kingdom Metazoa; phylum Chordata; class Aves; order Accipitriformes; family Accipitridae; genus Aquila; species Aquila chrysaetos. The sequence continues at coordinate 1,704,940 of NC_044024.1, read as the reverse complement.
CTGCTTCCTCAAAAATTAATCACGGATGGGAATGAACTGTAAAAATCCCCAAATACTCCCTTGCTGTTCATCAGTGAAATCCCTCTAAAATCTGGGTTTAAACACGCATCAAAGACTGAAATCACCTTTAACTGAGATACACTTATAATGAATGGAAGGTAAGGAGGTAGCTTCGAGTCTGCAGTGGTAGAGAAAGACAAATTACCAATTAGTACAGAAGTGCCATGTTCCCATGGCTAGTTAGAGTAAAGATGAGAGAAGGACCAGAGAAATACCCAGCAACCTTACTGATGCCTTTTCAACAGGAATATGAATTTAATTATTTGGGTCATGGGAAAATTATGGCATTATCTAATTTATTACTTCTGCTAATTTACTATTTTTTTATTAATCCATACATTCACAGTATTAAAACATGTAGATAGCACAAGCCATAGGTTTCTAACAATGCCAGTCCCAGTATCTTGTTTGGTAAATACCGACAGGCTCCTCTTTTTGCATTTTCTGAGCTCCCGCGATGCAGAATGAGCCGCGATCATGCTGGCGATCTCCACCGGCCCTCATCTTAGAGACCAGCTAGTTAATAACATTTTCAGTGAAGAGAAAAGACTTGTCTGGGGGACATAATTTAAAAAAAAGGCCCAAACCCCAAAACCCAACACAGCAAGCAAAACGCAAGTGCTGTGTATGTGTCTCTTCAGACCTTGGAGTCACGAGAGTTTATTTCATGTTATATATATCACACCATTAGCGCTATAACCAGAGTGAAAGTACAAATAGCTGTGGCAAGCCAAACACATTTGAAATGGATGGAACCAATTAGCTTCAAAGATGAATGGGAGGAATGAGAACCACATGCGATGTCAATGTTCACAGTCTATATTACAACACACGCATCTGTTCCAGGCACGGCAGAGAGAGATGTTACGGCTGTGCAAGTGAATCTTTCGACAAACACAAAAATACTTCTGACATGAAAAAAACACAGTATTATTAGCCTTGGGAGCTTCTGAGTCTCTGGGGTTTGCATCTGTTCATCTCCCAACAGGAGGGGGTGGATAATTTAATTGTAGCAGGGAGCCATAAGGTTCATCCGATATACCAGAAGACAGAATTTTCCTCATTTTTGCTCAAAATGGTAAACTCATCGGCTCTTTCTCAATTTAGTCTAAAACGGTAACAAAGTCTCTTACGGAGTTTGAGAAGCAGAGTGCCACCAAAATACCAGATCTATCTTCCCCTCAGTACGAAAGGTGCTGAGGCGCAAGGCTTGAAAACTTTACTTGATATACGTTGTCCCAACATTTACGTGCAGAGGAGAAAAAAAACATAAATCCTTTCTGCCATGCTTTTCTGAGGCCACACCCCAATATTTAAGCAATAAAGCCTGTTAAATGCTGCAGGGGTTGAACACATACGACACACTGGTTGTCTGTTCATTGATGGAGCAGGTTAAATACCTACAAGTTAGGCAAGCGTAAGTCTTTCCTAAAGTCTCCTCCTCCACCGTTAATGCCACCTCACCATCCCACTCCTCCTGCAGAGAGGCTCCCTGTCTCAAAGCCTTTTTACACTACCCACGTTTATTTAGCGTAGTTTCATGGAGGCCATTAGATGACTTGACTCCAAGGAAGGTCTATGAAAAGACACTTTTTTTTTTGCTCCAAGATGCAGATTATAGGCATGTGCACTACTTTCCTCTACAGTATCAAAAGCCTTATAAAAAAAACAAGTTACAGGATACCTACTGCTGCTTCGGAGTCCGCAAGACCTGCCATCTCCTTGTAGAAGGAAATTGGTTTGACTTGAAGAATTCTCCACTGATCAACACTGCTACCGCTCTCGCCTCTGTTTTCAGGGGCTTCACCACAGCACGTTTGAGGATTTATTCCAGTCCCGGCAGGATCTGAGAGCAACCCGACCGGTCAGCTGTTCCTCAGCACCTCTTTTTCCTTCTTTATAAAAATAACCTCGAGTTTGCTTTTCTACACTTTTCTGGCATCACCTCTGTTCCTCATGAATTCCTTTAAGTATCTGTTACGAACGTACTGGAGATCAAGCCCATGGTCTTGGCTGCTGGTATTAATCACGACAGCTACGCAAGCGTAGCCGTTTTCCTCCGTATGTGCTTGTGCTCGACTGTTGTACTACTTCTTTGTACCAATCCCACCTATCTCCCACCTCCTTTCCGCAGGCTGTCTGCTCGTGTTTGAGGTCAAACCAGACCCCAGACCTAGGGAAGTCCATCCCCTTCTACATTTCCTGTCTTTCATCTGAAATTAAATTTATGCTTATGCTCTACTCCCTCCTTGAAGGAGCTGTCAGCTCTATTCCACCTCTCATTTTAGCTTTCCTTTGCAGAGGAGGGGAAGTTGACAAGAACTGTTAATACAGAAGAGGACCGGGACATCAGAGAGGACAGGCTGGATGGCTTTGAAGCGTAATAAGCACGGAATGAGATTCAGTCATACAAAATGCATAGTCCTATAAATTATATATACATGGGGAATAATAAACTTTTCTGCTGGATGGTGGAGCTCCTCAGATGGAGCTGTGGAAGACAACGTCTGCACGTACCAAGTTGCTGTCGCACAGCCAGGAAAGGCAGAAATACAATCCTAAAAGATCAGTGGAAATACCTCCAGCAGACATGGGGCAATACTGATGCCACTCAGTAGGCAGGAGTGAAAATCCTGGGAGTAACGCAGTCAATCCTGATCATCTACATACAGAAAGATCAATTTAAATGAGAACAATTTCACAGAAGGGCTCCTGGGAAGGTCAAGAAGTGGTCAAGCAGAGCTTGCCCGGTTGGCCATCAACGCTGGGAAAGGGTTGACAGCACCACTGCAAAAGGCTACAGTGATGGGCACAGAGAGAGAAGACCTATTAGGGTTTAAAGAACAGCGCTGGCATGTCCTCACCTGTGCAAACTGCTCCCCAAGACCATTAAGCTTGGAACGAGAAGGCTTCTTCTAACCTGCAGAAGGAGGAGCACAGGTTTGGAGGGGGTCTTCTGGCTCAGAGCAAGCCCTCCGGTGTCATGGGTCACTGCTTAGAAGTCTCTCAAAAGTTCATCGGTCCCTTTGGAAAGTGGTGAGGTTATTTTTGCCTAACTACTAAAGCCACAGCTACTAAGCTATGAAGCAGGCTGCTAGCCTGACTTGAAACGTTTAAGCTAGCTACCTGATCTACTTCTAAAATTTATAATCTCTTTCATTGGATTTCCTGTAGGAAAAGCCCACCGACTCCTGCTGTAATAACTCTGGCCAGTTCTATCATCTGCCAGCTGAGTTCTTCATCACAGGACGGGACTTCCCCAGCAAAGGTGTTAGAGCAGCAACGCTGCGCGCTGGGCTTTTGAAGACCCTGGCTTTGAACAGCGCTTGAGACCTAGACTTCTCCAAAAGCTTATTTTCCACATCTGTTGGGAAAATAAAAGGGGATGGTAACAGAAAAGGAGGGAATATAAAACCAGCAAGAGTGGTAAAGTTCGAGGGAAAGGTTCAAGCAGGAAAAGGCAGCTCTATATGATAACAAAAACCCCCAACCCAAACAAAAAAGCCACCCTGGAAGCCTTCTGCCTGCAGAGCCATCCAGCTGGGCATCTATCTGCAAGGGGAAGGCTCCAAGCAATGCCAAGTCACTGCTCCTAGCAGAAGCACTACGGCCACGGGTTTTAGCACTGAGCCACTTCAGATGCAAGCTTCTCACCTAAGCTAAAGAAAATATTTGCAATAGATGAGTTGTTGTTGGGTAAAACTGCACCTGTGGCCCAGCAAGCAGCAGAAGACATCTAACTGTGCTTCAGGGAGCACGGTCTAGCCCCCAGCTTCTGCAGCCCTAGCATCTGCTGGATCATTTCCAAGTGCTTCAGAAAAAAACAGATGGTGATGCAACTCGAGGATATTACATATGACATGTTTTCTTTTATAAAGATTAATAGAGTTTACTCCCCTCCCCTCCACCCTGATTTTTCTTTCTGCACGCTACGCACTGCTATGATTTACTATAAATACAAAAATATCAAAAACTTCTTTAGGACATATGCTGATATAAATAGTATATTAAAAAACCCCTGCATTCGCTTATTAGTTGTGTGTGTGGATTAACAAGAAATAGTTTAAATTCCTGCAAAACAGTTCAAACTGGTTTTATTGATGGGAACAGATCTTTGTAATTATGCTTATTTTATATAAAACCTATAAAAGGTTGACCATTAGGGAAATCAGTCAAACAAAGGACGAGTACCTAGGAAGGCTGATGAACTCTCTCAAATTCTCAGTTGCCAAGAGCAGAACAAAGCTGATGAGTGCCACTACCATATCCTAGCAGCATCCACATTCAGTTCAGAACAAAGACATCTACAGATGTCTTCAAGGTGTTCAACCAGTTTCGGAAAGGTACCCAACCTGTTTTCAGCATTCACTGCTTGACCGAAAGATTACTAAGGCATCCCTTTTCTATATTCCTAGCACTAAGTTACTATGGTATATCATCAATCTTGTTACCTAAGCACGACTCTGGTTTGGGGAATATTTAAGACCAGATAATACAACTGAGCTATCTCCATATTGCTATCACCACTCTGCCTCCGAGAGATGAGAACATGGTACTGACAAGTTATCCTCAGCCCAGATTACAAACAGAATCAGAGACAAAATCTTGGCGATTAATGAGATGTTAGTGTCTTCCAGAAACGCCACATCGCTTCTCACTCATTCATAAAACAAGCATAAGGTGACCTGAAATGAGTAAGTCCACAGCTAGTTTCAAGATGAACATCTAATTTTGAAGATTAAAAACAGAAGCGGGGACCTCTATGTGAGTTATCTAATATGCCTGTTTTAAAAACTATATTGTCTTTGTGCACTAAAAAAAAAAAAAAAAATCGCAGCTTTTTCTTTGAAGTATGAGCTTCTGGCTGTAGTTGGAAGAAGAATATTAGGTTTAATGATCAGGTATGGAAATTCATGTAAAGTATTTTTCCAAATCCAACTAACCATCTGGTTTAACAGAGACTACTTGCTAAATCTCAGACAAAGCTCTGAATACTGCCCAAATCCACCAGTAACTTCTGGAGAATAGATAGCTAACAGAATCTGAAATGAGATCCTGGACATTAGTTGGGAAACCATTACTAATGGAGATGAAAACAGAAGCCGAGCATGACAACCAGGCTCTGTAGTCCAGCAGATGAGTGTCCCAGAACTCAAGTCCTGCTAACCGTTCAACCCAGCAATGCGGGGTGTTTCCATCTCTCATAGAAAGCTCTGACCACCACGTGCCCTCCAGCTGTGAAGGTTTCCACCTCTCCAGGAAGGATGTTCTCTGCCACTTGGGGCTTCCTAAAAAGAGAGGGGCAAAGCAGCTACTAAAATATTACCCCATTCCTGACCCATGCCTGGGAACTAACCAGTCCTGTCAACTTTCGCAAACCTTAAGACCAGAAGGAACCATTATGATGACCAAGTATTAAAGAAGTCCTACCCGTTAAGCCTCCCATCAATCCCTCTATCTCTATTTGACCAATACTACAGGTGGATGGGGTGGAAAGAAAAGCTCAAGTGCTACCTGAGATTTCAAGCGATGCAGAATCTACTACCTTCTTTGATATAAGTTGTCCCAATGAATAACATCAAAAAACTCCACTTTAGTCAAACCTCCGGAACTCAGTTGTTTCATTTACAGAACTGGTGTAATGATATTTACTTCATTCACATGGGCATGAGATATGTAAGGCTTTTCAAATATTTTTAAGTGTGGTGTTATTAATGCCAGACTATGGTGGAGTTGGGGAAAGAAGGATGTTAGCTCCCAAACACATGCTTAATCTAGAACATGTGGTTTTGGGGGAGGTTTGGAACCAATATGTTTTCAACATTTTCAGGAAATTTGGTCTATCCAGATGAAAGCTTCTTGGACCCTACTGAAATATCAGTCAGTGATACTAATACTGAAACAAGATAAATTTTTTCCCTTCCCTGAAAAAGAAAGTGCGTCTTCACCAATTCCAGAGAAAAAGGCAACAGATCTTGAAGAGCAGCTTTGGCATTATTACTCCAGAATATTTAGAAAACATGATAAATTATAGATCTAGGAAAATATCCCAGAAGTAAAACACATCATACACTACTCAAAACTTCCGGCATGCCTTGCCAGAGTGGTTTTTTTGGGGGGGTGGGATGAGGAAGGGAGGTCTTCTGCTAAGTGTTGGGGAAAGACACTGCCTGCAATTACAGGCGGAATGGCTGAATCCAAGTTAGGGATGCAATGTCCCTGGTACAAGGCTAGTACTAATTTCAATAAATCAGAATATAGTCAATATATTACATAACAGAATGGGGAGCTCATTGTACAAAGTGGGTGATGGATGAAACAGTGCTGCTTGATATATTAGTATGTAAGGCAGAGCCCAAGGCCATTCAGTTTTTCCTTAACCACCATTGTTGCTTCTCTCTCTGCTTTTGTTTCCATTTGTTTTAAACTCTTCAAAATTCATGTGTGAACACAGTCACCCTTAATTGTCTTTTTCTGGTGACATCTTAAATTGAGATGCTCTATGCCAGCATCCCATGAAACAGCATTCTCTCCTTGTCCTTCACCTAACAGCATCTTCCTTCCACGGCAATACCAAGAGTCACGCCTGGAGGACATCCCAGCCTGCTGCTCTACCTTCACTGAACTTAAACTCTGTGCACAGTAGAAACACAGGCCCTACATTTCAGGAGTCTTTGCTTAGTGGTAGCCCTATCATATTCTGGAGTTATAAGCTGCTAAGTCCCCAAGACTGGCTTGGAGCCAATTTAGAGCTGACACTTCTTCTGATACCCCACCGCTGTGCTGAATTAAACTGCCTAATGCTCAAAGCCAGTCTCCTCCAGCTCGAGAGATCAAGAAGAGTTTGCAGCTCATCTTGTACTCTTTTGAGGCACTCCCTTGCCTCCATCCACTTATCGAGGCTATTCTTCATCTCTTTTACCGACTTTTCACATGCCTCCGTATGTCTCCAGGGGAAGTATCCCGCACTGCGTTATCCCCCGACACTTCTGGGACACTCTGCGGCTTGGCCAGAGGGTCTGAGAAGAGCCTGTGCATCAACACCAAAGGCTGAGAATCATTTCTCTTGTGGTGAGTTAGGTATGAGAGTGGCCTTCTGCTGCCTCACTGCTCTTCTCTGAGCAATCCGCCAAAGGACAAGCCTACATCCATGTGTCATCCAGATGATCAGATGCTGCTCCAGGAGCTCCATGGATCAGTAGCCTGCTCCCTCCCTATTCCTCTGATCCCATACACCAGACCCCAGTTCAAGCTTATCGGTCTGAAAACAAACAGAGAGAAGTCACAGCTCATCCCTGCCCCATCTCTTGAGTCCCTGGAGTGACACTAGATGCCAGAGAGCCACAACCTCTCTTCCTCAGACAGCTTCAGACGATGTAAGATCTCATCACGTAACAGGTTTTTTTTGCTGTTGCCAAAGTTTTTTTTTCTCCTGGCAATACTCAAGAGATATTTTTGCCTGGTTTGACAATTAAAAAACAGGACTCTTCACATCAGGCAATAACTTGGTCAAGCTCATAAGGAATGGGAGGACAGTTAAATGCAAATATACAGACATAATGGCCAACAGTGACAGTAGGTTGTGATGTACTTTATGCTGATCTTTAAATCATATTGAAGGGAAAAAAAATATCTGTAGTTACTGCAGTTCAAGATGATCAGAACTGAAGTGCAAGCAAAACAGACAGACCTAGGAGACCATCAGTCAACAACCTGTTTCACTGGTCCAGGTAAAGGTGCCTTGTTGAGCAACCACCCTCTGCCCCAGCTGGAAAGGAGGGAAGGAGTAAGACGAATGTAATTGCTCTCATGCATTTACCAGGTTTTTCCACCTTAAAAAGGATGGTGTGACTCGTAGGTCATCAGCTGCTGTTTGAAGGGACCAGCACTGGAGCACATAGAGACCCACCAGCCCTGTGTACCTCTTAAGGGCTTTTTGGCATGAGGAACAACATAGGTCCAGGGTCATGGAAGCACCAGGCTAGAAAAGCAACCGTCCTTTCGAAGTCTGTCACCTCTGTCATGGTGTTGGTCCTGCTTTGGGGGAGAGGGCTGGATCCAGTCACCTCCTGGGGTCCCCTCCACCCTACATTACTCCACGACCTCAGCTCTGCTTCTCCAACAGCCAGAGCTCTGCTAAACACCACTACTCACTGCTTTCTCAATAAGGCAGAGGTATCCTGACTCACTGCAACAGGAATTTCCATCACTTTATACAACGTAAAGAACAACCAAGTTGATTTATCTCCTCAATCCCATTCAGGTCCACTTTGGGATTGGTGGCAAGGTACCAGGACAGCCTGCTGATACCATGAAGGCTTTTAATAAAAATATCCAGTTTCCACTGAGTAGGTGCGAGCACACCACAGCGCAAATGTGTTCATGAACAAAGACAAAATCCTGCTCCCAATTAACTACAGAGCCACTGTTGCTGGCAAAATAATATTGCACTGCCTTCGCAAAAACACAAAAACCCAATCAAACATAAATCTCCACCCTTCTTAACTGCGCTCCCACATAATCAGTCCCAGCCAAGTTCCTGGGGTTCACACCAGAACCTGTGGCCATCATATTTCATTTTCCACACTCTCACTGGCTATGGAAGAAGAATATGATGTGCCTTTTGTTTTCCTTCAGGCACTTAGGTTGGATTCCAAATGCTGGATCTTTACAGCAGAGCTGACAAACAACATTACTATTTCTAATTCAAGTATCTCAAGGCTTTTTTTGGCTTGCTGGCTGGACTCGCAAGGCTTATTTTCTATACACCACTGCACCCTATTGCTTACTTTATCAATACCACATATTTGAATTCAACAATTTAAAGCGTAGTATTACAGCTGTGTTTTTATTTTGTTTGTTTTATTCGGTTGTTGCTTAACACAAAACATTCTGACATTTTAAGTCATATCCCACTAAGATAAACAACTAACATATGTCATGAATTCCAGTAGAAATGATTCCCAAGTGGTGCTGCAGCAAGGTTTTAACCAAGCGTACGAAAGGCTCTCTGAAATTGTTTGCTGGATGTTTTAAATGCACTTTTCCCCACCACAGCTATCCATAAGGAATCGAGGGCAGGTGGGAGGAAATCTCTTCGACTATCTCATCCCTGTAGAACTTCACATGTTTTTCTTCCTCCCATATGTAATTCTGCCTAATTGGATCGAAAACCTCTGTAGCGTTGAACAGCTGTCTGTAAACTGATGGTTTAATTACACGGAGTAGCATGGGATCTATATCCAAAGATGTATCTGTGTGCATATACATGTACTACCATTTGTATGACTCTGAAAAGGGGTCTGAAGGAAACCCAAGAGAGACCCCACAACTCTTCGGGAAGCCAAAGTCAAGTCCCTGCAGCAGTCATGACACAGCAAAGCGTTGCCTGGCTCAGCCAACTCTTGAGTTTACCCATTCACAGCTTTTCAAACAGATTAACGGACTTCACCAAATCCTGCTCGCATTAACAAGATGAGTTACAAATCCAACAATGTTGCTATACATCATGGCCAACAAAGCCCTAATAAAAACATGCAACTACCATGCCTCATTCACAACTTTTTCCCCAAAGAGTTTCCCAGTGGTGGTGGTGGTGTTCAGCTTTCGGCAACAGTATTTTTCTTATGGCTAATGTATCTGGGCTACTATAACTGAGTGGATTTTTAACGAGTGCCCAGACAGGCCACAAATTGAAGACAACTTCACAATTCCCATCACCAGCGAAGCAGCTCTGCGTTTGGATATTCAGTCCCACCCCAGCCCCCACAGACAGAAAAATAAGCTTATTCAGCCCAAGATCTGCAGAAGGCAGATACCCCGTAGTCGCTGCAGCAGGACCCTGAGCCTGGACTGCCATACCTGGCCATTCCAAAAGGTGTACGTGATCCAGCTCAGCACCAGTTCCTCAGCTTTTGTGCTAGAGCTGATCTGCGACCAGATGGGCTTGGAGCATGTGCTAAGCAAACTTGTGTCTGCCTGCAAAATACTCGGTGGATGTGGCCAGAGAGTCAGTTTATTCACAGAAATCAAAGCTCAGCTGCAAATACTTCAGCGAGACAGACAATAGAGCCTCTCATACTGTGGGAAAGAAATCACTAGCTCCTAGTTGAGTTCAGCATTTACAATGTTTGGTGCATGGCATCCATAGTTCAGATGCACACATAATTCAGATGCAATCGCATTCCTGCCTGGCTGGAACATCTGTTCTCCTCTCATTAGTCCTGGCCATGTTTTGTAACAGAAGAAACTATCTGAGATTCCTGAAGTTCAGTATTTGACCCGAGGCATTATGAAAAGCCCCGGTTTTCAGAAGTGGAATTCATACGGAATCACCAGTCACTTCTAATAACGCTGGTCCCTGCTTAACATGCAGCTGTAAAAAAAGCTTAGAAGTTTAGTTCAAGTTTCAGCAAAGCCTGCTGAAGCACACACTGTGGGCTACGCACTGAGGATCCTTCAGGACAACTCTGAAATCTACCCAAAAGTGGAATCAGCGCAAGCATCTGAAAATGCAACCCAAGGCGAGATTCTGACCAGAGAATTCCTTCTCAAGCCTTCTGAATATCCTCGGCATCTCAAAATCTTCCAGCGGTCATCCCACCACCTTATCCAAACCAGACAGGAGGTACCAGGGAAGGACAAACACACACCAGAGCAGCTCTACGGATGGAACAAATCAACAGCACCTAATCACGCCTTTGCAAATATTAAGAATAATGAAGCAGGATTTCTTTTGCAACAATCCAGATCACAACTGGAAGGGCTGGTGAAGAAAACAGGGGGCAAACGGAGGTTGCGTATGGATCACGACACATCGACCATTACACTGTGAACCCTGTGACCTGGAACAATTCCTCATCACGGCCACCATGCAATTAGGCTTGTACCTCTCCCAGCAAGTTAATTGCTTTTAATATTTAATAGCCAATTGGGACAGCACCATACCAGACTTCAGTCAAGAATTCTGGACTCCATCAGTTTTCAGACCCTGGTTCCTTCCTGCTGACTGATGCAGCACATCCTCATGAAATATCACCCTCAACGTATACTGCAGGAATGAACGTCGCCACTCAGGCTTTCAGCATCACACGCTTTCTAGGTACAGAAAGTGACTCCAAAATCTTTAAGCTGAAGTAGCATGTTGGCTCAAGCCTAGATGTTAACACCTCTGCTTTCCCAATGCCCTTGGGCTACATGGAGCTTCCCTCAAATTATGCCTTGTTTGGGTATCTACCACATCATGCCCCTGGATGACAAACAACTGCCTATGGTTTCCCAAGACAGGCTTCAGCAAAGATTGTTAATGGACACGGCAGCAAATTTGACCTCAAAGTAATTTCAGTATTAAAAAAATGAATTCAGAGTAGTTTGAACCAAGGACATGCTGAAAATGTTTCAGCTGTCTAAAAATTTATTCCCTTTAAAGTTATACCTAAAGCAAGAAGATCCCCTTTAACATCACCTTCACCTTTGCTTTCACTCATTTCCAGAAATGACATGGTATTAATCTACCACTGCTGTAACAGAGCTGAAACCAGGACCTAAACATTATTCTGGCTTTCTAGCCAGTTGTTAAGCTTCTCTGGATCTGTCTCAGTGGAAATGTTGGTTAGAAATGAGCACAGACACAAGACGTTAGTCTAAAATAAGTCACCTATATATTTATCACTGTATCTTCATGGCTGAAAAGTGCCTGAGGTATAAGAACTTAGACAGCTACCTGCCTTATTATCATAAGCATAGGTATAACATGTAGGTAAGGATCTGTAAATGAGCTGTAGTTCTTAATTTTACCATAGTAATAACAAGTACTGACAGCAACGTCACAGGAAAGGGATGGAGACTGTCCACGAAGATTCAAACACCATCTTAATTCCTCCCTTCTCCCATTTTGGGGGAAATCACAGAGAAATTCTGGGGGAAATCACTAAGTGCAAGCACTCTGTGGTGAGCTTTTCTTTCGGGACTGTCTCCTGCGCTCCAGTATCCAGGAAATGTTCTGTATTTACCGAGTGCTCATCACCATGGTTTCGGAGCACAATAAGGCTCTATCGCCCTTCATACATCTGCGTTTCTGGGAATGCCTGGGCTTTGGGGAATTGCACGGGGCCGACACAAAGGCACCGATTGTTCTGGAGGCAGAGGGACGAACCTGCCCTTTCCAAAGGAGAGGAAGCCGGCAGGAAAAGTTGCTATTGTGATCTAGATATTTAAAAAAAAAAGAAAAGAAAAGAAAAGGAAAAAAAAAAAAAAAAAAGAAAGAAAAGCCCTATTGCATCGTCAGCGCTGCCGGGTCGGCTGCGGGACCAGGGGCTGCCCGGGGGGACAGAGGGACCCAGGCACCCCCGGCCAGACCCTGGCATCAGCTACCTGCTAAACCATCCCCAAACCATCCTAAAACTACCAAGCGAGTACTAACAGGCTGAACCCACGTAGCCGGCGCATCACTTCCAAAGCTTCAGGTAGAAGCAGGGATCGAGACAAGCTTCTGCTCTCCCAGAACTTCATTTTCATTTCAACAAAAGCCATTTGCAGCACTGAAACCCATGAGTTCTCATGAAGGACTTTCCTCGGCAGTAAGGTCTGCCAAAGTAGTAGGAACCAAATTGTTGTCAGCTTAAGGACAGCCATCTGCTCAGCCTCTTCCCAGCTGCCATGCTCCAAATCAAAGAATGGATAACAATCACTTATGTTTCTCACCAAGCTCAATATGAAAAAATCTAGGAAGGAAAAAAAAAAAACCAAACCCAAACCAAAAAGCAAAAACCAAGCAAACCAGGAAAGCAGCACGGCAGGGATCTAACTGGGAACAGAGATGAAAGTAGGAGAAAAAGAAACTAGTTTTGTTTTTTTTTTTTTTTTTAAAACAATGTTTTTTAAAGAGTCCTATTGACATCTGCTTTGTAAATGCTCTGTCATTATTTATAACCTCAAGAGCACGGAATTGTCTCTGTAGTTACAACCATGCTACTCCCATATTTTGGCTTTGTTAGCAAAGAGCCAGCAGCATTTTTACTGGTGCTCTGGGAATAGAGATCTAACATTTCATACACAGTTTATTTAAAAGTGGACTAATTTAACATTCTTGATGGTTCCTTTTAGCACAACTGTTGCTAATTACCAGCTCCAGAATGATTTGTTAATCTGGGAGCAACAGCGGTTCCACAGCAGCATAAATACACCAAGACAGAAAGGAAGGAGGGAAAAAGAGAAAAATAAAAAAAAAAGACATTGAAGAGGGTCAAGTTTTAGTGAACTAAAGCAAATTAAGTGACAGGTGGAGTCGGTAACACCGAGTAGAAAGAACACCGTAAAATGGAGCTGGAAAGGGGATAATCCTGGTCCTTGAGAAGCAGAAAAAAATCGCGGCAATTTTTAAAGCTGCACAAATGTTGGTTTTGGTGGCACGGACAGGAAGCTGGCTTGAAAGATGATCCGTGCTCCTCAGGACCGGGACAGGCATCAGCTCCCATTGATGCCGTCTGCCCGCGGCAGGGTGACCCACGCCCGCGCCGGGCTGGACAGAGCGAGCGGAGAGGGGAGCCAGGCAGGCACCGCGTCCCAGGACACGACCTCGGCTTGCTTAACGGGTTCCAGGGCACCGTGCGTGGAGGGACACAAACAAAAATTAAGCAAACACGATCATAAAACATGACAAGTGGGTAGGAGGACTGAAGCCAGAGTCCTCAAAGGAGGAGTCCTTGAAATATGGGAGTCGTGTTTGGAAGTGACAGGATCCAACCGATAGCTTTGCACTATTGCACACAACTTTTCTTGGGGTTTTTCGGCAAGCAACAAAGAGGCACTAAAGCAGCTTCGCTGCTTGTGGCCTCCCGTGTCCTGTCCCTGTGGCTCCGTGCTCTGGGCACGGCCACGGCCATCACCCTCCCCTGGCCCCTCGGGACCAGCTCTGACCTGTCTCAAAACCACCCCTTTCACAGCAAATGACTTGAAAGCAAATTTTCCGAAAAGCAAAAACTTTTAGGAAAGGAACCGTGTTATCTTTGACATTTATAAATCATCAAAGCCATCCCGTTGTCGGTACCAAGACGAGCAGGACTCAAACAGCCGTGGAAGGGGACTGAGCAGCCTCCCTCCAACCACGGCTTCCACACTTGGATCACTTTGGTCTTTCACTGCATGTGTGAAAGGACTTGAAAGTTCGTAAAATTAATTCCAGACAAATATTAGTGAGGCCTCAAGTGGAAAGCACATCTCCTTCCTTCTGGGAATTTATAGTTCATCCACTTTTATCTTCTGGAGGCTCTTTGGAGATCAAAGATTTGATCAACTTTCCCTTTGCAAAACTCATGAAGAAAACGGTGTTATCAGTACCGTGACATGATCTTATTTATTTGTTTCAATGATTCATTGTCCTTCTCTAAAAAGTAAGATTCCTTCATGTAGGTCTAAACCAAACAGCCTGAGTTGCACAAGCAAGCTATTCTGTTTATTTATTGATTTTACGGTTGTTACAAGGTCAATCCCTACCCTGACAGCTTACACTTGTTAAATACTGCTCTACCTAATAAAACTGAGATGGCCAAACACGAAGTAACTGCTTGCCAACATAACCCACCTTGCTAACACCACTTGGAAAATGACCTGTCTCTCTGGCAATTTTCCCCACCTCCATCACGCTATGGGGCCAAACCCCCTAACTGACAAAAAGACATATATAATCGGTGGAAGTGTGCTACATTTCTGGAGTGACTCAGCTCTGATGCATTCAGGGAACATGAAATCTGGGAAAGGAGTGCAAGTTATAAAAGTAGGACACATTTTCACCCGGACACAAGGATGATGAGAAAAGCCCTCGTTAGTCCACCGACTTTCAGCATCTATTTCTCACCGTGCAGCGATTCTCTGCACATCTGGCAATAGAAAGGCAGCACTTAGGCAGCCTAACGGACTAGGCTAAATCCTCCGAACATCTGCCTGCAGCACTCCATTTACACCGTTCGCATACAGTGGAAACTTGCTACTTATACAAGCGACTGGCGAAGACACTGGAATAGATTTCAAGGAGTCTGTGCAAAAGGACTTGGATCCCGCCTGAGCCATCTGAGCATCAGAACGACACTGGCTCTAAAGATGATGGACCACATTTAGCTGGAATCACTCAGGGAGTCTGTACCAAATGCATCATACTTGTCAGCGTTTTGGGGAGGAGGAATCCGGGGAGTTTCACGAAGCTCGCTCTTGGAGCAGAGCCACAGGGAAACGGCTTTTCCACTGTGAAACTGTGAAGGCTTCAAGGGAGATGGGAAACTCATGGAGCCAGGGAGCTGGAGAGGAAAACTAACGCTAGCCGAGAGATTTATAACACAGTCAGGACTTGGGCTTAGCAGGCATCAAGCCACGCACAAACTGCTACTCCTCCATTAATTCTTTCCCTACTTTCCCTGGCATCCAGTCCCCTTCTCCTCTCTGTATAAAAATGGACCCGTGCTTTTCTGCAGTAGGAAAGCGTGGGAGCTCTTCCAGGAGCTCGACCCAGGAAGCAGTCCTCATGTCTCAATGTAGTTGGACAATCATGAAAAGACAGCATTGGAAATAAAATTCCTCATACTGAAATCAGGCAGGATTCAAGCTAGGGGAAGGGACTGAAGGTGAAGTTAGTTTTACTTCTTTCAGTATTTATTACTTATGTTCTCAACAAGCGTTGAGAGTGGTTTTGGTGCAATAAAGATGTCACAGCACTTACCCTAAGTTATGTTCTACCTAAGGATTCTGGCGCTGTTCTTAGAAGAATAAAAAAAGGCGTCGTTACATGACTTCAAGCATGAAATAATTTTGGCAGGGTTCATTTTCCACTTTAAAGCACCCTTTGGACATCCAGGGGCTTTAGAGGACACCTGCCGCGGGAAGAGCCAGCCATTCCGCACGCAGAGCGCAGCTCCTGGAGAGCTCCGGGGAATCGCCACCTTTCTCTAATTCTGCCCCATTATCTCCCAGACCTTTACCCACAAGCAGCCGCTGCAGTCCCTCGCCCTGCGAAGCCATAACCGACCCACGCAGCCCAGCTCCTGCTCCCACCGCCGCGTCCTCTGCGCCAGCTCGGCGCCTTCGCAGCCATCAGGAACGGCCTCCGCCTCCCGGATTAAAGCTTAAAACACTTTAAGAAAAACCCCTATCAGATAGTAGCACGTTGTAATATTTAGCACCCACATAAAGCACGGGTACCACCGCATCACGGTATGGCCCATCCCATCAAGGGGACCGTCCACGTAGGGCAGGCGCGTTGTCAGACACCAAGTCCAAAACCAGCCAGAAGGTCTGAAAAGAGACCAGATACACGAGAAGGGCTTTGGCATCTGAGCGTAGCAGAGCAGGACACGTGGAGGATGATGCTCTCGCCAAGGGACGGTGACGGCAAAGGGAAGCAGCAGCTGCTGCCCTGCGGACCACGAGGACAGACAGCATCGTCACACCAGGGAGGTCTCGGGCTATCACACAGGGCCACTGAGGAAGCCCAGCGCCCCTGGGGTTTGTATCACACATACTCGTTTTATATTTATCAAATCACAGATCTATAACTTGTGATTTTTTTGTAACTCTACGCTCTCTTAATACAAGCTCTGTACAACTCTGACTTCCCTTCACACAGGCTTTGAACCCACCCGAGACCCTCTGCTGCACTGTGAAACACCATTAGAACCCAGTTACCGTTTTGCAAAGCAGATGTTCAAGCTGTTTGTTGGACTACAAATAGCTACTTGATGATTTTAAGCAGAGACAGCGTACAGAACAACAAATATAGGTGTATAAGTACAAATTATAGCCTTAGATGAGCCTTACTATTAGAGAAGAAGAGTCAAGGACAAAATTACTATGTAGCATTAATTTGCACAAAATCACTAGACCTACAGTTGCAGAAATCAGAACTACTGGAATTCCTCATCTGGAAGTCAATCAAAATCAGACAGAAACTATTAAAAGCCACAGATGCCAATTTTTTTTTCCCCCACATACAGAATTCTGTACCAAGAAGACAACCATGATCCGAAAAAAAAAAAAAGTCAGTCTTCTGCTTGGCTGTGCGAAGACGAGAAGCGCAGCAGCGAGGAACAAAGCGGGACTCACCGTCTGGCCCTTCGCTGCCTTTACTCCTTTTATTTCGACGGACGCGTCTACCTTCTTCTCCAACGTGCAGCTTTTCTTCAGGGTGAAAGAAGTTCAGCAAGGCCAGCTGGAAGAAGAAGGACAAGTTTAAGCATCTTTGGCAAGGATGGCTTAGCCGAGCGGAGAGCTCGGAGCCTGAACGCCACATCCTTTCCACTAGGGATAGCTCTGCTGAGCCGACGGGGAGAGCCAAGGGAAATGCGAGATGGCTGCTCCCAGATGCTCAGCTCATCCCACGGGAAACCGCAAGGAGCTGTGTCCCCTTGGAAGCAGTCTAAGACTTGGGAAAACACAACCTGAAGGGTTTCGGCAGGGAGGAGCATCCCCCCCAGGACACGGCGGGGGCTGCAGGGACAGGGACACAGGCAGCATCAGGGGAGATCTATAGCTGGAAAGAATCAAATGCCCCAAATGCCGATGCGATCATTTCTAATTATTCTCTGCAAAACTTGCTCAATCCTGGAGCTCTTTCACCAGTATTACTCACTGCCAGTAAGTTTTTCCTCTCTCAAGCTCTCTTCTCCAAGCCTCATTAGCTACTGAGATTCAAAGGTCTTCAGGGACCTTTAAATCCAATTTGGGATACCACATAAATTAACACTTTAAACCTAGAGCAAGTACATCTCTGTAACATGACTTTTGCCAAGAGGCAAAAAATCTATGTAGCGACCTCTTATTCATGAAAAAATAGTTGCTGCATTAAAAACTCTTTGACAGTCATTAAATCAACATCCCAACCCAGAAACTGGAATTTCAGTTTAGAAACTTCACCAGTCCTCCCAGCTACCCCAGGGTGCGGTGGCTTATCACCAGCGGCATTTTCCCCAGCTATTTCCACGTCCAAAAATAAGGAATTTCACAAAAGATTAATTAGGGGCCAAACACCTTGTTCTGCGTGTTACTGCACCTGTCAACAACCAGGGCTGCTCTGACCAGGATGGGGTTTTCTTTACGCTGAAGAAACCCGATCACCGTTATTTAAGCCATCAATACACACACGCACCAAACACAGCCTAAGAAAAGAACGAAAAGGCTTCAAAAAAGCAATACCAAAGGTTATCAAGTGCGTTATTGTTCTGAGAACAAAACCTGTGGCATCAAAAGCATCTTTGAGATAGCAGAGAAGAATAAACTTCTTCCATGAATTGCTACTTAAAAGAGCGGCTCGTTAAGCTAGAGGCCATAAAAGTCCCTATCAAAAGTAATAATTGCTAAAGGTCTCGCTGCTTTTGACATGCCCTGGGGCTCTTGCCTCCCCTCTCCCACCCGCTGGGGTGCAGGGGGGTGCACCCCTCTGCTCCGCACAGAAATGCCTATTCCCAAGTTATTTCTCCCACCCACACTCTTCTTCCAGCGTAAGAGCATCCCATTCCTGTTTCCTAATGAGCAGCCACTAGATTTTACACTTGCATCTTGCTTTGCTCCAACAAGCCCTGATGCAGTCCCAGGAACAGGATTTGGGAAACCAAAGGACTTCCCCAGAAAGAAACCCACAAAGCGTTTCTCAAATTCCCGAGCAGTTTATTTCCACCTGTGCGCAGGCAGGTCTGCATTTACCACAATTCCTGATATTTTTGTCATTGCAATGATGTTGTGTCTGAAAAGACCCCGAAACGCTGTGGGATGGCCTGGGACCAGCTCCCCGCAGCCTCACCACACGCACAGTTACACTTTTAAGCGTACATAAAAAGCAACGGCAAGTAAAAGCTGGCACTTACCTACCTAGGGAAGGACCAGTCACAGCATCGGATGGAGAACTGGAGGCTCTCATTTACAACAAGTCTTGGCAAATGGAGAGAGCAAGGGGCACAGCCCATCTTCCCTAACTGCCCGCATCCCACCACGCGGACCCAGGCACGGAGCGCCGGAGCAGGATGCTCCTGCGGACACTGCCGGTACCTTCCCCCGCACAACAAAGCAGGGCAAGGGATGAGCAAAAAGCGAAGGGTTTTTTTTAAACAGCTCATTTAAATCAAATTGAAACATTGTAGAACTAATTGACGGAACAAATTGCTTTATAATTCAGGTTAAAATGTCAATGAAATCATCAGTGCTGCTTTTGAATGCCATTATTACTTGGCTCTCTTACTTGAGCTTTACAAAACATGACTAAATAAAAGCGCTGAAAATGAAGCGGGGGGAACCAGCCCGTTCAGATGTGCCGCTTCCCACCCCAGATCACCCTGCTGCCTTCGGCCACATGGCACATGACCTGCTCCCGGCACTAAGGCTAAAACCAACATTTTTCATCTTGAGAAGATTTTGTAGTGGCACAACCCCTAATCGTGTCAAAAAAACCCAGGTTTCCTTTCCCTGCTATTACATATACAATTTTAAGACAACATCCACAATTCTGAAAAGCTGCCGCGTAATAGTAAGCTCACGCCATGCCACCTCCTTCTCCATGTCTGGGCATTGACACACAGATTAGTGATAAATACACTGATTTCCTTTCCTGCCAGGTGTAAGCTGGATCCTTGCATGTCACCCTCCCACCCATGCTGTAAAGAAACAGCACAACTAGCAGTCACTGGAATTGTCACAGGCACCTGCAGCATCTTCTGCAACCCCTCTCGTCCCCAGAGGAGGCTCTTCAGATCATGAAAGTGGAGTACAAAGCTATTTGTTTTCAGCTGAGAGAACATACATTCAACATTGCTGAGCATTCTTTTTTTTTTTTTTTTTTTTTAAAGACAGACGATTGCTCAAATCTTCATAGGATCACAGAATAGTTTGGCTTGGAAGGGAGCTTTAAAGTCCATCTCATCCATCCCCTCCCTGCCGTGGCAGGGACACCCTCCACCAGACCAGGCTGCTCAAAGCCCCATCCACCCTGACCTCAAACATTTCCAACGATGGGGCATCCACAACTTCTCTGGACAACCTGTTCCAGCATCTCACCACTCTCATCATAAAGTTTCTTCCCTATGTCCAGCCTAACCCTACCCTCTTCCAGTTTAAAGCCCTTGCCCCTTGTCCTGTCACCACAGGCCTTGGTAAAAAGTCTCTCTCCATCTTTCTTATAAGTCCCTTTATATATTGAAATGAAAGGCTGCAAGAGGGTCTCCCCGGAGCCTCCTCTTCTCCAGCCTGAACAACCCCAACTCTGCTATTCTGTTCTCACCCAGGTTTTATTCTTATATTGCACTTATCGCCGAGCAATCAGAAAAATACTAAATATTGGCTAAAAGTAATCTATCCATTCAACTGTGTCTTTCTGATAAGACCAAGTCAGAAAGAGAAATGACAGTGAGGGTGAATGACTGAAACGTACCTTTTAGAAAAAAAACCAATAAAAATAGCTCGTGACAGCAACTGTGACCACACTAGCTAGGAGCACACACCGCTTTGAGACCAACCCCACGAAACCGAGCTTTCCTGAAGAAGTAACACACCGCTCCTCCACGCTTAGCCTGCTAACGGACGCAACTGCTGCGAGCAAAAAGGCAGAGAGAGGAGTTTGTCCTAGGGACTACTCCCATAGCACTTTTAATTATGCAAGTAACGGCATTTAACCTACGGCGACCAGCGTACAGGGGTTCAGAGCGGTCCCTCTCCGGATGGGGGGAGCTGCTCAGGATCACCCTCCGGAGTTCAGGGCAAAGGGTGGCCAAGCTGCCTGCCGGGTGCAGTGTATCGCTGAGCCCCACGCGGCTGTGAGCTCCCGTGCTGACGAAGGCAAATTTTCTCTCCGATGACTCAAGGGGTCCGTTGTTCCAGGGGCTGCAGCTGCGGGAGGTCGGGGGATGCTCGGCCGCCGGGTCAGCTGGGGACCGGTGGCTGGCACAGCTGCGCTGGCTGGAAGAGCAAGCGATGCTTTTTCCATTCACCACCCCCCTGAGATACGATTAATATATTCACTCGCAGCTCTTGGACTCTGCAGCTTTTGGTCTGGACGTAGGGGTGCATGTTGTTGTGCCTTAAATTAAACTCATCTACTCCCTGTTATTTGGTGTGGCCGCAACGAGGGAGAGGATTCTCAGAGCAGAACGAGCAGATGTTTGCCACCCATCTAGCAAAACACGATGCAGCCACACAGACAGATGCAAAAGGAGAAATCACCTTCAGTGAAATGCTGCTGGCTGGACTCTAGCACAGCACTACGACACGGAGGTCGCTGAAAGCAACGCTTCACGTGTCTGAAAAACACGCTGAGCGACAAGGACGGCTTCTGCGGGCTCCCTCCCTGCGTGGGGAGCAAAGCAGCGGGCTGGGCAGGCGTCGTGGTCGACCTGCTGCGGCCGTTCCCACGGCGGAACGCTTCCCAGCATTTTAAAACGACCCAGAAACGTTTTGCACAAATATCGGTTGAATCCTCTCGGGGAAACGCGGAGCAAACACACTCGCAGGGCTTGAACGGGCACCTGCCCGCTAAGCTCGGGTGCCCCACGCTCGTCCCCCTCATCGCAGCTTGTGATTTGGACCTCTGCCGGGTCTGGGAAAGAGATGAGATGCCGGAGCCGGCGGAGCAGGACCACGAGCGTGGGTGGCCCCAGCCCAGGGGATGAGGAGGTGCGGTGCGAACACATCTGCGCCGGCCGAGCAGGGCAGGGCTTCGCTGGAGCACCCCGGCTGCGGCACCCATCCCTCCTGGGGAGGTCTGAAAGAAATTACTGCCCTGGTCCGTTGCTTCACGGAAACTCCCAGTCCTCAGAGTCACGGAGAATTGATTCTCTCGGCCTCTGTGCTTGTAGAGCAAGGGCATTTTTGAGGAGCCCAGCAAGCACATACCCGCTCCCAAAAATGAAGTCGTATTTTCTCTGTACAGCTACGCAACAGCGACAGAAAAGGTTGGAACGATTACCGTTTTCCTCCTCCCCCAACCTAAAGCCCTCAAATTACCTTAGTTTTAGAAACACCATGTAAAGCCATTATGACTCCATACTTTTAATCAAGAAAATCACTATAGGATGCGAAAAGGTCAAAAAGCCAAGAGAGGAAAAATCCCAGGGGAAGCCATCCCTCAAAATAACCTGTGAAACAATGGTAAAGGCATGCCTCACCAGAATGAATCAGTTCTACCTTGGTTTCTCCCAGCAAAATAAAGAAAAACAAAGGCATGCATACAAAAGCGCTGATTTTCTCTGCAGTCACATGCAGAACCCGCTCTGGAAACGCGGAACAAAGCTGCTCTGGGGTGTCAAGGGAGCACAGTGGGAACCCCCAAAATGAAGTAGCCTGCAGCCACTCAAACTCATCGGGTTCGTAAGGATGGACGTTCCACACTCTACAGAAGTAAGAATAGAGACACATGTGTGTATATACATAGATATATCTCTCTATATTGACAATTTTTTTTTTTTTTTTTTAAGGTACCATAAAACAGGAAGCTTGCTTCAGGCTGTGAAACCCAAATGTACCAGAGAGTTATGGCTGGATATACAAACCACATGCAGTAAGAAAAACAATGCTGGGATGCTGAAATAACTGTTAACTTTTGCATATTTAATTGCATCCCTCTGCAAATGCCTTAAATAACGCACACCCCTCAGAAACACTTTACAAGAGTGAAGATCCACTGGACACCAAGGGAATGTATTTCCAATGGTCAAACAGCTTGAAAATGAGAGAAGTGGAAAAATACAACCCGACCTATGCAATTATGCACAAAAAGGCGCATTTTTTTCCTTAGGCAAAGCCAAGTTGGTAGAAGAACTAGTGTCTTCTTCCTGATTAACAGCAGAATCGGGAAAAAGCAGGCAAGCATTCAGGTGCACAAGCCCTTTTCAGGGAAAAGTGCATTCTCGCAAAGACTTTCAGAGCATATTTATCACTAACAAAACCCCCAAAGAATTCTCTGCATGCAGTATTACAAAGTTGGCTTCCAATTAATCATGTGAAAGCTAGACCAGGCAGCTTTAGATCTAACCAATAAAACCCACGCTCTCCTACAGCACAATGTCTTAAAGCACCAGAGAAAAAAAAGCATGAAATCATCCTCTTGCATTATTGTTTAATGGTATTGTTAAAATCAAATTCCCTCATCATTTGCAATTTTGGAGATCATTAGTGTGAGAAGACTAATAACAAGACTTAAGCTCTGTAGAGGCATTCTTTGCAAGCAATACTGTTGTTTTTCTGGTGCTCTGAAGTTCAGCCATCGGAGGTTGCGGTTCAGAGTAGCAGCTACTTAAATATCAGCCCCATTGTCCTCCATGAGAAATTCGCCTCTGGTAACACGTGGTGCAAAAAAAAAAAAAAAAAAAAAAATTAAGTAGCTTATTTATTTTCAAACAGACTAGAAAGAAGCTTGGGGAGTAGCTTTGCTTTATTGAAAAAAACCCCCATTCAACATATTTTAAGTCTTGTTTTTGTCATCATGACTTTTTCTTCATGAAAATGCAAGAAGCGAAAGAGTAAACGATTCCCATTTCAACATGACAAAAATTTATACACAATGTCTTGTCTGCAAGACAAGCCGCAGCCCTGAATACAAAACTCTTGTAACACGATATATACCATGAGCCAGAACGTGGTCAGAGATAGTGGTGGAGAGAGTAGAGATTATACTTGCTCTAAACCAGATTCTCATAAACCCATCTTCCTTCCTCAAATCTGGTGTTTTCAGCCCAGCTCAGCTGCGTGCATCCTTCCCAGGGGTCTGGAGTAGGTTACACACCATCCTCAGCAAACCCCTCCACCGGCTTTTTTTCCTGCGTGACAGCTGAAGTGTGGTCCCCTCCTTCAAGACTGCCCGTAACTCTTCTCGTCCCTATTGCTTCATCTCTCCCATGGCTCCCCGTCATCCTTCCTCCCCCCGGACGCCAGCCACATCCCTGCTCTCGCCAGCTATTCACCCTGAAGCCCGAGGTCCCAGGGGCACAAACCATCAGCTTTGAGTTGATACGAAACCCACCACAATTCCCCCTCATTCTGATCTGCACGCAAGGATCCTCGCCGAGGCTTTTAGACCCAACGGTGATCTTTAAAAGCTTTTTCCACCCAAAGCTATGAGGCAAAGCAATTCTATAGTCTAGAGAATAAAAGCACCAGCAAGGCTAAGGAGCTTATCCAAAGCCAGGCGGGAATTTTGGGTGGAAGGAGGGACTGAGCTATGCCTCCGGCTGAGAGCTGTAACAGCAGAGCCACCTCCATCCCAATACTCACGAGGAGCTTCGTAACGAGTGACGACCAAGGAGCCAAGCAAGTATTTGGCCATCAGAAAAAAGAAATGACCTTGGTCTCAGAGATGGAGGTGGACCAGGCAATGCCATGGACCAGTGGCACTGCACCAGCTACTGCCAGCGGGCAGGAACGCCCATCTCGGTAAATCTATGACTCTTAACATGCCACCATGGCTTTTAAGAAGCAGATTTGAGATGCTTTCGATCTGCCGAGCATTTCTGTCCTTGGGTTGAAAAGCCTTTTCAAAGAGGACTGCGCAATCCCAGTTTTCAGAAGGCCAGTGAGTCACGCTCCCGGGTCTTCTAGGCACTGCGGTAACAGAAAATCATTAGAGAACAATAAAAGAGGAGGGAGCATATTTTCCTAAGTTTTTATTGGTATTTTAACTTCATTACCCAGGAAAGCCACTGTATTTTTCAGCACAGAACATTAAAACTGATTGCCAGTTATCAGTTCAAGCCTCATTACAAAGCAACGAACACAGCGAATTAATTGCCATTGGAGGGTATAACGCAATTCTTAAACTTTCCTTCAGAACCAAACTCTTCCCAGAAATTTTCCTCTCCCTTCCTCCTTTGCATGTGTTACAGAGCTTTAAGTAGTAGTCCTAGATCGACAACAGCGGTCATCTTTCTGCATATTGCAAACTCCCACAGCTACAGCTATGAAGCTTTTACTGCCAAAATTGATAACCTGTCCGAACGAAGGGAAACCAGAACACAGATCAAATATTTTAAATTTCATTTGAACTTCAGTAGTAAAACCATTAGATCAAACTGACCCACCAAATGCCACACCATTTTCCAGAAACAAGCCTATCCTTAAAACAAAAGCATTTTTTTCCCTACCAAAGGCCCTTAAAATCAGGAGCAGGTCACTCTCTTAACATCTACTACAGGTAGCAAATGCCAGCAATGCAGGCAGCAAGGCAAGTTAAAGCTGTGCATCAATTGAACTACTGTTGAAACTGCCCAGCTCACGATATAAGACATTGCTTCCCAAGATGAAGTGCCTTCATATCACCACGTATTTCCAAGAATACAATCCTGTCTTATGGTGGTTTCTCTGACCATGTCAAGTCTAGAAGCTTTGGACAGCTGATCAAGCCAGCTTCTGCGCATTCCATACATTTAGCTGAGTTCCATATGCAACATACTAAGTATTTATATTTCCACCACTGATTCATTTCTACTTTTCCAACTGTTAACTGTTCTTGCAGAAGGCTCAGATCAGCACCAGCTCTACTCCTTCCATATATTTCTGTGTTAATCACAAACCGCACACATGCACAAAAATAAGTTTTTGTAGCAACGTGCTTTAAATCCTCCAGGCTGAACCCCAGCAACCGCAGCCCGGGGGACAGCAAGGCACAAGGTACGCTCCTCCAGCCCCTGGTTTTGGTGGTCCTACCAGGCAACAGGACTTTCTGCTGACTTGGGAGTCCAAGTCTGACATCGAGCCGCACTGGAGAATAACTGCACGTGGTGTTATTTTCACGATTTCCCTTAGCAGCCACATCTGGGCTGTGGGTCAAGGGAATGAGAGGTGCCAATGTCCACATACAACATTCCCCTTCTTCCACCTGGAAGCAGGGAGTGCTGGCCACGGGTGCAGGTCTTCACTGCACACATGGATGGCTACCCGAGGATTTCACTCTGGCACGTCGAAACCAGAAGTCAACCATGGGAGAACAGGCTTCAATGAACAACTCTACGAACAGTGGTGTTTTCTGCACTTCTTTAAAAAACAATAGGATATAAAAGCATAAGTGAAGAGAAAACCTGACCCAATTGAACATACCAGTTGCTTTTTACTTTCTATCAACTCAGGGAACCCGGAGCAAACGTACTTAAGCTCTAACAAGTAAGAACGTGGCAGAAACAGCAGACAGATGGGTTTGCTCTTCATGAGAAGGGAAGAGTGTAACTTTGGAGAAAAGGAAGGGTTCTGGCATTCTTTCAGCACAGGCAGAATAACCCATGCAACCCCGAGAAACACAGCTTCCGTCACAAATCTCTGTATAAAATTTGTTTCTAGCATAAAATGGAACCAGGTACACAGTCCAAATCCCTGGGTTACACGTACATCACAACCTAAACTGACTTTGTAGGAGCACCTAAATAGCTAAATTTGATACCAAACCAGCATCATCTCAAGCCTAGAAGACCGTGATTTGGTTTACAAGGTTGTTTGCCCAAACGCTTGCCTCCGGACACCCTTCTGCGGAGCTGCCTTGGTCCGGAGGTGAGCTGGTGCCTCCCGCGAGGACGTTGGACGGAGGTGTGATGCCGCTGGCGCTGCAGCCAGACACGACCTCAGCAGCACATACGCTACGTACGGCACGGAGCAAGGGCTGAGGTTTCCAATTTATTACACCTGTTGGCACTGAAAGGGAAAGCTAAAAACACAACCCAGATGTGAGGTAGAACAAGGTCAAAGCCAAGTTTAGCACCACATATGAAGACACCTGTAGTAAATTTTTTAATGGCAGCAAGAGTAAGAGATTCCTGCTGCAGGTTTCCCTGTCCCGGCACAGCAGACCTGCAGGAACCGAGCACTTCACTGGGAACACACTGGTTAAAACGCTGAAAAGTATCAATGTCAGAGCAAGGTAAAGAACTTAAATCAGTTCCTTTCGTCTCCCAAGGAAATAAAATTTAGCTGTGAACCAGCGCCAGACAGAGATCTGCTGTCTATTAGCATGAATTCTCAGTTTTTCACATTTTAATTAGCCTTCATAGTCTTTTTCAGTCCCATTTTCAGCCAGCTGGGCTACGTCCCCCTCCATATGGAGGTCACGGTTTCTTCTCCTGCATACCAACAGCAATTCTTTTCCTATTTTAGCATTTATATTATCAAAGCATTTACGCACTTCTAAAAAGCACTCTGCACGCTTGCTTTGGGGGGAAACCCTGTAAGCTTAAGTGACTCGATATTAGCCATATTTCCTCCTGTTGCCTGTTTCTCCATCTGTGCCTTTGCTCATGCTTTCTCATGACCTGGATCTTCTCCAGTACATCCAGGACAGCATGAGGTCAATAGCACAATCCTCCTTGAAGCCATAATACCTCTTAAAAACCCTCCTGAAATCAGGTGCTGCTCCAGCAAAGAGCTTGAGGGCTCTGCTGCTCTACTTGGAGCACCTCCGTTGCCCTGTGAAATAAAGAACTGGGTTCCCTCCAGCCTGCAAAGGCTTGCCTTCAACCACCCTAGGGTCTCTTCATTAGGAGAAAGTTTCCTTTCGCCGTGTTTGAAAACGTTTTTAAGAATACCTGGCATGTTCTGTTAGCCATGACAGAAACACTGATCTCATCTGGCTTCCACAACCAATATAACATGAACCATAACAAGATGGAGAGACCATTCCCAGAAGACACCGTTGGGCCACTCTCCACTGAGCGTGCTTCTTTTCTACCCAACGCCTTCAACTTGCACCACTTTCAGACATTTCTTATGAGACAGGAGCACTAAAGTCCCAACACCTGAGACAGCTGAGAACAGCTTCTTGAATGGATAGTCATCTCTTTTTAAAGCCCCATCTCCAAAGCAGACACACACTCAAGGTGATAAAGCCACCTCTTCTTGCAAGAAGTGACCAACCAGCAGAAAAGAGGCAACCAAATCCTGTTCTGGAGCTTTCCATTGAGAATATGGCTGTAGTACCTGAATTTAGGACATTTTTCAGTCTTCTGGTATGTGTCCTTTTAACTTTCGAAGTTCTGCTTAAACCCACCGCTTGAGATTGGACTAGTTGCAGCAAAGAATGAGTTTGGGTTCATTCACTGAGATGATCCCTACAGTAGAAAGTTACAGGAGAACATCTGTCAGACATTGGAACTGATGAACTTAATTCTGCCCTTGCTGTCAGACATCCACTCCTACCCTTTTTTTGGAAGTCTTCAAAAATCTTCATAATTTTGAAATCCTTTTGCTATAAACTGTTCAGATAGATGAAGTTTTAAAAATGTTTTTCCTCACTCCATAACAAAACAAAGACTTCCTGTTAGAATGTGTTTTTCCTTTCAGCACAAGGGTTTTAAAACCCTATTTTCTAAATCTGGATGTTAAAATTGGCCTTCAGCTATGATTAATTTTTATGACATTTTATTGGAAGGAGAAAAACAGAAGGGAAGGAAACAGGAGGAGGGAATCAAGTAGTCCAAATCAAATAGCATTACCATTAAAAGAAAAACAAGTCCACTGTAAATGTAACATCCATGAAATAATGCATCCGATATAGGGATAAAAAGTCCACTACAGCAACTGGGAAATAATCTCAATCAAATTATTACCCATGCATTTAAAATAGCTTCCATACTCGAGCTCTTAATGAAAAAGCCAGAAAACCAAGAATAAACTAATTGCCCATTTTTCAGTTGCTGATTCCCATCATGCAAGCAGAGCACCCCTAATCACAGGGGTTAGGCAGCGGCACCGCGGTGTGTCCGGACCTGCCGAGCCAGCACACAGCTGACGCATCAGACAGTTCACAACCTTGGACTTGAATTACTTTTATAAAGACATCCACTTAAGACGGTGAAGGTTTTAATGCCGATTCCCATACCTGCAGGAACGCACGATATTGTGGTGGGAGACGGCGGCTGCCAGTTTAATTCTGTAAAATCAATCTGTTCAAATAAATCATGCTTTGTTGCCTAATTAATCAGATCCACTGCAATTAGTGTCAAAAGAGACTATGATCTCATACAAACAGGATTAAAAGCTCTGAAAGTGCTCGTTTTGTTTCAGGGCATGGCAATGCAAACAAGTCACCGCAAGGCAGAGCCGGGGCGCGGTGCCGCAGCGTGCCAGCGATCCTCGTTCCGTGCGGGAATTGCAAAACACCGTATCCCACGAGGAAAGCGGTGCAAACCGGGGCTCATCGGAAACAAATGGGACACAGCACGGGAACGGGGGAAGGAGGGAATGTCCCCTCGAGTCCCAGCTCCAGAAAGCAGGGAGCACCGAGGTACTGCTCAGCACATGGCACCTGCGAAGCAAGTTACCGCCAGATAAACACAGTCCTTGCCAAAAATTGAAATTACACAGCTGTTTAGTCCCCTCCTGGCTTGGCTTCCCCTGGCTCCATTAGCTCAGCCGGCAGTTGTTGTCTCCTCTGGAAGCGGAGGCACCCGGAGCACATTCCCATGGCCCCGGCACCCACTGAAACCAGCGGCACGAGGAGAAAACAAACCCACCCACAGCACTTCATGTATGCTCCTTCAAGAAGCGTTATTTGGGCAGCTGAGGGAGCAAGATGTGGCACGTAGGAACGCCAGGAGAATTCAGAGTACAACAGGAGGGATATATGACCATCTGCTGGAAATTCCATTTCACTCCTTTTACTGCTGAGCACCTTTCCTTCGGCAACTCCGATGGCTCTGCAAAGGCAGAGGCTGCGCTTGCCAGATCGTTGCGCCGGCAGCCGGCACTGCCCGGTAATGTGCCGCGGAGACCGACCGAGTGAACATTGCTGGGTCTACCCAGGGACCACCATTTCACATGCAGTGGAACGGCAGAAAACTGAGCTTTGAAGGAGCCAATGGTGCCTGGCTCATCTGAGCGAGAAACACCAGGATATGCTGTAGAAATGGAAACTATTGGAAAAGAGCTGGGAGGAATTCAGGAATTTGAATTTTCCATAAGATGCTATCTCACACAGTTGGTCCCAAGTACCGGCAACACGCACATCCCCAGCCGCATTCTAGGCTGAGCTTTGGGGTTGCCAAATAACCCAGCTCTGCTTGCTGCTGTAAGGACCAGACGGATTCATAATCAGAAAAACATTCTCCATTTACTCTCTACATGGAAGCAGAAGGACTGCTTTTAATTGAAATAAAACTGCACCAAACCACCCCGTCGTCTGAGCAGCCATCCTTCGAGTAGGAGGTGCAGCTGGCACAGTACTAGCAAGTGCATTTCGAAGCTGAGCGAAGGAATTACATTATCGTTTCAGCAAACGAACCTCAATTACGCCACTCGGTCTCCGGCTGTGGGCAAGAGACACAGCAGCACTAGACAAGAAAGGAGAGGTGTTAGTTTTGTGCAAGCCAAGCCTTTCTGCTTCAGACTTTGATGTGATGAACTGGAGAGCATGTCTTTCAAACAGGCGAGAGCAGCGACAGCAAGATGCTGCACACAGCAGCAGTCAGCACAGCGTCTCATGCCGCGAGGGTCCATACGTTTTCAGACCATCCAGATGTTTCCATCCAGTGCGCCAGGCCAGCTGCTGCACAGCTGCCTCCAGTCGGGCTTTGTTAGCTCTTGTGCGAGAGCAGCGCTGGGGAAGCGCTCGCTCGTGGCTCGCTTACAGGTTCTTATTTTCTGACACAGAAACAAAGTGTTTTTCTGTAGTCCTACCAGTTTGTCAAGACGAGTTAAAGTATTTAAGTATTATTTTAAGCTGGTGGATACTGCTTGTGCCACTGCGGTAGTTGCCTTCTCCATTGTATGGACACTGCAAACTGAGGCACTGAAAGATTAAGTGACTTTCTGAAGGTTAAAAAAGAAAAAAAAAAAGTCAGGAAAAAAGTTTCATAAAAATGCCCAATTCCTAAAATGAGGACTAAGCTGGCTTGTAAGATTTGCAAGCTGGCTCTCAAGTCTTTCTGAAATGCCGCTTACCTCAGCTTACTCCCAATCATTTAAAGTTCAACATTCAATTGTAAGTGAACACATAGCGCATGAGGGTATTCCTGACCTGCTCCTCCGAAGTGGACCCCGACGACTCTTCCCCAGGAAAATGTAATCTTGCCACTATTTGGTTTTTTTGGGGGGTTTTTTTGGTTTGTTTTTTTTTTTTTACAATCATTCATTTTATCATTATCCTCTTCTTTTCACCCAGAAAACTGCTGGGTACCAGATATGGAAGAGGTAAGTCTTCCTGTATCAACCCGTGTCCTGCTAGCAGCGAGGCTTCAGAGGTAGATATAGATATATAGGTATCTCTCTGTATCTATCTATATAGGTACCGCCGGCGTCCCCAGCTCAGAACCCTGAGCACCCCGGCTGGGCTCTGAATGTGCCAGTCCCATAGGAGTGGGCAAGCACACCGAGGAATGAATCAAAGCGTGGGACCGCTGGAGAGCATCCCCGAGGCTCCGACAGCCGGACCCCCTCCTGCATCCCAGCTGCTGCCCGGCCGGCTCTCCGCTCCCCGGCCACATCGGAGCACGCAGGGCCAACAACCTGCTCCAGCACATCTGGGGACCCGCCGCGGCTGATGCCAACGCACCGTATCGCATCCGTGGAGGTGCAGGTTTATCTTTCCCTGCAAACCGTCGCGGGCACATCGACGCCAGCAGAACTCCTCGGGCTACCGGAGCTGGCCGGCAGCTTTTTGCCTGACTTTTGGCACTGGGAAACAGGCAGTGCGTCCAGCAGCAGAGGACAGGGAATTTGCCACCACGTCCCACACGCACCTTGGTGTGGCGTGCATAGTGGGGGTCTCATCCGGGCACTCTGCACGCTCGCTGTTAATGGGAAATGCTGCCGTAGCAGAGGAAAATTAGGAAAACAACCCACTCCTGCAGCCAGAGAGTATTTTCCTACTTTTCTGGGTGAGCCGAACAGCTACATGGCTTGGGGCTCAGTATAAGAAAAAAAAATAAAATACTGTTTACAGACAGAATTTTGCAACTTCTCCAAATGTCACCCCAGGTCATATTTTGCCCGTGATGGGGACACAAACCTGAGCAAAATGCCGAAGTCTGTGCAGCCTCACGCATGCATGGAGCAGCCCGACGCATGCACCGTGCAGCCTGACGCATGCACCGTGCAGCCCTGCAGCACCGCAGTGCTGCCAGCACATGAGCACGGACAAGGACAGGCAGCAACACGTGCTAAAGAAGGACCCATAAACCTTATGAAGGCTTGAAACTGAAGAAGGATGGAAACTGTTTAACTTTTGCCAGGAAAAAGTATCAAGTATATCCTCACTGGATTTTTCAGACAGTTTGGTTTGGTTTTGTTTGTTGTATTATTTTTTTTCTAAAGCTGAAACCGGCTTTCTAAATCATCCTAGACAGAAAAACAAATAGGGACATCACACTGATTCAATACCCAAACAAAAATTATTCCACTGGCCAGGTTTCACCACAAATTAAGTGTACTGAAGCCTTTATTTTTCCCATAGCACACACTGAATCTGCTAAGAACTGGTCATCGATACAGCCAGCCACAGCGCCTGCAAAGCCCAAGACAGGTCAAGGGCAGGATCTGGCTAAAATCCCGTTCCTGAGGAGCAACAGCATCAGCGACCAGCTGGAACCACCACAGCCTGGGTCACACCGGAGCTCTCGGGACGATCTTGGTGTCATGATGTTTTATACCCTTGACCCCCGGGATCAGCCAAACTGGGAAAGGCTCCCACGCACCCCCAAATGAAAGGGATATTTTACCATAACCTTAAATAAACAATAAGCAGAGGAGACAAGATGCTGCGGGGAACTTCAAAGCGCAATTGTAAACACAACAGCAGATAAAGCAGATGGATGTTTCAAACAATCATTTGCTCTGGAAAACAACACATGGGATATGTCCCCACGCCCGCGGGGAATGAATTCACTGCAGCCAGAAACTACGTCACGCAGTCAAATTTCAATTTATACGCCTTACCCGCTTACCCTGAAAAAGCCCACTAGTAAAATCCAGGATCTTACATGGAGAGAAGGATGCTGGAAATATTGTCACAAGGATCTTAAGATCCCAAGGTGAGAAACACTTTTGGTGGTTTTATTATTACCCCAGAGATCTGATGCCCAACAGCCAAAAGGAGGTGGAGATGCTTGGTCTGGATCACATTCAGACTCAGTTCTGGCCCTCTTTAGCTTTTCACACAGAGAGAGAGAACAATTTGGGGTTTTATTAGCAGACTGAAGAAGCGCGAGGTTGAGATGGAAAGCAGGGTGAACACAGCCAGCGTGAGGAACCAGCCTCTTGTGCTAGATCTTATTGTCCTTAAAAAAAAAAAGAAAAACCCCATAAACAAAGTAGCAAAGAATAGAAACTACCAATAAAACCGCCTTATAAAATGGATTATTTTGGAATTACACCATCATTTAGATGATGGTATTTTGGTAGCAGCAGTCCACGGGATTCGTGCCCCTCAAGAGGGTCGCTCCCACTCCCCTGCCAGCACCTTCACCCACAGCTCAGTGGCTGAATTTTTTTAATTAAAAAAATTAAAACTGCTGTCTTATTGATGAGGCTGAGGGCGCTGCCTGGTCCCTCACCCTCAGCTTCCTCCCCAGGATCACCGAAATCCATCTGCCAAACGTGCAGAAGCCGCACGAGGCAAGGTAAATATTTAGCTAGACTGAGGTTAACCTTTTTAAAGCGTAACCCTGCTTCTTACCAGGAACTCAGCTGGTTGAGCTTTGTTGACACTCAGTAGGTCAACAACCGATTGCCCATTTGATTTGAATCCCACCTCTCAGGAGGAGTAACCTACAAGTGTCCTATGGAAGAACAAACCTACCGAGGAGTTAAGACGGGGGCTTTAACTAAACATGTCTAACTAAAAACATCCGAACGCTAATACTGATGTCATGACCAATACTGATGACATACAGCAGCCTGCCAAAACACCCAGGACGTGCCCAGGAAGGCAGAATGAGACCGTATTGCTTCAGATCAGAGGTGAACTCAAATAACAGCTGCATACATCAGACCAATTCAGATGCACTTAGCAATACCAGAATATGCTAGACCCCCCAAAAGGCCACACTTACCACTTTGCTTTGCTTCGCCTATGGCCCTACACACCGCGGCTCTGCACGCAGGGCTGGGTCCAAAGTGGGAACGCTTCACCAGTACGGCAACACTGGGAAGAGATCCTGAAGTACACGCGTGATCTTAGTTACAGAAATTCAGAAAAACTGATGATCAGCCTCCCCCCTCGTTACCAGATGCTCACATATATCACTCGGCAGGGAGAGCAGAAAGTCAGACAACTTTATGCAGCAAGGTCAACATTCAAAAGGAGAAGAAACCCAAGCCCTCTTTCAACTTTTAGAGTCGAGGAAAAAAGAGAAAAGGAGAAAGAACATCTGAAAGGGATGAAATAAGTACAGCACCCCAGAAGCACAAAATGTAACCCCCCCAAAAATTCAGCTAACTCTGCTAAGAAACCAATTACACTTCGACTGAATGTGCACCTGGCACCTCCTGAACTTGCTTTCTTCTGGGATGCTGTCAGTTCTCCATTAACAAAAGAAAGGAGGGATTTATAAAACAGCTGTTTCTGTGCAGACACGATATCCAGCAGCATGTCCCAACACCTACCCCTTCAGTCCTGCTTTATCATCTCACCCACACCCCTTAAGTGGCTCTTTGTCAGACACCGGAGTGTTGACATACCCTGTTCTGCAGAATTATGCAAAACGGAAAGCAACAAAAAGTTGGGCTGCGCATGTTTCTGTGGATTAGCTGCTATCATCCTTCTAGCCAGGAGCAGTACTTGTACTGCGTATTTATCAAGATAATTCCCTTACACATGCATTAAGCAGAATACCCAATAAAAGTTAGCAACACTTTAAAGCACCATAACAAACAGTTGTTGCTCTCGTGCTACCCAGTGAGCCAGGAGATGCCGAGGTTCTCATTAAGACCCTCTCAAAAGTGCTTCACTCCAAATGAAGAGGCAAGCAATCACCGCTTACTGCATGCAGGGCACCGAGCAACTTAGGGCAGGGGAATGTGTGAGCAGGCAACGGTGGAAGCTGCTCTTCCACTTTTTTTCCAGTTTAGCATCTCCAAGTCAGCCTCCAGCATATCTCACAGGGTCTCAGCTGTGCTGCAGTTAAAGGTTCATCCGTGTTCCAGCATCCCTTCTTGACACCAGTGTCAGACTCTATCTTTTAAGAGCAGTTATTTACTGGCAAGCAGATTTTGAGATGCATCATTAGGTGGTACTGGAGTCTTTCCATCGACACGGTCAGGGTAGTCAACTCCTCTCGCCATAACCACATCAGCAAACCTCTGACTCAGGGAAAAGAAACGCGTAGCAGCAAAACCCCGGGTCGCAAGCACTAGAAGCCAAGAGCACGAGATCGATGTCCCACAGGAGTGCTGCGGAGAAGACCTCCACGGTCACATCACCTCGCCTGCAGCCCGCGCAGGGGCAGCTCCCAGCCTACGGGCTGAGGATGGATGGTCCCTGCTCCCCTCCAAAGCTCCACTCTCCCATGGACCCATCCCAGCGCGGGGCCAGGCACACCACCTGCGAAACCCTCTAACAGAAGAGCAATCAGATTTGAGGACTATCATTCATAGGTAAGACTGGGGTATAAGTAATATGTTGGGATAATAGCCTTAATAGCTGCTCTGCTCCCCATTTCACTCCTGCCGCCTGCCCAGGCATGCACCGAGGCACGAGCTGCTCACGACAGGCTGCGGAGCACGGACTTCAGCGGATGCTGCGAATATCTTGGGTTGTATTCGGCGTGGGGCATATCAGCTGTGAGGCTGCCCAGGACTCCTCAGCTGAAAACTCGGTCTCCATTGCCTGAGCCAAAAAAACCCCAACAAACCCCAACCGCTGCCCCGAACTCTAACAACGTTGTTCCTAACTTGTTATTTCTAAGAGAAAGCCAAAGTGCCTCATACCAAACATAGAGAAAATCTGCTCTTAAAAAAACCCAAAACTATCAGAAAAAACAAATCTCGAATTAAAGTCCTGTGCCTCTGATGCATACCACCAGCTTGTCATGTTACCAGAACCCTCCAATTTTAAGTTCTAAAAACACAATTATCAAACTCCAGGCATTAAATCCCATGTCTTAACTAATTTCACAACTTTAGAGACTTAAACTGCAAGCCCCAGAACAGGGCCCTGCGTGGCCCATTACACTAAAAAGCAAAACCAAACAAAATGAGAGGGAAAAGGCTTACTCCTGCTTCACAATCGGTAGTTTGGGCATGACAAATCCCTCTTAACACAGGAAAGTGCTCTGTTAGCAGACGCTGTCACAGCCAGCAAGGTGCTCCTTCTTTCCAGTTTATCCTAAGTCAAAGAACTTGTGCAAAATTAATTCTTATTTCCTGTAGAGCAAACGCTCAGAAGCTCCATTACCCCAAGTCTGAAGGGCTGGCTTTCTCCCTGTAAATCAACCAAAAAAAACCCAAAACAACCCTCAATACACAAAACATGAGCTTTTATATATAGCTTGAGGTCACCGTTGTCTTTCTTCTGGTAGAGGGACAACGCTCATCTCAAGTGTATTGGGTGACTGGGGGACACAGATACAATGGAGAGGCAGGGAGATATTTTATTGTAATGGACATAAAAATAAAAATTCAAAAAATTAGTATTAGGAGGAAAAAAAAAATAAGCTCATGCAAATGTAAGCACAGGACAGTTCTGTTGAGGAATCAGCATCCGCAGTTAGGGCGCAGGAGCCTGTTCCTCTGCTGCAGTGCCTTGCTATCAGAGCCTCTATTTGCAGGACCCAGTACAGCAGTTTTGGGGGTGAGAAGGAATTACATATTGCATTCAAACAATTTTAACTAACACCCACCCATCGGCAGATTTACAGGCTTATCGCTCATTTTTCAGCGGAGACGAGGGAGTGATGCAATTTCAAGAATCGTTTCAAACAGTTGTAATGAAAATACGCACATGGGTTTGAAATGCATTTCGCCAGCTTGAAGTCATATGTTGCCTAAGAGACTTTACAATATAATCTGGAGAAAGAACAGCACATAAACACAGTGCCTACATAAGCAAAGAGCCTTGAAAAAAAAAAAAGAAGAAAGGTTACTGAAAACTCTGGCAGGGTTTGAAAGAGATTCCATATCAGCTGACAATCTTTCCAGATTAACACAGATAACGCACCGATACTTGAACTTTTAAAGATTTATTTTGCAAATAGTGAGAAGCAACCATTGGATGGAGGAGCGATATGAGCTTGATCTAAAAATAAAAATACTTAAAAAGAGAGAACAAACGAATAAGGAAAACTACCTGCTGCAGAGTCACAGAAACTTAAAATAAAAAAAATTTAAAAATACCTAGTTTGTGCATGACCTGCCCGTAAAAATATGATTTCCATCACCGTTTCTTGAGGCATTGGTGCACGCTAGCCAGGGCCCACGGCTGGTGCCTTCGCTGCTCGACTGCTGCTGCCCAGCTGCCCGCAGGCAGGGCAGGCAGGGCAGGCAGGGCAGGCAGGGCAGGCAGGGCAGGCAGGGCAGGCAGGAGCAGCGAGCGAGGCTCCTCCGCCAGCTACTGGAGCCAATAAAGGGAAGCAACCCCATCCCACCACCATGCATGAAGGAGCGACCGAGAAGAGAGCTCCCTCAAAATGAAAACCGCAGCCCCCGACCCAGGGTGCCAGCCTTGGTTTGGGGAAAAAGCAGCAAAGTTCCTCCAAACGCCAGGCCAGGGCGGAGGAGGGAGGCGATGAGGCCAGCGAAGTGATGCATCGGCACCCTGCACAACTGGAACACATCTGCAGTTATTGCAACCGGGCGTTAAAGGTACCAGAGCTGCAGCTGAGCAGAGGGGATGCAGCAGCACTGCGTGTAGATCTGGCAGTGTCTAGCACTAATTAGTCGTATGTATTTAAAAACGCATTTGCATCCATTCTGCCTTGGTAATGGCAGTTACTGTAGCTCAGATACACGCAGTGCCGTACAGCTGTGTTAGCCACATTCACTACTTGATGAGGATTCTGCCAATTCTTTGTACTTTGACCACATAAACTTACTCTTTTCTAACACCGTCTGTTAACTGTACAAAAAAAACCAACCTGGGACTGCTCCTTTTCCCCCGCGGCTGGTGTTTGCCTTGTTGCTGCCATCTCATGCCTTCAGGGATGTAGGATATTTGTGCGAAATAAAAAAAGTTAGTGTCCCTTCGAAGCCAGCTCCAGCCCAGGCACCCAGCCCCAGTCCCAGCCCCAGCCAGGCAAAGGCAGCGTCCCCCCCTCGCAGCGCTGGGGGAGAGACCGCGGGAGGGCTCCCAGCACGTTTCATCACCAGATTAACGTCAGGATTAAAAGAAGCACCGAATCAAAGGCAAAAAGAAAACGGTGGCCATCAAAAAAGCAGAAATTAACAGTGTTAGGTGAATCAAACCGTCACTAGAGCCGCTGAGACCACCCCTGCCCCCTTGCCTCGGAGGCCACCCGCTCATCAAAAAGGATCCAACATATTTCTGTGGTTGTCTACTTGCTTTTAGTTCAGTTCCTCTCAGTTTTTCATGTCCTCTATACAGAGAGGTCCTTGCCGGTGGTTTTCACCCTGATACAGGTTGGATTTCAGGAGGAAATGCCATTTTAAGGCTATCAAACTGCCCAGGAGCAGGCAAAGACCCGAAACTTCCAATCCACTTCATCAGTACCCGAATTTTCATCCTGCAAACCTTTAGGACAGACCTCATTTTTAACTACTTACAGTTTCTTCAAACCCAAACCTGTTGCCGAACATCCTCTACAGCAATACCCACTAAATAGGTTTTGAACAAATACCCTCAGGTTTGCAGAGCATTTCCCTGTGGCTGCAAACCCCAACCTTCCTGAGCAACTCAGCATCACAGAAGACCTGAGGAGAGACAGAGACATGCTACACCCTACCTTTTTTATTTTTTTTTGACTACCATAACTTTCTGCCAGACAGACCCGAGCAGTCCCCGAGAGGTCTATAAGCCATAAATCATGGCAGCCCTGACCCCGGGGAACACGTACTCACCCATTAATCTCTGCAGCAGCTCAATACCAACACATGGACAACTCAGAGCCTTGGTCCCAGACGCTACAAATTAGTTCTAACTATGCAAATCACAGCCACAAAATAAAAAAATTCAAAACAATAGAAGAGAATCCCAACCTTACCAAGAGACCATTTTCTCACAATATAGTTTTTTTGTCAAAGCTTGCTCCATAAATCAAAGCAGAAACGGCCTGGGTTTGATGACTTCATTTGAGGATGAACATGTCGAAGCCTCTTCTAGGGCAAAACAGACTTTTCCAGAATCACCTTCAGTGCTCTGAAGCAGGAGGAGATCTACCGATCGCAGGCATGCGTTCGTGGGGGTCCCTGCACCACCGCGTCCCCAGCGCCCTGCGAGCAGAGGGGACGCGGTACCATTCCCATCCCCTTTGCTCAGGGATCAGTTGCAATTGAAAAGGCTAATTTTCCAAACCACGTTTCATGTCTCCACGGAACGGCCTGCCCATACCTGACACTTCGGCAGGGCAGGAGGAAGATGCCCGCCGTCCTGCCCGAGGACGGGCAGCGGTGGAGAGGGAGAAGTGGCAGGCAAAAAACCGAACCGCAATCCCCAAAACAACCCACAACCCTCTTCCATTTAGCCGGATACGATGGTTAACCTGAGGCACCGGAGCAAAATACTCCCACGTTCAGCTGAGACGAGACATGACCCCAGACGACGTGCTGCTCTCGGACGATGTGCCGCCGCAACGCGTCCACCCCATCAGCAACGCCGCAGGACATGGTGCTCCGTGCCAGCTCCGTCTGATCTGCCCTCCTCGATGCCACCCCCGCAGGACCCCGAGGCTCAGAGGAAAGGCACGACACGGGGCTGGCATCCAGCGACCGCGCTGGGCAAGATCCCGCTCCGAAACGTGACGGAGCGCTTGCCACCGCAAGCAGATCTTAACAGGGAATAAGCATCTCTGTCCCACTCCATACAAACCCCTAAAAGCCTCTAAAATAGTTGCTAGAGCACGGACAAACGGAACCGATGGCTCCGAAAAGCCAAGCGGTCACCCTGCCCGCACGAGTCCTGCTGGCAGCGGCCGATGCAGGTTTTCAGAGCATGCACCTCTCGCACCCGAAATGGTTAAGTTTCACTTCGACAGCCTTCTGCAAGTGAAAGCTGGGCTCTTCCTCAAGCTGCTCTGGCAGTTTGGGATGTCTTTTTTTCATTAAATCACTTGTTCCAAGTTGAGAGCTTTCCGTAAATTTAATTTGAGCTAATCACTTTCTTGCCAAAGGAGAAAAACAAATCAAAGGTTTATTTTAATGCTATTGAATTCAATGCCTGTAAATTTAATTTCTATCTGTACTTTTGTTTAAACATTTTACAGTGTTAATTACAACAAGCAATGCAAATTAGTCTTCCAGTGTAATAAAAAGCCTGTTATAGCAGATAATAAATAGCTTTGAACCATAAGCTCATTAAGATGCTGTTGAAGTGCGTGCTCTGACTCACAGGTTAAGATCAAAATCTTCATCCTTAAACCAGGATGAGGATCTTTGCAGCAACTACAAGCTGCAAGCGCTGACGCAGAACGTCACATTCTTTCCAAAGGAAGATCCTGGAGCAAGCGGACGGTCTGAAACCAAAGACACAGAAACCAAAAACCTCAACGTCTGGACTTAGGACTCCAACTAAGCTACGTAGACAGGTACCATGAAGCACTACTCACTGTTTCTTCTTAGCCGTGACCATTTAAATGCCAAGCTTGGTGCAGATAAATCATTTCTTTATTCAAATAACTGACATCCTCCAAGCCATGCAGCCCCGACCCACTTTCTCAGGTCTGTAGGGAAAAACAGCTGAAGCGTCAAATCAGTTCATTCCTTGCAGTATGTGCAGGACAAGCTCAGCGCCTTTCTGCTCTTCCACGTGGATGCAATAAGGTCTCACCTTAACCTGCTCTCAGCCTGCAGCCCAAGGGAGAAACACCGACCGAGGAGAGGCAGGAGGGATGGAGAGAGGTGCAAGGCTGTGTGTGACAGCTCTGAATTCCAGCTCCTGGCCGGCGACTGCCAGGAGGGAAGAGCTTTGCCAAAACCCCACCGAGTGCCCGGTGCCAGCCCGCAGAGCCTGGGCAGGGGCATGTGCGTTCCCTGGCTGAGGGACCCAGGCACAGGGTGGGAGCAGAGATCCGAAACGGTTCTGCCTTTACAAGACCTGGGAGAGATTTGGACACAGAGCCGAGCAGCGAAGTTTTCCCTGCTGGACTGCAGGCTGGCTGCGCGATAGCTTCAGGATATGCAGGATTTTGAGGACATCTGGTTGATCCTCCCCTTGTGATCCAAAAGCCCAAGAAAGACGAAGGTTGCCTGCCAACACACTTACATGCCTGATATACTGTTGACACGAAGCCAGAAAAGACTTACCGCTTCCAACAAGGAGCAGGTGATTTGCTGATACGAAATGCAGCAGCGCTGCTGCCAGCCAAGGCTTGCACGGGGTCCTGGTCTACCCAAGGGAAAACCGCTCGGCAGCCCTGTGCTGTGACACTCAGACACCCGCACAGCCCACAGGGACGCGTGAATGTCCTCCCACCCGGGGCCACCGCGTCCCAAGAGGCAGATCCGAGCCCTCAACCGGCAGAGGAGCTGCTGCAGCTATGCACCGGGACGGAGACACGGGGAGACCTGGAAAGGCATGCACTGAAGCATAGTCAGCGAGCGAGGGGAAAACCTCCTTCTCGCATGCAAGAAACGAGGCAGCAGTATGAACGCAAGCACCTTGCTGGTCAGCAGGACACCAGTCCCGTTCTCTGGACCTCACCATCCTTAACCTGCACCCAACTCCAAACTGGCCAGGGCTGACCAAGCACCAGCACCGAGATCCTGCTGATGCTCCTCTTTCTCCTGCCTTTTGGAAGGACACAAGTCCCAACACCAGATGCAATCGGTCCCCTGGTCCTCTCAGCACCTCTCATGGGACCAGGGGTGATGCAGCCTCAGCCCGAGGAACATCCCTTTCCTCCGCACAGCCCTCGGGGTGGTTCATCCAGAAGACGTGGACGTGGATCTTCTCTTTACTGATGGCTCCCAACAGGCTGGACAGCAAGATCACCATCTCACTTTCTGCTGGATGGAGGTACAAAGGCTCTGTGTTTGGAGCACCAGCTCAGCATGGACAAATAGCTGTGATGCTTATAGTTTGGTCCTAAGGGGAATTATACCTTCCTCACTAAACGGGAAATTAACTAGTTTAAAAAAAAAAAAAAAAAAATCATGAATCAAGGAAGTCTATCCTTAATACCATCACTGGCCCTCCTATGGATTCAAGTTGCATCCTACCTAAGCAAAAAGATGTTCAGAGAGCAATCCGATAATCAATATTAAAGTACCACCTTTTGCTGAAACGCCAATGCTTTGCTAGCAAATGCTGCTGCCTGACCTCTGTCTTCCTGCCTGCTGCGGGTCAAGTGTTGGCTGACAGAAGGATTTACCGCAGCGAGGAGACCACCGCTCGCCGTCTTTTCAGTCACCATCTCCCTACCTGCTTTCCTCACCGAAGATGAGAAATCCTGGGCAAACCACCACCAACCGCTCTGCTCTCACGCGGCCACGAAGAAGGCAGATTTTACAACCACACATCTGGCACATCAATGGCTTTCCTTGATTCCTTCTGCATGGTGCAAGTGACATCAACCCATTGATCTCATAAGTTAATACGGATTTCAAAATAAAACACACAGGCAGGTGTTTTTCTCCACAGTTGGCCTTTTGTTCCTGTTTTAAACGCAAGAACAGCTAACAAGAGCTTTAGGAAAGTTGCACAGGTCTGGCTGGAGGTGGTGGCACGGTTTCTCAGCACGCCGGGCTGCGTTTCAGGAGATCTGGTTTGAAAAATATTGGCTCAGCCACAAGCCTCCGGTGCAACCTTTGGGCAACGAGGCTCCTCCGCACCGATATCTTCCATTTATGAACCGGGGTGAAACTGTCCCCAGCCCAACCACCTCCTCCTGCTCTGCAGAGCTCTTGCAAGGGTGAAGTCCACCCACATCCAAAATAAGACTCAAAACGGAAAGCAAAGCCTGTATTTGTAGCTAAAATCGAAGAGCCTTGACCGGATTCTCTAGGTATATAAAATAATCTCAACCTGCAAGAAAGAAGGAGGAGCTGAGACTTGGGGAGAAAAAGAAAACAAGGCCAA
Source organism: Aquila chrysaetos chrysaetos (assembly GCF_900496995.4). NCBI lineage: Eukaryota > Metazoa > Chordata > Aves > Accipitriformes > Accipitridae > Aquila > Aquila chrysaetos. The sequence goes on along the minus strand of NC_044024.1, from coordinate 1,661,763 downwards.
AACCAAAGAAAAAGCAATATTTAAAAGCAAGGTGTACAGAAAAGCGTCATGCCCTTTTGGGGCCATACAAAAGGTCTGAAGAAGGTCAGCCTGGTTCAACCCAAGGGTGTGTGGGGAGGCGAGATGCCTCTAGCTCCCAGTTCTGGAAACATAAGCCTCATTTATTCTTCCTGGAAAAGTATGGGCAGCTCGAGAGAGATCTGGTAGGTTTACGCTATAAAAAGAGAATGGCACAACACAGACAAGAAGGAATTTTCCATTCAGAATTAATTTGTTTTCATTAACACCCAATTCCATTGCTCACTATTAGAAGAAAAGCTCTTTTGTTAAAATTTCTAGGGGCTGAAAAGGCCAATGAGGGGCTGAAAATGCTCCTCCCCATAACAATGGATTCACTACACCAGACTGGCCACAGAAATACGCAATATCAGGCTTCGTATTCCTGATATTTCTGAGGTTAGAAAGTGTAGGGAAGCCACTTAAAAGCAGAGTTTGGTCTCCTCCTGCCATAAAGAGCTGAGTTATTTTGCCTTCAATATAGGAATCTGACAAACCCCAGGGAAAGCAGCAGCCATATAGGGATATGAGCATCTTCATTAATAAACTCCTTCCATACTCTAGGATAATCATTGGCCTGTAAAAAGAAAAGCATCACCCAGCTAAGGTGTTGGAACAAGGAAAGAAATCCAGCAGAATCAGATTAATATAAACAGCAAGGTGGCTCTGCCCTTCTTCCCTAAAGGCTAACATTCAAAAAAGTGAAGTGAAACAAAAGCTGAGACAGCCCTGAAGGTAAAAAGAGGAATAAAAGTCACTTACCAAGTTGCAAAAGAAGGGTTTGGGTTTTTTTTTGAAACTAGTGTATGTTTTACAGATGAGAAATTTAATACTGTAATCTCTTTCTACAGAGTTGATGCAAAACTCTGGGAAATCCAGAATCATTTGCAAATATTTACTCCTGATAAAGATATTTAAACAAGTAAAAGGAGATTTCACAGAGGAGTGAAATTCAGCAAAGCTGAAGGATGTGGCTTAATAAAGCTCTAGAAAATCGCACACAAAATACTATGAGCCTGCCTATTTCTAGGCATCACAAACTACTTCCCTTTGGCTTCCTACACTCATTTAAAGCCCTTTCACGGTGGATATGAGAGTTTTACAGTAATTTCCAGCCCAGCTGGTGCAAACTTTCACGCAGCTGCCGTGCAAGCCCCGGTCCGGCAGCACCGCCGTGCCATCCCGGCTCGGTCTTCGGCACCCCGGAGCCCAGAAAGGCACGAGGGGGCTGCACCCCCTTCCCCAGCCATCGGCAGCGGGCTGAAGCAGGGCCGGAGCAGCCCTGGGTTTTGCAGGCGAGGGGTCTGCAGCTGCAGAGCTCAGCAAGACGCCGAAAGGAGCAGAGCTTTCGGAAACCTGCCCCGAGGACCGGGATGGTCCCGCCACCACCTGGGGCAGGAACGGGATCCTGATGGCAGCATCCCACTCGCTGCCTGCGTTTCAACGTCTAGGCGTCTTTTTTACTTACGAAGAAGCCAACGGCACCAAAACTCAGGTCATGGTAGTTTCGCGGACAAGGGACGGAGATCTCAGCAGCAGGGACACATCGTGACAGGCAGAGGCGAGGACCGCTGCCACCAAAGCACAGTGCACAGTCACGGGAAAGACAAACACGTACACGACCCGGACCATTTTATCATCACCCACAATACAACTATCTCAGCAACTGCACCGGGCATCCCGGGAAGGGCTCTCGCTGTCTCTCGCGACGCAGCCCGAGTGGCGATGGGGATGGAAAGCTCCATTTCCAACCCAGGCTGCAGCAGCCAAGCCTGGGCATGGGAACGTGCCTGCCTGCCTTCCCTCCCCGCGCTGCTGCCGGGAAGGGACAAGAGGGAAAGATGAACTTCAGTGGCAGCACGGGCGTCAAAAGATGAAATAGAGAGGAGTAAGGGGACGCTAACATCATCTCCCAGGTTGAGCAATGGCCCGCACAAGCTTGCAGCTACTGCACGACTCGTGAACGTGAGACGCAGCAACGCACAGAGACCGAAGGCGCTCGGCTGCCTGCAAAGAGCCCCAAAATACCGCCGGGCTGGAAGACGCAAAGCCTTGCCGAGGCAGCCCTCGACCCCGCGGTGCACCCTGCCACCCCTCCTCCTCGGAGATGCCGGGGGGCTGGAGATGCCCCCGCGCAGGGAGGTGGTGGTGGGGGGGGGGGAGCATCGGCCGCCCCGGGAAGGCGGCTGAGAAAGGACAGGGACATATATGAAACGTTTCCTGGAGCGGCTGCGGAGACAGCCGGCTTTGCTGGAGACCATGTTTCCACATCGCCCCACAGCTACGAGCGCTCACGCAGCCCAGTCACGTCTGGCAGCCCGGCGCGAGCTGGCAGCTCCCTCCGAACCCCAGTTTGGGGGGGGGGGGGGTACCCCCCGACCCCCGGAAAGCCAATGGGCACCAACCTCCCTCCTCCGCTCCCTCCAGCTTGGCAGGTCCCACATAGACGTGCACTTCGCTGCTGCCCTGCTATACGGCCCAAATTCTGCTTTGTTAGGGTTTTTTGGGTTGGTTTTGGTTTTTTTTTTGGTTTTTTTTTTTTTGAATACTATGTTTAAAGTTGTATATTGTTCCAAAGTTTCCTTGTTTCATGTCATTGTTTGTTACTGTGTTTGAAAGTTGGCACATATTTGTTCAATTAAAGATTTATTTGCACTATTTGTTGAATAAAGATTATTCTTGCTAAAAGCTAAATAAAGTTTCATAAAAACTCACACATCCCATAAACAAAATACAATGTCCTTTCCAAAAAATCGTTGCACAAAACATTTCAAAATCACTCAATTCATTATACAATAAATCCACACACAAAATAACAAGACCTTGCCAGAATACATAATAAAATCTCATTACAACACTTTCAGACCCGAGCTTCAAAGCGGGAACACAAAGCCTCCATGAACCCCTTGGCCTCGAAAAATTGCTGACGGCGTGGCCGGAGAGACTCCCCGGTACCTCCCCAAAGCCTCCGCACCTCCATCGGCACCCATGGGTGCCGGCTCCCTGCCTCTCGGCCGCTACCGGCGGCTCTAAACCGGCGGCGGCTCCCGGCCAGCGGGTCCCCCCCCGCGTGTGTCCCCCCCCAACCCCTGCCCCAGGCTGCCAGGCACAGCCCATCACCATTGTGCGGCTCCTCATGGCTGGAGCGGAGATGCTCTCTCATGGCCCAAGCATCACATAAAAGCGCTCGCAAACCACGGAAACAGAAGGCGAGCAGGGCTTCCAGCAGCATAAGGAGGAGTCAGCACAATTGCCACACGAGCCCCGAAAGCAGAGCCCCACTCTTCATTAAAGCAACAGGCGGAGTTTCTAAAAACCACGGATCCTTCCAGAGCCCAGCGCATTAATAATCAGGTTGATGACGGTTACGAGCTGGCTTTCCAAAGCCCGGCTAGTTGAGAAAAAGAGTCCTTTAAGCTTGCGATGAGGTTGAGGTTTGGGGCAGAAAGCCGTGTTGCAATACGCTTAGGGAATCCCAGCCATGCAAAAGCATCCCCTGCGCTCCCGGGCTCGGCGACAGCCCTCAGCACCTCTTGCAAAGCACAATGGTGGCCCTGGCCGGTTTTGTAGCATCGCAGAATGGTTTGGGTTGGAAGGGACCTTTAAAGGTCATCTAGTCCACCCCCCCTGCAATCAGCAGGGACGTCTTCAGCTCGATCAGGCTGCTCAGAGCCCCGTCCAACCTGACCTTGAATGTTTCCAGGGATGGGGCATCGACCACCTCTCTGGGCAGCCTGGACCAGCACACTCGGCCAAACACTTAACGTGGAGCACACCAAGCGTGCAGGCAGCGATGGTCCCATGCTCCAACACCCCGCGGGCATCTCCACCTGCTGCAGAAGACAACAGTGGCATTTGCCACCCAGATGATCCACTGCCACTGCCGCCTGCCCCGGTTGCACCAAAATTAGTTCCAGCTAAACCTTCTCCGACCCCCAAACCGAGAAGCCACGCTGCGAAAGCCGGGACGCTGCCGTACCCCCAAGTCAGCTCGCGGCACGTGCAAGGGTCTCCGTCCCTGAAGCAATCGTCGCTGCCCCAGCGCGCGGCGATACCCGGCTGTGCGAAACGGCCTGGCTCGTTTACAACTCCGAAACTCCCCGATTCTCCCCGCCAACCAAAATCTGGAAGTTGGGGAAGGTTTTGGGTTTCCCCCCCGCCCTCATTTTAAGTGCCGTAAGACAAGCGCACAGGGCTCCGCCGAAGGGCGATGGCCGTGCACCAGCTGCACCGCGCTCCCTCCGGCAGAAAACCGAAACTTTGTGGATGCACTTACCTACTCCCCTCTGAGCAACAGCTGTCCATGTGGATTCAGTTATTTCGGAGCAGCTACTCCGAAACGGCGCTCGCGAGAAACCCCCCCTGCGCAGAGCCCTCGGCAAATATCAAAGAGCGAAGAAAGATACGACGGATCACGAAAGGCGATGGCGATGCCCAAGACTTGCCTAGCCGGTGTGACCGAGCTCTTGGGCTCAGCCGAGCAAGGAAAACTCTGGAATAACGCTAGGAAGACCCTGCTGAGAGGGATGAGGCTATGGAATAGCTTTCCAAGAAAAATGGAAGCAGGGTTGGCTCTGCTGCCCAAACAGTGAAGGGGAAATTAAGAAAAGGAGCAGAAGGCAGACCACAGCGGTGATACCCGTTCTCCTGACAACCCAGATGCTGACGGACACGTTTTCCACCTGGATAAACTCCTTTACTTTATTAAAATAAGCTGCTAGAGCTCATGCTACGGGCTGGGGCCACGGCCAAAGGACAAGGACCCTTGAAACGGCACTCGGTGAGAAGAGCCGAGCTACACAAAGGTCAGCCCCATCCCAAAGCAGGGGTTAAAAGCTGTGTTTTTTCCTGCCATTTCAAGGACATAATCACTTGCATTAGTTGCTAGAGATGCCTCCCTCCCAGTTCTTTGCCGAATATATTGTCTCACCAGGCAGAGGAGTATGAACTCATCGTGGTTTCCCAATCCTGACCAGGGGCTCTGCGAGCTACTGGCAATACATATAATAAGTTATTATGCAAATAAAAACTGGACTCAGCCAAGTGAAATATGCTGGCTCTTAAAGTCCCATCTGCATCACAGCAAGGATCTCAATGAACTTTAAAATACTTATTGTCACCACAATGGGCAATATTATATTCTAGTTTGGATCTGTTCCTTCAGAGCATTAGCTCTCATTTGTAGATATTTTTAGATTTTCCTATCCCACTCCTCATTATGAAACACTGAGCTGCAGATTGATTTATTTCTTAAAAGCAAGTTGCTGTTTTCCCAATAACAGATTTAACAAATTTGTTCCACCTGTTCAGTTATGCTTCCAATGTCTTTTTTGTGGTTTCATTGAAGTTTTTTTTAATCCAAACCTCAAAGACTCTAAACTCAGCATTAAAAGACAAGCTCAGCATCATCACTACCACTCACAATTCAAATGCTGCTCCAAATTACTGCAAGCTTTCATTTGTAAGTTGATACAGACAGCAAGATTATTAAGCTTAATGGCTGTGGGCACAAACACACGCTCTTCGGAGGGCATTCTCCTACTGTAAATCCTACCTCTGCAGCACACAGGGGCTCGCTGCATTATCCTCAGCATCTTCCTCCCGTTACCTCGGCTAACCTTAGCCATCGATTACAAATAGAGAGCTTAAATTAAAAAAAAAAAAAAAAAAAAAAAAAAAAAAGAAATAATCCTATACATATTCAGAGTCCCTCGAGCCCGGGGTTTTTCATTGCTTTATCACACCAGCGCGGGTCAGACAACGGTGTACGGGAGACCTCTCAGTCTGGAGGTGATGGATACGGAGCCATAAACACCCCCCCCCCCCCCTTTTTATTCCAAGGTGCAGGGCTGTGACCCTGAGACTTGAAAGAAAAGCTTGGTGCTGCGATATTTCATTAACATAATGACAAGCAGCTTTCTTGCATACCCAGCTCACCAAGGAACTTTATGGGTTAATATTAAGAACAGCAGAGGTATGGTCACCTTACCAGCCAGAAATCACCCTTATGGTAACTCCTCGTAACTGGGACGATAATTGGCGTTCTCAAACCTCTATGGCCAGCCCAGACAATCGCCAATTCTGAAATAGCTTGAAATAAAAGCAGGGAATGACAGGAAAATCCAATGCACTCAGCCTTTCACCAAAAGCCCATCCTGATAATCATTAACCGTGAGATTAATTATCTTGGGATTTTATTTATGTTAAAAATTGAATCTAGGGAATTCTTTGCTATCAGGTGTCACTACAGTCAAGACCCTCAAATAATTACAGGAAAAACTCACCCATTTGGGTTACACGAACGCACAAAGTAACAAAAGATGGCACAAAATTAGAAAGCGATAGAAGCACTCATTCTTCGACATCCAAGAGACATCCTAGCTGTGAATGGGAAGAAGCACGTTTACCAAAAGCCAAATTGTTTCATAACTGGCCAATTCTCTTTGCAGCTCTCCCCAGACTTGCCGGTCCCAGCTCCATCACACCAGCCCCACATCTCCAGCACATCACCCCAAGCTTCTTCACTGAGCATTCCAAACTTGGTTGAGGTTCTCCCCACTTGCCTTATTATATTTTTCCCCCCAGGCCTGTTGGTTAACACCTTGCCTGCAGGTCTGCTGGTGGGTCCTTGGGAAAGTAATGATGCCAGCAACGACTGGCTGAGAGAAGACCTGCTAGCAGGTCTTCTCCTGCACCGGCCATGCTATGGGGGAACAGGTCACCTGAAAACGAGCACCTGGGACAAAACTCGTACCGAGCACCCAGGATGAAACCCGTACCGAGCACCCACCGCCCTGGCCCGGGGTCAGAAGCGGCACGATGTCTTACCGGCGGCACTGGTGGGAAGCGTCTTTGGGGGAGTCTTCAGGAGAAGGTGCTCACCAACATCAGGGTGGTTTTAAGCCACCGTCAAGGAACGAAGAGTCCCCCCTGATGGCTGAAGCTCCAGAAGGAGGGAGTCCACCCTGGCAGAAGCAGAAGGGAGGCAGGGTGCCGAGGACACCAGGGCACTGCCAAATTTACCCTTGAATTGAAGAAACAGGACTCGGCTGCTGCTCCAAAAGACCCAACGGGCTACTTTTAATAACAGTTCATTTACGTAAACAGTAACCTATTTTCGTGTAGCCTTAATTCACAAATGACCATACAAGAAGTCCAAGTCTTAGAAGAATAATTTTTAGATTTCCAAAATCATTTGTCAGCAAATATTTTAGAAGCAACATTTAACTGCAGCGATTTATTGGCAGAACATGTGAGTGCACAGGTGTGCACAAGAGTCGGCCAAAGAATTCTGCTTAATTTATGTGCAAACAGTTACGTTATGGAGATATCACGGGGGAAAAAAAGAAAACTAGGTTCCTGTAAGAAATAACCCAAGTCCTTTCAATCTGAAAACGTTGGCATTGTGCAATGATAGCAGAAACCTGAGAATAATCTTCTTCATTCTTAGCATCAGACTAGGAAAAAGCAAAATATTTTTATTCACCAAAGGGATCTTCAAAGTGGAAAACATACATAGTGACATGTTTCCAACTGGGTAGCATGAAAATTTAAAACTTAATCCAATTTTAACCTAAAGCAATTTTTTAAGACTATCTGAGGCTTGCTATTATCAAAGTAATACTTGAGAGGCGTGAGATCAAACCAAGGCTTGCCTCTGTGCTCCTCAAAGACCCATGACCCAACCTCCCCTTAAATAAATATGCAAACAAAAAGTTTCATTCCCCTTGCAGCTATTTACAAACACAGACAAGTGCTCCAAAAGCTAAAGTGAAGGTCCTGCAAACCTCGGCTGCCTGCTCTCCTTCGGTGGCACTGGGACATGGTCGGACCCAGCATGGCATCGCCTGAGGCTGCACCTCATCTCAGGGACAGGTCCTTTGGTCCAGAGCAAAATTGGTTTGGATTTTCTGCCAAAAAAAGGAAAAATTTCTACAAAGCCCTGCGGCACTAACAGAAAAAGTCTGATTTTTCAGGGGGTGGATGTAGCCTGAGGGTGAACCAAAAGCTGACTGTGGTAAATACCAACTTACTATATTTCATCGGGGTCTCGGAGAACACGGGCAACAGGAGAAGAATAGCAAAAGGGAAATTCTGCCACAGACATACAATTTGCACATGCACTCACTTGCTTTTATCCAACAATTAAAGCAGGAGACGTTTCTCCCCAGCCGCCGCTCAGCGTAGCCATTACCAATTGAGTGACAGCTTTACAGGCCTGAAAGCTATTTTGTGTAGGGAATCAACAGCGCGACACAGCCCGCGCAGTCCAGACACGAGCCCTGAACGCCGAATGGTACACAGAGCTGTCAACATACTTCACTGATATAATCAACTGAAAATGTATAGAGCTGCCTGGAAAAAACATCCACCCCGCCAGATTACATGCTCCGCTGCCTCCAACTGAACAAAAAAAGTTTTGAAGCGTGCCAAAGTTCGAAAACTTTTGAAATACTAGTTTCTTGCTGCAAAACAGATCCAGGCTGGCCAGAAGAGCAGCAGGTAACACCATACTGGTGATAAAAAGAGAAACGCACCCACAAAAGTAGGCAAGGCTTGAAAAAGTGGGCAATGTCCACAAGAAGCCAACTTGTCTTCCTTTCCTCTTTTAAGTGTTTGTTTTGCTCAGAGGTTCACTCAAAGGGATAAGAGCCACCAGCTTAGGGGTCTCAAAACCATAGTTTGCATCAAGGCTCAGCACGGGCTACTGTAGCCCCCCTCAGAATTAGGGGCTCCTAATCCACAGAGTGTGAACCCCCCGCCCCCGATGACACTGCTGGACCTTTCTCCAGCCTTGGACGTGGAGCTGATGACCCAACCTGCAACGCCACCGTCATTCCCACCCAATACTCAATCCATCGCTGCTTGACTTTCTTCAACAAGATGCTGGAAGATGCAGTGATGTCCAACGTGTCACTGAAGCCTCCTTACCAACAAAGCCCAACTCTGCCGATCTTCTGCAGATGTAGCAATTGGCACTTCCGAAACAGGTTGACACCTCTCTCTTCCCTGTAGACAACAACCCTGGCAGATCATGTTGGAAAAAACCTTTTGTAGACGAAGAGCCCAAACTAACCACCGATTCATTATATCTCAAACGAGCAGCACGATTCATTGTACTTAAAGCTAAAATTGAGCACTATGCAAGACGCTTCATCCTCCCTGCAACTCCAGCTGTCAAACACATCTTCACCAGCTTTCAGTCAACCTACATCGCTACAGCCTCCTACATGAGCTCTTCCTAAATCACTCGTCTTAAGGTGTGAAAGCCATTAGTACACCAAGCCCAGCTATATCAACCAACCTAAGAGCCACCACAACAGCAGCTGCCTGGGACGCAGGACCAACAGGGCATTGCTTACAACACAGACAATCTCTTCAATCTCTAAACCGCTGGTAACCACCATAAAATTTCCCCACAAAAGTCCAAGATACTCAAACCCAGAGTACTGGCCTTAAAAAAACTAAAAGCCAGAAAAAGAAAACCACGAAATTGCCCTGGGTTTTGTTACTGTTGTTACATTGCAGGCACCCATCAGCCTGACACGTACGGACACGAGAGCCCACAGGCGAACCGACGAAACGAACCACAGGGCTGTCCAGCTCACCCCATGTATTCGCTTGCTCTTTGTCAGACCTTTCCCCGAAGCACAATTAATCTGTGTTTTTCCTTCACTACCAAGCTCTTTACTAGCATGAACATTTAATTTGGGTCCATTTTGGGGCAAGACCCAAAATAAAGACTAGGGAAGAATTTCTGGAACAGCAATAACTCCAACTCAGTTTTGGAGACGTAAGGCATATTTCATGCTAAGATGTCATTTACTAACATTTAATGCTAACAGTGTCATTTGCCCTTCAGCTAGAAGAAAGGCATGTAAGCAACCCTAACTAAACTGAAATTTCCCCATTGCAAAGCATTTCTGCCAGGAATCACAATTTGAGTGTCGTGTTTCTTATGCCCTTCTTTGTACAATAACCCTCTAAGTCCATGCTTACAGACAATGTTTTATTACTCGGTATTATACATGCCAACGTTAACAGAGCATCCTAGACATCGTTTGGACCAACTTCAATGTCAGGGCCTTTCTGTATCGTGCAAATTAAAACTGAAAGAAAGGGAACCAGCTGGATCAGAACTAAAGTCACTGCTTTATAACCTGAACTATTATTATTGATTTTTCACGGCAGACTGCCCCTATTTCTTACAAATGCAGTTTTGCTTCATTCTCCAAACAAGCAAAAGGACCAGGACAGACGGGGCGGCAGACGAACGCGCGGCACGGCAGCCCACCTCCTCCCAGCAACATTCAAGACCGATTCCAGTCCCAGCCCAAGGCAAAGCCGAAGCCCAGGCGGGGCTGGTGGAAAGCCGGCTTTTCGGGTGCCATTTCTACAGCACCCTCAACACACATCCCCGCAGGACGGGCTGCACAAGCTATTCCCCTCCGCCCTCCCACCCTTTCCAAACTCAGTCTTGTACTGTCCAAAACAAATGTTTACTTTTAGTTGTTTCTAAACTGCTGCATTGCCTGCCTCTAACAGCCTCACGGACTGAAGTTAGAAAGCACAATGCAAAACCTTTCAATTCCAGTGCTTCTAAAACTTTGTTTTATGAACTATCTAACTATACTTGGCCTCACTAATTAACCACTAGATGCCAAGTAGTCAAACAAAGAGCAAAAATCATTTGTTATCTTGAAGCTGCATCTGCTCACAAAACCTACAGTGGTTTTTTGTTGCTATTGTTCTCAAGGTTTGGTCTTTCTCAGAAAGCGTACTTAATGATAACAAAATAGCTAGGTAAATATGTCAGTGAGACCTTCCCTGTCAGCCATAGCCTTGGGGTGTGATTTCTGTTCACGACATAAAAATTTTTGCTATTTGCCAGATTTCAGATAGCAAACTTGGATCCCCGGGAAGATACCTGGCATTGCTTTTGTACACCAGCAGCAGGAATATTTAACTGCTTGAGTACCTGATCCAGACAAGTAGCTTGAAGCCACACAGGACCTTCACTGGGACCTGACCAAAAGTTTAACTGCCCCAACCGCCCCCATCGACTATCATTATCAGAATTATCATTTAAAGATTGGTTTTCCAGCATCTTCAGACGTGGGGAGAAGAAATGGTTTTGAGCCAGGAGGAACCAACAGCAGAGAAGCTCATGGTCCACGAGGTGGGGGGACACCAGCCCGGGGTTCTCTGGAGGGTTTCTTCTGAGCCCAACTGCAGCCACCCGCACGCAACTGGGCTCAGAAGCCCAAAAGTCTTCATTAAATGCAAACGAGCTAGTTAATATTTCAGCCAAAATCTCCCCCGCCTTGAATACTTTGCTCCCCTATTTGGCTACCAGAGGAGAAGAACTCAAGTTATTCTCAGTCTGACGTGACCCTCAGCCCTCGCCTCCGCAATGGGTTTGCAGAGGGACCCGTGGCACTCGCGTGGGGTGCTGCTGGGGGGCTGCTGGCTTGGGGGGGCTGCGAGGACGGAGGGAAGGGGACGGGGCTTTGCTGGGCAAGGGGAAGCATCACTAGGCACCGAGACACGCTAACTTCCCTGTCACTTCCAGACAGCCCGGTTATTCTGAAAAGCAAGAGAAAAGCAGACTGGCAGACTAGGGAGGAAAGAGTTGACAGCTATTCTGCTGTATCCAGCGTAATTTTCTTTGGCAAATCCAGCCTGTTGTTAGAAATGTGCGCCAGACGCCTGGATCGGCAGAGCTGAGCCTGCAGGAGCAGCGCTTTGTATTTAACACTTGAAGACCTCAACTTCCGAGAGCTCATCCTACCATTTCATACCAGCCAGCGCACGAAGACGGCACATATGGAACCGACTAAGGCGCTCGACGCAGCGCCTATAAATTGTCCAAGCCTCGCAGCCGCACATAAGAGTGCTAACAACAACTGTGCCGTACACATTTGTTTGAAGTCAGATCCTGCTTTTATGAGGGGCGTGCTGCTTTCCTCTTCAGAGCCGTGCACCGGCTGCTGCTCCCCGCTACGTGACTTCGCCGCCGGCCGGGACCTTTGCAGCCAGGGACGATGCCAAGGTAGCAGCGTGCAGCCGCGGAGACCAGTCCGGCTCCCGGCACCGAACGGCACGGCACGGCGGTACAAGGCTCTCGCCCATCGCCTGCCGCCGGTGTCGAGACCGAAACGAGAAACAGCCCCCGTGCACCGCGCCAGCACGCACGGGCGATGCGCGGGACGGAGCTCCGAGGTCTCCAGGGATTAAAAACACCAGCATCCGTACGAGTACTGAGCACGGAGGCTCCCAACATCTCCTAAGGAAAATCCACCCTACGAGCAAAAGGTTTGGTGTTTCTCATCCATCTGTCTCGCCAGACACGGAGGCCAAGTGCAGCTGAGCAAGATTAGTGCTGAGCCTCCACAGGCTCAGCTAAAGGCTTTAGTCAAAGGACTTTTCCCGCGCACATTCCCTTCTACTTTGAACAAGGCCTCAGCATCGCTGCTACTGAAGAATGAGCTCGAATCCTATCACCGCATCAGCAAAAGCAAAGACCTGCTGCAAAGTCCAGCTGTGGCTTACTGAATCTTTTGCTTAAGAAAAACGAGAGAAAACTCACTCGTGAAAACGTATATAGCCCAGAAGGGAAGCATGCAGTAGGAAAGAGGTTTGCGTGTGTTTTCTTTCAACATCCTCCCATGAGCTTTGCTACCTGAATACCTTGTTTGTTAGCAGCATTCCTGGGATTTCCCACACTGACAGTAAAGAAGATATAAACAAAAACAAAACAAAAAACCACACCAAACCTTCCAAAACCCCAAGCGATCCTAGGACAGTGCTCAGGCAATACAAGTTTTCCCCAGAAGAATACTGCAACACCAACAGAAGCAGCACCAGAACAAAGCGATTTGGGGTTACTCGGTCTCATGCAGCAAACCGACTGGGTTTTACTTCTCCTTCAAAAAAGAAAAAACAAAAAAACCCCTAAAGCAGCAACCAGCAGATACGCAGCTTCTGGCTACATGGTGCTGGGGACTAAGTAGCCAAGAGCTCTCACATAGAGTTAATGTAAGTCTCCGAACCTGCTTCTAACCACGTCTGGGAAAGCCTGGGCTAAGGGCTGCTCAGCAGCGAGCCCCAGGACAGCGAGCCTCTGGGATGTTCTCCTCAAGCAGATGGTTCACCAACAGCCCCTGCCCAGGAATGCCCCAGGACACCGGCCCCTCGCTTTAAAAAAGTTTGAAGTGTCTCAATTTTTTCCTAGCAGTTATCGTAGGAGAAGGATTTAACGTCACTGGGGTGATTCTGCACATCCAGCCCGTTTCGGTGCAGCAGGACCCTGCACCTTAAAGCCCATCACTGCCATATCAGAAACATTTTTCTGCTGAAGTGCCTTGGAAGCTCTGGCATGTGAGCCTTGGCATGGAAAACCCCTTTTTCCCCCATTTACCTGTTCCACCACCAGAGGCCGGAAAACTGCAGCGATGCTGCAAAAGTAACTGATCCCTAGATCTGAGCTCAAATCTTTCACGTGCAGTTTACTCGTACATTTGGGCTTTCAAAATTAAGTTCCAGGACCTGCAAAACAAAAGGGGCTTTGGGCAGGGATGCAGATGGGTCAGCAGCCACCGAAGAGGAGAGCAGCACAACAATCCTGCTGTGCTGCCCGAGGAGCTGGAATTAAAGCACAGCATCACCAGTAACACAGCTGCACTTTCCAGGTAAGCTCATTCTGTCGGATAATACCAAGTTCTGCGCAGTCCCGGAATCTGTGCACGAGCCATATTCTGAGTCAAAACAACTCCTTTCAACAACAGAGGAAATAGAAGAAAACCCCAAGCCAGCAAAAAAGGTGTTGCTAAAAAGAAGATACAATAATCCTTTAAAAATGACAATTACCATCTTTAAGCTTTACCCCCCCCCCCCAAAAGGTCTCCTTTAGATGTTCAAAAGATAAAATCTCCCACAATTTACTCCAACGGCACAGAGGTAAGTCAGGTCCCGGTGGGAGCGGGTGAGCAAGGCCTCCCCTCACCCAGGATCACCCAGCTTCCCAGCAAGAGTTAACACCACAAACCCAGCAAGCGCCAACAAGCCTAGCCATAGCTCAAAGGCAGCCAACGTACTAATTTAGTTCATTATCACTAAAAAGATAGTAACAGCTGCAGTTAAAAACCAACTATTTTCTTTACACGTTTTCATCCTGCTCTCTACATACACCTCATCAGCTGCACGTCCAGCAATTCCTATTTTGATCTGATTTTTCTGCCATAGGGTATGTTTTATGGGAGAGCATGAGAATTAAAGCTTTCCAGGCAGAAACGCCACCCCTCCTAACTCCTGCAGCCCCAGGTTTCTCATCGTCTGATGAGAACCCAGGTAAAATGCACCGACAGGCAGAATGGCAGCACCCCACAACTGCAGTAAAGAAGAAAAATAAAACTCTCATTTCTCAGTCTGAACTGTTTAGTCCTCTCAGTGTCACAGCAGGGCAGCAACCATTCCAGCTATCAGCTTTAAATGATTTATCCTATTTTCCTATCCCAGAGGATAATTTTTAAAAAGTGCTGGTTAAGGTTAGCAGTAGCTCAGCAACTTATTTGCAAGGTCGAAGGAAATCATTGCTCCAAAGTTATTTCCTGGATTCATTTCACTGAGCCCAGCACATGGAGAAGACTGGAAGGATCGCGTGAAGTCTGTTCAGGCCGTTAGTGCCTGCCCCACGCAGTGCCCACAGTCCCACGCTTCCCTGGGAAACCTGGGAAAAGCCGCTGCCGCTTCACGGATGAGAAAATGAAAGCAAGAAGCCAAAGATTTTTTTTTTTCCTGCTGGACAAGGTACACTGTATTTATGTCTTCTCGCCACTAAAGCAAAGGAGGTGTTTGCTGTGTATCTAGATGCATGACATTATTTTCTCTTCCCTAAGCAGCCCCTTCCTCACCAGGGCTGCCCCCAGAGGGAGCAGGACCAGATGAGCATCTGCAGTCAACATAGCCTAAATACCCATTTTCTTGCTCCAGCACGGGACCTACCATCAGGAGCACTGGTCTCATCTTTTCTCCTGTTGCAAGCGCTTAGCGTTGGTTGGGTTTTTTCCCACACAGAAAAACAAAACCCCCACACGCGCGGACCTATAGAGAAACGCTGACTGTAAGGGCGATGGAGAACGTGGAATAGAACAACTGAAAAACCAAAAGCGGAGGGATAGCATTCCCTTGAGACACGCAAGCCTGACTCCTGGGGGCAGCACTTTTGACAGAGGGTCCCGGCCGAGGGAGCACCGGCCACCTCCCGCTCCCCAGCAGGGCAGCAAGGGGCTGCCAGGGAGCGAAGGACGGAGGAGATGCTCTCCGAGGAGCAACGCCACCATCGCACTCCTTAAGATACGAAACGGAAAACGGAGACGGGACAGGACAACGGAGCAGCCGGTTAAGGAGGTTTGAGGAGGTTTATCCGAGGGAGCAGCGTGCAGGAGCGGCAGCACCCAGCTTAATTATCATGGGGCGACCAGAAGAGCCACAGGACATCCCGGAGCACGGCCAGGAGCATCGGTGCTGGTCCGAGCCTGGAGCCGGAGCCACCAGGGACGTGGCTCAGCCTTGGCCCCACGACCCCGACAGAGCAGCTCCCCAACTCTTCCACCCCTATATAATTTACAATTACAGAGCTGTTACACGCTCAGAGGTGGATTTTGCTGCAAGCGCTGGCTTAAGAAACTTTCTCACCGTCTTCCCCCTTCCACCTTGTTATGTGCCTCAAGAGGGATTTAAAACACAGAGGTAAAATGAATTGCAAAGAGGGATTAAAGGCAGCCAGCCCATTGCCCCAGGGGATCGGGTATTTACCCTGCTTTGTCACCAAGGGGCTGCTCCTGGCACACCGGGCCTCTTGTAAAGGAGGTAAAAACAGCAGAGACAAGGAGGGCCTCCTCTTGCAAAGCCACGTTTGCCATCCTTTCCGTGGCTGGCTGGCAGCTCTGTGCTCGCCCAAATTTAGCCCATCGAACTAGAGGCAGCTCTGCCAGGAGGGGCAGGGGGGGTGAGCCTTCCCCACGCCTCTCCTCCTCCCAGCCACCGCGTCAAAGTCCTGCTGCAAAGCCACGCAAATCCAACAACACGCAGTGACCGCGACCCCATGCAACACAACACCTTGCCACGCAACGCCGTGCCGCCGCGAAGCCACACCGTGCCATGCGGCACCCGCTGCTGCAAAGCCCTGCAACCCCACGCTGATTAACGCTCACCGCTGAAAAGCCAAGCGACACACCACCACGCCACGCAACGCTGGCCGCTGCAAAGCCATGCAACGCCATGCCACGCAACGCCATGCCCTGCAACGCCGGCCGTTGCAAAGCCATGCAACGCCATGCCATGCCCTGCAACGCCGGCCGTTGCAAAGCCATGCAACGCCATGCCATGCCATGCAACGCCGGCCGTTGCAAAGCCATGCCCTGCAACGCCATGCCATGCCCTGCAACGCCGGCCGTTGCAAAGCCATGCAACGCCATGCCATGCCCTGCAACGCCGGCCGTTGCAAAGCCATGCAACGCCATGCCATGCCCTGCAACGCCGGCCGTTGCAAAGCCATGCAACGCCATGCCATGCCACGCAACGCCGGCCGTTGCAAAGCCATGCAACGCCATGCCATGCCCTGCAACGCCGGCCGTTGCAAAGCCATGCCCTGCAACGCCATGCCATGCCCTGCAACGCCGGCCGTTGCAAAGTCATGCAACGCCATGCCATGCCCTGCAACGCCGGCCGTTGCAAAGTCATGCAACGCCATGCCATGCCCTGCAACGCCGGCCGTTGCAAAGTCATGCAACGCCATGCCATGCCCTGCAACGCCGGCCGTTGCAAAGTCATGCAACGCCATGCCATGCCCTGCAACGCTGGCCGTTGCAAAGTCATGCAACGCCATGCCCTGCAACGGCAGCTGTTGCAAAGCCATGCAATGCCATGCCACGCAACATCGACTGTTGCAAAGCCATGCAAATGCCATGCAATGCAACACCATGCCCTGCAACGCCGGCTGTTGCAAAGCCACGCAACGCCATGCCACGCAACGTCAGCTGTTGCAAAGCCATGCAAATGCCATGCCATGCAACGCCATGCCATGCCCTGCAACACCGGCCGTTGCAAAGCCATGCTATGCCATGCCACACTGCTTAACACTCATCACTGCAAAGCCCTGCAACACAACATGCTGTGCAATGCCCGCCGCTGCAAAGCCACGCACCGCGATGCCCGCTGCCAGCATCCCCCACTTTTCTCGATGCATTTAGGCCTCCTGAATGAATGTGACCAAGAAGAAAGCGCCGGAGGCAGGGGTTCAGCTTTGCACGGTATTCCTCCTTTCCATGCGCAGACAGGAGGCACAGCGCGCAGAGCTAAATCGCTTGCAGATTTACATATCATTTCAAGTTGCTGTTCTGTTTCTCCTGCTGCGAGAGCCATTTCTGAGGAAGTGCAGATAGACTGGAGAACGACAAGCTGCAGCCGAGGTGGAGCTTCAGCAGGAGGATGCTGGCACTTGCCATTTGGAAAACATTATAGCACTGGCATTTCATCAATACAATCTTGCATATTTAGTACTTTGCACTTACAACAGAATTTTATTTGGGCTTATGGAAAGAGCTCATTTTAATATCCACCCATCTGCGAGTAATTATTTCTGTTATAGTAGCATTCAGGCCCAACTGGCATCAGCACCATTAGCATACAAAAACAGTGTGTTTCCCCAAGAGTTTAACAAGAGAGCACTTACAACTGCAACATGTAAAAGTCTAGGCAAGGGTTTTATTTTCCTCTCCTATAAAGACAGTTAACTATTTTAAAATTGCATCCAAATCTCACTGTAATTTTGTACTTGTGCACAATGAATTCTGACAGATTACACATCTTCAGAGACACGCTTACCACTTACTCACTGCACAGAGCTTACTTAGTGCTTCACATTCACAAAAAACCCTCAGCCTCTCGCACGCGGGTTACCTTTCGCAGCCAGACACCTCTAAAAATAACATCCTCTTAAAGTGTTGAAAGATATTAAAATATAAAGTCATTAACATATAATAAGACTGGAATGGGAGCTTTGCATGCTCCGAAGCTCTCAGGGTTTGGCTTCCAGTCAAGAAAAATATATTGGATTAGTATGAGAGCAAAATTAGGATAATGTGCAGTTTAATTAGCATTACAAGATACTACATGTGTATGGAAGAGCAGAGAAGATTTATAGTATTATGCGGTAAGAAAAATAACGTTAAAAGGTTAGAATAATATCGGTTTGATATAAAGCACTACGTACTCTGAGGTTAAGTGAAAGATAACTTTGGAATGCCACCGAGCGTTCTTAAAAACACAGGTTTGAGTGTTTGCCAGTTAACTCATCTAAAAATTGTGGAAAAACCCTGCAACTTTGGTCACGTGTCGGTCAAACACTTACTTTGGCAACAACAACGTTCTCCATCAAGGAATTCAATAAACGCTGATAAAAACTCCTAGCCCTTGCACGAAGTTGCACCATTTACCCTTAACGGAACGAGCAGAAAATAAAAATAAAGAAAATACACCGGCAAGCTCAGCTCCGGAAGGGGAAGACGGGGCAGAGCTCGCAAGAGCCTGGAAAGGAAGGAAGGACCGCGCTCCGGGCGCACGCCGTCCCACCGGCCAGCCTCCTCGGGACAGCGGCTCAAGCGACGGCTGCTCGCTTCGGCTGCGCGCTTGGCCGCTCGCTCCGTTATTTCTATAGCGCACGCACGCTGGGCGCGCGCCGACCGCTGCGCCCTGCCCTCGGCACCTGCTCCCCTCGGCGCGGGCGGGATGCCGGGGCCGACCCCGTCGGGATGCGTTATTCCTGTGTTTTTCTGTTTCCAACGAGATATCGGCATCCCCGCGTTCCTCCGTGAGCTGAAGCCTGTCCTCCTTCCTGTGCATCGCTGAATTAACTTCATACTTGTCCCCCACTGGCCACAGAGCGAGGCTGCCTGCGCTCTCCCCGGGGTAGATAATCCGCCTGATGTTGACACAAGCTTTGAGACAGCAGTTGCAAAATATATTTCATATTTTCCTACTGCTTCTTCTCTCCTAGATGGGACATTTTTTTGTTGTTGTTGTTTTTGGTTTTTTTTTTTTTTTTAACACCTCCTCACTATTCTCGCCAGCATCCCCAGCACTTTGAGGGTGTCCCCGGCGAGACGCGCCTGCAGCCGACCTGCGCTCAGGGACCCCAGATCCACAGCTATCTATTTTCTCGCTGACGGTTTCCCCCCTTTCCAAAGGGGAATTCCTAAGCTCCAGCCTTCGCAGCCAAACAGCTCGCGAGCGGTGACATCCCACCGCATGCGACACGGCGTCCGTCTCGCCTGCTCGATGTCGGGAGGCAGAACGAAACGCACCCATGCGGCATCATAAACCCCGAAGTCGGCAGGGCAGGAAGGTGCCCAAGGCGGCGGGAGCCCGGCAGCACACCAGCCGGGCAGTCCCCACGCAGCCGAAGGAGACGGTTCCTCCGCACGCCGGGAGTTAAACCTACGGCACACGCAGGGATGCACCTCAAAGACTCGGGGTGAAGCTCATGCTGTACTTCAAATTTTCCAATTCATGCAGCGTCCCCAGCAGCCACTGCCATTCTGTACCGTTTTCTTTTTTGAGGGAGGAGTTGATATACTCATGCCAGATTTTGCACAGAATATTCATAGGCATAGTAGCAGAAATATGTTTTCTATTTGGTATCAGGCAACCCCGCTGCAGCCCCTCTTCCCGGCATAGACCCCAAACCTCACGCAGCCTCAGGAATGTTATCCTCTCTGTCGAGGGACGGGCACCGTTCAAACGTGAATGAAGGTTACCAGAGCCCCGACGAGTTATTAGCCAGATAGCGCGCTGCGGTCTCCCTTTATTGCCCTGTAAGAGCATCCTCCAGCTACAACCAAGACCGCCAAGTCTAATTCGAGGGAAAACCCACCATGAAGCGCATCCCTAAACACCATCTTCCCTCTGCCTGCAGAGACCCGGGGTTTCCACTAAGCCGGGATCAGAAGTCATGAAACACCAAAGCAGGAGCCCTGAACAGGTCTTTCAAGGTTAGTGCCCCGCAGGGCACCGCGCAGAGGCTGCTTTCGGAGGGGGCTAAGGCTGGAGAAGCGTTTCCAACAAGACCCTCTGCTCAAAGCTTTCAGCGTGCTGTCGGGTTTCGGCTCGATCCCAATCCATCACGCGCCGGCGCAGCCTCCCGGCTCGGGATGCAGGAACCAGACGCGGGGATGAACGTGCATGGATGAGCTCGAGGTATGCTCGGGGAGGGAGAAGTCTCTGGAGCAGCTTTAATGCCTTTTAGACCCATTGAGAGCATGTTGTGCAAATCGCTCCTGAATGCTGCCTTTTATTCTGGAGCTGGAATTGAGAAGAAAGGGCAAAATAATTGCGATTTCACATTAGTGAGGCAAAAGACACCAAGGTGCCCTCATGGCTGAGCACTAACACCCTTCTGCTTTTACACTATGTAAGTCTTGCCAAGGTGTTCTGACCAACCTCCAATACTCCATTTTCAGTATAGAGCTACTTACACTGGACTGACAACATCAGTTTGAGAAGCTACCGTACAACCATTCTGAGAACAGACAGCAGCAAGTACCTGGCCACAATTCCCTATTTTCCGTTACGACCCTTGGGTGGCAGAGGGTGAACAACAGACTGAGTGTGAAAGACAATGCGATGTCCGTCTGTCCTCTACAACCAACGGCCCTTTCCCACAGCTGGTTAGAGGCCAACATGCCACAGCCCTTCTCCAGGTGAAACCGCCCAAATAATTCACCAAGAATTACTCTGCCACAGCATCCTGACCAGAAACAGAGAAAAACCTATATATTACTCCCTAAATCTTTTCCTACCTTCCCCTCAAGTAAAGCCAGTTATTCATTTTTACTAAATATTAAAAAAAAAGAAAAGCAGTGTGCATAGACTAAGTTGCACACCCTCACCCTCACTATATTTCTTTATCCACGACTACAGGCAGAACACTACTTCGCCTCTAAAGCTTTATTCCTGTAATTTCCTTATCAAATGAGCAAGCAGGCTTTTAGAAGGCAGATATAAATTAACGGGGCCGTGTACTGCCTAACAACTACTGGAACAGGAGGACCCTGACTGCTAGTTCAGGAGATGGAGGGATACAGGTGGGAGAGGGAAGAAAACCAAGGAAACGAACATTTAGGGGGTTTATACCTGTTGCTTTGGTGGAATTAAAAATACTGGCAGGAAAGCAATGCTATTGGCAAGAATGCTGATGTAAGCGCTTCTCGAAAGCGGGTACGTCCCTCATTAAAAAGGCGAGAGGTGGAGACCTGGGAACGGACACCATCGGTGCTGGTGAAGGTAAACGCTGGTAACCCAATTCCTGCTCAGCACATTTTTTTGGATGACTCGGCAGCCGCCCCCGGCCACGACAATCAGACAGCCCTCCCCGGCCTCCACAAGGAGTTTGATCGGTCGGATCTGATGGGTATTTGATCTTATTCCAAGAGGCAGACTTTGGCAACTTTTAAGCCCGTCTCGGGACATTCACAAGGGCACGCGCTTCGCTTGGCATTTGCGAAAAACAAGTTTTTGCAGAAACGTGGCACGACACGGACTTGCTCGGAGAAGCAGCACATAAATGATGCTCCGCGAGGCTCAACTATTACAGGGATGATTTTTTTGACAACAAAACACGATCTAGTTTAGGCATAAAGTATTTTAATGAGCGGTACATAGTACCCTGCTGCCTCTCGTCTGCGAGCGGAGCCATTAGCGAAGTGCCTGCCGAACGCTAACGAACGCGCCGACAGAATCACTTTTGTGTTCCACAGCGTGTCCGTCTGAAGGGATTATTTAGATTTTATAACGTCAGTCAAGGCTGCATGTACCACTGATCCCCAAATCTGCTATCGCATCTCAGAGGGACAGCAATCGAAGAGTCGATGAATTAAAGCGGCACTAACAGACTTTTCATCTTGAAGCCAAACTGGTGATGCAACGCCCCGCAGCTTCTGGGACAAAGATGTGAACTACAATGCCTCAACCTCTGCCATGAAAAATTGCCCTTGTATCTTAAATGAGTTACATATTTGACTACCCTGTAAGATAGGGAAGCGGGGCGTTATCGAGCTGCCAAATCTCACTCCTGTCATGAGGTCATTTCTGGCACGTGGCCAGGCGAGATTTCTGCCAAAATCTCGGTGCTGACCATCGCTCCCCGTCCTTCCCCCCGCTCCTCTCCCTCCCGCCTCGGGTCAGGAAGCGGGGCGGGGGGGGAAATGGTCATGGAGAGGAATATTTTTGTTTTTTAAAATCAGTTTGTACAATCGCAATGCATGCAGTCATTACTCGGCCTCTTTACTGAAAATACTTCGCATAACTAAACACAGCGAAAGGACCGTTTGAGGGCTCACAGCACCGTCTTTATCAGGACACTGGATCCCCCCAATGCACCCCGACCCTGACCGGTCCCTGGGAGAGAGATGTCATTGATCGGATCTCTTGAAATAATTATTTAGTAATTTCTGCTTAATTTATGTAAGCATCTGCCTCCCGACACACGTGCACGGGACCCCACTTTGGATTTAGCAGCAGCGCAGCTTGGCTGCTACCGGCTGGAAAGCAGCTGGGAACCCCATACATACCCCAAAGCTTTTCACACTGTTGACAGTAACTTCTTAAATAAGGCTGTTTGCAAATACCTCATTTCCTTGCTTTAATCGCAGAAGGGATATATTCACAGCATCCTAAGACACAGAAGGTGGGTTTTTTTAGCTGCACACAGACTCAAGCGAGCAGTAAGGCAGAAAAGTCAGTGAGAAACAGGAGAGCAGCACTACTACAAATAACATTAATTACACGTTGTCACAGCACCAGTTTCCAAACAGAGCGTTTTCGGTGCCAGCAGTTAGGCTGCAAGCTGTACGCTGCCCATTAAACTTCGCGTTTCACGTGCCCTTACTACAAGGAAACTTTCTCTCACAACCAACTGCTTCAATATGTCCAAAAGAATTTTTCATCTTACGCCTGACAGGCCAGATGTAAAATAAAGAAATAAATAATTAGCATTACCTTATCTGGAGTATGTCAGCTGTAGCAAGCGACGCTTGGATCTTCGTACACATCCAGAGACAAATTATCTAACGCTGTAATTTATGAATGCCTCAACTATTTATCCTGGTATTTCATTATACATTCGCTGGAAAGAAGAGCTCTAAAGACTAAACAGATCCAGCACGATAACACGAAAGGAACTTCAGCCGCATGCTATTACAAGACAACCTAAGAATTCCAACACGACATCAAGCTGCTCCGACTCACTTTATGCTGACACCGCTTAAGGACTGAAGGGGGGGGGGGGGGGGAAGCAATGACCAGATAGTGCGGGTTCTCTCCGGTTCAACACTTACTTAGATTTTATTATGGGAAACTGCAGAATCCAAATACCCACTGGAAGGCGCGAGCCCGGCTTTCCCGGGAGCAGCCGAGGCCGGCGCAGCGGAACGGCTGCCCGCTGCCAAGTAGGAGGAAGAGTTTCCAAACTCGCAGCTTTATCAAAGCTATTTTTGTCCTGCCCCCCCCCACTCCTTCTCCCCGCCATGCATTGATAACCAGCAAGGCAAGGGCTGCCGGGGTGCTGAGGCAGGGCTTTGGGTCTCCGCTCCCCCCCTGACCCCCGGGATCCCCCCCCCAGCAAAGCCACCCAGCACCTTTGGGGAGCGGGCCATCCGCTCGCGAGGCTCAAAGGGGAGGAAACTCCTTCCTCCAGCTTATCCTGCTTGCAGCGAGGTTTCGTGCCTGGAAAAAATGAGCTAAGTTTGCGAGCGGAGGCCCCAGCTCCGCTCTTGCTCTCCCAGAGGCTCTCGGGACAGGCGAGCCCCCCCGGGCACCACGGCTCCCAGGGGCTCCGTACGCCAGCGAGGAAAATTGGAGGCAGAAGCCAACCTGTCCTGCACAGTTCGGGGGGCAAGGGACGGGGGGGGGGACGACCCCCCCCCCAAAAAAAGGCTGATGCATCTTGGTTGCAGGGCAAGGGCGGGGGGGGGTTAAAAAAAAAAAAATTAAAAAAAAAAATCAAATAATCAAAACCACCCCAGGAGGGGAGCAGTGGTGCGCAGGGAACAGGATTTGCACCGTAAAAGGCGGTGGGCCGGAGGAGCAGATTTAAAGCTGAGCTGTGCAGAGCTCTCCAGCCGCAGGGTCGCCCGCCCGGGGAGGAAGAGGAGGAGGAGGATGAGGAGGAGGAGGAGGAGACCTCCGCCGATGGCTGAGGAGCGCCCGGGGCTGTCCCGGCCACAAACACCGCGCTCTTCCCCCCCGGCAAAGGCCGGGCTGTCGGGAGCGGAGCCGATACGGCGGGGCTGTCACGACGGAGCGATAGGACAACGGCGGGCAGCAGCAGGTGGAGCGCGGCCGGCCCTCGGCAGCCCCTCGGAGACCCCCGGAGCACCGGCTGCCCCTTCACGCTTTCCAGCCAAGGCAAAGCAAACCAAGTTCTCCCCAAATTTAACTCCCGCCGGCGCCGCTTTGGGGCTTTTTCCACCCCTCCCCCCCTTTTTCCAAGTGCGGTGTCCCCCCCCCCCCCCCCCCCACCACCACCCCCCCGGCCCGGCACCCACCTGCTGGCGCCTCTCCGCTCCCTCGGCGGGTCTCTGCGGCCGGCCGGCGGCCGGGGAGCCCGGTGGCGCTGCCGCCGTTCCGTCCCGCCGCGGAGGAGCGGCGGGCTGCGGGCCGCGGTCCCGGCGGAGCTCGGAGCGCAGCTCCAGGTAACAGCCCAGCGTCAGGACGTGCAGCGCCAGCGACAGCGCGAAGAAACCGAGGAAAAGCCGCCAGCTGCCGCCGCCGCCGCCACCGCCGCCGCCGCCGCAGGCGCAGCCGCCGCGGGGCTCGGCCGCCGCCTCCCCCCTGCGCTCCGTCCCCATGGCCGGCGGTAACGGAGCGGCGAGGCGCCGAGCCGCTACTGCTCCATGCTCGGCCGGGGCGCGCCGTGCCGCCGCGGGGCTGCGCGGCCGGGGCCGCCCCAGCGCCCCGCCACGGGGGCGGGGCTCCGAGCGGGGCGGGGCCGGGAGGGAGGGCGGGGACGAGAGGCCGCCGGAGCCACGCCCCGCCACGCCCCGCCCCGCTCCGGTGCGCGGCCGGCGGGAGGGAGCGGGGCAGGGCGGATGGATGGATGGATTCAAGGATGGATGGATGGATTCAAGGATGGATGGACGGATGGATGGATGGATTCAAGGATGGACGGATGGACGTCGGTAGAAAGATGTCACGTCCGCCGCCGCTCCTCCCGGCAGCCTTTATTTTGTGGCCGCTGGCGGGGGATGATGCGGTTTTTTTGGGCACAAGGTGTTGCGGGTGGTGGGAGCTCGCAGAGGGGATGGGACGGGACGCGCACACACACACGCGAGCGCGGGAGCAGGGTCCGCCGAGGGGTATCGCACGCCCGCACGCCGGGGCTCCCACCCACGGGCACCCGCTGCCAGCCTGCGGCACGCGCCCACGTCTTCCAGCGTCGTCTTCGTTCTTTTCTTTACAAACAGAGCGGAGAGTTACAGGCCGATGCTGAAAATAAGAGGGCGGGTGGTTGCTCAGCGCCGGGGCATGCGTCGCTCACGTTGGGAGCGAGCTGGACAAGGGTGGAAACCGAGAGCTCATCTGGTCCGAAGGGGAGTTTGCTGCAGCCCCCTCGGGACGGAAAACACCCGAGAGCGGGGTCACGTTAGGCAAAGAGTCTCTCCAAGGGGGTTTCATCGCCGGGCGGTTGCACGTGCGGAGGATCCTCTGCGGTGAGAAATCGGAGGAGGGTTTCTGAGAGCAGATACCAAAGAGATCCAAAGCTCAGGGCTCAGCAGGCAGACTTTAATTCTGTAGGCACCGCTTGGAAGGCGAATGCAGCTGAGCGCTGGGAGCCCAGCAGGTTTTTGAATGTTTTGGGGGCAACTATCAACGCCTTCTCCAGCTTTTTGGAGGTTGATTGTGACTGCTAGAAATGCAGCGAAGGTGGAAAGCAGCTTGGGCAAAAGTTAACTGGGAGGAAGTGTGGGTTTTGAGAGGGAAGGCTGTGAACTTCAAGAAAGCAGGCTTGAATAAACCATGAGTTTGGGTATCTGTCCCTCAGAAGACAAGGGGTGGGGGAAGACGTCCAGGGAGTTGCCAGTTCCTTATTGGAATTAGAGTAATGGCACATCTGCAGACCATCCCGATGCAGAAGCGAGATAGAAAGAATAGCATGAGATCAGCTTGGTCATCTCCAACACAATAAGGAACACGCACAGAAAGTATAAATCAGACCAATCCCTAATACCGAGTGTAGAAGAATAGCGCAAACACGTGGGGACAGAGCTGGAAGGAGGAAGGCTCCGATCGCGGGGGAGTGCGAGGACAGACAGCGAGTGGCGTGGGAGATAAGGAAACATCAACAAGTATGTCAGTAAACAAGGAGAGAAAAACCAGGTGGTTCTTCTCAGCAAGGAGGAACACGTACTGCTGAAATGGAAGCGAACAGAAGGGTTGGGACTATTTTAGTGAGAAATTATATTGAAAAAAAAGCATTCAAGTTTCAGTCAGGCAACTGCTAACACCGGCAACAGGTAAGACGAGGGAAGGGGAGGTGGAGCAGGGAGGGAACCTTGAGGATTTTTGCAAATAGCTGGGCCTAACGAAGATGAAGGTTTAGCCAACTCATTAGGGGTTATCACTGGGAATTTGTGAGGTCAGGGGGAGCTTAAAAGACAGGGTGCGGATGAATAAAATATTGGGAAATTACTATAGAGGCCACACGGCTTGGCTAAATATCCCCCAAACATTGCAAATAATCAAGGTGTTTGTTAGCACCTGGATGGTGAGAGGGAAAGGAGGGCAGCTAACGGGGGGGCGGGTGTTGAGGGGGACCTTGTCAGGCCAATCTGACCTCCCTGGTGACCAGGTAGAGCAAAGCTGGCAACTGCTTTATCTTCATTTCCAGGATGCTTTGACATTCCTGCTGCTGACCGGTTCCCTCGCCTGGGTCACTGTAAGGCTCACCAGCCCCTGGGGCTTGCAAGAGCCGATGCAGGAGGAAGGCAGAAACCCCTGGCCGAGCAGGGGACACCCCTTAAATGAGCATTTGCACAGCAGGGAGCAGTTTATCGACAGTTTACAGTCAAGGAAGCAACGTTTCAAAAGGAGCTCTGCAGAAGTCTTTGCTGGTTCTACTACCAATCAGTGTTTTTACTGGATAATGAAATAGAGAACGAGATTAGTAAGATTCTGTACAATGCCTATGTGCCACAGGCTGCAAGGAAGTTCGAATACAGCATTAGAAATTATCTTAACAAATTGGAGAGGTGGCCTGAAGATAATAGGATACGATTTGAAAGACTAAAAGAAAAAAAAAAAGGAAAAAAGAAAAAATAGTGCAAAGGTCTTAATGGAAGGAAGAAGCAGAGGGTGAGGCAGGAGTGGCTAGGTGGCACTGCTGAGGAGCACTTCCAGCTGGTTTTAGAGGATCAGATAATGCAGAGCACATCATCAGTGCTGGGGAAGCAAGCACTGAGGGGGAACATTATAATGACCATCAGATCTATAGGAAGGGTAGCCACACCGAGGACTATCACCTAGGAAATCCCTTGGGCTCAGGAGTTGTGGGTGACCGATGCCGGCGAAGCTCCCCCGGGACGTTAGAGCTGTGGCTCTTGGCCCCGTGCTGGACGTGCTGCGGGGAGGTCTCGCGTGCCTGGTGATGCCCAGGGATGGGACCTGCGAGCCCACCTTCTGCTGATGCCCAGGGACGGGACCTGCGAGCCCACCTTCTGCTGATGCCCAGGGACGGGACCTGCGAGCCCACCTTCTGCTGCAGGGCGCTCAGGGCTGGACTCGGAGAGTCGGGTGGTCCCTTGCAGGTCTGTGTTCCCGTGCTCCGTCATCCCCTGGGTAGGGCGAGTTTTACACGAGGCTGTCCTTTCCAGGAGAAAGCATTCCAAGTCCTGCAACAGATTGCCTGGGAATTTGTGGGGTCTTCATCGCTCAGTATTTCATAGATTACAGCTATAAAGAATACTATAGTTGCTGTTTATCCTGCCTTTGGGGAGGAGGATGAACTAGATGACCTCTTTGTAGTCCTTCCTAGAGCCTTATTTTTCTGCAATAGGGTTTTTTTTGCTTTAAGTTCTGTGTAATCCTCATGAAATTATATGAGAGTCTCTGTTTTCATTTAAGAAAGAAATGTTTCCCTAATATTTGTGAAGAAAAAATTGGAAGCATTAACCACTGCCAACCCTAACAACTCCAGAGCAAAAAGCAAATAAAAGCAAATGAACTCTCTGTACAAAACTCTGTGATTATTTTCGGACAGTTTATAATTATTTGAATGCTTAGGGTTGTTACTGTTTTTCAAGATCAAGATCCAAATTATTTAAAAACTATCATACATTGACCTACTCAGACTTGCCATAGCCTAGTTCCATTTTCAAGAGTAATTTATGTTACTTTTAAGATGTATTTTAGAGGTCAAGTAGCCCAGCATTCCCTGAAATACTTTGTGCCATGTATGTTCATAGGGTCTTAAAGACAGGTCCGTATTGCAAATGTCTTAAGTCCAAGCTGCGTAGCTGGGTCAAGCAGGTATTAATATTAACTGTTCGTAAGAAACGAGTTCACCGTTTCTGCTCGGATCTCATTTGGGGCATTTGCCAAATCCTCAAATTGAGGTACTTCTGCCTCCTAGAGCAGATCACCGTGCAGCGTCCCACCAATTAAAAAGAAATCCCAGCTGATGATATAATTAATACGTGTCATCCCAGACCTGAGAGAGGTCCTCGTGCATTGACCGCGTGGCACTGGTCAAGCCCCACAAACGGAGGCATTGCACTGTTTCTCCAGTATTTTATTTTAATTCCTCTTGCTCTAAAGCATCGCTGCCAGCTTCAGGCTTTGGTGAGAGCGCGTGGTGGGGAGCCCTCCCCTGCCACAGACGTTTTCTTTCTGAACCACGGGTCCTCTTTCTCAGCTGAATGCAACCAGTGCCCTTTGTTTTCCAAGTTTTGTCCCTTTTTACTGTGCCATCCCTGATAAACTTCAGTATACGGATGAAGAACCTCAAAGGTTTCAGTTTTCTTCTGTAGCCCAGCCTCATCGCTCCAAGGAGTCCTGGTCCAGGACAGGCCGGAGCCAGAGGACAGAAAAGCTAACGGCTGCAGAAATGACACAGCTTTGTAATGCTTTGGATGGGCTGATCAAAGGCAGGGGCCACAATAGGAAAATAAAGAACAGTTCTTTTTAATCAGAAAATAATATTACTTCTTTCACAAGGAAGAGGTCCCCCCACCCAAATTTTGCCTCTTTATATCTGCTAGAGTTTATTGGGTCCAGCTGCCCCTGCTTTTTTTCCCCTGTGAACAATGGAGAGAAATCTAGGAAAAAAGGAAACTTTCCAAAAATAAAGGCATTGTTCCCTCCAGCCCATGTAGTCCGACAGAGTCCTCTGGAGGGTGGGCAGAGGCCAAAGAGGAGAAGAACACACAGAGGCAAGATCTCTAATGCCACGGGACTTTTTCTCTTGCTTCCTAAACTTGCTGATTTTTCCAGCATCACAGCACAGCGGAGCCTTCCCATCCCAGCAGGATTTAACCAAAGGTGAGAGGAGGACCTGTGATAGCAGCCTTGTCAGTTTAGAAGATCTCCCTTTCTTTTGGCATGGGTAACACTCTCTCAGCATAACACAGGGCACTTTATGGCAGGTCCAAGTGCTAGTTGCTATGCATATTTAACAGATCAGGGAATCTCTTAGAAGGATGTTGTAAAGAAGATTATAGCCCATTTCCCATTTACGTTTTGGCAACAGCTGTAATATTTGCAGCAGCAATAGAGTAGATTTTAACATGTATGACCTAAAAGCTTTGGAATTCATGACTTTCCTTTGAGGAAAGCTCCGCTAAATTTCAGGAAAGCCATCTCTTTTACTCTCTCCGTGATGTTAGCAACAACGTTAGTACAATAAAGTCTCCTGAAAGCTGAAGTCATAGCATACCGACAGTGTGTCCTCAGGTACATTTATAAGCCCTTAGGACAAAGGATCCTGACTTTTATAAAGCCTCCCTACATCACTGCAATTACAATTATTTTTCCTCGGTGAGAGACGAGATGTTTCATACAATCTGGTTTACTTAAGACTGTCTTTTCAGTAACTATGAGCTCTGCCTGTGCAGTAAAGGACTGCTTCCATAGGGACATGGATTGAATAATATGTTCACATTATGAGAGCAACATGTACTAAGCAATTGCATTCATGGGATGCCTCTTCCCTGGCTCCGTCTACAACCCTTCTGAGATTTTCCCTCTCTCAGGCCATCACTATCTTTCTCTGATCATTCATCTGTCCCTCCCATCTCACTCCATGAATTCTTATAACTGTCATTTAAAATGACACCTACCGAGCTTCTCATCCCTCTCCTCAAACTCTCCTGCACCAGGATCATCCCATTCCCCCCACTTGACTGGCAGTCAGTGTAACAGGCTTCAAAGAGATATGCAAGACAGAGAGGATGATTAGAAAATCCTCGATATCCCGGTGTCAGCTAAACAGCCACTGCATTTTAAGCCTGAATTCTCTTTTTTCTCATAAGCACTAGGCAGTGTTTACAGAGTGCAGTGCACACAGCATCACTCCAGAGTCCATTTTACGTCAGTAAACATGAAAAAAGGAAAAGCAAAACCTACCACTGTGTATTGACAGACGTATTTTCTGAGATGCACTAATAATTATCAACAAGCAATAATAATAGCAAAAAAAAATTATGTATGCTTGTGTCCTTTTTACAGAGAGGGGAAAAAAAAAGTCTATGGGCTCTTACTGTGCCTATTTTCACACGTTCTTCCCCCTGTACTACTGACTTCTAAGAACTAGCAGCACGTTGACATCTAGCTTTCCTGTATAGACAAGTCCTTGCTTTGCTTTCTGTTTTACAGGAAGATGGAGGCCTAATTGCTTAGCCAGCTTTGCTATTTCATTTCATTACAGAGTATACAAGGAGGAGGTTTGGCCAAAGAAGGCGAAGTTAAGCCTAAACACAGCTTCTTCTAGAAAGGGTAACTAGGATGTTGCTCTTGGTTCTGTTGTATGTTTATTTATATGTTATTTGGTGATAATGAAAAACAAATGTTAGGAATCTATTCAGTTCTTAAACTTTTATAGACTTATTGTCTTTATTTTCAACTGTGCAACCGTCTCTCAGCCTCCCCCTCCCTCAGACACATGGAAGTGCAGTCGGTGACCAGCGTCAGCTGTGCTCTTACTCATCCTGGCTGGAACAATGATATTCCACACCACGTTATACAACCTCCCCGGTACTCGCTGCCTCGTCACCCCCGACCCTTCGGCTCCCCACATCCCAGGTCACTCGGGCGAGCGGGCAGCGGGGGAATCTTCCAAGTTATTGTCCCGGAGTGCCGGTTTCAGGACTCGCTGCTGCCAATGAAAGAGGATATGGTCTTTGCCTCAAGGAATATATGTCTTATATGAAAGACACCCTTTCAGAAAGCCCACAGCCTGCTTTGCCCCTTGCTTGTATCAGTAACGCTCGCTCACCAACAGCCCGTGCGAAAACACGGAGGAGGAGAAGGGAGCTGCACCATGCAGCTAACGCTTAGCTGGACCCGAGGACCGAGAGGAGGGTGCTCCTCTCCTCTGCCCCTTGCCAGGGGACGGCAGGGCTTTCCCCAGGTTCCAGCATTTCTGGCGCAGGCATTTGCCCGACCTGTCTGCCAGGGAGCCCGGATCTGGATTTGGTGCTCCTCGGGGCTGAGGGGGGGAAGAAAACCGTCCCGCAGAGCCGCGCTCCCTCTATCCGGGTGGGAGACCTCCGAAGCACGTCCCTTCCCACCTAAACCAAACACGGTGACCGCCCTCAAAGCAGAAGCAGATGGGTCTTGCAGCACGCTTTGCCCGTACCGGGGCTCAAGCTGTGGCCCCGCTCCATCTGCAAATGATTTCGGTCACTTTATATTGGTCTCCGTTAATGCACGGCACAAATTACCTCTTTGGAGAAGCAATCCTGATTAAATTATTATCCACAGAATTTAAATCTCTAAAGCAAGAGAAGCAGAAGCCAAAGAGGCTGAAATGCACACACACGCCACAAACCTAGGGCGGGGGGGTTCCAGGACACGTCCTGTCAGATCTCCCTGTGGCTGGAGGAGAGACGACAGTCACGAAACCACGGTTACAACCTGCTCTGCAGGGGTAAGCCTATGCACAAAATACGGTACAGTGTCAGCAGAGTTAAGTCTAAATGATACAAGCTCAACTTCTGTGAAGCACGTGAGCTCGAGCACTACCCCGTGCTCACGTCTCTTTCCACTGATACGACCCAGTCTGTGCAAAGCTCTTCCCAGCCCAGCCGTACGGCATTGTCCTGGCCTGACAGCCCCGTCCTATAGCTCGGCATACCCCAATGTTTGGTACTCACCGGACTAAACCTACGTGCTTTCTGCACCTCAAAGGGAAGCCGCAGACTTCTCCTGCGCCGTTCCTCATGGTATTCCTAGATGTCCACCAGGACAGCAGTTGTGGCATGGCTCTTACCGAGCTTTGCTCTGGGGTGGGACTGACCCGACGTCCCATGTCCCCCTCGCTGATCCCTTCTCACAGAGCAGGGACCGGCAGGACCGATGGCTCGCACGCGGTCAGCACGTGAAGTGCCATCACTTGTCTGGAGGGGAGCGTTGTGGGCCGTGGGGGTCTCTCCTTTGTCACCCGGTGGGATTGTCACACGAGCCCGTTGGCCCTCCAGAACCCCAGGTCCCTGCAAGGAGCACTCATCCTGCCCTTCCTCGGGCATATCTGGCCTGCAGCTTCCACACCTCTGATGCACTATGTATATAGAATAAGGGTGCGTCATTATTAGCATTAAAAAGGCCAGGGTCTCGAGGAGGGCTCAGCACTGCCCTCCTTCCTCAGGCGGCTTTAGTTGTGGTACAGTAACATGCCACGTCTCCCTGGTCACAGACGATTTAGGCTGCCATAAGCAGCTCTTCTGGGCTAAGCAGAAAAAAAAAAAAAAAAAAAGAAAAGAAAAAAAAAAAAAGAAACATTAATGAAGAAAAATGAAGAAAGAATGAAAAATCAGCCAGATCGCAGCAGGTTTTGGTAGCCCGGTGACGACCAGCGTGTCCTTGTGCCTGATGCACGCAGGCGTCCACGCGAATACGCGACCTCCCGGCAGCGTTTCGACGGCCAGCGCAAAACGCGGTGCCAGATGCGGAGGGTCCCAGCTGAGCCCTCGCCCCCAGCCATCGTGCAGCCTCGGTCTGCCCTCCGAGCCCACCCAGCAAATAAAGGTGCAGGGTGGGAGACGGAGGAGCGAAGCCCCCTCGCACCCCCCCGGCTCCAGCGTTCCTGAAGGGCAAGTGTTTCTCTCCGCCGCCCAAAGCTCTGCCTGCAAAGGTGCCAGTGGGGAAGGGAGGTCAGTAGCTGTCGGGAGCCAGGGACCAGAGTCTTCCCACATAGTTTTGGGCTTAACCTGAACTTTTAAGCATCTCGGGTAAGGTAGGGCGAGTCCAGGTAAAGAACTGAAGCCTTTGAAAAGGGTAAATGTGAGGAATTTATATCAAAGCAGGAGCGGTCATAAGGAGGACATATGGAACCGTCCTTTTCTGTTCACTTCTTAAGTTTTTGGAAACAGCACACCCAAGGCCCTGCTCCAGCTACGGGACCTCCACACGAGGGGCTTAGTTTCCAGGTGACCTGGGATTTCAGGGATTTGCAACCTCGAGACTGTTAATATTATATGACAGCAATAACCAGGGGAAGGAAAACCCAAGTGTTTGTTCTTAGATGCATCCCAGCCGTTGCAGATTTAAGCGAGGAGAAAGATCACAAGGCTCAGACATAATATCCTATAGTAACACAGCCTTAAACCAGCAATTTCCTCCGTGGAGCCCACGTCAGATCAAGGCTTGATAAAACTTGCCATTTGAGCATTGGTTAGAGGATTTGGAGAGGGGCAGTAGCCATTTGTTATGGTATGGAATAGTAAAAATTAAATAGTAAAAATTAAATTGCTTATTACAAAGGCATATTTCAAGCACCGAACAGATACAGCTCTAATGAGTGCCATTTGCCTTCATCTCTTTTATTACAGGTCCGGCAGTCGTGGCTCCACGAGCTCTGGATTGCTAGCTTTGGGGAACGCTGCATTTCTAGGCTAAACCAGCCAATATAAACATGTGTGTTTCATCTCAGAATAAAAGAAGTGATTGAAAAATAGCAAACCATGTAATTTTTGAAAGGAGTAATTCATTTGTGATTCGAAATAACATACTTTTGGATGTGAAGGCCAGTTTCTCTGGATCAATTGGATGAAGACATCTGCTTTATTTCAAAGAGATCTGAAGAGGTAAGACTTGACAGTTCTTTGTTGAAATCTTTGCTATCTCCTTTGTATATCTAAATTACATTTATTGATATACAATGTTGACATTTTTGTAATACTTCTAAATCTCATAACCTTCTGTTTCAAATTCACAGTCTTCTACCACTTAAGCTATTATTATTTTTACCAGTCCCAAGGGTGTGCTAGAGTCTCTTTGGTACAAATTAGAAAGGCTTTTATGAAAAACTTACAGTTTATATAAAAGAGGTTCTCTCTTTGGCTTCCTAACTCCACCATCCTCAATGCCAATGTAGGGACAGTTTCTAGCGTAGACTCACCCGGAACAGGTCTCCACGGCATCTGGCGTTTTAGCAGTCATGCTAGACTTGTTCACAACTAGACTCGGAGGATCTGAAATGATGTTAGAAATAGTAGCAGTTTTCGCCAAGAGGAAAAAAAAAAAAAAAAAGCCAAATGTTGACAAGCTTGTGAATACAAACATGTCAGGAGATCTTCTGATGGCAAGACTTTCCTCTGAGCTGGTCTCAGGCTTACCTGCAGCTTTACTGTAGGCTGGGTGCTAACCTGGGCTTAGCACCGAGTGATGGGAGAAACAGCTTTGGGGAAGACAGAGCACTAACTGATTTTGCAAGGAACAGAGAAATGCTGGGGTAGAAATGACCAAATGATCCCTGCATAGAGAAGGTGTGGGGCAACACCGATTAGTTTTGGAGCAAAGATCAAGTCACAGGCAAGAAGGCTGAGTGACAGAGAAGAGGGTGGTGGGAAGAAGCCGAGAAAGACCGGAGGAAGAAGAGCTAGAGCAAACCTCGGGAAAGGTGACAGATCAAATGTGAAGGGTAGCTAGGAAGCCCAAGAGAGAGACAGAAGCTATAATCCTAATTATCACACACACATTTTGTACTAAAAACATGAAAGGGACTGGTAGGGAAAAGGAAAGCAGGGTGTAAATGAGGTGATGTGCCAGGGATAATACAAAGATAACCTCTCTCTAATGTGGCATTGCATACAGCCATTTCTGTTACTCAGTTCAAGGCACTTGTCTTAATATCTCCACATTAAGATGAGGAAGTTTGATGTAATTTGACATCCCTTGGATTTATCGTGTCTGTGATCTTTTCTTGCACTTAACACTTCCCTCTCCAAAGGGAAACCAGATCCTACACACTTTTCCTTACAGGAAGCTGCCCAAAGGGCAGTGCCAGGGATGGATCCATGTTGGATAGCACTAGGTGAATACACATGGCATGTCTGTGTTGCTCCCCTAACACAACGCCAAATTCACCTCCAGAATCTCCTTCTGTGAACCCTCACCTTCACCAGCTGAAGACTCTTGATTGCTCTCACCAGGAGTGAGTTTTCTTAATGTACAGCTAATGTCATAACAGGGATTAGGTGTTTGTGGAGGAGGACAGAAACAGGACACTGATCTGAGGGGTCATGGCTGGAACGGGGTTGCAAGTGGGAATACTCCTTGGGGCCCAAGAAGAGCAGGGGGTTGACAGGGAATAAAAAAAAAAGTGGACTTCTTTTTAGATAAGACAGTTTGACTGGAAATAACTCATAACTAAGCACATCCCACCTTCCAGATCTATTTGCTCATTAGGGCAACAGGAGGAGGATTGTGTCCAGGTCTTCCCAAACTCAGCCCACAACATCCAGCCTAACCTCACCTAACTCCTCTGCTGCTGTCTAAAGAGAAGTTCCCAGGACGGGACAAGCACATTCCCGCTGATAACCACCAAATCTTCTCAGCAGCTGGGGATCTGCCCTTCTGTAGAAGGGGAACAAAATGACCGAGGCCATCCCACTTCCAGTGCT
Source organism: Aquila chrysaetos chrysaetos (assembly GCF_900496995.4). Classification (NCBI taxonomy): domain Eukaryota; kingdom Metazoa; phylum Chordata; class Aves; order Accipitriformes; family Accipitridae; genus Aquila; species Aquila chrysaetos. The sequence continues at coordinate 1,625,536 of NC_044024.1, read as the reverse complement.
TCACTCTCAGGCTTTAACAATATTTTTTTTTATTATTTTTTATTTTCAGAATACTGGGACCTACAGTTTCACCTGATATGGTTTAATTAACACGGTTTTCAGGTAAACTCCTGTCTCAGGGCAAGCTCACAAAAGAGGACGATCATCCAAGTCCCACATGGCACCAGCAACACCTTCTCCTGGGCCTGACCCTCTCCTTGAAATATGCATCTCTGTCAATAAAGATGAAAGAAAGGAAAGGAACTTCCACTGCTTTCACATGAAGGCAGAAGAAACACCCCTTCCCAGCCCTTTCCCATCAAGGGGCTTCACTTCCGTACAATTAAAGCTGAATTAATAAGGACACTGATGTTTTCAGTGGAGGAGACACATCAGTATGACCTTGATCTTCCTCAGTTACTGAAACAGATCTAACAGAATGACACAGACCATCGTGCAGTGTCAAGGCCATGATCCAAAGCGGGCAAGAGACAGACAGACCAGGAAAAATAGAGCAAGAGAGGAAGAAGTCACACAGCAAAACCCACCTGGCTTATAGCATCTAACATATAAAATCCAGATAAATCCACTTTCTACAGCTCATCTAGGCAACTCCTGCTCTGCTATGGCAAGGGGGTTGCTAATGACAAATAAATTGTAAGCTCTTACTTAATGCAAATTTTAGACAAAAAGAAGAGAACAAAGGAGTCCTCCAGGCAAAAAAAAAAAAATGTGGAAAATTATGATCATTAATAATTTCTTCAACTCTTAACTACAAGATTTTCATCAGTTTTCTGAGGTGGCATCACACTAACTTCCCAGTCACAAAATCCATAAACCCACAAAAAATACCTGTTTGGCCACATAAAAATAAACAAAGAACTCCTCGCCAACAGCAGGGTGCTCTGATTTGAATATACCCAGAACATACAGACTTTGAAAGGCCTAGAAACATCCTTGAGCTTCCTGGTAGGTAGAAAACAGAGCTTGAAACAGCATTCTTACACTGAAGAGTCAGAAGAACAAGAAAACACAGGCTCTCTCTTCAGGATTCTTACTCTCCCGTACTCAAATGTTGCTGTGAAAAATGAGGCTCTTGAGCACAGTTTTAGATCTGCGGTAACAAGTTGCCTGATTTTCATGAGTCCTGAGTAATTCTCCACCCGGGGAGGACAGAGAAGCTCCAGGAGCTCTGAAATTGCTCAGAAATGGAATTACACAGTTAGCATGGTTTTTACACGCACATGCTTGAAAATGATACTTTTTTTCCTTTTTTGATAAACCAGAATGCAGAACCTATATAAATGTATAAATAAGCACTATATAAATAAGTAGAGAAACAAAGGGAACTCCTAGTTCACATCCAGAAGAGATGATGTTAGAAATCCAGACCCCATCCATGATTTCAGTGTCCGGAAAGTCCCATCTTGCACCTCAAAGCATTTCCAAGCCTGGAGTTTGATTTGGGTCTGCAGTGCTTTGTAATGTTTTCTAAGGGGTGCAGCATTTTCCATCCTCTTTCCCGCAGAAATATTTTTTACACTGCCCGTTTCAGTTTTTATGGACTCACAAGGCAAATTTACAGCTGAGAAACTTCTCTCTCGCTCCATGCTGCCTTCCAACTTTGATGTCCGCAGGCCTATAGACATGAAAATTTATATTCAACTTAACTCACATCAACTTCAAACCCCTGCTAATGAAATCCCTGGGAACCGGCATGTTCCTGGGTGGATTTTCAGCTGCTGCATCAGCTTGGGCACCACGTGCCCACCGAGACCCTTCCCCACGCTTTGCCCAGTGCTCATTGCAAGTTCAGGAACAGCATCGCTGCTCCCCGGGCTGGGCAGGCACATACCTTCTTGCCCCCTTCTCCAGCCCCATAAATCCTGAGGTCTTTTTATATGGCGGCCAAGCCCCAACAGGTCCCTCTTTCAGGGCATCCTGGAGGCAGGGAGACAGGGCACGCTTGCGGTACCTCTCTTCCGAGGGGAGAGATGCTTGGGGTCTGTCACACCACGGGCGGCCTGGAGAGGCTGGGCAAGGGATGCGGTGTCTCAGACGACGAGATGCAGGGACACCAGAAGGAGCCGCCGAGAACAAATAACTGCGCAAGCACGCACCACGGCACTCCAGCAGTCACTGCCATGGGAGCGGGGATACCGGCGGAGCAGCTGGGTCCGAGAATGCAGCTACACAAATTCAGCAGTTAAACATCAATGCAGAGCTGTTACGTAAAGAGATACTGGGAAATGCCTTGCATCTGGCTCAGAAATCCCATTAATTGCGTGTTGCCGTATGCTTGCCCTGCTCTTGTAGGGCTCCCCTAAACATCTGCCACGGCAGCACACGCGGCACCCTGAGCCCAGCCCAGCAGAACCACCCCGCGGTGTTACCTCCTGCAGCCTCAGCAAGCAGCTCAAGCGACATCTCCCACCCTTTGCCTGCGTTCTCCCTGCCAGACCAGAGACTCAACCTTTTCATCTCCAGCAGCAGGTCCATTTTCAAAGGCTTCGTAGCAAACAGCCACCACCTACCCAGTGCGGCAGAGATGCCAGCCGGTGCTTTCTCATCGCTGCAGCAGGAGGTCGGTAGGAACAAACGATGGCATGTGATTTGCCGGGACCTGTCCTGCCAGCAGCGCTCCCAAAGGAAAAAGTGATCCCAAGCACATTTTCTGAGAAATCTGGTGCTGTCTGTATCCTGAGACTATTTAGCAGCTCAAGCCCTTTGCAGGACTCTCATGTGTAGTTTCTAGAGCCCAGCTGAGGCCCAGAGCTGCTCAAATTGGGGCAGTTCAGGACACACCCATGAGGAACCACTATTGAAAGCACCTTAAAAGCAAGTGGGGAGCCCTGCAAACCTTAGGCAATGGCTGAGTTGGATTTAATTGCCTACAGCAGGATAGATGCTAACCTGAGACACCTGAGTGCTATTCTGGAGAGAGCCGCTGGCGTATGCTTTTCTGTTTGTCTGTGGGGCTAAGCATGATCCCCTCTATGCAAATAGTAAGAGACCCCCCTTGTTCTGTTAGCTGGCCATCATGCTTCTCCATTACAAATTCACGCTTCATCCTGGAAATCATCTTGACTTTGCCTTATCTTTACACCTTGGTGGCACCAGCACATGGTACTCTCTGAAAATCAAAACAATAGGCTGGCACAGAGCAGGACAAAAGGATTTTAGAAAAAAGGACCCCAGCATTGCTGATTTGCATCAACTGTGCTCCTGTATGGCATCTACACTGTCCCCTCACTTCCCTACCAGAGCTGTGAAGGTTTCCTGAGAAATTGGGTGGGAATTCACACAGTTATTGCTGCTGGAGACCTTGTGAGGGGTAGCAGATGACTTAATGTGACTTAAGAAACAAGCGAGCAGCACGGTTTCAGTTAAAAATGGGCTGGGATAATGTTGATCTCTAGTTGCCCTAACTGGGAGTAGCACCGTGACCGTCCCGACTGCCCGTCCCAGTGTCCCGAACCTCCTGCCTCTGGGTTTTGTGGACAAAAAGACAACCAGGCGGTTGCGTCAATGAAATGGCTCCCTCTGAAAGGAGGTGTGATGCCATCTTCTACCCAGCTAGTGGGTACCCTGAGCAAAGCATTGTGGAAATGAAAATCAGGTACCGATCCATCTGCTACCATTAGTGGCCAGGGAAGAGATGCGTACCTGCGTAAAAAGGTGCGCGGGTCAGGACAGGCAGTCCTGGAATACTTTGGATTTTTTGCAGCTGAAGGGCTGAATATGGATATTGGCTCCACGCGGGGCAAAGAGGAGAGAAGAGCCAACGGTGTCCCCGCAGGCAAAAGGAGAGGAAAGGGGACGGTGCAGCAGCAGGAACCCTGGGCTCAGCCCAGCCGGGCGCCAGCAGCCCCGGCTCCACGCCTGAGCACAAGCCTTCCAGCACAGCATCCCGCTCCTGGGCCGGCTCCTCTCTTTGAGGAACTCGAGAAAATAGATTTTTTGGTTTTTTTTCCTTTCTAAGCCACAAAGGAAACCGGTCTCTTGTAGACGATTTGGTGTGGGCAGAGGGGAATGAGAACCTTGCGAGAGGCCAGAAAATGACACCTTCAGTTCTAGCCGTGATATATCCCGCTAATTATTTACCCACCCAGCCCCGCATGGAGCTACACACCGGACACCCCACTCCCTGGCCGTGCTCTCTGTGCCTCCCTGCCTGCACCCACCACTTCTTCTTCTCTGCCCCAGTTTCACAGCAGAGCCGATGCCTCCCAGTGCCCTCCCCTCGTGTTCGCCTTCTGCACCAATCTGCTTTTTAAAAAATTATTTCTATCTCCGTCCAATGTCCTTCCTTTTTTTGCTCTCTTTTCCTCGTCTTCTTTCCAAACTAAGGATTTTCAGCTCGGGGTAGGAATGGCCAAAGTGTAACTTCAGAGTTTTATTACATGGCCTTTTGCAGCCTGGCATGCAGCATTCAATTTGGAGCGGAGTGTCCTAGCTCTGTTGCATGCCGAGATCTGTTGTCCAGATGAATTAATTCCAGATTATATGTGGGTGTGGACTTCAGCTGGGCAAAATTTGGATACCCTGGTTTAGTCATTATTCTCTGATGAATCTCTTGGTGACAGTCTTTGCCCCTATTGTTCTGAGGTGAGCCCCATGGCAAGAAATGTGAAGGCAAGAAACAAAAGAATATAAAGAAAGGTTACGAAATCAAATTCAGTAAGGCAGGGTTATTGTCCCTCCATTCTGCCTCTTCTGTCCTCCATGTGAGATTGGATTTCGCAGGAAAAAAACACCCGTAGGACAGACAGACCGAGTTTGCAGGGCAGGTTCTGGTGGGGAGCAGGGGGCCGGCAGCCCGTCCCACCGTGTCTCCCTGGACGGCGAGCAGCACGCCGGGACCTACACGGCCCAAATTAAACCGCAGAGAAAGGGAGGAGGATGTTATCATCAATTCTTAACATTTTATTTCTTTACTGGGTTAAACAAGGAGCGGAGAAAACCTCTGCCCCAAAATACAACAGAACTGAAAGCATTACAGGTACAGAGACTATTGAACACAGAGAGTAGTAGGATAATATTTTTAATACAACTGAATTATAGCATGGTTTTGTGTTTTTGTTGGGTTTTTTTGTTTGTTTTCTGTCAAACCATTTTGGAAAATAAATGTAATAGGAACTAGTGCAAAAAAGTTCTAAACATGAAGCACAGTGTATAAAATGGCATAAGAAAACTGTCCCCTCGAGGACACAGTCACTTTCTTATGACAGAGGGGAGAAAGAGAAACAGAAGGGGGGTGGGAACAGAGAGGGAGGGTCCGGGAGGCAGAGGAAGAAAGCTGGAAAGAAAGAGAAACCGGGCAGGGGGATTAGAAAGAATATTTTGACTTCAGCAGTATGGTTGGTTTTGTTGGTTTTTTTCACCCCGCCACCACGTACTGTAAAAGGACCTTTTTTGTTGTAGGTCTGAGCTCTGTAACCACCGACATTTCACGAGCACTTGAGAAGGGTTCGGTCACAAGCAGCCTGGTCACACACACACAGGCAAAGCCATCCCGGTCCCTGCCGAGGTCCCCCCCGCGCCTCGTGCCCGCCGGCGTGCCGGGACCCCCCAGCCCGGCCCTCGCCGGCAGCAGAGGGGCAGAGAGAGACCTCGCCTCGGCTGCCAGAAACGGCATCTCCCGTGCTCCCAACGGAGAAGGGCAAGAGGGCAAGGATGCTTTCTTTGGGGCTCTCTTCGGTGCTCTCCCTTAAAACGGTTCTTGTTGAACCGCGGCGGTTGCTTCTCTTGCTTTGTGGCATCCCCGCCGGACCAGCGCATTGAATTTCTTCCAAATTTAAACTCCCGTGAACGTACGGGAGTATCTCAGGTTTTGAAGGCATCCCGCAACTGTGATGTCTGAATGTACTGAAGGCTAGAAGAAGCTGGATTCATTTTGGTTTGGAAAAGAAAAGAGAGCTTGGTTAGAGGGATGGCTGGGGGCACCCGCCACCGGCCGAGGACCTAGGGAAGAAGAGATGCTTCCTCCCAGGCATCTCAGCAGCGAATTCCCACGGGGAACGTGCCCCTGCGGTTCCCAAGGTGTGTTATCCAGGACTGAAACCATCCCGGTAAGAAAGGCAGCTCTCCAGTTTGCTTTCACCACGGAGCCGCTCAGCCTACTGCCCCCAAGAAACTGGCTGGATGCTATTTTAAGTAGAGCTGGTTGGAATTCCTTACAAATTGCTATTCTCTCCGAATCCACTGCCACCAGTTCCAACTGTGCGAGCAGAAAAAGTGTGATTGATTTTTTTCATTTTATTTTTTGAAAATGAAAGGTTTTGTGGGAAAGAGCTGTTCTTGATACATTTCTCAATTTGAAAAAAATTGGTCATAATTATCAATATGGCTTGTTTTGACAAGTTTCAAAATAAAAAAAAATAACTGTCTGGCTTGAAATGTCTTTTTGTTTCGCAACTCAAGCACGTACAGTTCCCAAATACGTTTAAAAATGGTAAAACCAACCCCAAATTTCATAAGCCAAACCTAATTTTTTTTTTGAGTTTCAGTTTACAACAAGCAAAGTTGTCGACTTCCCGGGCCGAAAAAGAATCATCATAAAATGCTAACGAGACTGGAAACCACTCCTGACCTTGTTTCGAACAAAAGTACTAGATACGCAGCGTATGAAAGGAAGCTGGAGGAATGGCGTTTAGTAACTCAGCCCATCTGCCCGTGAACACCCAGTCCTGCGAGCGAGGGCTGAGAGCTTTGATAAAATCCCCAACAACTTTTAAAAGGAATTATTTAATTTTATTTACGATCCTTATTTGAAAATGATTTATCCTTCGCGTACGACCACAGCCTTTCCTTTGCTCCCTTCATCCCAGAAGGGCAGAACTGAAGATCCCTTTGGAAACTGCTGATGCCGGTGACCTCCCTCGCAGGGTCTCAGTGCAGCTGTGCACGACCCGGGATGGAGGAAAACCTCCTCCTTCCCCTACGCCCAGCGGGATGAGCATCCACCAGCCTACGTCCCGGGAGGAGGTAGCTGCACGTCCTGCAGGGACCACGCTGCGGAAGGCCTCATGTGGGACCCCCCCCCCGCCAAGGACCAGCCCGCGTTTTTGGGAGCCCCATTTTGGGGAGGATGCTCTTCTCCGCTCAGCCGTGAGGAGCGTGGTTGGTGCTGGCTTCGTTGTTTGAGATGGAGCCTGGGGCTGCAGGAATGGTGTAAACCGCTGGGATTTTTCAGGAGTCAGGTGCTGGCTCTTGGCTGGCACTCAGAGGGCAAGCAGAGCAGGCTTATTCCTATCCACCTCCCTGCAGTGATGTGCAGGACTGGAAGCAATCACCCAAAGAGCCACATGGACCAAGAACACCCCAAAAGAGCTGCTGAAAACCTTCACTCCTGAAAGAAACCTAAAGGATGCTTGGACCTGTGCAGCCCCCCCAGAGCCGCCGTGATCCAGGAGCTCCAAAGAGGCTCCTCCTGGGGCGAGAAGGGGCCATCACGGGGTTTCGTCACCCCGCTGGGATGCCCAAGAGCTGACTTTTTGTTTGATGGGCTAAAGTAGATCGTTATTAACGTCATGCCTAAACATTAGCCACTGCCCTTCCTAACTTTCCAAGTATAATTTAAGAGAGATTTATAGCCCCATGGATGGGAAGCCACAGGGCAGCTCAAAAAGTCCATAAACAAAATTGTCTGCCACATCACATAGATTTTAATAGGGATTTTCGCAGAATCCAACTATGTTTGTCTCTACCAATGTCTATAGGCATTCCTTTCCAGGGTGGTAGCGAGGTATCATGTTATAATTTATCACAAGCCGCTGCATGACTTTTTGAGGGCAGAGCCTTCAATCCCAAGGCTGAGCACAAGGCAGTGCCCCCTCGCTGCAGGACGGGGGGGACCCTGTCCCACCGGCAGCGCAAACGGCCCCGCTCCGTGCTGTAACTCACCCACCTCCCCGGCAAACGCGGCGCGGGGAGACCTCGCCGGCCAGAAGGGACCCACAGAGCTCGGCAATGGGAAGCTCCGTCGCATCGCCGAGGAGGATCCTGCCCTGGGAGCAGCAGATATCAGGGATTTTCTTTTTTCTTTTTTTAAACGCGGGCAGAGGAACCCTCTCCCAGCATCGCCTGCAGTCCTGAGTGGCAGTGAATGAACTGCCCTGACATCTCCTATTGAAGCAAAGCAAAATGTGTTGAACAAAAACCATTTCAAGATGTTTTCTGAGTGTTGCCAAGTTACTCAACATGTTCTGCTTTAGTTGTCAGATGCTTTCAAAGCGATTTCCCTAACTCAGAGCACGAATGGTGAGGGCTCTCCCTGGGAATCTTTTGCCTGGGGCTACCATGGATCTGTATTTTCATAAGAAAAAGGCTCAACTAATGATTAATCTTCACCAGAGGAAGCAGGGCCTTTCTTTGGGATTTTTCTTCAGTTATTTTTAATTAATTTGTACAACTGGCAGTTACATTAAAGTGCAAAACCCAGGACTAACGCTCCAGCCGGGCAGGACCCAGCTACCTTTCCTCCTGCAGCCCTGTCTGCTCTGCCCGCACCCGCTCCTGCATCCAGATCCCCCCCGGGACAGCATCACCCCTCGGCTCCCCCAGGCAGAGAAAGCCTCTTGCCAAGGAGGGCAGGGAGGAATCACTGCTTTCCGATGGGCATTTTTCTCCGAGCAGAGAGAAGTTTATCCACTGAAGGAAAGGTTGAGGTTTACATATTAATACCAATGCGTGGCGCCTTCTTTGGGGGGAAGAAAATAAGATCATTGAATTGAAAAGGAGAAAGCACCTTGGTTTGAAATTCCTGGCAGGATAAATCCTGGTGTTTTCCAAGGTCCCAGGAGGCTGCAGGAGCGCAGCTCTGCCAAGGGCTCCTGGTCCCAGGCCTGCGTTGGGCACAGGAGGGGCTCGGGCTGAAGCCTACCTGCACGCACAGGGCAGAGAAACCATTTCTCTCCTTATCCCAGGCACATTCACTCCACATTTTAATAAAAATAATGTCAGTGGTATTAACGGAGACATGTTAACGTCTCCTTTCTGGACTTTTCTTTTATATAGCAAAGAGAAAGCTAATATGGATGGAGGATTATTAAGGTTGTAATGTCAGACCAAAGAGAAGGTTTTTATCCGACAGCCTTATAATGATGGACTGCGACATACACCGCTTCCAGCTGCTCCGTCCTGTTCTGTGAACAGCCTAGTCTGGATTCATTTAACGAGATTGGCAAAGTGTTGAATACAGCATATGGTGCCCTAAAACCACAGAACTTATTGACAGCAGCCCAGACTCGCTAAATAAAAGAACTCCTTCCAAAAGCCTTGGTCTGTGAAGACTCAGCACTTTCCTTCCAGTCACACTAGGTAAAATCCCAGCCCTGCGCCTGCCAGCGCGGCTCCGCACCCCGCGCGCTCCCCCTGCCCGCGGACCCGGCAGCATCCCTGCCGACCCGGCACGTTATCCTCACGTGAACACCTCCCGGGAAGCCGCAGCTTGGAAAACGTGCGGATCTCCTCCGGCTACAGCCTAACTGCCTCCTCGCTCCCCGGCTGACGAGGCTGACGCAACGACACCTCCTCAGTAATCACGCTAAAGACCCCATTTTTGAAATGGCTCAGCTTTCAGATTCTTTGGGATGGAGCGTGGGCTCCCCGCCTCCCGAGATGAAGCTCATCAGCTGGTGTTATGGAAGGTGACGACATTTGTCACAGCTCCCAGGTTATTCCAGCAAAACCCTGCCAGCCTCCCCTAGTCCCTGAAGATAACTTGGGCTAATCTGACCTCGCTCCCGCAGCTCCGTGGCAATCGCCCGTCACAAAACCTCCGCGCTCGGAGCCACCACAACCCGCCCCAGCCTGGACTGATGCCAACGCGCTGGTCCATCACTCCGCTCGCCGGCGGTGCAGAACAGCTTCCAGGCAAGCAGAAGGGCACGAACCCCTCAAGAACGGTCTTTGCACGGGGTTTACACACGCACACGGGGTGCAGAAGAGCGAGCCGGTAACACCACGTCGCCTGCGAGCGTGCGGGCTCGGGCGCTGCTCAGCGTCACACCAGCAGACAATGAATAGGGCCAGTGACTCAGGGCCACTTGCTGACGCACCACACTGGGCTATTCTTCTCTCTCTAGATGAGTCGTTCGAAGATTGGATGCAGCCTATCTCTGAGAGAGGCGCCTGGAATTAGCTTAACTCTTGGCAGTACATGAAAAATCTAATTTCCTTAAGAGTGAACCGGATCCGGCTGTCTCGAGGCAGGCACAGGACTGTGCTCCCTCCCTCGGTCTGGCTGTATGCTTTTGCTAGTCATCAAAGCAGCTACACGACTCACGTCTTAGCAGCAGAGCAAACGGAGGACTCAGATCCCTGTTTGCTGAACTGTTGCATGTCCCAAGTTCTCAGATTGGTGTGAACTAGACTGAAAATAGACAGATGCTGTGAGGAATAGTCAAACGAGAATCGTCCTACCTTTTCTGGGTAGCAACAGCAAGGAAATCTGCTCGGGAAACACTCTCTGCATCTTCTGTGACCACCACCTCTCCCAGCCCGATAACCAAGGGACAGCGGGTTCACAGGCTTTTTTATCTGCGGGACTTTGGTAACAGGCAACTGATAATGTGTAAACATTACCCCAAAGCTCTGAGATTCAAGTCAAAGCAGAAATCAAACATTCAGCTGCTTCTCAGAGCCTCTTTGGTCTGGAAATGGGCTGGAAACGTCAGGAAACCTGTCCTTCCCATGAGATGCCCGGTACTTCCTTCTTCCAGCCGGGTAGGAAGTAGCTTTGCTCATGGGGCTCTGCTTGGTTTTGCTTCACCTCAACAGACCAGAAACCACAAAGCTCTTACAGTCCTCAACTCCGTGACTTCTTGGACCCTCGCAGGGACCTGGGATCGGTTTGAGATGCAGCAGGACATTCCTCCTGCTCCAGCAGCGATCCACCCTGGGCTCTGCTGTCGGCTCCCCGTCAAGAGGCAGCCTAGAAACAGACGGACCGTCACACGTCCTCTGTAGGCAACGAGCAAGTTCACATCCGAATCGTGACCGGGACATTTTGCAGCTGACTAGTGCTAAAACGCACCCTCCTCCTTCCCCTCGCCCACAGCCAGAATAAACTTTCTCGTCTCTGGTGCCTGGCCCGGCGGCGCAGCGCCGTCCCCCGTGCACCACCTCACAGTATTCATGCTGGGAACAGTTCCCGGTGGGTGGGTGGAGAACTTGGGAGTTTCCTAGGAAAGCAGGATCTGATGTCTGTTTGGGGCTGAATCCCTGGATATGCTGAGCTCAGGTTAAAAAAAAAACCAAAAAAAAACCACTAAGTGAGCCAAATGAGGCTGCACCAGCCAGCACCTTGCCCGGCTGAGTCCAGCTGCCCCAGCTGGGCTCCTAGAAATTTTCTTATCTGGGGGGCATCTGTGGATAGAAAGTATTCATAAAAACTCTCTTCCCCAGCTGGGCTTTATTAGCGCCTCTTCTTTGTGTGGGAGACTCTCCCTACAAGCCAGATTTCTCCAGCCCTTTTTGCCCAGTCCTTCTGCCATCCAGTCGATGATTTGTAGCTGGGAAGCATGGAAGGATGCCTTCTGATGCCCCGCATCCAACTGTTAACGACGCGCGATTCCCCTCCCTCTCTTAGCCTGTGCACTGCTGGAGTCACATCTCCCTAACTCCTCTCGGACACCAGCCACTCCGGTCAGGAAAGAAAGCAAAAAAGGTTAAACCAAATCATGGGGACACTTGGCAAAGTGGGACGTGGGAATGCTGGGGACGTCCCTCCTGCTCCATGCCTCCCCCCTCCCTCTCCACCTCCTTGCACAGAGGAGCAGGAGAGGCAAGGCTGGAGGAGCAGGTCGGGGACGTAACGAGACGAACCCCGAGTAGTACCACAGTGTAGCATAAAAGCGTCCCACTCCTGTCCCCCAAATCCCACCAGCGAGGGGAATGCCGCGCTGAGGACGCTGCACCCCGCGAGGATGGCTCTGCCTTGAGTCGGTGGGTTTGTCCCCTGGGACAGGAGGAGCGGGGGGGCAAGGCTGTGCCAAGAGGGGCTGCCTCCCTGCCCGCCTGGCCCTTCGGGATTTACAGACCGAGGAGGAAAAGAAATGGGTGCTGGGCCGACCGTCAAACCCTTGGCATGTCGCTGGCAGGTAAGGTGCGGGCGCCCAAGGCACTCGCGGCAGGCGGCCGGGAGATGCGCGGCAGTCCCACGGGGACACCTCTTCCCAAGGGACCCCCCTCCCCTCCGCTCCCCCCGTGCCGTACCTTCCCGCGCCGGCGCCTCGGCGAGGCCGGGCACGCCACGCTGCCCGGCTGCTACTGACCGAACCCTTCTCAAAGCCGAGTCCCGCAGCCCTGTGCGCATTAGAGACTCTTCATCACGGGGATGCCCCGCGGCGAGCAGCTCTTGGGGGTATGTGCGGGGGTGTGTGTGTGTGCGTCACCCCCAATCCCGTGCCTCCCATTGGAGGAATAGCATGTGCCCCCCTTAGTGGAAAAAGATCTGGCGTTCTTCTTGGAGGTCGGCTTTCCCCTCCGTGTCACTCGTCCCGTGCCACGCTCTCCTCCAGGGCGGGCAGGGCCTCCAGGCTAAGCCCTCCGCCGGCCGCCCCGCCGCCGCCGTGCACGCTCGAGAAGGACACCATGGTGTGGAGAAGCATCAGGACCAGCACGCACAGTCTGATCCTGCTGCTGCCGAGGCGAGACCCTGCGGAGACCGGCAGCAAGGATGGGGAGTGGGGCTGGTGGTACTGGTGGTGGTGGTGGTGGTGGTGGTAGAGGTGGTAGTGGTTCTGCCGCTGGTGATGGAGGTGGGGGTCGTGGCGGTGGAAATGGAGTGACTCTGACGCGGTGGATTCGGGGGATGTGTTGCCGTTGCTGTCTGGGGGGTGGTCGCAGGAGTCCCATTGCACCTCGCAGCACTTGGCCTCCTCGTCGGGCAGCTGGTTCTCCAGCAGCCCTGCGGGAAGGAAGCGGAGGAAGAGGAGGGGGTCAGCGGGAGACTGCGGACGGGGCTGCGGAGGGAGCGAGCCCCGGTGCCTGCCAGCCGCGCACCGCGGGACGGGCAGAACCTGAGAACCGGGACACCCAGAGACCCCCCGGGACCGGCCCTCGACGGGGCTGCGAGCCTGCAGACCGGCAAGCAGAGACCACCGCCTCAGGGTGCGTTCGGGACTCCCCGAACGCCGCTTGTAGCAGTCAAACATCCCGGCCCTGCTTCAATCCCGTCACCTTCAGCCCCTTACATGCTTGCTTTAGCTTTCAATTAGAGGTAGGGCTGTCACGTCCTGCGCTAAGCTGTCGGGCTGTTGCTGTGTCTCCGTTAACCGCTCACGCCTCACCCCCAGACGGCCACGTTTCGGCAGTCAGGCAGTGCTTCCACGCTGTACCTCCTCCCCCTCCGCCCCCAAAAAGCCTTCAAAATCTGGTGCGTGGCTTGCAAAAGTGCGACGGGGCTCATCAGCACCCACCCCTGCCCTGTCCCCTCGTGCCCCCCGGGGCGTGCGGGAGCCCGGCCCCGCTCCCCGGACCTCCTTACCCGTACAGATGAAGCCAGGCAAACCTCCATAGATCAGCTCGTCATTGTCCGGTAACACAAACGGGCACCTGGTCTGCACCTCCAGGCAGTATTGCTTGCATGGGATCCGGTGTCGGCACTGTTGTTGGGTCACGTTGAAATACTCGGAGCACAGCCAGGCCTTGTAGACAGCCTAGGGGAAGCCACCGAGAGGGACATGTCACCTCCCCAAACACCGGGGTAGCCGAAGCATCGCAGAGACACGGGGTAAAAAGGGGAAGGGAGAACTCCTCTCGGCTCACGTGAGAAATCGGGGTCGCTTACTGAACTCACCGATCAATTAGAATAAACCGCTGAAGCGTTGGGACTGTGGACCTCATCTAACAAACTAAATCCACCAAAAAAAGAAAGCGAATTAACCACACGGACTAACGTCCCCTACAGACAGGCACTGCGACAGACTGCCATGACTCTGCCAAGACGGGTGGCCCGAGAGCTCGGTCCATCACGTGAAAAATTCAAGCGCTGCTTATCCCCTGTCCCAGAGCATCTTCCTCCTGCCAGAGACACCCCGCCAATCCCCCGCGGCAGGGTAGGGATTTATGCCTCCTCTGAAGCACTTTGGTCCCCATTGGCTCTGAACACGGGACAGCAAAACAGACCGCGGGCTGATCCTTTACTGGAAATTTTCAAAGGTCTCTGCCTGCTGGAAAAGCTGCCAGCCAGAAGCAGGCAGGCACCGCCGGGATGCGGTACCCGCGGCCACTGCAGCCTCAGGCTTGTCCCTCTCTGCCACCAAGTAACACCTTCCTCACCTTCCCCACTCATCTACCTGGTTCTGGGGGAGATTCCCATCTGGCACTTTTCGCTGTGCTGTGTGTTTTGGCTCAAATGGGCAGACCTTGCAGGGGAACACGTTCATTTTACAGGCATATTTTGACACTCAAACGAATGTACCAAAGAGCGGTACAGATGCCCCCATGCGCTCTGCTCGCCTCTCCGCTGGTTAGAGCTGTACTTGCCAACATTTCCAGAAGCAAAAGCAACCTGGGGGTTCACCTGCGACTGCATGGCTGTGCCACAACCCCTGCCTCTCCAGTCTGCCTGGTTCCCAGTTCCCGATCCCCCTCCCTCGGGTCCTCCACCACTGCCACAGCCACTCACGAGCAGGGGAGAGAAAGCAGCTTTCATCTGCAGCTGACCGAGATGACCTTCCTCAGCAAAACCCAGCTCTTCCCTTCCACCCTCTGTGCGTTCGTGCCCATCGCAGCTGGCTGGGCACAGCCCAGATGGTTTCGGTTAAGACCGTATCTCCTGCATCCCCCCTTATCTCCCAAAGCATCAGGCACCGGTGGAAATTGTTTGTCTTCGCTTGCTGTAAAAGGGAGGGAGATCTCTCATTTCTCGTGGTAAGCAGTCATTCCTCAGGCTGCAAGAAACCCATGACACCGCTGGGAAGAGCAGCACCCTCTGTGGCACTTCCAGCTCATCTATGAATATATCTAGGCACTAGCAATAGAGTTAAGGTCATGTTAATGACCACATCCAACTTCCTTTGAAACCAACTAGAAAGGACTCCCCGTGATTCAAAGGGAATGAATTTCCCTCCTCGGCGTGCTTGGAGAAAAACCCGTGCTCCTCCTTCCAGCTGCATTTTTATTTTCTGGAGGCTTTAAAAACATCACTTCTTTGTTTCCCCATGTTTCCATAGATCCTTATCATCATTTGTTTGGACCATGGTAGTGTCTCAGGATTAAAGCTGGTTGGGAAATTCTTGGCTAGTTATTTTAGTTTCTTTTTTTTTTTTTTTTTTCCTGGAAAATGCCAAATCATGAAAACCAGAATTTTCATGGAAGCATGTTAGTTTTGGTGAAACTTTCATCACAAGAAGTTTAATCGGGACCAGGACACAACATATGGAGCAAGCCTTTCAGAGCAGTCAATAGCCCTGTGGTCAGGGCTTTCAGCTGAGATGTGGGAAATTCAGCTGCGGTCCTGCTTTTTCTCCCTAGCCTGTTGGATGTTAATTACTTAGACAAAGTGGAACGGCTCCAGAGAAGGGACTGACTCTGCAAGCAGACTGTGAGGACACAACCGGGAGGGAGAGCTTCGAGGTCTGGATCGGCATCTGTCCTAGCTGATTCCCCCAGGACCGAGGAGGAGGAGGAGGAGGGGAGACAGGCCAGCACGGCCCATGCTCCAGGGATGCCCCAGCCCCAGCTGCAGTCCATGTCCTCCCCACCAGCCTCTGCTCCCGAGGGGACAGTGGGGCAGTGAGGAGGACACAGAAGGACCCCTCAGGAGGGTGGCACACGACACCCCGCAAGCGCGATGAGCTTTTCTCCTTTGGGAAAGCATCCACGGGACCTCAATGGGACGTAAAGGAAGGTTAGACGTCTCAGCGGACACCGATGCCTTACGATAGATGGGACGGAGAACCAGAAGGTGTAAAACGGGCTTCAAACCATCCACTGACTGTCCAGGACTTAGCCAGATGGGACACATCTTTACTTCAGGCCGAGGACTCAGCAAGTCCCTACCTCGACACGATGCTGTTGTTTACACACGACTACAGACATGCACGTAATCTGGAGCAAACTGGAGAGGTCCCTGCCTCAGAGAGCTTGCAGCTGCAAAGACATGCTATGGGACAGCCCGAAACGTGGGGATGCCTCCGGGAGGGATGTACCGAGGATGGCAGACAGCAGCCCCAGGAGAGCGGGCAGCCGCCCTGCAGGCAGGGGCACCGGCTCCCCGGGCTGAAGGTGATGCCTTCCCCTTCTCCCTGTTAGAGGGCACAAGCATCCCACCGCAGCCCCGACGGGCCGGGCAGGCAGCGGGCAGGCATGTGGACCTGCCCCCAGCAAGCACTCCTGTCGAAATCGCTATGAAACATGTTTTCCAAAGAGTTTCTAGGTCTATTGGAGATTTAAGGTATTCAGGAAGGGGTGAATTTCCTTAATTTCAATCTTCTAAAAATTGGTTATTATTTTAATTATGATTAATTATCTGTGTTAGTTATTTGGGCTGCCTTTATTGGCAATAGAGGGCAGCCTGAGAACAACGCAACCCTCCGAAGCACCCCGACCACCCAACAGCGAGGAGGCTGGAGGTGCTGCTCTCTTTCCCTGTTGGCTGGAGAGGATTTCTGACAGCTAGCATCGACTAGCTGCTTGAATTTTAAATGGCTGAAGTTGGGTGGGATGAATTCTCCCCAAAGTCATAAAGTTTTCGGGATTAAAAACTGGATGCATTAACTACACCACAAACAGCCTGCAAATTTAAACAAGAATTAAGATACGTACCAGAAAAAGATAACTTGCCACTCCCTTTTTGTGAGTAATCATTTGGGCTTTTTCTATGCAACAAGTCTACCAGTCACATAGCACCAAACAGTGCCCTGCCACTTCAGTCTCTCTCTTGCACACGCTCTTCAGTGCTCCACGGTAATGAACAATAAATAGCAAATAGGTGAAGTGCAGCATTTATATACAGCTCGCAGTGCCGTATTTGCTCACAAAAATTCTGTTGCAAGTGCCAAAGTGACAGCATACGCAACAGCAGACCCCAGCATCCATCCACAAACGGGTCAGGAATGGGAAGGGGATCAACTCTGCAACGTGATCCACAACCAAGGTGCTGCCCGGGGCCGGCGGTGGGTGCTCGCCTCCCCGGGGCGAGCAGCGGCGCGAGGATGCTGCTCCACGCTTCCCCGGTGCCAAGGGGACACAGAAGTGCTGCACGTGGACCCTCACAAGCGACGGCTGCAGGATAACTGCTCCCTAAGGACAAGGTCACCCTTGTCAGCCCCGGAGGACCCCCCGAAGCCCGGCGCAGCCTGCACGGACCCAGACGGGTGCCACCGGTGTGCCCGGCCCCACCTGCCAGCCTGGAGGGTGCAGGTGGAAGGACCACGTGGGACACACCGAATCCATCCCTCCCGCTCACCCTGTTTTCCAGGCCCTCATCCGACTTAGCGTTAAACGTCTCCATCAATGGGACTTCCTCGTGTTTCCGGAGGAGGTTGTTTCACTGCTGAAAGCACTCGTCTCGCTGCCTACAACTTTTCCTTCATACTTGACCTACATTTTTCCATCCAAAAGTTCATTCCCTTCAATCATTCCATAAACCATCCCTCTCCCTCCTCTCTGTTTACACATTTCTAATATTTGCAGATGTATCACGCTCCCCATTTAGTCATAACTTAGGCAAGCTTGACTGATTTACTCTCTCACATTTCCTGCGAGTCTCCCTCCCAGCCCTTTAATCATCTCTGACTCTCCCCCGCGCTGCTTCCCAGGTCCTGGCTGCATTCACGGCTCCCACCTGGGGACACGTGCAGCCCGGAGAGGAGGGATGCTACACCGCGTCCCGTGGCAGAGGACCGTGGCTGTCACCTGCACTGTCCCAGCCCCGGCGTTGGGCTGCGGCAGACTCCTGAGAGCTTGGTAGGAAGGAGCTCGGGCTCATCCCGCTCTCCTGAGGAAACACAGCTTGCAGATGCAGACTCTGCATGGATCTGTACGCTCTCCCCCTAAAATGTTTCTGTTGACTCCTATCAGGGAAGTTTGGCAGAGGGTTGGGGTCTCAGACAACAACATTCCCGTGAATTTAATGAAAATCCTGAGTGAAAGGCTGCAAAGAGCTGGTGATACCTCAGCCACCGGAGAAGGCAGAAGAGGTGCTCTCACCCAGAAACTGCGACCAGGCACCAGGACTTCCCGGGTGCCTTCCCTTTTCCCTTCCCTTTCCAGGGCACCCACTTGCCCAGAGGGAAGCGCTGGAGCCGTGCGGCTACCCCGGTCCCAGCCAGCCCTCGCCTTGCCGGGCTGTGGGCCCTCCAGGTGTTGCAGCAGGCATTCCTGCAGCTGTGCATGATGGAAACTGCCCACGTCTGTTCAAAAATAAGGACACCAAAGACCTGCTGGTGGTCCTGGGCCAGCAGCTGCCCTGCTCCACCGGCATGAGGCTGAGATGTGGGCAGATCTCTGGGAGACACCAGTCATCCTCCCGTCACACATCTGCAAAAATCAGTGTTACAGGCAAGGAGCAAACTCTCCGGGATGCTCAAGCAGCAGCCTTATGGCTTTGGTTTTTCAACAGCTTTCAGTATGTCTGAGCTTACCCCATACAACCTGCTTTCTCTTGCTGTTACAAAGGACGTGTGAGAATTTAGGACAGGAAGAAATTTATTCTCTGCTTAAATCAATGGGGAAAGCTCACTGTTTTCCATCCTTGCCCTTTATGGTTTCTTCAGGAAGTGAGTTTGGTTGCAATCAGCGTTTCTTCCATTCTGTTTTTGCTTTTGGCTGATCTCCAGCCTGGCCAAGTAAATGTAAGTGACCTGAACTCCAAAAAGCTCTATTTCGGTGCCCTCTTCCTGCATTTTTAGCTCAGAGGACTGGCTAGATGACTCCAAGAAAGCACAAGGAGTTTTGCTGCCTAGGAAAGGGGCCAACTTCAGACACCCAATTTATATGTGAGGAGGAGGACAGGCTATCTATCTGCATCTGAATTTTGCAGGTGTGCCGAAATACCCCATCATAAAAGACATTAAAAAGAAACAAAATGAACTGGATTTCCAATAGCTATCTAATTAAGCTACCTGCCTGCTCACACTTCCACCGATATCTGAAAGCAGCAGTCAGAGGGATGGCCTTTTCGCAGGCACTTCTGTGCCAAATTGAGTTCCTTGCTGCCTGCACTTCTCCTGCTGCCTGCGCTTCTCCCGCTGCCTCCTGTCAGTACCAGGGTATCATCCCCCATCAAACAGCTTTTCCAGAGCCTTTCTGCGCTCTTAGTATTTCTGCACAAAATAACGTACTCATTTTTTTAAATTAATTTGGCCATTTCAACACCAATCTAGTTGCTACCAGTATTTTGTCAACACTGGCATTGACTGTCAAACCACTCCAGCTAAATTTTGGGAGAACCAAGGGGCAGGGATGGGATGCAGCACCTTTGCAGAGGACGCAGTGTTCGGGATAGTCTGGATGCCTGCTGAGACCACCAGCTGTAAATAACCCAACGAGCCGCTGTTTTCCCATCAGAGCAGAAATCAACACGGTGCTACCGGCCGATCCTCCCACCGAGGGGACGCTCGAGGAGAGCGGAGCCCTGACCAGCAGTAATAAGCGGTTACACCAGGTGCAGGCAAATTGGATGCTTTGAGAAACCAAGCGCGCGTTTATAGCTTGGCAAAGCTGCCCGGGGCTGTATTTAATTGCAATAATACTGGGCTCTGCTGACTAATGTGAGGAAGTGCTGGGGTCAGCTCTGGAAGGAGACCCAGGAGCGTGCTCGGGCCGGTGGCTGGGGGTTCGCACTGGAAGCTGCTGGGCTCTGCCATCACGACTTTTCCTCCTCCTCCTCCTCCTCCTCCTCCTCTTTGCTGCTGCTGAGGCCACGAGTGCCCGACCCGGCTGCAGCTGCGTGGGGCTGGCAAGGTGCACGAGCATCCCGCAAGCCCCCACCGGGCTCGCTGCTCCCTCGGACCCGACCCCCAGCAGTGCCAGGGAACCTGCCCAAAACCCTTCTCCCAAAACCGTCCCGTTCACCTGCACCAGCCAGGACCTCGCTCACGTCTTGCTCATCAGGACACCGTGTGCTCCCAGCCATCAGCTTCCAGGTGGGCCGAGAGGAGAAACCCCTGCCAGACCCTCCCTCCCCAGCCGAGAGCTGCCCCCTCCTCTCCCAGAGCGGTTCCCGGGACTCACATTTCCATCATGGCCCGAGATGAGCATCTGGAGCGGCTGCGCCTCATTAATCTTGGACACCGGGAAATGAGTACTGCTAATGAGCCGCTCGGGCACCTCTCCAAGCTCTGGCACATCAGGATGCGGCGCGGGAAGCAGGACGTGCAGGGGGGGAATGAAGAGCCCCCTTGGATGGCAGAGGATTAAGGGAATGCTAACGTCCACGGCTGGCCAGGAGGAGTCACAAACACAAGCTCCAATGTCCAATTACCATTGTATTCAATTACTGCCGCCTGCAATTCTGACATTAACAATGTTGAGGTTTTTAAACAGCTTTTTTTTTTTTTTTTTAAATTAGCCTTGCTATAGGCTGTTCTAACATCATATCTGTAACAGCTGTTTTTTTGGTAACTTCTTTGATAGTTCTGGAGCTGTGTTATCCCTGCCTTGCCACATTCACATGCTCTACTTTGGAGCGGGGGCGGAGGGCAGGAAAACACAACCCAACCTCAAAACCCAACAACTGTGTGCGATTTTTTCTTTTTTGTATTGTTTTTACTTTTTTTTTTTTTTTTTTTTACATATAAAGTTGACTTATGCCTGGCGATGACAGCGCTGGAGCCGTGGATCCTCCGTTTCACAACCGGGGGAGGCAAGACCGGGGCGCCGCTGCCCATTGTACCCCGGCACTGTAGGGCATGGAGGGGAGTCAGCGTCTGCGGCTCCCGGCATCGTGACAGAGGCTGCCAGCAGGAACGGCGTGGGATGGGGACGAGCGCTCGGTGGGAACGGGGCCGGCCACACGCAGGCTGTGGGGTGCTGGGAACGGCACCGGTGCAAACGCCGGCTGCTTGCCAGAGCCGGTGTTCCTCAAACATCGCTGGAAACGCTGTGCCGTTGGACCGGTGTCCCGCCGGCTGCCGACCAGGGCCAGCTGGCACGTGCCCGTGCCGGGCTCTCCGCTGCCCTGCAGCCCACCCATCTCCAGGGTTTGTTTTCCCATTAGTTTTCCCCCAGCCATCCCGTGCCGGGGCAGAATGGGCATGGGGGGGGGGCTGAGCCAGGTCCGGCACTGACCAGGCACATCCTCAGGGAGGGTCCTGGGCAGGGGAACCCCCCCTGTGCTCCCCAGCCACGGCTTCCCACCCATGTCCCGTGACCAGACCCATGTCTCTTGACCTCATTGATGAAGTCACTCCCAAATTATGCGGAAGCAATGTAAGTCAGAGCTACTCCCTCACAACGCCTTAGTGGCTTCATGAAGCAGCTCATCGTTTTTAGCATTTTAGTTTTAATTCCCAGTTCTTGGACTAAAGAGATTATCTGAATGCCCCTTCTTTTATAGGGGAACAGAAAAAAAGCCCTCCCAAAATAACCCCCCCTCCAAGCTACTCAAAACAACTCGAGACACACACAACTCCCTAAGCACTCGTCTTTCAAAACTAAGAGAAAAC
Organism: Aquila chrysaetos chrysaetos; assembly: GCF_900496995.4. Classification (NCBI taxonomy): domain Eukaryota; kingdom Metazoa; phylum Chordata; class Aves; order Accipitriformes; family Accipitridae; genus Aquila; species Aquila chrysaetos. The sequence continues at coordinate 1,603,937 of NC_044024.1, read as the reverse complement.
AGCTTTAAAGCATGACCTCCATGCACCTTATGCACTCCAAAGCCCAATAACAATCCTACCGCACTGAAGTTCATGATGTCGGGTAGCTCGACACACACCTTGGGAACACCTGGAGCGGGTAAAGGACAGGAGAACAAGCATCTCAACCTGCCTCTCCAAACACACGCACACCTTCAACGCCCATGGGTGTGCTGGGCCAGTGGCAGCACCCAGCCCAGGGGATGCTATCAGGGGATGACCACCACGTTTACAGGCTCATTTCTTTGCTAATCTGCTCATTGCAACCGAGGGCTGCTGTGTGCAGAGCCCAGGGAAAAGCCTCGTCTCATCCCAGCAGATGCAACTCTCACCTTGGAACAAACCCAGGAGGAATAGCCCGTAATTGCGGTTTGTACCAAAATGGGAAGCATCCCTTGGAATAGCGGTGCTCGCGGTCTCGCTTCAGACACCGGACAGCCCTCGGCAGCACTGCGGCCGGGACTGCGCTTAGGAGACACGGCACTTGCCATCCCAGCGCAGCTGTGTGGCTGCATCTATCTATTACACAGCAAGCAAGAAAAAAAAAAAAAATACTAATTCATGTCACAGCTGGACGAATGGAAAGGCAGTGACCACTGCCAAGCCCCCTCGCTTTCCACGGCTGGTACCTACGGTACCCCGTTTCCCCGCATGCTCCAGCAAAACACCCTGTACAGATTCTCGGCGCGGTGCAGGGTCACAGCACCCAGTGCAGGAGCCGGCACTGCAGCCACAGCGACGCGGGGTGCCGGGGCAGAGGTGCGGGACCCCGGGCCACAGGGCAGGCGGTGCTGCCCGCTCCCTGCCCAGCGCTGCCCGGAGCCCCTTCCCTCCCACCGCAGCTCCCATTTTGCCCAGTGCAGGTTTCCCATGGTGGCCCCGCGGCCATCAGGACCTGGACGGGTCTTACCCACGGGGTCCAGCCGCCCGCCCGCAGCCACCCAGCCCTGCACAGCTGCCCCTGCAGACCCCAGCCCACTGCGGTAGGCTTTTGATACGTATCACTGCTCAAAAACATTACAATTCCCATGAAATAATATTTGCGTTTAATTATCAAACTCCACCTTGGGATAGACACATCCTTCCTCCAACGGAGGATGATGATGGGGTGTGTAAGCGCTCTGCTCACTTCTGCCCACAGACCCCAGCTCTCGCTCCAGCACATGTGATGTCGGCGGTGTGTTCAGCCCCCCCCCCCCGCACCCTGGGTCTGTCCCCTCTATTTGCCCTGTGCTTTCTTCTGGCAGTGACTACCCGTGCTTGGACAGTGTCTAGTACAATGTGGCCCCAGTCTTGGTGGGCTGCCTGCAGGCGCTGCTGTAAAACAAATGTACTGAATCCAAACAAAATGCACATGGAGCCTGCTCCTTCTGGAAGTGCCTTGGAAGGAAGGACTGGGCCCCATTGTGCTACAGGCTGCACAACACCAGCAGTAGACACTCTCTGTCCTGAGAAACGTCTGATGCACACAAGCCCGAGAGCACAGTAAAGGCAGAAAGGACCGGCACTCCCACGCTGAGCCCACCGAGCGAGAGGGGCAACAGTAAATCCAGACCCCTGCTTTATGCTCTCCTTTCAAGAAGGGTTTTGGCTGGGTTTTAGGGAGGAGAAGACCAGCGAGGCCAGGACGGGAGCGTGAAGGTATGCATGGGAAGGGGACGGACATCAGGAGAGCTGGCCGGGAGACTGGGACAAACAACCAGTGGCCAGGGAGTGAGCAGCTTCTCCTCAGCACTTGAGGGACTTTGTCCTTCTCCATCTCCCCTGTGACACCGCATGGCCAGAGCCCAAGGGGGAAGGTGTCCCAGGGCTGCGGGAAGGCCAGGACATTCAGGCACCAAGCCCCCTCCCCGAAGACCCGACCCTGCCGGCTCGCGAGGGCTCCGGCACACCAGCACAGACATCGTGGCCCCAGCCAAGGGGTGGGAAACACCAAAACAGACCGGCGTCACCTGGCCCAGACATGCCAAACCAGACTGGACATTCCTCGGCCACCCGGGCACGACGGCACCTACCCCCATCCAGCTCCTGTGGGTTGGCCACAGAGGAGCAGGGAGAAGGGACAGCTTGGTCACCCAGCCATCGCTCGCTGGGGATGTGCCAAGTCCTCCCTCCCAAAAACACTCCGGGTACCGTGCAGCCACGGATGCATTTCGGCAGGTCCCCGGAGCCCCAGCTCTTCCCCCCCTCCTGCCACAGGGCAGCGATGCCGCTGGGATGCTCCAGCATCAAGTTCAGCTTCCATGTCTGGGCAGAGGAGCCCGGCACTCTCTGCTTGCGGCCAGGCTGCACCCCTGCACCGGGACTAAGCCTTCAGCCTCCCAGAGAAGCTCCTGACACAACACCTTTTTGTGGGAAGGCCAGCGGGAAGCGGAGGAGGCAGAGAGGCCCTTCGCCGGCGTGCAGCCACGTGGGGAGTGTTTCTGCGCTGGCCCCTGGCAAAGCGGGGTTGGGAGCGTGGGATGCTGAGGGGGCTCAAGACAGCAACAAAACCCAAATAACCCAGTAATAAAGAATGAGCGACTCCAACTACCCACCTACAGACTTGTCAAGTGTCATAACGAGACAACAATGAGAAATTAAATTTCCCCCGAGCAGCGAGCCCGAGGCCACGGGAGGCTCGAGCAGCTCCAGCGACAGATGCTGGCTGCAAGGGCAACCAAATAACGGCTCCTTAACAGCCCCCCCCCAGCACACGGTCCTGCCTGGTTGCCTTGCAGAGTGGGCTGGACTAAACGCTAACACCAAGAGATGGCAAGAACAGAAAGAAGAGCAGAAGGCGGCAAGAAAAAGCCAAGCAGAGGCTGGGAGAGGAGCATTTCACTCCAGAGTGGCACTTCTTTAAGCAACTATAACTGAACCATGGCTTGGCTACAAAAAAATGGAGAAAATGTGGACATGGCTAGGGGAAGCATCCCATCCCAAGTGCTGCTCTCCTGCAGTGGGAGCCTGGCCGCAGGAAGAGGGAATCCAGAGGACCATTAATCAGCATCCTAAAAATAACTCCTGGGGGTTTCAGAGCACCTCGGAAGGTGCTTGGCGAGGCAGGCAGGAGGGCTGCTCATGAGCACAGTGATGTCTTTGCAGTAGTTGCACTAGCCGGCACGGCTCCGGAAAGACACCTGCCCATCACTCACCGGTTAGCCCCCCGGTGAGGCTGCAGGTAACCAGTGGGTTAGTTAGCAGCCTAGTCTGCTATCAGCCCAATTAGTTAAAAAGTAATTAAAGACCACTACGAAGCTGAAGGTGAACATGATCGAGTCAGGACAGAGGGAAAGTCAGGTCCCTGCAATCTATTAGGATCGCTTGAGGAATTCACTCCCATTAGATAGTGCTGCAGCCAGGAGCTTAGCAGGATTCAAAAGTAGATTAAACATTTATACAGATAATGAGAACATCCTGTTACATTAGATAGGATATAAAAAAATAAAGGCTAGACACTTCAGTGCCACGAGCCATAAATTACCCACCAGCTGATGGGGGCGAGGAAGAAGTTCTCCGGCAGAGCGGGTGCATCTACCACCCAAGGAAGCGGTTAGGCTGGAGCATCATTTTCAGGAGGGTGCGAGTGCACAGCCCAGCAAGGGCTACGCTGGGCTGTCACGACGGGGCTGCCATCGCAACTGATGCACGTGGAAGGGCCCAATCCTGCACGTTGCCAGGAGCCCCTTGCTCTCACTCAAGTGCTTGAATGGTGCACAGCCTCCCGCAAGGTCCAATTTCATAGGAACGGGAGCACAACATGGTACAGGATCTAAGGCACACCCTGCCGCGGGAGGAACCTGGCCTGCATCACGCCATGCTTGGTGTGCCTCACGGAGGGGAGCCAGCAGCAGGATCTGGCCCATCCCAGCTCCCTTGTGCAGCAAACAGCAGGGAGACAGGAGCATCCCGCCTCGACAGCCCGGCTCCCAGGCACCTTTTGCGGTCAGAGGGAGATGCACAGTCTCCCACGCCGATGCGGGGGTTGTTCAGGCGGCTACAAGGGTCTGTTACACTTAACTTGTGTGCAGAGGTTCCTTAAATGCAGCAAAAAATGATTTCCTAGATGCTTATCACCATTCCTGGCAGCTTCTACTGATGGAGACAACAGGACTGGACATGGCTTGTGTCAGATCTGAGAGCTGGAACCTCTGGTTTTTTATCCCTGGCTGAAAACCGCTTGCAGAAATCTCCCCTTCCCTTCCAGATGGGGCCTTAACGCACCCAAGGAGGTGGGGAAAAACCCAGGATGACTCTCGGTCTCCATGGTGAGCAGCAGGCAGATGCTCCCGGCCGGCCGGCATCCCTCCTCCTCAGGCAGCGAGCCTCAAGAAATGTGCTCCTGCAGGAAAGCCCCATCCCTGCCGCTCTCCCCTGGAGCAAGCCCAGCACAGGCTGGGGCTCTCCTCTCTTTGTAAAGCTGCCACAAATGCAGCTGCACGTCTGCTCTGTCCTCCAGGATGCGGGCAAGCCCCAGGGGCTCCCCCAGCCGCTGCTGCCTGCCAGACCCTTGAAAACAGCCGGCGTCTGAAGCCTTGGGGCTGCATGCCCAGCACCCCGTCACCCACAGAGCAAACGGGTGTGGGAGGGAAGGCAGCGAGTTGCAGGCAGGGTGCTGCAAGACAAGGGGGCGAGCAAAGGGGTCGGCGTCTTTGGTAACACTAACACACAGAGACTTGAATGTCCAAAGCATGGTGTTAATTATCCTCTGTAGAGTGGAAGTGCTTCCCCTGCATTTCCATGAGCAAGAAGTGTCCAGAGACCTGCCCCATGCCCTGGGCTCATCACTGCGTCCAAGCCAGTCCTCCATCCCAGCAGCTACCGCTGTTCCTCGACAATCTCATTTTAACAGGAGAGCAACGAACGATGACAAACAAGTAACGCATCGCAGCAAATAAATGCTGCTCTTGCATATGTACGCAGAGACTTCTGCGGACACTGCTTCACCAGCCACGCTGCAGAGGTAACAGGGGAACACCGGGCAAAGTTCATAAACACCACAGAGTCAAATGCCTTGATTTTCACAAGTACCTCCTCAGATATATTTTCCACATGCCCAACCAGCTCAGTATGGGGGTGCAATGCTCCAAGTGCTTCCAACCCCAGGTATGACAGCTAGCAGGTTTGCTTTGTGGGCACGGCTGGGCTTAGGGCATGGGGCAGGGAAACTGCAGCCCGCTTAGAAGAAATGGCCTCATGGGGCCATTACAAGGATCCAAATAACTTACGGGTGTACAGATCCAAACCACGCACCTAAAATTCACCTAGAGACTAAGCAGCAGGCAGCAAAAATCACAGGACTTTGGTGTTGCACATGCCCTGCCTGCACAAGCATCCCTCCTCAACAGGCAGGCGCATGCACTCCCTGGACAGAGATTTCCAATCCCCACCAGTCCTGCAGGAAGCAGAGCTGGGCTGAGGGGGGATGATGGGTGCGCTGGACAGGTTACAAAATTTTGCCAAACACAAACAGCATTTCTACAGATGGCGTTTCTGCCAGCAGCCATGCCCTGAAGAACCCCAGGGATCAAATAAGGATCTGAAGACCGCATCCAGGAGCAAACCCCCTCCCCGACAGCACTAGGCAGCCAGTGCTGGGAGCCAGCAAAACACGCAGTGCTTCTCCACCCCAGCAACACCTCTCCTGTCACCTACCCCTGCCTGCCCCCGCCACGCAGCCTGAGCAACTGGCTGGGACCAGGAGGAGCACCGGACACCTCAGAGACCTTTGGGATGGAGATGGGAGCGAGGACTGCAGGAAACATCTCAAACATACCCTCGGAGAGCTCTGCAAACCCAGCCAGCGTCTGCACACCCAAATATGCCCTCTCCCCATGCTGGGGGCTGCAGATCCGTTAGCAACGGCTCACACACAGCAAGGGGGAGAGGAGGAAAATAATCATCACCAACACCTGACCCTGCTTGCCCCGGGCTCAGCCGGGGCTGCCAGACCCTGCCTGCTTGCCTGTACCTCCTGCCCAGCCAGGGCTCAAAGAGCCGGGACCCCCCCAGGTGTGAGGAACACGCAGGGGAGGAGATGAGGACTTCTCCCTACCTCCGTGAGCATCTCCTGCCCTGGTTTCCAGAGGCAGGTTTGTGCAGCGGGCGAGCTGCCGAAGCGGCGTTGGTAAGGTGGCTGCCTGGGAATGTTCTGCCTAAGGGTCTTTTTCCCACTTTTTGAAAATGCCAGTTCTTGGAAACTGAAGCATCTCAAGGGAAGACAGTAGCTCAGAGATGCTTCCCTGGTCTAGAATGGAAATTCTAGTGAAACCAGGTGGAGGCCCCCCATGAGCGAGGCTGGATGGGGCCCGGGGTGGGATGAGGGAAACCAGGACCTGCCCCCACCGGTCCCCAGCAGCCACCAGAACCAGGGGCTTTGGGGACGATGCTGGTGACCCTGTTGTGAGGAATAAACCACCCAGAGCAGAGCTCCCATCTAACTTTGGGCTGGCGGTAGTTGCTTTGTATCCTCAAGCATGAGGACTTATCTCCTTTTACAGCTTACTTCTTGGTTATGGTGTCATTCTTACTCTCCACCATCCAGATCCATGGAATACGACACTGGAGACCAGAGGCAGGCCAGGGAGAGAGCCAGGTCTGGCGGGCATTGAACATTGCACTCTTATTACGTTAAACACAAAAATACAGCTCTTGCTCCCCCCGCACTGGTCAGCCCCTACTGCCCTTCCCAAACCACGTCTGTTCAGAAACTTCTGAGAAAATCTCTGCTTGTCTCCTCTCCCTCCGTAACAAGCAGCACCAGACAGCGCTGGGGACCAGTGCAGCATGGTGCCTGCGGGCACGAGGGGCACCGGGCTCCCTGTTCTGGGGAAACACAGGTGCCGGCACAGTCCTCGCCAGGAAAGCCCCCATCCCTGCCACCGGTGCCAGCTCCAGTCCCCCCTCTCCAGCAACCCTCGCCGCCGCACCACCCCTTCGCCCTCCCACCCCTCTGCAGCCTCCATTCACCAGAAGCGCTGCAGAAGCTGCCGCGCAGAGATAAGATGTCAGCCAAGATGCCGAACACGTGTATCTTTTATTCCCGAGGGGATGAGCAGGGCAGGCAGCGTTTCCTTCCCCAGCCGGGACCAGGAGCACCGGGATGCTCACGCAGGCAGGGCTCTGGAAAGCCAAAAACTTGCCAGGTGATGCTGTTTCACGCTGCCTTTTTTAACACAACAGCCATATCAGCAGAGTTTTGGGGGAACCCACGCTGGCTGTGTGCACCCAGCACCGCTCCTTCCTCTGACACCCCGGGAGCGTGGCTGGGAGAGAGGCCCCGGGGAGAAGCCAAGAGCAAAAGCCATGTGTGGAAGAGGAGCGAGGCCGAACTGGTCGAGCTTCCCCAGGCAGGCAGCTGCCGGCTCTGCCCACAGGAGCTGGGGCTGCAGGCAGCGTGGACAGACGGCTACTTCTCGCCCAAGCAGCCTCCACGTCTCATTCACAGATTTGCCGTCCCTGAGTCATTGCCCTTCAAACGACAGCGGAGCCAAGCTTCCTCTGCGAGGAGCCAGGCATGAGTTGCATCCTAATGGCATCCCGGTGACAGCGGGAATAGCCCCTGGCAGCCAGGTATATCCTGCACTCCTGCCTCTGCTGCCTCCGACCCCGGCAGGCAGCTCTGGAGCTGGGCAGCAGAGGAAAAGCCCTGTGGGGCATCTGTGGGGCCAGGCCTGGGGCTGTGGGATGTTTTGGAGAGACCCCGCTGCCTCCTGGGGTGCAGAAGGGCTGGGGCTGCTGCATGCGGTCCTCGGGGCTCCCAGGTGCTGAGCCCTGCAGTGGTGCCTGGGGTGTCTGCCGCGGGGAGAGGCCAGGCTCTGTGTGATGCCTGTCATGCACAAAAAGCTCCTTTCCTCATCCAAAAGATGCCTGTCCCCAGACAGGGACTGCATGAAGTCCTGCATTCAAGCATCCCCTTCCATCTCTCAGTGCCTGGCTATGGGGAGTGTGCTGCCTCCTCTCCCCCAGCAGCAAAAGGATGCTCGCACGGCGGCAGCCGGCGTGACACTAGCAGATCCCTTTGTCCGTGGGGACAGTGCGTATTGCTGCCTGTTATGAAAAGCAGAATTGCAAGCCGTCCCCGATCTGGGCCATGCCAGGCAGCCCGTGGCAACAGAAGCGTACAGCAAGGCAGGGGGTTGTGTCATTTTACCAGGTCACACATTTTGCCGATACCGCCGCACACGCTGCTGAGCTCACCGACTCCCAGAGGCTGCCCGCGCTCAACAGGACCACGGCACGCCGGATGCTTTCCAAAAGGCATCGTTAGCTGCCGAAGTATCGCACCGTGCCTCTGCCGCCGGAGCTGAGCCTGCTTCTCCGAGGAGCTCGTTCCACCCCACCGGTGAAGCCCCCGCACACATCGTGCTCCCGAGGATGGGCATACGCGGGGAGGAACCCAGGCTCGCGTGCATCCAGCACCGGCGGCAGCAGGCAGAGCCGGGAGCACACGGGCGCAGGAACAGGCGCTGGCACCTGCGTCACTTGTAGCTACTCGGTGACAGTTTGATGGAGACAGATCTCTCGCCCTCCCTCGCGCTCCTCCCCGTACCATTTGCTGACCTGCCTGTTGCTGCACAGAGACTTGCTGCCTTCATAAACTTCTATTTTTTTCCCCTTAAGCACCACCGACAGACGTTAACAGGCGAGGACTAATAGATAACCAACCAGCCCAAAGCAGGCAGCCAAACACCACTGAAATCAGCAGTAAATCCCCCCCATTCACACCCCCACCCAACAGCCCAGCCAAGCGCTGGAGGGGGAGCACCCCACTCCAGGCTGCTTCACTCCACAGCAATCGCGGGGGTCTGGCTGCCAGCCCACTGCACACTTCCAGGCATCTTGAGATGTCTCAACCCCAAGCAAAGCTCAGGACTGACCACGCACCGGCTCAGCATCCCCCTTCCCTCCCGGCTTGCAGCACTCCCACGCATCCTGGGCACCGCCGGAGCATTTCTGACACCTTGACACTTTTTTTTTATCACAGAGCAAACTCCTTTCATCAGTCAGTTTTTGGCTCTTCTGTTTTTCAATCTTTGATCTCTGTTTTCAAGCATCTAGGTGACACCCGACGCAAGGCGCAGGAATTGGGCCATGCCAGAGGCTGTGGCTGCAGTAACTGCATGCCTAAACCCACACATTCCTTTCGTTCAAATTCTTTATATAATTTAATCACATCTTTGTGCACGGCTGAAAAAAATTACCTTTGCTGACATGGAATTGGTGTGCAATGTGGAGCTGCTTGGCTAAGCTCATGCATGTGGTCTTGCTAAAGCCACCAAATGACGTTCTGCGCTGATCCACTGGAATTACTCTGGAATTTACTCTGGAACTTTTTTCACCTCATGAAATGCCAGTAAAGCTCCACCTCACCGGCCAGGCTTGTTCCTGAGGAAAAGCTCCAGGTGCAGACACCAAACGTGCCTGCATGCTTGGGAGCAGCCTTTTCCCCTCCCAGGTACTGCTGCTCCTGGTGCAGCACCCACAAACCCATTAATGCTGCAAAAGGGGACCAGGCCCAGGGTGCAGTTTTGCAGTCACCCATCAGCGGATTCTCTGGAAGCCGCAATATTAATGTAACCCCGCATTTTTTGTTAAAAACAAAAAAAAACAAACAAAAAACCCCAACAAAGCGCAAGATTTTGGTGAAACCACTTTTGCTATGGGTCTCAAGAGACCTCCCCTCTTCGCGCGGGTCTCCATGCAACGAGCCATCCAGGCTCGGAGCCAGAGTGCACTAGGTTGAGCGACATTTTGGATAAGCCCAGCCCAGACAAACTCAACTTGAGCTGCTTTTGTGAAGATAAAACGCTGCTTTGGTTCCCCCAAGAGGCGTCCCTGGCACCAGGATACCCCCAAGACACGGCCCTCCCAAACCTCCCGGCCCCGGCGTGCTTGGGTTTCCAAAAGATGCTCTGCAGGGAGGAATGCTCAGCAGAGATGCCAATCGCTGATGCTATTTCTGGCTAAACAAGAGCAAGAAAACAGGACCCACGGAGGGTGTGGAACCCAGGCACAACAGGTTTGCTCCCCAGCTGCTCGGTGCAGGTTGTGCTGCTCGGTACTGGCTGTGCCAGGCATGATGCCGCGGCACCTTCCAGCGGGGACCGGCCTCCGTCTCTCACCGCATCGCCTGCGCACCCACGGCAGGGAAACACCGACATGTTGCAAAAGCCTCGGGAGTGAAATCCTGCTCTGCCAGGCTCCCCGAGACGGGCTCTCTGGTAGGTAACGGGGAAACCAGAGGTGCAGAAACAGATCTGGCCAGGGTTGCAGCCAGGATGCAACAGCCACCGGCCCACACGTGCAGAGAAACCCCGGTAATCTAATATAATTTGAGATGCTACAGGTCCTGTCCAGCCTCGCCTTCCCACCAGCGCTCTGTTACCAGCCCCGGCCCTGCAGCTCCTGGCTGTCAGTCCTTCTCTCTCCACAGCTCTGTTTCTTGCAACCTAATGAGTCCTTAATTCAGCAGGCTTTGTCCCATAGATCTTGATTTGCCCTAGTACTGGTGGGAGTGTGCACTTTTAGGGAGAGCTCTCCACAGCGGCTGCTGGTGAGGGAGACAGCACAAACACAGTGCTCTGCCCTTACAGAAGCAAACCTCTCATCTGGCACGGGCCGAGCAGGAGCAATGCTGCTTTTTGCCTGTTCAGAAAGACGGAAAAAAGGCACAAACCAGCCACAAGCATCCTGCAGGGCGTCACTTTGGAGGAACGGGGATTTCTTCCTGCACTAAGTCCTGCAAAGCCTGAGCTGACAGCTCGCATGCTGCAAGGGCTGCCGCTGCCCCGCGTTTCCCGAGGGACATTCAGCCGCAACATCCACATCCCTGGGCCGCGACCTCCTTGAGCCCTTTTGAAGGATGCTACCAACCTGTCACCACAACCACTCAGTGCACAAAGTTCATCATGTCTTGCAGTGACAAAGGGTAAAAGTCGCGCAGGAAGAGGGGAGATAGAGGTGGCAGGCAGCTGCTCCCGACTCATTTAATGAATTCTCCCTCTTACAGGCAGAAAACCACAAGTACATTTGACCTCTTTTATGCCTATCACCGCTAACTAGCACCGTGACCCCAGCAGCTGGCACTCAGGTCTTCTTCATTGCAAGAGGTGAAATGTATTTCAGACAACGGATGGACTTTGCGGATCTGCTTTGCCCTCTCCCTCCCCTGTTCGCACTGTGCCAGGGAGCCTGCCTGCAAGGGGCTGAGAGAGCCAGCCTCCACAAAACCCCATCACATCTAAAAAGGAAACAAACAACAAACCCGAGAAACATATTTACACGTTTCACCATCTCAGCCATAGGGATTTTTGGTGTTAGTTGTAGGAACAATAAGTGAAACATTTTCGGAGTGTGATTTGGAAGCTGAGGATGCTGCACAGGAATAACAACGTATGCAGAAAGTGGGATCTGCCTGGGAATTATTTCTGAGCAGGAAATAAAAAGGCCTAGGAGAGTATTACAGCAATGAGTAATCTCAGCAGCTGAATTACAGAGAGACCCCACCATTTCATGATATTTCTATCTCCTGCAGCTCCCAGGGAGATTTTTGCCCAGCCTTCCCTGAGTGCTCCCCCAAGCTCCAGGCACCGACAGATCCAGGGTTTGGATACTCAGGATGCTGCTCAGCCTCCTGGCAGCACCTGCCTTTCCCCCGCTGAGCGCAGCACCCCTAAACCAGGGGCAGCCCTCAGGATGCTTTATTAACAGGGAACGACAGGACTTGTGTCTCCTGAAACTAACCTGCAACGCTCAGCCATTTCCAAGTTTTTAACTCGGGGTCAAACCTGCTGCCGTACGAAGGAACCGGCTGCTCCAGTGGAGCTTTTGTTGTTGTTTTAAAGCAGATGCAATAAAAAACCAAAATCACCGGGGTGATTCGGCTGTCAAAGAGCTCTGTGTGTGCTGTTTACTGAGCCGCACAGCTCCTCAGGGACAAAATTATGGGGGGATACGTGGCTCTGCAGAGGGAGGCTGTGTGCAGGTGAGCTGGAGCTGCTTTGTTTCCCCGCCTTCCTTTTTTCCAGCTGCTATTATGGAATAGGAAAGATGCAAATGGGAGGCAGCACTAACCCCTCCAGCACTGACCTCCCACGGCGAGCATGGTCCCCTGCCCCGCATACTCACCCAGCCCCAGAAATATTATTTAAAACCTGTTCACCCAGCTACAGGGCTCTCCACAGCCAGAGTGCCGCTACAAGGATTTTGCGGGAGCCTCTCACGTTGGCTGAGCTGTCTGCTGTATTTTCCTCCACTCGCTCTCCTATTCTGCTGTCATTTGCTCTCATAACATAGAATCATAGAATGGTTTGGGTTGGAAGGGACCTTAAAGATCATCTAGCTCCAACCATTGAGCGGTAGCTCTCTGCTGTCGCTTACAAGTGGGCATTATTCAGCATCTGGATAGGAATTACAAATTCAGGCTGCTTTAAAAACCCCGCCAGCCAGATTTTTTTCAACACAACGAGTAACTGCAGCCCCTGCTGAAGTCCAGGGGACTCGAAATCAGGCCAAAACTCACTCGTCACCACCACGCTGGATGAGTTTGACGTTAGCCTCATTTCAGAGATGGGGAACAGTCACCGAGAGGGCAACGTTGAGACTCGCAGCTGTGAAAGTCTGAAGTAAGGCACCTAAATACGTATTGAAGCACCTTAAATAAGTGGCCTGATTTTCATGAGAGACTGAAACGAGCGGGAGCTGCGAGGGCTCGGGTCGGTGCGTGCAGGCTCGGGCACCCACACTGGAAATTTCCTCGCGGGTGGCCCGGGCGAGCGCATACAGGTTGGCCCTGCTGCTCGCGCCCTCCTGTTGCTTCCCAAATGCCGCCTGTGAAATCGCAAAGCTGGTCTCACAGATGCTCTAAGGATGCAACCGTCAACGTGACACGGAGCAAGTTAGGCGGTACGTGTCTCGCCACTGCTACCTTCAGCTCTGCATCTTCTAAGCTCGTTTCCCGCTTTCCCATCAAGGATGTTAAGACCAGGGACACTTAACGAAGATGCATCTAAGCACAGCTCTGTTTCTAGATGCTTTAGAGTCCATGGGAACACCTCCTTGCCCAAGACCCAAAGGTAATGATTATTTTCTTATCTTTCTTTGCTACTCTCTCGAGGTTTCTATACCAGTGAGCACAAGCAAGACGGACTCAGCAGAGATGGACGCTAAGCCTGAAGTGAGGGCGTCTGTGCACGCTACAGGAGACAGCACGAGGAGACCCTGCTTCTGCTGGGCCCCCGGGAGCGGGAGCAGCGCAATGGCAGGCAGTGCTGAATCCCTTCATGCACCGCGGAAGCGGAGCAGCAGGACCAAACCACTCGGTGCAGGCTGAATACCATGTACCTTTGAAACCGCAGGGGGAATTTGGGCAAGCAGATTGTAATTACCTGGCCTGGCACCGGCCCAGAACGCCAGCACTAGCTCCTTTCCAAAACCGGCTCCTTACAAAAGCAATGCAGAAATGCGGGCGTGAGAGTGGCGGCCAGGATCTCGCTGTTGTGCCCTTGATGAAAGACACCACCTCGGTGTCCCGAACGCCGTGCCCCGGTGCTGCTCCCGTGCTTTCCCAGGGGACGATCACTGCACCGAGAGCTGCCCGTGCTGCCACCGCAGCTCCAAGTGTCCCTCAAAACTCTCCCAGAAGAGCAGTGGCCAAGCCCCGTCCTGTCACCGGGGGGGATGCTCTGCCACCGTCCCTCTGGGGACGATGCTGTAACACATCCCGCTGCCTCTTCCCCAAGACACGGCTCCGAGAAAGGGAAAGCAGGTTTAATTATCAAGACTGTTACGCTTCCCAGAGGCGATGTCCAGAGGGAGCGCGCACAGGTGAGCCAGGCAGCCTGGAGGAGGCGGAGGCTGGAGGAGCTGCGGCACTGGGGCTCCGGAGAAAGCAGGGGAGCGCCCAGCAGAACTGCGCCGGGCTCCGGATGGAGACGCGACCACAGCTCTCGTTTCGGAGAGGAGACGGCACCATGCTGAGGCTCGATCGGACTGATGCTGGGGAAGGCAACCCATTCGCTTTCGGAACGTGGACCGTGCACCAGGGCTGGGGGGAATGCCGAGGGGGAGGCGCATCCCGGCCCATCTCCCCGGGGAGAAGGGGCGCAAGGGCTGGAAAACGGCCGCTGCACGCGGGGAAGGGGCTCCGGCACCGCGGTTCATCTCAGGTCACCGCTTTGCCTACACACCTCGGCTTAACGACGGCCGGGCAGAGCCCTGGGCCGCCCCAGCCCTGCGCAGCACCCCTCCGCAGCAGCGGCAGGCCAGAGGCGGCGGTGAGGGACCCCGCACCTACCCCCGGCCGGGCCTGCGTGCGCAGGGGTGCGGGCGCCTACGTGTAAAGGGGCGTGGGTGAGGCTGGCAGGGAGCGGGGCGTCAGGATCCCGCCTGCCCGCGGACAGGCGTGAAGGGACGCGTGAGCGCCCGCACGCTCAGGCCGAGCCCCGCTCTGCCCTCTCGCTCCTGCTGCCCCCCCCCCCTGTTCCCGGCTGCCCCGAGGGCTCCAGACCCGTCCTGCCAGGCTTGGGTCTCGGGGGGGGGGGGGGGGGGGGCGCAGAGGGAGAGCCCCCCAGCCCGCCGTGCGGCTCCGTCAGCCCTGCGGGGCTCGGCTCGGCTCAAGCCCGGGCTGCCCAGCCGGCGGCTCGGGGTGGGAACGACGGAGCCCCGGAGCACCCCCTCCTACCTTGCAGTCCGTCAGGCAGGATCTGACCGAGTACTCTTCCGATTGCAAGTACTTCTCCAGCAAGAGGTCGAACTCCTCGTATTTTTCCTGAGCGTGTTGGTCCAGCCGCTGGTACGCCTGGACGCAGCTGCTACAGGCCTCCCCGCCCAGCGCCCCGGCCGCCGCCACCACCAAGTCCACCATCAGGTTGTCCACGCTGCAGTCCAGGCCGTCCGGGCCGGCCATCTCCCGCAGCAGGTCCCAGATCGTGTAAGTATCACAAAAGGAGAGGTTGAAGTTCCTAAAGTAAGCCTGCAGGAAGGTCCTCTTGGAGGAGGAGGAGGAGGAGGGAGAGGCGAAGAAGGGGGCGGCGGCGGGGGGCGAGCGGAGGGCCGCGCCGGCCGGCGAGCCCCGCGGCCGCTGCAGGGCGTGCAGCCGGGCGCAGGCCGAGTCCAGGTCGCCGCGGCCGGCGGCGGCGGCGGCGGCGGGGCAGGGGCCGGGGCCCCGGCCCCGGCTGAGGTTGCCGAGCAGGGCCTCGCAGCTGCCGCCCGCCGGTTCGGCCGCCAGCAGGGCCCGCGGCCCGCGGCTCCGCGGCCGCCCGGCGCCGCTCCGCTCCCGCGCCCGCAGCTTGGCCCCGGCGCAGAGCCACAGATGGTCGGAGAGAAGGACGGTGAAGAAGAGGAGCGAGGCCAGCGAGAGGCGCCATTTCTGCGCCCGCTCCGGGTCGGCCACCGGCTTGTCGCTGCGGCGCGGCGCGCAGCACACCGCCCCGCCGCCGGCGCCCCCGCGGGGGTACATCCAGGCGCCGCGGATCATGCTGCGGGGGCGGCGCGGGGGGGTGCCGGCGGCGGCGACGACGACGACGACGACGACGGCGGCGGCGGCGGCTGCGGCGGCCGGGCGCGCCGCGCTGCCGCCGCCGTCACCTGCGGCCGCCGAGCCGAGCCGCCGCCGTCGCCGCCGCCGCCGCCGCCGCCGTCGCCGCCATGCCCGCGCCCCCGCCTACAGGCCGTCGCCGGCCGCCGCGCTGGCTCGGCCCCGCCGCCGCCGCCGCCGCCGCTCCCCGCCCCGGCCCCGGCCGCGGCGCGCCGCCCGCCGCTCGGGGGCATGCCCCGGCCCCGCTCACTCGGCTTTCCGCTTCCCCGTCGGCTGCGCCAGCTCGCGGGCCCCGCCGCGCCCGCCGCCGCCGGGCCCCATGCCCTCAGTCTGTCGCCATCTTCGGCCGCGCCGCCAACACCTTGAGGAGCCGCGCCGCCCTGCGCCTGCGCGACCGCCCGGTTCCCCCCCCGCCCCCCCGCCGCCACCGCTCCCCGCCGCCGCCGCCGCCGCCGCCCCCCGCCGCCCGGCCCGGGCTACCGGCGGCGGCAGGTGCCGTGGTGCTGAAGGACAGCTCCGCCCGCCCCGCCGCTACCGGCGACCGGGGCGCGCCGCGGGCAAGCGCTGCCCGAACCCCCGACCCCCTCCCCGGGGGAGGCGGCGGCGGCGGCGGGCGGGATGCGGGTGTCCCCGTCCCCTCACCGGGGAGCCCCGTCCCCCGCCGGTGTCCCGGGAGCTCGGCGGGGTTTGTGGCGTTCTCACCCCGCTCGGGCCCCGGCCGACATCGCGGCGGGCGAAGCCGAGCGGCGGCGCGCCGCCCTCGGTGGCCCGTTAACGGGGGCAGAGCCCGGGAGGAGAGAGGGGCGGCGGGGTGCTCCGCCAACGACGGCAAGGGACTCGGTGCCCCCCGGGCGTCGCGCAGCTCTCCCGGGGCAGACGGAGGTCGGGCGGCCCCCTGGGCGCTCGCTGCCCGCTCGCCCTCGGCCCCCCCTTGGCCTGAAAAGAGCCCCCAACAATTCCCTTTCGGGGTCACGGGGAGAGAGAGAGAATTCTGACCGGGCGCCGAAACGAGGAGGAAGCCAGCTTCCAGGGAACGTCGCTGCTTTGTGTCCCAAACCCTCCTGGCACCCCGTTAGGGGTTTCTTGGGCTAGTTAAACAAGAGACCGTCACTTGCTGGGAGCGAAAAATAAACAGAGCTCCGCAACATGAAATCCTGCTCCGAGGCTCCTTCTCCGTACGCGAAGCCACCCTCACCCTCGGGCACTAACCTGGCGGAGGGAACTGGTTCAAGTGTTCCTATTTCTGGGGTTTTCATCAAGCCCTGTCCCAAAGTGAACCAGCTCCTTCTTGCCGCTCAGCCGTGCCGACAGCCCTTCAGCAACGGAGGTGCTGGAGCTGGGCATCTGGGCTCCCTCGGGCTGGCCCGGGCGGGATCCCGCAGGCACGGGCAAAGTCACCGGGGGCTTTGTCCTTCTCCTGTTTGTCAGCCTGACCGGCGAGGAGAGCGAGCCCCGCGGGAACGGGGAGCTCACGGCGTTTGGGCATGCACGGGAGAGCTGGCGTCTCAGCTGGTGCTCAGAGCACCGCTCTGATGCGAGCACAAGCCGTGGAAATCCTCCTGCCCACCGCACTCCTGATCCCAAATGCCCAGGCCCAGGCCAGCAGATCAGGATTTGGCTTCGCTACGGCCACCGCTTGGGCCCCCCACTCCTGTTTAAAGCCACCCTCCTCTGAAGGCAGGCCCTGCGCAACAGGGCGCGGGCCACCGACCTCTCTCTGCGGCAGCAAGGGCTGCGCGGGGGGCCGTACAGCTGGACCTGAACTCCCACCCCTCCTGCCACGCAGCATGCCCGGAGCAAAGAGTGCATTAATCACGAAGGCCGACGTGTCTGAGCTGCACATCCTCAAACAGTTAGCTCTGCTCCGGCTGAGGCACTGAGGTGAGAAAATATCTGGTGTAGAGCCAGGAGAGGTTTTACAGCTGGAACGAACAAATGTCGAACATCACCAAAAGTGATATAAGGAAGACTGCAACCCAGGCTGGAGGCTGAACTTCTCTGAGCCGTGGCACAGACACCTGCAGCTCCTGGAGCACAGGGCAGAGCTCAGCAGGCAGCTTTCCTCTGGATCTTCCACCCCGTCCCTTTCTGCCCCTCCAGCGTGCCCATGGCCCAGCGGGGGAGGAGATGCTGGAATAGCAGAGAGCGCTATTCCTGGAGGTCTGGGGTTTCTCTGGTGGGGTTCCTTTCCCGGGACTGCCAGCACCTGCCTTGTACATGCAGGATCAGACCAAGGGCTGGGGCACTGGAGCTGTTACTCTGGAAATAAATACTAACTGTGCTCCCTCTGTATTTGCGATGAAATGGCTCTGATACCTCAGGTACAAATGCCTCACCATCCTGTCCATGGCATGGGAGCAGTGTGTCCCACAGCTCCGGTGCCTGCGCTGCGCAGGCAGAGCTCACCGGCACGCGAGCGACAGGTAGGAAGCACAAGGCTGTGACTGCAGCAGCTCCTTGCTGCTGGGAACGGAGACCCAGCCTGCCCAGCAGAGCCGAGCATCCTGCTTTCTGATGGGAATCAAGGCACCAGGCACTAGGTACATGGGGAAAAATTCAAGCGGTCTGAGAATACTGGGTACAGGCTCTGGGCACGCTGGCAGGGACCTTGGCTCCCTAAGCGGTGCTGCCTAGCCAAGGGGCAGCAGCCTCGGGTCTCCAGTTCAGTCTTCCACACTCTTGACAGGCTGTGTTGCCTGGTGGCTTTTCCCTCCCCATGGTACCACCTTTTCAGCCCAGAGGGGTTTTAAGTTTTATGCTCTGCACATCCAAAATGGCTCAGGGAGAGTGCTCCAGGCTGAAGGCCAGCAGTATAGCGTGTTGTCAGGCCCCAAAAGAGCTGAGGCAATAACAGAGCCCCTCAAACCCTTGCATACCCCATTATGTCTCTGACACCGAGCCCTGCCGTCCTTTGGCCCTGGCTGCTGGTGGCAGCTCTTCCCTTTCTAGTGCTCTGCATGCTGGTGCTGGGAAGCTCAGAACGGGAAGGGAAACAACATCCCAGATTGCCAGCAGTGGCTTTAGTGGCCCCTGCTAAAGGCTAGCTGGCTCCCACTTATGCCCAGCGCTCTAGGTTCTGTTTATGTCAGCAGAGTGGATCTTCTCTTCCTTCTGTCTTCCGTGGGGAGCGGCTCTTTAAGCCTCTTTCAAGCCTTTTCTCTCTTATTTCCCACTTACCTCTCCAAAGCCCTACTGTTCCCATCCTATTTCGGCTTTTTCCCCAGCCAGAGGACTCTGCTTTCTTCCTGCCCCTGCACTCCCGGTCCTTTTGTGCACCTGGGGCAAGTGGGTACTTGCAGGCTGAATGCAACCAGAAGGACGGGCAGCAGGGAGGGCATGGGGAGGACTTCCCGGGAAGCCCACCCGTGCAGGCAGACGCTGTGAGCCTGAGCTCATCCCCGGCCTCAGCTTCCCTGCGTGCTCGTGCAGGGCTTGGACAGGAGCTCATCGCTCCCATACCTGTTGGGAGCAGTTCTCCTCTGCAGAGCCTGTACCCTGCTCAGCATCACCCAGCTGAGATGAGGCTGCACAGGCACTGCCCTGTTTGGTGAAGGGCTTTGTTTCCAAGGCACAGCGCTGTTCCCACCCGGGAGTTTCCCCTTGCTGGGAAAACATTAACCGCTCCTCCCACTCCCTGCTCTTGCATTGCAAAAACAGCAGCTTACACATGGCCCTTCGTGAGATAATGGGTTCTTTGCTCAGCCTTCCTCGGGTTTCTCTCCATTTGCTGCTGCTGCTGGTATTCACAGGACAACGTGGTTTATTGATGTTTTTCTTACAACCAAGCCAGCATAGGCTGGCTCTCAGGACCAGGGTTCCTCAGCTGGGAGAGGCAGCTCTGGACCAGCCTCTGCCCCAGTGCTCCAGAGGCTTCCCCAAGGAGCACCAGCACCTTTGGGGATTTGGAGAGTTCCCATCCTTACCTGATGCTAATCAGCTAGCTGACTAATCAGGCAGACCCTCAGGTGGGGATAAGCCAGCAAGGAAGTCACCACCAGCATAAGGCCAGTGTTTTCTTACTTACAGCATGCTGCAGTGGACAAGGCTTGCCCTGGTCTTTGCGAAGGGCTCTCCACAATGCGCTTTTATGGGATCTCGAGGATCTTCTGGGAAAGGCAAATTATTAACCGCAACAGGAGGGGGCCCAGGCACCAGAGGAAGGGATGAGGAAGACCACCCCAAGCTCCAAGCAGCAATCAGAGGCACCAAGGGACACACATCCCCAGGGACAGTCGCAGCACCTTGAAGACGACACTCAGACACGACGGGGTGGCAGGAGGGATGGTTGCACCAGACACGTGTATGCGCCCACGTCACCCTGCCGCAGGCACACACAGCGCTGCGATGCAACCACCTCTGCACCCAGCCAGCATTTGGGAAAGGCCACTCCAGACCAGCCCCAAATACCCAGGGTGCAGGGAAACCTTTGCTTGCTGTGATTAAACTCAGATGGAGAAGAGACAGAGCTTGGCTGGCTGCTTTGGGGCCTGAGCCAGCAAGAGGGTAGGCCAGGGCAGGTAGCCTTCTGTGCCCCAGCTCCCGCGAGAGTCCTTGCTTGGCGCAGCCCCAGAGGAGAGCCCAGACTTGGGAGGTCACTGCCAGCCCCTGCCTCGCGGGGCAGAGGGAGGACCTGCAGCCAGAGGAATCACAGGGGCAGCAGTCCTGCCCGAGGGCTTGACCCAGGAGCAGTCCCGGCCATGCTCATCCCCGTGCATCCTGCAGCCGAGCCCCTGAGCCGCAGGACTCTGCCTGGGCTCAGTATAGGGTATAGCTGGGCTCAGGCATGTGTGTGTGTGTGTGTGCGTGCGTGAACTCTCCTGCCCAGACCCTTTCCCTGCCTCCCAGTGCTGCTCTGCAGCCCCCTCCCTTTACTCCTTACCTGGCTGCGGTGGCCAATGTCTGGCTCAGTGTCATTGAAATCCCACCCTGAAGCACAAACCCTATGCTCCCACTGAAGGCTGGCAGCAGGAGATGCTTTACCCATCGTAGGAGAGTTACATGCGCTGAGCTGGAATGAGCCTTGCCTCGTGATCGCACATCTGGTTTGCAATGCAGTGACAGACATAGCAAGCCCTGCTGCTTACCAGCTCCCAGCCAGGAGGGAGGTGAGGGACCGCACAGCTGGAGCAAGCACTGCTGGGGTCTCAGGGGGATCTCCTAAGGGATGCCCTCAGTGTGGGATGCTTTGCTGCAGCCAGAATGCAGCTGAGGTTACTTCAGACAGAGAGAGGCCCTGAGAGCTCCCCAGCCACAGCAGCCCTTGCTCTGGCAGCAAGTAAATCAAGTGCAATCAGATGCAACAGCCAGAAGGTGGGCAAGAAGTGGATGTACACTTGCGCCTTCTTGCAATGAGGCTGGGAAAGGTGGGGAAGCCATGCCTTGGTGCCCAGGGATTGCCACTTTGGTGTCAGACCTTGGTAGTCCCCTGCCTGGCATCACCCATGGGACCCACTTGCTCTTGTCTTGCACCAGGCTGCGAGGGGACGGCTGCCTGCAGGGACGGGGGCTCAGGGAGCCCCTCTGCAGGGGGGACCCCGCCATCTCACCCCGCTGGCGCTGCCCATACTGCTCTCATTCACAAATCCTCATCCCCAGGCTGGCTCCACGCCCTCCCGACCTCGGTGGCCCTCGTGCGGCGCCGCTTGGTCGCGTTTCTAGACATACCCGGGATGATGTCAACAGCGTCCAGCCCTGCTTCTATACGGCCCTCCTGGGAAAGCCTTCAGACCACATAGCTGAGTTGCTGGCCAGACCTGCCAGGCCCCCGGCTCCTTGGGCAAGGGCTCCTATTTCTTCAGCTCCCAAACAATGGGTGGTGGTGGGGGCTCTCAGCTGGTCTCCAGGGCACGGGCTGGTTTTCCCATCAGGTCCCATGGCTGGAGCCGCCACATCACCTCTCAGCACAGCCCCGCGTCCCGGGACCCGTGGGACACAGCCCAGGGGGAAGCTGCCTCGCACCCATTCCTGGGAATAGCCACGGTCGCAAGCCTCTCCTCCCGGGAAAGAGGGGAGCTGCTGGGTGCAGGTGGCAGCTGCAGCAGCAATGGCAGCCGGTGATGAAAGAGCCCACAGGACCGGGCTCCCAGCACTGCCAGTGCTCCCAGAAGGGGGCCTGTAATGGTGGCACCTTAACAAGAGCCTGTGCCAGTGGTGAGAGGGACCCACCAGCTGCCTGAGACCTCATACACTCGTGTTGTGCCAGAGCAGTGCTGCACCAGGCTGGAGAAGAGGGTATGGCTGAGCTCCCCATCTCCCTGTTACTTGCCTCATCCCCTGCCCTCTCGCTGCGTCCTTTTCTTGCATTATCGATGAGGCAGGAATTAGTTTGGGTTTCCATCCTACATTTGCAGGAGACAGGCCATTCTGACCCCCCTCGCCCCAGTGCCTCTCCCTTCTGCCTGCCCCACGGCTTTGCTGGGAGCATTTTGACTGGGTCCCCTGGGGCCCGGCTCTGCCAGCTGCACAGGGTGGTCCTCTCTGCCCAGCCTGTCCCAGCTGCTCGCTCTGCAGCCCAGGCATCATGGGGTGAAGCGGCCAGCCTGGCGCCAGACCAGTATCTCCAGAAGGAAGGAGTGGGGATGGACAGAGAGCACAGAACTCGTTGCCCTCCCAGTGCTGCTGCCCTCAGAGTAGGTGCCTCCTGTGGGTCCTCCCTGTGGGAACCCCAATCTGCGTCCATCCCACACCAGGTCCTGCTGCCCTGCACCCCAGTACAGGCCAGGGATCCCCACCTCAGAGGGGAGCAGGGGTGGGGTGGGATGCAGCACCGTCTGCTCTCCCTGCAGACCTCCACCCCGGGCTTTTCCCATTCCTTCCCTGATGTTTCTTACCTGGATGCACATGCTTCACCAGTGGTCCTACACTTACCTGGGGTGAGACGTCTCCGTGTTTCAGGCTCCGCCACCCCATGCTGCCCCATGGCCCTCTGCCCCTTGCCCCCCACCTGCTCCCCAGCCTGCTCTGCTCCCCCCAGCTGCAGTCAGGCTCTGGATCCAAGGGGTCAGGAGAGCAGTGGCAAAGGTGGCACAGCACGCCACGCTGGCAGGGCAGCTGCCCAGCCAGGGACAGCCTCTGTGGCTGCCCGGCACAGCTCCCCTGGCCTGGCTGCAGCCCCATGCTGCTCCCAGCTGTGAGTGCTTAGAGCAAGGGAGGGGAGCAGGGAGAGGGTTTTACAGCCCACAAAAGCAGATGTTGCTAATTGAGCCTTTGAGCTGCATGCCAAGCCATGGCATGGAGGCTCTGCCCGGGTTTCAGAACCACTGCCAGGTCGCTGGCTTTGAAGACGGTGGGGGTGGGAGAAGGGGCTGGCAAGGGGGAGGCCATGCATGCCTATCAGATTCAGCACACAGCCCCCAGCCAGGCTGATAGACCCGTGTCTCTACACCAGCGGCTGCTGAGGCTCGAAGCTCATCCCACTGGAGCAAAGAAGCCCTGGAGTGAGGGTCCTCACATCTGCTCCTCAGGCATGTCTGGGCCAGGACAGGTTCATGCCTTGGCACAGGAGGGAAGGTGGTGCCTACGGATACCAGTGGCTACTCATTTCCCTTTTATTTTCTTTGATGGTTAAAGATGAAGAAGCCCTCGTTAGCAATGGCAGGTGCTGGAGCTGCCTAGGAAGGAGAGGGGATCTGACCATCTGACTTGATCAGAGCATCCTCCCCGTCAGCCTGGATGCTTGCCAGTAGTCACAGCCTCTGAGCAGCTGGTTTTCTGATCACGGAGCCACCCTTTGCTCCCCAAACCCTCTGACTTCCCTTTCCTCACCTTTCTGGCCACACTCGGTTAGAGCCTGAGTTTATCTCACCAGTACCCAACTCTGCCCAGAGAGCCGGCCGCCTTCCCTCTGTGCCAGTCTCGCTGTCTGTCCCAGCGGGGTGACCGCGGGTGTCACCTAGGCTCCCGCTGAGAACACCGGGCCAGCTACCTGCATTCGTCTGCGAGAACCTCTCCCCGTAGCATCTCCCCCCCCTTCCTCGCTCCCTGCAACCGGCGGGCAAAGCCGAGCCATCCCCGCCGCTCTGCTGCCCTCCCGCGGGCCGCCGCCGCCGCTGCGCCCTTCTTGCGCGCCCAGTTGCGCGGGCGCGCAGCGGGACCGGGGCTCCCCCGGCGCTGCGGGGTGTCCCGTGTGTGTGTGTGTCCCCCACCCCGGGGAGCAGCTCCGCACCCCAGCACAAAGCTTCGCCCACGCGTGGGCATCCCTCGGAGACGCCGCGTGCCGGCAGCGGCTCCTGGCGTGGGTTGGGTGCGCTCGGGCCACGGGCGCTGCTCACACGCGTGTGCAAGCGGAGGTGCTGCACCCCCTCCTCCCTCTCTGCCCAGGTGCTCGGCCAGCGCATGCTCGCGAACTTGTCCGTGCTGGTTTTTCTGGTTCGCCCTTCACCTCGAACAACACTCGAGAACGCGTCCGCGCTGTTTTCTGGTTCGCCCTTCACCTCGAACAACACTCACGAACGCGTCCGCGCTGTTTTCTGGTTCGCCCTTTACCTTGAATGCTGGCCACCTGCCTCCCACGCCTTTGTGCCCGACTCCTGCTCACAGTGTGCCCAGGGCTCCCAGCTCCTCCAGGGTGGCAGGTCCCCCTGCACCCCACTGCGTCCCTGCGCTGCCCATCCCTTTGCTCCGCAAAGGGGCCAAAGCGTTTGCCCCACTCTACAGTGTCTTTTTGGCTCCAATATAATAAAAAACAAGGGATGCTGGGGAAATGGTCCCAGGAGGAAAGCAGGAAACAAGGCTTCCCTGCAGCACAGGAGGACTTCATCAGGAGTCGGGCTGAGGGATGGAGAAGGCTGTGGTGAAAACAAACTCTGTGCAGGGAGGGAAAGGGGGGATGAGCAGAGAGGGGAGTGCAGGAAGAAAGCACCCTCACCTCTCGGGAGAGCCCCCAGCCTGGCCCAGCCCTGTACCCAGGCACAGGAGGATTAATCTCTGCAGCGTGCATCATACGCAGGAGCAACTCACCCTTCTCACCCAGCCAAGCACAGCCCCCGGCAGAAGCCCCGAGCAGGCACTCCCACTAAAACAATCAACCACTGCTGAAACCCACAGCCATCACCCTGGGACAGCAGGGAGGGACATGGTGTGGTGGGAGAGCAGGGGCAGTGTGGGGGCACCAGGGCCAGGGGAGCCCCAGAACAGCCCAGAGCACCCAGTCCAGCTGGCAGGCAGTGCGGTGAAGGGCCTGGGGCTCACACCCATCCCCGTGGCCCAGGGCTGGGTGTCCCTCTGTGCAGCGATGGCAGTGGTGACAGAGCCTCCCTCCTGCCCACAGCCCCAGCGGGGACGGGGCTGGTGTCACCTCGATGGGGCTGGAGCACAGCTAAGGGCTGTGGGAGCTGAGCCTGCTGCCCCAAAGCCCTACCAGGGAGAAGAAGGGTGGCTGCTCCCCAAGGACAGCCAAGCTGGGAGCCAGGGGTGACCCCAGCACAGGCAGCACCCTCACCCACCCTCTGCCCGCAGGGCGGGCAGAGCCAAATGCTGGCAACACAGCTCATCCCATCGGCAGCCCCAGCCAAGGCAAGTACCGAGCCAGGTCCAAGGTCCCTCCAGGCAGGAGCAAAGGGAGGCAGGGCTGGAGGCACGGCCGCACCACAGCTCTGAAGACCCCCAGGAGAAAGCTGGGGCTGGAGACAAGCGGCGATGGGCATCCACATCCCACCGCAGAGATGAGTTACCTGCACAGCTGAGGTCCACTCTGGAGGCAGGGCTGGAGACAGGCATGCCTGCACCAAGGTGAGGAATGGGCTAAGGGCTCCAGGCTGAGCTTAAATGGAGCCACAGGCAGGGGTGGGGAGCCCCAGGTGGGGCTGCTCAGGGTCTGACAGCCCCGTGCCTCTGCCTTAGCTCTCTCCTTTCCCCCTCCCTTATGCCTGTGTTGGCTCCCTGATGTGGTTTAACCCCAGCCAGCAACTAAGCACCATGCAACCGCTCACTCACTTGTCCCCCACCCAGTGGGATGGGGGAAAAAATTGGAAGAAAAAAAGTAAAACTCATGGGTTGAGATAAGAACAGTTTAATAGAACAGAGAGGAAGAAAATAATAATGATAATAATAACAACAATAAAATGACAAGAATAATAATAAAAGGATTGGAATATACAAGTGATGCACAATGCAATTGCTCACCACCTGCCAACCAATGCCCAGTTAGTTCCCGAGCGGCGACTCCCCCCAGCCCCACTCCCCCCAGTTTATATACTGGGCATGATGTCACATGGTATGGAACACCCCTTTGGCCAGTTTGGGTCAGCTGTCCTGGCTGTGTCCCCTCCCAACTTCTTGTGCTCCTCCAGCCTTCTTGCTGGCTGGGCATGAGAAGCTGAAAAATCCTTGACTTAGTCTAAACATTACTTAGCAACAACTGAAAACATCAGTGTGTTATCAACATTCTTCTCATACTGAACCCAAAATACCGTAGCACTATACCAGCTACAAGGAAGACAATTAACTCTATCCCAGCTGAAACCAGGACACTCCCCAGGCACCGTGTGAGTGGCTGCTGCATCCCTCTGCCCACCCGTCGGAACAAAGCAAGCCTCCCCAAAATAGTGGGAGACAGATAAGTTGGAGGTCAAAAAAGATTGGAGGCTGAAAAAAGTAGGAGGCCAAGCAGAAGTGGGAGGCTGAAAAAAATGTGGTGGCCTAAAAAGTTTGAGGCTGAGAAAATTGTAGGGGGAAATGGCATCTGAGGCTGAAAGAGTCTGATGAAGAGTGGATGCCAAAGAAGAGTGGGAGGTTGAAAAAGAGTGGGAGGCTGAGTAAAGAAGGTAGAGGCCAAAAAAGATTGGAGATGGAGTAAACAAAGAAGGCTGAAAAAGAAATGGAAGCTAAAAACTGGGAGAAGGCTGGAAAGGAAGTCGAGTCAAAAAGAAGATTGGAGACAGAGAAAAAGCAGAGGCTGAGGAGTGCAAGATCAAAACATGGCTGGGAGGTCAGAAAAAAGAGAGGCTGTGAAAGGGTAGGAGGCCAAGAAAGGGTGGGAGGGGGAAAGAAATGGAGAGGCTAAAAAGGGTAGAAGGCCAAAGGAAAAGTAGAGGGGGAAAGAAATGCAGAGGCTAAAAAGGGTAGGAGGCCAAAGGAAAAGTAGAGGTCAAAAAAAGTGGAGGCTGAAAACGAGTGGGAGGCTGGAGGGCAAGTAGAGGCCAGGAAAAAGGGGAGGCCGAAAAGGGGTGGGAGGCTGATAAAATTTTAGGATGAAATGGAGTCTGAGATTGAAAGAGTCTGACAGAGTGGAGGCCACTGAAGAATGGGAGGCTGAAAAGGAGTGGGACTCTAAAGAAAAAGTGGAGACCATTAAAAAGAGTGGAGGCGAATATAAAGCTGAGGCCAAATAGGGGTAGAAGGCTAAGGGGGGTGAGGGAGGTGGGGAAAAAAAGTGAAGGGCAAAGAGCGGGATGCTGAATAAATAGCGGAGCCCCCCCCAAAAATGTAGAGGTTGACAAGGAGATGGAGGCTGAAAAGTGGGATGTGGGTCTTGGTGGGGCAGGGCTTCCTCCTTGCCTTGCCCTGCCTTGCCTTTCCTTGCCTTGCCTTGCCCTGCCCTGCCTTTTTCAGTGCCTTGCCTTGCCCTGCCTTGCCTTTTTCCTTGCCTTGCCTTGCCCTGCCTTGCCTTTTTCCTTGCCTTGCCTTGCCCTGCCTGCCCGGCCGTGGCCCCACGGAGCCGTGTCATGGAGCCGGGCGTGCACTAGAGGACAGCCGAGCTCCACGCAAGCGGCCCGGGCAGGAGCCCCCGCACACTCTGCCCTGCCTGCCAGCAGCCCCCGCCCCCGAGCCCCCTGCCCTGCCCGGGAGCACTCTGTAGCCCCCGAAAATCCTGGCCGTGAGCACTCCGCAGCCCCGAGCATCCCTGCCAGCCCCGAGCATCCCCACAGCCCCCAGCGTCCCTGCCGGTCCTGAACACCCTGCCAGCCCCGAGCATCCCTGCCAGCCTCGAACGCTCTTCCAGCCCCGAGCAGCCCTGCAGCCCAGAGAACCCCTGGCAGCCCCAAGCGTCCCTGGCAGCATTCCTGGCAGCATCCCTGGCAGCATTCCTGGCCAGCATCCCTGGAGCTCTGAGCATCCCCCAGCCCCGAGCATCCCCCAGCCCCGAGCGCAGCCCAGTTTGTCGCAGGGCTCGCAGGCCTCCCAGACCTGGAGGCTGATGCCACTTCCTAAAACACTGCCGAGCAAGTCATGGCAAAGATGAAATTGGGGGGGATTTGGTATTTCTGCTGGTGCGTGGGGTTTAGAGATCCTTGTGCTTTATTTAAATCCAGAACCGGGAGCGTTACTTCGGGGGAAGTAGTTGCGAAGGTTCCCACTCACGGCTCTGCCCCGGAGCTGATGCCGTTGCATAGTAAATATGGGAAATGCTTCCTTTCTTCTCAGTTTCAGGTCAGACAGGGTGGGGACCTCTGTGGGCTGGGGAGCTGCAGCAGGCCCTGCTGCCAGGAGCTGCTGCTCGCATTAAAATTAAGGAAGAAGAAAAGGATATGGGAAATCCCAGCCATGGTAGTGTGGTGGGCATACAGCCCGTCCCAGGGGTCCCCCCAGCCAGCCCCCCGCTGAGCCGCAGCCTGTCCCCGCAGAGGTGGCTCACAGCTCAGTCCGGGAACCAGCTCTGCCGCCCAGATCCGGAAAGTGTTTCCTGATGTTTAACCTCCACTTCACCCCATCCTCCACGTGGATACGGGCAGCCGTGTCCTCCCTCACCAGCGCGTCCTCTTCCCGCACACCCGCTGCGTCCTCCCTCCTCTGCTGCTCTTGTCCCCAGGCTGCGAAGGGTGTCGGGTCCCTTGCCCCGCTCACGCTGCTCTCCCACGCATCTCCTTCCAGAGGGGTCTGCGCATCCATTCCTTCCTGCAAGGAAAGAGCAGAGGCCGGACCAGCTGGACGGGCACCTCTTTAGCGTGGCTCCACGGGGCTGGGATGTGCCTTCCCGCGCAGCCCGTCCCCTCGCCGGGGCAGGCAGCACTGCCTCAGCACCTGCGTCCATCACCCAGCGTGGGAGGCTGGGTGTCCCCTGCCCACGCCGCCACCCGCTCTGGGGGCTCAGGACTGCCGTGGGGTCTGGCCCGTGGGCATGCGGCTGCCGGGGCAGCACATCCTCACCGGCTCGGCACAGGGACCACCGCGGGGTGGGCAGGGCAGGGGGGCTGGGGTTCATGGACCCTGCTCGGGGTGAGTAGAGCAGCTGTGTTTACTTTCCATCTGCTGGAGGGAACAACAGGGGATTTTTTTTTTTTTATTTCATTTTATTTTTTTGAGGCTTTGTGTGTCCTTCACCAGCCAGAAACCGTCATGTAAACATCCTGCTGCTTTGCCAGGAGGAGAGAACGTGGTGATGGAGGAGGTGTCCCGCCTCCCGCTTTGCAGGGCTGCCCCTCTTGCACACCCACCCACCTACCATAGGGCCAGGTAGCACAGGAGGGTGCTGACATCCCCCCCCAGCTCAGTGTGGTCCCTGCGGCAGCGGGGCCGGACCGGTGAAGGGTGCGCAGGTGACCCCACGAGTCCCCAGGAAAACACGAGACACCAGGGCTGCAGCCTGCTGCCGGTGCCAGCCCCGAGCACAGCGGCCAACTGCCGACTATCCTGCAAAAAATGGTTCATGCTCTCCCTGCAGGCAGGGGCTGCCCAGGCTGCCTGGAGGGAGAGGAGGTGGTGTCGGGGCGTTTTTGGGCAGTACCTCTCTGGGGGAAGAGAGAGGAGGATGTCCTGGGGGCAGCGGGTTGGGATGCCCCAGGGAATGCCACCAACCCGTGCGGTGCCTGCTGTAGCCTGTGGGCAGTGGAGGATCAGCAGGAGAACGCGTGGGACACAGTGTGCAGGGGGAGACTTAGAGAGAGACAAGAGCAGCACCTGGATTTGGGACTGCGGTGAAAGTGTGGGGTTTGCTCCAAGCACCCCCTGAGGCTTTGCTTTGCTTTGCTTTGCTTTGCTTTGCTTTGCTTTCCTTTCCTTTCCTTTCCCTCTATACTCCAGGCAGGGGCACCGGCACCCTCGTGGTGGGGTCTGCGGCTGCGATAACCATCAGGGTGCCCCAGGCAGCATCCACGAGTCCTGTGATTTGAATCCCAATGACCAGGGACTCTTCCTTAAGCAGTTTCCCCCAGTCCCTAGATAGGAGAGGGGTCTCTAGCCCTGCGGGGTCTGAGGGGGAGTGTGGAGGTCATCAGGAACATACCCCCCCCCCCCAAGCCTCGTTGTACAGAGAAAGCTCGGCTGCTACCTCCCTGCAGCACTCGTGACACCCCGCTACCCTCCCCTCGATGGCAGAGCCAGGGCAGTGGCCCCGCATCCCCTCCTGTGTGCCCAGTCCCTGTGGCTCCCGGGGTGGGGGACATGGGGGATGTGGGGGACACGGGGCAGGCGGCTGCAGCGCTGGTGGCAGACGGCTCCGGAAGAATGCAGTCAATCGCTTTGTAAAGATTTCTGAACCCTCGTGCTGTGCCTGTTCGGGAGGCGAAGGGAAGGCCCTTAGCACACACCGCCGCCTCTGCCAAGGCTTAATCAGCAGGTTTGTTCCGAGTTGTGGCCAGCCTGATTAATCCAGGCTGTCTCTGCTGGGATGCTGATTTCAGAGCCTGCTGCTGAGAGCAAATTTTGGGCTATTATGCACAGAAAATTGTTCAGGTTCTGGCTGAATTATCGGTGTCCAGGGAAACGGAGCAATACCTCGGTGGGACTGATGCTAATGGCTTGCAGTGGTGCCGGTGCCCCTCTGTGGGTGTCAGAAGGGCTCAGGGGGCCTGGGACAAACCCCGAGGCTCAGAGGCACACCAGTCCTGCCCTGTCCATGAGAGACGAGACCCACTGCTGGCCCAGAGCATCATCATCTCCAGTGAGGAGGAGAAGAAGCATCTGACTTTGAAGAAAACATTACCCTCCCAACCCCAGCACTCAGGCCAACGGTTGACTCACTTAACATCATCCCCTTCTTGGGGAAACATCATTTCCTTCTTGGCCAAGGAAACTTGGAAGAGTGCGGTCAGGCAATGCCCTAGCCCAGCTGCCTTCACTCCTCGCAGCCCGGAGAGGGGCAGGGGCCACATGTGCTGCCCCGGGGCTGGGCGAAGGTGGGTTTTTGCTGAAATGCGGTGTCTGCTGCCGAGCCTGTGCCCCGGGAGCGATGCTCTCTGGAGCATGCACGGCAATGCCAGCGCTGGGGGTGATGCTGCAGCCGTGGCAGCAGAGCATCCTCCGTTCGGACAGGCGGCACGTGGAGCATCCTCGGCGAGCACCGTGGCAGCCCCGTGGCTGGGGACCGGGATGAGGGCTGCGGGGCCATCCAGCCACTGGCGGGGCCGGGAGCGCAGCTCCAGCGCCTGGGTGATGCTTGGCGGCGGCGGCAGCTTTGCTTTATTTACTCTGCAACTTTGGCTATGGCTGGAGTTTGTTAAGGGGTCAGGCTGATTGGGTTGTTTTCCTGTACTTTACAATTTCCTATGTGGTACTTTAATAGACGTTAGGGCGCCTACAGCTACAGAGAGGCACTTTATTTTATTTTAGAAATGGAAGTAAATAAAGAAATAAATGCACCCAGGCATCGCCTCCCCCTCCCTGGCCGCCTCGCTCACTCGCTATCTCTCTGCAGTCCCTCACCGGCTTGTTCTGGCTTGGGGGAACCTTGTTTAAACCAACCACAATATATTTTTAACGAGGACTGTTAATTAGCCCCGGCCCCAGCCCGCTGCGCATGGCTTCCTCGAAGCTGGGCCGGGGCTCTCCGGAGCAGCGTGGCGGCAGCTCTTTCCTTGGTGCAAACACCAAGATCCTAAAAAGCACCAAGCAAGTGGCTTTAAGCTCTTCCCAAGAGGATGCTTCTCTGGGAAGGGTTTTGCTGGGATCCAGCAGAGGAGCCCAGGAGGGATGGGGAGGACCTGGCCGTGATGCTGGCACACCCTTGGGGCACGCAGTGCTCTCCCCTCCGCCGCTGCAGGTTTAGTCCGGGATGGTTGCGACCCGGCACATCGCATCGCCCGCTGCCGCCGCTCGGCTCTGCGGCTTCTTCCCTTGAAGATGAGGCAGGGCTTGGGCATGGGGCTGCCCTGGGTGCAGCCGGAGGGCAGGTCCCCCATCGCCACTGGGGTGATGTGCCCCCCACGGCACAGCGGGTGCCCGTGTGCTCGGTTGGCACCACTGTACCCGCTGGCATCCTGCTCCGGGGTGCGGGTAGCTGCCGCCCCGAGGGCCTGCCCCTGGCACTTGTTTTTGCTCAAACAGTGGGGCTGGTGTGTTGATAAGGTGCCAGCGGTGCCTTTCTCTGGGCCTTTCCCTGCTCTCCCAGGCCCTGAGGGCAAACATTCCTGGCATATTTGTCATGTTCGGCTCAATACAGCATCCTTCAGAAAAGAAAAAAATCAAATAAAAGAAAATCCGGTTCTTCCACTGCTCCCTTTAGCGTTCTTTTACACTTAAGCTTTTCAATTCCAGCTCTGAATAACACTCTTTATGGGGAGGCCTGAAAAGCTGCAGCCTCCACTGAGCTGGCGCAGGGGTGGAGGGTGAGCAGGGCTGCCGGGGGGTGTGGGGGGACCCCCCGGCTGTTGCCCCTGCTCCTGGCACCCACAGGGACCCTGCTGCCGTCCAGCCCTGCGGCATGGGGAGGAGGGAGCTGGAGGTGCAATGGGGCTGCTGCCGGGCTGCGGTGGGCAGGTGCCCATGGGGCTTGCAGGTGGCAGGGACATGGGACGGGTGGCACTGGGCGGCCTTAAACTAGACCTGGGGACTGATAAATAAAAGGGTTTCACGTGTGCATTTTTATTGAGGTAAGCCAAAAGGCGCCTGGATCCCAAGGATGCCCTGGCACCCCCGGCACCCGGGGTGCTGAGCCCGCCGTGCTGGGCTGGGGCAGTGGCACCGGACCTGTCACCCCGTGGTGGAGCGCTCGCAGGCGGTGTGTGGTGATGTCCGGCACAGCCGCTCTCCTCTTCACCTTACCCCCTTGCCTTTTCAACTTTTCCATCCCATTCCCCTCCCCGCGTCGCCTGCCGCCCTCCTTTTACGCCATTTCTTCCACCAAAGCGCTAAAACCGCCGTCCTGCACGTTTATAAACGTTCGTTTTCGAGGCTGAGGCTTTGGTAGCAGGTGAGCTTCCATCTCAAAGTCCTGTAATAAATCGCCCTTTCTGGCCACCCGTTCCCCAGCAGCCCCCGCACGCAGCCCGCTCGCCCTGCCCTGCCGCACGGGCACTCCCCGGTGCTGCCCGTGCCACGGCTTGCCGGGAGCCAGGGCTGCCTGCTCCCTTTCAAAGGACACCTGGGTACGGGGGCGAGCAGCACGCGGCTTCAGAGAGTTCTCCGAGCTTGGGAAAAAGCCTCCGAGGCTCTTCCCCAGCTGTTTGCCTCCCCAAGACTCGTGGATTAGACCACGCCGCTGGCACGCTGCCTCCCCGACGCTCTCGATACCACCTCTGCAGCGGACACGCACAAGCCCGGGCACTGCCGGGAGCTGCCGGCGAGGCAGGCTGGGATGGGGACCGCGGCGTGCCGGGCTGGGCTCCGGCACGGCTGTCCCCCACGCACGGGGGTCTGGGAGAGGTCAACGGGGCCGGGTGGGCGAGGGGGGCGGCGGGGGCGGCCGGGAAGGGGCGCGGGCAGAGCCCCCGCTCCCCGCATGCAGCTGGCCGCGATGCGCTGCCGGGGGGCCCGGCGATGCTCATTTCTTTCCCACTCCCTCCCCCTCGTCCTCCCCCGAGGAAAGTGATGTTTTTGGAGAAGAATGAAAGGAAAGCCGGGGAACGCTCGCTGTGCTAATTCTGTCAGGGAGCCAAGAAATATGAAGCGCCCCTTTGTTTTTTTGAGCAATTATCCTCCACGATTTGGCTTTTTGTATCTCCGTGCGTGTAAAACTAGTCATTATATCCTCCCTTATCTGCGGGGAGCGCGCTGCCTCCTCTCCGTGCCGCCCTGCGTTCCCACCCCTCTCCTCTCACCCGTCCCCCCGCAGCACCGGCTGCATCGCACTGGCATCCGAGCCCAGGTCCCCCCTGCCCTTGCTGCGTAGCGAGTCAGAAAGACGCAGAGCATCCCTAAAATCGGTCCTGAGCAAGGGCATTCGCTCACAGCAGTTTCTAACCTGAGCGTTGTGGCTGTTTTCCCATAGCCATTGCCTGCAGCACCCCGGCATCACCCTGGAAGGGGTCACCCTCGCCCCACCTCTAGCCCAAACTGACCCATTGGGTAACTTAGAGCAGCCTTTGGGCTGGTCCGTCCTGCACCAGCTGCGTGTAGCTCCATCAGCCTTTCCCCCAATGCCTGCTGCTCTGCTTAGCGCAGCTGCAGAGCACCCTAAGGTACCCCTAAAACTGCTCTGCGCATGGGGAGGGTGCAGGGGGCTCTGCCACCCCCAGCTCCGGTGCAGCACGGAGCAAGGAGAGCGGGGCCACCCA
Organism: Aquila chrysaetos chrysaetos; assembly: GCF_900496995.4. NCBI lineage: Eukaryota > Metazoa > Chordata > Aves > Accipitriformes > Accipitridae > Aquila > Aquila chrysaetos. The sequence goes on along the minus strand of NC_044024.1, from coordinate 1,570,031 downwards.
CCCTGTCCTTGGCCGGGGCTGCCCCAGCTGCTCTCTGCCCTTGCTGCTCTAAAGGGAATTTACCCCACCCCAGCTTTTATGACTGTTTAAACACGTGAAGCTGCCGCACGCTCCACCCGCCCGAGCCCGACGCCTTGCAGAGGAAGAGCGGCCGTGTCCCACTTTGCAATTTTGCCTCCCGAGGCTTCATTTGATGGGAGATGCTCCCAGCTCCCCCACACGCTGCGATTTCCCGCAGCCAATTTCCCCTGCAACACTTGTCCCGATGAGACTTGCTCCTTCCTTTAGCTCCTTATCAGCCCTTATGTGTCAGAGCCTTGCAGGCAGGTACGGTGGCGTTTGCCCGAGGGGGGCACAGAGGGATGAGACCCTGGGGGACAGCAAAGGGGAGGCAGCTGCTTTCGGCCTCTCATCCAGCAGCTCCAAATTCAGGTCAGGGCTGTGCTGTGAGCGGCGATGCCTCTGTGCGTGTGTTTGTGTGAGTGTTGGTGTGTGTGTTTGTGCTGCCCTTCGGGTCCCGCTCTAGAAACCAGTGATAAAGCAACTGCTGTACCACTCCGGGGCGTCTCTGATGCTCTGGGACCGCTGGGGTCCCTCGATGGCTGCAGTCCCACCCGGGGAGCTGCGTGGGGAGGTGGCAGGAGCGCGGCTTTGAGCTCCGTGTGCTGCACTAGATCCCACCACGCAGCTTTCCAAAAGGGCTTCAGAGATGGGTTTTGGGGGCTGGCAAATGCTCTGCAATGGCCCGAGAGTGTCCCCCTCTGTCTGCTGCTCCCCACTTGGCTCTCCATCACAGAGGCTCCTTCCACGGCACCTTTCTGAGCCAAGGGCTCCCCGAGACACTGCTTATCTCTCTGCAGGGCTGGCAGTTTTTATGAGGGGCTTTTCTTTAAGACGCAGAGCAAATCTGTTGCTTATAAATGCAGAGCCCGGTATGCTGCAGGTACAGCGGGTGCTGCAGGAGCCAGCCCCGGCTGGTGACACAGGTCTGGGGTCCTCTCCACAACGCTACCAGCGTAAAATGTGGCATTGGAAATAGCTGCCAGATAAAAACCTGCCTGGCTTTGCTGGCTGAAGGATCCGAGCAACGTTCCTGCCTTTAGCAGCCCTCACATCTGTCCTTCTCCCACAGAAGGGGCTCGAGACCTCCACACGCACAGAGATTGCGGCAGCCAGCAGGCTGGAGCGCTCCGTGCATCCCCGTGCAGAGTTCAGCCGTGGGGTTTCGGCCAGGAAAGCCACAGCAGGATAAACAAGGCTTCGCTCCTTGGGCCGCCCGCACGGCCAGCTCCGGAGAGCATCGCAGAACCCCCCTCCCGCACCCCTCCTCCAGCTGCAGCTGCCTCCGGTTTGCAGAGGGTCCGGGTGGGCCGGTAAACACTGCTGGCGGTCCGTAAACAGGCTGGGGCTAAACAGGACATGAACGATCGCATCCGTCCTTGGGCTGCGCCAGGGCCGGCACTGCCGGTGCACGGACACGGCGCTTCCCGGTGGGACCGGGGGAACCGGGCTGGGTGCCAGCGGTGCTGGGGGGTGCTGAGCCCCCGCTGGGTCGCAGCACATAGCGCCCAGCCACGGCGTCCCGCTCCTGCAATCCTGCACCCTCCGAGTCCCCCCCAACACAGGGGGATGTGCGGATGCTCCGCGTTCACTCCGCATGCAGCCGGGATGGTTTGCCTCCGTTTTCTCTTGCTTGCAAAGGAAGGCTGGAAGGCAGCAGCTGCAAAAGCTCCTGGTGAAAAACAAGAAACCTGTGACTTGAATTTGGTTTTCATATCTGTCTGAAGGTGCTTTGTACAGGCTTGGAGCTAGTGATCCTGCGCGAGCGCTAATGGGAGCTGCTGCGATTCTGGGAGAATTCAGTGGCAGTTACGCATGAGTTGGCTTAGTGCTGACAGATGAGCCCTGTAACTTGCTCTCCAGCTACCTGGAAGAAGCAGTGAAACCCATTTCGTATGGTGATGGCTGGGAAGAGCAGAAGCCCCTGCCCAAGGCAATGCTGGGCTCGTGCGAAGTCTGGACAAAAATTAGACTGCTTGTTTAATGAGCTTCCCGCAGGATGAAGACATGAGCAGAGCTTGGGTTTTGAAGCCGTGGAGGGGGAGACAGCAGCACTGGTGGGTGCAGGGGGGGTCTGGGGGCTGCTGGGGCAGGGCTGGCCCCGGCAGGCAGGCAGGGGTGCACCCCGCACACCCCACATCTGCACAGGGCAACTTATTTTCTTATCAGAAACGACCTGGCAAAGCCTCAAGCGCCGGCGAATTGCTTCAGCTCAAATAAACGAGCTGACAGCTCCATGAGACGGGGGTCTCCTGGCAGAGGGCGGCGGGGGGACAAGCCAGCCGCTCGGGTTTTGGCCGTTCCTTGGGAACATCTTTGCCTGAAGGCTTTAATGGCAAACACAAATGTGTGCGACTAGGTGTAAGCCAAGGAGCCTGTGCCAGGTCTTGCTACCTACTTAATACCTGGGGCCTGTTCAATTATGATGACTCCCTCCTGGGTAATGAATATTTTTAGCACTCTGCTATAGTGATTTTAGTGCCTGGAGAGGCCGGTTCCTGGCCGGCCTCAGAAGGCGGTGCTGGGGCTGCTTATGTTATTCCAAAGATGTCTTCCCCTATACAGATCCCAAGGGACCTACAGAATATCCTGATCTCTTTCTCTTTTGTTGTTTTTTTTTTAACTTTCTCTGATGTAAGCGGAAATAAATCTGCTGCTTTGGAAGCGGGGGAAACTGCCGGTCCCCTCTCTGCTTTGGCATCAGGCTCAGAGCTTGGACAAAGGGCAGATCTGTCCCTGCTCGCCCCCTCCGGAGCCTGGGGCCGAAGAAAAGGTCCGTGCTGAGAGCAGAAAGGGGGGTTCGCCCCTACCCTTTGGTCTGCGCGAGGGGCTCCATCTGGAAGCACTAAGGATGGAGGGGAAACTGAGTTTCTAATATTGTGTTTGGCTGCAATCTTGTTGTAGCGACTGCTGTTAATGCAAATCCCGTGTTGATTTTCTCCAGCTCACTTAGCTCGGTCGCAAGGCAAAAAAGCAGGATTTCTCTCCAGCTGGAGCCAGGAGGCAGGGCTGCGGAGGAGGAGAGGGGGGGTCAGTCAGGCAGGGGCGAGGGCATCGGGGCATCGAAGCCGTCCCTGGCTTCACCCACGCGCTCCCCCGGGCAGCGTGGGGAGGAGCCCACCGGGGTCTCCTTGTGCGCCCCCCGGACATCCCTCTGGTGTATTTGAGATCATACTCCCCAAATTGCGGGCAGTTGCTGTGTCCGGGGGATAAACACCCACCCTGTGCCCCGAGAAAGAGACGGCACAGCCTGAGCTGCAGCCTGCACCCGAGGAAGGGTTTCTGAGGTGTATCCTACCCAGTGGGCACCCGCTCCCTTCAGAGGGTTCTACTTTATTTATTGCCGTTAGAAGACTCTTTTTCTTGCAGGCTTAAGTAGAAATATGGGATGGTCCATGACTCCTGAAGAGGAGCGTTGAGAATGAGTGCGGGCAGCTCGCCACGAGCACCCGCAGACACTTGAGGCAGAATCCGCTTTTCCAAAAGCAATCTGTGGCTCAGTCACCTGTTGATTAATACCACGGCTCCGCGAGGTTTCCTCATGCCTGTGAGCCTCCCGGGTGATATCTCCTCGAGTGGCTCGAGCTGCCTCTAATCCCCGGGCAGAGGAGAGCAGAGGCGATGCTGCTGGCAGCTCGGTGCAGAGGGATGTTTCCCGCTGGCCGGGGCTGTGGGGACGCATTGCTGATAACTTGGAGATCCTTTTGGGTGGGAGGTGGCCGGGTGCGACCGAGCATCCATCCGGACTGCGCTGAGGAGGGCACACGTGGCAGCCCCGGGGTCACTTCTCGCCTTGGACTGAGCTCTGGAGAACTTCAACCAGGAATGACAATAATTCATCTGACGTGGGGAGCGAGCACCGACACCTCTCTTCGACCATGGTCTGGAGCTGCTGATCGCGGGTGAGGGTTTTCCTGCTCTCAAAGGGACCCGCGCCGCGTGTAGCTGCCCCACAGCCTCCCCTCCCCGCACCGAGGGTAGGGGCAGGGTCAGCAGGTGACAATTTGAGCAAAAACTGATCCCATACCAGGTTCTTGAAGTCATTTTGCTTTTGTAATGTGCTAATTCCTGGGCCCAGAGAATAATTGATTCCAGATCCTAGAGCATTTTTGCAGGAGGGCGATGGGTCTTGGCAGCCCTTCCCACCTCCAGCGCGAGCGGCGCGGGGAACCCGCGGGAAGGACGGCAGCGGGGAGGGCATCAGCTCCCCGTGCCGCTGCAGCGCGTGGTCCTGCAGAGCCAGGGTGGCCGTGGGTGGCCGTCGTGCACGCCACACCGCCCAATCTGCCCGCTGTGACCGCGGGTACACCCCCCTGCTGATCCTACCCACCCGCCCTGGCTGCTGCACGTGTCCCCCGCCGCGGGGGACATCTGCTCGTGCTTTTCTCTTTCCCCCGGCTCTCCAGGCCGGAGGTGCAGCTTCAATCTTTCCGAGAGTTCAGGAAGGTCAAAGGCTTTTTTCAGTGGTTCTCATGGGGCTGCGTCTTCCCCAGATTGCATCAAGGCGAGAGGCTCTGCATTATCCGCCGTGTCCGACCCCGCGGTTAGCTCATTCCTTGGCCGGGATGTTCCCATCCCGGTCGGATTTATTCACCCATCTGCTGGTCCCACAGAATGTGGATCCTGTGGGGCTGCCTTTGGATCTGCCTTCCTGGAGACCTCCGGCCAAAGCATCTGCACTGTGTGTGTGGGAAAAGTCCTGCTGACCCCCTGACCAGTGCTGGGAGGGTCCCAACAGCCCCCTAAACTCTGTCTCTGCCCCCCCCCAGGCCCTGGCTGCAGAGCCAGTAGAGGTGCACAGGGCTGCTCGTCCTGCAGCATCGACTGTGGCTCGTCCCCTGCACGTCCCCAGGGATGTCCCGTCCCCTGTGCAGGGATGGAGGGATGAATGGCCGTGGCTGGGAAAAGGGGGACGGGACCGACCGTGTGTCAAAATCCACGGCTGCAGCCCCACGGCTCCTGGGTGGCTGCTGAATACCACCGCATCTCTCCTGAACCTTCCCTCTGTGTGACCCAGCGGCAGGGACGTGCCTTTTGCCAGCTCGCCGCAGCCTGGGGCCAACATCTGGGTGTTTTCCTGGCTCCAAGAGCAGGGAGAGCTGGGTGCCCTCCCGCAGCCCCTACCTGCTATCAGCACCCGCTGCGCATCCTTCCCAGGCTGCAGGCTGTGTCCTGGCCCCCGTGCTGCGGTCCAGGGCTGATGGGAAGGTGGGGGGGTAGATGTGTGTGTGTGGGGGCAGCCAGGTCCGCAGTGCTCAGAGCCCAGGGGGAGCCTCTGTGTAGCCAGGAGCTTTTCTGCTGAAGATTGCACTCGAGCAGAGTCGGCTTACGTTTATTTTTTCCTCTAATAAAAAACTAATAAAGGAGAAAATGAAAAAATAATTTTCTGGAATTTGGCTGTGTCTGCCCAGTTTCCTTTGTCCGATCAGCAGGGCTGCGGGTGCGCCGGCGTGTGAGACGCAGGTCATTGCGGCGTGGGTGCTGCAGTGCAGGGCACTGTGTCCCCTTCCTCTTTCCCTTCCCCTTTTCCCTTCCCCTTTTCCCCTTTCCCCCTGCCCAGGCCCTCCCTCCTGCAGAGGGACAGGGTCAGCGCACGGTGCTGTGCCAGAGCCCAGCATCGCAGGGTCCCCATCCCACCTGCAGACCCTCTTCCCTGCCTGCCTGCTCCGGTGCCTCCTGCCCATGCTGCCTGCTCTGCCTGCCCTCGCCGCAGCCACCGGCACCCCTTTGCAGGGGACAAACCTCCCTTGTGCCTCCCTTGTTGTTGTTTTGGGCTTTGTCTCTCTCTAAGAAAACCGCCCGGTGTAAATCTCTGCAAAGGGCCCATCCTGCATTATTTATGCTCGCAGCGGGACCCTTCGCGCTCTTTTATCCTGCCTCTTTAATACGAACCAGAGATTTTTTTGGCTTAAAAAAGTCTGCTGTGTTCCCGCTCCTTCCCCCGCCCAGCCCCGCTCTTTGGAAGTTCAGATAAGGGGAAGATTTATACGGGCGAGGAGGGAGGTGGTGAGCAGGGGGTTAAGAGAGAGTCGCTTTTGGGGGTTCTTTGAAGATAAATTTAACTTGTTCTTATCTGGGCTTCATGCACTCAAGAAAATGTTAACACTGGGGGGGGCTGGCCACGGCTGGGGGAGGTGGGGGCTGTTTTTAATCTTTACCCTGTTCCATTTTGGGTTCATTATAGCGACATTCATCACTCTGGCCAGGTAAATAACTCAGGTCCTCGCTATTGCCCAGCGCAGCGGTGGGAGTGCTTGGGGATGCTGGCAGATAAACGTGGGCTCTCCTGCCCCGGGGGGTTAATGGGGTGATGCCGGAGAAGCCGTAAGCACTCGCAGGATGCGCTTTTATTTCACATCTCATCTATTAGGGGACGACGGGCGGGAATGGGGAGCGGGGGGGTCCCTGCCCTGTGGGGCAGTAATCGAACACACACCCCCACGTCCGCTGTCAGCGGCCGGGAGCGTGGCCCCGGCCCCGCAGCTGGGGCTAATGAGCACGGGGGCTCATTAGTGACCCACGCGCTCACGGCGCAGGACGGCCGAGCTCGGCGCCAGGGGTTATTAACGCGCTGCCAGCCGGGGTGACGCGGGAGGTGCGGGGGGATCCCGTCGGCGGGAAGGGGGGTTTTACAGACCGGCTTGCCGGGAGTTTTCCTCACTTGGCTTCTTCAAAGCTGTGAGGTTGCCTTCGCCCGCAGGGTCTTTGCCCGGATCTTGGAGCTTCACCCGGTGCAGAAGTGGCCCAACACCTTTAGGGGAGCACTCGCTCGTGGGGTGACCTGAGCAGCCCTGGGCGATACCCGGGGTGAGCTGTGCTCACCGCCCTGGGCAGCCTGCAGCACAGCTGGGCAGAGGCTGCGAATGCTTTTTTGTTTGGTTTTTTTTTTTTTCACACAGTTTCTTGTGGTGGGAAATTTTGGGCTAGAAGGTTGAAGGTTTTAGCAAAGGAGGGACACGCGCAAGCAAGGAAGGGACAAGGAGATGAGGGCACATGTATGCTCATAGGAAACTTTTACCTTCTTGTTGCCTGGCCTCTGAGAAAAGGCAGAAACGCTTCGCTTTTCTCCAGTTCCTGCAGGTTGCATCCCTTCCCAGCAGCCTGCCTGGCACCCAGGGACCACCCCGACCCCAGCGCCGTGGGGTGTCGGGGCCCCAGCCCGGGCAGCCCCCCCCCCAGCATGGCAGCGGTGCCTCGGGCAGATGCGTGTCACTGCAAAGGCCACTTCCCCGGCTCGGCGGGACGGTTTGGTGCCTGACCCGTGACCTCGGTGTCAGCAGGTATTAACGATCCCCTCATGCCTGGCGGGGGAACGAGCGCCCAGCCTGCCGAGGAATTCGCTGCCTTTGGGGAGGCAAAGGACATCCCCGCTGCCTTTGGGGAGGCAAAGAGCATCCCTGCGCTGCCGCACCGGGGACGGGCACCCGCGGCCCCCGGAGTGCTCTGCTCCTGGCCCCTCCGAGCCAAGGGCTGGCTCCTATCTCTGATCTCCATCACTAATTTATGTCCCGAGGCTTCGGCTCCCAGGGCTGCTTTAATTCACCGGAGGAGGGAGGGCAGGTCCCTTCAGCCCGGCCATATATCTGCCTGGGGTTATCTAGGAATTCAGCCCTGCTATCGCGGCCCTATAAAGGGCTGAGCATCGTGGCGGCCGTGCCCTCTCCTGCCAGGGTCCCTCTCATCGCCCCGATGCACTCCAGGCTCATCACCTCCCTCCCTGGGGTCGCTGGCTGTTAACCCGGCGCAGGAGTGTGGGGCACAGCTTTTGGGGCAGGAGCACGTGCCTCTGCTCTGGGGACACGGGGAGGGAAAGGGTCCCGACAGTGCTGGGGCTGGGCGAGGATCCTGGTGGTTTTGCTTCCCAACTGGGGTTTTCTATGGTGACTTCATTGCCTTTTCGGCCCAAGGGCTATTTAACGATGCTCCAACCAGCAACAAATGGTTAAAACCAGCCACAAGTGTTTAAAATCAAAATAGAAAGGACAAATGGTGAAAAGAAAAGCTGTGGTAGAAAGGGATGAAATAAATGACTTTCCTAAGACCATACCAGCAGGTCTAGAAGGCGAATCGGTATCTTATCCGCAGAGCATTGATGTTTTCCATGTGCTTTGTGCTCTCTCATGCAGTGGTCTGGGTGGAAAACACATAGGAAACCATTTCCTCTCCTTTTCACTCCCCCTCAAAGGTAAATGCTGGGCAGAGCAGAAGCGATTCATCAGGCTGAGGACATGTATTTATGTTTCAATCAACTGGAAATGAGTAAGTACCTGGGTAACAGGAGTGGGTATTTTGCATCTGGCTGTTGAAAGGTCGGGGACCCTGGGGGTCTCTTTGCATCTCCTGATATATTGAGGCTGCGTGTTCAGATGCCGTCCAGTGTCAGCCCCTCTCCGCCTGGGAAGGAGATGGGGACACTTTCCTGGAGCTGGTGCCGGCCCGCCGGAGCATCGCCCCGGGTGCGTGCGAAGGGAGAGCGAAGGCGTCCCCCCGCTCTTGCTCCCAGTGCCCCCCTCATTAAGGCAGCGAGTGTCCTTAGGAGTCCAGTCCCTGGTGAGGCAGGAAAAGCTCCATGTCCCCACATCTGAGGCGCTCACCAGTGACCTTCTTTTCCAAATCCTTTGCTACAGTGCTGGACGCTGATTCTCTGCCTGAGCCCTGCTGCCCGAGTGGGCTGGGGTGCCGGCGAGCCCCAACGGGAACTTCGGGTCCCGGCCCCGCAGCACTGAAGGACAGGATCCTCTGCGGGACCCCCCTCCCACTCACCAGCATCCTCCCAGCACGGCTCTAACCGGGACAAGCTGCGACCATCCCAGTGCGCAGAAATGCCCCACGGGGGATCTCGGCAGCGGCTTTCGGTGGTGCAGGCAGCGCTTGGGCAGGGCGCAGGCAGGAGTGCCGGGAGCCGCAACACTTTGGGAAAGGCAGAGTCCTTGAGTGCCAGCGGGGAGGACACGGGAAGCCCGAGGCCGGCCGGAGAGCGGCGAGCCCGGCCCCGGAGCTCCGTCGGCAGAGAAGGGATGCGAGCGGCAAAGGGAAAGGCAAGGCAGAGGGCAGGAGCTCGCGGGGACTCGAGCTAAAAAGGCTCCTTTCAGCGTCGAGGAACCCAGCTTGCCTGAAGGCAAGAGAAAGGAGCAGAAAAATATGGTAGGTCAGTTGTAAGATGTGGCTTAGAGGGGATATGGTGAGACTGAGGCAAGGGTAGGGAACAAAGTCCTCTAGCACATCAGAGGGAGAAGGGCTGCAAGGGAATTCATGCATCCACGAGAAACCCACAGGCAATGAAAGAAAAACGAAGGAGGGAAGGACACTGCAGAGGAGAGAGAGGATTTCTCTGCACAGACGGTTTCAGAGCGAGTGTACGTGCGACGGTGATGCCAGCCAGCCCAGCCGCGGGCAGGGGCGAGGGAGCTGCCGCTGCCGAAGAGGGCTCCCGAAATCACCGGCACATCAGAGAGCACAAGGACGGCCAGCCTCCTCCAAGAGTCCAGAAGGATGAAGCAGCTCAGCTGCTAGACTACATAGATCAGGCTGAGAACTGGCCAAGGAAAAAAATTTTCTCTTAAAAATGCCGATTCATCAACTTTGTCATGAACAGATCAGCACTGTTTTCTTTTTTCACTGCAAAAAAGGGAAAAACTCTCCAAATTAGTGAATGTTTAGTTCTTTTCCGTTTCAAAATACCCTGAAATTAAAGTTAATGATAGGAAAACATATTTAAAAATAAATGGCCGTCATGACTGAAACAAAAGCTTATGAAAATACGGAGAGAGCACATTTTGATTGTCCTGAGCTCTTCTTTGCAATTATTTTCCCTTCCCCTGCTCTTTTTTTTTTTTTTTTTTTTATGAGATGTGACATCCTTACTGCCCAGCCCTGCAGCCGTGACTGGATTTGGATGGAAAGGGGCGAGAGGAGCCCTGGCTCAGGGGAAGCCGCTGAGCCCCTGAGGATGATGAGGATGGGGCTGGGGTTCCAGGGGGGGGTCTGGGTGGTCCAGGGATCCTCCTGCAAAGAGCCGTGGAGGGAAGCTCTGCCCCACCAGCACCGCTGAAGCAGCAGCAGCAGCAAAGTGCTGCGAGGAAGGTGGGAGGCAGGCGCTCACGAAGGACGGATGCTGGCACATCGCTTTGGGTGGATCGAGCCGTGAGCTGGTAGTTTTAGCTGCACCTCTTGACTACTTTCAAGCCAACGTTGAAGCCATTTGGTATTCTGTTCCTGTGACTTTTCAGAGAGGGATTATGAAGTCTTTGAGGCATTACTAGGTGCTAAAGTTATAATGAATAATGCTTTAATTAAGCTTGTGGTCCCTAAAAAAATACCTCAATGAAAGATTGGAGAAAATACTGCAGAGGAAATATCTCCTGTACAAAGAGCGAGGCTGTGTGAAACCAGTAATGGGTCTAGCAGAAGTTCTCTCTGTTGGATATAGAGTGAGAAAAGATGTCTTAATTGCTAATCCAGAGAAATTTGGAGCAATAGCCGAAATGTCCCCTCCCCAGCGCAAAGTGGATCTGCAGAGGATTCTCGGAAAGATTAATCATGGGAGAAATTCATTATAAACATAGAGGTGAACCCAAAGACTTGAGGCGCTTCACAAGGCTGCTCTGGAAAAGGGATTTTTAGTGGAGAAGAGGAAGCTGAAAGAGGCGTTTGAGCAGCTCCGCGCGACGATTGCTCCTGGGTGACCACGCTGGTGGCTGCGCGGGGCTGGCCTGAAGGAAGGGCGACGGTGGCATTGCCCAGCCGCCGCGGCATCGCCGTTGAGACTCGGGGACCGTGCTGCTGTGAAGGGAAAAGCCTCGCTGCAGTTCTCCGTCCCGGGGGCCTGGGGCAGCAGGGTTCAGGGCTTGGGGAGCAGGTGGATGCTCCCCGCAGTTGGCTGTGCCACTGCTCAGAGGACCGCAGGGTGACGGCGGGGCTGTGAAACATCCCTTACAACAAGGCAAAAGTCCCCTGTCTCTGCTGTCCTGTGCAAGGGAAGGCACGTCCCTGCAGGACCCGGGCTGCTGGGACGGCAGCGTGCTGTGCATGCAAACCTCGGTTGGGTGCAGCACCGGCACGGATGCCGGGGAAGGGGGCTCTGCCCGGGAGGAGAGGGCAGCAGGGAGAGGGGCAGGGAAACTCCGGTGGGGAAACTGCTGGGGTGTAGGGACACGAGCCCAGCAGTCCCATGCAGCATTGAGGGGCATTTCTGCGGCAGCGGTAGAGGCCGGTGAGAAGCTGCAGTTCCCATGGGAGCATGGCAGGTCCTAGCAGTTCCCTCCTCCTCAAAATGGGGTGCTCCCCCCTGCAGCCCCATATTTCCAGGCTGGTTTCCCACCTGCAGTCCCCAGCAGAAGCACGAGCCAGGAGCACCGTGCCGTGCCCCACGGCAGCTCTGCCGGCAGCGAGAGCTGGTGGGGTGGCTGGCGAGCTCGGGGCAGAGCAACCTGCGGCATTTTGGTGTCTGCTCCCGGACCCAGCCCTGAGTCCCCACAGGCAGCAGGAAAGGGGGAGCGGGGCAGAGAAAGCACCTTCACCCCATGACGAGGGTCCGTGCCCCAACTACGAGCCCACCCACCTCCTGTAGCAATCCATCCTTTTTGCTGGGAAAACAGCCTCTCTGGGGAGCTGACGGGAGCCTGGCGGCACTCGCAACCTGGGCTTGCGGAACGGGGACCCCCAAGTGCCATAAGCCCACGACAGGGCAGCAGGCAGGGATCCTGCCTCGCCGACCCGCTCGCTCAGCAGCGATGACCAGACACCAAAGCAGAGCCGGGCTGGGGTCTTGTTTTCCCACCTTCGCAGCTGCCGGCGGGAGGCCAGGGAAGCCCCCCGTGCCCTGAACCGTGTCTGGAAGCACTTGCGCAGCCCCGGCTGGGAGGAGGCGGCCGGGCACCCGAGAGGATGCTCGGGGCTGGGGAGGGAAGGGGCGATGAGCGGAGCAGCATGTGTGGTGGGGATGGACGATTTAGCGCAGCCGTCCTTCCTGCGCCGCTGCTGACAGGGTCCCGACCCGCGGGGGAGATGTGCACAGCACAGACCCGATGTCGGGGAGATTCACGCGGCTGCAAAGCCGATTAAACTGCCCCGCAAAAACGCGTGCACTCAACGAGCGGGGAAGTGGCTGGGGTGGCCATGACCTGGCCCCAGGAACCCATGCAGGGCTCACGTGGGACTGGGTTTATTTTGGTGCAGAGCTGCAAGACATTTGCACGTCCGGACTTTGCTCCTGAACCGGGTGGATGCAGCTGGGGAAGATGCGGCCCCTCCTGTCCTGCAGCTCCTGGGACTCCAGTGCCCTGGAAAAACACCCCTTGCTCAGGCGCTTGGGCTGACCCCATCCCAGCAGTGCGGGGATGCTGCCGCAGTCCTCGTGCCGCCCGGCACGCAAAGCGTGAAGCCAGGATCCGGCCCCTCCAGGGCAGCTGATGAGCTTTGCGGTTTCACCCTTATCTGATGCGAGCCCGGTGCGGAACAAGCTGGGAGCTGCGGCCCCGGCAGCACCTCGCCGCGGGGCAGCAATGGGGAGAGCACCCTAAAACCTCACCCATCAGCTGTGTAAATGGGGGGGGCATCCTGCAGACCCCAGCCGCTTTCTCTGCCCCCTCAGGGGTCCCAGCCATTTTCTGAGCTGTCGCAATTTGGCACAGCAGCTTGTTTCACGGGGCTGACATCTACAGCCAAACGCTCAGAGCTGCGGCCGCTGCTCCCAGGAGGACAGGGTGTGCAAGAGCCCTTTGTGTCAGGGCACGGCAGAAGGTCCCCATGGGGTGTCCCAGGAGAGGACCCGATTGATGGGGGGGTGGGATGCCCCCACATTGAAGCGGCTCTGGGTGCAGGACAGTCCCCACAGCGTTGTACCGAGCGCTGCCCTCGTGCATCGACCCGGGGCAGGGAAGATGCAGGCAAAGGTCTTGATCAAAGATAGGTCACTTTTGTAAACACATCTGAAGCCACACCACCACTCCCCTTCCCACAGAGCATCTGCTGGGTAATGTCTTTCAGGTGTCCCAGAAGCAGCACGTTGCAGGGGGAGGTTCAAAAGGAGAGCACGGGCTCCACGTGCGAGCCCAGGGGTGCAGCGGGACAGCGGTGCTGGTGGGGGGAGGCAGGAGGTTGCAGCACCCGGGCAGGAAAAAGGGCGATGTTAAACCAGTCCAGCCTCTGTGGGACTGCCACAGGCAGTCCTCCCCACCTTGTGGCAGACAGAGGCTGTTGTGGAAACCTCCTTTTTGTCAGTCCTGACAGGGAAGACTTTGGGTGGAGAAAGAGAAAAATTCAGAAATGAAAGTTTTGGAAGGAGTTTTTATATTTCCCTGTTTGACTCCAAGAAACAAACTCCTATTCTCTGTCCCCTGCCAGTTTTCAATGAAAGACTTTGAAAACACACAGTTTTCCATCTTTCTTACATCTGGGGGAGGTGTTGTCTGGTTTACAACCAGTCCCACTCCCCCAGTTTACCTCACCCATTTTATTTGACTGAGTCACGGGTGCCCGTGGAAGCCCTGCCAGGACCGAGGCGGATGCGGTGCGATGGCGTTATCACTTAACGAGTTACCCACGTCGGCAAAGCTGCGGCAAGGCCGTGAGCTGGCGCAGCCCGCGGCAAGCATGAGGTAAAGGAGGAGATGAAAGAGATTTCATCCCCCCGGGATGGAAGCGAACACGTTTTGCCCCGTGTTCGCCCCGGCTGCAAGCACTCGTATGCTGCAGCTGGGCTGGCCTGGGGTAAACACAAGGAAAGAGCCCACGGGCACCTGGCACCACTGAGAGCACGATGTGGATAGCCAGGATGGAGCTGGGGTTCTGCTGGCCTGTGCTGGTCCCAGTTGGCTGGCGGAGACTTTGGCTGCTCCGGCATCCTGGGACGATAGGGCTGATCTCAGAGCAAACACCTGCAGGGCTTGGCACGGGGAAAACAAAGGTGATGTGTGGGTTGGAGGGAGAGGGGCTCAGCGGGTCACCCGGCCTCCTTATCTCCCACAACTGTTTGCTCCAAGATTAAGTCAAAGCCTGCAAGATGCAAAAGTCCAAGGAAAGCCAGCCCGGAGGAGGCCGGGTCGGGATGATCAGGGGACTCTCCCCCTTCCCACCACGGGATTGCTGGGCACCTCCACCGAGGGCTGGTGTTTAAAGTCCAGGCAGATTTCTGGTGTGATTTACGACCCATTATTCTTTGGTGCAAGACTTGGTTAATGAGCAATGAGGGGTTGGGCAGGCTGCAGGGGTGATGTGAGGAGGGGGCAGGCTGGGCGCACCCATGGGAACCCGTGGGGAAAGGGCTTCTCCTCTGAGCAAACCCGGACAGCTGCCTGGGCATACACATTAACAGATTTTAAAAAAATAAATACATAACTAAATCCCCACTGAAACTAAAGCACTCCCCAGGGGGAGGGAGGGGAGAGCAAAGGTGAGCAAGGCTAGTCTCTCGGCAATGCCTCGGGAGGGTGCTGCGGGGAGTGCAGGGTACGGCCGTGCCTGGTGGGCACCCCAAAACCCTGCCAATCCCCGGGGCAGGAGAGGGGCCGGGCAGCCCCTGCCCGACCCCCAGCCCTCCTGCAGGACCATGTGTCTGACCCCCTGCGCTCCCCCCCACTCCCCGTGGGTTTCTTTAAGGGCATTTCTGAAGCTTTGATTCATACCTTCCAGCCCGCCCGGAGGCAGCCGCTCACCCCAGCCCTGTCCCAGCAGGGTGGTGAGATGGGGCCGGGCTCTGCGGGCAATCAGGCAGACAGTCTCTGCCTGCTTGAGGGCGAGACGACCGTAAATCATTGCCGGAGAAGGGGTCTGCACCCTGGAGTTCTCTGCAAAGCCTGGGCCGCCACGATGTGCTGCCCACAGGTCACCGGCTGCGGGCAAAGGGCACTGTCCGGGGTCTTCGTGTTTGTTCTGGGAGGTGACTCTGCAATAACAGTTTCGGCTCGACTCGCGCCACGTGTGCCTTCGCACCCCCCCCAGCATCCCACCCGCCGGGGAAGCGGGCAGCACATCTGCGTATACAGCGTAGAAGGGATGACAGTCCCCAAATCCCCCATCCCGTGCGTGGCGGTTGTACCGGCCGGCTCTCACTCGTGCTGTGACGTGTTTCCAGCACCCTTGGGTGCAGGTGCTGCAGGCAGCCCCGCTCTCCCTGTCGCAGGAGCCATGCACCGGCCAGCGGAGAGCTTCCCTGCCTGGAGAGCTGCCTGCGTGGGATGCTCTCCTGCCTGCGAGGCAGGGCCCACAGGGAGCAATCTGTTTGTAGAGAGGCTGAGCAACCGCTCCCATCTTTCCCTTGAAACTGCAATTTCATTAAAGTGGTATTCAGCTAAAAGGTCAGCACAAAACCCCCAGCTGAGCTCACCGCTCGCCCCCCCCCCCCCCCCGACTGCTGTGAGCTGTCCCCGCTGCGGGGGTGCGCAGCCCACCTCCAGCCCACCTCCCAGCTCTCCAGCTGGTGCTGAGGGTGGGACAGACCCCTGCCCGCTGCCAGGGATGGAGGCACAGCTGCACCGCGGCTCCGAACCCCCCCAGGGGCAAAGCTGGGGCTGGAGACAAGCGGCGATGGGCATCCACATCCCACCGCAGAGACGAGTTACCTGCAACAGCTCGGGTCCATGCTGGAGGCAGGGCCAGAGACAGGCATGCCCGCACCGAGGCGAGGAAGGGGCTGGGGGCTCCAGGCTGAGCTTAAATAGAGCCGCAGGCAGGGGTGAGGAGCCCCAGGTGAAGCTGCTCAGGGTCTGACAGCCCCGCAGTGCCCCAGGGCTCTGACAACAGCTTAACTTAGCTCTGCGTCTCGCTGCAGCATCCCCGGCCCTGCAGCAAGGACCAAAAAGCCCATCCGAGCCAGCCGGGGTGACAAAGGTGACACCAGAGCTGCATCTGCCTGCCGTCACGCTCTTCTGCAGGCAGCAAGCGACTGGTCCTGGGAGAGGGAGCTGCCGGCAAAGCCCGTATCCCGCGGTCCAAGCGAGCTGGAGAAGGCAGCCAACTCTGCCTCTCCAAATCCCTTCTGTTTTCTCTGTGATACAGATTTAGGGAAATGAGAAGAAAGCGGCGGAGAAGGGCTGGAGGGTCCAAATCTAATTTAAGTCAGCGCATTAGGCCAGGGGCTTATTTGGCCCGGGCAGCGCTGGCTGCGAACAGGATCTCAGGGAAGGCACTCAGCACGGGATGTCGGGAAGAGCTACCGTTCCCGAGGCCTGGGTACAATATGTTGTAATTAATATCTGCGGGGAATTAGGAAGGATTTGAAGACAAAATGGCCTTAGATTAAGTTAAACAGCAATGTGATCTCAGCTTTGTTAGAAATCTGCTTTCCTGAACGGCTGGGTGCTTCCTCACAGCAGCGGGGCTGGGTGGCCACCAGCGACTGTGTGTCGTCCCCCCCCCCCGTCCCCACTCACCCAGGCAGCATCGGGGCCATGCACGGCCCTGGGAGCCCACCCTAATCCTGCACCCACAGCCCGAGGCATCACCCGCGGTGTCAGGGCTCTAGGAAAGGCTCAGAGCTCAGCAGCCCTGCTTAGTCGCCGGTCTTAAGTCCCCTCTGACGGTGGGCAGAGGAATCCTCTCTGCCTCCCCAGGGATCGGATGTCAGGGGAATTAAGCAAGAAACAGGATCCAAATCCTCCAGTTCCTCTCTAAGCCGCCTCTTGCACAATCGGGACCTCGGTGGGTCCAGCCTGTCCCCAGCCACGGATGTCACCCCTCGCTTGTGTCCCCGTGTGAGCTGGCAGCTCGTGCAAAACGCCCAGGGGCGGGAGGGTGGCTCTTCTCTGGGGTCAGAGAGCCGGTGCTGCTTTTGGGGTCCTTTGGGATGTGTTAAAATATGGAGTGTTATTGACAGCAGAAAGCCCAGGCTGCGGGTCAGGCGGCAGGAGAGGAGGAGGAGGAGGAAGGTGGGTGCTGGGGCTGCTTTGCCCAGAGAAAGCACCATGTTTGCCCCCCATCCAACCCCATCTCTGCTGCCCTTTGGGGATCGCTGCGGACCACTTGGCTGCAGAATTAGCCCCAGGGCAGGAGGAGAAGCGCTTTCTGCTACCCCAGCCCTCACTCCTGCCTGCCCTCCCCGGGGCATCGCGACCCCAATGCCTGCAAAATGGGGCTGCAGGACCGATGTCCCCACCTTGCCCCTCGCTCCTGCCTGTGGGTTGTCCCCGCAGCCCAGTGGCCTCGCTCCCAGGAGACCCGGACCCAGCTCTCCCTCCCCTCGATGCCACAGCTCTGCCTGCTTCTTCCTCGCCTCCTCTTCCTCGCCACACGCCGCTGCACACAGCGGCGGCAGCGCTTTGCATCCCGCCCTGCTCAGGCAGGCTCTCCTTCCCTCTGCCAAAGTCAACACGGCACCGGCGACGCGCTCAGCCCAGTCCCGGTGCTGACAGTCCCCCAGCCTCCAATCGACAGGTAGGAAATAAATAATGTCAGAAAGATAAACAGAGTAAATACAGCCTCGGCTATTTCATTTCAGAAAATATTTGCAGAAGAGGCGCGCCCGTCCCACCCGGCGTGAGTCAGCGGCCAGGCAGGGTGCGGCTGGTGGGGGGACGGAGGCAGGACCCTGCCCGTGCCCGCGGGGGGTCCCCAAAACCGGCACCGGGGGTGTAGCACCCGGCTTTCCCTGGCAATCCTCCTCCGTGCCCGTAAAGGGGCACCCGGTGCCTTCTGCCCTGCGGGCTGTTCATTTGCAACTACGCCCTTGGGCAGGGGTGGGTGGTGGGCACCCAGGGGTCCGTGTAGGGGGGAGAGCTGCCCGCTCCTGCAGACCCCCTCTGTGTTGTGCAGAGCTTGCAGGTCACCTCACACCAGGGTGGGTGTCAGGACCCTTGGGTGGCCCCCCAGCTCCCCGAGGAGTCCCTGGGAGATGCTTGTTCTGCAACCCCCAGTGCAAAGCAAGGGGATGCCTGGTTCGGTGGTCGCTGAGTTTGTCAAACCAGGAACCCAGAGTCCAGCTTCCAGGCCGTGCGGAGGGGCTTGTGAAGAGCCCCGAGCACCTCCAGGGACCTCAGCGGGGGCTGACCGTGGTGGTCCCGCAGACGGCATCAGGAGCAGCAAGAGCAGCCGGCCTGGCCGGGAGATGTTCTGCAGTAATCCGGGTGCTTAGCGCTGTGATTTATCTTGCCTTGCTCGCAACTTTGCTTTTTCCTTCTCTCCTCACATCTGGCCACATGTGCCTGTGACAGCGCTGGCTGCCGCAGCACCCCCGTGCCTGCAGATCATGTGCGTCCCGCTAATTGGCGGTGATGAATGAGGGAAGGAGCGGAAGTGTGGCTCGCATCCCAGAATACGGCTCTCGGCGTGACAGTGACAGATCGGCCTCCTCGAACCCAACGGGGAGCTCCGGCTGGGCTGCTCGCTCAGGCACAGTCGCTGGGGACTGGCAGAGGAGGTCCCAGGAGAGCACCGACCTCCCCACGGCCACACTCGGGGACAAATCCGATTTGCAAGGGCAGGTTGCGGATGCTGCAGAGATGCTTCCCCCCCTCCCCTCCCAGCTCTGCGGGGCTCGTGGGCTTAACCCCTCCGTGTGCCGCCGACACATGCACCATGCAGAGCTGGTGCAAGCTGATGGGGCTGCGCCGACATCCACGGAGCGAGTCTGCTCCACCGCAGCCGGGTCCTGGGATGCTGCAGCTTTGCTCTCCATCCAGATGTTGGGATGGCTCAAGGGGGTGGGATAGCGAAGGGAGGCTTCCCTTCCTCTGCGCTGACTTGGGCTGTCCAGGGAGGTTGGTATCCCAGTGGGCGTGCTGCAGAAATCAGAAGGCTTGGGAAAACTCCCACAAAACAGGGATAAATTCATAAAAAAGCATTTGGAAAATTCCTTGGAATGTTGGAGGTGTTCCTGAAGTGCAGGTGAAAACATCCTGGAAAGCACAAAGAAAATTATTAGAAATCACCAGGAAAATTGCTGGAAAGGTCCTCGTCTGACGAATTTCTGGAAAGCAGTGGAAAAGTCTGAGAAAAGTCCTAGACTGAGGGTTTCCTAGATGGGGAAGTTTCTGAAAAGTATTTGGAGAATTTCATGAAAGGATTCTAGACTGAGGAATTTCTTGAGAGCCCTTGTGGGATTCTTGAAATGCTTTGGGATTCTCCTAGACAGGTTGTAGATAAGGAAATACCAGAAAACTCCTGAAAGAAAGAAAACTCCCAGGAAAACTGGAAAATTCCTGGGAAGTTTCTAGATGGAGGAACGTCAGTGAAGCTCTAGGGCATTCCTTGAAATGTTCCAGATCGGGGAAGCCCTATGAAGCCCTCGAATATTTCTGGAAATGTTCTAGACACAAGTCTTAGAAAGACCTGTGAAAAATGTAGAAAGGCTTTAGACTGAGGGATTCCTAGGAAGATATGGAAAATTCCTAGAAAACAGTGGGGCATTGCAAGAAAGGATCTAGATGAAGGATTTAAGAGGAACACCCCCTACCTAAATTCATAGCTCTAGGAAAAAAACCCTCTAGAAACTGTGGACATGTGGATCCCTGGGAAGGTCCAGAACTTTCCCAGGAAGTTCCAGGTGAAGGACTCAAATGCGGTGCTCAGCTCGATCCTCTTCACTTTTCTTTTCCTCATCCCTAAGCTCTCCATCTTTCACGGAAAGCCGTGCATAACCCGTGGGATGTGACTTTCTTGTCTCACGGACCTCGACGTGTTGTTTGATTGCGATGGTCAAACAGACATGGCACGTCAAAGGGCTCTGCTGGCGGAGGGAAGAGCTGCCGCTTGCAAGAGCCGGGCAAACTCTTGGGCCAGGTTCATCGCTCGGTGCAAGCACCAGCACGCCCTGAGCTCCAGCAGGATTTAACTGGCGCTGATCCTGGTTTTGCTCGCTGCCTGTTTTCGGGCTGCTGAGCTGACCGCAGAGAGCCATCAGGGTGGCGAGGAGTCTCCTCTGGTGACAAGTCCCACAATTCCATGAAACCACTTTGTGGGAAAAGTATTTCTACTGCTTCGTGTTAAAGCTGTTGTCTAAGGATTGTGTTGTCAATTTTCCCATTCTTTTGTAAACCTCTATAATTTCCAGTTATTTGCCTCTTCATCCTCTTTTCCAGGCTGTGGGGTCCTGGTCCATTTTAACTCTCTCCATACAGGTGCTATCCCAAACCTTTGATCAGTGGTGCAATGCTTTTCTGCACCCTCTCTTCTTTTTATGGCGTGGGTCAGTTGGAGCCAAGCTGCAGGAGCTCCACAGCTCCAGATGAAGGAAAAATGACATTTTCTCTTTTGTTCTCTCTTCTGGCTCTGAGAGTTCTTAATATTCCACTTGCCTTTTTTGACTCTCACTAATCGTTGAAAGGATGTCTTCAAAGAGCTCTCTGCAATGTCTCCAAGATCTCTTTAAAGACCAGTAATTGCTGATACAGAGCCTGTCGCTGTGCGTGTACGGTGGGGATAATGCTTTTCATGTTCATTACTTTGCAATTATGAATAGTGAAGTTCATCTGCCATTTTATTGCCCTGTTCCACACGATCATTACATTTCTCTGCAATTCTTTAGTGTCAGCATTAGATTTGGCTGCCTGAATAACTTGGTGCCACGTACAAGTTCACTGCTTCGCTGCGCTCTCCCCTCTCCCAGATCATTTCTGGGAGGGGACCACCGGAGGTCCCTGGCCAAGGCTCCCGTGGGACCTCGCTGAAAGCCCTCTCCACCGCAGCGGCAGGCTGTTCACGCCGAATCCTTGCCTGCTGTCTTTAACCAGTGATTAATCTGCAAGACCTTCTCATTTAACCCGGGGCAGCTCTCTTGCCTCACCAGCCTCTGCTGAGCGACCTTGTAGAAAGCTTTTAGAAAACCCAACTATTGCACAGCAACCTCCCTGCTCAAAACATCTTCCGAGAGCTGAGCTCAATTACTCTAATTGCACTTGCATTATGGCATGGCTGGGTGCAGACAGACCTGCCCCGGCCCTGTGAGCTGCCGTGGGGCAGCCGGACCCAGGCAGGGTCCCAGTTCGGGGACAACTCCATCCCTGCCAGGATGCGGAGTTCACCCTGCTTTCCTCCTGGAGCATCTAAAACTGGAGACTTTGCAGGTCGCTGTCGCAAACAGCGCATGAGCTAAGTGGGCTGGAAATTCAGGGGAGGGATGCTGTGCTCCTTGGGGCTCTGCTCTACGGCTTCAGCCCTGGCAGAGAGGAGCTGGGCTGGCCAGGAGGGATGCTCCTTGAGGGATGCTCCTTTAACAGCTTCCAGGAATGGCAGCACAGGAATAGTAGAAGGTAGAGGAGAGTAGAGGGGGCTTTTGGAAAAGCTCCTCAGGCTTGACAAAAGCTCTTGAGATGCTTCTCCTGCTGTCAATGGTACCCGCTCCTTTGGCCAACACCCCACCGAGGTCAGACAGCTAGGAGGAAAGGGGCGGCTGAAGGGCCTCTTTTTTTCCAATTTTTCTCTTTTCTTGAGTGAGGAGCTTGACAGGAATCAGCTTAAAGTAAACAGAGGAGTCCTTGGGGCGGGATGGCCAGCCGTTCTGCAGAGCTGGCAGAATTTGCTGAGGTTGGCGCTGCTGCGGACAGGGAGGATTAAGCGTGGGATAGTTAGCTGGGCTTTCCCAGCATCCATAGGATGTTAGTTTTCGGACTTCATCAATAAGACTCTTCTCCTGTGGCTCCCAAAGATGTTTATGAAAGAGATACAGGAAGGGAGGAAGATCAAACCTGCTTTAGCGAGGCCTTTCTGGCTTTATCTGTGGTTTATGAGGTGACCAGACCTTGGCGGCTCTGTTTTAACTTGTTTTGATCTGGCTGTGCTTTATGACTATTATTCTGAAATGTTTTGACAGAAGCGAGCCTCACCCGTCTGGGCTCCTCCGCGGGAGCTGCATCTCCCCACCGCGGGGAGTCTTGGGGCCACGCTCTCCGGCTGTGGCCAGGAAAGTGCTCCAACAGCCTGGCTTTTCCCTAAAAAAAAAAGGCAAAATGCAGAGGGAGTTGTGAGGGAGACGGTGCCAGCCCTGGTGATGCTGCAGCGCAGGTCTGGTTTCACCAGGGAGGACTTGACTTGCTCGTGGTGCTTCGTTTCCCCACCTTGCTTCTGCAGAAGAGCTGAGGGTGCATCAGGCTTGGGCCAAAGACCTGCATTTAGGTCAATTTAGCTTTTCTTCTCCTTTGCACTGGCAGTGGGGTGACTGCAGTTAACTGGATTGAGGGATGGGAGGACAGCACCGAAGGGACCCGGGTGTCCTGGGTGCAACAGCTACGTGTTAGGGGTGAGCCCACCTTGGGTGCTGGGGACCCTCGGAAGGGGCACGGGCAGGCTGCTGCTCCCCCGGCCCCTCTGCCCGGGGGCCACTCTGCCAGAAGTGAATTTGCCTGCTTTAACCCAAGTGTTTGGCGGCCTTTATCTTCCTGGTGCTTGTTGTTAGTGGGGCTTTCCAAACATCCCAGCGATGGTTTTCCAACAGATATTTGGGCTTTCAGGTTGTTTCCGTGCGCCGCCCCCCCCCCCAGTTGTATTTTGTTAGCATACATTTCATACTTTTTTTTCAGTTAAAGGAGCCTCCAGCTGCAAACCACATTTCTGGGAGGAAAAATCCTTTGTGTTTTCAGTGAAAATTGGAACATTTCAATAAATCATTCTAATTTTTATTTAATTGTTTTGCAGACAATACTTAAAGATGGCATCAGAGCTGCTGGCTGGCTGGCTTTACAGAAAAGTCAGATTGACCCATCAGCAGGGGCAGTGGGGTGAGCTGTGCCGGGGTCTGCCGAGGCCGAGGGAGCTGCGGGGAAATGCCAGCGGTTCCCGGGGACCGGTGGGGTTACATTAGCGGCAGACACCTTCCCCATCTCCTCTTTACAGTCCTTCAAACCACAGGCAGCACAGCACAAATAACTGTACTGCAAGTCGCCAGCGCGCACTGCAGCTGCGTATTGCACACGCGAGCGATGTAATGAACCCTCGTGTGGTTTTGAGCAGGTCTCCAGCTCAGAGGATGGGGTCCCCAGGGGGGGAGAAGCCACATGGCCCTCGCCCATCACCAAAGGTTGCTTATCGCAGCAGCCGACACCTCGGCACTGGATGGAGGCAGGCGGGAGCAATGCCGGGGTAGCGGGGACCAGACCACGCTGCAGAAGAAAAGCAGCCTGGACCAGCATCGTCTGAAGAAGCCAGGCCGAGGGAGGGCTGTGGGTACCAAAGAGAGGGCAGGATCCTGCCCCAGGTGCTTGGCACCGCCCTGCGGGGCTGGTCCTGCCCGGGGTGCACACAACCCTGTTACTAGAAAGCTGGCATAGGCTTACCCGGATCAAGTACCTGCTCCCTGGTAATTAAGGATGTGTTGACATTAAGAGCCGGGTATCTCTATTTTGTTTAAGCATGCTTATGGACTAAAACCGCCCCGCTTTGTTATTAGCTTTGTGGAGCGGCGTGTGCAGCGGGTGATTAGAAGATGAGTGGAAAATTGCCTCCTGCTAATTTATGCAGATTTCCTCCCCTCTTTCTGGGCGCTGCCGCCCGCTCCTCTCCGGGCTGTGCCCGCTGCCGGCCCCCTGCAGCCCGCTGCCCACACGTCGCAGTGCCCTGTTTTGGGGATGCCCTGCTCTCCGGCGTCGAAAGACCCGTGACGTGGCATTTGCGGTGACCTTGCATGGCCGGCGCCTGTTGCAGCCGGCAGCCCTGCTGCCGGGGCGCCGCATGCGGCTGCAGCAGGGCGGTTAGCCGCATCCTTGCATGACGCAAGGTAGAAGGAAGACCGTCAGGCAGCGAGCCGCGGCTGCCGTTTGCATCTCAGTGGGTGTTTTCTTCATTAAAATGCTGTGGGAAGAGGTTACTTCTCCTGCCTCGGTGTTTATTACTGCTGAGATGGAAGCAGAAGCTCTTTGTCAGGGAGAATGCGAAGTAGTTTTGGCTGAAAGGGCTTTCCGTGTGCCGGCGAGGGCACTTGGGCAGCTGGCCGTGTCCGTATCGGCTTCCACAGCGGTACAAAGGCTCTCCCCTTTGGCGGGGGAGGACGGGGAAGGGGACCCCAGCAGCCCCCCACCCTGCCCACCCTCCTGGGGGCAGAGCCGGCTCCCTGCCCGCTGCCCTGGTCCCCGAGGTCTGCGTCGCTTCACCCTTTCTGCAGGTTTGGCTTTTGGACAGTCTGGCTTTTAAGCGGGCTGCCCCGTATGCGAAGCTGAATGTCTCTTTTTATGGCTGAACCCCTGTTTATGTCTGTCCCTTGTGTTTCTGAGCCAGTCTCTCCGAGGACCCCTTCGGCCCCCCGTATCTCGCTCGGCATCGCTTCCCCAGCAGCGGCTGCGGGTAGGTCATTGCCAGTAATTGTCGTCTGCCTCACGGATACGGTTGGTTTTGATCTGTTGCTTCCTTGGAAAAGAAAAACCCATCTCTCTCTTTATTTTGTTTTAAGCATCGTTTATCGGAGGAGCAGCACCTTCTGGCGATGGGGTGTGTGGGCAGGGTGCCGGGGCCGTGCCCCCCGCCAGCCACCCACCCTCTGAGCAAAAGGCTCGGGGGGCACCTGGGAGGGCGGGAGAGCTCAGGCTGGGGGCAGCAAGGACCCCCCCGTGCCACCCACGGCGTGGGGCTTCGCACAGCCGGGCACCCACCCGGGCTCCCCCTGCCCTCCCGCTGCCTTCCAGGCAGGGCTTATCTGGGCTGGACACGCTTTAGAGGCACTGCTGAAATTGATGCTGCTCACTGAACTCCTTAATTGCTTTTAGTTGTAGAGTTATTAAGGAACAAGATTTAAATAATGTCGGGGGGGGGGGGAAACCCCGCAATATAAATGAGCTGAAGGAGCTAGCAGAGAAGCTTCCCGTCGTGCCGAGATGAGTCCTAGCAGCAGCAGAGTTACAGCGAGGAGTCGTCGGCAAAGGCTTGTCGTGCCGCTCCCCCGGCTCTGCCTTTCGGAGGCTTGCAGGTTTCCTATTTTTCCTCCAAATCTGCTTTGCGTTTAAGCAAATACTCCGAAGATTGCCCATGAATAGTCATGCAAGAACTGCCTGTGCTTGTGAGCTGCCTGTGCTTCAGCTGCCTTCGCTTCCCACAGGTATCCCAAAAAATGAGTTTCCTGGCAGAAAGGAGATGAGAAAAAGTGCAAGATTTTCCTTGAATATTCCTTATTATTCACTGAAGACTTGTAGACACTAGTTAGTGCTTGCGCTGAAGATCTGATAGGAAGAGCAGCGCTTGCCCAATTATGGAGTGGAAACGATACTGGGGGGTTTGCAGCCAACTGGAGCCAGCTCCCGCGGTTCAAACGGCAGAGCCCCGGTAGAAAATACCCTGCCAGGCAGAGAGAAACCGCTGTCGGGTGCAGGACTGCCCTCGCTCTGCTCTTGGCAGATCCTTTCTTCTGGTGTGCGCGTGGGTGTCTAAATCTGAGAAAAAAAAATATCGTGATTATCTGGGGGAAATCCAAGAGCGAAAAGAAGCCAAAATCCTTTGGAAAAACTTCCCTTGATCACAACTTGGTGCGCTCGGAGGGTCAGAGAATAAGGGATGAATTCCGGGTACGCCTTGACTGATGGAGGCAGATCATAAGATTCATACTAAGCAAACATGCTGAAAAGGGCATTAGAAGAAGCACTCATTATCTGCTTCTCCAGAGTGCTAATTGGGGTCACGGCGTGATTTTTGGAAGGATGGTGCTGTGAAACCTGGCGCGAGCCAATTGCTCTTTGCATAGCGAACAGTTGTGTCTGGGTGACGGGGGCTTTCCGGTGAGATGACAGATTCACCCAGGGCTTGAAATTTCTGCTGAAAATTGTCTCTCCCAGCAGAAAGGCACTTGGTAGAAAAGACATTTCCCACACCGAGGTTTCTAGAAGTTGCTCTAGAGCTGGTTGTCAATATTTCAAATACCAAATGAACACAAAGCAGTTGGCTGCGCATTTCCGCCCACTGTACCCTGCTGGTCCTGCCAGCCATCCCATTTCTGTGGCACGCTTGATTAAAGCAGGGAACTCAGTTCTTTTGGTGGAAACACAGGAAGAAAATGGCTCAAAGAGGAGGAAAATGGGAAAGGAATGGGATACTCGCAGGGCAGGAGCTCCTGCACCCTCGGCGTCTCTCCCATTGAGGAACCAAATGCTCTGGGCTGGGGCTCCCCTTCCCCTGTGCTGAACCAGAAACCGCCCAGCCTGATCCCAGAAATGCTGTCGCCCATCTTTGAAGCTGGGGAAAAACAAGGACAGTAACAACGAGTTGAGATCCCTCCAGGAAAAAAAAAAAAAAAAAAAAAACAGACATCAACAGCTCTGCTGTTTCCTAAGATTATCTTTGCATTTCCAGCAGCATCCCAGTAAAAATCCCCTCTATCCCCGGGCCCCGTGGAGCGGCTGGCGGGGCAGATGCGGCACCCCGGCAGCTCGCAGCCGCGTTGCAAGGTTAGATCGGGGTGAGCCGTGGCGAGAGGGGAGCTGAGCACCCGGGGGGCTGCAGGGGTGTCCCTCGGCTGGCAGGGAGGCAGCGCCGGCGGGGTACCGGTTATGGGAACCGCTGCCGGAGGCTGGCGGGCAAGGGGCTCCTCTGAACCGGGCCGGTACCTGCCGTAGATGCAGCTCGTTAAACGACTGGCTGGAGGCGAGACAGACAGATCGCTTGATAAAGATGTAAAGCGAAATAGAGGGTAAATACAGTAATCTCCAGAACTTCCCACCAGGGTGTTAGCACTGAGGTTGTAAATACACTGAAATCAAAGACTCATAAAACATGCAAATTGCTCTGTGTTTGTCTGTCTCCTTCCCATGTCTTTGCCCCTCACCCCCTTCCTCTGAATGTCTATCTTTCTATCTCTCTTCTTTCCATGATCTCTTCTCTGCTCCTGATGAGCCTGTTAGGGCGAGGGAGGGAGTCTTTAAAAGACATTTTTGTGGTTCTGGGAAGCAAGTCAAAAAAAATCTGCTTTTTTTTTTCCCGCCACCCTGCCCCCTTCCCCGTTCTAGACTCAGGGACACGTCACCCCAAACCTACACAGCCATCAAAATAAACATTAATTAAGATATTTTCAGTGATGTTCGCTGTCACAAATTACCAGCCTCACAAAAGAAACGCTGCTGTGCAACTACTCATGATGTCAGTTTATCCCTTTTGCGATTGTTGAGATAAAGCATCATTTCTCTGCTTTCCTCTTCTGCCTCTCGCCCCGTCCTGCTCTGTGCCGGGAGCCAATGTCTCAGCGTGGCTGGAAAAGCAACGCCGCCGCCGCGGGCTCCCCGGGCCGCATCGGCAAAACCTGCGGCGGGGCATGGAGCGATGGTCCAAGCAGGCAGCGCGACACTGCGTTCTGCCTAAATGGGAGGATTTTATAGCCTTGGTGCCCTGTGGGAAACCGGGGTCCCCTCCCAACACCCGGGGTGGGTGAGGATGGGCTGTGGTGTGCAGGGATGCAGGGGTGTGGGGATGCAGGGTGCAGGGATGCAGGGATGCAGGGGTGTGGGGATGCAGGGTGCAGGGATGCAGGGATGCAGGGGTGTGGGGATGCAGGGTGCAGGGATGCAGGGATGCAGGGGTGTGGGGATGCAGGGGCGCAGAATGTGGGGATGCAGGGGCGCAGAGTGTGAGGATGCAGGGATGCAGGGGCGCAGGGGTGCAGGGGTTCGGGAGCTGGAGCTCGCTGGCCCGGGGCAGCGGAGATGGTGCCGGTGGGGCCGCGCAGCCGCACGGGGAGGCAGCGTGGGCCGCCCGGCGCAGGATGGCTGCCAGCGAGCCGGAGCTGGCAGGGCAGGGTGGGGAAGCAGGAAAGGGAGCCCCGCTCCTCCTCCCCTCGGGGAGAGCTGTGGCTCTCGGCGGGAGGGTTGTGAGTACACACAGACTCTCTGGAGCCTCCCATGTAAATCCTGGCAGGACCCAGCCAGCTCTTAGCTCATTCACGTGAGATCACCGTCTCGTTCGGGGCACTCGTGCGGGTAGGTACGTGCTGGGATTTCTGCGGGGACCCTACCCTACGGGGCTGCCCACAAGTTGGGACCTGGGAGAAGAGTTCAGCCCGTCCAGCCCCTCTCCCTCCAGGTCCCTCCTGCAGCAGCATCGTGACTATGTGGCCATGCACAGCGGTCCCCCAACCTTTTCCAGCCAGCTAGCAGAAACCCTCTCTCACGCCGAGACACAGGCTCTGACCCTGGGGATGGAAGGTCTGGCCCTGGGGACAGCAGATCTGACACTGGGGGTGGCAGGTCTGATACTGGGGACAGCAGATCTGACACTGGGGGTGGCAGGTCTGACACTGGGGACAGCAGATCTGACACTGGGGGTGGCAGGTCTGACACTGGGGACAGCAGATCTGACCCTGGGGACAGCAATGCTTTTATTTGCTGCCCCGGCCAAGGGGCAGAGGCTGTGGCAAGCGGGAGAGCAGCCCTGGGAGCAGCCGAGGTGCGATGCCCTGGGCACCTCCACCGGCAGCCGCGTGCCCCAGCACGACGCCGGCGTGGTGCGAAGCATGGCCTCCGGGCTGCCGGCAGTTTCCCCTTGGGTAGGATACGGCCTGAGGTCGCCTTCTGTTCTTCTGCCACCCTCAATCATTTTTCCTTTGGTGTTAAAACCTTGCGGGATATTTGCATGCAGTTGTGACTTCCCCTAGCCGCTACCGGTCCAAAGAAAACAGATCCATGTGTTTTAAAATCTCGGCTTACATACCATTCCTCCAGCTTCTGCTCCTTTTTGGGGCTTTTCCTTCTTTCAGTGGATGAGTGACCTGAAAATGCACTTTATGTTTTCCCTGGGAGAGGTAGATGAGAAGAGCTCTGGCATAGCTGCATATTAAACCCGACCTGCCGCCACTGCCGTCCCCAGCAGCCTTTGCTGTGCTGCCGGCTGCCGCTCCCCCGCTCCGACAAGTTTCTAATCACTCACCCCAGATAGATCCGATTAGATATTTTTTTTTCCCCCTAACAAAATCATTAAGTTTCCTGTGCATATTTCTAGCCATTTGGCCCCTTTCATGTTTCCCTGACTGTGGAAGTATGCGCGGCCCTGCACATTGGGGTATCTGCGGGAATTTCATTGACAAGCTGCTTATCTTCTCTGCCAGGTCATTAACATGCTGTTTATGCGTTCTGCCAGGTCATTAAGGAAGATGTTAACGAATGACCTCCGCAGTACCCTGTTAGATGCTCTTGACTCCACCGCCTGCCTCCTCCAGCAAGCTCTGCGCAAGTAGGTAGGTTGCTGCCTTATATATACATATATATATGTATATATATATTTTCCCATCATATTGCTGTTGGGATATATTACCGTGCAGTTTAGGGCTGCTCATGCTCCAGCCAATTTGAGTCATTTTCATTATGTTTTCTACAATACTGTTCAAAGAGCTAAAAATAGCTCCCTACCGCTTCTCACCCATTGCCATTACTCTTTAAAAGAGCAAGGCGATCTACTTCTGGCGGGGACTTTTAGCGTGCATGGCTTGGCTTTCGGTAAGTTCTGGATGCTCGGGACCTTCTTGCCCCCGGTTGCTCTCCCTTCGTGTTTTAGGGTGATGCCAGCCGCCTGCCAGGGATGCGGTTTTCAGTGTTGCTGCCCCCTCCCCCTTGGCGGCCCACCAGCTCCGCTCCTCTGCTCTCCCCCTCGTCCAAGGCACAGCCAAAGAAATGAATTTTCTCCCGACACGTTGAGACGGGGCAATGATTTGTCCTGCCCTCGGGAGGAGCGTGAGGGATGCGCGGGACCGGCAGCTGCCGCCTTCTCTGCCTCCGCTCATTTCTCGCAGAAGGCAGAGTAAAGCGGTGAGTTCAGCCTCTCTCACCCATTTCTGAGGCCTCATTAATTTAAGCCAATATTCTTTCCTCCCCAGAGGTCCTGATGAAAGAGAGCAACTCCATTGAAGATGCTTAAGCATTAAGCCTGTACTCAAGTTCCATTAAAGCGCCTGATTAAAGCGGTGAATGGCTGGACTCGGGACAATGCTAAGTGCTTTCCTGAATCAGGTGCCCTGACTTCCCAGTGCCCGCGGCTGCACACCGAGCTCCCGCTTTCTGCCACTCTTCTTCCCCGCAGCCCCTGGCCGGACCCTTCTTCAGTCGCCTTTTACATTTTCTTTTTCTTGCAGGGATTTTTTCCTTCTCTTTTTTTTTTTTCTTTTTTTAAAACCTCAAATCCATGAGTGGCCACTTCTGAAGTGATAAAAATCTTATTCCTTGCCTTTGGTTTTTTTCCAGGCAATTGTAGCTTACACCACCTTAATTATCGCGTCTCTGAAAACTGGTTAAAGATTTTAATACTTCCTTCCCCGGACCATTATGCAGTAGACTTCTCAGCCCCATAAAATGTGCCTTCTGGAACCCGATGGCCTTGTGCTGCTGCATTTCCCTGCTCGGTCCTTGCCCCGACGGTCCAAGGGCCTCCAGCTCCCCCCTCGCCTCTCCCCCCGCTCCTCCCCGGCACCCCGGGCAGGTGGGAAGCGCCAGAGGCGGTGGTGGGGCTGCAAGCAGCCGTAGCAGATTTTCAGTTAGAATATGGGCTTTTTAATTTAAATCATATTACACAGCTAGCGAATAGGTTGCATCATTTTAATCAGCCAGCACATCTGCAGAAGGTGCAAGTTTCCAGGAGCCTGAGCGCAAGAATGATGGTATAAATCACGGCGAAGGCAAATTCTTGACATCACCTTCATTTCTGAATTTGATCCTCTGATTTAGCAGCGCAACGCTGGCTTTCTGGCACCCGTTTTGCCTGGCTGTTCGCTATTTAATAGGTACAAGGCTTGTCAGACATCTCCACACATCCGATGTCCTGGCGTTTCAAAAAATCCCTGTGGTTGTTTTTTTTTGAAGAGGGTTGGATTAATCATGAATTTTGGCCGCAATCTGCGCGGGGCTGTCTCCTTGGAAAGGCTCTGCGCCTCTGCAAAGCCATTTGGGATACACGTGCTGCGTGAGTTCAGCCCGGTGAGATCTCATCCGTTTCATCCCAGAAAATAGTTAGGGGGAAAACCTACCAGGTCCCACGGTGCCCATGCCTTTGGGATGAGTGAAGTTTATTCCCCACCGATTTTTATTTAGGTGAGTTTTAAATAACTCGAACGCTTCCCGGGGGGAACCATCCCACAGCCGAACAGATTTCAGCACTAAGCAGTTTTTCCTGGTGTTCAGCCTAAATTTTCTTTTGCTCTGTTTTATCCCATTACTCTTTCGCTATAAAATTTTGCAGGCAATTTAAATACGAAGTAGCTGTGGAATAGATTTTGGGATGCAGATCATCATTTGATGAGGGTGTGATTGTGCACGGTAAGAAACTGCAAGCCACGGCTGCTCGGGAGGAGGCAGGGGTGACGGTGAGCTGCCGGAGAACCAAGTAGATTGGGGGTGATGCTGGGTCTTACCAAAGGGCGTACAATAACTTCTTTTTCGCCTTGTCCCTTTAGAATGAAGCAGGTGGGGGTGATCACCCCCCCAAATTGCATTATCATTTTAAATTAGGTTTCAAGGGAGGCGGAAGAGGGAGGAGATGGAAGCCGAGACACCAGGGTACAGACGTACCGACGGCGTGGGAAGGGGACAGTGTGGTGTACGGGCAGGGGAAGCACTCATGTGAGCGGGCTTGTGGCACAAGGCAACTCCTGGGCCCCAAAAATAGGAAGAACGTGGGAATTAAGTGATGCCCTTTCTTCTCCCGCAGGCACCCCACCCCTGGTTGTAGGCAAGGACTCTGGGGGAGCACCAGGTCTGCGGGTGCTGGAGACCCCCGCGCCCCTCCCGGAGAGGGACCCCGGAGCGGCGTTACCCTCCTGGGCGCCGGGGAGGGAGCCTGCGTGGGAGCTGAGTCCCCTGAAACTCATGACACCCGCAGTCATTTAATACGTCGGGCAGCTGTCCCTGCTCAGGACATCAAAGGCGGCCAGAGCCGCCCTTCGCTGCCGGAGCGGGGAGCGCGGGCCGAGTCCCGCATCGCCTCTTCTGCATCCAGGGCTGCATCACACCGCGCCTGCCTCTCGGTCTGCTCCCCCGCAGCTCTGGGTGGCCGTCCCGAAGGAGGACGCCTCGCGCAGCTGGTCCGGGGCCGCGCTGCGTACGTAGTTACATTCGGCCCCCCACGCCTGTGTGCGCATACGTGCCCTTGGCGTGGGATCATGCGAGCGCTGCCTCCCCTGATGTATAGCATGGGAATCCTCCGGACAGCTGGGAGGGCTGGGGCCGGCACGGCGGGAGCTCTCTGATCCCTCTCTGCCGTGGCAGCGACTGAACTCCAGCCAGCGCTGCTAGCAGGTGCGCCCGAGCCGTGCACCCTCGCTCCGTGCACGCTCGCCGCGCGTGCTCGCTCCATCCACGCTCGCTCCGTGCGCTCTCTCCGTGCGCGCCCTCTCCGTGCGCCCTCTCCACGCGCACACTCCACGCGCGCTCTCCACGCGCTCTTTCCGTGCACGCTCGCTCTCTGTGCGCTCTCCACGCGCGCTCTCCGGGGAAGGGTCTGGGCACGGCTGTGCCCCTGGCCAGGCGCAGCGTGCGGGGACGTCCGTGCCAACCCTGGGAGCGCGCTGGGGAAGGAGAAAGGCAGAAAAAGGGAAGGGAGACGTGAATCCCCATCGCTCCCTGGGCTGACGAGCGGGCATGGGCAGGGCGGCAGCTTCCTGGTGACTTCTCACCCGCATCCGGCTCCTCGTGCAAGCACAAAGCCCGGGATTTTTGGAGGAGGATGGGTTGTCGTTGCCCGCCTGCGCCTGCCCCACAGCTGCTCAGAGATCCTCGCCTCGGCCCTCCAGGATAGCAATCCCTTCCTGCTGCTGCCGGCGCTGCTCTGTCTGGAGCTCAGCCCAGTTCCCCGGTGTCACTGGTGCGGCTGAGGCTGGGAACCATTTTCCAATTAGTTTATTGGGTTTTTTAGCCAGAACCACCTGAGGAATCGGCCTGGTTCGGCAGCACTGATTTCCTTACCGGGGCTGGGTGGGAAAAGCAGGATTTTGTCCCCGAGTGCCTTTACTGGGAGGCTGTTCCCTGCCATAGGAGCGACACCGGGAAGGGCCGGGAAAGGGTTTTCCCGTTCTCCCAGACAGACGCCCGCCTCTCCGGGGTGCCCCACCGCCAGGAATGAGACCTCTCCCCGCGCCGCCGTGCCTTTCCCACCTTGGGAGCGTTTGCTTTGGTGTCCCCTGAGACCTTCCTGTACGTGTTTACCCAGCGCGTGGCCGTGACGTTTGAACCCGCAACGAGGTGGCACCGGGTGACTTTTGGACGCTCCTCGGTGGCTCTGCCCATCTGCGGCGCTCGCCTCGTTCCGATCGTCCCTGGGATGCGCCAGCACCCGTCAGCACCAAACCGGTCTCCGCTGGTTCCGGGCGAGGGGCTCCGATCCCAAGGCGATCCCGAAACCATCCTGTCTCCTTCTCCCTCCGCCCGTCGGGGCGGTTTGGGCACAGGGGACGCGGGGGAAGAGCATCCTCCTTCTGAAGGATTCCTGGGCTCCGGATCCCCACCTGAGCCTGTGCCGGGAGAGCCGGCATCGCCATGGCAACCGATCGTGATGTCATGGGCAGGGATGGCGGGGCAGGGATGCGAGCGATGGGCAGGCAGCAGGCAGGGCAGGTACCGCTTCCAGCCGCGGGGCCCAGGCCGGCCGGGGCAGGTCGCCCTCTCGACCCTCCCTCCAAAAAATGAAGAGAATCCGATTTTCTTTTTTTTCTCCTTCCTCAAGGATCGCCATCGCTTTTGAATTAGGGTGTCATCAGAGGAGCGCGAGCCCCCGCTGCGTGCCCGCGCCCCGGGAGCCCCCGCACCGCTCCCGTGCGGCAACGCGCTGCTCCCCGCCTGGGGATTTCATTTTAAAAAGCAGAAACCTGACAAATCGCCGCCCCGATTTGACGGCAGGGTTTTGCCGTGTAAGGTGCCGGAGGAGAAAGGCGGAAATGGAGAAATAAAAAAAGTAACGGAGAGAAATGTGTCTCGGGGTGTTGCAAAACGAGGGCGTTCAATGCTTTTTTAGCCTAAAGTGAACTGACTCCAGAACGTTGGTTTTTTTTCCAATTTTTGCAATAGAAAGCGAACTGACTTGAGCTTTAATTTACATTTTCTTAATAGAAAGAGGACTGACTCTGGAGTATTTTTGTAACAGAAAGTGAAGTGACTCCAGAGTTGTCTGTTTTTAAATTTTCTTAATACAAACAAAACTGACTCCAAAGGTTTGGTTTTTTTTTTAATTTTTGCAATATAAACCAAACTAGCTCCAGCATTGTTTTCTTTTTTTAAATTTTATTAATAGAAATTGAACAAACTCTGGGGGGGGGGGTGGTGGTGGTGTTATTATTTTTGTAATAGAAAACGAACTGACTCCAGAGGCTTTTAAAAAATTTTCTTAGTAGAAAGTGAACTGATTTTGGAGTTTGTTCCCTACCCCGCCCCAAATTCCAAAAAAACTCCCCCAAAATTCCACAAAACTCCAAAACCCCTCAGAAAAATCCCCCCAAACCTCCAAAAAAGTTCCACGCCCCCTCCAAAACAACTTCAAAAGACTTCACAAAAACTCTGAAACCCCTCCAAAAAAACTTCAAAAAAACCTCCAAACCCCCTCCATAATCCCTCCAAAAATCTCCAGAACCTCCAAAGAAAAAGCCAAAAAAATCCCTGAAACATCCCAAGACCCTCCAAAAAACCTCCAAACCCCTCCATAACCCCTCCAAAAATCTCCAGAACCTCCAAAAAAAAGCCAAAAAAATCCCCGAAATGTCCAAAAGCCCTCCAAAAAACCTCCAACCCCCTCCAGAACCTCCAAAAAAAAAAAAGCCAAAAAAATCCCTGAAACATCCCAAGACCCTCCAAAAAGCCTCCAAACCCCTCCAGAACCCCTCCAAAAATCTCCAGAACCTCCGAAAAAAAAGCAAAAAAAAAAAAAAATATAATCCCCCAAACGTCCCCAAACCCTCCAAAAAAGTCCAAACCCCTCTCCAAACCCCTCCAAACCCTCCAAAACCAGTCCACAGAAGTGCCAAAAACCTTCCCCCCCCAAAATCTCCAAATCCTCAAAAAAACCCCCTCAGAGAACCTCCACGGAACTCCCCCAAATCTCCCCCAGAGGTGAATTTGCTCAGTCCTCGGCCGGAGCCATCCCCCCCCCGCAGCCCGAGCCGGGTCCGACCGGCCTCTCCTCACCGATCGCTCCCGGGCAGGGGCGGGGCCAGCGGCGCCCGCTAGGGGGCGCCGTTGGATCGCGGCTGGATGCCGGTCCCCGTTTGGGGGAGGCGGGAATAAATTTAAAAAAAAAAAAAAGAAAAGAAAAGGGGAAAAAAAAAAAAAAAAAGGAACGCCGCGCGGGCCCTTTAAGAAGAGAAAGTAGGCGTGTCCCCTCGCCGCAAGGCCCCCGCCCCCCCCCCCCCCGCGCCGCTCCGCGATTGGCCGCTTCGCTCAGGGCTGCCCGTTCCGTTGCCTGCGCGGAGGAGTAGAGGGATCGTCGCGGCGGGCGGTGCCGCTGTGCGGGAGGGGACGGCGGCGGCGGCGGCGGGACGGGAGACGGAGGAAGGCGGCGGGGAAGCGGTATGGGCGCCTGACGCCCGTCCCGTCCCGCCGCCGAGGGACGATGGCGCGGCCCCGCGGCGGGCGGTGGTTGCTGGGCGTCCTCCTCGCCCTGTGCCGTCTGGCCGCGCCGCTCGCCAAGAGCCTGGAACCGGTCTCCTGGAGCGCCGGTAACCCCAAGTACGTGAGGCGGGGGGGAGACCGGGGAGGGTGGTGGTGGGGGGGGGGGAGAGGAGAGGCAGTGTGTGTGCGAACCCGCCTGGCAACACCCCGCACCCCGGCGGGGGAAAAAAAAAAAAAAAAGGAAAAACTGAAAAAAATTAAAGATTAACCAAACCGGCAGGATTTTTAAGGGGAAAAAAAAAAAACCCTCCCCGGGAAGCGGAGAGGGCACCGCGAAGAGCGGCTGGAGGCTGCGGTCGACGGACGGAGAAGGAGCGACCCCCGGCTGGAGTACGGACCCCGCGCCGAGCCCCGGCTGCTGCGGGCTTTCACCTTCGGGCTTTTTTTTTTTTTTAAAAAATGTACTTTTAATTTTTTTTTCCTGATTTTTAACCATTCTTTCGGGTTTTAAAGATTTTCTTATCTTCAGATTTTTTTTTTTGACATTTTAAAATGCCTTTTTTTTTAAATTTTTATTTATTTTTTCTTCTCTTTTTCACCGGGATTTGGGGAGGCTCCGCCGAGCCCCGCCGCCCCCCGCCTGGCCGCCCGCCGGGGGGGCCGCCACCGGGCCGGATCGCCGCTCCCCTGTACCACGCCGGCGCTAGAGTTGGATTTACTATCGTTTTTTAATTTTTTTTTTTTCTGGGTTTTCTCTTTTCTTTTTTTCCCTTCTAAAAGCAGGCCACGGAGGAAGGCGGGGGGGGGGCGGAGGGCGCGGTGGGACCCCCCCGGTCCGGGTCCGAACAAAGCCGACGACGGGGCTGCGGCGCTCCTCCCCAGCCCGGCTCCGGCTACATATCCAGCTAAATTAGATATATGTATGTGTTGTATGGCTGCGTACGTGTCTCTGCCCCGGCTGAGGTGCAGGAACAATGAGAAGGGGCTTTTCCAGCGCGCCGGGATGAAGGGCGAGGAGGAGGAGGAGGAGTGGAAGGTGCTCGGCCGCGGTCGCTGCTGACCTGGGGATGTGGTGTCAGGATGGTTTTGGTAGCCCTCTTGCTGGGCTTTATCTTGTAGATCACACAGTGTTTGTTTATCTTAGCCCCTTCTCGGTTTAAAAAAAAAAAAAAATCCTGCTTTTAGCCTGATTTTTTTTTTTTCTTTCTTTCCCACCACATTTTTCAAAACAAAAAAAAAAAAAAAAGGAAAAAAAAAAAAAGAGTTTTTGAGGGTTGGAGAGAACCAAAACAATTTGGACAACCTTCCGTGCTTGGATGCTTCTATTCCAACCAAACATTTATTTCTTTTTTTGGGGTGGGAAAGCAACTTTGCGGGCACACGCGTGTGCACACACGCTCTCGAGCTCCAGCCCAGCGCGTTGGAAATGCTGGGACGAAGGCTCCGGCGGCTGCGGGGGCTCCCCATAAGTTAATTCTCCTGCTTGGCGTGTTTTTTCGGTCCTTCTTTTTGGAGATGTGTCCGTTGGCTGGGAGCAGAAAGAGCCGTTACCCTCGGGAATTGCTCCGTCGACGAAGGGGAGGCAAATGGGTTCCGGAAAATACCTTTTTCTTTGAGAAAAAAAAAAAAAAAGAGCAGCTGGAGGTAGAAATCGCTTCAGCTCAGTGGTGTCGGGGGACGCCATGTTGCCCCCGTCGCCCCAGTCCGCTTTCGTAGCGTTGGCTTTTATTAAATTGCCAAGGCCTGGGAAGTTGGGAGGCGGCGGTGGCGATGCGGTGGGCAGGCTGGAAGCCGGGGGGGTTGCACGCCGGTGGGTTTTCCACCATCCTCCCAGTCTGCCGGGGGGGGCTGCCTGCACCGGCCCCCGGCCCCGGGTGCGGTGGGCTTGGAGATGTCCCTTCCCGGGGGTAGCTCGGGGTGTTTTCTGGGTTCTCCCCCAGTTTGGAGCTCGGTGGTTGTCCGCTCTCGGCGCAGCTTTCTGGTGGCGTGCCGTCCCGCGTGGGGACTGCTCCCGTGGATCCCCGGCGTGGGGCAGCAGCCCGGGGGGCTCGGGGGCAACGCCGGTGCTTCCCCAGCCCCGGGACCCCACAGGGATGGGAGAAGGTGGGAAGTGCCCGAAATGTCACCGTTCCCACCCAGAAACGGCTCTGCCGGGGCGGGATGGGTGCTGGGGAGGGATCCCAGCGGCGGGGCAGGAGCCATGGTTGGATTTTGCTGTGGTGGGGGCTGCGGGTGCCCGGCCGTGCTCCCACTCGCGCCCCGTCAGCTTGACCCCACGCCCTCGTCTTTGGGGTCCATCTTTGGGGGTCCCTCACTTTCTTTTACGCCTTGATGCTCCCGCCTCCGATTTTTGCGGGTTGCATGGCGTTGGGCAGAGCCTCTTCGCGGCCGCTCCTGCCTGCAAACGTAGTTGAGCAAACCGGTCTGGGGAACCGCCTGCTGTAAGGAAGTCTGGTTCCAGTTTGAGGAGAAGCCGTGCTCTTTGTTAGACTGGGCTTACCCTCCTGGATAGACGCATTAAAACCCCCCACGCGCGCTCGCCACCGTACTTTGGGCTTTCAGGTGCCTTCCGCGGGCGATGCCGTGTCTGTGCCAGCCCTCCGCCCCGCTCCGCCAAGCTTTAACTCTTGTTTTTAGAGTAAAGAGAGCTAAAGCCTTTTAAAAATAACATCACTAAGTGGAATTTTCCAACAGATAGAAGGAGAAAGAGTCGCACGTTGGGCCGTCTGGCCTTGGTGGTGTCACTGTAAATAATGAAAATATTTTTCTGCCCTTTCCTCCCCTGGGCAGCTCGGGGCTGCGCTTACTAAGTGCGGGCTTGTAACTTCACCGGGGCGTCACCGGCAGGTTCCTGATCTCGTGGTGGTTATCAGAGGGACGCTGATAACGCATCTGATGGAAGGAACGATTTCCTAATCGAGTTAAGACTAGCTTAAGCTGCAGCACCGTATGCTGCGCTGGGGAAAGGTTTCCCCTGGGCTTCTAGGTGCGTGTCCAAAAGCCACCAGTGAAATCGTCACCGTCTTCCTAGTGTGAATAATTCTGTGTCTTTAAAGGGGAAAAAATAGGCCTAGAAATGCTTTCGGCTGGATAAAAGGTGATGATGGTCACAAACCTGTGCTTGGGACAAGCTCAGCCTAAATGAGATCCCCTCTGAGCGAGCTTTCCCCGGGATGTCTGCGGAGCCCCTTGGAAGGGGTCTTGGGGAGCCAATATGGTTTTAATTTTATTCCATCGTGTCCGAAGGGGGTTTCATGGGGGGGCCGGAGGGTGCTTTTGGGATTTAATCGGCCCTTTTGCTGCTCAGTCGGGGGCCTGGTGGGAGCGTGCTCTTGTTGGACAGCCGGGAATTGCAGGAGAAATTCTGGCTAAATCCTTTCTCAACTCCCTTGGCTGTAATTTTGGAGAAATATTGACCCTGGTGGGCTCCTGGGCCGACGGTTAAAAGGAAGCATTCCTAATAAAATATGGTTTGGAAAATTCATTTCAGGCTGGAATTCGCCTCTCCAGAAACTATTTTAATAAGGAGGTGGGGGAAATGGGACACATCATCCGCGCAGCTCTGAAGAACCGGTCCTTTCGGCTCTGCTTTTCTCTCTTTCCCCTATATAAAGTTTTACTCGGCTCTACTCGCTCACCAGCTCTGCAGAGCAGCCCAGCAACTTTCTAAAAACAAAATAAATACATTTATTTAAAAAAAAAAAAGAAAAAAAAGGAAGGAGGGGAAAAAAAACCCAGACAAAAGTCTAATCTTTTGCGGTATTTTTATTCTGTCTTTAATGACATTATGGTGTCCTATTGAATTTTGTAAGCCTTGAGTTTGAAGCCTGGCGTATCTTTGCCTTTTTTTTTAATGCCTTTTACGAGGGACAAAGTGCTTGCGGGAAGGCTGTTTCCGAGGGGAATGGCTGGCCTGGAGCTCTGCATCGGTGGGCTCACACTTGTCGGAGCAGATGTAATTTAATTACCGTACCAGTGGGCACATGAGGCGCTTTGCAGTATAAGGAGTTGGGAAATAGTGAAAACACGCTGCTTATTTTTAACTAAAAGCCGCGCTGGGCTCGCGGAGCCTTCAGAGACTCCCTTCTCCTGGGGAGCGCGCTGGGCTGGGAGGTGGGGGCTCCCCGGGGGATTGGGGGGCACGGATGGTCCTGTAAGGGATCCGATGGCCCCCCACACACCCCTCTGCCTCCCCGGGGCTTTGCTTGTT
Source organism: Aquila chrysaetos chrysaetos (assembly GCF_900496995.4). Taxonomy (NCBI): domain Eukaryota; kingdom Metazoa; phylum Chordata; class Aves; order Accipitriformes; family Accipitridae; genus Aquila; species Aquila chrysaetos. Next base: position 1,530,353 of record NC_044024.1, on the reverse strand, counting down.
CTCCGAAGGCTGGTTTGGGTTAGGTGAGCCTGGACGGTCTGCATCCCAGTTGGAGTTTCCCTCTGGAATGGAGGAGCCCTTTCCAAGCGTGCCAGGAGGTCGCGGCTGGGAGGGTGCTGCGCGCTCCGGTGCTGGGGGGACCCTTTGCTGGGTGCCAGGCTGTTGAGCACCCTCCCAGCATGGAGGGCTCTCGCTCCCCGCCAAGGCAGAAAGCCCGGTGCCCGGCCGACGTTGCAGCGGCCAGGTTACCCTTCTTGCTGTGCCTGGGGGAAAGGAGCACCCAGGGCTTCTTGCGTGTTGTTTGGGAATGACTTCATTAACTTAAATTAAAAAAAAAAAAAAAAAAAAAAAAAAGCGCGAAGGCAGGGCTGCGGCTATTGCAGTAGCTGGGTAAATACCACTGGATTCTATAAAATGGATTTAACTGCTTCCTTTAAAAGAAAAAAAGAGCCGTGATGGGGTGGCTGATTGATTGTAAAAGGAGCCGTAGCTTTCTCCAGAGCAAAACAGCTGCCGCAGCTCCTCGGGGCCGCATGGCAGCGGGGACGGGACGGGGCTTTTGTGCCGTTTCTGACCGTGGAGGGCTGGGTGGGAGCTGGCGGGGGGCTGCTTCCCCCCACCGCCGCACCTGAGCGGCTTCGTCGCCTTTGGTTTGGAGCCGCTCCTTGGATGCTGGTCCCAAAGAGGCTGCGTGCGGCAGGGTGGGATGTGGCCTCGCACAGCCCGGTCCTGGCCGGGTGGGCAGGGGTCCCCCCTGAGCAGCTTTACTGGGCGGGCAGGGGTCCCCCCCGAGCCCTGCACGTGTTTGTACGGGTCATGGGGATTGCGAAGAGCCGCGATGCCCGTGCGGCCCCTTGCACGACACACGTCGGGAGGTGTTTGGGTTGTCCCCTGGAAACTGGGGGCTTAGCTGTAGGGGTGACCCCTTCTTTCCACGTAGGATTTTTTGGGTCCCGCCTGCCCCACAGCTTCCCAGTGGCATTCCGGTCCCTGCCCCGCTGGCAGGGCACCCCGTCATCAGCAGAGCGGTGGCAGTGCTGCTGGGAAGCCGGTCTACCCGAGGAGCACTGGGGTCCGGTGGGAAAACATCTTGTACCGATCAGTAGCACATGCTACTTGGAGTCTGGCAGCTGAAACAGGGTGGGGAGAAACAAAGCTGAAATCCATTCTGTGTCTAATTAATGATTGCTTGTATCGGGAGAGCAGGAGGAGGACTCTGGGCTCGGCGCTATCTTGGCGTCACATCTGGGCAGGAATGTGGCGGCGGTGCTGTGGGGCTTTTGTTGTGCTCGCCTCGAAAGAGCCGAAAGAGCCGGGGTCCTTTCTGCTGCTTTCTGACGCTTTTCTCCTTCCCGTCCCTGGCTCTGGGGCGGGTGGCACGGCAGAGAAACCTCCTCGGGCGAGCAGGAGGCGGGGGGTGGTGGTGGTGGTGGTGGATTGCCTGCTCGCGGAGAGGTTCGGTGCCCCTCCGTTCATCCCCGCCATCCTTCGGGGAGGTTTTTCTTGCCCCTCGTGTCTTGTCTCCGGTTGGAGCACCGGTGCTCTGCTCACGGCGGTGCTGGAGCCTCGGCATCCCGGCGCTCCCGGCTGGCTCCACCAGCCTGTCCAGGCTCGGTCCCAGATGAGTCGGACAAGCCAGGGCTAAACGTCCTGCCTGGTTAGGCTGGATTTGCGGACGGGGTGGGGTTTGCGCGGCTTCTTCGCTTTCGGGGAGCGGGGTTCTTCCTCTGGGGCTGGAGCCAAACCCCGCAGAGGCTGTGGGTGATGCCTGGAGGGGAGGGGGGGCTTGGGGGGCCTCCGGCACCCTCCAGCCAGAGGATGGGGGGACGGGTTTGGGGGGGTTACTCGTGGCATTTCAGCGAGCGGTGGCTTCTCCTCGGTGAGCTCTCCCCGCCGGCGCCCCCGGACGGGATCCGACCCGGCTCAGGTGCCGGCGTGGCAGTGCCGCCCCGGCCGAGCCGAGCAGCTGCGCTTCAAAAATGCCAGCTATTTATAACCCTGGCTCGGCTGCTCTGGAATAACCTTTCCCTACCCGCAGCCGGCCCTTCCCAGGTGGGCTGCTCCCCCTTTCCAAGGCCGTGGGACCGGGCTTTGCTAGCGGGGCTGCCGTGGGGGCTGCGCCGAGAGACAGAGCCGGTGGGGGGGGGGGGGGGGGCTTGTTAGCATCCAACCGTGAACCTCCCTCGGTGCTTTCCAAGGGCTCCGTCCCGCCGGGATGCTGCGCCTGCGTCCATGTGTGCCGCGTCTGCTGGCTCGGCCGTCGGCGGGGTTGGGCCGCGGTGAGAGGCTTCGTGTTAACGCGGTTTGACGTGGGTTGGCTCTTGCTGGGGGTGGGCTGCCCAGGGGACACTGCGGGAGCTCTCTGTCCCTGCTCCTTCAGGCCGGAGTTTTGGAAGTGCCTCCCTCGTGGTGGCCGGGTCCCCCTCCCCTGCAAAGGCCTGGGGTGGGTGCCGTCCTGGCTGGTTTTGGTGACTGGTGTCCCTCGCCGCTCCATGCGCGGTGATGGGACATGAGCGTCCCGTTTCCCGGCAATCCCTTTCCTTGCACGCGGCAGCGGCTGGTGGCTCCCTGGCTTGTGGCACGAGCCCAGCCTTGGGGACCGTCTGCCCCGCCTGGCTTTCGGCATCCGACGGCTTCCGAGTAGGTACTCCAGAAAAAACAAAATGCGTTTTCACGGCTTATCGGCCAGAAATACCCTTACACCATTAATATTGATCACGGAGCGTTTGCATGTTTTCCTTCTCATTAAGGCTGGGAAACGTCTGTGGTTGCACATGCATTAGTGGCAAGGCTGAGACTCGACACTGTCTTCTATATGCCACCGATTTTAACGTTTTAATGGGTTTCTGAAACGTGCGAGCGCAGTCTGGCGTGTGGGTTTGCACACAGGGATGGCAGCCTCGGGTCTGGCGGCAGTGCGGTGCGATGCTCGGGGATGCGGTGATGCTCGGGGATGTGATGGTGCTGGGCTCCGGCGTTCTTTGTCTGGGCTTGCTGTAGTATCGCAGCCGAACGCGAGGGGGAGGTCCGCGGCCCCCCCCCCCCGGGCTCCCACCGGCATTTCGGGGGGCAAATTGTTGATGTGCGTTGGAAAGGGGGAACGGGTGCAAAGGCGCTTCCCCCCTTAAAGCGGGGGGTGGCCGGTTTTTGCCCGGGCGGAGGGTCAGGGTGGGCTCCCCCCCCCCGTGCCGGCAGGGATGACGGCGTACCCTGCCTGCCGCCGGGCGGGCAGCATATGGAAAGGATCTGGGTGTAATATCCCGGGCTGCAGCGCGGCTTTGCTGAAGAGGCCACTTCAGCAGGGGACGCGGCGTGGTTAGTCCTCCCGGCTGACACATCCCAGGCCTTCCTTGGACTTGAAAGAGCTCGAATTCGCCTTTGAATCTGAGGATTTATAGCCCTTTTAGGCCTCTCCAATAAAAGCACGGCTCCCTCCTCAGACGGAGCCCACCGTCTCCCTCCTCCGGGCTCATTATCCCGGGGATTTGCGTTGCGCGCTCTCGCTCTGTTGTTGGCTACCGCCGCTTTCGTCAGATGTGCGGCCGAGGACTTCGGAGCGTAACAGCGGGGCTGGAGGAGCTGCAGGTCCCAGCCATGCTGCCAGGATGCGGCCCCCGCCATCATCTTGAGCGAAGGCGGCTCCGGACCGGGCAGCGTGCAGGGTGAGGACCCCTCATTTGATGGTGCTGGGGGTACGCCCGCATCTCCCCCCTGCGGTTGGGGCCCGTCGGCTCCCCGTGCCCCCGGGCGTTCCCGGTGATCCCCCTGCCATCCCTCGAGGGCGGCGAGCAAACCGGGATGCGCTCCCGTCCCTCTGGGCAAGCGCCGGGCGCGCGGCGTGCCCCCACCCCGTCTGCCTCGTCTCGGCACACGTGGGCACTTAAGCATCCTCAGCCCTACGGATCGTGTCTGCTTTCTGCAGGCACGACAAGCCCCTAACTGTTTAAAGAGAGGCTTAGGAAAGAGTCCAGAGAAACGACATAATAATTATTGTATTACAAATTGTTTCCTTTAATGGGCCCTGTCGGATCGCTCAGTCTGCTAAACACATTGTGCCCTCCCCCAGCCCCGCGCTGCTGCGGCCCCTTTCCACCGCTCCAGCCTCCCCTTCGCAAACCCAGCCCCGCTGGAAAATTCCTCCTGCCGAGGAGCCCGGCTGGTGGGGCGAGGGATGGGGGGGCTGCGTGGGGACCCACCCAGCCGCCCCCCCCCCCCCCCCCGAGGGGCTCCGTAAGGCGAGGGGAGGATGGAGCGGACCCGTCTTCGAGGAGGGGTCCTCTCCCTGCGGGGGGGTGGTGGTCCCTGCCCCTTCCCGTCCTCCGGAGCGTTGCGTTGCCCTGGACTTGTCGCATCCCAAGGGCTCTTTCGGGCCGGTGGCACCCCCGGCTGAGGCTCGGGGCTCGAGGGCACCTACTCACCGGTCAAAAACTTCTTGCCCTGCCCGCACCGGTGCCGCGGGCAGGGCGGGATGGGCAGAGCGAGGTTCCTGCCCTTCCCCGGCGTTGCGGTGCTTGCGTGGTGGTGGACGGCTCCCAGGCAGCTTTTTGGCAGCTCCCACCCCTGAGGGCTGCGGGGTGTAAGGAGAGGAGCCACTAGCGGCGGTGCGAATTTTTTCGTTGTCCCCAAAGAATAAACGTGTCGGAATTAAGCAGCAGGTTACGTTTCTTCGAGGCCGAGCAGCAAATATGTTTTAAATTTGGCAGCCGGCAGTGGAGAGCGGGTGGGAGAAATTTTCCAGGTATTGCGTTACACTTTCCCCTAAAAGGGCTCTGCTTTGGGGCTGGGGATTAAAGGGAGGAGAGGAGGGGGCGGCCGCGGGGACGGGGGCTGCGGACCCCCTCCCTCGCACGTGCTCGCAGCCCCGCGCGCTCCCGCTCGCTCCGGCACGTTCCCCAGGGCGCGGGGGCCGCGATGCTCGCCCCGGCTGACTCAGGCCCTGCCCGGGGCAGAGGTGCGCTGCAGGGGATGGCCGGGATTAATTTTTGGGCTTCCTCCCTCTGGGCGCGATGGGAAATTTCCACCTGGCTGTGGGCACCGCCCCGCTCCCCTGGCTTGCCGGGCTCTGCCTTGCCCTCCTCTCCTCCTCTGATGTCTTTAATAAATGCTTCATGCAAGAGCGAACCTGGGATCCACTCCCAGCATGGAACTGGGGCTCGGCCAATTAGTCAATTATTTTAGAAGAAGAAATTAAAAAAAAAAAAAAAAATTTTTTTTTTTTTTTTTTTAGGGGAAGGTCTGGCCAATGTGTCAGCCGGCAGCCTTTCTCCCGTGGGAAGCGCTGGGGTGGGGGCGAGCTGGGGGGGGCTTTGCACAGCCCCTGCAGTCACTGAACTCAGGCATGTCCCCCCCTCCCCGTGTTGGCGGGATGGGGTGCTGCTCCTTGTACCAAGCAAGAGATGGGGTCTTGGCAGCTGCCTGCACTCTGGCTCGCTGCCCGTGTCCCCTGCACTCGGCTGTCCCCCCCCCCAGCATGTCCCTTGTCCCTGGGCAGCCAGGCGGGTGGTCCATGAGCATCCCCTCCAGAGCTGGCACTGGTGCATCCCATTGTTCCCAGCTTCCTTCGCAGCGGGAGGAGGAGGAGAAGATGTTTCCCCAGGAGGTGGGGAAGGGCTGTCCCAGCCCCGTTGGGGGGTGCAGAGCCCCCTTCCCTCTCGCCGGGCAGAGCGGCCGTGCCCCGTGGTCCCCACCGTTCGAGGGGGCCGGGGAGTGGGGGGGACCCGGCTGGGCTGGGGTTTCAGGAAGGCGCTCGGAGGTGCGAAGGGCTGGAGGCGGCTGGAATTTCCCCTTCAGCTGTGTTTGGTTTTAAATTTGTATTATTCTTCTTTCGTGTAAATTCCGTGAGGACACGGCCTGGTTGCGCGCCCCTGCCTGCGCATCCCTGCCGGCGTGTGCTCTCCAGTGGTGTGCCTCCCTCCCCTGCACCCCCGTTAGCGGTGCCTCAGCTGTAGCTAATTGCTGAAATAATTGGGGCAGCAACAGCCTGGCAGGGCAGCGGTGCTGGGCCGGGGTCAGCGGAGGGAGAGGAGAGGAGGGTCCGTCATATGGCTGTGCCTCCCGGCCCCCCCCCCAGCCCTCTCCCACCGCTCCGTCCTGCACCGGCACGGCTTTGTGCCTGTTGCTGGTGTTGCTGCACTAGGATAACTTTTTCCTATTTCTGTTTTTTTCTTTTTTTTTTTTTTCCCCATGCCTGAGCTACAGAAAAACTCGTCGTTGGGGATAGGGGATGGAGGAGAGCCGGCTGGCGGGATGCTGGAGGCTGGCGGGATGCTGGAGGCTGTCGGCTCGGTGTTCCCTCCCCACGAGCGATGGGTGCTGGGGCTCGGGGGGTGGCTCTGCAGGGACGGCACGGAATGGTGCACAGGCCAGTCTGCCGGCTTCGTGTCTCGGGCTTTCTTTGCAGAATTAAACTTTGTTCCCAAAAAGGCGGGGAGAGGATGGCACCCTGGGGTAATGGTGGGGAGCAGCCAGTGCCCTTCCAGGGACTGCCTCCATCCCACGTGGCCGGGGTGGGGGGAGTCCCATACAAACCCCTTCCCAGGAGCGGCTCCCGATCCCCAGGAGGTTTAACACTTGATGATGCTTTTGATCTCTGCCTTGACTTGGTTAGCGATGGGCGCTGCTTCCCTAATTACCCCCTTCATGTGGGGCTGCGATGGTTGTTTGTGCTTACCCGGTCTCTCTCTCTCTCTCAAGAAAAAAAAAAAAAAAATACCCTGGAAGGGTGTGTGCGGGGTGGGGGAGCGCAGCGTGCTTTCCCATACCACGCAGGAATCCTACAGTGCTCTTCATATAGCCCTGGGTGCTCCCACCCACGGCAGGCAGTTTCATGCTCCTTGGCTGGTTTCATAACATCCAGGAGAGGCACGAAAGTCTTCCAAAACCACCTCCCTTTGCTGTGCGTGGAGCCCGTGGGCTTGGGAAGGCGGGTGGGGGGTTGCCCCCCTTTAAGGGTGCCAACCAGTCAGCGGGGCTGGGGGTTTGCCGGTCATGCCGCCCGGCTGGGAGAGCGCCGGTGCCTGCCTAGCATCCCTTCTCGGCTGGATTTTGCTCCTTTCGGGGTGCAGGCTGCACGTCGTGCCTGGACGCGTTGTGGGACGGTGGCGGTGGCAGGGAGAGCGCAGGGACTCCTGCTGCTGCCCCCAGCCAGGGGTGGGCGAGAGCTGCGGGGTCCTCCTGGCTCCTGCTTTCCCAGGCACGGCCCTTTCCTTCTCCTTTTGCCTCTTCGAGCATGGAGGCGCGTGGGTTGAGGATGGAGATGCGTGGTTTGAAGATGGAGGCACACGGACCATCTTGCAGTGCTCCCAGGAGTTCCTCCCTGCCTGTAAAGCAGTGCTGGAGGTTTGAGGGACATCAGACTTGCAAGTAAAGCATTAACGTGCTGCAGCTTCATACCAGTGCACAGACGGAGCAGAGAAATTTTTGTATTTCTTACCCGAGAGGGCTTTCTCCTTAAGGTACCTACGGGTGCCTGTCCCTGGTGTGCCCGGTTCACCCCGCGTGCCCGAGATCTGGCAGGAGGGACCTTGCCCGTCTACCCTGCACCCTCCGATGGGAAAGCCTCCGCTGCCTACTTCTTGTCGGGGAGCGGGGCGAGAATCCTAGTTTATTAAAGAGATTTGTTGATAGTACGAATGGTTTCCTTACACAAGGACGGGGAGCGGGTGACAGATACAAGAGCGGTGGGATAATTGCTTCCAGATGCTGCCTCCCCTCATCGCCGGAGCTGTGTGTGTTCCAGCACCCTGCCAGCTCCAGCGAGCAAAACCAGGGAGTCAGCCCAAAAAACGGGGCTGACCCGAGCGGTTTCAAACAGCTCAGACTGCGATGGCTCTCGATTTCACCGCATCTTCTGGCAGCCGGAGCGGTCCTGTGTGGATGTGGGAGCAGGCCGGCTCGCGAGCTGCGGCTCTTGGGGTTCTGCGAGCCCCCGAGCTGGGGCTTTATGAGGAACGCTGAGTGCTGCCGGCCTGGGGATGCAATCCGGAATTGGCAGCGCCGGCCGCGTTGTGCGCGGCGGGCGGCTCTCCCGGATCCGTGCCGGAGGAGGCTGCCTCCGCTGCGCCCGGCTTCCCCGCGGCTCGGGATGCTTTTGCTGTAAACACCGCGTTTTTTGGCATCCGGGCTTTCTTGCAGGGAGCATCGTTGCTAGCAATAGATTAATGATTATTTATTGGTTCTTAATGCCAAGTAATGTAAACATCTGGCTAACGCAGCGCACATGTTGCTCACGCAATGAGACATCTCCGAGTGTTTGGCGTTGGGTTTACGCGCTTTATGAATTAGAAGGCGGCAAATGGTGGGTTGTTTTGATAAACTCCCCTGAAGGTAGAGATTCTTGAAGGGCTTCGCTGCTGACCTTCTTGTTAATTACTGCTCTGCAGCGCCGGGAGGACCAGCTGAAAGGGAGTAATGAAGCGTTGTCATCCGGCGCGCTCAGCCCGGCCAGGGCCCCGTGAGGAAAACGCCTCCTCCCTTTTGCACCAGGGATGTGTGCCTCTCTCTGCATATTTATCGAGCTGGTTCCCCATGCCTGGTAGATCGGAGCCTCAGCTCATAAGACCGATTTTAAGGTTACGGTTCTGACCTTGGTTTACACCGGTAATGGGTGTCGATGCAGGATTTTTGCCAAGGTAACTGCTATAGAGGTAAATCTAGCTGATGGTAAAGGTGCTGGCCAAGAAAAGGGAGCAAAATGGCTTGCTGGCGTGTTGCTTGCTGATGGACATGGGCTTTACTTCCCTGCAATTTCCCCTGCTTTTAGCCCCAGACAAAGCTTGGTGGGAAGGAGAAAGGAAAATGTGAACGGAGGAAAACTTACTACTCCTGTGATTCCTGTAGTGCTTCTGAAGGTGAGAGTTGAGTCACTTTGCTTGGTACTAGCTCAGCAATTCCACCTCGTCCCCGGAGAGTGTCTGAAGTCACGCAGGGAGAAATAATGCTTGGGGTTAAAAATAGACGCTGACAATAGGAAGGGCGGACTGGAAAAGCTCCATGTCAGGGGAGGTGGACGGAGCCCAGTGAAAGGCATCAGGATTACGCTGCACTGCTAGAGCTGGGCTTTAATGGGTTAGACCGAAATTAAACCTCATTTGCGCTTGTCATAACCTGGAGCGGATTTCACTCTTGGGCTTGGATGTCAATCAGTCAACCTGGAGAAAGTGCCTCTGTTTTTAAGGGTCTTGCAAAAGTTTGTTAGTGAGGATGCGGTGCTGTCTGGGCCAGGGCTGGGAGAAGGCGGCAGCTCATTAAATCCTAATTGTTTGAGGAGGGCAGGTGGGGCACGGCTTTGGCAGAGGAGAGCCTGGCATGGGATGGAAATGTTCCAGCTCCTCTGGGATTTTTTAGGACTGATTTGGAGAGGGAGGGACTTAAACTCGATCTGCCAGCTGGGATGCGCAGTCGTGCTGCGCCCAAAGCGCTTTTGTCGGGCTTGTCCCAGTGCCACCAGTAGCCACCTTGCTGGGAGCGGGGCGTGCAGGGTGCCGGGGATGGCGGTGGTGCCGAGGGGAGGGTGCTGAGCAGTGCAGGACTGCAAATTCTGCAACCCTTGCCCGAGGCTTTTGTTAAAGCTCATTAAAACCATCTGTGGTTACCGGAGCCTGACCAGAAAGCTGGGGCGGCAGCGGAGGCTGGGGCAGCCCGAGTCCCCGTCCCCTGTCCCCACGTTGGGGACATGGCCAGCGCCGTCCCCCCCGGGGCAGCCGCCAAGCAGCGGGTGGGAGGAGAGGGGGGGTCACAGCTCCCGCTGGAGCAGGACCAGGAGCGATTCCGGCTTCTCCCTTAGTTTAAAGGTTTTTTCATTCTCTCCTGTTTCTTTCACTCTGGCAGCCCGTTCGGCCCTCTCCACCGCGCGAGATGCTGCGAGCACAATAGGGCTGCGAGGTGGGGCGGGAGGGTGGAAGGAGATGAAAGGGGAAAAGTAAAATTGAAGCATGTCTGGAAGGGCATTTTGATGTAAATGGGACTTTTTGATAGACTTTGAGAGACACCGGCAGAAAGGGCACCGGCCCCCTTCGGCGTGCTGAGCTCCGGGCTCGGCTCTTTCATTTGCTCGGGGAAAGGGCATTTTTTTTCATCTGTGTTGGGTGCACCCACAGTTCATACTGGTCCTCCCGATCCTCATAACCACCCGTGTCCTGGCATGGGGCAACCCCACGGGCACATCATCACGAAATCTGATGAACTGGAGAGTCCTGTTCAAAATGGGAAAGTAGTGGCTGAGTCTTGGGAAAGGGAGGTGGCTTCTTGCAACCCAAGCAGGCAATCCATGGGTGGCCGGGAGGGCACGGCTCCATCCCACCTTCCTCCCCCCGGCAGCTCCCGCAAAACTTTCCCTTCCCCGGGGAGGGCGCGCGTTTGATCCGCTCTCGTCCTTTTGATCCCAGCCCTCGTCCTTGGCACCGTCTCGGCAGCTCTCCTGTGTTCGTGGAGATGTGGCCTCGCCGTGAGTCATCCTCCTTCCTTTCTGCTGCTTTTTTATTTTTCCCTTTTCCTTCTCCTAAGAGAGCACTTATTAAAAGGAAGCAGCATATTCATCCAGGAAACAAGAGCACAATAAACGCACGGCATTTATAGTTTGAAAGGCGTCTCCGTCGTGGTTGTCGCTGCTGCTTTGACAAGCTGGGGGCGAGAGGCAGCTGCCGGCGGTGGGGGGCCGGGGATGCTCCCCGTACGCATCGGACTTGGGGTCCCTGGTCCTGCCCGGCAGCGGGGAGCCCTCGGGGGGGGGGGGGGGGGGTCACCGGTCTCCTGTCGCCTTCCCACGTGCTCGTGTGCTTCTGCTTGGCAGCTACTGACCCTGCCAAGGCGAGAGGAGAAGAAATGAGGACAGAGCTGCTCCCCGGAGAGAAGTCTGACAGGTCGGGGGGCTGGGAGGGGAGAAGTTGGAAGGTCGGTCGGAGCTGGCGTCCGCGTCCCCGTGCCGTCGCAGGCGATGGGTAGCCCAGGAGGAGACCTGTCACTTCTCATCTCCGTGTTGTCGGCTGAGCCCCTGGCTGGGCCCGTGTCCTCCCTGCACCTCCCCGCTGCCATGTTCGTCTTCTTTGAGTTGTTGTCTTGCGCACCGAGCTGTTGGCAGTCTGAAAATTTACTGCCGGTATTAAAACCATCAAAAAAACCGAACTGTTAGTCGGTAAAAATGGCAAGGCATTTGCAGGGAAACTTGTTTCTTCCTCTGACAAACTTCTGAGCCAGTTCTTTAATCTCTAATCTAGGTTTATGGTCATCTTTATTGAAATGCTGGGCTCTGCGAAGAGTTGACATGTATGACCATCATAAACCAGGAGTTATGGGAGCCCAGAATTGCCTTGATGGTCCAAGTGTCTGCAGGAAGCATTTTTAAAATCCGTAATCAGGATTTATTGGCCATTGTGGCTGAAACTGTCAGTAGAAAATAAAATAATCAGCCCGGGACTTTTTTTTTTTTCCTCTTTGGCATTTGACTCCTTCCACATATTCTTAAATCATTTTGTGTCTTGCCTACATGCTTAATGCCTTTCTGACTGGGGGGCTGGGGGTGAGAGGAGGGGGATGCAGCCCTGGTCGGTGCTGGGCACCCCAGGTCCCATCCCTGGCCGGGAACAGGCTCCCCGTGCCCTCCGGTCCCCGCACGCCCTCCTGCCTTCCCCGTCCTCCCCATCCTGGGCAGGCTGAACATCTTCTGGTCGGTGTACCACGGCGCGCGGCGTTCGTGGGCACGTCCGTGGCAGTACCGCTGCCGTGGAGGATGTGGACACGGGGGACGTGGAGCAATACGCCTGCCCGGAGGAGTCTCAGCTGGTTTCTCGCCTGGGGTAGCTGGGTCCTACAAACGTTATGTGCTTTTTGGGTTTATTTCGCTGTTGTTAAAGATGTACGTAATGGGAAACATAAGTTGTGGAAGGGCATCCTCCTTGGGTCGGTCGGGGAAGGGAGCAAAGCGGCTCCTTGTGTCCTTTGCTGGCCCGGCGATGGGTATGGAGGCTGTCCTCCTCCTCCTCCTTACTGCTTCGGGGAAATGGAGACTGCCAGGGCCTTTACCACTCAAACTATCAATTTCCGTCGAGTTACCACGGTACTGAGACCAGTGCACAAGGCCAACAGCACATTTTTCTAGGAGACAACTAATCTATGCCAGCGCGGCAGAGGAGCCTGCGCTGCTCCCCGGGTGGCACGGGCGATGCTGAGCTGTCCTCCCTCTGCTACGGCTGCGTTAGCAGCCCCGGCGGGACCGCAGCCCCGCTCGGTGTTAAAGCAGCCCTCAGTGCCCCATAGCTTCTCCTTGCGAAGAACCTTGGTGTTAAATCTCCTGTTTTCGGATAAGCTAAACCGACCCGACCCAACTTTTTTTTTTTTTTTTTTTTTTTTTTTTTTTGCCACTTTTTTCCCAGTCTTTGACTCGCTTCTGTGCTTTGCAGTTGTTCCCCGTCCGTGTCCGATGGGGGCTGTCCAGGCTATGGATGGGCGGTATTGCTCATCTAGGCTATGGATGCACAGTATCGCTCTCACTGCTGCCTGGCGTTTCCCTGCTCGTGGGTGCAGGACGCATCCCACGGTCCCCGCATCCAGAGCCAAAACTCTGACCCAGCCCTGAGCATCTTATTGGGCCTTCCCCATTATCTGCAGTTGCCAATTTGCTCTCCACTAACCTGCGACCACAAGCAACACCTGACGGTGCTGGGTCCTGAGTTAGCCTAAAGTAGTCTGCTCAGGTTGATAAATATCTCTGTTTCCATTTTGTTTAACAAATATCTTCTTTAATGGCAAGGGTTTTTGTTAAGCTTTCTCGTATTATCATCATGCTTAATCATGCAGGGTGACTTCTAAAAGTACTTTTTTTAAATGCCAGTTTTTATCCAGGTTTTAAAATTGAAATTCATTTTTTATCCAGAGGCAGGATATAAATGACTCTACTAAAATTAGATTAATCCTAATAAGAATGTCAGTTATCATTTCTGAATACATTAAATTTTTTTTTGAAATTTTACATGCCTCTTTAGCTATAATTGCTAGTGTAATTTCTTACATAGACATGGTGTGTCCTCACGGTTGACAGAAATACTTAATGCAATGTCGACACTGCAGTAAGTTACAAATTAGTGCGTCGCAGTCACTGCAAACATTTTGAACTTTCTCCTTAAGTTAGGAAAAAAAAAGAAAAAGCACCTTAAATGGAAAGCAAGGCTAAAATGCATTTAGCTCGTCGGAGTAAAGCAGGATGGTTGGAGGGTGGAGCCCTTCAGAAGGGCCTTTCCTGAGCTGGGAGAGGGAGGCAGAAAGCGAAGGGGGAGCTGAAGGTCCCGGGGGGGCGATTTGGGGCCCCGGCGAGCGAGAGCAGGTCGTGGGGTTTGCATGGAGGGGGGGGTGAGTCCTGCCCGCATCCCGGGGGCTGCAAGGGCAGGACTTGGGGCGGTTCTGCAGCAGCACCCGTGCTCACTTGGGATGTTTTTTAAGGGATGGTAAATAAACCCCCTTCCCCGGTGGATGCCCCGAAACCATCGCTGCGCGCGTGCAAGGTGAGCGTCTGATCCCTGTTTGCTCCCGCAGCTCCGGTCGCTTCGAGCGCTCGTGTTGCGCGTTGGGGAGGGGGTTTGCAGCGAGCGTGCCGCCCGGGCTGCGGCCCTCCTCCGCAAACATCTGCCGGCAGCGCGCATCCTCGCAGCGCCCTGAAAAGCTGGGGCGATGCCGGGGCGGGGGGGGACGATGGGGTGTCAGCGCCCGAGTGCGGCAGACCCCCCCCGCTGCTGGCAGCGTCCCCAAGCATGCAGCGGGCGCTTTGCGATAAACTCCCCGTTGCAATAAAAGGGTTGGCAGCATCAGCCCTCTCTGGCTCCCGGCACGGTGGCATCGCGGGGACGTTGTCCCCAAGCCGGTGGCACGGCGGGGCGAGGACGGCAGCCGGGAATGCCTGAGCTAGCGGGATTTTGGGGCAAGGCTCTGGGGAATCGCATCTGGCAGCAAAGCGGGAGGGGAGGAAGTGGTTGGGGGGAGACTTCGGTCTCTCCCGCGGCGTCTCGTCAGCTTTCTTCCATGCGCGTGGGTGGCGAGCCGGAGGTTTTCGTCTCGGGGCGGGGGGGAAGGATTGCGAACGCTCCCCGTCCGCGGGCAATTGGGAACTGCCACGCGTTGGGCTGGCGAGGACGGCCGGGGAGCGAGGTGGCAGCCTGGGTGCTCTGCCCTCCTCCTCCTCCTCCTCCTCCTCCTCCCGAGGCCCAAGGGCTGGTTTATTTTTAGGTTTAAAACCCGAGCTTTTCTTAGCGCCTTGTTAAATCTCCTGCTGGGAGCAGGGGCCGTGTGTCCCGGCAGGGTCTGGGGGGACATCCCTGGGGAAGGGGCCGGAGAGGAGCACCGGTCCTGAGATCTCTGGGTCTGGCAGCATCTGTGACACCCGAGACAGCAGTGGGCTTTCTGGTTCCTCTCCTCCTCCTGTTCCCAGCAGGAGGTTGTACATTTTATTAAAGTTCAGCTGTACGTGTATCTGGCCTAAAAATAAAAGCAAGCATGAGCCAGATCTCTTTTAGCAGAAGGAGAGGTTTAAACCTGACACTCTTGTGTTGTGCTGGCCTCTCTCTCGGCCCCTCTCTCAGCTGCCGCTGTGCCGACCAGCCCCGAACTGGGTAAACTGGGAGCAGTGAAGGGGCAGGCACAGGGGAGCACAGGGTGTCCCAGCCCCTTCCAGTGGTGGAGCCTTTAGGAGGGTCTTTCTTTTTGCCGCAGCCTGTAGACATGTAGAAATCTGGGCCTTTTGCGCCTGAACGGGACCTTTCGGTGAAGAGGGAATGTGGGCAGCCCTAGGAAGAGGTTTTGGGGAGAAAGGGGCAGTTTTCTCCCCGGCGGAGTCACATCCAGGAGCATGGCTTGAGGCAGAGGCTGGATTCACGCTTTCTTGCGGAGCTTGCTCACCAGGCTTTGGTGATCGCTCACAGTTGTGTGCAGAAGGAAGAGAGTGTGTGCGTGTGGGGGGAAATAATCTTTTGAGGTCCTATGACTCACCTTTAGCTTTTTCTCCCAGACCTAAACCAGACCCATCCACCCCCGTGGTGTGGGGCTGAAGGTCCTGTACAGCCAAGAGCCGCGGCGATAGGGCTGACTCAGAGGTGAGGAATACTGCGTGACCTGGTTACTGGGGCAGTGGTTGCATGGCTGTAGTGGACAGCTGTTGGGGTTGTTGTACGCAGGCACTTCGTTATAATGGGGTGGTTAAGAAGGTCTTAATAAGTTACAAGGCGGGCGAGTTCCCGGTAATGACACGAGGGCTGAGGGACTGGTGATTTGCAGCTGCCTGGGAAGATGGCACTTCCAGACCGAGCCAGAATGACAGAACTCGTTTGGCCACATCTGGGAGATCAAAGGGCCCGGCAGTGAGTCACGGCGGCGTGGCGAGGGGTGACGCTGCTCCCCGGGGACGAAGGGGCTGGCAGCCGCCACCGGCGCGGCTGGCGAAACCCGGGAGACCTGTTTGGTGCAGGGCAGGGCATCCCGCAGCTGGGCTGTGGGTAACCATCCGCAGGGTTTTCTCCTCTCCCTGCCCAATTCCTAATGTTGGGATTAATCCTTCAAACCACAGCATCGCTTCCCCGGGGCGAACCTAAGCCCCAGCCCTCCCGGGGATCCGCTCACGAGCGGGGTCGGTGCATGGGGGCTGCCACCCAGCCCTCGGTGGGATCTCCGGGGATGGAGATGTGAGCCCTGGCACATCGTGGGGGGGTCCCGGGTGCCGGGGGAAGGGGCTTCGCGGTGACTTGGCTGAGGCCAGGAGGTCCCTGCTGCTCCCCAGGGCAGCCGTGGGTTTTATTTTTGTGGAAGTCTTCAGAAAAACAGGTGAGGCTACTTGCCTCCTCTCCCTCGCCTCGGAGGCGGCCACGTGGCCGTGCGCGGCTGGCGTAGCGTGAAGCGGGGAGCCGAGAAGTTTGGGGACCCCTCGTGTACCCCTGGGGAGGCAGCAGCAGCAGCAGCGACTTGCGGCACTTGTTGTCGGCCGGGTGCGGGAGCGCGCCCAGCCGCGGTCCCGCGGGGACCCAGGCGCGGGGAGGTGGCTGCTTTGGGGCTCCCAGCTGCAAACTGGTTTTGTGGGGTGCAGGGTTAGCCGGGGTGTCACGTACCGGGGTGCGGGGAGGAAGGGGCTTCCTCTCACCCAAGGACTAACCGCAGGCTGTAACTTCATCTCTTGGCTGTTTGCTTTCAGTTCTTCATTTTTCCAACCGAGCTGGAAAAGTGAGAGGTGGGAAGCGGGGGGGGTCTTTGGAAAACACCGGAGTTGGTGTCAGGTCTGGTGGGCTGAGCCCCCCCCCCCCCCACCTTCCCCTGCACCCCCAACCCCGCGTTGTGGAGGGCTGCAGTTTGCCTCCTTTCTGTCCCGGCTGGGGATTAATCTGCATGACAATTAGCGGGGCTTGGCGGGGAGGTCTTGGTCTTGGGTTCCCTGGGCATATTCCTGCCGCTCCCGCTTTCCCTTCCAAGTGGGCGCCCAGCCGCTGCCGCGTCCCCTGCCAAAGTAATTCTTTGCTTTGGAACCGGGAGACAAAATCTCCTCCGTCTTATTTTGGAGGGGTCAGGGAAGGAGTGGGAACCCCGCTGATCCAACCTTGTTCCCTTTTAACCTGCCTCTTCGTCTCTCCCCCTCCCGGCCCCCCGTCCTCCGGATGAGCGGGGCTGCAGCCAGGGCACGAGCGTCCAAACCGAAGCAAAGCCGAAAAACACACGGGGCCGAGCGGGGAACCTGATCCGCTTCCGTTGGATCATTTAATATCTGCAGCATCCAGCGCTTGGGGTTTGGGTTCGTGCCGCTTCTGGTGCCGTCTGGCTTTTGCAATGCCTGCTGGGGTGCCGGCCTCTGCTCCGTACTGCTTTCCTGCTTCCTTGGGGTTTTGGTTGGGGTTTTTTTTGCGGGGGGGGGGGGGGGGGGGGGGGGGGGATGGTGGTGCGGCTGCGGCATCCAGCTGCCAACCTCTGGACGGGCAGCCGGGGCGGAGCAGAAGGTGAGCGCTCGCTGCCCACGCCTCGGCCCTCGCCGCCGCTGCCCGCGCCTCATTGTCTCACTTCTCTCTCCATTCCTACGCCAATTAAAGAGCCGCGTTGCCATTCATGGCCCTTATGGTTTTGTTCAGTTGTCTGTCAGCTCTTGTCAAGCCCTGTCCCCTTCCCCTCCCCCGTTTTCAAAAACAAAACCCCTGACAAACCCCCCTTTGAATCCCCTCTTACCTCACTCCCAGCGTGGGGCCCCATTGACGGGAGATGCCGGCGGCGGCGGCGGGGAGACCGCTCCCCACGCCGCCTTTGTGGGCCGCCGGCAGCCCCCCCCCGGCCCCCGGCCTCCCCGCTTCTTGCCAGCATTAATTAGATAACTCGGCTCGTCTTTATTTCTCCGAGGGGAGGTGCGGGACGATATTACTTGAGGGAGAAAATATGGCTTTTTTCCTCTTTATTTTCTTGGCCAAGCCCTTGGTTCCATCGCCGGTGGAGTTGCTTATTGTGCTGAAAAATAATGAGTTTGCGGGAGTGCGTGTGGGGCGGGGGGGCGAGCCCGGGGGACCCCCAGTGCTCCTTATTCTGCCCAAATGGCGTCTGCACCCCATGCCGGCGCTGGCGGGAGCCCGGGGTCCCCGGAGCCGCACGCCACCGGCTGCGGAGAGCGCTGCAGGTGGCAGCAGCAGCCTGCGCCAGTGCTCTGGCCCCAATTAAATCTCCTCCAAACTCCCTCAATTACCAGCTTTTTTTTTTTTTTTTTTTTTTTTTTTTTTTTTTAACCCCCCCTGCCCCCCCCCCCCCCCCCCCGCAGGGTTTGGATTAATATCATTTGCTTGCATGGTTTGAGTGCAACATCTGAACGCACGGGGTGCTGCACGGAGGTGGGAAGATGGAAGGGCACGTGGCTGCTCCCATCAGCGCCTGGCTTCTGCAAGGGCTGTGAGCCTTCCTCCTCTTCCTCGGGGCGTTGGGGTGCTCAGCAGCCGACCCCTTAAGTGGTGGATGACCATCAGGAGGCATCCTGGCCGAGCCCACGAGGGGACAAAGGAAAACGTCCGCCTTTTGGTGGGTGCTGCCACCCGCCTTTGGCAGGTCTCGGCCCCGGCGTGGCGGCGGGCTGGGGGTCCCAGCTCATCCCCCACCGCCCACGCGTGTTTTCTCCAGCCACAGGGGAGGCAGCGAGCATCCAGGCAGGATGCTGCGGAGGTAATTAAAGCCCCGAGATCCCCATCCCGAGGGAGGGGCTGTATCGACAGCGAGCAGGGGGCACCCAGCGGCTCGAAGGCTGGCTCAGGACCCCCCCTCCGGCAAGCCCCGGCACGGCAGGACCCTGCGCCGGTGGTTTCTGCAGCGGCTCTGCTATCGCTGGTGCGTTCTCTCGCCTCTGCGGGACGAAGCCCGAAGCCACCCAACCTCTGCTGGGTGTTTGTGGGCGGCTGACGGGCTGTGGTTGGGATGGGGCAGGAGGAGAGGCAGCTGGAAACGTGAACCTGCCGGTCCCTGCCGCGGGAGGGGACGGCAGAGCTTTCTCCCCGGGCTCCCTGCCCCGTTGGGTGCGTTGGCGTCCACCCGTGGTCAGCCGGCACCGCGGGTCTCCCATCGCCCGTCCTCCTTGGGGCTGGTGGGGAGTCCGGGGCTCGGGTGCTCTCCGGCGGCGCGTACCTTCGCCACTCTCTAATTTCGTGGATGGCTCGAGGAGAAAGCCCTTCCCGCAGCCCTGCCGCGGGCTCTGAGTCACCAGGGCTGGCCCTGGCTGCCGGTGGCCGTGGGACCGGGGATGTCGCCGGCTGCGGTGGCAGCTGCCGGCGACGGGCACCGAGGTGTGGACGGCACCCTGCGGCACCCGCGCCTGCTTTCCCGAAGTCTGGCTGCTGACCCGTTTTCTGCAGCATCCTTGATGGCTGGAGCCCTCTTCTGCTTGGTTTTCTTCTTGGTTGGCAATAACCTCGCTGGAACCGCTGCTGGAACCGCCTGGTCCAGAAGCCCTTGGGAGAAGAGCAGACTCCTGAGCTTGGCGGCAGCAAAGCCGGCGCAGAGGGCAGAGTCAGACCTGTGGGGATTGTCGTTTTTGCCTGGTGACCTCTGCTAGTTGTTCCTCATCTGGACTTTTCCTGCCGCGGCATCTGGTGCAGGGACAGTAAAAGCAAAATCTGTTTGGAGGGACTGCATTGTTGCTTCGTGGGTGGCTTTTTTGGCTGAAGAGCACCTCCGCTAGTGGAAACGTGCTGGGTGGTGGTAGCGGGTGGAGTTTTGAGTCAGCCCTTGCCCAGTGTTGCTCTGGATTTCTTTTTCCCTAGGAGAGGGGTCTGAGCTGGAGGAGGGGAGATCAGACCCTTTTCCAAGCTGCAGGTTTGCAGCGGGAACTTGGGTTCTCCTCTTGGCTTCCCGTTGCGGAAAGACACTGCAGTTGTGTGTGTTTTCACGGTAAAATAGGTTCTCTCTGGTCTTTCTCCATTTGCTAATCAGGTACAACTGGGCCATCCCCCTTTACATTTTGTAAGGGCTTGGTCTTCAGAGTTACAGCAGCAACTGGGCAACTTCTGAACAAAGCTCGAAGAGGCATGATGGGATCTATCCTGCTTCCCAGCTGGAGCAGGGAGCTCTGCGCTGGGTAAACAAGATGCTCGCTCGGCCTTCAGTGATTGAAACTGGTTAGGGAGAGTTATGGTACGAAGCGTTGAATGTGAGGCTCATGGTTACTAAACCTCTGTGTGAGGCGTTGGAGTGGCCTCCTGGCATCACCAAAGCCACCGGCTTCCCTATGGAGAGATGCTGGGAGCTGAGTCAGGGCTGGGGCTGGCACCTGAGCATGGGCTTGCCTGCACTGTCTTGAGCATCACACCTCTTTCTGGGCAGAGAGGGGTGTTTTGGTTTCATTTTCCCCCTGCAGCTGGTGTTTCCTTGCCTTCCGCTTAATTTGAACCCCAGCTTGACCGTGACCTGGAGTCGGTCACGGTGCAGAGTTTACCGGGGCTTGAGCATCTTTTAACTTCATCTCAAAAAATGGCATCCCTGGCACCCGGGGGGGTCACTTTTGGGTGGGTGGGTGTTTTTACCAGCCTGTGATGAGCCTTACAGCTGACATTAAAGCAACAAAGGGGTTTTGGGGAGTTAGAAAATGGCATCCTCGTGCTGGGGGGGGGGGGGGGGTCAGGGTGCGGGTTGCCATGGCGACCCGTTTATGCCTCACTGATGCGTCGTGTAAATCCGTTTGGAAACGAGAAGGGCCTTTTGTCTTTGGGAGGGTTGAATGGGCCTCATTAAACCCGAGATGTGGAAAAAGGGCCTTAGAGTGCATCTGGAAGGGGAATGGGACGGGACGGCCCCGTGGGGCGGCCGCGGGGGCTCAGCGGAGGCAGTTCCCCCTGCCCGGGGATGGCGAGATGCTGGGGGGGCTGGAAGGTGCCTTTGTGAATAGCTGAAAAGTATCTCTTTGAGCAGCGGAGGTCGAGGGAGTGAAGGAGGTACGAGGCTGTTTTCGGAAAGAGTTACCTGGAATTGCTGGGTTCTGTGCTGACCACCTCGGCTCCGAAAGGATGCAGCAGAAATAGAAGAGGTCTGCAGAAGGGCAATGAAAATAATTATGCATAGATTAGCGGGGGGGGGGGGGGGGGGAAAGATTGAAGGCTCTTTTTAGAGGAGACTTAATAATAGAAGAGCACATAAAAGAAGTGGGATCTAAAAGTGTGGGGATTCGTGTGCTCCTATTTACCCTCTCTTGCAGTAACGAATAATTCGACTGAACAAGCGAGAAGGCGACAGATACAGATGGGAGGCAGAGGAGAGCGGGGAACCTTTTTATTCAAGTTGTAATTAACTTCCTTCCATGGGATATCTTTGTTCCCAAGAATTTAAGGAGAATCAAAAAGGAGAAAGGGTCCTGTGCCTTCGGGTGCTGGGACTGCTCCGGGAAAGGGCTGTGGATGTTGTTGTTGTACTGGGATGAGGTGGGCCATTGGGTTAAGTATGCAATTCCTCCGTTTTAATTGTCCTTGGCTCTTGAGAGGTGAAGTGAGTTGGGTGGTGGGTTGTGGTGTCCCACAGGGCTGGCTGGGGACCCCAGCTGATGTGCCAGTGTCTGCGGACAGCCCAGCCCTGCCTGGGGTATCGCCGAGAAAACCGTCCCCATGAAACGGGATATCTGATGCTCTCGGTTCAAGCTCGCAGGGGACCGTGTGGTTGTCCCTGTCCGACGATGCTGTTTGACTTCAGCCATGGTGCTGTGAAGACACGGCCCAAGTAAGGTCCCAGTATTTGGTACCAACCCCTTGATGTCTCTTGCTTGGTGAAAATACGGGTTTTGGCAAACGCAGAGGTGGCTGGGCGTCACCGGAGGAGCTTTGGAGCGACGGCCGGAGTGTGAGCTCTGGAGGGACCCCTCCGATGGCTGGAGCGTGACCTGGCTCTGTGGCAATGGGGGGTCTGGAGAACTCTTCCAGGGGCAGGACTGATTTCTTCTAGGTGGTGGCCAAATGTCCTGGGCAGAGAGAGTCCCCTGAACCTGGGCAGCTGCTGTGAAACGGTGGTGCTGTGTCCTAGAAAAGCGAGTAAGAATGAGGCGGAGAGAGGCAGGTGTTTAATTTTATGTGCCGTTGGGCATTGGTGAAGCTCTTGCAGGTTTCAGAAGTGTTTTCCAGGAGAACACACCCAGTTTGCACATGGAGTTTTGGCTTTTTTTCACTGGTTCTCTTTACCTTGCGGAGCTGCTGGCCGTTTCCCATCCCTT
This sequence comes from Aquila chrysaetos chrysaetos, assembly GCF_900496995.4. NCBI lineage: Eukaryota > Metazoa > Chordata > Aves > Accipitriformes > Accipitridae > Aquila > Aquila chrysaetos. Next base: position 1,508,683 of record NC_044024.1, on the reverse strand, counting down.
TTCTGGGGTGGTTCCCAGCTGGTGTGAGCTGCGGTGGCTCGTGGGAGCCGTGGTCCTGCTGGGACGACCCATGTGCTCTGTTGGTACGGAGAGCTGAGCCAACGTGGCCTTCAGCTGCCCAGGCACCAGGAAGACACACAGCTCCTGCATACTAGAAAATGCCATATGCACCTCAGTTATCGCTGCCCTCCTCTCGCTCTGCCGGGCATCGGCAGCCTTCCTGCAGCCTTCACTGCCAGAAGTAGATGTCCTGCTTGTAAGATACAGTTATTTTTGGATTTCTTTGAAGAAAACAGCATTTAGCATATGTCATCTTGTATGTGTGTCAGCATTAATGCTTTAGAGCATCTTCTCCAAGGAGGATATTGTTGTTAAATGTTGTTCTGTTTTCTGCAAAGCATGAAATAAGGTGAGGTGCATCATGTTTCTTGGACATGGGGAAAGGCAATGCTGCCCCAAAGGTTTTGTAGTTCACGTGGTGCAAGGAGTGCCTGGGCTCGTGGAGAGAGGGGTTGTTGGAAGTGTGTCAACCCATTCTTTTAAAAAATTGTATTTTCAAGCAATTTACTGGTCATGTTCTCCCTAAGGAAGAGCTGAAGGACTGCTAGCATGTTTGTAAAGGTGCCGGATACCTTATCTGCAGGACACTTGTGTTTGCAGCTATTGCTGTGAACGTGTTAGCTTGTCCACGTTTAACCATGACCCAGTCTGCTAGCCCGTGCATGCCCATGTGGAGAAGAGGAGCCTGCATGGTATGTGTGTGTGTGTGGAGGAGGGAGGTACCGTGCCCAACACGAGTCCTGAGCTTGCTCCGACCAAACTTGCATGGTTTTCCTTCTTACCCCTGTGTTCCTGGGCTCCTCGAGCCTGTAGCAGCGGTGGGATGGAGCAGGTCATCCCTGCGCGATGCCCAGCGGGGTCTGCCGGTTTCAGGAACCGCGGTGCTGCCGGAGCTCCTTGGCGTGGCTGGTGCCCTGTGGGCCAGCTGGGGAAGCCGTGGGCTTGTGATTTGGCAGGCGGTTTGCCGGGAGCCCCGCCACCCTCCAACGCGGCTGCTCCTCCTTGAAGCCGAGGTGCGAGCTTTTCGGCTGCCGGTTGGAAGGACGGCGTCTCTCTGCGTGCGGTTGCACCGGGGATCCCGGTCGTCCCCGGTGCGCGCAGCCGTGGCGTGGGTCTGTGCCCGGCCGTGTCGGGGTTGAACCGAAGGAGCAGCCGGCACCGCGGGGCTGGTCTGCGCTCGCCCGGGGAACGCGCCGGTGCCGTGGTGTGGCTTGAGCTCCTGCCTGGGCACAGCCTGGGGACACGAGGGCTGTGATCCTTCCCTGGACCCTGGGCAGCCCTCCTGTGTATTTCAAGGGATTAGCATCTCTTATTGCCCCATTCCTCCTCCTCTCCCCGCAAACCGCCTCCGTCATGCCAGGGCGGCCGAGTCTGACACTGGGCGCCGGGCGAGTCCGTGGCCCTTCCAGCAGGTCCCACTGGTAGCCCCCAGGTCACTCCATCAGGTCCCACTGGAGGTTTTTGGACCCCTGAGGGGAGACTAAGCTTCCCTGCTGGTGAGAGGGGGGGCTGCCTGGTCCGCCGGGGGTTGGGGGTCCCCGTCAGTGGCCCCCCAACTCGGGGCAGGGGAGAGGCTGCTCTTTAATCCCATCTCTCTGCTCCGGCATCCCGGCATCCCGCTGCCAACAGAGCTCCCCTTGTTTACCCAACTCGGAGGAATCGGTTTACAAGGCTCACAAATACCCTTTTCACCTTTCCCATCAGAAAACACCTCCCGAAACAATGAGGAAATTGGACGCCGCCACCTGATCGGTCCCAAGGAACCTGCGGGGCCGGGAGCTGGGGGCTGTGGGGGCCGGGAGCCGGGGGCCGGGGGTGCGGCGGCGGGGACGCCTGCCCGGGATGCTCCTCGGCAGCCGGCACGGCTCTGCGGGTGGGCAGCCGCAGGTGCCACCGCCCAAAAATCAGCTTGAGGGGCTGTAGGTGATGAAGCTGCCGATAATGGGAGTGGAGGCCAGCGCTCCCCCCCGGCAGGCTCTGCTCAGCTGGGTGCAGTTTGCAGCACCTGCAAAAAAAAAATTTTTTTTTTTAAGCTTTAATGGCTGTAGTTAGTCTTTCCCACCACCTTTGGCATCAGGAGAAAGGATGCTGAGATGTTATCTGTGAGCTGAGCCGCCATCCTCCTCCCAAGTGGTGGGAGAGGTGGAGGAGGGTGGTCGGGGGGGAAGGTGCATGCGTGGGGGGACCCCACTGGGTGCCGGGTATGGGCTCACGGGCTTCCATGTGCTGTGCAGGATTTGCCCCAAAAGCACCGGGTGCTCGCCAGTGGGGCACTGGTTGTGGGTCCGTCGTCCCCCTCCTGTTGCACGGGGCGTGCTGAGCCTGGGCTCGCCGGGGCAGATCGTGGGCAGGGGTCCGCTCATGTCCCAGGAACGGGGTCAGAAATTGGGCTTTTGGGAGGTTACGGCTCTGAGCAGCAGCTGTCTTCCCTCTCGGTGCCCTGCTGCTCTGCTGGACCCAAATTCAAGTTGTCTAATAGAGTGCGTGTCTGGGGCCGTGTCCCAGAGCATGTTATTATGCAGGTGTCAATCTTAGTTCCAGCGTTAAGGTTGAGTTGAATTTTAATTTTTTCTTTTTTTCCCTCCCCACCTTAAAACGGGGAAATGAAACTGTAAGGTATGGAGGATACAGCATGTGCTCTGAGGGCACAATGAATTTCTCTATTAATTTAAAAGGAGATCTGTTCATTCTTCCCAGTTAAGATAAATTTGAAGATGTGTCCTTGTAAAGACAAGTCAAGAGTGTAATTCTTTTTTGCCTTCAACGGTCCTTCTGAAGTAAAATTTCTCATACCCAGAACTTGCTGTAATACTGCGTACGGGCAACTTGTGACAATTTTTGGACACTTTTTTCTCTGCTGTTCCTGTGATAAATGTTGCTTTTCACCTTCTGTTTTTTAAAGGAGAATTTCCTGGAGACCTGGCCTCTTGCATGATGGGAACCGTTGTCAGTCTTCCCTAGCATGGCCCTCAAGCCATTGCCTGCTACAAAGCAAAATTTTGGGGGGCAAAAAGTCTCGATGTGTGGTTAAGAGCTCAAAGAGCCCTGAGAGGGGTTTTGAAGGCGTATGCTTCGGGGGTTTGTCTTCACCGCTCATGCTGCCCGGCCTCTCGGCTGGGAAACAGCCCTGCTTTTAGAGAAGAGAGGGAGGACGCTAAGGGGGAAATGGCGGAGAAAAAATCAGGGAACTCGGAGGGCAAAGGCTAAAATGCGTGCGTGCAGGCAGGAATGCGGCTGGCAGGGAGCAGCCGTCGGAGGGAGCACCCCCAAAAGTGCTGCCTGCTTTGGCTGGTAGCTCTGTCGTGCTCGATGTTCGTGTAGATCTGGAAAACGTTCCTGGGCCAATTCCCAGGCAGAAGCTGGGTGCTTCTGAAGCTGAGACTGAGCGTTCGCAGAAGAAATTGGGCTCGTCGTTGTATCCTTGAAACAGCTGAAACAAACATAGGCCTTCTTTCTGAAGTCTCTGGGATGAAGACGTGCCAGCAGGCTGTGGTGCTGGGACGTTCTCAGCTCCCCTGATCGCTTTATGGTTAAAAATCAGCTCGACCTGATCCCGGGCGGCCGTGCCGTCAGCGCAGGCCGGTGTCGCGTGGACCGGTCGGTTTGCAGGTTTTGGCCGAGGAGGTGCGATAGGTCCTCCTGGCGTGGAGATGGGGGACGGATAGCAGCCTTCTCCTCCTGCTCCGGCGTTGCGAGACATCTGCTCGACTTGTTTGCGGCTTCCTGTTTGGCATCTCCCGGGCAGGAGGGAGCTGGCAGGGGCCAGAGGAGGGAATTTGAGTCACTCGCGAGTCCTGTGCCAGAAAGCCTCTGACTCAGCCCGACCGTGGAGAAACGAGTGTGGGATCCAGCTGCCTCTCGGGGTGGGAACCCGTGAGCGAGCGTGCAAGTGTTCACTTGCGCTGCATGTCTGCGGCGCGGGGTGGGGAGGGAGGGGCAGGGGCTCCTTTGCATCTCCTGCTGCACGGCTCCCGGGATTGCGTCAGGGCTCCGGCTGTGGGTGGGGGAAGCCTTTATCGCTCCCAAGGCTTTGGAAGCGGCGTGCTGGCCGGGGGCCAGCTGACCTACTTGGTAACGTTGGGGCGAAGCGCGGCTCACCTGCCGGCAGCGCCGGGGATGGAGCCGGGCTCTGCCGTGCCAGCGGCGCGGCATCCCACCTGCGCGTTCAGGGGTTAAGTTTCCTACAGGTTCCCTATTCTTTCGCGAGGCTGTTGCCTCTTCCAGAAGTCATGACTTTGGTAAAACTGAATTGCTCCCCGCGAGCTTGCACGGCGAAGGTGCGGCCGCTGTACTGGTGGTGCCGGGGTTAGGGTGATCCCAACTGTCCCCCGCCGTGGCCACGGTGCTTCTCCGGGTACCGCTGGAGCTGGGGTGGTGGAGGCTGTGCCACGGCTCGGCAGGGAGGATGGGGCAGATAGCCGGTCTGAACTCAGCTCCCGCGTTCGGAGCAGCGTGGGTGAAGGGGACCGTACCCCCTGTCCCTGTGCCTTGCCTCCTCTCTGGGGCTGGGCGAGGGCGAGCACCGGGGCTGCGACCTGGCAGAGAGGTGCAGCTGATGTCTGTCTGTCTGTCTGTCTGTCTGTCCTGGCCGTCCCTCCCGCTGTTACAGCTGGCACCGAGCTCCGGAGCCCTTGCCAAGGGCATCGGGGTATGCGTGGGCTCCGGCTCCGCCTGCCTCCTCCCAGCCCGGCCGGTCGGCGTGCAGATCTGCTGGGGCTCCTGCAGCCGGAGGCCTGGAGCCTGGGCTGCTCAGGCGCTAGTTTCAGCTCCGTGGCTTCTTGCTAAGACTTGTACCAGAGCCACGGAGCAGGTTGGTCTTGTGTGTTTGATCTTCCTTCCGCGCTGCCTGCAGCCCCAGCCGGTGCAGCTGGCTGGGGGGGAGAAGGTGTCCCATCCCCTCATCCGACTGCTGGGGTGGGATGGGACGGGGACTCGCCGTGTCCGAGAGCAGGAAGGGAAAGCCGCGGACGTGGAGCCTGCTGAAGCACACGCTTCGGTTTTTGCCATGCCCACATTACGCGAGGGAGTCGCAGCAGAGATAACTTTGCAGGAACATCCATTCCCACCTTATCTTCCATCAAGAATGCGTTACGTTGCCTACATCAAAGTAGATGATCTGCTGCTTCCCTCCTTGTTGCCCTAATCCTCTACTTCGTGCTTAAAAAAAAGTAGTCAGAGTATTGCTCCACAATAATGAAATCTGAATGCTAATTATCAGCATATTGCCTTCCTTCCCTTCGCAATGCCCTGCCTTCCAGCCCCAAATAGCTTTCCTCCCTCCTCGCTCCTCTCCATCCGGTCCTCCCACGCTCCTGGGCACGCCGTTGAGCCTGGCCTGGTAGAAGTTGTCCTGCAGGATGCTTCCCTCCCTTCCATTTAAGGACAGGAATTCCTCGGGGAGCCGGGGCGTGGAAGGGATCCCTCCCTGCACCCCATTGTCAGGACTTCTCCCCGTGCCTAATTATCGCCTGTCCCTGCAGGAAGCTCCTTGCCTGGCCGTCGGGCAGAGCCGCGGCGTCTCCAGCCCGCCCGCTCCGCAGCCCTTTGTGGGAAGGCTCCATTCCCTTTTGGGAGCCAGGCTGGGGTCTGGGAAGGGTGCTCAGCCTTGTCGCGGCAAGAGGGCTGGGGAGCGGGAATGAACCGAGCGAGCCCCTCTTTTTGTTGGTGGGAGCCTACGCTGGCTCCTTGCACGGGCAGTGACGGTGAAGGAAGAGGAGAGCTGTATTCTGGTGTCAAAAAGCATCTTGCAGAGGGAAAGCAGCAGAGTTTAAGCACAAAATAAACGGTGTGAAAGCAGGGCTTTGCGGGGGGTGGGACGGGCTGGTGTGGCCCCCGCTTGCCTGCACGTGGCTAACCTCTCGCCCTCCTCTCTTCCAGATTCATGACTGGGAAGGGGCTGGTCATCTACCCGGAGATTGGGGATAAACTGGACATTATCTGCCCCAAGGCGGAGCCGTCCAAGCCTTACGAGTACTACAAGCTGTACCTGGTGAAGAAGGACCAGGCAGATGCCTGCAGCACCGTCATGGACCCCAACGTGCTGGTGACGTGCAACCGGCCCGAGCAGGAGATCCGCTTCACCATCAAGTTTCAGGAGTTCAGCCCCAACTACATGGGCCTGGAGTTCAAGCGGCAGCAGGATTACTTCATCACATGTGAGTTGCCCTCCTCTTCCTCGCCGCCGTCCCCGGCTCGGGGGGGCGGCGGGGGCCTGGAGAGTGTCACCAGGCGCTTGTTCGCGACTTGGCCGGTGCAAAGAGCTGACACGTACGGAAAATATTTCCCCGCTGGATGAGAGAAGGGGGAGGAATGTGTCACCGGCCGAGCGGGTCACCGGCCTGTATCTGGCTGCTGTGCCGTGTCCCCTGCCCTGCCCGCAGCCGGGAGCAGGACCACGAGCATGTCCCTCCGCCGGGGTCAGCCCTGGCAAGGAGGGGCAGCGTGTGTCTGGAGCACCATCACGCCCGGAGCTTATTTTTTGCTGCCGTCTTTGCTGGAGGTGTCGCAGGGCATTTCTCGTAGGGCTTTGCCTTGGGGCTGGGAAGCTTCTGGTGGGGCAGTCAGGATGGGGAGGAACGGTGACGGAGGAGACACTCGTCCTCCTACCTGGGTGCTGCCACCGAGAGCAGCCCTGGCAGCGGGAAGCTGCTGGCGGTGCCCAGGGCTTGCTGTGGTCTAAATGGCTGTAGAATTTCTGCGTAGCGGCCTGTTCCTCTTATTTCTTGGTATAACGTGATTTTATGGAGGGGAGAGGGAAAGAGGGCTGAATTTTCTTGGAGCCCGTGGCCTGTGCCTGTAGGGGACCATTGCACAGGGATGTATCTGCCTGTGCCGGCTCTGGCAGGATGGAGCGAGGATTCCGGGGAGCTCGGCCGTCCCTCGGCAGGCGGTCTGGCAGCGCCGGGCACGGCAATGCCTGCCAGCTCGCTCTTCCCCTGCCCGTCGTCTCCTCAACCTCACCGCTCCCGCCTGGCTCGGCGCGTCGCACGTGAACCCGCGGCAGAGCAGCCGGCAAAGGGCACGGCGGCCGCGCGGCTCGTCTCTCCCCTCGCCGTCGCTTGCCGCGGGCTCGCCGGCCAGCGGCCCGGCGCAGAGGTCAGCTACCTGCGTGGGAGGCGAGCGCCGAGCTGTGGGAGCTGGTGCTTTCCAGTCGGTAAACAACGTATTTTTAGGCTGAAATCTTTGCCCTCGGAGGGGCTGCCGAGGACGTTGCAGGCGGCTGGGGGCAGGAGATGCTCTGCCGTAGCGCGGTGCCACGGTGATGCTGCCAGCCTGGATTTCCCCAGCGAGTCCTCCCTGGGGCTGGGGCTGCCTGTGGTTTTGCTGCAGAATAATTTGACTAAACCCGGTGCACGGAAAGCAGCCGGGACGGGCTCCGGCAGGTCAGCCCTGAGCCCACCCTTGCTTCCTCGGTGGTAAATTTTGTGTAGTGCTCCCTAACGCCTGGCTGAGGACCGGCTGGTGACGAAGGGTCTCCCGGGGGTTTCTGGTCACCGGCACCGCGTGGCCGTAGGAGGGGGCGATGGCGGGGAGGACCTGGCGCAACAACCCGCTCATCCTGCTCGGCGTGGCGGTGGTGCCGGCAGAGACCGCGGGCTGCGCGGGGCTGAGTCACTGTTTGGCGGGGCCGGTCTCTGCCGAGAGCTGCCGTCGCTCGGTCGTTCTCGCTGTCAGGATTTGGGGCCATCTGCCTGCTGTCACTCGGGGGGCACAGGTGGGGTCACCAGCTTTGCAGCCGTCAGGGGTGCAGGCGACCCTGGCTGCCAGCCCAGGCGCCGCGGGGATGGGCTGGGAATGCCAAAAACCCTGGCACAGCTCCCGCGCAGGCTCCCGTCTCCCTTACCGCGAGTAACCGTGGCCGGTGGCTCTGGGACCCCGAAAGGTCAGCCCTTCTGCTGTCCCTCAGCTGATGCAAGGCTTAATTCAACAGCAAGCTTTCCCTGCAGTGGGCAAAGAGCGGGGAGAGGGGCTGAATGCACAGCCATGAGTCTGCCTTTTGTATGTCAGGCAAACATCTTGAAACGCTCGGTCAGCGGCTCCTCCGTGCTCGGGGGTCAAGTTCAAGCAGCGGCACGGTCGTCAAGCTAATGAGGGCTGAAAGCGGGGTCCTGCCTCGCGCCCCGCTGCTATGTCGCCTGGGACCCCGGGGCTGCAAATAGCCCCCAAAGACAAATGTTTCCCAGAAGGAGCTTGGGAGCCTAACGAAGCGCTGGGGAGGAGAAACGTGGGGTCCCTCGCATTGCAACGCAGTCCGGCAGGAAGGTGCGGGCAGGGCAGGCAGAGGGATTTACCAGGCTCTGAATTGCACAAGTTTTAAGGAGCTGCTTTGCATTTCACACGAAAGCTCTTGCTTAAGTTAAATCAACTGCCCGTAGCTTTTGGTGGCGTTTTCACAAGCGGCCGAGGGCGCGCTGCCGAGTACAAACGTGGCTCCCCAAGGGCCCCCGTGGCTTTGAGCCGGCGCCAGCTCCCCTCCGACGCTGCCAGCACACCTGGGTCACCATTGACTCCGGCTGGCTGCACCTCCGATGGGATGCACAGCCGGGATTTTGCAAGCTGCGCCGTGCCGGCTTTGCGCAGCTTGCAAAATCCTGACTGTGCATCCCGTTGGAGGTTTGGCTAAGGCTTTCAAACTCGTTGCGTTTTCGCCCCCTTTTTCGGTATGATTCTGCTGCCGGCAGTGGGAATCTTCTCCCCTATCTAGAAGTTTTCTCTGTATTTGTAATGGAATCCTGCTTTCATCCCAAGGTGGGGGGATCTCTAAAGAGACTGCCATAAAATCCTATTTATCCTCTATTTCCCAGTCTCCTCTTGCAGCATCTTGGAGCCTGTATAGGGCTGGAATAGGGATGTGGTGAGCGGGGTGCTCAGAGCATCCCTGCGGGGTCCCCCCCTCTCTCCTCGGGGGGCCGACAGTGCCCTCTGCCCCCTCCTCGGACCGTTTCTGACTTTAATTTCTCTTGACTCCTCTGCGCTTTGATGCGAGCCCCCTCGGTGCTGGGAGCGAGCGGCCGCTGCCAGCTGAACTTTGGCCCCTGGGTGGGCCGAGGATGCTCCTGTGATCTGGCCGTACCCTCTGCCGAGCAGCCCCAGGAGCTCTTTCTGCCAAGAAATAAAATAGCCAAAAAAACAAAGTCAAAAGTCTCCTGAGCAGACCACCCACGTGTTGTCTTTTTTTTTTTTTGTCTTTTTTTTTTTTTTTTTCCTTTTTTTTCCCTTTTCCCCTCCCCTCTCCCCAAGCTTTGCCTTGACGCACAAAAGTTTTTTTTTCTTCCTTTTCATTTGCCGGCGGCCCTAAGCTGGGGGAAACGATGCTGAAGCGGAGGGGAGCGAGGCAGCAGCGGGACGTGTGCCGCTTGGCCCCCGCCTTCCCCAGGCAGCTGGAAAACCTCCCCGCCGGAGCCGGGGGGCTTCCTGGGGTCCCTCCCCATTCAAGGCTGCTCCCCCCTCCTCGCCCTCGCCTTGGATATGCCAAGCCTTGTTTAGGGCCACTTTTATCACGGAGGGACACGGCCCCAGCCCTCGGCTTAGCAATGAAAAAGGCTTTTGAAAGAGAACGTAACCTCTCCCCATCCTCTCCAAAGCCTTGCACCGAGCCCCTCCGCGCCAGCCCCAGGCTTTCGTTAAAAGCATCTTTTCTCCCGGGGCTGGGCAGGGGAAGGTGATGCTTCTTCCTAAGCCTTTTCATAAAGAATGAGATGCGGCAGCTCCTGCCTGCAGGTCCTTGGTGGAGGACGTGGGGCTCCAGCAGGACATGGGGCGCCGTCCCCGGGATGGGGCCCTGAGAGGGCGGAGAAGTTGGGAATTGGGTGTTTTGCTCTGCGGCAGGCTTTGGATTCAGGGCAGCCTGTGGTTTCTTCTGCCCTTGGTCTCCTGCGGCTGCCTCCCTGCCTGCCTTTGGTGTCTGGGTGGGAGTCTCCTGTCCCCAGCGTCCTGTCCCCTCCCTGCAAAACCATCGTACGCCGCGGGCAGACAGAGGGAAGCGCATGGCGGTGGCTCTCCCAGGCGGTTCCTCCTGCTGTGCTGCGTGGGAGGTAGGAAGGTGAGGTCCAACAGGAACGAATTCTTGCTTTTTGCCCCAAAAGAAAGTCCTTTTAGGGGTTCCTCGGCCAAGCACAAAGCTGTGGGCAGGCTGCTGGAAAGGTCGAGGGGGACTCCAGGGTAGCTTGTACTTGCAGACCTGTGTGTGGATGCTACTGCTGCCGCCATTCCCTGGGCCAGCAGTGAGGTTTGGATCATTCACACCGTCCTCATCAAGGCAGAAGGTGCTTCTGGCTCATTAGCAGGCGTGTGGTTACTCCTCCCTTCATCCCCGCTGAGCTGGTAGAGAAGCTGGTTGCTTGTGAATGGCTGAAATGGGAGGGAAGAATGTGTCCAAGTACTTAAAAGTAATCCATCCGATTGCTTTTTGGGCTAGCAGGAGCAAAAGGCTGTAGGAAGGTGGAAACTGAAGACTGTTTTGTGAAGGTGCTGTCCTAGAGGCGGGGTGGGGGTCCTGCTTTGTGCCCATGGGTCATCTGCACCAGGTCTGAGAGCCTGACCATACCAGCATTTCTCCTCAGCTTTGTTTTTTACGAATTTCTGATGATTTTCTCTGCTTCCTTGGCTGTCGGTGTCCCACGCCAGTAGCCTTACCCATCTCCCTGGTGTCTGTGCTCCTGGGATGCTTGTGGGCAGCTCCAGCCCCCCCCCACCGCTTAGCCAGCCGTGCAGGTTTGGCTCTCTCCACCTCACCTCCTAATTCACTGCAGCTCTTAATTGCGTTTGCTGCTACTCTTTGAACTTGCTCCAGTTTTACTATCTCCGGTAATGAGGTGCCTAGATAGAGATGCATTAATCCCGATGTCCTGGCAGCGGGGCGGCGTGAGGAGGAGCTCCCGGCGCAGCTCCCTGCCATGCAGATGCGGGAGCTCGGGATGCAGCCCAGCAGTGCCCTGCGTGCTGCCGGTGCCGCCGAGCTGCCTCGGGTGACGTGTTCTTCAGCCTAGGTGCTTGCTTCATCCTTGGACGCGGTGGTGGTGGTGGTCCCTGCAGCCCTTTTTGTGTTTGATGGGGTGCGGGAGAGCGAAGACCCCCAAGCGAAGCCTCGCTCTGCCTTTCGATGCTCTCCAGGCAGCTGTTTGCAGATGTGATGGGCAGCGCCTCGGCCAACCGGCGCTGCGGTGTTTCTCCAGGTGGGATCTCTTGCCCATCCCTCTGCCAAGTCTCTGGGCACGGCTGCGGTGTCCCACCTCTCCTGTGAGCCTGTTTAAGGCAAGGAGACCTTGTTTGATGAAAATGCTAAAGTAAAAGTGAGGCCCCGGTAGATGTTTGCCCCATAAATCTAATACGTCTGCTGTTTATTGTTAGTCTTTAAGCCCTTCAATCCATTTTTGATGTAATAATGTTCGTAATCCAATCTAACGCTTTTTGGCAGCAGGATTCAGCGAGACCAGATATATTACCCTGAGTGTTTCTTTAAACCCCTTGTCTTGCATTTCTGTTTTTAGATGCAATTAGACTTAACCTGGCAAGAATTATTTGTTGTAAACCATGGCTGCCTCTGCAATGTGGGCTTCGTCCCTGGGCCTTTCTACATCAGCATTTTTCTATGGCTTGCGCTTCAGCATGGAGAAGGGGGTCACCTATATACTGGCAACTGCCAGAATCATCCTTCCTTCTTTTTTTTGGGACACGCTGCCTTACTTGCTTTTCTGTCTGTACTCCTCCAGCTTCCGAAATAGCTGCCATTGGTTTGGGAAGCCTTTTAGCCCATGCCAGCATGTGTGAGAGTGTCTGCAGAGCCGCTTGACTCCTTTCTGCAACCCTTGGTATTTAATAATTTCCTCCCCGGTTCCTTCTGCCCTGGCAAGTGCCGCGCTGGCTGCCCGTCTCTGATGGGTGCCGTGCCGGGGGGGACCAGGCGCAGCCCCCCCGGGGCGGTTTGACAGCCCGCCAGCTCTTTGCTGGCTTTCTTTGCTGATTGCATTTGAATGTGGCCACTTTCATGTGCTCCTCATCTTCCGTCCCACAACTTGTTTGGTGAAGGTGAGTTGAAAGCAAAAGTGCCGTTTGATGCCGTGATGAGCGCTATGAACTTCTGCTGATAAAAACCCAATTAACCGGCTTCCTCATTCTTCACCCAAATGGGCCGACGCTGTCCTCGTCCCACCAGCTTGCGACATACCCGCGGCGACGCGGAAAGCCTGGGCGAAGCAAAGCCGTCCTGGCGGCATAACCGTCTGGTTTTGGGGACCGGCTTTCCTCCTCCATCCCCATCCTGCCGGGAGCTGGTGGCAGAGGGTGGATGAGACCCTCTCCCCACAGGAGATGCTGCGTGGGAGCCGGCGGGCTTGCGCCGGAGACAAACGGGTCTCTAACGGTGTCCCACTCCCAACTTCAAAGCCCGGGCGCTGGACATGTCAAACCCAAATAATGGCCCTTAGACAACACGCGGTTCCTTGTCTTGGAGGCTTGTCTGAAGACCGTGACCACAGTAAATGCGATTTTGTTGAGCCCCGTCCCTTAAGCCTCTGCCTCTTTTCTCTTCTCCTCCTCCCTCCTGACCTTTTCGGCTCAGCGCTGTCCACGGACAGCCCCTGGCAGCTGATCTCATAGCTCAGCCTTTCACGGCCCTAATAGGGATGAAAAGCCCTATCAGAAAGGGCCAGTGTCCCGCACCCAGCCAGGAGGTAAATACCCAGCGCTTTGATCTGCTCCTGGGCCGGGGAGAGGGGGGCCCTGCCTGCAACAGGGGTGCCGGTGCCGCTTAACTCTCTGGCTGCTGGGCACCAGGCTGCCTGCATCCGAGGATGCTCTTCCCCAGGAGAAGCGATTTCCAAGAGCAAATCTCTAACGTTGGCGCGACCCGTTAGTACAAAATAAAACACGTTCGACTCCCCAGTGCTCCTAAAAACCGAGGTGACGTGCGGACAGGACGTGCGGCGATGGCAGCAAGGAAGGTGACATGCAGCTGGCAGCCATGCATCGCCTGCCCGATCCCGCTCTGCAGCCCCCCGCGCTGCTGGAGCAGCGTGACTGCCTGCACCCCCCAAAAGGTGCTCCCTTGGCAGCTGTGGCGGAGGGCCAACGCTAAAGGCGTTTTGTGGTGCACGCCGTGGCCGTGCATCTGCCCCCGTCCTCTTCCTCCCCCTTCCAGCCCCTGCTCCCCCCGGCACGTCGGCAGCAGCGGGGCTTGGGGACCCCAGGGAATCCTCTGGAGCTGCAGGTGCACGGACCCTGATGGACCCTGCTCTCCAGTGACGGTCACCTCCGAGGGCTTCCTCCGGAACGCTGGAAGAGATTAAAACTTGGTTCCTTTTGGACTAAACTTCCAGTAAGAGACTTGAAAGGCAGAGGAAGCCTTCAGCTTGACGAAGACTTGAAAAAAATCCCAGCATACAGGAGTGGCTGGGAAGGGCGTACAGTAGATAAGTGCAGGCAACTACTTCCTTGGCATATTTTTTTTAAATAACCACTTCTTCATCGCGACCCTCTCCCCGGGCTTTTCCCCTGGGATCCCGTACTGCTCCTGTACCTATGGTGCTTTCTTGCTGCCGGGGCACCGGGAGGAGCCTTGCAGGCACCACCGCAGCTCCAACCTGGTGTGAAAGGCTGTGTGTTGTAGCTTCGGCTGCAACCTGGGATGCTGGGCGATCGCCTGGGGCGTGCGTGTTCGACCGTGGGTGCTGGGGTGGGCGACCGTGGGTGCTGGGGTGGGCGCTGGCTGTCGGACCAAGAGCAAGCTGGGGGGACTCCAAGAATTGATGCCACGCTTGGGCCATGAGACGTGCAGAGTGCAAGCAGGTTTGACATTAACGAATTGTGATGTGCAGCCCTTTTCCATCTCCAATTTCTAATGATCTGTGTTTTGAACGCTTCTCGACCAGGCTGGCTGTGCTGGGGAGGGCTGCCCAGGTTGCGTGCGGCACCTTTAAAAGCTTGCCTTTCTGGGGAGAATTGGTTTTACTTGCTATTTGAAGTTTTTTTTGCCCTAGGAGTGATGGTTTTTCTGCTGCTGCTGTGTAATGACTGTGCTCTTTGATCCCGCCTGGCAGCGCGGAGCGGGTGTTAACACAGCTAATTGAGAGCCGGCCGCGGTGGGCTGGTAGGGAGCAGTGGGGTCGGGGGAGGTGGCTGCTGGTCCCTCTGCAATGGGGGTCGGCCCTAACTTGGGGGGCAGAGAGGCCTTCCCTCCATCCTTCGCTCGGTGAGGGGGAAAGTCCTCGTCTGGATACTCGGGAGCTTCTTTAGCATGTATTGGAAAAGTCCACATCCTATAAGCCAGGGTGTTGCTGGAGACCGTTAGGTCCGTGTGCTGGCATCCTCCCGGAGCAGAGGGCTGAGACCACGTCCCGGGGTCCTGCTGGGACCCCGGGGTGACGTCTGGGCTCTGCAGCCGGTGGCTTCTTGCTGGGCCAGCGCGGGTGCTGCCGTGCTCGCTCCCGGGAGAGCCGCGGGCACGGCTGCGCAGAGGTGTCGGCGAGCTCCTGCTCCGGCTGGCGTGGGATGAAGCGCTGGGAGCCGAGGGCGATCCTGCTCCAGGCCGGGCTCCAGTCCCTGCGTGGGTGCAACACCGGTGGGCGCACGGCAGCGGCGGCTGCTCCCCCCGTGGAAGCGGTGCCTGGGCTGACTCCTGTCCTGGCTGTGGGGGTTCTTTGCAACTCGGGGCCAGGAGCTGCACCAATGTAAACTTCCCTGCTGCCTGCAGATTCCTGATGCTTATGCAAAATTTACCTGTAATTGCAGTGGGTTTTCCTCCCGGCTGTCCCACAGTGCACCCTGAGCTCCTGTCCCTCCCTGCTGTCCTGCACCTCCTTGGCTCCCCACGCTCTCCCAGGCAGAAGATTTGCACATGAATCAGCCTCGCCGGTCCCCGATAACTTTGATTTTTTCTCTGAGCCGCCTCCAGCCCGGCACCCAGGCAGTGATGGTGTAGCCTAAGCTCAGCCGGCTGCTGCAGCTGCAGTCTCGGCGAGCAGCGCTGGCTCCGCATCCCCGCATCCCTCCGCGCAGCATCTCGCGTGCGAGGAGGAGCCGGCGTTGGCATCGGCCTCGGCGGAGGCGGGGGGGGCACCGTCCCCCTGCGCGTCCCTCTCCGTCCCCTTCACGACAGATTTCTCAGTCAGTCGCAGATGTTTTGCTACCTAACCGAAGAGATTTACACCCTGTTAAAACGCAATAAGTGCTTTCCTCCTCTCCAGCTCCCAGCGGGGCCCGCAAATGACTCTGGCAGAGCATCAGGTGGAGAATTACATGGCACTTTTTTCCTGACCTATAACCAGTTGCTTGGGGCTACCGCAGAGACTGTGCAAATAACCTTTCTCTTCCACCGACGCTCTCTTTTTTTGGAAGGGGGTGGATAGACTTGAAGACAAAGGCTTTATTTAGCGCCGTGGTCCTCCTGAGCTGCGCAAGAAGCGAGGCCGCGCATGCTCCCCGGCGCGGGACAGGGACACGGGAAGCTTGCAAGGCTTTTCCGCATGGACGTCTCGGCAGCGTTCATGCAAAAGGGCTTGCGAGCGAGTAAGCAAGCAGTGGTCTTGCAACCAAGAAGTGCTTTCCAGCCTTGATGAGGTTACCTGCAATGTAGCTGTGGCTCTTAATTATGATGCTAATTGGGGTTGATTATAATTTTTCCATCAGAAAGCTGTTTTAACGGGAAATTAGGTTTTCACTTAAGCATTACTTGTGTTAAAGTGTCTTTTTCTATGCAATACTTCAGTGTTTGCCTGTTGCTCTCCCTTTGCCCCAGGAAGGCACCCTAGAGAGTTCCAAACCAGCGCTTGGGTGTGGGAGCAGTGCTGTGGCACACGAGGATGAGTGCGGGCGCGTGGTATCCTCCCTTCTTACCCCTTAACCCGGCTGGTGCTGCTGGACCTGTGCTTTGCGAACGTAGCTGCTGCCCTTTAAAGGGGATGGGGCTAATTCAGCATTTTTGTTTGTCTTTGTGGGGGGCTGACCCTGGCCAGGAGGAGGTGAACTCCGTCCCAACCAGACCCAGTGCTATCGTTTTCATTCCTATTTCCAGAAGCATATTTGAACCTGGTGATTTTCACGTTGTGGTGCGTTTGCTGTTCGCTGGAGCAACAAGCCTGGGCTGGGATGTCCGGGTTCCGCAGGGCACGCAGCAAGCAGCCTGTCCTCTGCAGTCACCCCGGCTGTCCCCTGCTTGCCATGTGCGTGGGGAGGATGGAGGTGAAGCCCCGGGTTCCTTCGCTGTGCCTTGGCCCCAGCTGGCAGGAGCGGACCAGAGCAGCACACCAGGTTCTCCCTTTGGTGGCAAAAATTTGTAGGGTTTTTCAACAAGACAAAGTTATGACTATAGCCAATTCAGCCTCTATCAGCACTGTTAGGTCATTTCCTCGTGCCTTGGCTTGGAGACCCACCAGCTCTTGGCCATACCTGCTTGCTCCCCCTTGGTGAAAGGACTTGGTCCGAGGTTACAGCAGGGAGGCTAGCATTTCCCTCCCCAGTGCAGGGAGAGTCACGTGTTTTTATATATAAAATCTATTTATTTAGCCAGGCAATTCCAGGGCTGGGCGCATGGTGCTGGCAGGTGTTGGCATCCCCCTTCCCTCCAGCCGCACTCGGCTGCTCCAGGGCTTCCCGGGAAGACGTAGCACTTCAGAGAGCCGAAATCCCCGGCAAACACCACAACCGTAAATGGGACCTTTGTGTCGGCCGGCAACCGGGTTTGCCGTGTGCCCCTCCAGCTCCTCGCCCCGCTCGGCGTGGGCGTACGCCGGCAGATGGGCCGGTGCGGCTGCGCCTGCGGGAGCCGGGTTGGGAGCGTGCTGCTCCGCTCGCGGCTCCCAGCTGCTCCGGAGGGGTTGATGCCGTCAGCAAAAACCGGAGCCGCGGGCTGGAAGGAGCCGCGGAAGCAAACCGTGCGCCCACACCTGGCTTTGGACATGAAGCGGTGGCGGTGGGAGGCTTTACGGCTGCGCCGGAGGAGTAAGCGTGGCCGTGAACCTCGGCACGCCATCGCCCAGCGCGCGCTGGTGGGGGTCCCGCCGCCGCTTCTCCAGCAGCCTGCGGCGGTCAGCCCTCGGTTCGGTGGGTGTACTGCCGGGACCCCCGTTCGTCCCCTGCGGGGGCAGAGGGGAGGAGATGAGCTCTGCGTCCCTTCGGCGGTGTTTCCCAGACCCCCAGAGTCGCTGTGCTGCAGGCAGAGGGAACCCGAAACCGATCGCTGGGACACGAGGAGGGTTCGCCATTCGGTGCTTCAAAACCCCGGCTGCAGCGGTTCCTGGGACGGGCTGTTTTCTAGAAAACACCCACGTTTTTCTGAGTTGCTTGTGTTTGTGGGACCCCGAGACGGTAAACCCCAAGGAGCAAAGAGGAGGATGCAGATAACGAACAGGGAAGGTGTTGCTTGTGAAACCTAGGTTTGGGTCTTAGGGCACTTTGGCAGGGCAGAGCGGGAAGGTCGTGGTGGTTGCCCCCAGCTCCGAGGATCGCCGTGTGTTTCCCACCCCGTGGCAACTGCCATCGCCGTGCACAGAGCAGCCTGGAGCAGAGCTTTTTCCTGCCAGAAGGGTTTTTTGGGGGTAACGGGGAGTAATGGTGGCGGCTGCCGGGCTGGGAATGCCTGCCCGTGGTGGTCATCTCCTGGTGCCCACTGGGGACGGTGGGGAGAAGGGACCCGGGGCTGCGTGGGCTGTCTGCAGGCTGACTGCAGTTACGGGCTCTCTTGCATGCCCAGTATAGGTGTGGGGGGCAGAGAAATCCCAGTTGGCACCGTGGCATCGGTTCTGGCTGGCTGCGTGGACCCGGCAGCGCCCTCCAACGCTGGGGTGGCGAGTTGGGGAGGGGGCAGCCCCCTGCACCCCCTGGGCACCCTCGGGGTTAGCTGCTCGGCTCTTCTCTTTCGGTTGCAGACTGGGAGGCTGGAGCAGCTCTGGAGCTGCCAGGAGGGTGTGTGAAACCCAAGCCTTGCACCTCCTGCAGCCGTTCGGGGACGGGACAGGGCTGGGCTGGCTTGCACACGCATTTCTGGGGCTTTAGGGCCCCTTCCCGGTGCAGCTGCCTCTGGGCTGGAAGGCTCCTGCCGGCTTCGCTGGCAGCGTGACAGCGTGGGGCTCGGCTCCCCCCGCGCAGCCCCTGCCCTTGCTCTGGCAGCCGACCCAGCGAATGTGCCGGAGCTGATGGAAAGGGCTTGGGAGGGGGGTTGTCTGCAGAGGGGGGGGTGGTGGGCTCACCTCCCTTCAGTGGGGCCCGACAAGGAAATAATAATAATAATTAATAGTAATAATAATAATAATAGTAATTATAATGATGATGATGTTAATATTAGTAATGGTGGTGATACCGTGAGTGTAGGCTGCATGCAGCCGGGCTGCGTGCCCCTGCCACCTCCCAGCTCAGCCGGAGAGGAGGAGGAGGAGGAGGAGGAGAAGGGGCTGCAACTAAGCCCTGCTCCCTGGGCAGCCCCAGGGCACTTGTGTGCGGTGGAGCAGGCGGTTGCCTCTGCTGGGTGACCTGGAGTGGCTTTGGGGGTCCCCTGGGGTGCCAGCCCTGGCCGGGATGGGGGGAGGAAGGACCCCGGTGCCCGTGAGGGAGCTGGGCACCGGTACAGCACCTCTGCTGATGCAACACCCGAACCTCCGTACTGAGGGTGCTTAAAACAGCTTGAAAGACTTGGAGGAGAGGGAAGGTGGCAGGAGCTAGATTTTTGTTTTAAATAGAGTCTGTTTGTGGATTCGTGCAAGGGTCTGCCGGCGCAGCGTCCGAGCGCACCGGAGGTGTGTGAGGCGCATCTTCAGGGCCCCCCGCAGGGTCTTCACCTGTGCCAAGAGGGTCTTTCAGGCTGGCGTGGGTGTCCTGGCTGAGCTGAGGCTGCTCTGCGCCAGCTGCCCCTCAGCGAGGTCGGTCAGTGCCTTCCCACCGCCCCGTCTGCTCCGGCGGGATGGGGGTCAGGCTGCGGGGGCACCCCGAAGCCCTGGCGGCGAGTGGCGGTGGGTGCCGGTGGGATGCTGCCGCCTCCGCCTAAAGCTGCGCGATGGAAACGGGAATCTTGGACGGGTCTGGGGGCGAGGGGGGGGGCGGATTGCGGGGCTGGTGTCCGGGCTGCGTCCACACAGCGCCTGGCTGGGTCTGGAGCAGGGCTGCGGCGCACAGATGGAAGAGTAATTAAGAATAATAAAAGGAAAGAGACTTGGATTCGCTACAGTCTCAGCACATTAATTGTGCTTTGGGGCCCAAATCATAACGGAGTCCTGCTAGAGGGAATCCAGAAGAGAAACCAAGCGTC
Organism: Aquila chrysaetos chrysaetos; assembly: GCF_900496995.4. Classification (NCBI taxonomy): domain Eukaryota; kingdom Metazoa; phylum Chordata; class Aves; order Accipitriformes; family Accipitridae; genus Aquila; species Aquila chrysaetos. The sequence continues at coordinate 1,489,389 of NC_044024.1, read as the reverse complement.
TCGCTCTGTCCAAAGCTGACCGTTTAAGAGACCCTTGCCTTCATCTGCTGCCAGGTATTACTTCCAGAGTCTCCCATCTGCCAAAACCCAAGTTCTTGTTTGAAATATTTTTAGGGGAGGAAGAAAAGCTATGGTGACACTCTGAGTGCTAGTGGTGGGGAGGCAGATTGTGATGCACTGGGGACAGCACACGGCACCGCTTGCTGCTGGAGGTGGAAACCTGGGGTTGTTGGGGCTCTCGGAGGCATCTGTCCCAGTTGGCTGGCGTGTGTCACTGGGCTGGGACTTGGTGTTTCGCTGGTCTCGTGCCCGAGGACCGGGGTGAGTTGTGCCAGCAAGTGGAGGTCCTGCCTGTGCTTCCATGCACGCTGAGCATCTCTTCTAAATTGACAAGCAATTACATGGTTAATGGTATCAATGTTAAACCCTCATCACTCAGCAGCCTGAGGCTTAATGCTTCATTAAGGGAAAGGCATCTAATAGCTCTCTGGGCTGGGAGCTGCCTTTTCTTTAAGCCGGAGTAGAAGTCATCTGTCCAGAGGCTGCTTTTGCTCTCCCAGTCCTACAGCCAAACTGTAAGTAAGTCCCTCCAAAATGGAAGGGGGGCAAGAAAATGCTCCCATGCACTCCGTGCTGCTGGGGCTGGCCAGATCAAGCCTTGCTGATGCGAGAGCTGCACGTTGCAAATGCGGCGCGTGGAGATCACAGCCGTCGCTTGAGACCTGCCATTTCCTATTCCCTTGGGTATCCCTAGCTCCCTGCCTGTCTTCGTCCATCGTTTTATAGCTCTGCCTCGTGCTCCCGCCCTGCGGCCACCTCTCCCCAGGCTCAAGGCTGCCTCTCGCCTCTCCCTGCAGCTCGCTGTTGTGCCTGTGGATTTAACCTTTTTCTCCCCTGCGTTACCGTGCACTTGTTGATGCTGAATTTCGTCCGCCGTTGAGGATCGGTGGTGCCTCCGCCGCTCTCCCATGAGCGCAGCGGCGAGGATCACAGACGCTTTGGGCTTCCGTCTCGCTGCTTGCCAGGTGCCTCCTGGATTGCGCGTCTCTGCTGGAGCGGTGCCGGCCTGATCCTGTGGCCTTCTGCTGGTAGATCTTCCACTGAAAGCAAGAAACAGAGCGGGAGGATCAGCTCTCCATCTCTGAGCTCCGAGCAAAGCACGACGGAGGAGCCTGCAGTGCCGCCGCCGCAGACCCCTGCCCCTGGGTCAGTGGGGACCCCCCGGCCGCAGCCCCCTGCCCGCCTCCGGACCTGCTGCTCAGCAACACGTCAGCCTGTCCCACGTCTTTATATAAAACCCGCCAGATGTTGTACTCTCTCTTTTAGCCGTTTGGATGGGATTTTGACTTTTGGAAGCCCCACCAGCTGTGTGGAACATCTTGCTTTGCTTTGGTTTGGCCCATTTTGGATCTATACAGAGTGTGGCAGCGTGTGTCCTTGTTTCAAGAGGCTGTACCGGAGATGATCGCCATGGTTTTTGCAAGCGTTTTACCCTTTTAGCCTCCCCTTTTTATGTTCTCTCAAGTAGCTGCTTCATTTTTTTTCATGCGGTTCCCTTTCAAAGCTACTTTCTCCCCTCATCATTATGATGATCAGAACAAGAAGAGGCTTCTTGAACAAAGTCCTGTGTGTGGCGCGGGAGGAAGGATGCTCAGCTGCGTCTCCTCGTCCGTCCCTGTGACTCCAGCTGCCATTCTTCTGTCCTGCTTGAACCGTTAATATTTTGTGGTATCCAAATGCAATGTCTCTGTCGTTATTTTGGAGGAACTGCTGTCTCCCGTTACTGCTGCGTGCTCTACCTTTGCAGGATCTCCTAGTTCCCCACACTCGAGCCACACTTTGTAGATCGTTTTGATATAATTAGCTTATTACCTTATAAATAAGACCTTACGAGGTCTCGCAGAGGCTGGTTTTTACAGACTGCTCTGTTTTCCCCTGCCCCGCTACGTTGCAGCATGAACGGGTGAAGTCTGTTTGAGATGGAGCAACCTGTGGCACGGTGCTGGGAAGCTGTTCGTGGAACTGCTTCAGGGCCATGAGCTGGGACGTATCAGCTTATTTCATCCGCAAAACAGTGCCTTTGGCCTGGGAGAACTGGGCTGCTGAGCCTTCTGCCAGAGTTATCTCCCCAAGATGTTTTTATGGGGAGTTTTTACTCAGGCCCTGACTCTGGTTCACATTGGGAGGAACTTGTGCAGGCTGTAGGGGGATGTTTATCCTGTTTCCCAGGCGTTTGCATCAGGATTTGTGCTGACAGTGCTCCTGTCAAAACGCCTGCCAGCGAATCCCAGATGCGTGGATGTACGGCTCCATCCAGGGAGCTCCAGGGAGCTGCTGGAAGGTGAAACCCTGCCGCGAGAGAGGTGATAACTCAGCAAACGGCCCAACGACTTTCTGATTAGTAAAACATTTGCTGGTGTTTCACACGAGAGCCTTGATTGCACAGAGGCGTTTGGACAGAGCTGATGGACTTTGAGCCTGCATCCCAGCGTGATCCAGGCTCGCTTTCCAGTGTAGCCTAGCATCGAGCCTTCATCGAGGCACCCAAGGGTCCTGCTGCGGGACAGGGAGTGCAGAAGAAAAAGAAAGACCCTGCTCCATAACTCAGCCTCTTCCCATCACCTCCTCACCAACACCCAGCGGGGTCTGATGGATTTGTGCCCACCGACCATCAGTCACCCCGCCTCCCCAAACCCGAGTTTTTGCAGGGTGGAGGCAGGAACTGGGCTGCACAGGCAATCTGAAACCCCGGGGCTGAGTTTTGGCGTTGAGGCTCGCGGTAGGTGTTGGCTGTGCTGTGCTGGCCAAATCCTGCTTTGCTTCACTGCCTTGTCTCTGTAAAATTATCCCCGTAGCTTCGTGATTCTCCATTGCATCACCTTTCCTAAGCCCCGCTCATGCCATATGCTGTCGCCGTGCTCCTCCCAGGTTTTGTTGCTTCTCTGGGTGAATGAGTCCCTGTGCCTGGATTTGGTGGAGCACCGGGATGATTTGCGTTTGCCGTGATGGATGGAGGTGCCGGCTTGGTAACCATCCCTGCTTGCTGGGGAGAGCCAGCTGCGTGCCAGAGCCACCCAACGCATCACCCACCTCGGCACAGCATCCACCGGGTGCTCACTGCTGCTGGCAACGAGGGCCCTTTTGGGATCAGAAGCCAATTTTTTGAGTATGTTTAGCAGAATCTGCCATTTGGGTTCTTAATCCTGTAATCCTCTGGTTTGGGGTTTTTTTCTCTCGTGTCCACCCCTGCCCTGAGCTGTCCCTGCCACGGCAGAGGGCTGGTGGGTGCTTGGGTGGGGGTCCTCCTCTGCGTGGTGGCGGTGGGAGACGTGCAGCTCCCTGTGCTCCCGCAGGATTGAAAGGCTTAAAAATCTGTGCCGGCTAAAGCAAAAAGTTAATGTGAATATAACTGACTTCTGCCCTGCAATTAAAGCCACTCAACCCTATTGGGGCTCTGAGTTTACATTCTTTACTGAGGCACAGTGTGTAATTATATATGTATAATTTAAACTGTGCATATGCATGTGTTCCTATTATACACCAAGGAGCAAAGGAAATTATCCAGGAATTAAAGGGGGAGGAGGGTGCAGGCACGGAGAATGGCTTGCTTGTGTGGATGTGGCAGTGAGGGGAAGCTGGAGGGATCACATCCTCACCACTGCGAACAGCCTTGGAAGGTGCAGAAAATGAGAACTCGGTGTATTAAACACTTGTGGTGGGCTTCAGACTGGGGCATGAAGAAGTGGCCGCAGCAGGAGGTCAGGAGCAAGCCCCTGCGTCAGGAGGTGCTGAGCTCCTGCCAGCTCCCTCGCGGTGCCTGGGGACAGCGGGGTCCTGCCCGGTGGTGCCTGGGGGGAACTGGGACGTGCCCAGCAGTGCCGCTCCAGCTCCCAGGAACCCTGCCTAACACTCCCTCTCTTTTCTTGCAGCCACTTCCAACGGGACACTGGATGGCCTGGAGAACCGGGAAGGAGGGGTCTGCCAGACGCGGTCCATGAAGATTGTCATGAAAGTGGGGCAGGGTGAGTCCTTCTGCACCCTGGGGTCTCCCATCGCCAAAATGCCTTTGCCCAGCAAAACGTTGGCCCCTGTCCTGCTGTGCTGTGGGGGTTCTGGGGAAACTGGGGCCAGGCCAGCTGGTCCCTGGAGCCTACGAAGCCTCCTCGGTTAGTTCAGCAGAATCTCATTTTTAGGGTCTTTTTTCCCTCCCTTTTTTCTTTTCCAACACTTGCACACGTTTGGTGCGTTGGGATTAAAATGGAGTAATTGTTCTGTGTTAACCTCGTGGTTGGTGTCCCGGTGGGAAGCTAGCTCGGCACGGGACCCACGAACTGTACGAGTGCCTCGGCGGGGGGGGGGCTGGCACAGACAGTGCCCCCATGACTTGCCAGGCACCCAAAGAAGGGTTTGAGCTGGGCAGGCTTTAGTGCTTGGGCTCAGCGTGGTCCCGGCAGCTCTCAGCGGTGGTGGCCACCGTGCTTTGGGGACGATGCAGGCTGACGGTGGCAGTGGGACACCAAGGGTGTCGCCGGTGGTAGTGCCGTGGCAGAGCGTGCTCTTGTCCTGGAGGGAGCTCCCCAACACCTCCCGTCCCGAGCTGCCGGCTGCCTCCCAGTCCCAGCGATGCCTCGGGCTCGTTTCGGCCCCCGACCCGGATGCACAGCTCCTGGTGGCTGCTTTTCATTATTGTGTTTTCACTTTGGGCCCAGTATTTATAATAAACAGAAGAAGCAGCGCTGCAGCCTTGGCAGGCTCCCTTCCCGTTCCTCCCGCTGCCTGTGCGAGAAACTTGCCCCAACCCACGCAGAGGAGCTCAGAAAACATAAAAGCGGGGGGGATTAGGGTGGGGAGGCTGCTTCCCACAAGCCCTGAAGCAGCTCAGCCTTGCTCTGTTGCTCTCGGCATCTCCCGTTGCTCCTGCGTCTCCCCACACCCCGTGGCAGGTGGCTGGCTGGGATTTTGGGGGCAGTTGTTCTTTAGGCGGGGAAGCGAGCTGCCGCCATCGAGGTTGAATGAGGTTTCTCATCCGTCCCTTCCCTCTCCTCCCCCAGATCCGAACGCGGTGATCCCAGAGCAGCTGACGACGAGTCGGCCGAGCAAGGAGTCTGACAACACCATGAAAATCGTCACGCAGAGCCCGCGCAGCAAGGTCCCCGCGGTGGAGGAGCCCGGCAAGCCGGGTAGGTTTTGCCAGGGACGCCCCAGGAGAGGGATGGGGTCTCTGCCTGCCGGCGGGGCTGGAGGTTGGCAGGCAGCTGCTGCCGGCAGAGCAGCTCCAAGCCGGGCTTGCTCCATGGATCCTGGGGATACCAGGCGCTCCAGAGCAAGGATCCAGATGGGTTTCCTGGAAGCACTGTGCCCATCTCTGCCGTCCCTACTGCTCGCAGCATCTCCTTGCCCCAGCCCTGTGCCTTCTGGCTCAGGGCACGGTGCAGCCAGCCAGGCTGCAGTACGGAGCAGCTCGAGTTTGTTTTCCCGGCTCCGGTATGTCCTGGCAGGAGCTTTGCAGGGAAGTGCTGTTTCAGCACTCTCCTCCTCATCCTCCTCCTCCTCCTCGCTGACCATCTGTTGCTCGCAGTACATCTGAGAGGGCTTGGAGGAGGTGAGGTCCTCGGGTTTTTGAGCTGAGCCAGTGTGAAAGCCCTTTGAAGGTGGTTTCCTGAGTTCCTGACCCTGCTGAGAGAAAAGTGAAATCAGATGAAGTAGGGAAGAGTTGCTCTTTTCTTCTCGTCCGGTTCGGCCAGCCAAGCACTCTTCCCTCGGGGGCCTGGGGCTGCCCCGGCCCGGGGGTCAGGAGGAGGTGGGGGGTCAGTAATCGGCTATCGCGGGGCTCCAGGTATCAGAGCCCACTTTCAGTACAGCATCCAGATCTGTTGCGGAGAGCAAAGGCTCCCGGGGTCCGGACCGGTCGTCACCCGGACACGAGCAGCGCTCTGCTCCATCGGCCGGGAGATGGAAAGGGGGAGCAGCGATGCGGGGTGGGGGAGAGGGTGCGTGGTCCCTCCCCAGCGGACGCCCAGGGCTCCTGCCTGCCCTGCCCAGCGCCTGCAGGCTGGGCTGAAGGGACGGGGTGGGAAGGTGGGGAGATGCTGCCGGCCCCTCGGAGGCGAGAGGGCTGCTCCCCTCCCCAGGCAGCACGGAGGGAAGCCGTTGCGCCGATTTTGGGGGGTGGAGAAGGGGCTCCGATGGACGGCTCGCCCACCCGCCCCACAGATGCGACCCGCGCGGGGACGGGGTGCAGGCTGCTGCCCGCCGGGCTCTGACACCCCTCTCCCCTCGCCTTGCAGGCTCCGTCAACCAGGATGGCCAGGAGACCCAAGGTCCCAGCGACGGCTTCTTGAGCTCCAAGGTGGCCGTCTTTGCGGCGATCGGCGCCGGCTGCGTCATCTTCATCCTCATCATCATCTTCCTCGTCGTCCTCCTGATCAAGATCCGCAAGCGGCACCGGAAGCACACGCAGCAGCGAGCCGCAGCCTTGTCCCTCAGCACCTTGGCCAGCCCGAAATGCAGCGGGAACGCGGGCTCCGAGCCCAGCGACATCATCATCCCCTTACGGACTACAGAGAATAACTACTGCCCGCACTACGAGAAGGTGAGCGGGGACTACGGGCACCCCGTCTACATTGTCCAGGAGATGCCCCCCCAGAGCCCAGCCAACATTTACTACAAGGTGTGAGGAGCAGCCTGGGCAAGCCGCCGATGCAGGAGCGCGGGAGCGCCGAGCGCGGGGGGCAGCCGCCCCCCCCGGGTCTCCCCACGGGCGGTCTGGCGCCGGGAGGGAGGAAGCGAAACGAACCCCACGGCACGGCGCGGGGAGCGCCGGGGTCCGGCGCTGGAGAGCGGATGGCTCGCTCGCACGCTCGCGCGCTGATTTCTCCCCTTTGTATTTAGTTTTGTAGTTCTCAGCTTTTGTAATCCCGAGACTCGAGGGTGAGCCTTCAGCATCCTCCTCTTCTTCTCCAGACTGCGGCCGGCCAGGGGGCGGGCGCCGTGCCTTTCCGTGCTCGCTCGGACACCGCCGGCAATCCCGGACACTCCACCTCCCCTTTTCGTTTTGGGATTTCCCTGCGTCGCCCCTACGTCCTTGCGTGAAGTGCCCGTGCGCCTGGCGCCGCGTCGGCCGCCGCTTGGGTCCCGGAGCCTGGACCGACACCAGGGCCGCGGCGAGGAGCCTCGGTCCGAGGAGGAGCGAGCAGCCGCGGGGGGAGGAGGAGGATGCTCTGCCTAGGTGCCAAGATGCAGACAACTGTGCAGGGAGGAAGCTGGCAAACCCGATTTACTACTACTACTATTATTATTATTATAATTATTTTAATTTTTTGTAACATTTTTATTTTTGTGAATTCCGGGCGGGACTCCGGCCCGCCGCCCGCCGCCTTCGGGCACACGCCGTCGCCTCCTTCCAGCACGCCGTCCCGCCGGCCGCGGGGCAGACCCCGCTGCTCCCGCCGCTGCCCTTTTAAACTTTTGTGTTCGTAGCTGTTGACTCTTGTTTTAGTCTCTTTATAAAAAGAAAGAAAGAAAAAAAAAAAATATATCTATACCATGTCTCAAGCATTCAGTGCGCGAGAGTCCGGGTGCTCCTCCGGCCCCGCGCGGAGCAGCGGCCTCGGCCGGCAGCTCTTCCAGACCCCCCGAGGGCACCCCGCTGCAGAGAAAAGCCTTTGCTGAGGGTTTCCATTGGGCTGGGGCTGAGCCTGCTGGAAGCGAAGTGGGGGGCGGCGGGAGGGCAGGGGGTAGCTGCAGCCCCCGGTCCTGTACCCCAGCCGGCGATGCTGCGGGTGGCTTTCCTTGGGAAGGAAAACTGGAAAACAAACGTTCCCGACCCACAGCCCGTGCCGGGGGGGGGGAGCTGGGGGTGCCAGGAGGAGGCCAGCGCTCAGAGCTGGAAGCCCCCCGGGAGGTATCCCTCCGGCCGGCTGGAGCACCGGGCTTGACTTGGTTGGGAGCGGAGCTGAAGGCTTCTCCACCCGCCTGGTTTTCCAGGACAACCCAGTGCCCCTCTGCGGGACCTGCCGTCGGGAACCGGTCCCCAGCAGCGCCTGCCGCCCGCGGGAGCATCACCCGGCCGTGCCACCTCCCGGGGGTCCCGCAGCCCGGGCTCCCCCTGCCCTTGCCTTGCCCATCTCCTGCCCAAAACTGGGAGGGGGTTGAGCCTTGGGCTCCTTTGGCGGGATCGTTCCCAGCTTTCTCTCCCCGGGAGGACCCGCCGGCACCGTAGCCGATGCCGGTGAGCACGGCGGGGCTGGCGGTGCCCGCGGCCGTGCCCTGCTGCCCTCCGGTCCTCGGGCTGTCCCAGCCTGGGGGCCGGCGGCCGCCCCCTCCTTCCTCGCTTTCTTTTCCTTTCAGAAGTAGCTGCTTTTGCTCAGGGAGCAAGCGTGGGGCAGGCGGTTCTGCTCCCCCGGGGCGGCTCGCCGCGCTGCCGGGCGGTGGGTTTGCGGTGGCACGGGGTTGCCTGGCCTGGTTTGTCCTTGCCTGTCCCCAGGGCCTCGAAACCCGCGTTAGGAAGTGCCCAAAGAGCGAGGGAGCTGCTCTGCAAAAGTGCCTTGACGAGGAGCGGGCAGGAGGGGCAGAGCAGGGGACGGGGAAACCTGGCGGCTCGGATGCTGTACTGGGGGTTTGGCCGCGGTCCTGAGCGGGACGGGAGCATCCCTTGGTGTCGCGTTGTTGGGGTTTTTTTGGGTTTTTTTTGGTTTTTTTCTAAAAAGGAGTTTGGGCTGGAGCGGAGCAGGCTGCCCCAGCTCTCCTCCCGCCCTCGGCATCCCGAAGTGAGGACGGCTGCCAGGGTCCTAAACCGGCTACTGCCCTCAGGAGAGAAGAGCCGCGGTGGGTGCTCCCCCCTGCCCAGCCCTTCTCCCCGCTCCCCCGGCCCCCCGTGTAGCACCTTTCAGCCCCCTTTCCTCCACGGCATCCATGCCAGCGCTGCCCACCCCGGGCTGCTGCTGAAGGGCCGGGAGCCGCCCCAGCCGGGACCCCCATTCCCTGCCGGGACCCCCGTTCCCTGCCGGGGGACGGGGTCTGCTCTCAGAAATCACAGAAAATTGTGTCTTAAAGAAAATCCCCCTTTTCCCTCACCGGTGCCCTCTTCCATCTGCAAAATCATGACCTGCAGTTCCTGAAGCGAGCAGAGCCGCGGTTGGGCGGTGGTGATGGTGGTGGCAGTGGTGAAGGATGCTTTATCGATGGGGAGCTTCTCCCCGCAGCCCGGAGAGCAGCGGCTGGCGTGGAGGAGGCGGTTGGAAAATGATTTAGTTTTGGTTTGTTTTTAGAGGAGAAGGGAAGGAGTCTGGCCATGGGTTGTACCAAAAGCAAACTGATGGCCCTGGGTGGTTTCCCACGGTGGCTCTTCCCCGGCACGGTGGCTGTCCCCAGCTGGGCTGAGGCTCAGCAGCTCCCATCAGCTTCACTCCTGCTGCTGGGGGCAGCTGAGAAACCTTGTAAATATGTGAAGAAAGGGTGAAATCGGAACTCTTGGTTTTTGCTGAGCACCTCGGTCTGCTGGGTCCTGAAACGGAGTGTGTCCCTTCGGTTCTTTTCATTGAAAGCATTGAAGTTTGGTTGGTTTTTTCTTTTTTTTTTTTTTTTTTTTGTCCCCCCCATTTTGTTTGTGTAAATACTAGTCTTTTTTGGAAGAAATAATGTAAAGATGTTTTGTATAAACTCTGAATTATTTTCTGGTTGCTTTTTCTTAGAAAAACAAATGAGAACTAAAAAAAAAAAAGAAAAAAAAAAAAGAAATTTTAACCACAAGAACGGGTGTAAAACATTGTCATACTGCGCTCAGCCCCGGAGCTGCTCCGCGGGGCTGTGCTGGTGTGCGGGTGCTGCCGGGCAGAATGGCTGCGGGGGGGGGCTCGGTCCCCCCTGGGGGGGTCGAGATGGGGTAAGGGGCCATGCCCTTGATATAATGCAAGATCTGCCAGGCCCCAAGCAGAGATCGAGGCCAGGAGCACCGGTTCTGCCCCCAGCGCGGCACAGCGGGGCTGGTCGTGCCCTTTGCCGCCGGCACAGCGCCGGCACTCGCGGCAGGGTCAGACTTGGCTTTTTCCCAGCGAGTTTCTGGCCGTCCTGGGTCCGGGCAGAGCTTTCAGCCCCGGCCTGAGCACAGGCAAGAGGCTCGGTAGCACAAGGTGAACAAAAGGAGCATCAAATTTATCTCCTTTTTTGTCTTTAACCAAAAAAACCTGAACCTCGGGATGTGTAACTCAATGCAGCATCCCGAGATCCTGATCCGCTTTTCCAGACCCGCGGAGCTGCTGCTGTTGCAGATCCCTTTCCCCAGCTATCCCTATCTTCCAGTTGCCAACCGCAAGCACACGGTAGCCCGATCTCTGCTTGTTGCCCGGGCCGGGGGCGGCTCGCTCCTCTTCAGCAGCCCCCACGTTTTATACAGGGCAGTGCCAGGGGTCCCCGTGCCCACCGAAGCCATCTCCGGTGTCACCGGCATGCCTGGCATTTCCCCGTGGGCAGCCGGGAGCTCCCTGTCGTCCCACTTGCTCACAGGAGCCGGGCAGTTGCCCGTGAATCTGCATTATATCAGCAGAGGGTGAGGGGGGGCTGCCGCAGCCTCCGCTGCCCCTGGGGGGGGTATTTGGAGGTGCTGGAGCAGGGCTGGTCCTCCCTCCCTCCCGGCCACACCGCGCACCAGCACACCCGCGTCGCGCGCTCCCACATTTCAGAGCTGTGACCACGTCTCCATCCCACGGCGTCGCATCCGCGCCCTCGCCACGGTCCCGCGTCCCGAGGTGGGAAAAGTCCCCGCGTTCCCGGGCGGCCCCGCGTCACGCGATCAACCAGCCGCGGGGCCGCTGCCCCGACCCCGTGCCCGGCTGCCTTTGCCGCGGTGCCGGCACCGCCGGAACGTCCAGGCTGCGAGGTTTTCCCTGTCCGTCCTCTGCTGCCGTTAGCCGAGAGGTGGATTCGGGCTTGGAGCCTGGATGTGGCCGGTCCCGCTGCCGGCGCAGGGCACGCGGGATGGCGGGCTTTGGCCGAGGGCCGGGAATTGCCGCTGGCGAGCGCCTGGAGCGGTTTGGGCACCGCGCAGCTTGGCGGTGCGGGGGGACGCCGGGGCTTCGGCCGTGGCACGGAGGGAGCAAGGACCCTCTGTGCCAGCGCCTCCCCGGGCTGCTGCAGGGGGCACGTCCCGGAGCAGGGCTCGGCAATCCCGCGCTGGTTGATCGTCCTCGGCTGCCGGTGGGGCTCCGGTGGTGCCGGGCGCCGGGGTCCCGTCGGCCGCTCTCCCCGGCGCCGCAGACTTTTGTTTCTTCGTGTCATGTTCCTCTTTTTGATTCCTTTCGCCTTCTCCCCAGCTCTCCCGCCCAGTAGCATATCATCGGCATCGGTAACCAGCTCTGTGGCATCTGAACTCCATGGAGCCGTGATGGAACCTGATATATTGTTAAATAAAAGGGTTTTTTTCCTATGGAAACCCGGCTGTCTCCTGTGTGCTTTTTTGCTGCCCCACGTTGTCTTCTGAAATCGCAGCCTGGTCTGCAGAGATCTGGGACAAGTTTGCTGATGCAGTTCATTGCCGGCTTTTCCTGCTGGTGTCGGAGGGAGCTGTTGGGTTTGTTTTGGTCAGCATTGAAAATTTGGAGCTTGTTGTCTAATACCTGCAGCAGCTCACATGGCCCCAGTGACTCGATGGACTTAGGGTTGGACACAGATGGGTACGGTTGGATACTTGATGGATACGGTTGATCTTAAAGGTCTTTTCCAGCCTAAATGGTTCTATGATTCTGTGACTCTGTCCCTGCTGCTGGAGGCTTCTCGGAGGCCACCAGCTCCCCCGGGGCGAATGCCCACCTGCCTTGCTCCCAAGAGCAGAGCTGCCTGCGCAGCCGCCGTGCCGGCACGGCCCCCGGGCTCGCGGTGTGCCCGGTGGTCGCCATCCCCCAGGAGCTCGAGGGGCTGCTCCTGCACTCGGGAGCAGGCAGAGCCTCGCAGGAGCTGTGTGTGGATGGGGCAGGACAGTGATACTCGTCCCACCTAGTGACTGATATTTATTTAGTCATTCCTCAATGTACCTTCATTTGATAAGTTATTAAAAAGTCATTTTAGGAAATGGGATGGTAATAAATCCTTAACAGATGGTGCTTTTGCTGGCTCCAAAATGGGCTCTACCACAGTCATTGCTCTTGCTTTTTATAACCAGCTTTCATAGGGCACTTTGCATTGCTATAAAGTACCACGCAATGCAATACGTTACGAATGAGAAGTGGGGTGTGGATGGGAAACGCTCGATGGGTTGGTTCGGCCGCGTTACTCAGCCTGGAGCCCATATTTCTGATTTAGGTGGACTTTGGACACCTTTTTGCTGCAGGGACAGGACGGCTCCCCTGCCCTCTCTCCCTGCATCCCTGGTTCCCTTGGCTACAGCTGATGCCTCGTCCGAGGATTGCCTCTCCCGGGGGCGGCAGTCCGGCAGCATGGGATAGCGGTAGCATGAAGGCAACTCGGGGAGCCTGGGACAGCTGAAGAAGGAAGATCCCGGGGAAGGGCAGTGGTGGAGCGGTTACATGTCGTCCTCATTGCTGGTGTGGGTCTGGGACGTAGAATGTGGGATGCGGGATGCTGGATGCGGGATGCAGGACATGGGAGGTGGGATGTGTGCCGGGGATGGAGCAGGATGATGGGGAAGATGTCGCCTGCCAGCCAGGCTGGGCTCAAGATGATGCGGGAGTGTGAGTGCCGGCCACTGAGGTCCTGGGCAGAGGCTGCAGCCTCTGGGTGCCCCCTCCCTGCAGATCCCAGGGGACTGGCACGGTGGTGGGGAGGCTGGGGCACCACGGCCTCGCCAGTCTCCAGCCCAGAGGAGGAGGAAGGCTCTTTGTGATGTGCTGGTAGGAATGACCCTCCTCCACAAAGAGGCAAGGGGAAAATCGGGGTGCACCCAGAGGAGGGGAGCAAGGCCAGCTTCCCTCTAGCTTGCCCAGCAGTTGCTCTAGGAGAGGACGGAGGAGTCGAAGCTCTGCCTGCCTGGTGTAAACCAAGTCTGCACCAAGCCAGGTTGTCCCATCAGGGGTTGTGGATGCTGGATTGCACGGTTACTGCGGGGATGCAGGAAGGGATGGGTCGGGTTTATGGGGTCTCAGAGGAAAAATGAGGCCGAGGCACCAAGAGAGGGTGGAGAATGAACTTCTTCTTGGCCAGCGTGCAAGGGGTGAGAGACAAGGTGGGCCGAGGAGATCAAACGCAGCAGGCTGGTTCGGAGGTGCTTGGGGCGCAGCCCGAGCCACGGGGACCGTGCCAAGGTGTCTGTAGGAGCGAGCAGGGGCTGCTTGGGATCGGGGTCAGGGTGGGGGGAGCGGGCCTTTGGGTGTGACAGACGTGCTTATATGTGGTTTGCTGGTTTGAAAACCCTTCTTCTCTGCATGCTTTGATCCCAGTGTGAATTAAATAATGCTTTTAATTTTAAACAGCTTCTCTGGTCCCTGATGCCCAAAGGGTAAAACTGTAAGCGCCAAACTTGCTCGGACCTGCCAGAGAAGGAGAAAAGTACTTTAACAGGTTCCGTAACCTGGCACCCGGCTGGGGAGCGGGAGCGCAGCAGGTTCCCCCGGCTCCGGGGCTGCTCCGGCTGGGTCCAGCCGGGGACCCGGCACGGGCTCAGGGACACCCACAGCGGGGCCTGGTGGGACAGACCCTCTCGGACCCGCGGGATCTCCCCTACCCCTGCGAGTCCCGAGGCTGCTGCGGAGGGGGGTCCCGTGAGGCATCATCCCCATTGCGGGGGGCTTGGGGGAGCCGCCACGCTCCCCTCCTGCTCGCACCCCGGTGCAAGGTCCTGCAAAAGCACCCGGGCTGGGAAGGGCTTTGCTTGGGAGCATCCTCGCCCCTGGCTGTGGTGGGGAGAGGACATCGAGCCGCGGGTGCCGGTGCCCACGGGGACACGGGAGCCGAGGGCACGTGAGCACGTGGCGGCTCTGCTCCCAAAAGGGCCGGCTGGTAGCGAGGGGGATCGGCAGGATCTCGCCCGGGAGCCTCCAGATCTGGAAAGTTCATTACAGCTGCAAAGCTGCTGATGTTTTTGGACGTCCATCAGGCCTGGATAAGTTATTTTAATTATTTAACATAAAGGAGCTTTCTGTCAAGTTTATTAACTCGCCCTTGGCTGGATCCCACTCGGGTCTGAAGCAGCTGCCAGGTCAGCAGAGCCGGAGTGTTTGCAACGGCTGCGCGCCCCGAGCCGCGGCTGCGGGGAGGCTGGATGCTGGGGTGCAGGAGCCGGCCCGCGGGGTGGCATGGCCAGGGTGGCACCTCACGAGTGCCTGCTCTGCTCCGTGGAAGGGGCAGCCCGTATGGGAAGCACCTGTACAACCTGGTTAAATGATGGGAAGCTCAAACCGCCTCGGTGGTGGGTGACCAGGGAATAGCAGATCTGCAGCACTTCCAGCGCCGGTTTGAGACGAGGCTTGACTGGAGATGGGGCATCAAGCTGGGCTGCTGCAGGGCTCGGGCTGAGCCCCGGCGTGGGGAACGCAGAGCAGGAGCAGCCCGGGCAGGCAGGGACCGTGCAGCCCCCGGGATGCCCGGGACACCGGCTGAGGCTGCCGGAGGTGCCGTCGGATGCAGGGCAGATGCGTGCTCGGGGCGCAGGTCCCTGCGCTGGGGCTGCAGCATCACCTCTCACGCCGCACACCCCGCAGCATCCCTGTGCTGCAGGGGAGGGTCGGGCTGTTTTGGACGGGGAGATCAGAGCAAAGGCTTCCCGGGCCACCTCTGGCCTCGTGGCCACAGGCGTGCATACCAGCGGGTCCATGTAACCTGGCAGCAGCCTCCCCGAATGGAAAGCAGACCGCAGAGAGAGACTTGATGCTTTTCAGATGTTTTTGGTGTATTCTGATCTCTCCGTTTATATAGGCGCCTCCCGAGGATCGTCCGGTTTGTCCCGGCACGCCGGGGGGTGCGAGCAGGGGAGGCAGGAGCACTGGGGGGACCGAGCCTGCAGCAGCGGCTCCATGCACCGGTGCTGTGCCGGTGGCACTGGTGCTTCGATGGGTGCTCTCGCAACTGCACCGCTCCTCGCCCTGCTATTTCCAGCACTGTCGAGCCATCGCCTCCCCTGGAGCTTCCCTCTCCCTGCAAGGCCCTGAGCAGCAGTTGCTGCTGCCCATCCATGGGATCAGCCGGCCCCGGGAGGCAGCAGGGACAGAGCCGGAGCACCAGTGCCTCCAGTCCGCTGCTCATCCCAGCCTCGGCTGTGTTGTCCTGGGTCTTGGCTGGACCGAGGGTAAGCAGGGCAATGGAGCCCCAGTTCTCATGGCTGCTCCGAGTTCCCATTCCGTTATCACACCCTGTTCCCCTCCCTCGCTGCAGCCCTATCCCGGACACAGCCGCCCTTCCCAGCCCGCTCAGCCTCCTCCTCCGGCATTTCCACTCCAAGGGGAGCATCTGAAAAACTCCAGCCTGTAAGAGGCTATATAACAGCAATCCCTTTTAATAAACCTTGGCTGGGCCAGCTGCTGCAATGAGGTTTGGGAAGTTTATCCTTGTTTTCCCTGTAGTATATCCAAAATAACTAACAGGTTCCCCTGGTCGATGCGATGGGCTTTTCCCACAGCCAGGGTTTCTGCGGCATCCACCGACGCGGCTGCACCTGGTTTCCACGCTCGCACGGAGAGGAGCCTGGAAGATCCATTAGGCTGTCGTGGTATGCAACGAGTCCCGCGGGCTCCGTAATGAGAGCAATAACGGCAATGCACCGGAGGGCCGTTTGTCACCGGCCCATCGCGCGGGCAGTGGGGACGGTGCCGGGGCATGGGGGACAGCGGACCCTGCCCCGGGGCTGGCCGCTGCCGCTGGCGGGGTCTGCACCATGTGCTGCGGCCCTCCGCGTGGGAGAGGAGGAGCAGGAGGAAGAAGAGAAAGAGGAGGAGGAGGAGGAGGACGTGGCTCAGGATGCCAAGGCAGTGGGTCGGGATCCAGCGCTTGCTCCGTGTTTATGTGCAGCAACCAGCAAGCAGCACCCTCCTTCGTGACAGGGAAGCCATCTGTGCCCCAAGGCAGAGCAAATCTGGGACGGGGGAAAAAGCCCAGCCCAGGCTCGACACAAAGGACCGGCAGTTTTCTGTAGCTAAAACCAGCTGATCTCAAGTGCTCTAAGAAAGGCGTCACGTGCTGCCAAGGTTTTTTTTCTCTGCCGGCAGGCCCGAAGCCAGGGGGATGGTTGCAGCCTTGTTCCCCTGGCAGGGCTTCCAGCATCCCGAAACAGCTCTTCCTTGGACGTATCCCAGCGGGGATGCTGTGTGCGGGGAGGGGAGAGCCAGCCAGCCTGTGCACGACCTCCCCCCTGGGTTGCCAGCAGCCTGGTGGGACAACCAGGAGGAAAGGGCTGGGCTGCAGGGGCAGCAGGGCTGGGAAAAGCAAAGGACCTTTGGGAGGGTGCTGGAAAGCAAGGGAGGGAGGAGGGAGGGAGCTTTCTTCCAGCAGGATGAGGCCCAGCAAAACAGGGAGCTTTGGGACAAATTCAGTAGTTTTTCATTTGTTAAAAAGGAATGAATACAAGTATTGCTCTACAGCAAACGTAAATTAATTATGTGCAAGGTTTTAATGTTACTGAAACACAACCCTTGGAGAGGGTCCCCCGGCTGCTGGAACAGGGTCTGAAGGAAACACAGAGCTTTTCCTTTTTCTTGTCTTGACGGAGGATGAGAGGTAAATGTGAAATGTCAGCGCGGCGGCCACCCCGCGAGCCAGGGGGGATCCTGCTTCTCAGCCGGCCTGGGACCCCGCCGGGGGGGTTTACCCCATTTATTCGGTCGCTCTGCTCCTCTGCCTGTGTAGCAGTGACCTGTCCCCAGGGACCCAGGGGAATAAGGGCACCGTGACTGCAGGGTGGACGTGTCCTGGGGGGGTGACGTGAGCCACGCACCCATCACTTCTTCCCGCCCCGTGGAGAGATGCGGGTGAGCCTTTCCTGCCACCTCCTGCATCCCCAAGGCCAGCGCCCAGAGCACAGGGATGCAATTTGGGCAGAGCCACGACAAAGAGCTGTGTGTTGGGGTGATGCCCAGCACGTCTCCTGCAGCCCTCGTCCCAGCGATTGCCTCCTGCCTTGGACCTGCACTCTCTGCCCCGGCTGGGAAGGGCCGAGCGAGGCTTCGGTTTCAGCCAGGCTTCCCCCCCTTAATTCCTGCAGCCTGGTGTAATCCTCCCGAGTGAGCCCAGCGCCAGGTTCCTGCTGGAAATTGGCTCTTGCTGTGGCTCTGGGGTCTTTGTAAGGTAGCTGAGCCAGAAAGAAAAGAGAGCCGGTGATTCAAAAGGGCAGGGGCTGGGGAGGCTTTGCTCTCTTCTGCCCGGGTCGGGGGGACGGGGGACCTCAGGTGGGGACGTGGCCCCTCTGGAGTCTGGCGTGGGGTGGAAAAAGCCCTGAATCCTGCTGGGGGGCTGGTGTGGGGCCGGCCCCGAGGCATGGGGCAGCGGATGGGGTGCCTGTGGGGTGCCAGCCCTTCCCAGCAGCAAGAGGCAAAGGGCTTCTCCCCGCGCCCGGGACGTGTCCCGGCTGGAGGTGGGCTTCTCCTCCTCTCCGCAGGGTCTTTGTCCTTCCCCTCTCACAGCAAGGCAAAGCCGCTGTGGCATGGATGGAGCTGGGGGAGGGATACGGGGAAATGCCCTTTTGCAGCGGTGTTGGCCAGAGCCAGGAGCACAAAGGCAGCTGCCTGCGGGGTTTATTTTCCTTTTTGCATTAATGAGATGAAAGCGCCAGGAGGCTTCCTACCACCCTGGCCCCACGGTGGGGGCTGCCCGGGCTGCTGGCGGGTGGCTTGTGCCCAGCGCTGCTCGCTGCCCTGCCCGGGGCTCGGCCCTTCGGAGCCAGGGTGCGGTGGGCTCCTGTGGCCGCTGTCCCCTTGGGACCCCCTGGGCTTTGGCTGGCTGTGGGTCCCTCTCCACGAGCAAAGCCGGGGCTCCCTCTGGGGCAGAAGGCAAGACTGGTGCTCCCCATCTCGGATGGGAAAATCTGGGCACAGGCTTCCTCCTGAGAAAAAAGGTGCCTTTTCCCTGGCTGCCCCAGGGATGATGCTCTTGCAAGGGCAGCCGTGGTCCTGGTGCTCAGCTGCGGGCACGGGAGCTGTCTGAGGAGCAGGCGCCGGGGACCGTGCTCTCCTGTCACCGAACCTGCAGCTCCTGGGCAGCGGTACCCAGGTCTGTGCCCGCAGCATCCCAAACCTCCGATCCCCAGAGCTGCCTGTGCATATTGCAGGCCAGCGCTGCATCGCCCGCCAACGCCAGAGCTTCCCCTTGGGCAATCTTCCTCGCTGCCTTGGGGCCATCGAGAAATGGATGGATGAATGCCAGACGGTGCCTGGCAGCAGCTGCGGCCACGAGCAGTGATGGGGAGAGGAGGGCACGGCGCAGGGCAGGGCGGTGGAGGAAGCCGCATGGCGTGCTCTCCCAAGAAGAGATGTCTCGGTGCGTGCCGGCGGCACCCTGGCCAGGGGTTTTCAGCCATTACCTGTGGGCAGCCCAGTTTCACCTTTCGTGTGACCTTGGCTGATGCCCAGCTCGCCCCTTGTGCCGGTACCGTGCCGGTACTGTGCCAGGGCAGCGGGATCTTGCAAGGATGGCAGCTCCTGTCCCTGGATCGCTTTGGACTGGCTCTAAATGAAAAAGCAGCTTGTAAGAAAGATGCGTGACAAACTTTGGCATCCTGCTGCTTAATGTAATAAGGTGTCGGCCATTAATTATGTGCTTAACAGGCCAGCCTGGGGAGGAACCTCGAGCAGCGAGTGGCCAGATCACGAAGAGGGCTGAGCTGTAAAGCCGGAGCTGTGCTACGAGGGAAGAGGTTTCCCGGCGAATGGATGGGGAGGGCTGAGCTTTGTCCCAGCGGGAGAAGGCAGCCCTGGGCAGGCAGGGAGGGGGTGCGTGGACCCCGCCGCCCTGCCGCTGCCCCTCGGCTCTACCCGTCCCCCTCCCCACGCTGCCCGCTCCCACCTCCCACCCGTGAACCCACGGCCGCAGCCTTGCCAAAGCCTGACGCCTCTCCTCACCCTCCCCGGACTTCCAATAATAATCCCGGTGCCTGCTGGGTTTTGCTGCTCTTGGATGCCGGGAGTGGGGCTGGAGCGTTCGACACGTAAGGCGATACTCCGTCAACAGCCGCAGCCTGCACGGCCGAACAAAGCCCCACTGTCTGCCGGCCGGCCGCGCTTCCCCCTGGGCGCGCATCGCCCAGCACGGGGTCAGCAGGAAATTAATCCCAGGCTGGGGTGAAAGGGTTAATGAATGCTGATTTTACAAACATCGCCACTATCCTTCCCCAAACTAATAGAGGGATAATTAGCTCTTAATAAAAGGGAAAGATGAGCCCGGCCAGCCTTGGCGGGGATGCCGAGTGGTGCAAAGGGGTGGGTGTCCGTGGGGTGCGCGGTGCCCGGGAGCCGCGGGGCAGCTGAGGGCTGGGGGGCTCATCCTGCACCCCGATGAAACACCTGGGCAGTAAGCATCTTGCAGCTCAAGCCAAGGCAGCGAAGCCTGGGGATCAGGAAGATGTTTTTTGTTCCACATCCTGTGGGTTTTATGTGTTGCCACCATTGGTTTTGCATCTTCCCAGGTGGTCCCAGCTGCTGGAGGTGGGTTTGTGGGAGCAGGAACCCCCGTGCAGGCTGAGAGGGACTGGGGGGCTTTGCTCCCACCCGTGAATGCAGTTTGGGTGTTGGCAGCCCCATCATTCGGCTGGGGATGGGACAGAGGGCTTGGCAGCAGCCAAAAAGTCTTCCCAGGAGCGGCGGTGGGTTTCCCGGCGCGCCCTGCCTCGGTGAGATGCTCCGGCGTTGCCTGCACCCCGCGTTCCCTCCGCTCTTCCCCGCGGCACTGCCGGCTTGTGTGCAAGCCTGGATGCGTGCCCGGTGAGGAGGGCCTGCGTGCAGCGGTGACGGGGCAAAACCAGCCGTGGCCGGCGTCAATGGGAGAGAAAGGACCTTTCAGCGAGTGCAGCCATGCACGTTGCACGGCCAGGGCCCGCGGAGAATCCCCTGAGCGGTGCGGGCAGGGAGGTGGGCACCGGCCCATGCCCCCGCCATCCTCCTGTACCGTGGCTGGATGCACAAAGGGGATTTTGTGAGCCCCAGGGTGAGTAAAATTTGCAGGGGCAAGGGAAGGTGGAGGCCCGTGACCTGCAGCTGGCGTGGGTCAGCTGGATGCTCTGCGGCATCCCGACTCAGCACCAGGGCTGTTCCCGCTGCGGGTGGCGTGGCCCCGCTCCGTCCTCCTGCAGCACCGCAACATCCCAGTCGTCGCCTGCCCCCAGCCTCCCCCCCGGCTGAGGCACCTGCACAAAGCCGGTGCCAAAAACCCATTGCAAATGCCAGCCAGGGTGGGCATTTCGGTGGGTCGTGGTCCCCCCCGGCGCTGCAGCATCATGCGCTGCGGGTGGGATGCTGGCAGGAGCGAGCGGGCTGTTCGGCCGCGTGGGCTCTGTCTCGCCAGATCTCCAGAGCAGGACCAGGGAGCCGGGAGTGCTCCCAGCATCACCCCAGGAGCTGGGAGGTGCTGGGGCAGTGGCAGTGGGGGGGTCTCTGCAGGGTGCTTGGCTCTCGCTGGCTTTCACCCTCCGCACCGGGAAAGCAACCGGCCATCGGCGAAGCGATCCTTCTGCCTCCTGCCTCCCTCCCCCGCCAGCAGGTTTTTAAAGAAATGCTTTTGCCGTATAAATCACATATATTAAAATTTCCCACCAGCCCCCTTTACTGTGTCACTACCCACCTCCTCGCTCAGGGACGCGCAAGGGGCTGTAAACAGCCGATTTACTGCCCGGTGCTGGGGCTCCCTTGCCCAGCTCCCCCCGCTTACAGCACAGACGATGGAAGCGGCTTCACTGCAGCCGCTTTTGTTTCTAGCAGAGCGGGGTGAAACATTTCCGATGAATGCTTTGCTCGACAAAAATATGCAGTTTTGGACCAGCCTAAACTATTCATACATTCTGGATTCGTGGCCAAAAAAATGGATTTTTAAAAATATAAAAATGTCTCACTTTGACATTTTTTAAATAAGATTTTGGCTTTGCCTTTGGAGTCAAAACTGGGAGGTCAGGTTAAGCTATATGGAACATTTTTTAAAAGATAACTCTCCCTTCCCCAAATAAACTTTGCTTTTTCTTTGGCTGTATTTAATGTGCGTTTGTTTGTTTACCCTCTTGGAGACAACGGCGTTTGCTTTTGCAGTGTTTCTTGTTTGCTTCCGGTTGCTCAAAATGATTTGTTTTTTATTATTATTTGGTTGCTGAAGGAAATCCCAAATCAGTTATTTTGACAGTTCTTGTGGCAGTGGGTTTTTCTCCCGCGCTGTCCCGCGCTGGTGCATTACCAGGTGTTTAACCCGCCGGCAGGAAAAGGGGTTCGGAGCGTCGCTTCCCACAGACTGCTCCTTTTGGGTTGGTCGGCTGTTTTTTGGAGGGCGGCGGGCTCCTCTGCGGCAGAAGAGCTCTCCGCCGGCAGCGAGCGGCGTTTCGCCCCCACCACCTGCGAAGCCTCCTGGCCGGGAAGATGCTGTAGCAGCGAAGCCGGCGAGGGAGGCGGCGGAAGCCGTGGGGGTCCTCAGGGACGTGTCCCACTCCGCCACCGACTCACCCTCTCTCCTTGGGAGGGGTCCCCGGTGCCCCCCTTCCACACCGGCACCCCTGGGGCCAGGAGGGCGGCAGGGTGGGCAGCGGGTGATGCTCCGTGGGGACCAAAGGAGGGTCTCCCGTGCAAGCAGAGCCCTTTCTCCCCTCTCTGCCCCTGCCCGCACCCTCCCCGCCTCGGCGGGCGCAGGCAGAGCTGCCTAATGCGTGCTGGCAGCCGCCGCCGCCGGCTCTCCGGGGGGAAGCGGCCGCACGGGCTGACGAGATGCGGCCTGACGGCTCGGCCATGTTATACAATGGGCTGTGGCGGGGAGGCGGGGGGACGGGGTATTGCGGGGACCGGGCCCCCCCCCCACCCCGGCAGACAGCCCCCCGCATGGGTCACGCCGGGGCCCGCGCTGCGTGCTTGTTGCGTGGCGGGGGACGACGACACGGGAGGGCTTCCTGCACCCGGGCTGCAAAACCGGTGTGCATCGTCCCGGCCGGCTGCTTTGCTTTCTGCGCCTCTCTGCGGGGTTTTCCGTGAGGATGCTGTGACGGTCACTGAGGATGCTCTGCTGGTCACGGGTCTTACGGGCTGGGAGCAGCCGAGCCGTGACTGACGGAGAGGATGGTGGAGGAGGAAGGTCTGCCTGGGGCTGGGTTACGGGACCCCCTTTGTACCCACTCCTGACGGCTGCCCAGGCTTCGGCCCCGCCGGACCAGCAACTCTCCGGCACACCCCAGCATCTCCGTCCCGGCTGCGTCCCCCGGGACCGGCTCCGCTGGTGTGACAGGCGTGAACGCTGCAGCAGTGACATGGCTACGTGCCCTTATTCTTCACAGTGGCCTCTGTGTGCAACTTTTAATTGCTTTTGTGCCGTGGGTGGTGAGCCCGGCTGCCCAGGATTCGCGGCGCCAGCGGGAGCCAGCTCTTCCTCGCTATTGTTAGCACTGATGGCGTGCTGGGTCCCGGCGAGCCCAGGCACAGTTCCCCTCCGTCAGCCGGGATGGTCCAAAGGGGCCCCGGAGCCAGGTGGAAAGCAGCCCCCTGGGTTGGGGTGCCTGGGCACAGGGGGCAGAGATGCCTCTGAGTCGTTCCAGGTGCAGGAGAGCATTTTCAGCCCCTTCCATCCTCCCTGTCCCCACGCCTGCTCTCCCCCAGCCCCAGGCTGATGGCAGGAGCCCAGCGGGTGATGCAGGGAGCTGGAGCAGTGGGGGAGATGCTTGTGGCCAGCTGAAGATCTCTCTCTCGGACGCCTAGTTGGACTTGGCCGAGCTGCAGGCATAAAATATTAATTGGAGGCAGCAGCGCAGCTCTGTCCCACTGGCCACGGGACAAGCCATCAGCTGGCAGGGGACGGAAGAGGCAGCGGGAAGGGGCTGCGTCCCTCACTGCGGGGATGGGGGGACGGCACCGGGTGCTGCGGGCACGGCGAGCCCCCGCGGCTCTCCTCCTCCTTGGCCTCCAAACGCACGCACCTGGTGTGAAACTGCGGTTTCTTTCCGGCAGGAGCAGAAGGGTCCTGCGGCTCTCAGCATCCTCCTTGGCTGGCAGCTCGGCCACCTGGAAGACAACGGGAGTCAGCCTGGTTTGGAGCGGGTTGGACCCCTTCTGCCTACCCAGTCCGTCTTCTCGCATGTGCACCAGGGTAGAGGGGGGGGGCCGGGTCCCGCTTGCTGCTGCCAGGGTGGGGATTTGGGGGCAGTCATGCCCCAGGACAGGGTCACCCCGACTTTGCCGTGGGGTTGAGCCTCTCCTCCCCGCTCAGAGCCCTCTCTCAAGAGGGAGTGAGAAGGGAAGGGGAGTGTGGGAAGGAAACAGCCCTGCCTGCAGCCCTGCTGATTCTCCCCTTGGCAGAGGATTCTGGTGGCTGGCGGAGGTGGGTGGTGGTGGGACGTTGCTGTTCCATGTCCCCAGCAGCTTGGGACCTCAACGAGCCTGTGAGTATGGAGACAGCCCCCGCTGACATCCCTTGTGCGAGGTGATGAGCAGGATGCTCCCGCACGGATGTCTCATGACACGGTCCCCATCTGTGCCGTGGGGCCGTCAGTCCTTCTGTTGGTGGGTCCGGCTCCCAGGCTGTGCCTTGAGGACTCGCCGCCACCGTGGGGCCCCTAGTCCCCGGAGAGCCCGAGCAGCCCTTGCCAGGCACTTTCATGGCAAATCTCCAAGCTCACCGGGAGCCCGGGGTGAAAGCACGCCGCGGCATGTGGCGAGGAGGCTGAGAGACCTGGAGGAGCCCCTGGAAGACGGTGACAGCTCCTGAGCCCCATGCAGCTTCGTGCTTGGTGTGATTAGTGTTACTGGGGATTTCAACCTCTCCTCCACTCCCCGCTGCTCCGCGAAGCGTGTCTGGGCTTCGTGATCCGCAGCTGATGGCTTCCCACTTGCACTTCCTTTTAAGGCTGAGGCAAACAGGTCTTTTATTATTATTTATAGCAGAGAGCTGGGGCCGACCCCCCCCGCTCTCCTCTCCCTTCGGGGCTTTGTGCGATGGCTGCTCATCTCAGGAAAAGCGGAGCTGCGGCACGCTCCGCGTGCGGCTGCCGAGCCCCCGGCCCCGTGCTCCGGTCTCGGACAGCCACCTGCGGGGAAGGTGCCATTCCCCATCACAGGGGCCATGGGAAATATATTCCCTTTTGGCTTTTTCAAGCTGCAAAAGTTTCACAGCCCTTCCCAGAGCATAAAAGCTCTGGAAGCAATAACGAACGTGATACAGCCACGTGCTGCTCTATTGCCACCCTCTAACCCTGCCCACCAGCCAGCACCGGGCATGGATGCCATGGATGCCGGTACCGCTGCTCCCAGGATGGATGGCACCGGAGCGGGGTGCCGGCACGGGTCCCTGCCCGGCTGTGGGTGGGCAGCAGCCCGGTACCCTCAGGGCAGGACAGACACAGGCAAATCGCAGGAGAAGCAGCACAGAGCTGGGAGAGAGTGACCGGGTGGCTGCGGGGAGGGAAGCTCTGCTCCCCCAGCGCTTTTGGGGGCAGGAGACGGGGTTTCAGCTAAGATGCTGCCTTGGCCACGGGGCAGCTGAGCTCGGGGTTTGGGTGCTGCTGGCCCTGGGTGATAGCCCTCCTGCCCGGCAGCACCAAAGCTGAATAGCAGGAGCTAATTTGACCTGGAAATCATTAAGAGGCACTGCCAGGCACCCTGCTGAGGAGAGCCGCACGTTCCTTGCTGCGCTCATCCCGTGCTGCAGTTCTGTGTAGCAGCTTCTGTCCGAGGGGCACCGAGCACCCCAAGGCAGTGTGTGCTCCCAGCGGCACGAGTCACGGGAAGCAAACGAAACTTTCCTGTCCCCAAGCCCATGGCAGGTGACAGCGCATGGGGAGGGAGAGACGAGGGAAAGCTCTGCTGGGAACTGAAAAGAGAGCAGAGGAGGCATGGGGAGCTCTTCCTCTCCGGAGGCAGGGATGTGGAGGAGCAGGCTC
Organism: Aquila chrysaetos chrysaetos; assembly: GCF_900496995.4. Lineage (NCBI taxonomy): Eukaryota > Metazoa > Chordata > Aves > Accipitriformes > Accipitridae > Aquila > Aquila chrysaetos. The sequence continues at coordinate 1,464,407 of NC_044024.1, read as the reverse complement.
TCACGGAGCAGAGATGGGGGGAGGACAGGGAGGGCCATCCCCAAATCTCCCCCCGCCCTGGCAGGAAGGTTTCTTCCCCCAGTTGCACGCAAGGGGTGGGATGCAGTGGCCCGTGAGGACCGTGCCCAGCGGAGGGGCCGTCGGCAGATGCTTGGACCAAGCTCGACATCTGCCTCCCTGCCCGTCCTCGCTGCGGCTCCCGTCTGTTCTGGCCTGGCCCTTGGCTGCCGTGTGAAGGAATGTTAATAAGTGCCGAAACGAGAGAATAAAAATATAATTGTTCCTCTCTCCAGCGCATGTTGGCTGCTGAGTTGATGTAAGGGCTTCTTTGTGCTGAGTCGGGAGCAACACGAGCTCTGCTGTCTTCCGCGCTCGGAGCCGCTTTGCCTGGTAATTGCAGGTGTATCGCGCTCGCCGGCTCTCCAGAGATGGTAATTGGAAACACTTGCAGGGACTGCGGCAGGGAGGCCGCCGGGCCGCCCTGTGCTCTGGGAGCACCGGCGTGTTCGGCACCGCTCTCTGCCCGCGCCGCTTGCCGCTGGGGAAGCTCCGATTCACGCCCTGCGGACGGGAGCAGAAACCTGTGCTGCTTGCAGACCCGGCTGCTTCCCTGTGCTTATTTACACCTGAGCGCGGAAGGTTTTGATTCTTGCCACCTTTAAGTGGCACAGATCGGGAATAGAATGAAATAGAAGCAGCAAAGCCCACAGGTGGGTTCGTGGGGTCTCTCGCGTCGCCCAGGCACGCCGTGCCGTGCTGCGTGGCGGCACCCTCTCCCCACGCCCGAAGCAGTGCCGTGGATCCGGGGTGGGAGCGATGCTGAAGCAGGAGATGCGAAGCCAGCGGTGGCCCCAGCTCTCTCCGGAGCCCTGCCACCGATTCAGTCCTCAAAAACGGGTCCCGGCGTCTTTGTCCTGCTTCCCTCGCTCAAAGCCAGCTGAGTCCTGCGTCTGCCCATCCTCCTCCTGCCCCGTCCTCGGCGGTGGGTGCCGGCAGCAGGCAGCTCTCCCCGGAGCATCCGTGGCTCCGGCCGTGGCACGCTGCACCCCTCTGTCCCTTCTCCCCGGGGCTCGGTGCTGCCGCGGTGCCTCTCGCACCCGGCTGCAAATTCGGCTCCGTTCCAGGCAGCGCGAGCCTCCGCCGAGGCTGGGGGCCGTGATTTACCGTCGCTTAATTGACACGAGCAGTGCTACCCTCACCCCCTTCCCTGCAGCCGCTTTAATGACCTACTTCTAATCCGGGGACTGGGATAAATTAGAGGCAGAAAAGGCCTGGGAGAGGTTTTGTTTGGCCTTTCTGGGTGTTTTTTTTTCCAGCTTGGGCAGTGCATCTGGGAGCCCCCTTCACTCTCGGGGACTCTTTAAACCCTGCTCCTTGAAAGACTCCCCCAGAACAGCTTCTCTCCCGCTCTCTTTATTGCCGTGATTAAGCTCCTCTCCCCACCCCTGTATCAAATCCAGCTGCAGAGCTGAAGAGATTCTTGGCAGGAGACTGAAGACAGAAACAATACTTCAAGTGGAGAAGGGGGGCCGAGGGCCAGAGCTCTTCCTAAAGCCCTGGAGAGCTGTGGGGCTTCATTAAGGGGATTTTTGCAGCCTGTGGTCAGAAAATCCTTCAACTTTGTAGCTATAAAAAGTAAATTTCTATAATCTGTTTTGCCCGAGCAAATTAATGCGAGTGTTTCGTGGCTGGCACCTTGGCTGCATTGATCTGTGGATCACCTGAGTGACGTGGCCCCGCTCCTGCAGCACACTCGCTCCTGGCGTGTCCCCATCCCTGGGGATCTCCCCCTGCCCTGGCTCGGTCCCCGCTGGGCTCTGCCGGGCAGGAGCCCTGGCACGAGAAAACTCTTTGAGTCGGGGCTGAGCAGAGCTGGCCAGAAGGTTGGAGGTGGGGGGGAGCGTGCCGAGCACCCACCGAGGACGTGGTCCCCCCTCTGCCAGTCCCTGCTGTATTCCCCGGGAATTTGCTCCACGCACATCTCTCCTGCTAAATGCCCCCGGGATGCTGAAGGCACCCGAGGACCCAGGAGATGAGCTGGTTTGGGGGGGGGGGGGGGATTCCCCAGCTGCCGAGGTGAGGTCCTTACCCCCCACGTGCTGGGGTCTGCCGAGGGCTCCTACGCAGGGACCGGCAGCTCGGGTGGCTGCAGGGTGCTGAGGGATGGATGACGCGCTCAGCACATCCCGGCAAGGAGAAGCCTTGGGTTGCGTGGGGAGAGGGTGCCTACAGGAGCCTTCCAGGCCTTGGGGCTGCAAATGGGAAGTCATTAGCAGTTGGGTGGGGGGCAGGAAGGGGTAATTAAAAGCCATCTGTAGGCTTGGCAAGGAGGGAGAGGGGTAGATCCCTGCCGGGGGTTGCCCATCATCACAAGACCTGGCTGGAGACGGGAGGAGCGGGGCCGCCACGCTGTGCGGCGAGCCGTGCGGCTCCTCGGTGGGACGTGCGGCCGCCGAAGAGCCCAGGATCAAAAGGTAACTGGAGAACATCGTGCAAGATAAAAGCCGGGAAGGTTTATAACTGCAGTGACAGAAATATTGGCCAGCCTAGCAGGATGGCACGTCCTTCTCGAGGTGCTCGTGTATTCGTGCTGAGCACCTCTCTGCCCGCAGAAGGGCTTCCCATGGCACTGCCGGGAAGGGGAGCCGGGGAGTGAAGATCCAGGGCATCTGCAGCCTGTTTCAGAGGTGAGGCCGCCTCGGGCAAGAGGCAAGAGCAGACCCAGCGCAGGAATGAATGTGAGAAAAGCAGACTTTGCTCTGGGTGGGGAATCACCGAGGGATTAAAGGTTTAATAAGATCAGAGGGACAAAGCAATAATTAGCCTAAATTATGCTGTAATTTAGGAAATTAAAAACAAAGCCTCTAATGTCAGAGTAATAACCGTGCCAGCAAACAGGGGGAAGAGATGAAGAGCAAAGGGGGGACGTGACAACTTGGGGCGAGGAAATCAGAGGAGCGGCCGCCGCTCAGACCCGGGAGGGACGACGGAGGAGCAGCAGGAGGGAGGAAAGCCCAGCTCGGCCCGAGGGGGGGACTCGGCTTTGGGCCCCCCTCGGCAGTGCCGGGCGTGCAGGCTGGGGCAGGCTCCGGGGCGCGTCCCTCGCCTTCGCCTCCCTGCCTGCAAGGAGCGGGCGTCTGGCGGGCGGTGGGGCTGCAGCCCACCCCCGGGTCCTGGCAGGGGGGCTGCTGCGAGCGGGAGGGGGCCGGCGCCGCTTTCGGGGCTGCCAGCACCACGGGGCTTGGACCCCAGTGCTGCGTTTCTGCTCCCCACTTCCATCAGCTTGGCACGGCACAGCCCCTCTGCACCTCTTGTCTCGGGGGGTCCGTCAGCCACCGAAAGCCCCCTCTTATTCCTGGGAAGACCAACCCTCGCCCCCCCCCCCCCCCCCCCCCCACCAGCAGCTCGCCCGGGGTGCCAGTGATGCTCAGCACCGACGTTTGCCGAGGTCCCGCACCAAGGGGTGCCCGGGGATGCTGCGGGACCCCCGCTCCCCCCGCACACTGAGACGGGGAGCTGGGGAAGCCGCCCCTGGCTGGGTGCAGCGTTTTCACTGGTACTGAAGAATTTGCCTGGAGAGACAATCAGCTCAGACCCCAAGACTTAGCTCATTACAATAACATCAAGATTAAATGGGATATAGAAACAGCTGTCCTAAAGCTCCTTAAAGGATCTGAACAGATGTAACAAAAATAGATTTACATTTAATTTATTAAGTTTTTCCTCCCTTAACGTTTAGATCATTTGGTTTTTTTAATAGTGTTTTATCTCTGCCTGGGCCTCCCCAGCTACTGCTGTCTCCCCTGTTAACCCAAGACCCTCATTCTGCAACACAGTCACGAGGAAAAGACCCATTTCAGGGGACCGGGGACACTGAACTGGCTGTTTTGGGTACATTCACATTTGGATTGGATGCCCAGTTGCAAATGAGATAAATGTGAAGAGAAGAACTAGGGCAGCATGATGCTCAGAGCAGCTTTGGACTTGACCTTGCTCAGACTGGGCTGCTGAAGGCAGTTGCCTGTGGCTGAAATAGCTGATTTCAAGCTCTGTATCTACCGTAGCCGCCGTAAGACGAGAGATGAACAGAGAGTGGTTTGTTCAGCCCCGTGAAACGGAGGTTGAGAGAGGATATAACGACTCTTCATAAACATACCTGGGGGAGCAAATGCCAAGGAGGGAGACAAACCGTTTACCTTAAGTGATAATATCAGCACAAGATCAAATGGTTGTAAATTAGTCATTTATTAATTTAGGCTGGAAATCAGGAAAAGATTTCTGACCGGCTGAAGGGTGAAAGTCTGGAGCAGTCTGTGGGGAGGGGGACGTGCCGGCCGGGGACCAGGACACTGGCTGGGTCTGGGAGGGAGCTCAGCAGGTTTATGGAGGAGTTTGTGCTGCTGAACGTTAAGCCCACCAAACACGGGGAAGTTTAACAGGAATTTGAGTGTCTGATCTGTCAGATTGAAGGATCTGGCAGTTTGCTGTTTGTGCGAATTATGCTTTTATTGTATCAGCCCTACGCTCCACCTGTGGTAGCCGTGCACGGAGCTCTGGCGGTCCAGGGCTGGGAGCTGGGGTTGTTCCCTGCATGGATCAGCCTGGCTTTTGGGCTCTGGCTGGATAGGGCTGCAGCCGCGGGAGCCTGCGCCAGGCGAGATGCCCGGGTCTGCCCAGGGAGCTGACTGGTGCAAACAGCCTCGCTGTGCAGCATGGGCAGATCTCCTACCCTGCCTCCGTTCAGCAAGGGATGAAGGATGGGGCATGTGAAAAGCAATTGGAGATTCTCAGAGGGATGATGTCAAGGTGAAGCCAGATGCTATTTTTAAATAATATTTCCCCTCTACTCCCCTTCGAAGGCACGCTGTTGCTGCTGGGGTGCCTGCACCACGCAGCGTCTTGCAGAGCTCACCGGTGTCAATAAACTCATCCCGCCCTGCAAAAGCCCAGTCTGAGGGCGGTTGAGAAGCAAAACATTCAGCTGAGCCCTGGCCGAGCTTGATCCCCCCCTGACCTCCGCACAGCAGCGGGCGCTTGGCTGTCAGTCTGAGCACGGCCGGGCTGGAGGCTGGGCAGCTCACGGAGCTCTCGCTTCTCCAAAACACTGCTTCCTTCCTTGGGAGCTGTTGCAGGGAATGTCACCCGCAGCCCTCAGCTGCAGGGTGCGGAGCATCAGCGTGCCTGGGCAGCCAGTGCCGGCTGCGGGCTCCTGGGTTCCCCTTTTGCTCTTCCAGGGCCCCCGGCGATGCTCCCCATCCCTCACCCTGCACGTGCTTCTGCTGCAGAGCAGGATGTTTTCCTTTGCCTTTGAGTTTCCCATTTGTGTTTTGATACTCTTTGTAGCTCACTGGTTGCCTGTATTTCTATAGGCGCATGGTCTGTGTTTACTAGGCTGCTGTTTTGGACTGTATTTGCTAAGGTGCCAGAGGGCTTGGGCATAGGGAACCTGCAGAAGACCATCTGTTAGAGCCTCTCTTGCTTTCCCTTGCCTTCGTTACCTAGGCTGCATTTTCCCCTTTCATCTCTTTCTCTCTTCCTTCCCTCTTCCCCTTGCTCTCCAGTCTTTTTCCTTATCTGTTGTTTCACTTCCCGCCTTGAGGAAGTAATTTTGCTCAGATGTCCTACGTATCCATCACAGGCACAGCCGTTCTCCCAGGCCCTTCGGTGGGACTCCGCTTTTGCTGGAGGATCTGCTGAGTAAATTGCTTGGATGGGAAATGAGCACCTGGGCTCATTACGACCGAGTCCGGGAGATGGTAATTATCTGCCTGCGAGGGAACAGGGTGTAGGACCTGCCAGGAGAGCGGCACTGGCTGATGGGCTCCGGCAATATCAACAGCTAGGCAGCGCGGAGCTGGTACCTGCGCCGGTGACCAGGGATGCCCGCAGGGATGGATACAGGCTTGGTGACAGGCCAGCGTAAAGCGAGACTGCAAGGGACTGGCAAAGGAGAAAATTCACCGAAGCAGGCGCCTGACATGTATCCCCGCATGCTGAACCCTCGCAGCCCGTGCTGGGAGGATGGTCGGGATTTTCAGTAGCCCCAGTGCAGAGCCCTGCAGAAAGGAGGTTTTTCCAGCTTGAACAGCCCTGGGGTGGGTTGTCTGCCCTGTCTCTCCCCTGGTTCTTCCCTTGGGCCTCCCAGGCAGCTTTTCTCAGCCCCTGGAGAGGAGGATGGTATGGCCACGCTGCCCGCACATGGGCTTTTGTCCTTCCTGGTCCTGTGGCCAGCCACAGGGAAACAGGAGGAGGTTATCATCTCTCGTGGTTGTTATCAAATGACAGGCTTTTCTGCTGAGCATTTCTTTCTCTCCTTGATGACGGCTGCTAAAAGGCTGCCAGGCTGGCGTGGTGGCCGCTCGCCCTCTCCTGCTCCTTTATGAAAGATTTCAGGAGCATCTTCTGCGGCTGGGCTCTTCTGGAGCCGACCCTCCGCTCCTCCGGTGGGGAAAGCAGCAGCACAACGTACCGTCGGGCCAGCTCGGGGCCAGGTCCCCCCCCAGGACAGGTTTTAGCCCTATTTCCAGCCCCTCTGCCACAGACACCATCTGCCAAGCCCACTCTGGCGTGTCTCACAGTCCCCGCTCAACCTCCGGTCCCGCGTCCTCTCCAAGCACAGACTCACCGCGGTTATTGGAGCTTGGTTTCCCAGAGCTGTTGGGCACACGCCGCACGCTCAGTGTGTGCGCGAGCGTCCATCTGTCCCCCGGTAATAACTTTGAGTCCACTGGCTAATTTTAACCAAATCTGACAGGTCTCTCGAGCACGTCATTCCAGCAAGTTTCCAGCGAGACAGATGCATGATAGCATGGCAGCTACGCGATGGGAAGCTCCAATGCCCAGGCTCAGGGAAACGTTAGGAGGGGTTTGGGGCTAGAGCTGCTTTTTCCAGGCAGAAGAAGGAGCTGTGCCGAGACGGACTCCCTGTGCCCCGTGGCCGAGCGGTCTGGCTGGGCTGTGCCAGGCCCCCCCGTAGGGCAGGAACTTAAAAGGGGTCTTTGGATAAAGACAAAGGGTCTCAGCTTTCCCGCAGCTCCCTGCAGCCCCCCACCCTCCCCGCTTTCCCAGCCCCCTGCCCGTCTGTCAGCTCCTCTCCCCCGGCCAAGGCGTTCTTCAGCACCAGCCTATTCCTCGGTGATGAAACGGCCACTCAGTCGCTGCCAGGCAAGAGACAGTGACCTTGTGTCTCCCCTCTCAGTCTCCTGAAACAGCAGCTGAAAGATGGGGACAAGGTCAGTGACTCCTGCCGGCAGGTTTACTGCCGAGGAGGGGTGAGAGCTCGTCTCCAGGCTTAGCTGTCGGGGATGCTCCCTGAGATGCTACAAGCGCGTGCAGAAGCACGCCTGCACCTCCCCAGCTTGTGGGGTGGTGGTAGGGCAAGGGGGAGCAGTGTTTCTCTGCAAGATGATGGGGCTGGTTTGGGATAGAGGTCTGGATAAGTGTTTACTGCCCTCCATCCCTCCATCTTTTGGTGCTGTTCTCCACTCTCGCTGGCTGCTGCCACGCCGGTAGCGGTGGGGCAATGGGGGACCAGTCATGGTAATGGCAGGTAGCATCCATCGCCTGCCTTCGGGTCAGTGTGGGCTCTGTGGGGCAGAGCGGTAGGTACAGCAAGGTCTGTGACCCAGCCCTGTGGGTCTGCCCCCTCGTCCCTCTCCCTTTTCCTTCGCCTCCCTCCGCATGCCATCAAAACGATCTCAGCCCTTCCTCCCCCGCGGGCACGCACGGTGTCTGCAGCCCGATGGCCGGGGTGGATAATCTCACCAGCTTTTACATGCGAAGCGGGAACTGGGTCAGCCGTGCCGCGATGGGAGCCGGGGTGGCGGAGCCGGCACTCGCAAGCACCGGGCTGGTGATTCAGAGGGTGGCGGTTGCTTCCGCTGAGCCAGGGCTGATTCAGCGGTGCCAGGGGGGCTGCGCTGCTGCAGGCCCAGTCTTTTGGCCATTCCCTTTTTGCTGGAAATAAAGTTTTGGGGTTTGTTTTGTAATTTTACCCATTTAAAGCAAGCTGGTTGCTTTCATGTTAGAGAGGGAGTGCAAATCCCAGTGTGGCAGCCAGGCATCCAGCGCATCCCCTGTGAGTACCGGGCAGCTCCCCGCGCCAGCGCTGCATCCCGCCGAGCCCGGAGCATCACTTGTCTCCCTGGGGAGAAGGTACGGCACGAGGCAGAGCAAAGGTCCGGTCCTCGCAGCGATGCTCTTGCTGGCGTGCATCCCCAGGTGCCACCGCACGCCCTCCGTACGTCACGGCGCAGGAATGTCCCCTGTGGGACCTCCCGTCCCCAGCCACGTCTGTCGCCCACAGCCAGATACGGACATTGCTGTGATGGGGCCTCGGGGACAGATACCCTGTTTGCAATAAAATCCCGCTTCAAAGTGTTACCACGACTCCCGCGACAAAAAAAGAACTCGACTGTCTGTAACAGTTTTAAATCCATCACCGGGAGATTAAATTCTAAAGGGATTTTAGCTTTCAATATAAACAGCAGATTCTTAAGTACCTCTTCATTTTCTGCATTTAGGAAAGACACAGAAAGGCCTAAAATCCTCCCAAATCCCTTAGCATCATCGCAGCCCTGAGCAGAGATGGGCCAGGCGTTGGGCAATGGTCTTGCGCCCGCGGCGGGGTGCTCCCCGGGGAGCTGGTCCGTGACTGCGCTGGAGGCTGCGATGACGGGGCTGCGTTGCCTGACTAACCGCACCGGGAACAGGAGAACTGGAAGGTCCCCAGCTCCCTTGGGGCAAAGACACATCAGAAATACCAGGAGTATTACGGCTGTATCAGGGAGCTGCCTGTCTGGAGCGGGGGAGAGGGGAAAGGTGTTGGGAAAGCTGCTGGTGAGGAGGGACCGAGGATGCAGAAGCCAGCACGGAGCATCCTCGGGGGTGAGGGCGGTGTGGGGCAGCTGCCCCCCAGGTGGGAAGGTGTGGGGCGCCGGGCGCCTCCGGTGATCTGGCTGGAAATTTCCCATGAGCTGTGCACATCCCAGACGAGGCCGGCATGACGATGCCTTGACGAGACACCAGCCTGCAGTCAAATTCTTGCTCAGGCTCTTTGTCTTCACCTGGGTGCGGACCCGAGTCGGAAACCAAGCCATCGGGCGTGTCGGCATCCCGCTGTCTGCGGGTGCCTTCCACCGCCCCGCTTTCATCTCCTCCACCCCCAGCTACGCTCTCATGGCCGGTGGTTGGTGGGTTGATGGGCTCAACACCTCCCGCCGCAGCCTCGGAGGAGGCGAGATGCCAGACATTCCCCCCCAGGCCAAGGTGAGCCCGGCTGTCTCGCATCTCCTGAGTCACCCCCGGCTCGCCCCGCTGCCGGCCCCGGGACTGGCAAGCAGCGAGGGCAGAGCTGGCACCGCCACCGCAGCCGGCACCGGCACCGGCACCGCGCCGGCACCGGCGGGTCCTGCCAGCGGGGAAGTGGCAGGCACCTGGAAATAAGGGCTGCTGTCCTCTGCCTGGGTGATGGCAGAGGTTTCCTCCCTGGCCACCGGTTCCCTTGTTTCCTCTTCTGGCTTCTCACAAGTGTCCCTGTTGAATTTTTTTAATTTTTTTTTTTTTTACAATTTTTTTTTCCACAAGTGTTTTTTGCAAAACTGAAAACTGATAACAAAACTGTAGCAGCTCCCCATGGCTGCACCCATGGTGTCCATCTCACCTTGTGTGGCCAGGACTCTCCTTGTCCATAGCTTGGATGCTCCAGCGGTCCCCCAGCAGCAGAAGCCAGCGTGGAGACTCAGGGGGTTCCCTTGAATTTCAGGGGGGGTAGGGGACTTCTGGTCTCCTCCCTCATCTTTGCCTGCCAAAAGCCACCACCACTGGCTTCTTGCCTTGCTGCACGCTGGAATTACCTGCAGCACTGGGACTCACAGGCAGCGAGGGGTTAACGGAAATGCTGCTTTGAAGGTGCTTTCTCTTTTATTAAAAAAACCCAACAAACAAAGCGATGTAGTTCTGTATGAAAATAACCCAACCAATGAAAGAGGAACCACCTGAATGCTAAAATCTTGCTCTGAACTCCTTTTTTTTCCTCCCCCAAGTAGCTCGTTCTGCATATTTGCCATGAACCCAGCCACAAAGCAGAACTGTTGGGTCATGTAAAATCCTGCACCAATGGCCAGAGCCCAAGTCAGAGATACCCCTGAGCAACGTTACCCCAGACGCCTCGGCTTCCCGGGGCACATCCCAGGCTGGACCCACCTCGCAGTTTCGCCTGAGCCCGGAGCTGCCCGGAGGGCTGGGGAGCTGAACCCCGCGGCTCATTGCTCCTTCGACCTCCTGGCCAGTGGGCGAGTGGGACCTGTCCGTGGAGACCAGCGAAAATGCTTCTTCTCATGGAGAGGCTGAACTTAACGCAGCTGGAATGGGGATTTGCAGTTGAAGTCGGGTCCTTGGCCATCCCACTGGTGGGAAGATGGAGCTCCGGCCTCCCTCGGTCGGGCTCAGGCTGCCGGGTGAACCCGGGCTCTGGTCCCTTTGTCTTGTACTGGGGGGGGAAACGGGGCTGAAGCGGCAATCCCGAGGCTGGAAGCAACAAAAATAGCGACTGGATGTCATGGAAGCTGTTTGCAATCAGCCCGCGCACTGGAGTGGATGCACATGAAACGTATTTTGAGCAATTATGAAGAGCGAACAAATTAGTAAAGAATCAGAGTCTGTTCATGAACAATTCACAAGCAGGAAGAAAGAAAAAAAGGCAAAATGCTTTGAATAAGTTGTTTGCTATAAATAGTTTGCCCAGTTCGAAGAGCTAGTGACAAACACAGTCAAGGGAAGGCAAGGATAATACATCACAAAATGTACTTTGTTCATTTATTTGACAAGTGTAGCTAAGTTTTAATTATTTATGATTATACTTCATAATGTGCTAGCACATGTTCTGAAGAATATTTTAGTCTTAGTAATCTGAGACCTCGCTCCAGCACTGTCCGGGCTATTAAATCCCCGCGGCTCAGCGGGGAGCGGAGGACCTTCCACGCATGTGGAGCCCGGAGCGTGGGAATTAGTGAGGAGCAGATAAAGTCCCACTGTGTTTGTAACCCAGGTAAGGAACTGCATTGTTTGAAAATACCGAATTGTGAACCTGACAATATGCCTTTAATCTTTGTCACTTCACATGCCAAATCCCAGAAGTGCTGAATTATTAAGTCTAAAGTTCCAAAATAAACTCTCACTCAGAAGATTATTTCCATATAATTTGAAATTTCCTGCTCTAATAACTCCTGCGCTGGGTCTGTCTCTTGCCCTAATCCTGTTTCGAAAGGCTGAGCCCAGCCCTGGGCCTGAGCGGAGCCCCTGGGGTGGGCTCACCTTCCCCTTCCCTCCCCAGATAAACCTCCATCTCCCAAACTGCTGACGGCTTAATTATTGCATGGGATAATTAGCACAGGGAACCAGACTGAGTCCTCTCCAAACTCATTTCACTGAGGAAATCAATCTGATCCCTCCCAAAGGGCTCCGCTGCCAAACTTAATTCCAAATAATTTAACAGAAAAGTTCTTTAATGTTTCAGAGGGGTAAACGCAATGAGACGGTGACCGGCCCGTGGCACTTTGCAGATGCCGCCGGCTGGATGCCTGCGCCCACCCGGCTCGGGCAGCCCCTCGCCGGGACCACGGCGAGGCCGGGGGCTGCGGTCTCGTGGGCGGTGGGTGCTCGGGGCGGCGCGAGCGCCCGGCTCTCCCCTCTCCGGTAACCCAAATCCCAGCCGGGGATGGTCCAAAGGCCGCGGGTGCAGCTGCGGGGCCGGGGTCCCCCAGCGGGCAAGGTGCCGGTGGAGGGGATGGGGAGCAGGACAGGCAGCACTGCTCGCAGGCAGGGAGCAGGCAGGAGGTGGGCGCTGCGGGACGTGGGTGGGCGCAGGGAAGGATTGGACCCAGACAAAGCTATTTTTGCCATGAAAAGGAAAACTCCGCCTTTGCTCCCTGGATTATATATATGTATGTTTTTCCCCCTGCAGTAACTGGAGAATAGAAATAAAATACTGAATTATTAACTCTAATTACCCCCAGAATTACTTCAATAACAGTGCAATTTCACAGACGGCTGCTGCGAAGACAATATGCAGGGATAAAAGGAGGCAGAGAATCCACTTCCACCACAGGAATGTTTGCAATTTATTATTTTCACATTAGCCCTCTTTCTTTTTTTTCGGTTTCCTCATCTTTTCCTTAGCAGTGGTCAAATTTCAAACGCTCTGAAGCATCATCCCGATGTGTGGCTGCATCTCGGGAGTATCCCGACCCCACCGAGCTGCAGAGCTGGGCTGGAGATTGCGCAGGAACCGGCTCGCTTGAGAGCAGCAGGGATGGAGCGGCAGGGATGCTCCTGCTCTGCATCCTTCCCTGCTCTGCCGCCCGTCCATCCCGGCAGCACCGGTGGGTCCGGGGACTCCCAGCTACAGCGGGACCTGGCTCTTTGCAGGCCAGCCACAGCCCCAGCGAGGCCCGGGACACACTCAGAGCAGCATTTCTGAGCCTGACACTTCAGCTTTCCTGGGTTTTGTTACCAATCCGGAACTGATCCTGTTTAATACCATTTTGCATATGTTCTAAAGGATGTTGTGTTAAGATTACACAGTAGTCGGTCCCCTCCTCCCTCTGTGCAGGTGTAGCTGATTTTATTTTTATTGGCTTTCTGCATTTGCGCGGGCTCTGTGAAGTTTTTCAACTATCAGAAAACTTTGGTGCTTGTGGTCCAGCCTCTACAGCAGCACCGGGGCTGGGGCAGCCTCTCTCCTCGCCAGGCTTGGGGGTCCCTGGCACAACCTTTGCCAGCGCCTTTACCCACACCGCTCACCGGCACGTCTCAGCCGGCAGTTGGGGTGTCCGACCCCTGTCCGGGGGGGTTTGAAGCGGGTGCTCTTGCTCCCAGCCCTTCTCACTGTCGGGTACCAGGGCACAAGCAGAACTTGGCATCGCAGGGATGCTCGGGCCTCATTTCCACAGGCAGGTTAATCCAGAGCAATTTGCGCTCTGCTCCGCTGCTCTGTACCTGAACCGCAGCTCGGGGCCATGTCCTGCAGCTTTTCACAAGCACTAAATCAAAGGGGGCTCCTGGAAGGGAGACAGGGGGGAAGGGGAAGAGAAGGAAAAAAATGCACTTTACACTGGAATGTGACCAGCCTGGGTAACTCAAACCAGAAGGCAGCCAGTGGCAAGCAGGCAGCTGGCAAGCGGCTCGCCGTGCTGGCATGGCCGCAGAACTGACCTGCCAAAAGCCTCTCAGTACTGTATATTAAAAAAAAAGAAACCCAGACCAAAAAACATGCTGACTTGGAGAGCAGCATCACTCTCTTCTTTCCGCTCCATGTTGGTGGCTCAGGGCTGGGAGCCCTGCATCGCTACGGTGGAGTGAGCGAGTTCAGTGTGCGTCCCAGTGACAAGGGTGCAGAGCCAGCTGTGGGGGGGCATTTCGGGGTGGGAAGGTGATGGATGCCGTGTGAGGGTCACAGGGTGGGCGATGAGCACTGCAGAGGGGCAAGCCAGCTTCTCAGCCCCGGAGCTGCCCACGCAGGGCTTTGGAGGAGAGCCGGGCTCCCAGGGACCCCCACCACCTGCAGAGCCACGGGGGGTGGGATGGAGCGTGGGATCCCACCTGCACGCCCACCCAGAGCTGCTGGAGAGTGGTCCAGGGTCCCGGTGCTGTCTCGGAACCCGCGGGCGGGATGACGATGGCAGTGCTGCTGCATCCGAAGCAGCTCATACTGCACTGCAGCCGGGTGCTCCTGCCACCTAATCCCTGCGTGTCCCCTCACCTCGGGAACAGGGTCCCAGCCCAGCACCGGGCATCCTCTCCAGGGTTGCCCCCTCTCCTCTCCCTTCTGCCTATTTTACCTCTCCAGCTCCCGTTCTGGCTCCCGGCAGGTCCGAGGGCCTCCGGAGGCTGAATGAGCCACCGGGACCGGGGCAGATACCGCACACACGCGGGTGCCGGCAGCTCTGACGGCTCCATCCCTGGCTCCCTCCTCTTTGTGCTGCTGGTCCCAGTAACGGAGGGGGAGGAGAGCCGGCAGGTCTCCCCCCGCTCCATGTGCGCTGCCCTTGCCGTACTGTGCATCCCTCTTGCCAACAAGCACTTAAGTGGAGTACATCCAGCTTTCCCCAGGGAGCAGACGTTTCGGCAGGGATCAGCTATTTGAGTAGCTGGCTTTGAAACGGGAAGGGAAATCCCCAGACTCTGGCAGGCTGCTGCGGATGCTGCCGTAACGCTGTGAACTCTGCACTCCAGGGCTTTCATATAGTTTTCTCTTCCTTCCACATTTCCCCCTTCATCTGCTGGTGAGCAGCCGCTGCTCCAGAGGACACAGCTGGCTCCGGGAACCCATCTGCGTTAAGAAGAAGGCTATTTTCTTTCCATGGAGAGATTAGGTCTCCCCCTCTGCCAATGTCCCCCCCTTCCCAAATGGAAGAGTTAATTCACTCCGCTGCCCCTCCTGGTGTTTCCTTCCCAAAAGCTGGTCCAGCCCCTCCTGCAGCACCCATCCCCATGGGTCTTCCCAAGGCAGCTCCCCGCACCCCGGGGCTGCTCCGGCCTCTCAAGGGATGCTGCATGCTGCCTTCCCGCAAGCCCTGATGGCTTCACTCCATCATCCTTTTGCTACTAGGAAATCATTTTGCTTGATAATGCATTAAAGTGATTGTTATTTTAGTGATCGTGCTCATATTTCTCCCTCTTTGTTTTCCTGCCAGGCTTTAGGGGAAACCTAAACAGATAAATCAGTTCTGCAAGCAGGTGTGGGAGATAGCTGTTCCCGTGCTGCTGGGAGTCGGATGGATGCTTTGAAGCACGGACCACTGGATCCAGCAACAGCTGTACAGACCCTTGGAGACACGGGCATTCCCTCTGCCCAGCAGCCACCTTTCTCACCCCGAGAGCTGTTTTCCTGCAGCTCTACCCCACAGCACGACGGCGAGCTGCCACGCTCTGCTCCACCGCCGCATCCAGCCTGCATGGGGCAGGGGATGGGGGCTGAGCTGCCGCCGTGGGGCTGGGCAGGCGTCCACCCCATCAGCTCTCTGTCCCTTTCTGGGGTCCACAAGCAGGAACGAGGGGGTCCTGCGGTGGGTGGGAGCAGCGGTGTCTGCCCCGAGGGCTGCTGTGAGATGCTACATGGTCTGGACGCCGCTCTCCTGGGAAAACGCAGCTGGTTGGGGTGGCAGGCAGCCCTCCAGCCCGGGAGGGAGCCAGCCTGGGAACCGCCGGGGCAGGGTCAGGCACAAAGCACCCAGACGTGCCGGTGCTTCCCCACGGCCGAGCGCTATCCCGGCGTCAGCCCGCTCAATGGGAGCTTTCAGTCTTTCCTTCTCCTTCCCTTCTCGCCGTGCCCTGCAGCCAAGTCAGAACCCCGCCTTTGTTCGCATTTTTTAAAATAAATCATTTTTGGGGTGAATTTCATGCCAGCAAACAATGCCAGCCGGAACGTGGCAGGGACTATAAGGGCTCCGTTATTTGCGGCAGATGCCCAGCGCGGCTGAAGGCCAGCCGCAGGCAAAGCGGCTCCCTGGGATGCTGAGCACCCTGCCCTGTCCCTGTGGTGGGGAAAGGCTTGTGTCCCCCCCGGGGCTGCTGTCACCTCCCCTGTGCTGCTGGCGGGAGCCCAGGCTGTGTCCTTGGGACTGGGACCCCGGCACCGCCTGCTGTGCTTGGGGCTTGGCTTCCCAGTGGCTCCTGCCAGCCAGGGCTTGGCATCGCTGGTGCTTTACTGGGAAGGACTGGGATACACCGGAGAAAGGACTGGGACTGCAAGGCAGGGTGGAGCAGGGGTAGGGGCCTAGGAGTGGGGCTCATTCCCGAAACACAGATAGCTTTGATAATTAGCCAGGACTGTGAAGGGAAATGATGAAAGGTAGAAAGGATTTGTTTAAGCACGGCATGTTTTATTGCTTTCCTCTCTCAAAGTCTCTCTTTAAAGTGGTTGGAAGATTTTTTGCTCTTATTTTGCTTCAGATGTTGAACTTTAATTACAGCCAACGCACCGAAATACCTGTAATATGAATAAATCATGTAAAAATTTTCCCAGGGATTCCTGCTGTCCCCAAGCTCTCCCCACCTCGCCACCGCACACGGGGGTCCCGACAGGGACCCCAGCTCAGCCCCGTGGGGTGCCTGCACATCTCAGTGCTGCCGTGGAGCTCTTGCCCGTAAGTCAGAGCCCAGGCTGGGCAGATCCCAGCAGCCGGGCGCTGCCTGCGGTGCCCTGGGGCTGGCATCGCCCGCAGGGTGCTGGCAGTGCCGGGCTGCATTTGTTTGGGAGGGCCTAAGGGAAAACTTGCCACCCTTTACCAGCCCAGAAATGCCGCAGTGCGATGCTTCACCCTCCTGTGCTGCTCGGTTGTGCCCGGAGGCGGTGGCAGGACTGAACACAAACTATATTTTCCGGATGCCAACGCTCCTCTTCCCAGCCCCGCCGTCCCTTCTGGCTACTGGGACAAACCCCTCCGGCATGGGGCAGCCCCCCCAGCCCAGCGCTCTCAGCACCTACCTTCTCCAACCTCTTTCCCTCCCGCAATTATTGCAAGGGATGATTACAGTCTGTGTGTGCTAATTGCTGCAATAGTTCCTTTCCTGGGAGGAAATCCGAGGAACGGTCCACGGTTTGTTTCTCTTCCCTTCTCGGTCGGTGCGGATGCGGTTGAGTTTTCCGGGTCAGGGCCAGGGAGCCAGGGCAGCGATGCCGCTCGCCGGGCTCGGGCTGTCTGCTCCCACCAGGGATGGCCGGAGCTGGGAAGAGAGCAGCAGGTCTGCTGGGACAGCCACTGCGTGCCGGGCTGGAGAGGGGCTCCTCGGCTCAGCCTGTCCCAGCTGGGACCCTGGGGGTCGGGGGGGCTGGGGGGGTCTGGCGAGGGGGAGACTGCAAACAGACACAGGGTGGTGGAGCGGTGTCAGCTCCGCTGCGGATGGTGAGGCAAAGTCCTGCCTTGCCTTGGTGGGGGAAAGGCACGGAGAGGAGGAGAGGCGCGATGCTGCCGCATGCCCCTGGCAGCCCCAACCTAGCTATTCTCCTGTTATCGATTATTCTTACGTATTTATTATTCATACTGCACCATAAGTGCTCAGGCTTTTTATAGGCAAACAAAGCTGGCGGGCGATGCCCCGAGGTGCTGCGCTCCCATAAACGACTCTGAGAGCTCCCAGTGCTTTCCAGGGCTGCCCCCCTGCCCCCCCTCGCCGCCCCGCATCGGGGAGCGCGCAGACGGGGCACGGGTGACCCCAGCAGCCAGGGGACCGCGGCTCAGCGCCGCTCGCTCAAAACCGGGGAGATGCTGTAGAAGGCTGGATAGGAAAAAGCCCAATTAAGATAAAATCACAGGGAACTGATTAATAATTAGTGGGTAATTAGTTATCTCTCTACCATCTGGAGGGCTGAATCTGCTTGTGCAGCAAGCGGCTGTCTGCTGGGTGTCCCCGGCCACCCGGGCTGCCCTGTGCCATCCCCGCAGCTCTCCTGCCCTGTGCCGCTGGCCGGAGGCCCTCGCCGGAGCCCTGATCTCCTCTGGCATCTCCACTTCGGGCACCTCTTGCTCTCCGGGTTGCAGAAGGAGGCACGGAGGCACCTACTTGCTGCTTCAGCTCTTATTTTCTGGGTTTATTCTGCCAGACTGCGAAGGGAGAGCTCTTCCATGGGCCCATCCTTGCTGAGAGGTGGCCCGAGTTATCGAAGAGCACATGTACGTCTTCTGCTTGAAGCGGGAACAGCCGATGCTCAGCCTCTTCCCCAAAGAAGTGTTCATCTGTGCCAGAACCAACGTTTTAAATTTTCAGCTTCCTCTGTTTGAACCAGCAAGTTTCTTTATTTATTAGGTGGGGCGGCTGGGGAGGAAAGAAAAGACGCCGCAGCCGGGAGCCCTCCCCTTTGCTGCCCGATATTTGCAGGGGCTCAGCCCAGCGAGTGCCCCTCGCCTGAGAGGCGACGTGGCCAGGAGCAGCCTTGCCGGCTCCTCTGCTGTCATGCCATGTATTTTAAATGTGATCATTTCTACCCTGCTGGCTCTCCGTCCTGCCTGCGCTCCAGAAAATGCCATCAGGCACGTGACTTGCCCGTCCCCAGCCTCTCTGTCCCCTCTCCTCGGGGTGGGAGAGCATCCCACCTCCCTGCAGCCTCCTCTGAGCGCTCTGGGAGGCTGGGCTCGCCTCTGATGTGGGCTGTGTTGTTTCCACACACATGAGCAATTGATGGCACGCCTGAGAGCACCCGGGGAGCGGGGAGGTGAACCAGCGACGAGAGTCTGATTTCCCTTAGAGGACTTCACTGGAGGGGATTTGTCTGACAAACATCACCAGTACAAAAACCTGAAAGCTTTCCTTTTCGGAGGAGGGATAAAAGAGCTTTGAAGACACAGTGAAGACAAACACCATCTCGCAAGCGTCCAGAGGGTCTATGAGTTATGGGGCACAGCCCGTATCCCACCCGCCAGCAGTGGGGCTGGAGATGTGACCCATGAGCAAGGGCACTGCGCAGGGCTGGTGGGGCAGGAGGGGGTCACCCCCGGCCAGGGAGTAAGGATGAGGGCTTAGGGAAAGCTGTCGTCTATCCGTCTGGCTCTGTCTTTCAGAGACTGGATACTGAGAGCATCAGTTCATCCTTCCCCAGCCTTGGTAGATGTCGGGGAGGTTTTGCTACGGGTGGCTCATCCTCCATGGGTGTCTTACCCACCGGGGCAGGACTTGATGCTGGCAGAGCTGTGCCTTTCTGCAGCACCGGGGAGCTCTGGCCCTCCCTGCCTGGTTTCAAAGCCTGCTGCAATAAAGGCAGCCCTGGATTGGGGCCAGGGAGTTTTCTTTGGCTCTCCCTGTGGTAAAGAGCATGCTGGAGAAACTTGAGGGCTTTGCAAGACCTTCCCGGGGCTTTGCTAATGAACCCCTCCCCGTGCCACATATTTCATCACAAACCCAGAATGAAACCACAGAAGTCCATGGAGAGGCATTTCTGCTGCTCCAGAGACAGCAAAAATGTTCACATGCAAACGTGTCTGGTTTCTCTTCCATTTTGGAGCCCAAAGTAGCTTCATGCCTCCTATTTTCTGGTTAACAGAGCTGCCCTGGGCAGAGGCTTGAAATCTGAAGACGTGTATTGTCTTTCTTCTGGGAAGAAAACTGAAGGCAGCAGCTGACTTGTAATTTGAAGGAAATCAAAGCCCTACCCGAAGGGAAGGAAGGGGCAAGCTGTGCCATCTTTCTATCAATCTCTGCATTATCTCTGTGTCTCTTATCCCCTGAATCAGAGGCCCTGCGGACATCCCCAAATGAGACACGGGATTTTTCCACCACCACTGCCAGTCTCCCCACAGTGAGGCACACGTTGGCCAGCCGGTTATATACTCATGTCCTTGGAGATCTGGTGCCCCAGTTTGAGAGGGAACCTTTTGGTGTAACTTCAGTGGTGTCATGCAGCCCGTCCTTGGGCAGGCAGAGCTGTCCCGTGTCCTCCTGCTGATGGTCACTGGCAGATTCGCATCAGCCTTCCCAACCTTCCCAGGCCCTTCGGTATCCCATCCTTGTGAATCCATGGGATCCCTCCCTCCCTGCTCCTCTCCACCTTGCAGTGTGCCACGGTATCCCGCTCCAGAGACTGAGCCCTGCCTGAGGTCCCCTTGCGACGTCCCTCACGGGGTGAGGATGCGCAGGGAGTCACCTGCACCCTCCCCCATGCTTGTGCTGAAGGAGCAATGGAAACCTTAAGTTGCATCCACATCTTATTGAATAACGCTTTAATATGTTGTATTAGTTACTACTCCTCTCAATTTCTCCTCCTTTACTCCATGGCTGGTTGATGCTTTGCTAATTTTTCAGCACCTTCTTCCCCTCCGCTGGAGAGGGGACAGGTTGTGAGATGAAGTTGAGGGACCATGAAGACACACGCAGAGGTTCTCCCGGGTTCCAGAGAGAGAGCAAGGCAGCCGTTTCCCATTGCTCTCTGGCTCCTGGGCTGGGGAAGGTCCTTGCTGCCCTTTTGTCGGCCTCTGGAGAGGGGCAGCCAGCTGAAGGAAGGTCGCAGAAGAGAGGAGGCACAGGCTGGCTCTCAGCTCCGGGCTAGGAGGGAGCCGTGGAGCCGGCATTGGGGGGATGCTGGTGTTAACCTGCCTCTCCTTCTGCCCCTGCCTTGATCAGCAACGTGATCAGCCACTTTCCGCTCTGCCTTTAATTTCTGCCATTTGTAAAATCTGAGTTGTGCCAAAGTGGTTGTGAGACTTAGCTCATATTTATTACTCCTTTTGAAGGAGAAAAAATGGCTCCATGAATACTGAATATTAGCAGCTCGGAGAGATGGACTGATGCCACCAGAAATCCCTCGGCCGGTGAGGATGAGGTTTGCGAATGCCAGGTTGCATCCTGCCCCACCACTGCTCCAACTGGTCCAGAATGGCTGAATTTCTGTGCCCATGTGTATTTGCTTCTATTTTTTGGCTATTACTTCACCCCTGACTAAGTTTTGCCCTCTGCAAACAGAGCAGGGCAGAGCCAAGAGCAGGTGGCAGGGCATCGGCTAAATCCATCAAATAAATGGGAAATTTCCTGCGAGCACCAGTGAGCCTGGGCTGGAGCCAGGTTCTTCTGTTGATATTTTAATGACGATAAACGCAATTAAGGATGAGAGAGAGGAGCATTAAATTAAATAAAGTATCAAAAGCTTGAAGATTCTTAGCTGATGGGGTCATAACTGTCTCTTGGGTTCCCTAGGCAAGTGGCAGGTGTTGCTGGATTGCCTTCCACCCGTAGAGCCGTCATCCTGTCCTTCTGCCTGTCTGCTGCCTGCCGTGGTGTAGACTGACTAATCCTGACCTTGTGGCACACCTACACCAAGTGCAGAGGCGCAGCACCAGGTAACCCCAAGTCCCCCAGCATCCCACCCCGTTGGGAAGGGGTGTTTTGACATCTGCTGTCTTGCTGCTGTCCCCACCAGGCTCAGCCTTGTCCCAGCTGGTGATGGGACGTCCAGTAACCGGCCGCAGGCATCGTCCCACAACTGGGAAGCGCCAGTGGTTTGCTGGATGGGGCCTTAATAGCGCATCTCCATCAGTCCCCAGGGCTGTGGTGGTACCAATGGCCAAACACACGTGGCTCCTGGAGGAGCTGGAAGAGCCAAGGACACCCGGCGCCCAGCTGGAGCTGTGATGGGCCAGTGTTAGCATCGTGTAGGGGAATCACCGGTGGTCCCGAATGGCTGTGGGATTGGCAGCTTGGCGTTTGCCGGATCCCGCCGAAGCCGGGCAGCTGCCGAGCGTGGGAGCGCTGCCTTCGGGCACGGTGCCTGTGTGTCTGCCCGCACCGTATCGCCTTTATCTTCTCCTTGAGCCCTACCAGGGGGCAAGGACGGGAAAAAGGGGTTTTTTGGTGGGTCTGTACTAATGGTCAGGCTTCCCTCACGCTGGCGCGTGAGGCGTGCTGAGCGGTGGGCTTACGATCAGCATTAGCGTTCCTAACGAAGTCCCATGGGCTTCCCACCTTCCCTTGCCCCTTTTATAACAGTCACCACTCGTAGAGACTTTAAAGCTCCTTTTGTTAGGGACTAAAAGCAGCCTTAAAATAATCATTAAAAATGGAATTAAATTAATTTAAAAGGGAGCCATTCAAAGCTGGCTTTCTTCTAGCCCTAACAGGTTTTCCATCTGGGTTTGCCTCACCTTAGGTGGGCCAGGCATGAGTCCACATCTCTCAGACCTGCCTGGGGGAGGTTTCTTTGCCCCCCCCCCCAAGCACGGTGCATAGGGACATCTGCCCTGGGGGACAGCGGCTGTCCCCCAACGTGAGCACTTCTCATGGCTGCTGGCCACGGGGACACAGCAAAGAAGAAGAGATCTGCTGCAGTGGCCCAGGAGCATCACACCAGCCGGGAGCACCAGTTGCTCCAGCCCTGGCTTGTCCTCACCTTCCCAATGTGGGCAGCCCTGCCCTGGGCAGCAGGACTGAGCTCCAGCTCTGAGGGTCTGCAGGCAAAACCCAATGCACAGGGCAATAAATGTGCCAGCCTGGTCTTGGGTTATTTTTTTGCCCATTTCAGAAGATTACAGCACAACTGATGGATTTTCAGGCCAGGAGGGACCGCTGTGACCAGCCAGGCTGACCTCCTGCATTCCACAGCCCGCTGCCTTGGCAGAAAACTCATCGCTTATGCTCAAGCTGAAACATATTTTTTAGAAAGATACTCAGTCTCCATTAAAAGACTTCGAGTGATGGAGATCCCGCTCTGTCCCTGGGGATTCGTTCCAATGCTTAATTGCTCTGACTGCTAAAAATGTGCTTCTTATTTCTAATCTGGATTTGTCTTGTTTCGGCTTCCAACTAGGGATGTTGTAATGCCTTTTCCTGCTAGATTAAAGAGCCGTCTGCTATCAGAAATCTCTTCCCCATGCATATGCTTGTAGACCGTGAGCAAGCCACCTCTTGGTCTCCTCAATAAACTAAACAGCCGGAGCTTCTTCGCTCTGTCACTGTAATGCATATTTTCCACCGCCTTGACTCACTCCCAGCTCTTTTCTGAACCCATTCCAAGTTCTCCTGCTCTGGTTGGAAGCGCAGACGAGAGCACTGAAGGCAGCATCCTTGCAGCGGGCTCCTTGTGCCATGTGGCCGGGTAACAACGCTTCTCCCTCCTCTTTTGTGGATGCAGCCAAGGATGACGCTCATCTCCCGAGCCCGTGTGCATGCTGCTCGGGCTGCGGGGCCGCGCTGCCGCTCGGCGGCATTGCCTGCCAGGGTAGGCACAAGCAGGACAGGACGGCTTGTCTGCAGATGCATGTGCACCTGCTGGGTCCGCGGGACCTGACTATTTTGGGTCCACCGAGCTGGAGGCAGGGATGCTCGGGACAGGCTGAGTTGCACCACCAGCTCTGCTCGAGGCTTGGCTGCCCAAGACGGGGAAAGGAGAGGGAACCCAGCCACCCCTGTCCACCCCCTTAACTCCCTCCTAATCCTGTCCTCTTTTGCCTAGTTTCCCAAGTTTGGTGCTGAAATGAGGTGGGATTTATAAGGGCCAAGCACAGCTCGGCAGGGCTTGGTAGGGGTGGCTGTGGGAACGGGGAGGGGGAGAGGAAGGGCTGGCTGTCGTCCAGCTTGTCGTTAAAAGTCAGCGTGGTGGGATTCACCCACTGGCTCATTAGTGCCGGGTCTCCTGGAGCTGTTGGAGCTGTGAGAGCGGCTCCCTGCAAGATTAATCATCTGTGACCCATCCGGGCTGTGTTTTGGTCTCCTTTCCGAAGCCCATCCTGTTCCTGTTCCCTACCCACCGAGCAGGCTTGGCTCTGACGCCGGCCAGAGGTCGGTGTTTCTCTTCCCTTCAGAACAATGGAGCGCTGGGCTGCAGCAGCCGACACATAGCAGCGTGCTGATGGTTGCCAGCTGTGTTGCCTTAACATCTTCCCATTATCTCCGTATTGCTGGCTAACCCTATCTTGGGGGAAGCTTCGTCCTGACTTTGGCAGAGGAAAGAGTCTCCCTCCCAGCATGGAAAGTTGGCCGGGCGCTGGCTCGCTCTGCCCTGAACATCTGCTGCCGGCTTGGCGGGGAGCGGGGCTGCACGCTGGCGCTGACATGGGGGGGTGTGCAGGAACACACGCAGCCCCGCCGTGCCACGCCGTGCCGTGCCATGCCGCGCCGTGCTGCCCGCCGCCCCCCCAGCCAGAGCCCGGGGCTCCGGCTCCCCACAGCCCCCGGGAAACCCACCCCCGGCACCCACCCGAGCGCCCGTTCCACGTGCGCACACCCACTCGCGTGCGTTCCCACCGCACATCCATCTCTGCCCGTCCCCTGCCGCGGGCACGGCTCACGTGTGCGCACAGGCGTGCAACAGGCGTGCACACGCTCACCCCTCGCCGGTCACGCGCACGCACTGCTGCAGAGCAGAATTCGTCTCTGAACTGCTCTACATCAAAGCAGGCACAGCCGGAGCCTTGGATAAGTGCAAACAAAACCTTTTTCTGAAGCCCTTGGTGGTTACGGGTGCATGTATTTCCTCCTGTTACTTTCTCATGACTTGCTTCACCATGTGCGGACTGGGACCAGACTGAGAAAAGCGGAATTATGCCAAGAAAAGCCCTTTCTGCTCGATGCAAATGCCTGAAATGCAGAAGGGCTGAGTCCGTACACAAATAGCACGGTGGCCTTTGCCAAGGGGAAGGTCGTTCACCTGGGACACCCCCCTCGTCTTGTCTGGAAGGAGCCAGGGGTTTATCTCAGCCCCTTGGCAGGAGTCTGCTTAGTAAGCACCAGTGCTCTCTGGATGAAAGTGCCAGGGCCCAAATCAGTTAAGGGAGGAATTAAGCCCCCAAGCTGGTCCTGGCCGGTGAGCCGTAGCACTGGGTGGGCCACGGAGCGGCCAGACCAGCAGGTCTGGATAAACCGGCAGTGCCTCCAGCCACGGACCTGCCGATGAGGCCGGCCGGGTGCTGGCAGAGCGGGGTGGGAGCGCGAGCAGCGTTATACCCCCGTGGGAAGCAGGGAGCTGCGGGGACGGGACCGGTGGGCATCGGCTGCGCGGGGCGGCTCGTTGCTCTCCCTGCTGCAATGCACGGGGGGATTTCATCTGCTGAAAATGCAAGGTGCTGCACATAGCTGAGACACTCCTAGGGCTTGGGATGCTGTCTTGCAGGGATGCTGCGTGCTTTTTGCCCTGTGTTAGGGAGCGGGATCAGGCTGCAGCAGCCCCGGCGTCCTGCCCTGCGCTGCTGGCACCGGGCTGCTCCCTGCTCGTGCTAGGGATGAGAAAGCCCGAGCTCAGGGAGCCAGCCCTGCCTCTGGACATGGTGCTTTGCTGGGGCAAAGCGGCAGCCCAGAGCCACGGAGCCTCTCCGCATGGCTCTCCAAATCCGTGGGCTGTGGAGGAGCTGTGCAGTGGGAAGGAGCTGGGGTGGGGGGGCTGTGTGGAGGGGCCCTGCCAAAGTTGTAGCACGAGAGGGAAAACGAGAGTCCCAAATAATTTGAGAACCTGAATGTCTCTTGCTGTTCAGGTTTTGTGAACATCCTTAACGGAAACACATGTGAAACACGCTCTCTGTGGATCTACCCGAGAAGCCTTTTCCGTTTTTGCTGCGTTAGCAAACTGCAGACGACTCTGTCTCTCCACCGTGAACTACTGAGCAGGGACCCTGGACTCTCTCCTCCATTTTCATTCAGAGCCTCTGCCAGCGTCATAAACCCAGTAAAACGTTATGGCACTTTGCACCCACTGGGAAACCAAATGTATTTTAATGTATATTTAATAGATTTCAGGTCTTTCTGTTATTAAATTTGCTTTTCATTCGCCCCCTCCCCCTCTCTTTGGTGCATGAGACTCAATGGGAAATTTTAAGTGTATTAAACCAGCATCTCACAGAAACAAATCCAGATGGCCTGGTACGAATCAGGAAAAAAATCGCATCAGAATCTATTAGAATCTCAGCCCAAATGCAATCCACATTTCACCAGGCAGAGACCGCCCCGTTACTCAGCTCCTTGCTACATGACAGCCAGGAAACATGTGCTTTCTTGTCTGGGCTTCTTGGGAAGGTGATGGATTTGACAGCCTGGAAGCTGCAGGCCAGATTCCCCTTTGGTGTGCGCTGGTGGAAATAGGCACTGAAGGGGTTGAGGTCAACCAGGGTATTCTGGTTTTCCCTTGCCCTTACTGGGAGCTGAACCCGGCCCTCCAGCTCTGGCTCCCTCAGAGGAGGGGAAGGGACGGTGCAAACCTCCTGGTCCCGCAGCGTGATGCCCCCGGGACTCTTCTTCGCTCCAGATCTGGAGCAGGACCAACCTGCCCGGGTCAAGTCCTACCTGCCCCCTCCAGCCTGCACCAGCAGTCTCCATTCCTGCTGGTCTTCCACCGTCAGTGCTTGGTGCAGGGAACTCGGACCCCAGGATGCTGCTTTTGGGGTAGCAGAAACAGCTCAAAGGAGGAGTCGATGGCTTTGGCAGGGGTTCCTCTCCCCGCTGCCTCCCAGCAACGCGTCCCAGCCTCACCAGTCTTTTCCATCCCCTGGTCCCCACGGTAGAGCTGTGCGAAGGGCCTGAAACACAAATTGGTTTCAGGAGTGTCCATAAGCAGGACATTGGAAATGAATCCAAGACAGAAAGAGCTCCTTGTTCAGCTCAGCTCTTGTGTGCTCGCCGGGGGAAAGCAAAGACGTGGAGGGGAGATGGGTGGGAGTCACCATCCTGCCTGGGGTTCTGCTGCCAGCAGAAGATGCTCGGCCAGTCATCCCAGCCATCCCCTGCCAGCAGACGTGTCCCAGGAGCGAGGGTCCTCCGGGGCACGTGGGGTGGACGGGATTGCTCGCAGATGCTTTGCAAGGTAAATATGACCACCGCTCCCCAGTAACTCATTTTCCACGCTTTATTAATGTTTCAAACCACAACTCCTTCCGTTCTGGTGAGGAAGGACAGCCCAGATTACCAGGTGAAAACAGATTGCTTTCCTTTCTTCTGGAGTGAACACCGGCAGCCAGCGGATCGCAGAGGCAGGAGGGAGTGGAGACAAGGGCCTAGAGTGGGCACAGTTATTTATTTCATCTGCACTGACATTTGTGAAGCACTCCTCAGTGGAATTTCCCCCTGGTCTCTGTGCCCGTTCCTCCAGCGCGCTCAGCCAGGCTCCCTGCACACCCCTGCTCTGTTTGCCTTCAGTTAATATTCAAGCAAACAGAATGAGTTACGAGGAGGAATGTCCATGGAAACAGTGAATTTTAAGGCAGTCTTGTAAAATATTCATAGAAAGCAAATTTTGAATTAATACAAAATGTGTGCACTGAAGACCCAGTGCTAAGAGTCATCTACTCAGGGAACGGAAATAATCCCATATGACCTATACGGCCAATAAAGCAGCTTGACTTTTGAATTCTTGCAGTAAACTGCCTGTGAACAAGACACAGGCCAAGAATTATTTGCAGAAATTATTCATTAAGGGCCTAATCCAAAACCCAGCTAAGTCAGTGGAAAGATCCCCCCTATGTTAGGCCCCAAATAATTTTGGATAATGAATACATTTGAGAAAACAGTGATCCTTTCCCGGATAACTCAACAACCAGAAAAAAAAGAAGCAAACTTCACCGAGCAAAGTTACGGGCTGTAAATAACCAGCTGAGCGGCTCTCGCCCCCGCTGCATCTGCTCCTCCCCGGCCGCGGGAGACGTGTTGGGTGCTGTAGGATGCACAACACCCCTTTCTCCATGGCTGCAGCTCTCACGGGGATGGGGACTAGCACAAGACACCTCCCGCAGGGACAACGCCAACCTGGCCCCATGCATCCCCTTCCACAGGGTCCCGCGTGGTGCCTGAGAAAGGCAGGTCACAGAAATAGATCGGGTAAGGCCAAATCCTGCATGCTCGCTGCTCCCCAGAACACAGAGCTCATCCCTTCCCGAGTAAATCAGGCTGAAGAGATGGTTATTTGTTGTGGCTTCTCCAAGTATCTAATTGCAGAGTACCCTGGGAGAGTTAGGAGGAATAGTATGCCAGCAAAATATATTATTATTGTTAGTGTTGTTATTATTATTATTATGACTATTCCTATTACAACGTGGCAGTGATTCCATCAACAGATCATGGTGACACCATAAAAGAGAAGAGCAAGGCTTGAAATCGCCTGAGGCCCTCAGTGCCGGAATGACACAATTAATAGCTGTATATTTTTATTGCCACATTTACTACTATACATTAAGCCCCACAAATCTTGCCATATTATTAAATGCTGCTTTTTATCCCGCTTTGGTTTTGCTCGCATTTGTTTGTTGTTCAGGACGATGGGTGGATGATGCCGGCGGCTGGGCAAGTTTGCTTCGCCTCCGAAAATTGCGTCCCATCTCCGGCGATGATGGAGGGGAATATACCCGGGGCTGAAAACAGCCAGACCACGAGAGCTGCCGTGGTGCTGGGAGGTGGAGGGAATTGTTCCCAAACGCCCTTGTCCTAGTGGGACAGATTCGGGGCCAGCCGGGAACCCCGAGCCTGCAGCGACAAGACACCGGAGACATGGGAATCGCAGCACCACAGGGACCGGCGGGGGAAATGGCTTAAAAAAACTCACCCGAAACAACACTGTGCTATATTTGTAAGCTATCTATATAAAACATATCTGCATTCAATATCAGTGTAATGGGAAGCCAGTGTCAGGGAGTGTGACCCCGAGTCCATCTGGATGCAATTCTAGCTTAACATCTGAAAATCAAATACATATTTTTGAAGCCTATCAGACAGAAAGGGCTCTTTTTTTTTTTCGCTTCTCCCTCGGCGCGTGCATGTCTCTGATGTGCGCACACGTTAATGGGGTTATTGTCGTAAGGGTGTGACACCACCGATCGCAGGAGACCGAGCTGCCTTCCCCTGTCTGGGTCAGCCTCGTGCCGCATGGCGAGGGCTGGAGTCCGCCCGCTCTCCCCTGCCATTGATTCACTTATGGGTTCACAACCAGGGCAAGGCACCCCTCCGGCTCTTCTTGGGACCCAGCACTGGGAAAGGTTTCCTTTATTTTACTTGAGGTCATGGATATGCAGTGAGAGTGGAAATTCACGTTCGGAGACTCCCTTGTGCTCAGTATAGCTCGGAAAATTTGGAGGAAGAAAGTTGTTCCAGTGTGCGGGGTTGGCAAGTCCTCCCCGGCTCCTCTTCCAGCACTGCCCCCAGGTTTTATGGGATTTCATGCATTTGAACGTTCACAGAAATATGGTTTCCTCGCTCGCTGCCTGACTCAGAGGAGAGCCGGGAGGAGCGAGGCAAGTGCTACCAACAGCGGGAAATATCTGCAGCCGGGGAAAGGCTGAGCTGGTGCGAGCATCCTCGCCGAGCCGCGCTCCACCAACCCGGGCACGGCGCAGGCACCACGTGGCTGATGGCAGGCGGCCAATCCAAACGCCATGGTACATGAACTACAAGTAAACACAGCTTGAGTTTCACATGTCAAATATGCTCAACAAACTGCTGGCGGATAATCTACAGGCCAAGAAACCAGACATAAAAAGTAGATGATGAATCAGTTGCAATGATGAATAAATTAGGGACTGTAACAGTTTGCCCATAGGCGGCTCGGAGAGGACAAGAAAGAAAAACCCAGCACACATACGACTCGCTGCCAGTTATTCGCCCAGAGCTCACTTTTCCTACTGGCAAAACTTCTCCCTCGTGGCCCCGAGGGCTGGGGCAGGCTGCATGCTTCCTCTGCAGGGCTTTGGATGAGTGAAAAAAAGTAGGTTTTGCTCAACCAGTGTCAAGTCAGCAGCTGCACAGTAGGACCCGCTGCAGCCCATGCAGAGCGTCCTGGGTGGCTGCCCACCCGGGTAGCATCACCGTGGCCACAAGCAGCACGAATGGTGCTGTTCTCCCCGCTTCCCCACCTCCTTTGTTGGCTGATCTTATTTTATCCTGGTGCAACTCAGGGCGATGGGCTGATGCGGCTCCGGGCTGGGCAGTGCTGGTGGGGGGTTGCCTGTCAAAGGGCCGGTGGGGAGGGAGTCAGAGGATGCACCCGATGCTCTCCCACCCGATGCTCTCCCACGCCGGTGTGATATTTCCAGCCCCCATTGATTTAATTGGCCAGAGCTGCACATGGCAGCTGGAAAGCAAAGTTCCCATCTTCCAAACTCAAACAGGAAGATTCATTAACCGTAAAAATATACAGAGCCCCAGCCCTTCAAAAGCCTGCAATTTATTTTACTCAAGGCAGCCAAACTTTATATAATCTGAGATGAATGCAGGGATCAGGGAGCAGGCGAGGAGGAAGGGGGCCGAGAGCGAGCGCAGGGGACGGCGGCGAGGACGGAGGTGGAAGGGGAGGAGGAAGGCGGCTATTAATGAAAGGACAGGCACCGGGGGAGCTGGGGAGAAGGGGGCTTTCCAGGAGGACGGCTAACGTGGGGGCAACGCGGAATGATTGATGAACAGGCGAGCCGAGCAATCAACATGCCACTTTATCCAGCCAACAAACCTGGAGCCGTTGGTATTTATACAGGCCCCAGCGTGATTATTATTGTAAGGGAGATTTCTCTAATCAAAACTCCAAAATTACACACAGGCCTTTCTGATTAATATTCCATGATAACAGCAATGGGGCACATCTGGCAAAGGAGCTACAATTTTTGCACTCCCAGTGTCCATTTATTTGCATGACGGAAGAATAAAAAACGCCTCCTCCGGTGCTGCCGGTGCACCCCGGGGTGGCAGGTTCCCATCGTAGCGTGTTTGCCATGCTGCCTGCACCGCGTTGCATCTAAAATGATGCCCGGCTGGCACAAGCCCTCCGCCCCGGGGCCTGGAGGAGCAGTGCCGTGGCTGGGGCCGTGCCGGAGGCGGTGCCGGCAGCCCTGCCCGTGCAGCCGCGCTGCCTGCTTGCAGGTGCTGCGGCTTTGGGAAGCTCCCGTTGAGCCGCTCGCAGGCCGTGCCGCTCTGCTTATCCCTGCTGCGACGTGACCGATGCTAATGTGATTTTTTTTGGAAGGCAGGATGGAAACAGTCTAACCTCATATTATAAAAAACAACAAATACATGCACGGCAGCAGGGCAAGAAAATTCCATCGAGGCTTTTGGTGCCGTGAGCTCCGCTCTCCAGCTGCCAGGTACACCTGGGCCGGTGACAGCCTTCGCCTGGCATTACATGGCTGTTTAGGGATGATTCCTCTTACCCGATGGAGATGCTGGGGCTGGGGCCGGCTTCTGCCCCCGCACGGCTGTGGGGGGGGCCGCTCACATGCCCCAGGGAAACATCTGGGGTCCTCCTCCTTCTCATTACAGCTGGTGGGATGTTAGGCTTGATTTGGGCATGATGTGCTCCACCGAGAGGAACTGATAACCAGCTCCCATCTATCGCAGGGAGTGAGAGGTACATTCATTTTTCAGAGGGGTACGTTAAGCAGCTCGGGCTGGAAAATGATGATGCCCTCCCTCGTGCTGCTGTGCGAGGGAGAGCACTTTGGGCTGGGAAGCGCGAGTGCTCTGCTGAGCTACCGAGAACCGAGCATAAATAACAACTGGTGCTTATGCAAATCCTCCCCATGCTGCACGCCTCGCGCGGGTCTGTCGGAGCAGCTCTGGGCAGATCCTGGCAGGAAACCTGCCTGTGCGTGGCACCGGACCACGGGGGAAGGTGCATCCAAGGAGAGACGCTCTTTTTATACCCCTAAGACGAGCAGAGGAGAGAGGAGTCTTGGTTTTTCCAAATGGAGGGGGTAACCTGGCTCCTTTATTTTCTGAGCAGTAGGCAGCGCGGCAGCATGATCAGAACTGGAAATGCCTGTGAAGGAGAGTATACTCATGGGAATCCGGTGTAATGGGAATCTCACAAGTTTTCCAGCTCAGCTGGAAAGATTAAATGGACTTAGGAGAAGCTTTGGATGAAAACTGCTGCATTTGGATGCTTTAACCAAACATCCAAAGACTCCCTTGACGCAGGGCTCTGTTGCTCACCTGCCAGGAACGGTGGTCCTGGATGGAGGACTATAAACATACCTTTTCTACCTAGAAATGTGCCTCTTACCACCGCCCCATTTCTTGCGGCACCGTATCTGCAGGCAGCCCCACCACCCCACCAGCTACTGCCAGCTGCTTCCCCTCCCAGAGCCAGGAGCTGCCTGCCTGCCCGGGGGAGACCATCCTGTCCCCCCAGCTTTTCCAGGCAGCGCCTGGACATAATAAAACACGACCCTCTATCAGACTCCTCCTGGCCTTCGTCTACCCGGCTGTTGGGTTGACCGGTCACTGAGAAACAATGGCTGTTTTGAAGCATGTGGGGAAAAAGTCTTGCGTGGAGCCAGGAGGGATGGTGATGTCTACCTCCAGATGAGAGTCCGCAGGACTTCAGGAGGATGAGGTCCAAACGGGTTTCTGCTGAAGGCGGCCAGGCTGGAATTAAAATCTGCAGGGACGAGAGAAAGAGGAGAGAGATGCGATTGGAAATTCCCAGTTACTTCATGGGCATCAGGGGCAAGTGGTGGTGCTTTTGGGGGCTCGCTGGCCTCGGCAGCCTGAGACCATGCAGTGTGTGGTCTGTTCACCCCCTCCGCTGTCCCCCTCCCCGAAATCTGCGGTTGGGGTAGCTCAGAGGAGAGCAGCGCGGAGGCTGGGACGCTGCCGGGCCGGGCGTGCTGGGGCAGAGGGGTGGCCTGGATAGGTCCAACCGTCTCTGATTTCCACCTTGCTGCCAAGTTTGGTTCCTCTCTGAGCCCAGTTACCTGGAGCTGATCTGCAGCCAGCACGCAGGTTATGCATTATCGGAGATTTATGAGGCATGATTTATGGGGCCGGTTGCTGTGCTGGTGTTATATACCCTGACTGAGGAGTCCAATTTTATGCATAAACTCTATTCTTGGATCACTGTACCTCCAGAAACAGTGGTTAAAAAAAAAGCTCTTTCCAGTCACCCACTGTTCCCAGGGCCAGGGAGTGGAATGGGATCTGCTTTGGTGCCATCTCACGGGCTTCGGTGCCGGGAGGGAGCTCCCGAGCAGCCTCGCCGGTGGGGTTGGCCCTGCTCTCCAGACAGCGAGCCTGATCCCAAGACCCCTCCTTCCCGAACAAAAGAACCCGCTGGTTGCAGCGGTTTGGGATGCTGCACGGCTGGCCGTGGCTGGCACCAGGGAGGAGGTGGCAACGGCCACGGCGGGCGGCTCGTCCCCGCATCCCGTCGCCTGCCGCTCCCCGGCAGCTGCCCCGGAGCAGAAAGCAAATCCCTGCAGGCAGCGCTGGGGGGGGAAAGGGCCAAGGACCGCTCCGTTCCCTGACGGACACAGACCATCTGTCCCCTCCGTCCTTGACATTCCAGCAGAGCCGTTCAGCCGCTCTCCGGCTGTGACCCGCTGGCAATTTTGCTCCGTCCTGCAGTCCGTTAGGAAACGTGCCATGGCCTGGGGACACAGCTGCTCCTTGTGCCAGAGCCCGGCCCGGAGGGAGCGTGCGCTCGGATGGGACGGAGCGATCCCACACCTGTTTGCACTCGCTGGGTGACGTGGGGGCGAGGGACGGCTGCTTTCATCCCGCAGACAGGGTCGTGCTCGCAGCTTCGCTCCGGAGAGACCCGGGGTCAGGGCTGGGGGGGCATTGCCACCTGGCTCCCATTAGGAGGGCTCCTTTCTCCGGAAGAGGGCTGTGTCATTCCTCCGCTCATGCCAATTATCCCGCTAGGTCTCTATTAGCCTGCACAAAACAAACCCTCCCTGTCCCGCGCTCCGACAGCCGAGCAGACGCATCCTGGCCGAGGTGCTTTGCCACGTGCCGGCCGTCGGCCGCTCTCTCCGGGTTGTGGATGTGGCAAATGGCTGCTTTCGCCTTCCCCTTCCTCTGCTCGGGGAAATTCGTCTCATTTTTCTTCGTTTTACCTTTTTTTTCTCTCCTCTCTGCTTGGCTGGGGTGAGATGTGGCTCCCCGATGAGTCTGGCTGTGCCTTGAGCACGCCGGCAGCTGCAGGGTGCCAGCCTGAACCGTGAATTTGATGGTCCAGAGCCCTCCAAAATTAAGGCAGAAGGGTGGTCGTGAGTACGACAAGCGGTAGCTCCTCGCTCTCCGCAGCATCCTGGCTCAAGGGGAGGAATGTGCTCTCAGAGGTGCCATCTCCAAGGCCCCCGTTACGGTATTTAGAGCAGAAAAGCAGCTCCCGGGCTGCAAGGGTTTTCTGCAGCTGCTCTTGGGCTGCTCCGCCATCAGCTCTCTGCTCCTGGGGAACAAATCAAGTAGCAAACCACTGAGGTTTGCTGCATGGCTGCCCTCCCCACAGCTCCCCAGGTAAGTGTTGCTGTAATAGGATTTGGTCCACGTCCCTGGAAAACCCTCTGAGGAGGATGTGGGGTTTTCAGCGCGTTAACTCCTTCATGCACCAGAGAGGGTGAAACCCCACCACGGCCACATCAAGCCCCAGGCTTTGCTGACAGCCTTGGCCAGGGCACCGTAGCTGCGGGAAGAAGCAGCCGGTGGCTCTCTGAGGACCTGGGGAGGATAAAATCCTCTTCTGCCAGCAATGAAGGGGAGAGCCAGACCTTCCCTGGGGGGAGAGAAAGGACATGGGGAAAAAATCATCCCATGGGGACCTGGCATCTGCGGCAGCACTGTGGGGAGCGGAGCCTGTGCCTGGGTTCGGACCCGCTGTTGCTGCCCTAGAGACCACCAGCTTCTCCCTCGCGAGGGGCACCCAGGGCTCTGCCCAGGGCTGGTGCTCTGCCCCCAGCACAGCCCTTGGCCTCCCATGCCAGGCTTACCAAAGCCGCCTAACTTTTTCTGCATTTCTCTGTTCTCATCGCATTGCGGGAGCCATTGTTTAACAGCAGAAAATACCAGATCAGATCCCTTAAGCCAGCGGATTGAATGTGAGAATAAATTGCCTCTCACAAAGAGGAGATTTTGGCACTCCTGCACGTGTGGCCTGTGGGTTTTGCTGGTTTGGCTGGGAGAGTCCCCAGTGCGGAGCGCTGGTGCTGGGGCTGCACCTCCCTCCAAGCAGGGAGCACCCATGGCAGTGCAACTGCCGTGTCTGGGGACCGTGGAAGCGCAGGGAAGCGGAGACCTCACCCGCTGATGGCTACGGAGGTAGGAAAATGGTGTGAGAGCAAAGACGGGTGCTCAGGGCTCCCTATCCTGCAGCAGGACAGCTGCCCTCCTGCCATCGCTGCATCCCCTCCCAGAGCATCCCTGCTTTGGGCTTGGGAAAGGGCAGCTTCCTAATAGCTTGTGTTTATCCCAAACAGCTGGGACTTGCCTTCCCGCCAAGCTAGAGGTTATTTGAGGCTGCTGTCTTGCTCATCAGATCCTCATGTTCCAATTTAAAAAAAAATTTAAAAATCCTCCAAATCAGAATAACAACAACCTGTAACGTCTTAGGAGAAAAACCCTCCGTGCCTGAAGCTATGATATCCAGCACCGAGCACCCAGTGTGAGGCTGAAACCCCAGCTCTTAGCCAAGGCACTTCTGAACTCAGCTCAGCTGCAGGGCTCTGGGTGCCGAACCGCGGAGAGATGCCCGAGGGGCACCGGGTCCCGCACCGCTGCCTGCTGGTGCATGGTGGTTAGCTCTGCCCAGGTCCTTGTGCAAGGGGACGGGAGCAGCCCGGGGCAGGCTGCGGGCAGGAGGTGGCCGGGAGCTGTTGGGGGGTCCTGTCCGTGCAGCCCATGGAGGGAAAGCCGTCGGGCTCCGGAGCGGCCGCCCACCGCGGGGCAGGGGGCCGTGGGACCCCAGGGCTGCTGGGCCCCCAGACCGGAGCGACTGGAAATGGGGAAGATTCACAGCACAGAGACTGAGACTATAAAGGGAGCTGAGGAAACTCATAAGGAGGTGTAAATTGGAACAATATGGGCTGTGTCGTGTCCTGATTTGGCTTCAGGGAATTAAGAGCTAATCTTTTCCCTGAGACTGGGATTGCTGGAGTTGTGCATGCAGCACACAAGGGAGTTTGTGATCTCTGAGTAAAGCCAGCGAGTGCCAATGCAGGAGATGCAGGACTGAGACTTTAGATGATTGTTTTTACATTTGGTCTTTCTGTGGTCATTGAGGTGCATGTTTAAAGTAAAAGCCTCCTTCTGCAGATTTGCTTTTTTAATAAAGGATCCCTGTGTGTGCTCAACCGAGAGAAATAGGTAACAAATTGGTGACAGTGGGTTGGAAATCGGTGGCAGTGGGTTGGAAATCAGTGGCAGCGGGTTGTAAAC
Source organism: Aquila chrysaetos chrysaetos (assembly GCF_900496995.4). NCBI lineage: Eukaryota > Metazoa > Chordata > Aves > Accipitriformes > Accipitridae > Aquila > Aquila chrysaetos. The sequence continues at coordinate 1,428,815 of NC_044024.1, read as the reverse complement.
TGGAAGCGTCTAGTAGGGCTTGTATGCCAGTAATAAAAGTAATTCCCGCCCGGCAATGGGGGACTGGATGTGCAGGGAGGGAGGCTCTGCTGGGAAAGGAGCGGTGGGCGATGCTCCGGTCTCCTGCCCCTGACTTAAAGTGGGGTTTTGGCTCCTGGGAGGGAGGTTTGCCTCCCTGCCCTCATCGCTCCCTTGCATGGAAATGCGACAGGAAAGTCAACATATATGTGTGCTTACAACAATGTATACACACAAAGAAAGACATTAAGAAACTCCAAACCTCACTGAAAACTTGGCATTATAATGATATAACACAACAATAAAACATGGACTCCATCATCTGAATGCTCTTCAAGGAATTTGGGTTGATAGGTTTTTTTATTTGCTTTTTCTCAAAAATTTCTGTTACTGCTCGCATGAAGGACTCCGTTTCTGGGGCCTGCCCCTCCCTACCCCCCATGCTGTCCCCACACCGTGCCCTGGCAGGAGGCTGCCTGATTCAGCCCTGGCCTGCGCCCCAGCCCTGCCAGCCAGCCCCCCTCCTTTCCTGTCAAGTTTCCTTGCTATCTAGGTCAAAGATTAGCAAAGGCAATAAAAAAAAAAAAAAAAAAAAAAAAAAAAAAAAAAGAAGAGAAAGCAAAAGCCAGCATCGTGCCTTTCATGCGGACATTATTTGCTGCTTGCAATGGAAAACACATCCCCCCTGCACTTCAGTCTCCAGCCTTCCCCACCTCCCCGCATACACCGGGTCTGAGCAGGAGGAGAAGGAGAAGGAGGAGGAGGAGGAGGAGGAGGAGGAGGAGGAGGAAGGTTTCACGCCTGTGGAGGGATCAGCATGGCCAGCCTGGAGGCAGGACTGTCCCAGCCCCAGGAGCATGCTGCAACCCTCCCACCACCTTGGCCAGCCTGGCTGATGATGCCCGTGGGTCCTCTGGGGAGGGGGGCAAGCCTGGCCTCCCCGCGGCAGCCCGCAAGCCTCCCTGGGTTATACGTGCATGGAAAAGCCCTCCCTGGAAATAAAAGCCCTCTCCTGCAAGGCACTAAGTCGCATGTGCTCCCGACCCTTGGTCCAAAGGGATGCATGAGATCAGTGTCCTTGGGCTGTGCTGGGTGCTGGGGTGCTGTGGGGTGGTGGGCAGCCCCCGGGAGGGTGCTGGGGTGGTGGGCAGCCCCCACGAAGGTGTGGGTCGGTGGGGGGGCTGCCGTGCGGGAGCGTCTCAGGCGGTGCCAGCCGAAGGCAGCGCGGCCGTGCCTGCCAGCCCAGATTGTTTCAGCCCAGCGACCGCACAAGTGGCTTTGCTAAAGCTGCAAGTTGATCTCATGGAAGGAAATTGAATTGTCGTCGGGGCTGGGTTTTATCTGGGCTTTGGGCTCCGCTGCCTGGCTCGGCCTATTAATGTTTGCTCGTCTGATTACAGACACAGCTTGGGGTGAGAGGTCAGGTTTAAATCGTGCCTCTTTCCTTTCTCATCAGAAAGCGTGTCGCTGAGGGGCTGGAGGTGTGCGGGAGGAGTGGGGGCCGGGGGCTGGCGGATAAGCCCCCAGGCAGCTGCCTACGGGGCACTGCGGGGTGAGCTGGGGGATGCCAGGTGAGCTAGGGTGAGGGGGGGCTGCTAAAAGAGAGCCCCAGTAAGGGCAGCAGCTTCTCCAGGCAGCAAAGCCTTGCCGAGCATCCTCGGTCGTGGGTGCTCTGTGGCCCGAGGGAGCCCCGGAGGTGCAGGGGGTCGCTGCAGGTCCGAAGGTCTTTGCCACGATGTCCCCATCCAAACTTCTCCGATGGCCAGAGGGAAGATGAGGAGGGTCAGCTTCCATTGCCAGAGGTCCGGGGTTTTACTGTGATCTCTGACCCAGAAGAGTGGGGCTGCAGAGGGGGACCCACAGGTCCCCAAATGACTCAGGCCATGGCAGTGGGTGTTCGATCGGCCCCTCCTTGGCAGGGTGGGGGGCCTGGGGGCCTCCTGGTCATGGGCAGCATCTGCGGTGCCGTGGCAAAGCTGTGTGGTGATGCAGCACTGCCGACACCGAGCGTGCGGGCACTGTGAGACGGGCTTTGGAGCACCAGGTGGTTATGAGTTTCCACTGATATGAGTGCTTTCTCTTATGCTCGCCTTGTGGTGTCTGGTTCTGTAGGGATCTTGTTTCGAAATGTGTTTTTCTGCCAGCCACAAACATGGGTGACCTACTATTTTAGCTCCAAAAAATAGAAAGGGAAAGGCTAAGGCCAAAAGTGACCTTTCTCCTATAATCACAGGACTCCGGGAGCTGGAGATTTAAGGAAAGATATAAATATAGTGATATAAATAATGCCCACTGGCGGCACTAAGCTGCCTAAACAGAGGTGTGTGTGGAGACTCCTCCAGCACTCTTGGGAAGCTGTGACCGCAGGGATGGGATGGAATGGCTGGCAAGCATGGCTTGTTAGTGCTGGTGGAGCCTGGCCATCCCCTTCCCGTCCCCCAGTGCCCTCGGGTTAAGATTCTTTAATGACCTTAATCACCAGTTCATTTACAGCAGTCACTTTCCCCACTGCTGCCCTCCCCCAGCATGGGAATAACATCTGCTACCCCACATTGCCCCTATAAACCGCTCCTATTTCACATCACAAAAAATATACAGGGCATTAAACTAGGTATGTTTTATAGGGGAACTGTCAAGCAGCTTAAATCCAGGCTCTGACCTACTTAAAAGTTGTCCTAATCAGGGGAGGCATGTGTGTGTGTGCTGAGTTCACATCTCCACTTCCATGTGTCACCCTGGTGCTAAGAAATGAAAATGGAAATTATTTACAGAACGGAGGAGTCACATTGCAGTAGACGAGGAGGCAGGAGAGCGGTGCTGTGCGGCTGCGCTCCTCAGGTGCAGGCAGGGCGGGCAGGGCGGCGGGCAGGGCACGGTCCTGTCTCGCGTGATGACAGCCCCGTGGGGATGGGAAGCAACAAGGATGGGGAAGGGGGTCTCGCCCAGCCTTGAAAGCGGCCCCGGTTCCTGCTGACCCACGTTTTGCAACACTGGAGCCTTCTGTAAATGCGGGGTGCTACGGAGGCTGCGCCCTGCGGAGGAGGAGGAGGGATGCTAGCGCTGCCCGGGAAGGGCAGGGTTCTTGGGTTTAGTTGCCTTTTCTGCCACAGACTTCACGTGGGATGACCTGGGTGCTGCGCCCCACCGATAACCAGGAGCTCCCAGCCCTGCAGGGGCTGCGTGGGGAGCAATGCCCCAGCAGGGAAGAGGCACACGGGGACATTGACAATGGAACTGCCCTGGGCTTTGCCTTGCTGCATGGTCGCGGGTCCTGGACCAGTGTCCCCAGGGCGGCCCCGGCACCCCATGGCACCCCGCGGACTGACCACGCTGCTTTGCACGGGACCGGGCTTTGCGTGGCAGTGGGTGCACGCCAAGTGGGTGCTGCTTCTGTGGGGAGCAATCGTGCTGTGGGGCAGCAACAGAAGGGCAAGGCATTCAGCACTGGAGCTCATGCAGAGAAGGGGGAGCTGCAGCCATCCTGCTCCCTGCCAGCGAGTCCTTGCCCAGCATCCCGGGCAGCACGGGACATGCGGTGCATGGAGCCGAGCAAGGGCTCCGTGCAATATTTGACAAATACGCTCCACGGACGCTGGGAGAGGAGGATGCCCTGGCTGGGGGTGTCAGGCCGTTCCCCTCGCGGTGCTGGCAGGGGGTGGTTGAGTTTCCCTGCCCTCCTCTGCCATGGCCATCTGCAGCCTGTGAGCTCTTAAACGCCGGATATTTACGAAGTGTCCGTAACTCCTCTGATGGTTGGCAATGCTGCCAGCAGAAACACCCCTTCCCTTCTTTTCCCTTCCCTGCGCGGTCCCGGCGCCCCGCCAGCCCAGGAGGAAGAGAAATGAGGCTTCGCCACTGTAATTCAAACCAGCCCGGAGAGTGAAAGGGATGGTGGCGAGGAGGATGCTGCCGGGGTTCTCCGTGCACCCCCAGCCCTCAGCCCTGGCCCAAACCCAGCCTGGGAAAGCCGCTCCCTGCGGAGCATCCTGCCGAGCTGGCAGGGCTGCGGCGGGGGAGAGCCACATTGGGCTGAAGGGGGGCTCTCAGCTCACCGGGCAGAGGGTCACCTCCGTCCTGTCCCCAGACGTGTCCTCAGCCAGCCTGCACCTCGGGGAGCATCCCGAGACCCGGATCCCCGACCGGTGCCATCTTTGTGCATCTCTGTTCTGATGGGGCAGGTCGGTGCACGCCGCCGGCCTCGGCTCTTTGGCGTGGGCGATGTGCTGGCTCCAGCGCGTCTCCGAGCTGGGACCCCCCTGTCCCCCCCCAGCCCCCGGCCCCTGCGGCTTGTCGTGCGATGGGCGGGATGAGCAAATGCTGACACAACACCACCAATTCCCACAACGTGTGCCTGCAGCCCGCAACAAGTCGGGAGATGGAGCAGGGGTAGGTCACGACGCCTTTCCGGGTGCAGGGGGAGGGAAGGGCCCCCTCCTGCCCTCGGGGTGCTGATTCAGCCTCCCCGGGACCGTGTGCCCGGCTGTGCCGTGAGTCACGGGGCGAGGAGCAGGCATCTGCCCCGGCGTGTGGGAGCAGGGCTCCCAGCCTGGCTGGGGTCCCGGCACTGCCTAGGACCCACTGCGGCTCCTGAGCATCCCCCCGGGTGGCACAGCGGGCGCTGTGCCTCCCTGCAGTGACCACAGAGAGGAAAAACAGTTTAGCCTGTGGCCTCCTTCCTTGTCAGGGCCAGGGATCTGCTGTGGAGGGTGTCAAGAATTAAAATGTTCCTGAAGCCAAATCCCATTTCCGTGTAGCTGCTCTGCATCAGGGAGGGAAGAGCAGCATCCAGCCCCGGGCTCCCGGGGAGCTAGCCGAGCCCTCCCCTCCGCCTTGGACGTGGAGGTAAAGCCTCCGGCTGGGGCATCGTGTTGTCCTTGGCTGTTCTGCGGGTTCTCTGTTCTCACCCTTGGTTCCCTGTCCCAGAGGCGTTTGGACAAAATAACAAGGCAGAAAAAGGAGCTGGGGAAAAGTGGATCTTCACCCCCCGGGGAAGGGACCAAACCCAAGTGCCATCCCGCAGTCCTGTCCCAGCCCCGGCTCCACAGGGCGGTAGGTCCCCCAAGGCTCTCCCCAACAGAGGTTTTGCCCGGGGGTCTTTCCATCCAAGCTAGGAGCCCAGCTCAGCCCTCAGAAACCCAGAGCCCTGATTTCTCCCCCCTTGCCTCCCTTTGCTGCTGATTTTTCCTATTTGTCTCCCATCACCTGCCCAGACTCCTGGGCTTGCCAGACCCCCACCCCAGGCACAGAGGTGTCTGGCTCCGGCCGTGCCGGGGATGCACCGAGGGGTGCCCGGTGGCCGGGGTGGGGGCGAGGGGCTGCCTGGCCGTGCAGCCTCCTGCATCCTCGCCGGCTGCCGATTCCTCCCCTTGCCCTCGGCCGCGCACGGTGGGACACCGGGGCTGCAGACATCAAAGGGACTGCTTTAATGGGGGATCGAGTGTTGGGGGCTAGTGCCCGGGGTATCTGCTGCTTTCCACTCCCCCCCAAGGCACTTAGTCCCTAATTAAACTGTACACAGCATTCCTTCCCCATCACACCTCGTAAAAATGAGGAACCCACAGAAAACGGGCTGTGTTACTCCGAGGATAATGATCACGGCACGGTGCAGCGAGGGCTGCGACTCCAGCGGAGAGCAGAGACCCTGCCAGGAAAGTGTGACCCGGGGCGGGGTGTGTGCTCGTTTCTGTGTCAGTCACTGAGTTGGCATATGTGCAAATAAGTAGTAATCCACCATAATGAGAGAAAAAAAAAAAAAAAAAAGGCAGATTTGCAAACATGCCCCAGTGGGCGGGGGACGTGCGATAGAGGTGTGAGCTGCACAGGGCAGGCTGCTCGTGGTGTCACGCAGAGCTGGACTCCGCAAAGACTTTGCTGCTGAGGGCTCCATAAGCAGGGAGAGCCCATCACTGTGATTTCTGGCGTGTCCGCCCTTGCTGCCAGGATCAAACCTGGGAATATGGCAGTCCTCTGTACTGCAAGGGTGTTGGATGTCAGGGATTCGAAGGAGAATGTAAGGTGGGGATTACAAAACTGATTCTGTAAAGTGAACCCAAATATGTAGAACTGAAATCTTCCATTTCAGAGGCTCGATTTAGACCAGGAAAACTCAGATCACTCCTGCTATCTGCAGACACACAAGATGAGGGGAGTTTGTCCCGAGCCACAGTTTGCCCCTTTGTCTGGAGCATGCCGGTCCGTCCCGCTGCCCTCGCAGCTCCAGGCAGGGCTGCCTTCCCCAGGCAGCTGCATTCCACCGCAGCAGTAAAACGCATTACTTGTTCGGCTTTGGTGTCTAGTAGGGTGAGAGGAGGCAATCAGACAGATGCTATTGATTAGCGTTCTCACTGGCTTTGCTATCAAACTGGGGCAGGTTTTTAGGATGGTCAGGTATTTGCTCCCGGTGAGCTCTGGGTCCCTGCCCGGCAAGGGTGCCCTGTCCTCTCCCAGCTCCGACGGGGACGCAGGGTCTCACCAGGCAGGAGAAGCTCTCGCTGATGCTCAGCCGCATCTCCCGGTGTGGGCAGGAGCCAAAGGGCTCCGCTCCTCCGGCCCAGTCCACCGTCCCCCTTTAATGTGTTTTACACATGTGACGAATATTGAAGGAATTTGTTTTTTAAAGCCTGTTTTGATTGAAATCACACACAAACCGGCTCATGCTTGGGGCCTTCCTGTAAGTTATTATTATTTTTTTCATTTCGGGGGAAGATTATGTTTCTTAGGCAAACAGGAAAAACAACAGGGAAAAAAGACTCTGTTTGTTTCTTTAGCTTGGAGCTCAATCTTGGAGAGGTTCCCTGCAGTGGAGACGACAGTGCAGGCAGCGCCGTGACATCAGAGTGTCCCACCGATGTGCAAAGGGCTGGCTTGGGATAACACTGCCGTCCCCTAAATACTGGTGACCTTGCAGGGACACAGCGTAGCAGAAAGAGCTTCCAGCTCTTTCCAGCAGCCAAACCAGGTGGGGACACAGGTCTTTGGTGCAAACTGCTCTTGTGTCCTCTGTCCTCCCTTGCGCCGTGATGCTTGGACCAACCGTGGTTCCCGTAGCAAGGATGTGCCTTCAAATCAGAAGCCGTAGGTAGCCCTGCAGGAGTGTCTGCAAGACCATCCAAGTAACTTTGGCATGCAGGCAAGCGGGATTGAGCCAGTGAGGTACCTGGGGGAGGTATTTTCCTCTCTTCCTCCTCCTTCGGAGGAGGAGGAGGGGGTGGACGGAGCTGCTGGAGGCCCAGCAGGGTTTGGGAAGAGCAAGCAGCAGCCCACCTCCTAACGTGGTGTGTGAAAGCGGCTGCGGGTGGGAGCAGGAGCCCCTCTTGGTGGGAACGAGGAGGCGTTTGCAGGTCATTTCAGCATGTTGTCCCAGTCAAATATTTGTCTAGTTAATAAATATATTGTTGTTTTTTTCAGCGAGGAAATGAGGAGACTGCAAAGAAAAATAATGAAAGGCCTTTCTTGTGCACTCCTGCTCTGCAAGAACCTGGATCAGGCCCTCCGCCTTCTCCTTGGCCCTCACGCTATAAGAAACCCTGCTGTGGATTTCACAACGGTGTGATTGACAAGATTAGAAATTATCTCCCCCTCTCTCTACATATAAGGTTACTGCCGCTCCAGGCACAGTGTGAAATTCCCCTTGCCGGAGCTCATTAAATGGGTCAATGGACGCGTTCCAGCTTCTCTGCAGTTCACAAAGGGCTGAGTCCTGGCCACCCCACCAAACTCTGTCCCAGGCTGTTGACGAGTAAGTGCTTCCATATGGCTCACCTCAGCATCTCCAGAAAGATAACAGAGAGCTAATGGCTTGCAGATTCCACGGATGCTCGTCGTCAAACGTGCGGAGGAACCAGGGGCTCGGGGCTGCGTTCAATCACAGCTGATTGGGACAGAGGGGACCCGCGGGCTCCCTGCCAGCCTTCATCCCCCGCAGACCTTCCCCTTGGGCTGGGGGGCACCGGGAAAGGGCAGCACGTTCACACAGCCGCGTCGGAAACCGGGAGCAGAGGGGAGGGCGAGCGGGCAGCCGCAACCCCAGATGCACCAAGGGCTGGTGGGTGAGGTGAGGGAAAGCCCTCAGACACGCGGCTCTGAGCTTTCATGGCACCTTCACAGCCCCTGGGATGAGCAACGACAGGTATCGAACAGTGGCAAGACCCTTTTCTTGTACTGGATGCACCCACCGGCCATTCAGATGCCTTCAAGCCAGGAAGCTACCAGTGTGGTTTTGGTGATGTGAAGATGGGGTGAAATGCGGTGAAAGCGTTCCTTCTGAGGTATTTGCCCTTTTCCCCTGCCTTTGTTTTTTAATGGCACTTCATTGAGGAGGTTGCTTTTCTGAATCATATTTACTGTGAGGAACGATTTACAAATTTCTCCCTGACATTCATTCCTGTCTGTGAATCTGCCTGTAGACCACGTGCTCAGAAGCTCATCCTGCTACTCCTGCTTGTCTTGGCCAGCCGTGGGCATCGCCCGGTGTTTCTCCTCTCCTGCAGTTGGATGGCTCCTGTCACTTACCGGAGCAGGGATCGCTTCAAATGCACCCAAACACGCCGTTGAAAATGCTGCTGTTTAATATTTGAGTATAAAATTTATATTTAATGAGCGCGTGTGCTGGGAAAGTATGAGCGCCGGCATTATTCATGTAGAAGAGACACAATGGGGTCAAGAGCACAGGTGAATTGAAGCAGTCCCCACGTCAGAACAAGCACTTGTGGGACGCGGTTTTCTCCGCTCAGGCTGCTCCATCACCTCCCGGCAGCGCTGCCACCCTGTCCCTACCCGTCCCCCTATTGCAGGGAGGTGTTTTGAGATGCTCTGGGATACAGTCCCCTGCACTCACAGAAGTTAGAAAATGACCAAATTTTGGAAAGTGTGGTGTCCTGAGCTCTCCCATCACCAGGCAGCCTCCCAGGGCTGCTGTCATGATGCCAAGGATGGAGATGAAGTCTCAGGCTGAAGGGGGAGTTCCTTTAGCCCCAAGAAGTGTCTGCGTGTGACACAGAAGCAGGAGGGCTCGGGAAGGATCGCCGTGCTCGTGGCGTGGTGATTGAATGTACCGCTGGAGGAGCTGTGACCTGTGTGGTTTATGGTCTCCTAATTACCCAGCTCAGCATTGTCACCATCCAATTAGGTCCCTTCAGTCTGGGGTATTTGTGTAACTAACCACCGATTAAAGTCCCCGCTCCGAGCTCCCCGGGGCTGCTTTCCTCGGGGTCAGGCAGTGATGCAGGGCGGTGGTAGTGCCTGATGAGCTCTTGACACCACTCGGGGGGGGCTCGCCCCCCGAGGACCATGGTCCCTGCTCTCATGCGAGCCCATGGATGGGCTGCAGGCACGGCTCCACCTTGCCAGGATTGATCTGAGCTGGCACTGTTTCAGCGAGCATCACTCTGCGTTCCCTTTGCAAGGGATGGGGGGGAAGCACAGCTCTGTTGGTGCTCTCCCCACTCTGCACCTCTCTTCAGCTGCGGAACCGGGTAATTCTAGTGCAGGCTGCTCAGGCATTTCCAGCACAGGTCTCTTGAAGGGAAGGCTCCCCCCTGGGACTACCTCCCCTCTCTAGAACCACTCTCCGAGTGATCCCACGCCACGGTGGAACCCCCTCTCCCAGGTGAGCCCCACAAACAGCCGGGTCCGGAGAGAGGGGACGTGGCCCCAGGAGGGTAAAGGGGGCTGCCAGCAGGTCCTGCTGCCTGCGGGCAGCTCAGCTTCGGAGCTCTGCTTTCTTCCCTTCCCTCCTTCAGTGAGAAGCTGGAAACCCCCCATCCCCTTCTGCTTTACATGCTGAAGCTGAAATAAATGAAATTACCTTTAATTATTCTCATTACTTTCCTTGGGAATGCTGGAGTGAAAGGCAGCATTTAGCTGTGAGCTACAGCAGGGCTCTGCCCTTCCTCCTGCCCCCCAGCCCGCTGCCAGGGGAGCCAGCCCCCCCCGGCCCCCCGCCACAAGGCACGACTCGCTCCTCCAGTGCCCTGGACACACACAGAGCTCCCTTTTCCACCCATGGAAGATGAAAGGAGGGGACAGGAGGGGAAGAAACCGGACGGAGCGGGGGGCAGGCGTGGGGGGAGAGCTGAGAGCAAGGGGGAGCAGGGGTCAGGAGCTGGGGGCTCGCAGGGGTCAGGGCTCGCAGCCAGGCGGGGATGACCTGCCCATTTCCAGACCACCTCTGGGCTCAGGGCATTTTGGGGGGGGGGCAGCGGGGCCAGCTCTTGCACCTTCCTGGCCGGCTGCAGCTCCGCAGAGCCCAGGCAGGAGGGTGTCCGGCCGTAGGGCACTTCCATCACACTGCAAACCCCTTTCACCCCTCGTTTGTCCCATCCTGTGAGGTGCTGGGGGACGGATCCTGCAGCTCCCTGTGCTTCGTTGCCTGCAGTGGGACGATGGGCAGGACATGCTTCCAGCTGGAGGGTGCTGCCTTAGCTCCCAACCTTGGCGATGCTGGAGAAAAGCTGCCAATTATTCTTCCCTGTTTAATGATTTCTGGACCTGCAGCTTCGTTACGTGCTGTCTGGCACCTTTCAGCAGGTGCTTGCTGGGATATTTATGTATACAGGTCAGGCGGGCTGGCTCTGGAGAGACTGCGAGGCTTCAGGCTGCTTCGCTCGCCGTGGCCGTCCCCCTCATGCCCGTCCGGGGGTGAGCCAGGAGCGGGACCACGGGCACCGGCACCCGGGTGCTCCCGGGCAGGCACCGCTCTGCAAACGGCTGCTCCCCCTTGTCTCTTCTCTCCCCACCTCCTAGGTGTGGAGAAGGAGGATTTTCCTCTTCCCCGCAGCAGGGCTGGAGAGAAAATCCGTATCTCCTGAGCTGCGAAGGAAGGAGCACTCACCCTTGTGCCCAGCTCATGTCCAGCAGAGAAGAAAGAGTAAATAAAAACACCAGCCCCGTGGGACCTCCCAAAATAGAGCTTCCCTGGGCACCTCGGCAGCAGCAGAGAAAGCCTCGTCATCTGAGAAGTGGGGAAGGGGAGTAGGGGGGCCGGGACCCCAGTCCCAGATGGACACTGGGCCATTCTTCTGGAGAAGGTCTTGTTACCCTCCAAGGTCAGCCATAAGTGACACTGAAACCGCCGGGGCCTTTGGGAACGAACATTGAGACACGTTCGCTGTCAAATGGAATCTATTAAAAGGGATTAGATGCTTTTTTTCATCAATACCCCTGTGACACCATGATGGGTTGAAATTGCTGCAAAAACATAATTATTAAAAATGGGCCTATTAGTATTAGAATGGACAGAAGCTCCTCACTAATTTTAGCAGCAGCCGCCGGAGCCGGGACCGGACGGGAAGCAGGGGAGGCAACCGCGGGAAGGGGCTGTGGGAAACGCGGGAGAGGTGGGAGCGGAGCGGTGCTGGGGGGCTGCGGCGGGGTGGGCATCCCCTCCGTGGCACTGCCGGTCGCACCAGCCCAGCACTCGCGCATGTGTGCCGCAGGGCTGCCTCGGCACGGGAAGCAAAGTGGTTGCTCGGAAATAGAGCAAACAAATATGCAATCATCTTTGCTCCAAAGTGCATCCATCAGCGGCAAGAGATGCTCCGGACACAGGTGGGCACATGTGCTCCTTCAAAGATGACAATCTGGTTGAGAGCATCATCAGGGATGGAAAGAGACGGCTCGAACGTTGAAGTTTGTTACCTATAAAGGGTTTTAAGTGGAGGTTGGAGACTCTCAGGAGCTAACAGGAGCTGGCAGGGCCATGCCTCCCAGGCAGGGATGCTGCGTGCCCAGGAGAACGCATCCCGTCCTTGCGGCTGTTGGGATGGAGGCTCGGCACAGCCTGGCACGACCCGCCTGCACATCCCGGGATGCCTCGAATCCAAGGAGCGTTACCTGGGCTGGGTCAGAGCGGAGGCAGAGGGCACAGGGAGAGCTGGGTGAGCCTGGCACGCTGCAGCCCTGACTGCACCAGGGCAGGCATGTGGACGTCTCCAGGCTGCAGTTAATTCTGCGATGAGGTGGACTGCAGGTTACCTATTTTTTATTGCTAGGAGAGCAAAGCTAACGAGACAGCCGCACTGACAGTTTCTGCCCATTCGATGCACGGAGACTCACAGACTCCTTCACCGCTGTGTTACAGCCATCCCCCAGTGTGTGCACAGGGCTCTGGGGGTCCCGGGCGACAACAACCGAGCAGGGCTGGGGCTCGGGCAGCCCCCGGGGGGGTGCTGGATCAGCCCCCGGCTGCTGCTGCGTCCCATCCCAGCGGGAGCTTGCACCGAGGTGCCGCATCTCCGAGGCTTCACCTGCACAGGGATGTGATGGACACGGCATCGCTGGGCGATGGAGCTGAGTGGACCCCCACAGCTGCCACAGGGACGTGGTGTGTAACCCCTGGGGGGGCTGCCAGGCTCCCCCAGCCCCTCGCAAGGAAACCAGCCTCCATAATTAGGGAAGTGCCTCTCTGGAGCCAGTTTCTTTGTTTATGAGCGCTCAGGCTATATTCAGCAGAGCTGGCTGAAATTGTTGACAGGTTGGTTTTTCTACTGAGAAATGCAGTTTTATCGAAATCAAAGTGTTCCCTGTGAATGAGGGGATTTTGACAAAGTTTTTGAGGGAAATGCATCTGAACAAATCACTTTAACTCTCTTGCTTTATTTTTCACAGAGGTAAAAATAACTCCTTGGATCTTTATGTGATATAAATTCTATACAATACAATTAATCTAATATTTATAATATCGCATCATGCATTGACTTTGTCAAAGGAAACATTTAGCTGTTGACAAAAGGGTTCAAAAATTCTCTTTCATAAAGCAGCCGGCTCGCTTACCAGCACAAATCCCGGGCACTGAATTTCTCATGCAATGCAGATTTTGCTTTTGCAACAACCTGAGTATGAAACACAGCGCCAAGAGCTGTGGCTGGTGGTACAGAGGAGAGCCGGTGGGGTTCAGCCCCAGAGGGTCCAGCCCTGGAGGGGTCGTTTTTGAAGGCAGGAGGGGCAGAGGACATGCTGCAGCAGCCCAGGGAAAGCTGAGCCCCCAGCACAGCACACACCCCCCCCCCCCGCAGCCAGCACTCTCAGTGATTTAACCTGAGTTTGTTTTCTCCTGGCCCTTCCCAGCCTGCTGCAAAGCACCAGATGGTATCTGATATCCAGCCCTAAATGTTAGCTTTGATAATCAGCTACATACCATTATTATAATTAAGCCTCATTTGTGTGCAGGCTTTCCTTCTTTATTCTCTCCTCTCCTCTCTTCTCCTCTCCTCTCGTCTCCTCTTTTCCTTCCGTCCTTCCTTCCTTCCTTCATTCTTTCCTTCCTTCCCTCCTTCCCTATCATAGGACCCTCATCCTGGCTGCAAGCACAGGCTGAGCTGACTGTCAGGGTTGCCCCTTCCAAGGCTGCAGGGACAAATCCCGCCCTTCCAGGCTGTGGCCGCCCCAGGGACCCACTCTTTCCTGGCCAGGCTGAGACCCCATGTCCTCCAGACTTTCCCCTCCAACCTCCGTTTGAGGAACGATGGAGTTGTCTCCCAGGCGAGGCACCGAGCACCCCGGCTCCTCCGGCAGCGGCTGCAGCCGGTGGGGAGGGGGCTGCTGCTTCGGGGGTGCCCGGCCAGCTCGGGGTGCAGGCTGGGGTGCCCCCCAGCTGAAGGGCTCTGGGTGGCATTAAAATCAGTCACAGCTCTTGGAGATAAATCGCAGCGAGTCCTGGCGGTGAAGAAAGCCAGGGCCTCCTGCCGCCAGGGTCATTTGTGAGCAGCGCTTGGACGGGGCTTATTTCTCCTAATTGGGCTGATTCCGGTAATTTGCGCCCGGCCATTTTGGAGCATTGTTTGTTTGCATTTCCGCGTGGCTCGCTCATTTGGTGCACTAATTAGGTAATTTCCCACATAACTTGGCTGGCTCCCCATGCTCCCACTCCTCCCGAGGTCTGTCCGGTAGCACCCTCTCTGCTGGGGTGTCCCTGGGGCTGCTGTGGAGCAGGGGGGTGATGCCCCATGCCCGGCTGCTGGCGTCTGCCTCCCCCCACGCAGCCGGTGGCCACGGTGCTTTTCCCCTGGGCAGTGGGATTCATCCTGGAAAGCTCAAGGCGCTGGAAGGGCCATCACTAACGCTGTATTTGAAGGAAGGGGTGAAAGGATTTTCCACGTGGTCTGTCACAGCCCGTCTGTGCTCGCTTCTCCCTCTGCTCTGCTGCACCCTCTCTGCTGTCCAAGCCTTGGGCTCCCAAAGCCAAACCCTCCCCGGGACTTTCCCTATCGCCTGGCCTGGGAGGGTGGTCTCACAGCTCTGCTGCTAGGAGCGTGCCCTAGGACAGCAAAACCTCTGCCTGGCAGCTGGGGTGGGCTTTGAACTCAGATTTCTGGGGGCACAAAGCTCCTGCAAGAACCATCCTGCTCCCTTGAGCCCCATCCACCCCACCGGCGGGTACAGCCCTCGCTGCTGGAGGAGAGGACCAGCTTCTGCTCGAGGACCACCTCTGGCACGTCCATGGGACAACCCAACCCAAGACCAGCAAGACAGCCCCTATGCAATCCCTCACCTGCGGCTGGCCCTTTTGCTTGCAAACCCAAAATACCCCCGTGAAAGCCCACAGCCCTGTGCATGGGATGCCCGTCCCCGGCAGCATCTCCCGCCGGCTGCGGGTGCCCGGTGCCGCAGTGGTCGCGCGGAGTTCATGGACTGGCATCAGAAGGGCTGGCATACCATCGTACCTCCGGGCACAGCCACCTCGTAAAACAGGCTTTTTAATTAACCGTAGGAATAAAGCCGTGGACAGTCCGTAACCATGGCGACGCGGAGCCAATCCCAGAGGATCCCCAGCCAGCTGGAATATTTGCTGGATGGCAAAGCTTCAGACCAACGTTTAATGGTGTTCGACTCTATTCGGGGAAACAATTACATGCTCCATTTTCAATGTAGTCAGCTGAACAATAGATTAAATGAAGCAATTTAGACAGAGGCTTCTCCGCTGCTGCCTGGCCCATGGGGCTGGACCGCTTCCTTCGGAGAGCAGGCATGGGGAGACGTCGGTGCTGCCCTCGGCGAGAGCTGCCCTCGCAGGGACGGGAGAGGTCCTTGCGCTGGTGGTGGCCCCAGCGCGTTCCTCCTGGGCTTCCTTGGGTGGCCTGGGCTAACAGGGAGGTGGCCCACCTATTGCTCATCTCCTCTCTCTGACCATGACTGGTGTCAGATGGTTGAAAGGACTACAAAAGCTGCCTACTTAACTTAGCCACTGTCCACTGCAGAGCTGGAGTGTAAGGTCTCCCTTGCTGATTTTCCTCCCAGCTTACTTTGGTGTCTCAGTCTCTGCAGACTGCTGTCTCCCCACGCTGGTGGGGCCACGCAGCCGGTCCTGGCACGGCTGATGCTCCGCTTTCCTCCCCGCCTGCTATCACCCTTCCTCCTCCGTGACACGCGTCTCTCTGTTTCTCACCTCCCTTTCTCAGAGCTCGCCCTTCCTCAGCTCCATGACCTCCTTTCTCGTTCAGGAATAGCCTGTTCCCGCACTGGTGTGTCATCGCCATTGCACAGAAACCACCTCGCGGAAAGGAGACACGCTGTCGAGAGAAATGCCTTTTAAGGCATGCTGGGATTTAATTAATTGCTGCCTTTATTCTACTAGTATAAAAAATGCAGGTCTTTTAAATATTTTCTAAGATGACATCAGTGTCTTCAGTTTAGTTTGGATTTTATTATTGTTATTATTTTAGCTATTCAAAGAATGCGAGGAGTAGGGGAGGTTAGTGACTCCTTCCCTGCTGCCACGCCTTGCTTAGGCTTGTTTTTCCTTCTCCTTGACCTTAGGACATCCACTGGCATGACAATCCACTC
Organism: Aquila chrysaetos chrysaetos; assembly: GCF_900496995.4. Lineage (NCBI taxonomy): Eukaryota > Metazoa > Chordata > Aves > Accipitriformes > Accipitridae > Aquila > Aquila chrysaetos. The sequence goes on along the minus strand of NC_044024.1, from coordinate 1,413,017 downwards.
TGACCTTCTACATTATGTCCTTTTTCTGCGAGTAATTGGTTTGCTCCCTTGGTGGTTCAGCTTATCAAGCCCGATCTGATACTCTCGGCAGCCTTTCTCCTCTGCGGTGTTCTGCAAGGTTTATTGTTCTCCCCCCCTCTTCCTCAGCTGGCTGCTCCATCTCAGCCATTTCACCTCTGGTTTTATAACCGTGGGTAGGGCTAACAGTTTAATAGACAAGCCCGCTCTTGCACAATTACTCCATGAAAATGTTTCTTGGATTCGCGATGAGTGTTTGCCTGGCAGTTGAAAAGCAGAGGGGCTTTTTTTGGTGCCCATCTCAAGACCTTTTAAAGCCTCCTGACGTTGGGAGGATGAGCATACAGGATTGATTGCTTTCTAAGTGCCATCAAGTTGGGCTCACAAAATCACTGGTTCTTGAAAATGTAGGCTGTTATTCTTCTGCCGATGACTCAACTAACACTAAGCATTAATGGAAGAGTGTTATTAGGTAGGGTTACTCAAACTAGGGTTACTCAACTAGATATTTATCCCCATGAGAAGAGCTCTTCCTCCTCACTCACCCTTTTCTGCCTCTTTTGTCAAAGCAAACTCAAGGGCTTATTTCAGGTTCCAGCACGTACCATCTTAAAGAGAAAGATTTGTCTCTAGGGCAGGAGGAAACCATTCAAAAGCCACCTCCTCCTCTTCCTCCTCTGACCCTACCCTTTCTCCACCTGACTGTGGACCTCTGGCACCACCACACTCTTGTGGCTTGGAAAGGTCAGAGAAAAGAAAGCAAAAAGCAGTGTTTCCTGAAGTTTTACAGACTGCTGCTGCTGCTCCCTGGCCTGAGCCCTGCCCGGGGATGGTGGCAGCGGTGGGGACAGAGGAGCTGCCTGGGGGTGGCCGTGGTGGGACCACCAGCCGCCCGCATGGCCTGGTTCTGGTGTGAACCACTAAGTGCAACCACACCAAAAATGAGTTTGGCCTCTGTTTCCATTCATGGAGCTCAGCAGTATAGGAAAAAAGAGAAAGAAAGAGGGAAGAGCCAGGCTGTGCTTGAGAACAAGTTGTTTATCAGTATTTTCCATGAGGCATCAGCAGTTCTTTAAGGAGGACAAAACCAGAGGGACTTTACAGAGAAATCCTTGTAGGGGCTCCGGTGGTATAATTAGTTTCTATATTTGACCAATGTAAAAGTTTATCTTTAAGTCTCCTGTATTTTTTAAATATGACATCAATGTCTTTGGCTTTGTTTTGATTGTCCTTAACTACCAGGTTTTATTATTATTATTTTTTTAAACTATTCCAAAAAAATTGAGAATATTTATTCAGGGCATAAAAATACCCCTGAATTCTGATGTCTTTGGCAGAGAAGTGGCGGTCCCATTTGTTTTGCATGTGATAAATACTCCTGCTGCCACGTTACTCCCACCACAAATTCAACGATTGTTTAATTTTCAGCTCAATTTTTAAAAACCTAAATGTTCTGAGCCGAGTTAATGTTATATTAATTTTTCAAACCAACAAGGCAAACTGGCTCGTAACATAAATATTTTACCAACCATTTATAAATATCGTGGCTGCTAAAAAAAACAACACAGTTGGTCAAAAAGCTTCAGAGGCTTCGTGCTTGGTGCGAACCGTGCCGGCAGCAGTGCAGTCCAGCAGGATGGAGGGATCCGGCACGGGAGATGGCGGTGGTGACTCGGACCTGCTGGAAGGTTTTCAGATCTGGAGGAGTTTTGTTCCTGTTTCTCCCCACTCTCTCTGTTTCCTGGAGCTGAATGTGGGGAAATCTGTGTTGCAGCTGCTCCCGACTGCGGGGAAATCTGTTCTCGACTTGCTCCCATCCCTATCCTGCCTGGTCGTGGGCTGGATCTGTCGGCACCGCTGGGATGGGCATGCTGCTTGGCACAGAAAATAGTGAAGGCATCACATCTCTTTTCTGCAGGGGTCGGTCCTCCAGCCCCGACCTGGGGACCGGACAAATTCTTCTCCTGTTGATGCTGGATTTCTTTTTGGTCAGATCAGCAGCACCGACAGCCTGCAGGGCAGCGGCAGCCCCCTCCACGCCTTACTCACCCTGGGACCTGCCAGTACAACCAGTGATGGGCTGGGGAGGATGAACTGGGAACCTTGCACAAGATCAAATCAAATTCCTGATCTTGGTGTGGTTTTAAGACCAGTGTTTCCAGCAGGGAAAACTAAAGGTGACCAGGGCTTTTCCTGTCCTTGGTGGGAAACCGAAGGGCTGGAGCCAGGAGGAGACGCAGGGAGAGAAACAGACTATAAAATTCACTTTCAAACAAGTGAAAACAGCGTTAAACAAACATGTAGCCTTTTGTAAAGGAGGATAATCCCTCCATTCAGATGTTAACATTAAGGAGTTATAACAAGGCTTTAGCTGTTTTCTCTTCAGAGCGGCAACAGTAATTCCGTAAGTACATCTTGGGAAGGTTTCCAAAGGGTTGGGAAGTGACAGTAATAAAACCGGACAGGTACCTTTGAGAACAAGCGCAGGATGTAATGGCCATGAGCCCGCGCAGACCTGGCTGTGCACCCATCCTGGGCATCGCTGGTGGGCTTCTCCTCTTGCCGCAGGAGCAGAGCAAGGGAGAGATGCTATGGGGTGGGAAAATAATAATAATAACAGAAAAGTGCGTGGGATGGGAAGGGATGGGATGGGATGGGATGGGATGGGATGGGAAGCTTCTTCTCCACCAGGCTGAGTTCTGAGTGGGCCTGTGGAAACAGTGGGAGGTATGGGATGCATGGTGGTGGCAGGAGCACAACAGAGGGAATGGGACAGAGCCTTTGGAGTTTGACTAGCTGGATCAAAGAAGCTAAACCTCTGTCCCTGGCCCTCTGACTGCTTTCCTTGAGCTGGAGGCTGAGCTGATACTTTGCTCCCTTATGAAAAGACACCAGGAAGGCAGAGTTATTTCCTCTTCAGATTGGGCAATTTTATGGCTGTTTGCACGTTTCCCAGCTCACTTTGGCCAGGATCCAGCCTGGAAGAGATCCCCACCTTTCTGGGAACACATGGGAAAAGCAAATACAAGGAAATCTCCCTTCCTTTCCCTCCTCTTGCCCCCTGGGCAGCTCCTGCCCATGCTGCCGCGCTGCCGGGCGGGCTGGTTTCATCCAGCGCCGCTGCAAGCCACGCACAGGCGATCGGAGGCTCAGTTTTGCTGCAGAGTGCCGAGGGAATCACAGCACCCAGGCGTCCTGTGCTCCCACCACCCTGCCCGTCTGCACACTCGCCCTGCCTGCCAGGGTCCTTGTGGCTGCCTGCAAGTTCACCTGCCTTCTATCCCCATCCCCGCTCTGTAGGCATTTTGTTGGATATTTTGCTCCCCAGGCTTGTCGGTGCAATGTCTTTGCCATCACTGGTTTTGCACAGATGACAGTCCTTTGCAGCCCCAAATAGAAGAAAATGCAGTAGCCAGCCTGGCAGCCCAGGGAGCCCCTCTGGGGTGAGCTGGAAAGTGTCCCTGTGCCTGTGCCTGTGCCTGGCATGGGAGAGCCCCATAGGCTTGCCCAGGCTGGGAGCGGGGCTGGCTGTGGCCAAGCTGGCCAGCAAGAGCCTCCTCTCTGGACCTGAGAATGGTCATCGACTGCAAGAGCTGCCCGGTTGCTCCTGGGAGAGCTCCAGGGGAAAGGCTGTGGTGGAAATGGCATCACGAGGAAGATGTCAGCCGATGACGGGAAGCACTGGGAAGCTCCACGAGTGTGGTCGAGGAGGGACAGTATCCAGGCGTCCCGGGATGTAAACACCAAACACACGCGAGGTTGCCAGAGGAGATGGGATGAAATGAAAAACGCAGGCTCGGTGCCAGGTTCCCAGTGGCACAGGGCGTTCGGCTCTAGCAGAGTGTCTCAGGGGGACGGGGCATACTTGGAGGGCTGGGGGGGGGGACTGGGAAATGTGCTTCGGGCCACTCAGGCCCCCCAGCCTCTGCTGCCTTGCCCGGGGGGGTCTCCACCGGCCCCTCCGACCCGAGCAGTGACTGCCGGGGCAGAGGATCCCTGCAAAGCTTCCTGCCAACGTGCTGACAGCAATCCGGGCTCCCTCCGAAATGTGGCAGCAGCCTCATCCAGAGCAGCCGGGGCAGGAGCGAGATTTCTGCTTCCTGACAATAGCCGAGCGGGGGCGAGCCCGCGTCCCCCGGGGCGTTCTTCCACCCCGCTGTCCCCCAGACATGCCGGGACGGTGGGACACGAATCCAAGCCTGGATGTTTCCTCTCCGCCTCCCTCCTCCCCTCCCGTCCCCCCGGCCTGTCTTGTCTGCATCCGATGCTCCAGCGAGTATTAATAGAGTTGCAATGTCTGACGTCTCAAAGGAATCCCCTGTTGGGAAAAAAGCTGCTCCGGGGGCTGGTGGTGGGGCTGGCACATCCCTTCCATGGTGGTGGAGAGCTCCGGCGCTCCCCGGGCTGCTCCCGGCACAGGACCTGGGCTTTACAGGGCTCCTGAATTTAAACCTAAATTATAGATCCCCGTACACCGGATCCGTATATTTAAGCATTTAATGGGGTTTTACGCAGGCTATTTTTACAACTTTAATGCACTTAGCACTAATTTGGGGAAGTTTAATGCAAAACACATAAATGTTGGATGGGAGACGGCCGAGGTGTTTTACAGCCTCTGGGAATTACACAAAGTATGTGGGGCTCATTTCGACTTCTGATATCACTCAGCACAAAATTACCTTTGCCTGGCCAGGTGCCAGGGAGCCGCGGGCTGTGGCTGGCAGGCGTGATGTATTACAATGTCACTCTCAGAGTGGTGACCGTGGCCATATATAAACCGGAGACCCAGGCAAGGGCTCAAAGCCTCGTTAATGCCTTCCCTAATCTGGCAGGATCAGATTTGCCCGATGCGCTCGGAGCCGCTCCGACTCACATCCTCTGGTTTGTGTGGTTACGTTATTACGTGTTGTGGGGAAAGTGGAGACATCTTTGGTGCAAAGAAAACACCCTGCAGCGCTGGGTGGCTGGAAGGGGGGAACCCACCGAGAAAACTGAGTAGGACGTGACAGACCAGGGACCAGCCAAGCCAGCATCGTGTCTCTGCCCATCCCTTCACACCTCTTCCATCTCCACAAGTCCGTTCTTCTGCATCTCACTGTCTGAAGGATGGAAATGGCTGTTTTCACTTATCTGTCCTCTATATGGTGGCATGTCTCCCATGGCATGAGGGATTGCTTCACTGTCAAGGCCAAAATGAGCCATACCTAGGCTAATGTTAAGACAAACTGGCTGGGTCCTGGGCACAGCATGCCTGGAGCAACAGGGAGACCAAGAGGTACAAATGCACTGGGCTGAAGGACATCCAAAACCTGGGGGCGGGAGAATGGACCCACTGCTAACCATGTCCTCAGGAGGAGTTTTGAAGGAGTGTTTAAAAGTTGCTGGCTCTTTTGGTGAAAGGATTTGGCCATGGGTTTGAGCCCAACCTCACTCACCGGTCTCTGAAATCTGCCTCACTTAAATCGTTGCAGCTCGAACGCCCTGGGAAGCTGCATGGTAAAGCCAGTGGGAAAAGAGATGGCTTGAGAAAAGATGCTCTCAGCAAAGACCCTGATGGACGTCTGGGTACGGACGCAGAGATGAGACTGAACCATGCTGGCCATGTCCTGAGAGCAGGCGGCTTCCCCAGCGTGGGGCTGGCACATGGCGGGCAGCGCTTACAGGAGCAGCTCACGTCGTGGATTCTCCTCTCTCCTAGGGAAGGAGAGGACCTTCAGCCCTTCCTCCATGCAAGAGGGATCGCCAGCTCCTACGTGGCCCCTGCCTGGTAACAGCACAGCTCCTGGGTTCTGCTGAGCTGTGAAAACACCCTGCATGGCTTGACCTGAGCACAAGCAATTAGCAGGATAAGTACCATGTATAACAAAGTGAGAAATTACACCCCCCAAAATTGGTTTCTCAGTTAGTGCTTTAATTTAGCAAATGAGCCGCTTGTCCCCGGGATGAGCAGACTTTCCCTTCTCCAGCTAATCCCCAGGAAGCTGCTATGGCTGTAGGAAGTTTTGTGTGTTCTTCCCTTCCCAGATTCGCTTATTATGAGTCAGAAAAGTCTCATCTTTTTCCAACCTTGGGCTTCAGGTAACTACCTTGAACAGTATCTAACAAGCAGACACCAAGCATTAACTGATCAGGTCACGTCCATTAGATCTGTAGTGCTACTTCCAGGACTCAGACGATGAACTAAGAGCCAAAGGCATTAAATGCCTTATCCAGGGCCAGCAGCAAAGCCAGATGGGTCACTTGGGCCACCGATTCACAGCCCTGCGCTTACTCCAGGGAGACATGGCAGCTCTTGCTGCAAAGGCTGGGATAGCTCCAATAACGAGGAACGTTCAGCCTCGAGGTGAGGTGAAACCTGGGAAGCAGCCAGTGAATACATGGGGTCTCGGAAAGCGAGCGACTGAAGTTGGGCCAGCCACAGAGGGACTGAGCTGGGAGTGCTCAGCTGGGGGCATGGGAGGTGGCAAGGCTAGGAGCCGGGCAGCCGGAGTCCCAGAAGTGATGGGGGGATGCTGGGGGGAATGGGAAAGGGCACGAGTATCTGCGTATCTGCAGTAGCAGAGGCACGGCCAGCTGGCAGGAGCCTCCTGCCCCAAGTAGGATCCGTGCTGGCTGGCAGGGTGGCTCTACAGGCAGGGCTAGAGGGAATCCAAGCAGTGCTGCAATGCAAACACCGGCAGCGCTGGGGGAGAACCAGCACAGCCGAGGGAAGCGACTGCAAGGAGCTGGGATGGGCTGTGGCACGGGGTGCTCAGTGTGGGCTGCTGTGGCTGAGCTGGGTAGAGCTCAATTAACATCAGTGTAGCTGCAGATGCCTCATTGCACCCTCCCACATGGCACGGCTGCTGCTTGGGACCCTCTGGTGCAAAGGGTGGGCAAAGCTGGATCCTCAGGAGGTCCATGCTATAGCCACCAGCTTGCCAGGGAAAGGGAGATGGGATGGGATGGGTTGGCATGGCGTGACATGATGTGGCATGGCATGGGTTACGTAGCCAACAACATCTCTCTGTCTTTGTGAGCTGTCACAGAAGGCGTCAGTCGGGTCCCTGGGTACGTGTGCTCCTCCTGACATTGCAATGAGGTTTTCCCACCTTTCTTTTTGCTCCAGGTCGAACCTGCTGCTTTATCATAACAGGCCAAGGGGCATATCAGACCCACATCTCTGGCTTAGCAGTCATGATCTGTTGTCCCCACACAGCCTGGTTAATCTAGTTATCCTATAACTAAAGAGCTTATCTATTCCTGGAGTGCAGCCAGGGTCTTCTGCTTCCTCAGCACACAACCCCAGGCAAGAGATGGGCCATAGACTGTGCAGTGACCCCAGAAGCACAACTTGTCTGAGCGATCCTGGCACTGATTTTCATCAAGACACATCTCAGACACTCGTCCAAGCAGGGCAACTTCCCTGTTCCCGGGCAGCCCTGCCAAATTCCACCGAAGCAGCCAACCTCACTGTGCACGGTGGTCTGCCGCCCACCGGGACTGCTGTCTCAGCTTCCATCCTTGCTCCTCAGCTCCAGAGGGAGTCCTGGCTTCTTTCCTGCAGGTGGAATTTGCTCCCTCTCCCAGCGTGAGGAGAGGCACACAGAGCTCTGGCAATGCCTTGTGCCTGGTACCTCGGACAAACTCTGGTTATGCAGACCAGCGTAAAAGCCACTTCTGTTTAGAGAAGATTTTAAGCCTATTGCACTGGGGCTATGCTCTCCCTGGGGCATTCCCTCACAGCCGTGGTAATTCTTCCTTTAATTTTTCGCCTTTTCTTCCTTCATCTCTTTTAATTACTTAAAAAGCACCCCAAAATGAAATTACATCAAATAAATTCATGCTCCCAGGAGAGCCCCAAGAAGCCGTGTGGCTGCAGGAATTTCAGAGGGAATACAGACCACATCACCGAGATGCTCCGGAGGCTTTGGCAGGAGGTGGCCACAAGTCTCAGTGCTCCTCTTCCATTTCCTTCACCTCCTGAGCGTCTCATCTACGCTCCCCGGACTGGGGTGGGGAGCAGGGGGCTGAGCAGAGGATGCCTTCCTCTGGTCGGCTGCGGCACAGACGCGAGGAGGTCAGTCTGAGGGAGACCCTCTGCCTCCTGAGAGCTGGGGGAAGGAGAAAAACATGGGACCCCCCCCTCTTGGGACACGCTCTGGGCATCACGGCAGACAGGCTTTGCTCCATGTTGCAAGCACATACCCCTGTGCATGACACACACCACGCTCACAGGAGGCCAGGCATGCACTGCAACGCTTTGCGTGCCTGCCTTGGCACCTCAGAAGCAAACACCTCTCTTCCCCAGTAGCTGGCAAAGGTTTTTTGTTGGAGGGGAAGCAGTTAACACCGAGTCTTGCCCTTCCTGCTCTGCTGCTGGCTGTGACTCACAGCTACAGCAAGAGGCAGCAGGACCAGGCTGCCGGAGCCCAGGGGCTGGACAGACCTGCTGCACGAAGCGGAGGGCGGGCAGGCACACACATGCATGCCCGGTGCCGAGCCAGCCTGAGTACGTGTCCGCAGACAAGAATCAAGCAGAAATAAAGTTCACGGCGATACACCCCCGCGCGCACAGATTGGCGGTGGCACCGGGAGCCCTGCAGCATCCGTGCTGTTCATCCTGCCCACCCCTGCCTCTGCTCCCTCGCTGCCTCGTTACGAGGTGTCTGCTTTGGGGCTGTCGGCGTAATCAGTGTTCCCTGTCTCATGTCACTGAGCCGCAGCTGTGTGGGGGCTTCCCCGTTGTCACCCACTCTCTTTCAAACCTAATTCTCCCATCAGCCACTGTCCCCTGGGAGCGGAGGGGAAGGGACTCTGGGGACCCTGTCCTCCCAGGCCATCGCTCCAGCGCTGTGGCTCGTCCCTGCTCCATCCAGCTTGGCTGAGCTCCCTGCCATGGGCAGCGCCGTCCTGGCAGCGAGTAAAGGGACCTGCTGTGAAGAAAGACTTGGAAAATCCAAGGGGACCTCTGCAAGAGAGGGGTTGACCTGCACGGCTGGTGGGACACGGAGCTGGGACCTCCAGGCAGCCAAGCCCTGCTGCTCTGCTCCGGGAGGTGGGAGCATCCTGCCCCCACCCTGCTGCTGTCCCCTTGGATGTGTCACCCCCAAGGGTAGGGAGCTCCCCAACCTGCCCCAGCAGCTGGAAACGAGCAAGGACCTACGCGTGGGCACGTGCCCCGTGGGGCTGTGCGTGGTCTGTGCACCCCGTGGGGCTGCCCTGGCAGTGGGGTCCTTGCTCCACCAGTCCTCCCCCCCTTAGGGAGCCCACCCCGGCCGGAGCCAGGCAGGGGGCTGTCACACAGACACGCATCTTGACAATCCCTGTGATAAGTACCAAAACCGATGTAGACAAATACCCGCCTTGGGGACCGCAGTGGATGGCAGACATGTATTTTTCACTGCGGCTGAGCTGAATGTTAAAGCAGGCGTCCCTCTGGGATGGAGAGGCTGCTGGCTTGGCTTCTGGCACCACAGACCCCCCAGGTCTATGGGTTTTGGTAGGGCAGAGTAAAGCCAGTAAAGCTCCAGTAAAGCCAGTGCAGTGGGCTCGGCTCGGCAGCCAGCAGCGAGGGGCTCAGGGACAGCCCGCTGCTCCATCCTACTCCCAGCCCCGAATCGCTCCAGTCTTCCCATGCCACCTGCATATGAATGAAGGGAAAATAGGACATCAATTACTCTGGTCAGAAATGGAAATGGTTTTTCAGATGGGCTGGGAGGGCCCCTGGGTGCCAGTTAGGCACACCTCTAATAGCCGGTTAGCGCAGGAGAGCAAAATGCTAATTGAAAGGGCCCAAAGTTACAGCCCTGCTCACTGCTGCTCCCGAGCTGCTTGCCGGGAAACGAGCAGGTGTCTAATTGCTGTGACGGGAGGGGAAAGGCCACCAAATTGCCTCCGCTGCGGCAGGTCACCGTCCCCCCGGGACTCGGTGCCAAGCTGGGGAAAGTCCCTACCTGCTCAGCAGGTATCGCTGCCACGGCACGGTGGCACGTCCCTGCTGAGAGCCTGGGTCAAAGCCAGCCTGCGAGGGACCGGGCAGTCCCAGGAGGGGGGACGGGGCAATAAATACAGGATGTGACACCATGGACCCCGAGCCAGCTGTTGCTCAAATATGCATCAGGCCATAAGTCCTTCCTCGGCATCTCCACGTCACGCTGGGCTGAAGGTCAGGTTCACAGTAAAGCTGAAGCTGGGAAGCCCTGACACCTCTTTATTCACTCCCTGGGAGAAGAAGTTCGAATCTGGAAATTTCACCTGATCATAAAATTTAGAAAAAAAATTGTGATCTAATAAATACAGAAATTATCTTTAAAAAAATTCCTCTTGTGAAGTTTGGAAGTGTTTTTTGAAGCATTTTGTTTTGATTTTGATGTTTCAACTAACAGGAAAAATGCTAAAATCGAAATTAAACTCCTGGACCTTGTAGTATGTTTTCATAATTATTCACAAAACACATTGATGAAATATATATGTTTCCACAAAGTCCTTCTGATGCATTGAATCAGCATTTCCTGACAACAGCTTTCCATCGGAAAGTTTTCGGTCACCTCTCAAAAATGCCTGCGCTCCTCTGAGGCGAACATGCCCACCCTGCCCACGGTCACCCCTTCCCTGCACCCAGGCGGCACCCACCATCCTGGCAGGGTGCAGCCCCTGGATGCTGCAGCTCTGTGCAGAGCAGGGCTGGGACGGGCATCTCACGGGCAAGTCTGGCAGCAGAAAGCCCTCGGCTCTTTCCCTCCTGCCAGGCACGCTGCGAGGGCCGGGCTGGGGTGACTTTCCTCTCTTTAGGGTTTTTAGGGGCAAGGAGGGTGAGCGGGTGGGCTTTAGCCCAAGGGCGCAAGAGGAAATAGTGGAGAAGCTTGAGGTAATGATTTTTATTTCTTTCACTGCCAGGGAGCAGGAGGCTCGGGGGTCGTCCCCAGGACGGGAGCCCCGTGTCTTGCCCAGCCGTGCGTGTTCAGGCTCCCCAAGCGCTGCCTTTCAGAGCCCGCAAACCATTGCATCAGACGGAGCCTCCTCGGCCGTGTTAGCACAGGCTGGGGCAGGAGCCCGGGCAGGAGTGGCCGGGGCAGGCTGATGTCAGGATGTCGGAAGGGATGAGCCCTCTTTGCTCCTCGTTCCGGGCGGGCACCTTTGGGCAGCTGCTCATCCCCACCTCGCACACAGAGGTGCCCCCCGTCCGCCCGGGATGCCTCGGGGCTGGGGGGCAGCAGCACCTCCACAGCTTAGTTAGCTCAGACAGGAGTTGGGAGCCTCCTTCCTTGCTGGTCTCTTGGACGGGAGAAAGGATCAGCTCGACTTTAGCCAAGGACACAGCCTGCCCACGCTCTCCAAGGGCAGGGATGGGTGGCTGTGCGCTGTGCCAGGGCTGGTCCTCACCCTGCTCCTCAGGTGATGAGGTTGGAGGCAGCTTCACATACGGCTCGGAGAGCAGCAGGAGAGGAGATGGGTGTGGGTCCATGCGGATCCCCTCTCCTGAACACCACGGCCAGGCGGAGGGAGCTGTTCCGCGACGTGCCCCAAATGCATCGTGTTCCTCCTTGGCAGCCGGGGAAGGGCCATGGTTACCGTAGCCAGGCAGCGTGTTTGTTTGGATTTAGTGCTTGCGCAGGATGGGAAAAGGATGTGAGCTAATGTAGGATTGCAGGGTATCTCCATGGCCATTTCCAGCAGAGCTGTACCAAATGCAACTCTTGAGTTAACAAAAGCTCTTGCTCACTTGGATACAAAACACACTGAAACAAGACCACGGTAAAATATCCAAGCAGAGGAGCTGAGACTGGGGCCTACAAGCCCTGCTCCTGGAAGGGCTTTTTTCTGGGACTGGGAAGGACAACCTTGTAATTAAGTGGCTGGACGTCTCAGATGTTTTGGGAGGATAGTGCTTGCTGCTTGGGAGAAGCTGCATCTGGAGCTGTTCGCCTCTGCACTGTCTGCACCAGACCCCCCTGCAGCCCCTGGAGAACCAGCATCAGGAAACGGTCCCTCCCCAGCCCACCGTCCACCGCTCTCTGTTGGGATGAGTTCGCTGTTTCCTGGAACAGGTGCCCCAACATTTTCTTTCCCTTTGGAGACTTCTCAGCCTCTTTACCTGGACCATTACCATAACTGGTTTTGGGATGTTAAGAGGCTTTTCAAATTACATTCTCCAACAGAGAGAGTGGTGAAAGCCGGGTGTTTGGCTCAATGTGCTGGTCTCAGGCTGCTGAGGGGACATGGAGGAAATTTGGGTGACCCTGACAGTTGAGTTGAGTGGAGGAGAACACGCAGCAAGAGATGGATGCATTCCATGCCAGCCTCCACAGAGCTGCTTGGGAAGGATGCTTCTGATGGGGTGGGGGACCTGGCATGGAGGTCAGCGTCCTGTGCTCCACAGGCGTGTGGCTCTGCCCAGGGCACGGCAGACACCCCAAAGCCCCACGCCAGCTCCCCAGGCCGCTCTCAGTGCTGGCGGTGGCCGGTGCCCTGCGAGGTCCGGCAGCCAGGAGCGTGCACTGGCACAGGGAGCTGGGGCATCTCACCTCTGGTGATTAATTATCCCCTGAGCCTGCTGACTCCTTCACCTCCAGACATAATTCAAAGTCTCTTAAAAAATCTGTGTTTTTCTTCTCCCTGTACCATTTAATTAGTTACACATGTCCCCAGGACAATATTTTTTTGTGGTGCACTTGGAAAATTAAAAGAAAATGGTGATAAGGCTTCCTCATTACCTGCTGCTCTTTGTTCTGAGCTGCTGCTGGGTGTTCATCCCCTCGGTCCCGGGGAGCCAGGGGACCTGCGAGGATAGCCGACCAGGCAAGGTCTCTGCAGAGCAGTTTGCCCCGGAGCGGGGGGACAGGACCCCGATCTCTGCCCTCGCTGCCGGAGCCGTCTGTCCTCACCGAGGGGCGCGGGGGGCTGTCCGCTGCACGAAGCGGGGGGTTCTGCAGGGTCGGTGGGATGCTCGACGGCTGCCCGCAGCCCCGCTGCCCGCTCTGCGTTGCCAGGGCGACGGCAGGTAAAGCTGCCCGAGGAGCATTTGCATAACCTGCTCCTTCCCCATCTGTACCACGCCTTTGGAAAGAAAAGGAGGAAAAAAAAAAAAAGAAAAAAAACCCCAAACCCCAAACAACCTAGAAGAAACAAAGACCGAAGCCATCTGGTCCTATTCTGCTCCTGCGGACTGTGCCAACATTTTCTCCTGTTGCTTTACACAGCAGCAGGATCCAACCCTGCTCCCAGTGAAAAGGAGGGGTCCCGTCTCCCCTGTATAAGTCCTTATGGCTTCAGCGGGTTTCCCGTGGGGGAACGTAACGCGGGGTCTGACCGGTGACAGAGCAGCTCCTGCGCCCATGCACACCGGCAGAGCGGAGAGCCCAGAGCAGCCAAGGGATTTGGAGTCTTTTCTGGCTGTAAGCGCTGTCTCAGTGTCAGGTTAGGTCAGGATTATTGCTGTCCCTGGCGTAGGAGAGTGGGAGCGGGGGGAAGAGGAAGGCTGGTCGCCACTGCACTCCTCTCCCCCGATGGCAGCCCTCCTCGCTCGTCCCATCTCAGCCCATAACGACCTGGGGCAGGCTGTGAATTCAGCCTTCACCTCTGCTGCATCTGCACCTGCCCTCCTGCAGGACTTTTTCTATCTCACTCTGGAATATATTTTTCCACAAACCTCCAGATCAAAACGCATCCAATGCCTCCATTGATGCTGCCACTGTGATGAAATGACGGCGAGGTGTCAGAGCCTCCACTGGCCTGAGTCCGCTGGCCCGGCTGGGGCACCGGCAGCCCGGGGCACAGCGCCTGTGCGGGGGGTCAGGGCCATGTGTGGTGGCGAGGGGGCTGCAGACCTTGGCCCCCACCCCACTGCAGCATGCAGCTCTACTGGTTCTGACTGGCAGCTGCTCCCAGCACTGGTGTTTCTACATGCCCTCTTGGAAATTTGACCTGCCTTGGTCTTCCTCCCAGGTCTGCAGGTGGGACTGTGTGCTCCCACCATCTCCGATTGCACCGTACCCCTCAGGACCTGCCGCAGAGGGCACGTTTGCTGTCCCTAAGGAAGGCAGGATTCTGCTGACAGCCACTCTGGCTACCCCATCAGCCCCGAATCGCCCTTCCTTGGCTGTCAGCAGGCGATGGAGACTCTCTCCCTCGAGGGCCCGTGACTGCTCCCCCTGATCCTGGCCAGAGCGTTTGGACCCAGCCCAGGCTCTGCTTGTTCGGGATATTCTGTTCTTTGCCAGTGCTCCGAAGACTTCTATTTCCATCCAAAAACACAAGACAAAATACAAACACGGGGGAAAGCGCAGACTGCCTCGCAGCCCGGCACTGGTGCGGGTGCCACAAATTCCTCCAGAGCGAAATCTCTGTTTGGAGCTTTCCTTGCAGATCATAAATGCAGGAATTCAGCCTATCGGGATGAGGAGTTTGCAAAGTTCCTGCAAGGAAATATTTGCTTTAAAGGAGGAGATCAAGGCACCCCAGCCTGGATCTCTCCTCGTTGCCACTGACATGACCAGCTTACGCCAAGTGGCCTGCATGCTGCTGCATGTGGCACGGAGGACAGTGAGGCTTGCTGCATGCTTGCTGCATGGCCCCCCTACTGCACATTCCCTCCCTGCTTGGCAGCAACCTCTGTAACGTGGTGCTACTTGCACCCCGTGCCGGGCGTCCCCCAAACCTACAGCCCTGGGCCAAGGGGACCTCAGCGCTGGGCACGCTGCACCGCTGCCGTCTCCCTCGGGGTCTTGCAGCTCCCAGCATGGTGACGGGTTGCAGTGGGAGATGCATGATGCATCTCATGGCTGTATCTGCTGCCTTGAGGCACACCCAAAGCCATGCCTGCCTGGGAACCCAGCCTGGAAAGCCACGGAGGGATGAGGTCTGCCATGCCCCCCTGCCTGGTGAGCTCTGGGTAAGGCTGGTTGCAGGGTCTGGCCGGGGAACCAGACCTCGCTGAAGCCCACCCAGTCCCGCTCCACGTGCTGCTCAGCTCCGGCAGAGCAAGGCTGGGTGCTCGCCCACAGGCGGGCCACCACACCACTCCTCATCACTTGCCAGCCTGCAGCGGGAGAGAGGAAAGAAAAGGGGGAGGGAGAGAAAGGCCCCCACGAAATGGGGATTTATGGTCACCGGCGACAAGTGCGAAGGACTCGCAGAGACCTCCAGGTTTTATGAGCAGTGGTTTAGAGTTGACAGGCTGCTTAAATAAGTCTCTGCTAATCCCTGGCACAGTGTATCCAGCTCAAATTGGAAAAGAAAAAGGTTTAGCAGGAAGACAGGGGCAAAATGGGAGCATAAAATATATTTTACATCGTGTCAGAGGAATATGTAATTTACAGCAATATTATGTTAAACAAACACTAGAGGCAGCCAGAAAAGTGGGGGACGGAGCAGAAGAGCTTCCTTTTGAGAAGCAAAGGTGTGTTCTTCTCTGGTGCATGGAGAAAGGGCACGGCTGAGAGCGGTGCTTCTCCTGCACCTCTCCAGAGAGGTGCTGCCACCAGGACCGCTGTGTCCGGCCGTGCCAGGGCAAGGAGAGGGGACAGCCAGTGCCACCACATCTGTGGCAAGGCAGCACAGGAGGAGATCTCCCAGGCAGCCACAGGCTCTTCTTCATTTTTAGCCTCCTGTATGACTCTGCCCTTCTCGCCCAGCAAAGGAGTCAGAGCTTGCTGGACCCGGACCCCTCCTCGCTGGGCTCTCTGTCTCTGCCCCAGCCCCTCTTGTGCTGTCACGGCTGGGTACATGGGACACAGCACCCCGTGGGACCCTGGGCGTCCTTCTTTGCAGCCCCACGCAGAGCCCAGGCAAGCGCAGGCAGGTCGCTGCGCTGGGGTACGTGCTCCCCTCGGGGCCAGCCGGCAGCAGCCCCACAGCAGCAGCAGCAGCTCACACAGGTGCTCCCATCTCACCCGCCCGTGGGAGGAGATGGAAACCCTTCCCTGTGCAGCTGGGGGACCAGGCTGGGCGGCAGCAGCAGAGGCTTTGCTGCAGGGGCTCTCAGAAGTTGGGTTTGCTGGAGGAAGGGAGCTCCCTTCTCCAGCCTCTTGTCCGTTAGCATTGCTGAAGCAAAGGTAGGGTGTGTTTGGGTCCCTGGTTAGAAGAAGAGCAGCTCTGACAGGATAGCGAGGCTGCAGGCGAGGCTATGCCTTCCAAGGGGCGTAGGAGCTTGGGAGTGATCCTGCTTGGTGGGGGAAAGCTTCCCCTCCCAGGGCTGCTCTGCCCTGTCCCCCCCCAGGTGCTTACTGCTTTGGTGCCAACACCTCTGTAACCTCTCCGCCATGACCCCTTTTCTAGCGGTGCTGCGTGAAGCGCAATTAAGATGCTCTTTTCTTGCCGTCTCCAGCAGCGAGCAGCCAGCTGCTTCCCTCCACATTGCTGGCACTGACCTTCCTCTTCTCCTCTGCCACTGACCAGCCCTGAAGCTGTCGCAGATGGGCAGAGCGAGGAGCGGGACGCAGGACAACCAGGGCCGTCACCGCCGGCTGCGCGCTGGCCTGCCGATGTGGTCCCGGTGCAGCATGAGGGATGCGGCTTCTCCATCCCCACCGCTCAGCCCAGATGCAGAGTGTGCAGAGGCAGCAGGAGGGGGGTCAGACGAGTCAGTCCCCCGGCAGACAGACCTGTGTTGTGCCGGTGTGGCTTCCTGTCTTGAGAAATGCTTGCTTTCATTCACCGAAGTCTCTCGCCTGGCTCTCGCACGGCAGCCCAGCAGCCGGAGGCTACCAGGAAATTTATTAGACTTGTAAAACTTCAGGGCTCAAATCTAATTGTCTCCTTCTCCCCCAGATCCCTTGAGGGAAGCTCTTTGATTTAAGCCCCAATTCCAAACTGAGCCAGCGAGTCAGCACTCAGCGCTTGAAGTCAAACGAGCAATTTGTGCGAGGGCCAAAGGATAATTACAGCCCCCGTTGTTTGGAGGTCGGGAACCCAGTGAGCAGCTGGTGTCCTGGTGGAGGTGTACCCCTCGCTCAAGGACACCGGTCCATCTCACCTGCCCCAGACTGGGACACGGCTAAGAGAGATCCCAGTTCACCGTGGCAGCAGCCAAGGGCAGAAACGCAGTGCTTGTTCTCCAGCACAAGCATCACCCTGAAGGTGAACAAAAAGTCCATCTGACATGGACTCTGCTTGCATGGCTGTGAGCCCTAGGATTTTCAGAGGATCACAGAAACTACTGTAATGGGAGTGAAGTTGTTTTAATCTCATAAGGGCTTCCAGCTGAGCGGGGTTTTGCTCAGCCATACAAAGCAGCACCTGCTGGGTGGGAAATGGAGAAGTGGCCAAGTGCTGGGAGGTTGGGTGAGAACAGAAGGTGCCTCAGAAATGAAGGGGCTGGAGGTTTGTTTCTTCCTTTTTGCAGGGAGAGACGGAGGTCAGGATCTGCAGGTGAGTTGAGGACCTTTTCCTTACAGAAGAGGAATGGTTTTGGAAGAGCTCTGCCTGGGACTGATGCTCTACCCATCATGATGGAGGAACTTCAGGGGTTGGCTGGGGGGGGGCTGGAGAGAGGACGAGCTGCTGCCAGGAGGAAAGTTTTGTCAGATTCCGGATCCCACAAAAGAAGGGGATGAAAAAAGCAATCACTGCAGTGAGGGTTAATGACTCTTATATGGAGCAGATATACAAGCTTGACTGGCCAAAAATGAAAATACTGAGAAGGCTGAGATAGGAGCAGCCCCAAGCTAGCTCTCAGCCCCCTGTGATGCTGTGCTGGTGGCCATGGTCTCCTTGCTGAAGGATCATCCCTTCCTCCTGCTCAGCCCCTACGACAAACTGTCGGTGCTCAGGGCTTGGCATGCCCTCTGCAGCAGCGCTGGGTGACATCCCCTTGGGTACCGGTGCGAGGAAGGAAGAGACACGGGGGGGTCTGCTCAGTGGATGTTTCCTACCTATTAAACCAAAACAGATCTAATAAGCTGACGGCCCGCTCCTCTGTGAGCTGAGCAATCGGACGTGACAGGCAGGCAGTGCTTGTCTGGGCACAGCCGCCACCGACACCTCGGGTGGGATTGCTGTCACGCTCCGGCCGAGGCAGCAAAGCGTGAGCCACCCAAGGAGCCTCATCACCGGCATGACGTGCTCTGCCTGCCACGCAGGGAGCGGGCAGCACCGGGCTCTGCGCCTCTGCCAGTGGCCGTTGGCCACCGGGGGACGTGGGGTGGCCAGTTGCCATCCCCCAGTGACTTCAGGGTAATTGTCCCTTCCTCCAACCTTTTTGGGGAGCGGGGATCCCCCCTGTGCATGTGCCTGGGGTGATGGCTGCCTGTGGAGGTGAGGGCTGCAGGGCTCAGGGAAGAGGAGAGCTGGGATGGATGTGGGATGTCTGAGATGCTCTCGCATAGGGGAGGTTTCCAGCTGGACAAAGGCTGGTCGAGCCCTGGAGGGGAGGATGCTCCATTGCAGCCTTGGGGTTGGCCCAAATACTTTTGCCACTGTAGCTCTCTCAAATTCCCATGCAGCCGCCCTTGCTGACCCTCCCCAGCCTGTCGTGCCTCATGCCGCACTGACCAGCAGGCTGAACCCTGCCTCTGACCCTGCCTGCTGTTGTGTCCCCGTGGGAACACGTGGCTGCTGATAGAGTGGCTTTTTTTTTTTGTGTGGGTAAAGTGCATTCGTCTGATCTGTTGACTGGAAAAACCATCCTGAGCTCGCTAAATCCCTGCAGCCTTTCCAATGGCTCGCAGCGGCTTCGCACAGGCTGTTTAATCAGTCATTTTTTGTGATTATCTCGTGGGTTATCCTGGCGGGGGATAGGACTCAATGGACAGGCTGTAATCCCGGTGCTCCATGTCACCAGCTCCATCAGCTGTGGCCACTGGGGGTTTGTCGCCTGAAGCAGCTTCATTACAGCAAATTATAAACCCGAGTAGATTTTGCAGCTCTGCTTGTGGCCCGCCTGGCACTAGCAAACATGCTTCCCTCAGCAGTCTCTTTCTTCCCTCTTTTATTCTCTGTTTAAAGATGAACTTTGTTTTCCCGTTCAACAACCAAACTTTGCATGAGCAGCGCTGGCCGCGGCAGAGCTGCCGGGCTGTGCACGTTCCTTCCCCGCATGCAGCGGGGCTCTTTATCCATCCCTGTCCCGGCTTGCAAGCGCTCGGTCCCGGAGAGGGAGGCGAGGGTGGGGAGCGATGCTATGAGGGTGCTGCAGGGCAAGGGCCAGCCCTGTAGCTCAGCCAGTCCTCTCCCCACCTGGGTCTCGCACGCTCTGGGTGCTTGCTCTGCAGCATATTGGCATGCCCGCGGCAGCGGTTGAGCTCAAGGAGAGGCTGGAGGACGGTTGCCAAATGGGGATGTTGAGCATGGAGGCCTGGGGAACGGGGCTGCTGCTCCTGATGGCTCTGGGCTTACCAGACCAAGGAAGGATCCCACGTGGTGTGTGCATCCAAACCTAAACTTGCAACCTTCCCTGACTTCTGGTTTCCTGATACTTGCAAGCTGCTCACAGGCAATTTGCAAATAAGAAAGGACGTTTAAATTCACTCACCAGAAACTGCTTATTTCTGGGTTTGCAAGTTGTCTGGGAGCTGCTCGCAATTTTGTCATTTGCAGTTGGGAGAAGGGGAAAAAAAAAAAAGGAGGAGGAAAAAAAAAAAAAGAAGAAGAAAACATGAAATCCAAAGAGGGCAGAAGTCTGGCTGGAGCCCAAAGCCGTTTATTATAATAGGTGCCCAGGAGATGCTCTGAGCAGTCTAATGCACTTCTGAGCCATGGTCCCCAAGCACCGTGCCATGGAGGGAGGTGACAACAGCCCCTTCCTGGACAACTCTGCCGTGACCATCCACCACGGTGCACTCTGCTGTGCCTCTCATTAACAGAAATAAATGGATACAGTGCAGGGAGTGGATCAGGGTAGATTTATGGGGAGGGATTAAAAGAACTAAATATACGTAGTTTGGTGGAGAGACGTTTAAAGGAAAGGGCATGTGTGTATAGGGAGGGAGTGAAAAGTATAATAACAGTCTATAAATATTTGAAGGTGTAGGCACCAAGAAGCAGATTGATTTATTCATGGCAATGTAAATGGGATGCAGGAGAGGGAGAGAGACATGACGGAGAGAAGCTGTAGATGTTTCCCTGCAGAAGGAGCAAGGATCCCATTGCCTGGACTCAGTAGCCGGAGGAGGTACCGAGCGGGCAGGGGGAATGCTTGCTGCCCGGCTTTGGCCCGAGTGGCATCTTGTGCTCCGTTTCGCTGCCAATATGGCTGCAGACATTGCCTGCTGAGATGGTCTGGGCCCTGGCCCTGTGGAACCCATCGAACTCGGCACCGTGAGACTTTTCCATTTCGTTTCTTCCCTAACGGAGCTCAGACGATGCCTGCGCTGCTCCTCCTCCTCCTCCTTCCCCCTGCCCCTCGTGGTGCCAAGCTGTTCATGTGTAAGGCGAACATCTTGGGCAGGACGCGAGCTCCAAGTCCTGCCCAGTTTCGCGGTGGACCCCCCCTCCTCATCCCACCACGGTGTCACGTTCTCCCGCCTGAGCGTGCCACGCTGGGTGGCAGAGCCTGGCTGGCATCGCCGCCGCCGCGCTCGGCGCGAACGCGACAGATGGGAGCGAGGAAGGCTCGCTCTGCCTGTGCCAGGGTGAAAATGGCTCAGCTGCAAATGAATATTTCCAGAAACCTCTTCTTCCTTGGTTTATAATTATGAGCAGATTTTCTTGTGGATAAAAGGGAGGCTGGTTTCAAAAAAGAAATGACCCTGTGTGGGAAGAACTGATTCTTCTTGGAAAAATATGGTGCCTTGAGCAAGTTTAACTCTTCTGCTTCCTCCAGGCAGGAACAGATTTGCTGCATCCGAATTCCTGTCAGCCAGCTCTGAGCCTGAGGCTTGGCACTAGCAACCTCCTGGTGCAGGAACCGGATTCTATTTTAAAACGAGTTCCTCTTTGCAGGCTGCGGGGATGGGGGGCTGCGATCCCGGATGAAGCCCCTCCTGGAGCATCCGTGGCAAGCAGGATTCAACGCACCAAGGTCTCTGGCATCGTGACTGGGATGCACTGGTGGGAGGTGTGAGACGGTGGCGTTGCCTGTCTGGCGCTGGCCATGGGTGTCCCTGCTCAGCACGTGAGGGGCTAACGGTGATGCACACTGGGGCTATTCGATGGGGAATTTCTGCTGGGGAGACCACTATGAATTGAATTTGGTGTGTTTAAACCCAAACCATTATTTTCTGGAGGGCTGCTGGTGCTGCTCGCTGCTGCCCAGCGGGTGCTGGGGGTGAGCACTGTGCCCCGTCCCAGGCGCGGGTGCCTCTGCCCACACTCGCTCCCCGGGGAGAGCCGCTTTCGCAGCCCTCGGCGGGGAGGCAGCCGGGGATGAGCAAGTGATGTCTGTGGTCATATCGCCCGACCGTCCGTCCCATCCCTCTGCTAGCTGGAGCATCACCGTTGTGCATTACGACTTCAGCAGCATCAAGTCGGGAGGGCTGGGAGACAGGATTCCCTTCCCTGTACAAATTATCTTCGAGATGTCAGAAATGGCAAGGAAAATTTGTGCAACAGACGTGAAAGGCAAAAGGGTCCTTGGAAGTTTTCCCCAGCGTGAGAGAAGCTCTTGAAGTTTATTCATATAACAGCCATCTTATTAAAGAGCTTCTCAGAGAACTTTGAACAGCTTTCTATATGGAAACAAATCTGCCTCTATAGCAGCAGTTTTCTGTGTTTCTTTTGATAATGATAATGATCTTACATTTCTGTACAGCCTTTCATCTTGCCGGATCTTAATGAGCTTTACAGACAAATGTGCAAGCTATATGCAAAGATCAATTCGCCCAACAATGCCAGGCAGCCGCTGCTGGGGTGGATGTGGCAGGTGTCTGCGCAGCCCACTGCAAAAGCAGTTCAGGCAGGAATGGGAGAGATTGGGTTTTGTTTTGATTTTTGTTATTTATTGAAAATGCAGGCAGCATTTTAGAGAAGCGGAATTTGGCAGGCTAGAATTTGGCCAGGACAACAAAGTTGTCTCTCTGTCTTTCCTTTTGGAGCCGTTCCTCTCCTCAATACATATTTCATCCTTCTCGGTGCCAGGGAAAGGATCGCTTCCCAATGGCTGAAACTCCTGCCTGGCGCGGAGGCGGACAGCTTCAGCACTCTGCTCCACTAAATATTTAATGTATTTTATAGGAAGGGTGACGATGCCAAGAGGAGAGAGCTGTGCCAGAATAGCCGATGGCCCGTGCCCGCGGTGCTCAGCTGAGCAGAGAGCCTTGGATGGAGGTGCTTCATCCATCACAGCCATCCTCGCTGCCGGCTGCCCGGGGGTTGTGCTCCCATTTGTTCTCACTATTTCTTGCCGATGCCCCAAAAAATGCGGTGGGCCAGGACCTCGTCCCTCATCGGCAGCCTCTGTCCTAGCAGGGTATTTCTAGCAACTGTTGTGTTCAAGGGTAGAGGCATCACCTTGAAAGCAAGGCTCTACGTCCCTGGAGTCTCATCTGTTCCCAGTCCATCAGGCCAAATTTAGCATTGCCGTGAGGAGCAGCGGTCCCTGAGCAGAGCACATCTCCTCCCCATCCATCTAGGGCACCATTTATTTCCTCCCCATAGCAACAAGCTGAGGAGTCGACCTTAAGTGGAGAGGAAAAGGCAGGAGCTGGGAGCATCCTAAATGTCCTCAGTTCCCATTTTGAGCCAATATACTGACTAATGATCACAGGCCAAGGAGAAAGCTGCCGCTGCTATTGCTCAGATGTCACTGGAGCCTTCTGCCTCCTGCAGACCTGCTCTGCCTCATCACTGAGGCTGGCGTCCTCCTCCTCCTGTTTAAGCATCTTTTACCAGTAAATAAGCTGCACCCACCCATCCAGAGCTGTGCCTGGGTGACACAGTCACTGTGCCTCCTGGGGACGTGCCACCTGAGGCAGGTTGTGCCCCCTCCTTTTGGCCCTTCAGTTCACAAATTCTTTCAACCCTTTGGGGTTTCTGTGGAAGCAAATTCCTTTTCTCTCCTCTGTTTCTCTTCCTCTCAAGCTGACCCCTCCTGAGAGCCCTTTTATCCTCCTGTATCTCCATTTCCACCTTTTTTTTGGCTGCGGTTGGTTTAACCCTTCCTCTGCTGTTTGCAGTTTGTAAAAAAATTATGCTGGCTCAGGATGTTTTATTTTAAAAGCAAAACCCCTGTGTGCTGGTCGGCTGCCTCAGCGTAATGCCCGTTGTTAAATAGTGCCACGTCTCTGCCGGGAGACCCGCTGCAGGCTGCCCACGGGAGGCTGACGTGGGACGCCCCAGCCCAGAGGTTTCCCTCCCTTGTTCACTCCCGAGGATTCAAATCGCTGCAGAGCGGATGAATGGCTCTGAGTTCAGAAACAGCGCGAGATACCTGCTGTGCATTGCGGCAACGTGTCAAAGCGGTGGGAGGCCGGAGGTGCCCTGGGGTGTCTTCAGGACTGGCTCTTGCTGCTGCACAAGATAGGTCCTGCTCCCCTGCCCCAGCTTTGGCAGTGTGGAGCTGGGCACTGTGTGGAGGCATCACGGCTGCTGGTGAGACTGGTGCACGGCTTGGGTGCTCCTGCCTCCAGCTCATCTGCTGGCTGGCAGGGCATCGTGGGTCTCCTCTCCCTCTCCTCTCCCCTCCCTGGAGCGGTGATGCTGGCACTGCACCGTTTCCCATATTTATGGCAGTAAAGCTGTAATCTCCCTTGATCCTCAGAAACCTCCAGAAGAGATTGATGGAAGCCCAGGTCAGCCATTAGTGACCGCTGCATAAATCACCCTTATTAGCCAAGCTCCCTTGGCAAGGCGTGCTGATATATGGACCCGCGAAGTCTGCGAAGCATTAAGAAATCATGACTACATACCTGGGACAGCTGAGGATCCCTGCTGCGCGAGCACCTTATCTGGACAAGGGCAGGCTGGATTCTCCTTCTGGCCCTTCTTTTTGTTCTCTGCAAGCTTTTATCCCTGCCCTGAACCACTTGGTATTTTTTAATCAATCCCAGACTGTGCTGTGGGCTGGTTACCGAGATGATGAACAGAAGCGAAGGGGAACCCACCCGGGGTGGTGGCTCTCAAAGAGAGGAAATGCCCTGAGCCTGAGCAGACATCCTTCCGAGGAGCCCAAGGCGTCGGATTAACTCGTTGGGAGAGCATTTCCCAGTGCCGGAGCTGTGGGTAGTCTCTGGCTTTCAGTTCTTTCTGCTCATCTGGAAGCCCGAAACAGCAAATGCTACCAAACCCCGACATACCTGCCCGTGTGCACAGGCTGCTGCCATCCCATGGTTTGATTTGAGACCGAGTTGGAAGAAAATCCAGGTCTTGCTCTGTGAGTGAGGTTGAGACTGAGACTCGATGTAGTGCATGGCTGAGGCTGGAGGGCTTTTTGACACTGCGGCGGTCCTGGCTGGCAGCCTGGGAGATGTGCTGGCATCGCCGGCTTCGGCTCCTGTGAAATTTTGCCAGTGAAACCCTGGAAACCCCTGCGTGTGCCCGGAGCTCATCTGGGAACCTCCGTCCTGCTACCCGGCGTGTGCAAGGGCTTGAACGTAGCAGGCAGAGCCTGGCTTTGGATTAAAGCAGCGAGGGAAGGGCTGTGGAGATGGCACGTGGAAGAGGATGCTTTGTGGCCAACAGGGAGAGAAAGGCCTGTGGAGAAATGTCCATGCTCTCTGTGGACATTTGCCCTAACAGAAATTCATCCGTCAATGCTGATCAACAGTAAAGGACATAAACACTGCTCTCCTGAATGCTTATTTAGGATGGGAATGCTGGAGTAGTTATCCAGAGAGTGCCTGTGGATTTGGGAATCATCCAGTCCAACACCATCAGGTTCACGTGACTGTTCGTATGGCATTTGGTGTGACTGCTATGGGAAGAGCTGCCGCGGCCCTATAGCTTCTATGGATTTCCCGTGTTTACAGCCGCTGACTCACTCTGAATAATGGCTAATGGCATAAAATCAAGCAGTTTGCAGATAATTTAGGCACAGCCAAAAGCACTGTATTCACAGGATGAACTGTCTGCTGTGCTAAACATATATATTTGGGAGAGTACGTGTAGCATTTTCAATTGCAATGCCTTTCTAATTAGGGCCTTGAGTATTTACTCAGGCAAATCTCCTGTGGGGTTTGTGGGGAGCTGGGGCTGGCGGAGGCTGTGGGGTGCTGCCTGCGATGCCGGGCTCGGGGTGAGCAAGGCTGGCTCCTGTGCACACGTATGCACACCCTGGCCACACCATGGGCATGCAAGAAATAGCGGTCATATTCGCTTTCTGCTCATTTGCATGGAGACTATTGCTGCTACATTTGGGTTTCAAGCACCGTGGGGAAAGCTGAAATCTTTCAAAACCAGTTTTTCTCTGAGAATTAAAAAAAAAAACCAAACCAAACCCAACCCAGACCCAGGAGAAAAGCTAACAAAAAAGATAAACAGAACTAGATCGGGGAATGGTTTTAGTCATGCCAGCTCCTCTCTCCTCCTGTTCCTTCACCCACCCAACCCGAGCACTGGTCCCCAGCGACCATCCCTCAGGGTGAGAATTGTCTGTAGAAAGATGGGGTGCAATCGGGGAGTATCTACTTACAGCCAAGGGCAGGTTAGAGGAGCCTGCAGCTGAGAAGCGAATCTTTCTTTCCTCTCTTCAGCTACAGCACAAGGCCTCCTGTGCCAGCTTTGGGTTAAATGTCCAATTAGTCTCTCGCACTTCGCAGTTAATCGCTGCTGTTTGTTGCTGAGTGAGAGCCGGTGGGATCCATTAACTCCTCTTCCTCCTCTGGCTGGCCAGCTGTCTTGGGCCAGCTCCAGGTATACTTTTTGGGGTCTGCCACGGTGGAGAAATCTGGCCTTTTTTCTCTTGGGAAGTTGTGTGATGCTTTTGCTGATCCATAACCCCGTTTTTTGGCTGGAGGGGGAGGCACAAAGGGAACCGTCAGGACAGAATTACAAAAGCCTAATCATGTTTCACAACACGGCAACTTGCAGGCAGAGATGTAAAGCTTTATATAGGAATATAATTAATAATCTAGTGAAAAGCTGCCTCCTAGCTAGTGCTGTAATGCAAAACAAGGCTCAAGGGGCAAGAGGCTTTACAAGTGTTGGGTCTGAGTTCACGGCTTGTCCTGCACAGTAAAGAGCTGTCTGGGTGATGACTGTTTTATAATTAACCATGGCAGCTCTTCTGGAGACTGCCTTGTCCTGGTCGGTGCTCAAAGGTTGCTGGATGGGTGCAGGGGAGCTCCCCCATGCCTCACCAGCCCTGCGGCTGGGGGTGGGAGAAGGGCTCATCTCCCTCCCTACGTCCCGAGATGTAGCCCAGCAGGTGAAATAACCCATTAAAAGCCAGCGTGGGGTGTTGCAAGGCTAGCAGCGGCAGCCCATTTGGCAAGCGGGGCCAGCAGAATTTGGTGCTGTGCAAAGGGCAGAGTCACAGCAGCGTGGAAAGTGTGCTGGGCGTGCTGCTGGCATCCCTGCGGGACCCGCGCCAGGGCGGCACGGCCCCGGTCGGCATCGTGCCTCCCAGGCAGCTTGCCGAGCGGGAGCATGCTTGCCCAGCAGGTCTCTGCAGATGGGATGGTACGTTGCGTGGTGGAAAAAAAACCCCACAAACCCTGAGCGGAGCAGTCCTGGCTGGAAACACCACAGCGTGCCGCACGCTCCCTCCTTTGCTGTGGGGCGATGCTCCTACAGGGATGGCAGAGAGTTGGGGCTGGACCGTGCCACCAGCTGCCTGCTCTGCCAGGGCAGGCAGGGAGGACCAGACCCCTGGGGACGGGCGGTCTCCCTTGGGAAGGAGAAAAGCCACGGGGAGGGAGGTGGTGTGGGAGCAGCGGCCGAGGGCAGAGACCCGGGGAGGAAGATCTGGGCCAGGCCAGTGGGGAGAGCTGGCAGCAGCAGCCCGTGCGCGGCGGCATGGCGAGCAGAGAAGGAAGGGCTGGTGGAGCCCGCGGGGATGAGGAGTCAGCCAGGAGACAACCTGCTGCGCTATCGAGGACGAGATGCGGTTTCAGGTGACTTAGTCCAGAGGCAGACCCGAGGCAAGGGGCCAGAGGTAAGGAAAGCCTCGGATGCCTACAACCGCTCGCCGAGGTGCTCGGTGTTGTGTGTCCGGCTGCGGCGGGGCATGGCAGAGGTGTCAGAGTGCCGGAGCTGCCCTCCCTGCCGTGAGTCCCGCACGTGGTCCAGCCCCGCTGGGAAGGGCACGGTGCATCCCTCCTGCTCCAGCCCGGCGTGCAGCGGTTCCCACAGTTCCCTGGGAGGTGGGAAGGAGCTGAACCCAGCTTTCCTCTCCTCTTTATCACCAAGTATGAAAGAGCAGTATCCATCACCTCTTGCAACTTTCTTTGAAGGGAAAAGAGCAAGTGCCAGGGCGTTTTGCCGGCTCCTCGTCCTCGCTGGCATGGGAGCAGTGCTGTGACTCATGCAGCCCCGCAGGGACCAGATGTGTAAATCGAGGTTAGGCTGAATTTAGCCAAATACTTTAGACCTCTGAAAGCAGAGAATCCTCCCTTCTGCCTTGGGCTTCACGGTCGGTGTCTGTATCATGCACTGGAGGTGGCCCAAAGGCACGTGAGCGTTGTCCACCTCAGATGTGCTCACACTAGGAGCACTTATAATGCACCTCTTCCCCTGACCATTGCACTTGCAGTGCCACCTGGTAAAAAAGTGCTTTTTGTCTAAGATGGCTAATGCACTCTCCCACCTCCTCCAGCAGCCAGGTGAATATTATCATCCCCATTTTACAGGCAGAGAGGGGGCACTCGGCCTGCGGTGAGTCAATGTCAAAGTGAGGGTTATAGCCTCGAGAGCCAGCCCGTCCTCTCCTCCCCGCAGCCAGCAGCATCTATTTCTCTCCAAGCAACATCCACCCTGTGTGAGACCGGTGCTATAAAGAACAAATAAAATGCTGTGCAAGCCAAAGGAAATGGCATCATTTAAAAATATGCACAAGGTTAACAGGCACAGGGAGGACACAGCGCATGTGGATGGATGGTGGGAGAGCTAACAGATGAGACCCGAAGGGCTGCAGAATGTAAGGCAGTACAAAAGCAAAATCATCCAAGTGCGTAAGTCGTGAGGAAATCTGGCTTCTCACCCCGCTTAAGGACTGTCCCCGGCAGGTGCCCAGGGATGCAGATTGACTCCGCGTCGCTGTGTTCCCGAGGGACCGATTGATTGATCGGTTTTTGCAGCACCATCCTGTAGCCCTGCACACTGATTCATCACAAGCAATTAGCTGGGAGTGATGTGCAGCTCCGAGCGACAGCCCGGCTGGCTGCCTTCAGACTGCTCCGACCCGTCCCCGTGCTGCGGCACATCCCCAGCTGGATGAGGTGGATCACGGGGAGCACTCGGAGACACTCCTAGGGCTTTGAGTCTCCTGGGGCGAGGGAGCAGAATTGAGGGATTTTTCGAACATTTAGAAACCTTTGCTTTCCCAGCCCTGCAGGCATGGCCTGGGGCATGTTGCCTATCCAAATTAGGCCACTGTCAGGTTTGTCGGCTGAGGTTTCATTTCATTTTCTTCACCACGCTCACAGCAGCCCCGTGTGGATACCCAGGCCAGGATGCAAAGCATCTGGGTAGACCTTTGTCAGGCTCCCTGGCTGAGGTGTTAACACTGATTTCCCATGAATATTCAGGCATGTGAGATGCATCCAGGATGCTCTTGCAGTCAAGGCTCATGGGATCTCGACTCAAACCTTAGCTCTGCCATTGGCTTCCTACGGCTTCTTGGGCAAAACAGCCTTTGGCTTCCTCGGACAAATCTCTTAATTTCCCTGCACCTCAGCCTCCAGGTGAATAACTGGGCGGATGGGTGAGCAGATGACTTGCTGCTCTGCATAACTCGGTGCATAGAACACCAGTTCAGGGCTTGACAGGGGTACTAGCATCACTTTTCTCTAGCAGTTGCTGGCTGACTTTGCTTGGGTCAAGCTTACCTCTCTCCATCTCTGCTACCCCATCTGTAAAATAGGGGCCATGATAGCCAGGTGGTTTCCAGAAGAGCTGTTGTGCTAGAAATAAGGGAACTCAAAAAGGACTGTGGGTCTAAAGGTCTCTTTGTGAGTGTCAGGACTGCTTGTCAGAAATATTTTGCCATGGCCATGCTTACAAAGATGAGGTTTCTGAGATGGGAACAACACACGTGCGTGAAGCTGCCGGTGAGCACTGTGGGGGAAAAGGATCGTCCAGCAAGGGAAAAATGGTAGTGGGAATGAGTTCAGATAAGTTTCCGTCACCAATGGTATTTGTTTCCCAGTGAGATTAGAAAGGGCAGCACCCAGCCTGAGACATCTGACACTAAGGCTGGAGCCTGGCTGGAGCAGGGTGCCCATAATGAGCCCCCCCGAGAGCCGTCGCTGCCTTTGCTGCAGCATGGGGGAGATTTCAGCCCCAACCGCCCAGCCCAGGCAGGGGCCATGGCGGGCTCTGCTCTGATGCTGACTCTCGGCTCCAAGGGCCTCAGTTTGCAGCCGCAAGCTTGGCAAGAAGGTAGACCTGGGGGGCAGGGAAGGTCCCGAGCAGTGATTGATGGGTTTTGCTCCCCAGCTTGTCATTCCCTGGCCTTCTGCTCCATTGCAGCCCAGCCAGCCCTGGTTTCCCACCTCACCCCCGCTCCCAGTGCTTGGGAACAGCTGGATGGAACCAAATTTTCACTTGCCTTTGAAGAGCCAGCGGGTCCCGTAGCCAGCAAAAACATTTACTGAAAAAATAGTAATAGATCTGTTTCCCTTTCATCAGGGTGAGGAAGGCAGCTCTGCTGTTGACGTTTCTTACCCGAGGTTCAGGAATCGCTGTCTTTAAAATGAGAGCCCGGTGTGTTTGCAAACGGGACGGGCATCTGACACCCATCAGCCCCTTGGAAGCAGCCCAGGGCTTGCGGGGAAGGCCTTTGGCTTCCTTGGCTGTGGTGGGCTTTGAATGGTTATTTCTCTGAAACCAGTGCTTCTGTTTAGTGGTTTTCCCTTAATAAAAGAGATTTGCCTGCTGCAAGGATGTCACTACTGAGGAGTTACTGCTGGGCCTGGTCTTTGCATCTTTCAAAACTTGTCTGTCTTGAAAGGCTGTTTCCATGAGCTCCCGAGTTCAGCCTCTCCAGGGCAGCTGCAGGAGCTGGGTCCTTCCCGAGCCTGAGATTCACCCCGGCTGAGAAGCTGCTTCTGCATGTGCGGGCTCTTCCCTCGCCGGAGCTGGGTCCTGGCTAGAGACCGACTTCCACCAAAACCTGTTCGTGGTTCCTGTTTGTCTCCTCCGAAGGCACTGGTCCTCGCTGGTTCCTGGGGACCCTCCCGCAGCCAGGCTGGGGTGGCACAGGGGCTCGCTGGGTCCGGGGAGCCACGGGGGAGAGAGGCTTTCACATGCATCTCCCTGAACCCACCGGAGCTGCTGCTTCGGGGGAAAACCAGAACGTCTCGTCCCATCGGTGCTCCCTTTCCTCTGGGGGACCCCAGGGTCCGTCATACCCAGTGACACAGGCTCCATCCCCAGCCTTAGGAAGAAGGTCCTACATCCCACCTCAACCACGCTATTTGCCCTCTCCCTGTCCATGCACAGATGCGCACACATTCTGAGCTCCTTTTAGATGAAGTTATGCGTTATGCCCATTGTTATTCCTGCTAAGCGAGATTCTTGGCTCTGCTCCTGCCAGCCTTAAACCACTTCATTCCCCTTCCTGCTGGGCTCGGGGTCAGCCAAGCCCCAGGGCAGGAGGGCCGGCAGGTTCCTGAGCCGCGGTGGGAACGGGCTTGGGGAGTGTTCCGTGGTTTGGATGACGTCCGCCTGTCTGTCTGCCTCGCTCCAGGCCTCCATGCTGCTGGATTAGTAGCTACACCTCTTCAAGTGCATTGACTCAGGCATGGCTGTCATCTCCAGCAGCCACTGGGCACTGTCAGTGGAAGTGGATTTCAGTGCTCATTAATCCCTGGCCAGATTTGCCTCCCTCCTTCAGCTGGTTTTTCCAGGAGCCTCGTCCAAGTATAATCTTGTCACTGGGTTTGCAGTGGTTTGGCAACGGCTTATAACCTCCTTGCTCCCCAGCCTCCCTCCCCTTGCCCACTCTTTGCCCTTTCATTTGTTGGAGCTGCCCGAAGTCCTTTATTTTTCTCCTTCTCTGCTTTTCCTTAGTTTTCATGTGACCAGGCACACTGGAAGGGAAATTGGCTTCTTTCCCATTTCTGACCCTGCTGTGCAGAAGTGGGGGATGAGCACATTGCTTATAGGAGTTGCAGCTCAGAGGAGGAGGAGATCCAAAATGCAAGCCAGAAATGCTCGTGTGTGTCTCCTGGCAAGCGTAGAGCTGCAGCCCCGCAGCCCCATTGCTCACCCCGTGGCACACAGCTTTCCCCCTGCTCGAGCAATGCTCAGCCCTGATGCAAGTGTTTTGGTGATATCGGCTCTGCCGGCTCGTCATGCCAGGTCTTGTTCAGCTGTGGAGAAACCCTGTGCTGCACAGCAATGTCCAGATTCCTGAGGTGCAGGAAAAATTCCTCTACCCCTTCGGCTGAGGGAATATTTTGGCTGGATCTTAGTTTGGATTAAGCCATGGGCTGGAAGCGAGGGCTAAGCTGGGTTCATGTAACTCTGGGCAGTGTCTTGATTTCCATGGCAGAGAATGCTTCTTTCAGATAAAGTGCCCTTCTCTGGCATTGCCATATTTGTTGACCAGAGATGACGATCAAGGAAGAGGATTAGAAAATGGGGTGTTGAAATGAAAAGTGCAACAAAAATGATTAGTTGGCATCACAGCTGAGGAGAGATGGAGAACGAAGGCAGGTATTTCTAATGAGTCGAATGCCCTTCCCTTGCCCTAGGCTAAAAGCAAGGTAGCTTGGCAAATTTTAAAGCAAAGCACAGGAAGGGGGCACCTCCCCCCCCCTCAGACTCAAACAGGATATTTATTTTTTGTTTTAGGTGGTGGCATTTTTGCTTTGGCCCCCTTCCCTCTCCAGAGAAGAATTAATCTCAGGAGGAAAAGTCCAAGCACTTTGTGCTGAAAATGCCCGGCTCAGTTAAGTCTGGTCTTAGCCCAAATTTGCAAATAGTTTCCATCTCCCTGGAACTGCTGTTTCCAGTCAATGGGGTTTTCACTCCAGTTACACAGTCCTCAAACTGGTTAAAGGAAGAAAATTCCCCCACCTCTTCCCTGGTGCTGTTCTGCAGTGCATCCACCCTCCCTGGAAAAGTTTAAGTCAAGAGTGAATATTTTTCTGCAAGCCTTGCCTAGTTTAAACAATGAATTCTGGGAAGTGCCATGGCATATGTTCTGCAGAAAATCATAGTAAATGACCACAATGATTCCCTCTGGCTTCATGCTCTGTGAAGCTATTGTTTGCAATGTGTTGCAGGGGTGTTTAGCTTGGCCCAGTGTGTCATCCTCTCTCCGGTCTTTGAATAGACTCTGCTGGAGAAAATGACTGGAATAAGCCTGTTCTGTATTTGCTTTTGGCATTAATTTTTTTGTTTGTTTGTTTATTTCTTTGGGATTATTTTAAGGACCTCAAGGTCCCCACAGCTAGAGAGGCAGGCCCAACACATGTGTTGCACGGCTGTTCCTCTCGCCGACAGCTGAGAGCCACAGCTCCGATGGCAGAGAAAAGGGGGAAGTTCATATCCCCCTTTCTCCCGCTACCTGCAGGGTGAAGGTAGCTTACCTTGCTCGCCAAGGAGACGTGCTGCTCCCTTCTGCTTTGAGGGAGCAAGGGCTCTCAGCGTGTCTGCAGTTGCATTGCCATTGGAGAAAGCATCGCTGATTGAACGATGCTCGTTGGTGTAGCTGCCTCGGGACCTGCTGTGCTGCCGTGACCTGGGTGCTCCGGGCCATGTCCCAGGAGTAAAGGCTGGAAACCTGCCTGGAGCCAGGGCCGAGGGGTCCCTGTGAGCCCAGCAGTGTGCCCTGGGGCAGCCCCTCCACCTGCCCCCGTTCCTTTGGGGTCCTCCCTCTGGGCTCACCTCCAGTTCCTGGGGACCTCGCTCCCGTACGTGTCTCTGCTTCCATCTTGCCTTTGCTCAGGAAGCTGATTTTGGGAACCAGCCCCAGGTTCCATCTCACCATCCTTCCCCGGTGGCACGGACTCAGGGCTGTGTCCTGGGGGTGGGCAGGGGTCCCTCTGTCCTGTCCCGCTCCTCTCTCCCAGGCAGGACCAGCTCCTCCTAGTTGGTTCCCAACAGCTATTTGTCTGAGCTCCCACAAGATCTGAGTGCTGGGGAGTCTGGCACTGCCCCAGGCAATCTGCTCCAGCGATTTGCTATCCTTAGAAAGGCTTTTGTAAACACCAATCTGGATCTTTTTTGCTGCAATTTAAGACTATTGTCATTTGTCCCATCGACACAGCCACAGCTTGTTTGCTCTAATGTCTGAAGTGCTGTGAGAAACCTCAGGTCTGAACAATATCTGGTCCTGCCCAGACCCCCACGGGCACCCATGGGAGGTCACCTCCCGAGGAGCTCCTTCCCTACCCTGCTGCCATCCCAAAGAAACCGGGGATTCCTCAGCTCTGCCTTGAGGAAGAGGAAACCTCGGGTCAAACAGCCAAAAAGAAGGTTTGGATGTGTCAGCTAGTCCGTGTGCTCCCAAAGGGACTCGAGAGGTTTCCAAACCTCGGTCAATGGTGGTCACTTACATCCCGACTGGCGTTAGGCAAGCTGGAGCTAAAGCACGTGCTCCGGAGGGCAGGAGCGGTGCTGGCGGTGACCAGGGAGTCCCTCTGTAAATAGCAAAGGGGAAGGAAGGAGCAGATGGGGGAAAGGAGGAGCGAGACAGAGAGAGTGACAAGCGAGCAAGTGGGTATGTATGAAGGAGCTGGGAGGAGTGAAAGAGGAGAGGGAGCTGTAATTAGGGCAGGTTTAGTATGCATGAATTTTGCTGGGTTTGCAGCAGGAGGCTTGCCCAGCAGCTGCAGAAATTATTTATTACATGCTCACTACATTTGCCCTGTAGGAAGGTAAATAAAATGTACACACTGTCCCATTTACTCAGACAAACAAGGGGATATGACCCAATTTCTATTTTACTAAAACGTTTTCCTCCCCAGGATTGGACCCCTGGGAGGTGCGGAACGCCGCGGGTCCCCCGCGGAGCGGCAGCGCTGCACAGGAGCCGCATTTATCTCATCTGCCCTTGTTGTCAGAAGGATCTTTGAACGCAGAGTTAGCATTTACACCCGCTCACGGTACCTTGCACCTCCGGCGCGGCCCCTCCTGCCTCCCCCCAAGTGCCGGTGACCTGTGACAAGGCAGAGATCACGGGAGGTGCCAGGCCAAGCGCGGGGGAAATCCGCCCGCACCATCTGCGTGTCGGATTAGGCGATGCTTTTCCTCTGACGGCGAGATGAGAGAGAGACAGGAGCCGGCAGCATCATCTGGCTTTCTCATCTGCTGGCGCTGCCGGGGCTCGGCACAGCTGGCTGCACCGCGCTGCGCCGGGGATGGGGGCTCGGACCCGGCTTCAGAGGAGAAAGCCCTGCCTGCGCGGTGGGGTTCTGGATGCGGGGAGGACCTCGCTTCTCCGGGGGGGAGCGGGGGCCCATGTTTGTTCAGTCACTCACCAGGTCTGGGGGAGATAAGGGGCCTCCTGCACCCTGGGATCTGCCTTGCCAGGCACAATCCGGGCTGTGATTACTTTTGCTGATACCCCAGATACAGCATTTGCTGAGTGTGCATGTTTTGGCAGCACAGTTTTCTGACTGTTTCTGGGGTTTTTTTCCACCCCTGCTTGTTAAGTCTCCTCCGGCCTCCCCAGCAGGCAGCCCCGGGCAGCGAGGAGCCTGCGGCCGCTGTCTGTAGCTCTCTGCAGCCACGGCGATTTATTGTAGGTGTCGGGCAGCGAGGAGCCGGGGAAGCGGCACGTGGCCAGCCTGGCCCGCAAACACCGAGGCCGTGGGCAATGAAAGGGGCATAAAGCAGACATTGAGCTAAAACCCCTCTTTTGGGGATTCATGTTCAAGGATTTTGCTGTGCAAAGAAAGAGTCAGTGGGTCGTGGGTGTTTCTGATTCCAAATTTCACATGACTTTAAGCAAATAGTCACAGGAAGCATGTTCTGCTCTATGTTTGGCTCTATCTGCTGGGTTTATCCTGCTGCATGCAGGCTGGTGCTCTGAAAAACACAGCCGTGTTGTGTTTGGAAAAGCCTGTCTGGAGGAATGAGGAGAGGCGCAACCCCTCGCGTGACAGGCGTTTATGACAGCAGGAGCAGCTCAGCCCCAGGCGCTCTGGGACACTCTCACCAGTTCCTTCCCAGTGGGTCCCTCCGCTCCCCCCTGCACAGGGGGAGATGCTCACCCCAGCTGAGCAGGGGGGAGCGGTTCCCCCCCCAGACGGGTGATGCTGAGGACAGGACACTGTTACTTAGCAACTGCTGAAGGATGCGGCTTTAACCCCACCCGGTACCCAGCACCATCCTCCCCTGCGAGTTTTCCGGAGGAATGGGCGCAGTTCCCATCAGAACTAGGCTCCAACTGGGGGATTTTTTTTTTTCCCCTCTTTTATCATTCTTCTGGTCCATACTTTTGGGCTGCTTTAGACCCACTTGCTGCCCAGCGAGCTGGTCAGTCCTGGGCTGGGATGAATCCTGGCTCTGCCATCCCATGGGCAAGGCTGCCAGCTCTCTGGGGTGAGCGGAGGCACACATGCCGGAGCTGCTGCCCCTTCTCCGTCTGTTTGCCAAGCTCAGGGCTCCTTCCCCTGCTCGGCACTCACACTCCCTCCCAGAGCCTGCAGACAAAAACCTAATTGCATGACATAAATTATAGCAACTCTCCAAATAAAAGCCCAGGGAAAAAAAGGCTGTGGCTGGATGGACACTTGAGGGCTATTAGAAGATGCATAAATTCTTTTCCTTAGGTTTTTCATTTTTACATGTCTAATTACAGTGAAAGGAGCCTTTCAAGGGTTGCTCAACTGCCAGGGCACTCAGCAGCCCCTGGCAACTGGAGTGGGAAGAGGTGGCAGGGTCGGGCGGCCCAGTTTACCTTGGATAGAGCCTGGGGCTAAACAAATGCCAAGGGCTTGGGAAGGAGATGGGGGAGAAACCGCTGCATTCCCCTGGGTCTCCCCCGGGAACCTGCCTTGGTTCCCCAGGCACCCATCACTCCTAGGAATACTTCTGTGCCATTGTGGTTCCTCTTTATTTATCTGACACTCTTCAAGCATCTTGCAAACTTTAATTAAACATGCCTCCTAAGGGTATCCTTTACCCCCATTTTAAAGATGGACTGGCTGAAGACAAAGAAAATGAGCAGCATGTCTGAGGACTGGGAATAAAACCCAGGAGGGGAGGAGGTGGTACTTTAATGGTCTGGCTTCCCCCCCACACCCCTGTGCTCTGCCTGGCAGGGGCTGTGCCGTTGGCAGCATCGCTGGCACCATCCTCGGCAGCCCCAGATATGCCGGGGAGGCTCGGAGCGAGCGGGAAGGACCCTGGAGTGGCTGCAGATACCCCAGGCAGGGGAATCGCAGGCTGGGACAGGGAGAAAAGCCCTTAAACCAAGAGAAATGCAGCGGGGTCAGAGGGCAGGACTGCTCCCAGCTCGGGGCCCCGGTCAAAGCACCCAGCGCATGACGAGCCACTGTGATAATTAGGGGCAATTTATACTTCCAGGTCAGGGGTTCACTCTGGCTTGTCATCGATTTTTAGGTGGGTGATAAACTGCCTGGAAACCAGAGCTGTCGGGATAACACGGGAAATGTCCTATTAGAAGGGGAGCTTCTGGAGCAAGGGCTGCCATCCTCACCCCCTGAAACCCCCCATGGCCAAGGCCTGGGTAGGGGACCCCCATGGTTTGCTGCCGGCTGTCCCCCCGTCCCTGGGGCTGCCCACACAGCACCCCTGGACGCTGCACTCCTGCCCCAAGCCCTCCCCGTGCTCTGTGCTGGACCCCGCTGTGCCCGAGGGCACCGGCTGGTCTCCTCTGCCTGGGGTGAAGGGGAAGGTGTGCTGGAGGTCGGTGCCCCCCCTGAGCTGTCCTTTTTGGGGAACAGGCTCGAGAAGGCAGCCACGGAGTCGTGCCTCAGAAAGTGCCTGGGGCCACTGATTTTCCTGCGTGTGAACCTGAAAAGAAATCCAGGGAAATTTTGCGCCTGCATTTGTTATACTTGTCATTGCTTTTCCGGCACTGGGGAACAGCCTTTGGCTCCTGGCCCTGGATCCACTGGGCAAGGTGATTCACACGGCAGTCCTGGTTGCAGGCGGAGGTACCGAAAGCAGCAGTCCAACGTACGGGTGCTGGGGCGTGCAAGGCATTGCTTCGTTGTCAGCTTATCCTGCTGCCGTGTTTGCTCTGCTCCAGCACCGGCTGCTGTGCCGAGACAAAGCGCGAAGCACAGCAGGGCTCCTTCCCAGCCCGGGCGAGGAGCGGGGTGGACCTCCCGGCTCTCCTGCCTGGGAAGGGTTTTGTTCCCCGGCTTGCAGAGCTCTGCTTGCAGAGGCTGAGTCTGCTGCTCCCGGCGAGCACAGCAGGAGCTTAAATATGTTTGCTCCATCCCTTTTTTTTGCAAACTGCTCTAGCAGGTAGAACTGTTCCCCGATTTATTCCTCAAGCCAAAAAAAAGCAACTGCAGGAGGCAGCTAAATGTGTGCAGCAGCTCGAGGTCTCGCTCCGGCTGCAGGGCAGAGCGAGCTCAGCTGCTCCTCTGCTAAACACGCACCCTGCCCGGCCGGCCTGTGGGTGCTCTCTTGGCGGATTTGATTGCGCTGATACGATCTCACTCCAGATATGCTGCTGTATCTGGAGCCTAGCTCTGCTTCCTGTAATTAAAGGTGTCAAGTTATGCCATGGACTGAATTCAGCAGTAGCAGCTAAGTTCTTCCCAAGTACATTAAATTGTCTAGACCTTGGAGTGTCATGAAATTACAGCCTCCGCAGGGTGAGGGTATGATGGTGCCCTGAACTTCTTGGGCTGAGAAGTGCCCTTTTCTCATAAACAGGTCCAAAACAAATTAAAAGTGACCTGGCTGAGGAGACTTATTAGGATCAGGGTTAAAATTGCTCAATCTCTGGCTCAGGCCCATCTGCAGCCCTTGCACCTTGTCCTCTCTGGATACGTCCCTGGACGGTAGCCGGAGGGCTGCTGTCTGCACGCGTGTGCTGCATCCCGGGGCTGGAAACACGGGTGGGCACTGCCACCGTCACAGCCTTCCTGGCACCTCTCCATGTTGCTTTAGTGACATCTCCACCTTTCAGAAACGATCCCTTGTGCTGATGGAGACACAAACAGAAGGGTCTGACCCAACCGCTGCTGACCAGCAGCTGCAGCCAACGGCCCGCGGGCAGGGTCGCAGGAAACAGGCATTTCCAACAACAAAGAATTTCATTTAAAGAAATCCGCGCTTGCAAATGGGAAACGCAAAATTCATCAGATAAATTGTTTGCTCGAGCTGCGAGTGAGGCGCCCGGGGAGCTCCAGCGTCCGTGCCCGCCGAAACGCAGGGCTCAGCAGATCCCCCTTGCCGAGCGCTCGGCTAATCTCCTCTGCGGTGGCATATTTGTGAGGATGTTCCTGTCATGTCATTAAAAAAAAAAATAAAGGAGGGGGAAGGGCAGCTGTGTGGGTGATGGAAAAGTGACTCTGCACCATGGAAAGCCACCTCCAAGCTCAGGCACGGCTGCTCCTTGCTCGGAGAAGCCCCTCTCAGCAGCCAGTCGCTGGGTGGTCTGCCTCTTAATTACAGGGTTAATGCGATGTTACTATCAGGAGAAGTTTCTTAACCTGATAATGAGTAGGAAGCAGCTGTAGCTTGGAAAATGTAATAATTGCAGAGTGGAGCAATGTAATTATAAGGTGTGTATCAACTGCCTCCATGTTTACTTAGAGAAGACTAAATCCCCTCAAAAGCAGCAGCCGTGGCAGCAGCCGGCTCTGTTTCTTGCAGGGGGGTGTAACTGCAAAGGGAAGGGGTAGCAGAGACAAGTCCTGGCCTGCTCCTCTCCGCTGCTGACGTGCCGGTGCTTGAGCCGAGGCTTTGGTGGACTCAGCCCGGCAGCACCCGGCACGTGCCGTGCTCCGTTAGCATCGCTCCAGCTCCCTCGTGGGAGCATTTCCAGGGAGCATCGGGATGCCCAGCCCAGCCTGTCCGGCTCCGGGAGCTCATCCTGTGCATGGGACATCACTGGTCCCGGCAGGCAGTGGATGGAGAGGTGTCCCCTGGCCTCTCCGGGAGGCAAACAGTGGTAGCAAGGCTGCCGGGGGAGAGGGAAAGTTTTGGGCTGAGGCAGAGAAATGCTGCTGCTGATCTCTGCCCTTCTCCTGTAAGAGCTCCTCTCTCCTGAAGAGGCTGTGGCCCCAGGAGCATGTCCCTGGTGGGGACACGAACCCGGCGGTGCAAAGCACATGGACTTGTCACGACCGAGCCCTTTATTTTCTCTTCCTGATGTATTTGCCTGTCTCAGGTTTAATTGTGCCCTGAGCTCCTCCCTGCAACCTCAGACTGCTCTCCTTCAGTTCCTTCTCCACTTACCTGCACACGAGGCAGTTTTTACTCTGTGGTCTCCACACCAAAGAAAATTTCTATTAGGTGAAAAAATTGCTTCCCTTTCGTGCCCTGAAGGTAAAATAGCCAGATGAGCGGAGGTGCACATCCCATACAGAAAAAGCAGCACTATGCTGAGTCTTTCTCCCACTGAACACGGCTCATTACTCCTCTTTTGTCGTCGCTGGTGCAGACAATGGTGAAGGTGTGCCCCAACACAAGTGTGCAATAAATCCCTTATCACAAGGAGGAGCTCATCAAAGGCGCACCGACACAGCAAGGCCATCGCTTCCTCCTGCCACTCCGGCTGCCCAGCAATGCCCGTTCATCTGCCGTACGATCTGGTTGTACAATTTCTGTCGAGCAGTCACTAAATCAGGACAAAACTCACTCCTGCGCAGGTCTCCTTCTCTCAGCGAGAGGCAGAAGAAGGACCCTGGAGCCCGAGAGGCTGCTCCCCACGCTGCGTGGGCACAGCTGGCTCGCTGGCACCCTGGGTTTGGGCAGGTCCCTGCCGTGAGCACACAC
Organism: Aquila chrysaetos chrysaetos; assembly: GCF_900496995.4. Taxonomy (NCBI): domain Eukaryota; kingdom Metazoa; phylum Chordata; class Aves; order Accipitriformes; family Accipitridae; genus Aquila; species Aquila chrysaetos. Next base: position 1,373,108 of record NC_044024.1, on the reverse strand, counting down.
ACGCGCCTGCGCTCACGTGTTGGCATGCACATGCTCGTTCTCCCTCATTCTCATTCCAGGGAATAAACTTTTGCCGACTGCTTTGTCCCTGAAAAATACAGATTGGGCTCAAACAAAACATTTGTTGCAATTTTGCTGGGTATGCTCAATTATTCTCCACTTAAAAAAAAAAAAAAGATAAAATATGCCAATATGGAAAATAAAAGTGGGTCAAGTTTTAAATGAATCACGGTGATACCGACACTGAAGCACAGTCAAACTGTTTCATCAGTCCTTTACAATGCTCTCCTTGAGATCCCGGCACAAAGGCACAGCCTCTCTCGAAGTGTATTTCTGGGCTTCATTGCCTGCGCAACCTTTGCAAATGTCTTCCTTTGATCTTTAATAATTATCCTGTGCTAATGCGTTTGTGATGTGATGAATGAGATGGAGAGGAGCAGAGAAGGGTGAGAAGAACCCTTACCTTTCCCTTGTCAAGGTCCTTTACTTGCGGCCTGTGATCTGCTCCTGCCACCGCCCCAGTCATCATCCGTGCCGCAAAATGGCTCATGCGTCAATTAGGGAGTAGGACCAAGGTCCGTGATGCCTTGTCTTGAGAGACGATCGACCTTCTCCATGAGCTAATTAGCGAGAGGAAATTCTTCATGGCCTTGGACGCTTCCCAAGCGCTCCCCTCCTTTTGGGGGGGGGACAAGAGGGGGCACACTGCTTTCCCCCGTGGCGTCGGCTAAAGGTGTCGGCAGATGTCCGGCTGCTCGTCGCTCTCCACCACACACCCGCTCCAGCTGCGGGTCCCATCCCTCAGCAGCATCTCCTGCCGGCACTGCCGGAGGGACAGCCACAGCCTGGCTGGGCCGGTGGTCTGCACCGCCGGGGCATTGCTCCTCTCCTCGCGTCCCATCTCCCCTGAGAACGAGCCTGAAAATGTTACTTTTGATCCTGACCCCTGTGCACCGGGAGGATGTATGCACAGAGTGCTTGGATGGAGCTCATGCGGTAGAAAACTGATGGCAGCTAAAAATTCGGCTTTCTGTCCCTCCTGGCTTCGCTCTGAAAACCCCAGAGAGTATGTAGGACCCCGTGCCTCCTTTGTGTCCCCTCTCATACTGATATAAATACAAGCACCAGGTTCTTCCCCCTTGCAAAGTCCCCGTCTGAAGCCTTTGCCCTGCGGCAGGTGACACTGGTGCTCTTTGTGAGCAGCTCTGAGCCAGCGCAGGTATTTTCTGTGGCTAAAGGGGATGCTGAGTGGCAACTGCATGCAATCGCCAAGCAGCTGTGAGGGTGCAGGTCTGGCTAACAAAATCCAGTACCTCTGCAAAGGCCCTCAGCTTGTGCAAAGTGGGGTCTTCCTCAGCCTGGCTTCCGCGGAACAATTTTTATTTGAGCATCCTCATTTTCCGGTCTCTTTAGTTGAGCTCAGGCCCTGCACGCTGGAAATCAGCAACGGAGATTAAAGCTGTGTTTGCAAACGGTTGGTACCGCTAAATCAAAGCAAGCGGATTAGCGAAACCATTTGGCTTCTCAGTTCTGCTTTTCTGCCATGACCGCGACACATAGTCCAACAACTCCACTAATCCGCAAGCCAACCAACCCCTTTCCTGGGGAAATCCACCTCCTCCGCGAGGATGCGCGGGAGGTCGGGTGCGGGATGCTCGCTGCATTGCCGGCTCGGGGAGCACCACCCTGGGCACGGGGCTGCAGCTGGCTGCTGGCGGATGATGCGGCGAGCAAAGCGTTCATCCCAGCAGAAACCCCTGGGAATTCCCTCCCTTCCTGGTGCCATCCACTGTGGAGGTCAGTCCTGGACACATCTCCCAGCTCCTCAGCTGTCCTGCTTCGTGCTGTGAGCACGGACTTCGAGTTACAGAAAAACAACGGACAATTACTCAAGATTTACCCAGAGCTTTCTTTCCCTTTACTTTATTAAAATAATTCGTATAAACAGTGGGAGCTGCTTTGTAACCACCTGATTTTCACATGTGGCAAAGGGAATACGAGTAGCAAGCCCTTCAGTTATGATGGCTTACTGTTTCCCATCGCGTGGTTCTGTTTTTAAAGGCTTAAAGCAGTGCTCACCACATTCTCGCTATCCAGGGTGAACTATTCTGGGCTGAAGTTTGCTTCCAGCTGTTCTGATTCTTGGAAATTTCAATGGAAAAACAGTTAATTTGGTGTCTGAAGGAAACAAGCTGGGGGGACAACATCTTTGTTTTTCTCATATTGAAACCAACAAGAACAAAACTGGTGACACTATTTCAGTGACAAAGACCTGGCTGAATGCAGTGCCCTCTGAGGGGCAGAGGGCATCCAAAGGTGCCTTTTGCCAAGCCAGTCAAAATCCACCCAAGTTAACCAAACTATAAACTTTTAAAGAAATCCGAGTTTGCTCCTACACAGTTTGGCGAACAGATTTGGTGTTGATTCTGTCCAGGATGAAAATGCTCCCAGGACCCCAGGTTTCTCCATGCCAGCGGGATGGGCTGAAGGCAGAGCCCCTCCACCAGCACCTCTGGCAGCTGAGCACTGCTGCAGAGAGAGGCTCCTGGACAGGCTGAGCAAGAGGAGAAATAAGTGTGATCCTGCCTTGGGAAAGTGCACCACAAGAAGAGGCACCAAAGACTTCACAAACACCCCCCGTGCTGTTTTTCCCATGTCCAAATGGCCGATTTTATCACGTTAACTTGCTTTTAGCAGAGCAGCTCTTTGCGTGTAATGGAAATGAGCTCTGCAACCTCATCTGCTGAGAGAATTTGTCTTCATCGCAGCCTTGACATGGGCTGCTTCCAGAGAGCTGCGACTCTCAAGCACAGCTCCCCGGCTGATTGCTCCCCATGGGTGCTGCAAGGGGGGGGCACCCCGAGCCCCGTTAGCCACTCTGGCCAGGTGACTGCAGCAGCCTGCGGCACACACAGCTCCCGTGGAGCTGGTGAGAAGTCATGAGCCCACGGCAGCTCTGAAAATACTGTCTGGGTGCCCCTGAGACCAGAACTTCAGGAAAAAAACCCACTTCTGTATGACAGAGGCACAGGTCTTTGAGGCGGTTGTGGAAATGCCACCTGAAGTGCCTGATTTTGTCTTACCAGCCCTGGAAGAAGGTCCCGGTGAGCTCCCTCATGGTGAGCCTTTACATAGTGCTGTGAATCAAACTGTACCACCCAGATAAAAAATTGGGAGTAAATTGATGGAGAATGGAGAAACTGAGGCAAACTAAGTAACTGGGCTGCAGTCATGGGGCATATCTGAAATGTGGAGTCCCAAATCCATTGCACGGATCCAGTCTCCCCATAATAGGGCTCCTGACTCCCAGATACTTGCTTCGGCCCCCTCCTCCATCGCTGAAACCTTGAGAGAGGTTTTGAAACATCGTCTGCTGAAGAATGACAGGCTGGTCCCTAGCCAGGTCCCAACCAGCACCCAGGCACCCCGCACACTTTGCTGATCTTCCAAAGGCCATGAAAGCACTGGTAAACCTCTCAGTATAGGGCATTTTAAAAAGAAACTACTCTCTCATCTCAGATTCAAGCCAGCCCACCAGCTACCTCTTGTCCTTTACCTTGGGTACGCCCCAAGGAAAGGCCCCTTCCTTCCCAAGTTACTGATTATGAAACTGCTCTTGCATGTGGCCTCTCTGTTTTCGTACTGGCAAGGATGATCCTGTTCCCCAGAGGTAAGAGCAATCAGCCTCCAGTACCCTCCACCTACGGGAACCACTTGCTGGATATCAATATATATATCAATATATGCGTGCATTCTTGTGTGCATATGTGTATTTTTATGTATATATGTAAAATCAATAAAAATTAACATTTAAGGAGCTGTAATATAACCTGCGTCATTGTCGGGAAATGCAGCAAGTGTTAAAAGCTTAATGGACAGTGGAGGAATGGATTTGAGTGAGTTGTTTGCAGACTTCAGCATGCAGGACGAGAGGGAAATCAAGGAGAGAGAGAACAGGAATTTAGAGGGATTTGGAGACACTGCCTCCAGAGCTGGTGATGAGTAAGAATGAACAGGCTGAAACACTGGGCTGCCTCCAGAACACAGCCCTGGCACGCGCTCTGGCACCTGCTTTATTTTTATGCTGTAGTTACCTGTTCCGACCTCAGATAAAACAACAATTCTGATGGGAATGTTGAATTAAATCAGCCGCTCAGCTCCCCGACACGGGCACTTGCCTCCTCCTGGTTTTCTTACCCTGGAGACCTTAACAGCGCAATTTAAACCTTTGCAGCAACTCTGGGAACTGGAGTGGGTTCCCTGGGGGGGAGGGAGCTGGAGGATGCCAGACACGGATGGCGAGGGGAGCTGTGTGCGGCGGGGCTGAACATTCTGCTGCCTGGCAGGATTAGGCTTTTGCAGCATCTCAGTGACCCTGCTGCCGTCACACACGCTCCTTTTTTTGGCCCCAAGGTCCAGCGTGGGAGCGCAGGAGGCTCCTGCCCCTCGAGGAGGCGAGGAGGGATGCAGGGGTTTGGGTGCTCGTGGACCACAGCTCCCACATTTCATGGGCGGGGGGTGGCACCTGGGAGGACAGTGCCAGGGGATCAGCCAGTGGGGAGGGAGGGACATTGGAAATTCGGCTGCTGGAGGCCTTTTGCACTGCTCTGATCCTAAATCCACCGACGGGGAGCCTGCAGAGAGCTCCTCACACATCTTCTCGGCCTCTGGGAGGTCCTGCCCTGCTCAGGGTCTGTACTTCCAGACCCAGCACGGGAGCCGGGGATTGCTGTAGGACCAGGGACATGGCCATGCCTGCTGTGGCTGCAGCTTGTGACATTGCTACGGGGCTCCACGAAGATGCAGTCACATTGATGTGGTTGTTTCACATCTCTGCTTAGTGTTAGGAGGGAGGAGAGATGGCAGCAGGCTTGGTTTTTCTGAGAATGATCCATTTAGAGAGCAATGGCTCGTCCAATCTGGTCCTTTGGGAAAACCCTGGGGGCTAGCATGCAGCCACAAATATTATCGAGACTTTCAACTTTGACACCAGTTTACATCCATCATGGTCTGCCTTGCCTTTCCGCTGACCCTCCTTCTCCTCCCCCAAACACTTCTCTCTGCAAACTCAACTGACCCTCAAAAGGTCCCTTTTCACCTGTTGTTCGACATGCTCCAGGGCTCATCCTCCCTACACTGCTGGCGTGGGAAGGGTTAAAGCCTGCCTCCCCCGGAGGCTACGCTTCACTTGATAATATCATCAGCTTGTGACAGTGTTAATGCAGGGATCAGGTGCACGAGGCAGCCTGCATTACCCTGGAGAGAGATGAGTTGTGTCCGGAAGAGCCAGAACTGGATACGGGGCATAATTGCACCAGGGCTTGATGACGCCTTCCTGACCCCTTCCCTCTTAATAAACCATTAACCGCCCCTCTGACGATGAGCATCCTCTTGCCTCTTGTTGCATGAACCTCTCCTTCTCCTCCGTGGCCACATCCACGCATGTCCGCCTGCCTCCGTGATGCTCCCTCCGGCTGGCCGGGCTGCTGCTCCCTCCATCCCGGGAAATGCAGCATCTCCTGGATGGTTCCTCTGCTGCAGAGGTGGCAGCGGTGCTAAGCCAGTGTCACCTTCCCCGCTGCCCCAGCTGCACCGCTCGGCCCTCCCACGCCGTCTCCCTGCCACCCTCCTGCCTATTTAACGCACTGGGAAATTTTTCAATATATATTCAAATCACTGCGGCTCCCCGGGAGCTGAAGGCTGCCATCCACTGCTTACTCCTCCCAGTCACCTCAGTGCTCCCAGCTTGGGAGGGGAGTGCTGGGGCAGGGGAACTCTCTGCTGGGACCTGCTGGTGTCCCCAGTGCTGGATGCTGGTTGAAGGCGCTGTGTGTCTCTTCCATCCAGCCTTGCTCATCCAGGTGGAAGATGCATATCGATGCTGGTGACTCCCGGCATTCCTTTGGGAGCTGAACAAGGCTGAGAGTTGACTGAGGCGGAAAGCAGGACTTGGTCAGGGAGCGGCAGGAGGCAGGGAGCAGGGCTCGCTCCTCTTGGGCTCCGCTGTGCAGCAGTGAAGCAGCAGCTCACCCATCTCTTACTCAGTATTTCCAGAACCACCCAAAAGCCCCATGTACACTGCACAAGAGATGAGAGACGGCCCCGGTGCTGCCCCAGAGCCCGAGCCTGTGACAGGCACCACTGCAAGCCTCCTGCAGAGACCTACCAGCAGCACTGCCGGAGGGATGCTGCTCCATTAGCCGGAGAGCAGAGAAAGAGCAGCAGCAGCAGCAGGAATGGTTTCCCAGTTGAAACTGGGGCAGGCTGGATCCGTCACAGCAGAAGCCTTGTACCCACCCTGAGAAACCCTGCAGAGGCTTGGAGGACGGGGAGAGGGCAGAGCGGGGCGTCCGAGAGGCAGAAGAGACCATTTCTGCAAAGCCTTGCTTTTAAATAAGCAAGCAGCAGGCAAAGAGGGGTGGGTTTGGAGGGGAACTCTTTCAGATGCATTTTCCCTGAGTGCTTGAGTACACAAAGCAGACCAGCACAAGGAGTTAGTCCCTATCTTCCTTGTTCTGCATTTTGCCAATAAAAATATCTACGATGGCTGTGCTGGGTAGCATCCTTCAGCGGGGCTCTGTCAAACTTTTACAACAGCAACTTATCTTCTCTGGTTGTTATTGGTTATTTGCATTCCACTGGTGCCAGGAGCGGATTTGCTGCAGGGTATGGCGAGATACCTCCCTTGCCTCAAACTGGAGTTATCGAAGGAAAAATAAGCTTTTCCACACAGGGCCATGCCACATGATTTAAATACCCAAAGCAGCAGAGCCCGTGCAGTAAGCGCCTGCGATGGCCTCGCGACACCTCCTGCTCTCTCCAGCTGTCGGCTGTGCCACATGCATCCCTTGCGAGCCGGTGGCAATTAGGATACTGCGGCTTTCCCTCCTCTCCTTCCTCTGTGCATCATTAGGATTTTACTCACTGACTTTCTCCTCTTTATCAGGATGTCCTACTGCTCCAGTCCTGTTCCTTATCTTCTCACCCTCACCTCTTGCTGGCTTGACTCTGGTCATCCTTCCCTGGGTTTGGATGATGTTTTCCTGGTCTGGGGGTCCTGAGAAGCTTGTGGCAATGTGCAGTGACCCCGATACCCCCCTGCCCAAAGCAGCTGGTGACACTGCGACAGGGGGTTAGAGAATAAGAGCGGAGGGGCAGGAACTGAGCTTCCAAGGCTGGGAAGTGCTTCCCATTCAAGGCAGGCTGCTCTGCCAGCCAAACACAAGTTATTGCAGGTTCATGGCTCTTTTCACCCCTGCCAGTTAATGTAGATGTATCCCAGTTCCACCGACATGAGGGGATTTTTGCTCAGGAAGCAGGACAGCTGGACTTCAAACGAGAGAGCAATATGTCTGCCGGGTCTCCCCTTCCCTTGCCATGCTGCTGCTCCCAGGACGTGCTCTCTGTACAAGCATGTCTTATTTTTATCATCTGTTCACCACCACCTTACCCCCATCTTTCCCCTCGTGATTTGGTTACAAACCGACTTAGAAAACTCAAGCTCTGAGTCAGCTCCTCTTTTTTAATTCAAGTTTCTACTTTTGCACCTAGATCTGCAGCAGGAGGGCAGAGCTTTGCTGATACTCTCAGCATCCCAAAGAGCCTCAAGAAGCAGCTTAAACCTCTGCGGTCCCTTACTGAGGAGCAAGCCTTGCCCAGCTCCCCGTCCGCTCCCTTCCCTCCCCGCGCAGCCCTTGCTGCCCCGGTTCCCACACTCCCCAACACCTCCGGATCCTTCAAGGCTCCCGGTTTGAGTTTGCCCCCTAACTCCCGGCTTCTCCAGGCACCGCTCTCAGACAGCTGTGATGTATCGGTGACAAGCTCCCTTTGTGTCCTGCTCTTGCACAACAATAGATACTCCTGTCTGTTTATACAAGTTTGAATTTGTCCCTATAAATACTCGGTGTGGAAGAAACAGTAGACTATAGATTGCACGCTGACAGCTGAAAGATTAAGGGAATCCATTAACTAAACCAACTGCCTGGAAATCTTATGCAGAACATATACCTGAAAGCTATTATTGCTGTCCTGTCATACTACTTTATCTCTTTATTTAGGACCCTTTTTGTTTGGTTGAGGGTTTGGTGTTTTTTTTTTTTTTTTTCTCTCTCTAATAATGTAAACTTGTTCTGGAGTAACAGAGGAGCCCTTGATTAAGTATCTAAGTATTTTCTGCTGAAGAATTTATGAACTCTGAGCCAGCACTGTCCTTGCCAGATCCCATGGAGTGTAAGGGGAGGGGGCACTTGCCTGTCTCTGGGTTTGTGCTGTGAATGGCCTTGGATCAGGTTTCCTTGCAATGAACTGTTTGCAGTGCTCTCATGGGCGACTCCATCTCACTTAAATATCTGGCTGCACTTAACCTTTTTTCACCTGAATTCTCTCCATCTCTCCAGCTCTCCCTGCCCCTACCTCTCCTGCCAGCTCCCCGCTTTACAATAGCAGCCCACCCTCAAGTTTACAAGTGCAGGCAGTGGCTCGGCTCTCCCGGAGCCACGCTGGATCCTGGCTGCGATACTGTTGAAATTTTTTTTCTATTCTGGTCTATTCAGGTCTCTACACAATGCTCGTCACCATAGTATCTGTGCAAGCTCCTTGTTCTCCACCGAGCACCACGCCTGCTCCTCTCTGGTTGTCCTCCCCTCCTCTCTCCGGGTCTGCAGGGGGGTTGGAGGGGAGGGGGGGGGGGTTTATGCACCTTGCTGTGCGCTAGTGTTAGAGAAGGCAAAAGCGGAGACGTGTGGCTCTTCTAAAGTAAAAGTCTTTGAGTCTGAAGAGGACTGCTCTCTTGTTAACACAGACCCGACCTGCGGTCTCTCTGGGCGGCAGGTTGCCATCCAACACGAGAGGTTCAGCTGGAGGAGTTTGCAAAAATCACTGGTCTGCTTTGAGAAGCTGATTGCCTGGGAAAACACCCACAGGTCGAACCCTCCCTGTTCCCCCTTTTCCTCATCCCTGCTTTCCCGCTGCCCTCCTCCCTCAGCCGAGCCTTGCCAGCGGCACCTCAGCGTACCTTGATTTGATTTTGCAGTTACTCAAATGATATTTGCACCTGTATGCTCAGGGTGTGCTACGCGCCTTGGACAGTAGTTTTGAGCATACGATTCCCTCCACTGTCATTACGGATGGTTCTCTCCGTTTGAAATCCCAGGGTGGGGCAGCGTGTGAAAAAAGTAAATATCATGGTTAGCGAAAATGCAATCTGCACGAGCGTCAAACATTTCCACAACCGAGACTGCAAGGGCAGCAGTTTTCTGCAGCACTCAGGTCTCCCTGGGGCGGGAGGGCGAACGTCCCCTCTGCCAGAGCCCCCTCTCTCCGGTGATGTGTGAGTGACTAATGCCGTCCCGAGCGAAGAATAAAGTTTCAGTCGCTGCTATTGTCAGGGGAACAGGAGAGGTTCCCATCCCGGCTGTACAGATAGTAACCATGGCATCTGCTGCTGCGCAAATACAGCCCGCTGAAAGGGCTAGCGATGGTTTGATGGGCTACGGGACGGGGGGTAAATCACATTCAAGCCCATCTCCGCACCCGAGGATGTTACTGTGTTACTGAGACGTGAGGAATTTGGAAAAAGGTTTATAAAAGTTAGCGCAGCTGCTCTGCTGCAAACTCACCCGAGCCAGCGTATTTTCATTTCTCTCTTCCTCTAGTAAATACCCGCAGGATTTTCCCACCTTCTGAACTAATCACTTTGCTTGTAACATGTCAGTGGAACGAAACCGGCTGCTTGTGAGCATCAGGAGACCCAATACAGAAGAGGGCTCAAGGTCTCTGGCAACACCGGCACTTGTCCAAATTCCCACCCGATGCCGCAGCTGGGCCAGATCCTGCCTCGCTGCATCGAGGATCGTGCCCGTTGGGACTCCTCCAGGACGGGAGAGCTCACTTTAGCTTTAGCAAGCTCTCCCATCCCGGAGGAGTCCCGATGGGCATGATCCTCGCAGGGCAGCCCTGCTGTGCACCAGCTTTGGGGACCTGGGAGCAATTGGGAAGCTGCAGGAAGGAGTTTAAGGATGGTGAGTTAGGAGCGAGGGATGGAAGGATGTGGGCGAAGCAGCTGCAGCTGTGGAAAATCCTGGATGCTTATGTAGAACAAAACCCACCCGTTTCAGGAGGCTCTCCAGTGCCTCTCTCTGCTCCACGGCTCTGCGTGAAGGACTGAAAAGGTCCCAGAGCATCTCCGCCAAGTGCTGTGGAGAACTTTAAGCACCACAGAGCAGAGCCTGGATGAACATCCATGGATACACCATCAGTGGCTTCTGCTTGAAAGTTGTCTGTGGGGCTTTTGCCATAGGACGGCTGTGTTTGAAGGCGTAGGTGTTGTCTGAAGTTTGTTGGTGAGCCCTGGGAGCAGCTCAGCCTCATGGCCAGGCTCTCCAGCACGGAGATGCCCCGGTGAAGAAGCTGTGGTGGTCCTCCCTCCAAACCAGCCAGCAGCTGCCCTGAGCCACGTCCCTCCCTGGGAGGCATTTGCCACCAGAGAGAAGAAAGGAAGAGCTGGAGATTGAGAGATGAGCAATGCGCTTTTGGAGGACTCACCAAGCCCATGTAAATCAGCTGGTGATTGTGCCGGAGAAGGCTCCATGCGGTTCGAGCTCATTTGGGCTGTGCTGGGGGGAGATGGCAGAGGTCGGGAGAGCCAGTGTTGCCAGGCAACACTCCCTGTATATTAGGACGATAAATCCTATAATAATGGAAAGAACGGATACTTTCTGCGCCTGTTGTTTATTTCTTTCTTCCTCAGCGGTTCTGCTCGCTCGGATCCCAGCTGCAGCATCAGGGAGCAAAATGACCTTTTAATGCCCCGAAGGACCAAGGGGTTTTATCCTCGCTGATGAAAACAGTGTGATACAGAGCTTTTCAGATCTGCTGGGACTAGGGCTGTGTCACTGCGGGTACAGCCCTGGGCAGCAGGGGAGGTGGGAGGGCTGGCAGGGACAGGCACACCTGGTTTTTTTGGAGGAAAAGGGATAGTAGGAAAGGCCAATTCCTTATCTCCAGACACATCCCACTCATGTACTACTCGCTTTTTGCAAACATTTGTGTGTTTGCTCTTTACCTATCTCAAAGAAAGTGTGTTTCGGTCCCTCCACCAAAGCGGCTGCTGAAGCCGGTGTTTGGCTTTGCATGGGTTGAGGTTCCTCAGCAGCCAACCCCCAGCACCAGGTGACTGATCCGATCAGTTGTGATTCCAGCTAAAACACAGCTTGAATACTGAGCACCCGCGGCGAGCTGTTTGCAATCAAGCCAAAAAAAAAAAAAGAAAATCTCCCTCCCAAAGATGTTAAATACTTCCAAACAACAAGAAAAACTGGAGGAAATTGCAATGATTAAAGCGAACAGAATCATAGGCTTAATTTGTCACATATATCATTTGCACCGACTTGTTCAGCTGGCTCTGCTATTTTCCATTAGTGCACTTCAGGGTTGCAACTGGGATGAGAAGGAGAAGTGACAAAGTATGATGAGACTCCAGCTTGACGAGCATTTGCTGAGCATGCAGTCTGCTGCAGCTAACGCCTTCGGACACACGAGCAGACGTACACCCGGGCCTCGAGATAACAGCCGGCCTGTTAGTCCTCGCTGCCCCGGGGCTGCGTCCTGCCATCACCGGGAGGCATGATGACGAGGAAACCTCAAAGGCTGGTGGCTTGTCTTGTCCCACCACCACTCCCCTCTCCAGTCCATCAGGCAGAGGAACCAGCGCAGCAGCGATGGGCCGCAGCCATCGGATGCCGGTGGTGCCACTTAGCCTATAGCCCAGGCACTTCGTTGTTTCCGTATGCAATTAGCTTACAGCAGCATGGTAAATATTTCATACCTTATAGCAAAGGTTGTTTAATTTTTTATTATTTTAAAGCTGCTCATGAATGTTTTACAGAGATGATCTCCTCTGGTGGAATGGGAAAGTGCAAAGAAAGTTTTCCTGAAGTTTGAGTTTTGGAGATTGTACTCCAGTCACCCAGCACCCATGGTAGCTGTTAATTTAGTCTGCTAATGGGTATGACTGAAGTAGGATGTTGAGCAAAGCATGTTTACTGAGTATGTTGCCGCGTGAAATAAATGCCTATAATATGCCTCTACAATCCTATTTATTACAACAGTAATTAAGCTGTCCTTTATTCCATGGACTCAGCTACACTGACTCAAAAGAGGACAACCCCCCCAGCTCATATGTCATGGCACCTTTCGCTTTTGGATACTCACTTCAAGTTCTACCATTGCAAAAAAAGCCGTTGCAAAAAGCTCTTGTGTTTGTCCCCTCAGAACATCTGTTCTACCACTGACTTTGAGAGACAACTAGATCTCTCTCTGCCATCTAAAAGTTAAGTGGCTATTCTAAAGTTAGGTGAGATGAGTTTCTTTCCTGGTATCATGACATGAAATGACATCAAATTTCATTTCACATGAAATGAATGACCACTGGATAAGATACAGATAGAGCCAAAAAGAAAGTGGCTTCTTCTATGCTTGTTCTGGTGCAAAACCTCCAAAAAAGTCCTTTGGGGACTGGCTAATCCCATGTCCTTTTCTCTCAGGTATTGCATTAGTGATCTTCCTGCAAATGTTTTTGGGATGACCACCTCGTTTCTTCTCTATTTCTACATGAAAAGAAAGCAAAGAGCATCTTTGCTTGTGACATTTGCCACCCTGGCTTTTAATTCTGCGTACCTTGGGATTCCCTTTGACTCAGATACTTGCCTGCCTCCCTGCAGAGCAAACTGAGGGCAAAGTTGGTTGTCTGAGCCCAGATTAAGTCTTCAGGAAAAGACTTGGGACTTTAATCACAGCCAGTAACTCAACCATGCAGGATACACTCACAGGGCAGTGTCACTTAGATGTCTGCTCCTGCTCTCCCCCTCCTGCCCACATCCTTTGGCAGTTTAATAGAAATAGATTTCCCAAAGCCTTAATCGTCTGCGAGCTAGATCAGCTCCTTCTACTTGTGTTTTGCCGCTGTTATTTGCTGCACAGCCAGGCTTGAATGCACAGTGTCATGGCAGGTAGTTGTTTTTTTGGAAGACTTCCCTCGAAAAAATACCTCCTTTCCGCTCTTCCTTCCCCACCACTCGCCACAGCTCTGCAAAGAGAAAGGATGCTAAGGGAGTCCTCCAAAACCGCTGGCCTTTCCCTGTCTCCCTCTCCTTGCCGAGCTGCCCCACTGAGCCTGGCTGAGAGGGCACTGCTCTTTGGAGTACCCTCAACTGTACACATCAGAAAATCCCTTTCCTCTACAAAAAGAGAGGAATACACATGCTAAAGGACACAAAAAGGGAGGAATACGCATGATAATAGGCTCCAAAAGGAAGGAATACACATGATAAAGGGCACAAAAAGGAAGGAATACACATGCTAATAGGCGCACAAAAAGGAAGGAATACACATGATAAAGAGCAATTACTAGGACCGCCCAACTAGGGAAGCGCCTGGGATCTGTTTATTAGAGGCTATCGCCTTTCTCCTTCGCTTTCGCTTGCTCTGTATTTCAGCTCACACAATGATGATCCTCACGGCTGCTGCAAGCGCCCAGGGCAGCGCTTGTCCCACGGGCGGTTTGCTGTGCTGTGGCAGTCTTTGGCCGGGTTTGGGTTTCCCATTGTACTCCAGTAGTCTGGACACCCGGGTGTAGGTGAGTTACTGGTCTTAGGTCGACTTCTGCACTAACCAGCAATTCAGATCTGCTGTTGCCATGTGCTTGGTGCGAGCCATGGTCTTAGCAAAGAACCGTGAGCAAAATCCTCATGGAAGTGATATCAAGTAAATGCTGCAGCTGTGGTGCACTTTGCTGACCTTCCCCTGGGTCCTGGGAAACAGCATTTGATTGTCCTGTAACAGAAGGACTTTGGAGAGAGTTTTGTGGTGGCCTCTCCCCAAGCGCTTGAATCTCACATGGGATGAAGGTGACAGCCGGAGGGACTGAGGGATCACCTTCCCCTCCTGCACCCCCAGCCTGAGCCCCTCAGGATCTTCCTCTGAAATACGGCATCCCCCCGAGTTGCCTCGGGGTCGGAGAAGAGATTCTTTGAGATGCTCGCCATCTGTCACCCCTGCCATACCCAGACACCACACGCCTGCGCTCCACGGGGACAGCCCCGTCTGCATGCCTCCATTTCACAGGCAGGCAACTTCACACTCACTCTTTTATGTTTCCAGAACTGCCATTTATGTCCCATTCAAAGAAAGCCATGGCATAAGTTTGCAGTTAGTCTTAGATTTCCACTCTTTTCCCTGGGGCAGGAGCAGGTAATGAGCCCCGAAACTCTCATGCGCTCAGAGCTGCTGCTGCGTTTGACAGGGAGGTTCTGCTCTTCTTCTGGAGCTAATTTGGGGTTTTGGGATGCAGGATTTTGGGGACGGTCAGAGCAGCCGGGTCTGCACCCAGGGTGGCACAAGCACCAGGGAGCCCGGGGATGGACGAGGTGAGGAGCGCCAGCCCGTCCTAACAGCCCTTCCTCTCACACCACTGATGGGCAAACGGAGTTGAGTCAGGTGTGGATGGCAGAAACATCGGTGCTTTGGGGAAACTGTGACCAGAAATTCATAAATAATGAAATTGCCGTGTTCCACCTGTTTTTCTATCTGCAACCTGCATTGTGTGTGGTTTTCATGAATACATTAATTAGGGGCTATGAGTCTCTGAACAATATTAACAAATCATCACTATGCATTTGTCCATACTTCCTCTAAACGTTCAGTATTTGAAAATCTGATTAGGATTGGTTAATTTTAATCAGACAGCCGAGGAACACAGTATATACCTCTCCTTCCTAGCTGGCTGAGTGATGCAGGCACACGTGCTTGAATTCAAATTCAGCTCTCTGTAGCCATTTCCTGGAAACTCATAAGAATCAGGGGTGTGAATTTGGGCTCCCCAGCCCATCTCCTGGGAAGAGAGGGGCATGTCATCCAAAAATCCTAGGGAGAAGTTTTGGAAGCATTCAGCTCATGCTGGTCTTGAGCAGCAAGCGATGAAAAAGGAGACTGAGACAACAAACACGAGGACAAAATCCTCTCCTAGGCAGTAAGTCAGATACAGCCGATGATCTAGTGCAAGCTGGTATCTCTAACAAACAGCTCCAGCTACAGGGAGAGGTTTCCCACCATGTGTTTTCTATAGGTGCTTGTTGCAAATCGCCTTTATCTAAAATGGCATCGCAGAGTCCATCTGACAGGGTACAAGCACACTGATCCAGACCAGATTTTTCACTTCACCTCCCCTGCCTGAAAATCTGCTGCTACCGAAGTGTCAGACAGGGAAGAGACTCCCCTTTGTCTCTTCATTCACCGGGAAGAATCCATCATCCAACACTTTTCACCTGCCTCAGTCTCAGGTAAATCCCAGGGCAGATTTTTTTACACTCAAACCCTTCACGCTTCCTCTCACCTCCCTCAATGGGACAAATAAAGCCCAATAATATGCAAACCCCCTGATTTCTCGAATTCCTTCCACTCCAAGATGTCTTCTGGCAAAGAGCCTCCCGCAGAAGGGATGAGCCCCATCTGTGCCAAAATGCAACTCAACCCCTCGCTTTCAGCTCTGTGTCGGATTTTTATCATAACTTCGCTTTGAATACATATATGCATTAAAAAAAAAAAAGAAAAAGAAAAAGGACATTCAATTTAAAAACAACAGCTTTGAAATGTGAGCTAGGCTTGGGCACCACACCGCACGCCGAGCTCCCGGCGTTCCCCGGCCGCCGCCGGCCCCGCTGCCCCGCCGAGAAAGGCTTTTGTCTTCCCAGCACGCTGGGGCTGAGCGATGGAGGGCCGCTTCCCAGAGAGAAGGCAGCTTGTTTGCAAGAAAAAGGGGAGTTTTCTTTGGCTTTTTTTGAAAAATAATCTGCCATTTTTTTTTTTTTATATCTGCATAAATGCTGCAATTCTTTGTGGGTTTTTTTTTTCCCCTCTCTCCTCTAACAAATGCTCCAGTGTCTTTACCAGGATCAAAGGGTGGGGGAGGGAGAGGCACAACCCCCTCCTCCCCAAACCAAACCAGCAACATATTTGCACTATTTAATTTAATAGGGAATTAATACCATTAGCGGATTAAATATGCCAGCATTCATTCCAGCGAAGCAGACGGGTGTGTGTGTATCTATCACACGCTGACAGTGAAGTGGGAAGGAGCCAGGCTGGGCAACGTGACACACACTGGCATGGTGGAGCCTGGTGTCCTCTTGCAACCCTGCATTGTGCAAGGATGTGCGCGGCCCAGGGACAAGGTCAAACCAGTATGCACGGGCTGGGTGGTGCCGTACCAGGGTGGCCATGGGACAGAGGCTGGATGGAGCCTCGAAAGAAATGACTTTGGGTGCATTGCTTTTGCCAAGCCTCGGTTTCCTCATCTGTAAGATGGGCACAAAGACATTGGTCCATCATCTGCTGAAATCTCCTGATGAGATTTCTCCAGGAGAGCAGGATAGCAATGATGTTATCCATAAGAGCCAGTGGGCACATGCTGGAAGAGGGAACTGGGGGGGAACAAGGGGACTCTCACTCCCATTAGCACTGCCTGCATTGATGCCCCATCCAGGTGACCACAGCAGCAGTGTGACTGTGCCTCGGTGATGTGACTGCACGTCTCCCACATAGCGGGAAGCAGCTTTTTCTTTGCAGTCGCTGCCCCTTACTGCTCATTTTCTGATGACAAACTCAAGCTTGTGACAACCTGTCCCCCCCTGTCACCAGTGGAAAACACAGCTGCTTGCTCTCCTCTGCTCTCCTATCCCAGAACGATAGCCAAGCTTGGGGCACCGTCTCACCTTGCTGGCCCCTGTGGCAGGTCCTCCTCTTCACCCTTGCAGTGGCAAAGGGCTCCCAGTCCCTGCCTCCAGCACCCTCCACTCCAGTCCGGAGGAACAGGAGAAACCAGAGGCTGGGCAGGGAGAAGGGGCAGGGGTTTCTGGTGAGGCGCTTTGAGGAAGATGTCATCAGGAGAAGTGGGATTGCATGGAAAAAGTAGCAAAAGGGAAATTCTGTGCATCAAGAAGTGCCTCTGTGTGCAGGTGCTGCTTGGGGGCTGCACCGGGGAGCGATGGGGCACAGCAGAAGACAAGAGGACCCGGGAGGGATGGGCAGGCTGCAGGGGCAGGATGAGCGGGAGGTGATGTGAAAGAAGCATAGTGTGAGCGAGGGACTTTGAAGCGTAAGGAGAGAGAAAGGAAGGGAAAGAGGCCAATAGAAGCGTCACTGGGGCCGGTCAAACATTTCATTTTTGGCAGCTGTGCTCCAAAACGTTCAAGGAGCCAAAAGAAAAAGAAATAAAGAGAAACCACTTCAATAAACACTAAAAATTACAAGAGCCTTTTATTTTAATATGATTTGCACACTATTTTTGTTAGCGATTGACAGGATTCCCTCCCTCTCTGGCGAGGCACCTGGGAGGAGAGGAGGGATGAATAGAGGAAGGACTAAATGAACAATGCGGGGACGCTGGCCCGTGCCGCTGGCAGTGCTCCACCGGCTCCAGTGGGCTGAGCCAGCAGAGGATTTGGCCCATTGCTGACAGTCTGCAGAGAGATGAAGGAGCAGAGCAAAGCGTGGGGGGCATCTGGGGTTCCTATCCAGGGAAGACGCCCTTTGCTGTGTGCTTCATGACACCTCCATAATACTGATCCCGTTTCACGGCCTCTTAGCACGATGCTGGGGAAAGAGCATCCTCTGGTACCGAGGACATTGCTCTCGGTTTCCATCTGCACGTGGAAGAGAGGGGTGAAACCGTCTGGCCTCCACCAGACCTAGCGACACATCACCTCACTTCATGGGCCATGGTGGTGCCTGGCACCCCTCAGGCCATCCACAGCCAGGACCCCGGGCTTGGGGGTGTCTCCCCATGGAGCCACCAGCCCACCTAAGCCCTTGCCCTCAAAGGGATGATGAGGGTGGTGAAACATTGGACCAGGTTGCCCAGAGAGGTGGTCGATGCCCCATCCCTGGAAATATTCAAGGTCAGGCTGGACGGGGCTCTGAGCAACCTGATCTATTTGAAGATGTCCCTGCTCATGGCAGGGGGGGTGGACTAGATGACCTTTAAAGGTCCCTTCCAACCCAAACCATTCCGCGATGTTATGAAAACTGTCCAGCAGCCAAATTCCTGCTGGCATCAGTGAGCGCCCAGACCTGCAGGTCCTGACTACAAGAGTCGTTTCATACCTGGCTGCATCCCTCCGGGCTGGCTTGCTCCCCCTCCGCAGCCTGTCCACAGCAGGGATGCAGAAAGTCCCGTGATGGGTGCTGAGGACGGAGGGCTTGGTGTGGCCGAAAGCACCCTGACACCTCTGTGCACGGCGCTGCACCAGGCACCACGTACGCTTCTCCTGCCTGCATCCCCCTTCCCGGAGTCCTCAGCCATCCTGTTTTACATTACGTACATTAACTTTTGGACTCTTAATCCCCTTCATTGAATAAATCACTCCTTCTAGCCTGATAACTTCTCTTCCCCTTAAGCTATCATCCTGGTCTTTCATTCCATGCAGGATTTGAGACTCTCCCTGCTGTCTGCAATCAAGCTGCATTCTTTCAGCAATTATTTTGTGTTGCTGCTCTCCCCTCTAAAATTTCTGGGGCTAGCATCTTTTTTTGCTTGCAGGCTTCCTGTTGCTGCTTATCTCCAGTGTCTCCAGCCAAGAGGTCCTTTCATTCCACCTCTGCTGTCTGACACTAGCCCTGGATATGGAACTTGGTCAAAAATGCTTTCTCAACACATGTTTGTCAGGACGGAGAGCTTGCATCTGTACTTGGTGGTGCAGTGTCATGTTCCCTGTCAGTGGGGGGACATCAGGGGAGCGGGGCTGAGCTAATGGACTGGATCAGGTTCTCTTTGCTGACAAAGCTAACAGAAGGAAGCTGTACGTGTGTGAGAGAAATGGGGGGGCAGAAAGGAGAGGGGGTGAGTGCTGGGGGAATTCATTAGGGGAAGGGCAAAGATGCACAAAGGATCCCTTGCTTCCCCGGGCTGTAGGGCCAAGGACGACCTTGCTGCGATTCCTTTGAATTGAGCAGCCGCAGCATGTAGTTCAGCCCCGTGCCATGGGACACGACGCTTGCGTGGCTCACAGCATCAGAGATGGTTGCCTTTCCTCTCCTGATGGAGGAGAGTCAGGAGGAGACAGGACCGCAGGCTGACGGGCGGAGGGATGCTGTCAGTGTGGTTATTCTGGAGGCTCCGCTGGCGTGACAGCCGGGTTGGGTGACGGAGACCTGGAACGTGCTGGCTGCATCGCTCCTGGACTGCAGACCACAGCAGGAGTGATCGGATGTCATGATACAGAGAATGAGGTGATTTACTCAGAGGTCGGGGAAGAGGTCATCCTCCATGGTGCATGATTTATCTATTTATTTATTGCATGCTTCTAAGTGCTGGGCAAGGCTTCCATGGGGCCTCGGCAGGAGCTGATGGGGCCAGGGGGGCCGATGTGATGGGGCAGAGCCTGTGCCCGCTCAGCCCATCCATCCCCTCTGCGATGTGCCTGTCACCATGGCGCTTGCCCAGTGACTCTCTGTGGCAAGAGATCCTGAACATGATGCTGGTTTAAAAAAAAAAATAAACTCAACGGACAAACCCTTCCATTTTCCTTTGTTTTTGTTTTGGGGTTGGATCCATCTCCTCTCTCAGAAAGAATTTTGATAGTAATCATCCTCATAAGCCACCCACGGTGTTGGTTCCCCTGCCACAGCCCTTTCCACGCAGACACTCACAGTGAGATGGACCCTCTCAACCACATGTACTGCAACTACTCAAACCGCAGTGCTTGTTTGGGGTTGATTTTTTTGCTCTTCCAGATGGTGGCAAAGGAAGAAGGAGGCTAATTTTATGTTGATTTGTTATTTTGAATATTGGGTGGATGGTTTGATACCAACGGGGATGAGGGACATCAGGAGACGTAGACAGGTCGTAGGGTGCAGGTGGGTCTGGTTTCAGCTACTGGGATGGTCCGGAGGCGCGTGGAGGGACCATCCCCATGATGTTAACAGCTGTCTTGTGAGGATAAATCATATGGTGAAGTTCACAGTGCCTCCGGGAACTGGGACAGAGAGGAGGGAGCTGGTTGCGGGGGATGGAGAGATGTCTCAGAGGGCTGCAGGGACACCAGCAGTCCCCTAGCCTGGCTGTGCACCAGCTGCTGCTCCCAGGAGCAGGTTTAAGGCACCTTAAACTTGGGGCTGGAGCAAGAGGCTGGGACATGAAATACAGAAGGCTAAGTGCGACAAAGGTGTCCTGATAACCAAAGCCAGATGATTGGTCTGTGGGCTCATACTACATTTCCTAAGGAAGGATTTCTAGGGAAAAGGTCCCTACAGCTACAAACGTGAAGGGTTTTTGGCTGGTCCTGAGTGGCCCCATGCAGCCATCCAGCTTGGGGAGCACAAATGGCAATCCTATGCAGGAGCGAGGACTTGAAGTTCAGGTCCCGAGCAGGAGGCAGGAGCCCAAGTGGGGGTAAGGAGGTGCTGGACTCTGCCCGCCTGACGGCTGTGGCTCATTAAAGGATAAACTGAGATTTGTGCCTCCTTCCAAGAAGGGCAGGGAGTCTCACCCCGGCTTGGGGCTCACTCAGTAAAGGTTGCAGTTAAAACCTGAAGGGGCATGCCGCGGTGCTGCCGGCCACGCTGTGCCGGGGCTGACCGGCGTCTGCCAGGGTCCCTGCCACCCCAGCTGAGCTTGCTGCAAGGAGCCCAGGCTTAGCACAAGCACCCCTTAAATCAGTCCCGGGGGAATGCGGTGATTAGCAGGCTTGGTGCTTGAATAAATCTGTCTCTCCCAAACTACAGGGCACCGGAGTTAAATGCAGGAGGATGAAAATCTCTTTTGGAAGAAGCACCTGGCAGTAGAGTAAACCCACTCTCCAGCAGATTTACTGTGCATGGTTGTTATTTGTTTAAGATGTGTCCTGAGTGCTCCCCCCATATTGTGAAGCCTACTTAAGTAAACACTTCACCTGAAGCATTAAGTGGTTACCACCGTGCGCAGTATTCCTCAGGCGAGTGTCCCTGCTGCTCCGCAGCCTCCCTCTCCCCTTCCCGCTCGTGCACGCTCGCACACACGCACGGCCGGGTAATGCATCCATTAAATTCAGCCACATTCCTGAGACTACACAGATAACAAGAAGCATAAAAAAAGGAGCCCCTTTGTTCAGCCATTTCTCTGCTGCTGTGTGTGAATAAAACCATCTCAGACAAGTGCCTGACAGGAGAATTAAACCTGAAAGGAGGAAAAACATTTCCCATGAGCTCTGAGTCTCCCAGTTTTGTGCCTTGACAAATGCTGTCCAACACCAATGCCCAGTGCTCTGGTGCCTCTGCCGCTCTCGCGCAGCCCTCTGCTGTCACGGCGTGTGTCGACGTCCCAGGTCCCTGTCTCTCCGGCGGGGTACGGATGGAGCCAAGGGAGTGTCAGGAGCTGCAGAGCTGTCCTGTCTGGGCATGCCGTGCCTGCGAGGATCTCCAAGCCCCGTGCTGGCTCCAGGGTCTGCAGAAAGCTGCCGCACCAGGGCAATTAGGTGAGGCGAGTATGTGACACAAATTTGGTTCTGTCTCATCAAGTTAAGGGAAACTTTTCAGCTCACCTGGTGGGGGTTTGGCCTTTGAACCAAAGCTCTCCCCTGGAGCCCCAGCCCCGGGATGCCAAAGATGCAGCAGAGCTGGAGCCGTTCCTGCATCCCCGTGGGGCCGACCCGGTGCTCTCCCCGTCACCCACCGCTCTCCCCATCACCCACCACCCTGCAGCAGCCCGGCCAGGCAGGACTTGTCTGGGTGTGGGAGCTGCTGCTGTCTGGCCATCCCTGGAAGCCGGGAGGAATTTGGCCACTGCAGCCTTTACCTGGTGGCCTTCATTTGCCTGCTGCGGGCAGTGGGTCCAGCGGCTGCAGTGCAGGGGCTGCCTGCCTGCCAGGAAATGTTTAGGATGCACCGAGGCAGGCAGGAGCTGCAGGGGATCCCCCTCTGCCCTGCTGCCAGCCCCGGTCCAAGCCACTGCTCCTGCTCCTGGGGATGCTGCTGTGAAGCTGGGGATGTTTAAATAATTTGGGGAAGCGCTTTTGCCGGGGCCTGCAGCCCCAGGACCTGGCATGGGGAAGTTTGGGGTGATGTGGCACTCCCCTACACACACACCGAGGGATGGCATGGGTGCCCACCGTGGGCACGGGTGGCAGCGACTCACCCTCCTGGTCCCAGCACCGGCTCCCATCCCAAGTCCTCTTGGCCGTGGCAGTCCATACTGAGGCAGCGACCCAGGATTTCAGCAGCCAGCCCCCAGCCAAACAGCGCTGACACAGTCTATGCTGCTCATTACGGTAATGGTGCAGAAAATCCCTACAGAAAGCAGGTAAGATATGAGCTTTCCCTACTGGACTTTTAAATAAACAACTGCATGGAGCCAGGGCCAGGAGCAGGAACGAAAGTAAAGGGAAGTTGGAATGAAATCCTCCTCTTCCCTCCATCCTTCTCTGCTTTTTTTCACTGATGACATTTACTCTGCTTAATAAAAGGAGAATTTATGTTTGACTCCCATAATGGTGCCTTTTAATCTCCAAGACCTCGATACTTCAGGACCGCATGTGCACACGCGTGTGCCCAAAAAAGCAAGTTTGAGTCCCAGGCAAGGGGAGGAGGGGGCAGGAGGGGCAGCAGAGGGGTGGTGGGGGGGGGATTGGGGCTGTGAAGCCCAGCATTGCAAAGGGCTTTAGGATCTTCGTTAACCCCTTGCAGCCAGTCGCCTGCACCACTAATTATAAGGGGCTGGGAGGGCTCAGCGCATCTTGAGGATCTCTGTGTTTGAGCATTGCAGATGGCTTCAGAGAGCCGCTACTGCTGAGGGATGGCTGGGGCCGCCCTGCAGCCTCTCTGCAAAGTGGTTATCGCTTCTGGAAGGAGGAAGCGACAGAAGCCCCTGGAAATAAAACACTGAAGTTTCCACTAGCGACATCGCTGAGTTAGCCGGCGCTGATCGGCTCCAGATGGGATGTCAGGCTCCAATTATTGCTTCTTGCCCAGATGAGGGTGAGGGACTGGGGGTCTGTGCTGAGGATTGTCTTGGGGCTGGTGGGGAGTCTGAGCTGGGCTGGTGGATGAAGGGGTGCTGCAGGTGGAGGGCAGGCAGATGGTGGTGGGATGGTAGGGCAGTGGGACGATGGGGTGGTGGGATGGTGGAGTAATGCAATGGTGGGATGGTGGAGTGGTGGGATGGTGGAGTGGCGGGCAGGGAGCCCATCTGAAGTCCCCAGGGTGCCCGCACAGGCTGGGTGATGGGAGAGAGGAGAGGAATGGCAAAGCCAGGTGGCAGAGCAGCATGCCAACCCTCCCATGGGACTCTCCACAGCTTTGTCTAAGTAAAAAATAAAGAAAACCCCAATTTAGTGAGGATGCCAGTCCCAAGGATGCAGATCCATCCCTGTTTTAAAGACTAAGAAATGGGGCAAGAAGGGGATTATCAGCCTGTGATCACACCGCAAGGCAAGAGCAGCCTGCAACTGCTGCCAGCACCTCTCCATTCCCACCCGCCTGTCCCCTGCCCGGGGGTCTTCACAGAGGCACGTTTCAGTCTGGGGCTTCATGTCCTCCCAGCTTGCCCTGGATGAGGCGAGTGGGGCCGCGGGGTGGGCTGGCAGCTGCTGGCACTGGGGGGGTCCCGGTTTCAGGGGCGCCGGGACACGTCCCGGTGGGACCCGCGTGGCTCCGGGGCTCCCTGCTCCCCTGCTGATTAATGGCTCCTTACGCAGAGCTGAAGCTCCCTGTGGAAAAGAGAGTTTCCGTTTGCCCAATTAGAGCTAAAGACGTTATCTCATTTATTCTGGAGGCGGCAACATGTAAGAATTAATTTTTCAGGGTATTTCCCAGGACATTTTTCTCCCAAGGCTGCTTTTGGAGCTGCTCTTGTCAGCCAGGACGTATGGTCTCCGGCGCATGTCGCTTTTGAGGCAAGCAAGCAGGTCTGGCATTTCTTGTGTAGGTCCCACGCATGGTGTTTTCTTTGGCTCTGCAAACCGTCTCCTTCAAGTGGATCACGGCTGAAGAATGACAGGGGCCCGGTGACAAATTTTAAACATTATTTAGAAATCAGGGCAGAAAGCAAAAAGGTCAGACCCTAACGCCGGCGATGAGGGAAGCAGCGAGGGGGGGGCTGCGTGTGTTTCTTCTCACATGTGCTCAGGGGCTGAAAACTGGGAAGAAAAATCACACCCAAGTTCCTCAGCTCCCTCTGGAGCCTCTAATGGGATAAATTAATGAGCCGGAATGTCATGCCGGAGACGGGCACGGGGGGGGACCCGACAGCGCCGGCGGCTGCGGGGTGACGAGTCGTGGTCACCTTCGAGGGATGGGTTGGCATCGGGGAGATGGGGGGGTGCACACATGCTGGCTGTGCCCGGCTCTGTGCATGGTGCCAAGGGGATTTTTCTGGCTCCTGCCTTCTGCCTCTGCCTGATCTGCTCTGCCTGGCTGCCGGGGCAGTCTGAGGTGGGCAGGAAAGTGGGGAAGGGATGGTGGTTGAAGCTGCAAACCTGCTTGCGGGTGGGAGACAAGAAAAAAGCACGAGGTCTGAGCATGCAAAAAGAATGGCTTGGCTCTGCAGCCTCCACTGGGTTTCAATTCTGCTGCTTTTCCCACAGCCTACCCCAACTTCTGGGGCTTGTCATGACATACCCTCGCTGGCAGCATCCTCCTGGCTGGGCTGCCCTGCCCTGCCCTGCTTCTGCTGCACTGGGTACAGCCATGCAAAGGAGCCCTCAGCCCAGGTTGCCAGCACCCATCCTGACCTTCAGCACCCTCCCTGTGCTTTAAACAACCCCACTGGCCAGGGATATGCAATCCCAAAAAATAACCCTGCTGCCCAGGGATATGCAACGCCATCAGAAGCCTCGTCAGAGATGCAGCACATGTTGCACATCGCTTTTGCACAGGGTGCAAGTGCTCCACGGCTGGGAGCAGGGCCATGAAGATGACCCATCGTCCCCGGTCTGCTGCATCCACGCGAGCGGCCGTGGCAGCAGAAAGGGTGTACGGAGGCAGCGGCACAGCGTGGCACAGCGCGGGGTGCAACCACTGGCCCGTCTGCACAGGGCGTCTCGGCAGGGCTGTCACGTCGTCGCGAAAGGTCGGAGGAGTTTGGGGGAGTTATCAGCCAAATAAAAAATAAGTCAGTGTGGATCACTACCAAATTTTTGTTTTCTTTGTGCTTGCTGTTTTCCAGTTATTTCATCCTTTTAAATTGTTTTTCTTCCTTCTGAGATGTGCCCTGAAATTTTCCTTGAAAAATGTGACCTGCAAGACGAAGGCTTCCAAGTTTTCTGAAAAGCAGAGCTTTTTTCGGAAAGGGCAAAGCAAGCTGTCAGGTCTTTTTTTTCCACTCTCATCTACCCTTCAGTTTTTTGTTGTTCTTGTTTTTCTGGACATAGTCCCCTCTCGAAACTCCGGTTTCCGGCTGATTTTCCGTTCATTAAATTTCAAACGCGCCGGCTCTGCCCTTGCCTTCAGCAGGTGCCAGATCTGCTGAGCTGGCAGCGCGAGCATCGCCCGGCCGAGCAGAGCTCCCCGCCAGCAGCCTGCCTCGCTCCGCTGAGACGCTCCCCGCAGCGGGATGTGTTCCCGGAGCGTGGCCGTCCCCCCCTCGCAGGAGCGTGCATCCCGAAGGACCCCCGGGGATGTGCATCCTCCCTTGGACGAGGAAGACCTTCTCGCCCGCAGCAGGCAGGCGCTTCCCAGCCAGCGCTTCGCAGCCGGGGTGCCGACCCCGGGCTCCCCTCGTGCCATGGGGTGTCACACCAGCATCACCGCTGCCAGGAATTGACTGGCAGCAGCCGGGCAGGGTTCACCTTTGAAAGGGTTGCTAATAAATAACCAGCTCCAGCCTCCTCTCAGGCTCCTGGGAAAGTTAAAACAAACTTTGTGGTGCTCGGTGAACTAATCTCCCCTCTCGCATACACGAGCTCCCTTCCCTGCTGCCTTCACCAGCTTTTCTGCTTTTCATGACATGCCCTTCTTTCAACCAACAAACCAAAGCAGCTCCTCCAAGAACTCCTGCCAAATCTAACGAACCGGTTTGCATCCAAGTGCCATGGTTTAGACCCACCCATGTTTCCATCCCTTTAGGCTTTATCTCCCTTTCTATGTACGGATACCAAATGAGCTGCCTCCTTTTTGGGTTCAGCTCCCCCGGACCGGGGGGGCTGCGCTTCTCCTCCAGCACTGGCAGTCGGGATTAAAAATGTTTTCCTTGACACCTTTAATTCAGAGCACACAGACAAAGCCGGTCTGATGAGCCCAGATGAGGTATTCAGGAGGGCTCCCAGGATCCCAGTGAAAACACTGTGCTGAAAATTTCCATCCTCTCCACCTCCTGATGGAAAGATGAGAGGAGTAAAAAGGAGGTAGGTTGTTTCAGCTCCCCCCCAACAGAAGACCATCAGAGAAGAGCAGTGTTTCTAACATCTTTTTTCTGGCAAAGTGCTGGCTCTAGTCCTTTCAACGTGCTTTCCTCCCTTGCAGTGATGAGAGGGGAATAAACCTGCAAAAGACAGTTACTGAGTGTCTGTGCTTCCCCAGAAAAGCCAGCAGCGTGGCTTGTCCCCAGGTCCTGCTCCCCACCTAGCCTTGCTCCCCCCAGCCCCCTCCTCCTCCCTGCACCCAGAACCTCACCGGTTCCCTGCACCTCACATCTGATGGGGGAAACGCAGACCTGACAGTGATGCTGGGGGTTGGTGCAGTGGCAATTTTATCAGGGGAATGAATGGCTTGGCAAAAGGTCACTTCAGAGGCTCAGATTGTTTTGCATCACATGCAGCGGGCGAGCACCCTCCCGTACTGGGCTACCTGGAGCGATGCCGCGGCACGAGCTGTGCCCACCGGCAGCAGCCCCACGGGATGCAGCTGCCCCGCAGTGGTACCCGGTGGGTACCCCAGGACAGGATCGAGCATCCCCTCGTAGCCACAGCAACGCGGGTACACGCACGGAGAAACAAACACGCAGAACGAACCGGGAGCGAGTCTGCTTGCACAAATGCTTCCACAGACACATTTCTAGGTAATAATCCCCCTCCCCCACTGTTTTTTTTTTCCTTGATCAAAGCCCAGACGTGAGGGAAGTCCATCTGTGAAAGATTGAGCCATGCGTTCTTCGCAAAGGTATATGGGCTGGCAGCGAAATTTCTCTGACAAGTCCAACAGGGAAAAATGGCAAAATGAAAGCCTTTAACATGTGTGCATTTCCCAGATGACTGGTGATGTGTGTGGGTAACATATGGGCAGTCTGTGCCCACTGTCCCACAAAACATGCTGATTTTACACTTGGATTTCTCAGATTCCCTGACAGCTTTGCAGACCGACTCCGACAGCCTGCTATTAAATGCCGTTTGGTTATATTGCTGCCTGTGCCTGGTGCAGCACTGGCGAAGGGCAGGGGACGTCCCTAACAGCAGGGCTGCGGCCGCAGCCGGTGCACGGTGCATGCTCCGGCCAGGCATCCAGCTTTCCAAGAGATGTGGAAATGGGTAAGCAATGTGGCCAGCCACAGGCATCAAACCCAGGCTTGAAACAGCTTGCAGAAATGTGAGTTTTTCTTCTTGCTGTCAAGTATTTTGATTTTTCATGAATTTTGCAGCTCTTGCTGGGACTGAAATAGCACAAAAGTTGCTGCTTCCCCTCCAACTGCCAGCCTGGCTCTGCGGGCTGCCAGTCAGCTTCAGGACCAGAAGGGGTTGTTCTGTGCTGTGCTGCTCCCAGTCCCACCCCAGAGTTCGGTGCTGGGAGGGCTGGGGAATAAAGATATTGACACACAGCAGAACATGGGTCTTTCTTTGTCCCCTGCTGAGTGGCTGGGAGCCAGCCCTGATGTGCCCCAGGAACATCTCCATACATCATGCCTTGCTCTTTCTTTTCCCAGGATGACAAGACCAGGAAAATCCTGTTGCTGGGTCAGTCCACGGGCCCCCTTCGCCCACCCCCTGTCTACCACACAGCCCAAGGACCAATTTGGAGATAACACAGAAATCAGAGAGAATAGGACGAGCTTCGCTCTTTCACCTTCTGATTTAGGGTCTCCCTGAGCAGAGAGAGCATCCAGGTTGGTACACCTAACAGCCTGGGATAGACTGCTCTTCCATGAGTTTATCTAGCACCTATTTGAGCCTGTCTGTAGCCGTGTCCGCTGCTAAACCCTGTGGCAATAAATCCCAAAGGATAATCTTGCCTTTGTGAGAAAAGCCAATTTATTAACCTTAATGGACTCTAGGGAGACCTGGGGGTTCCAGCTCAGTCCTGACAGAGGGAAAAGGTGAGTGTTGTGCAGCTCCCTCGCTGTCCTTGTACCACAGCTTCTTCCTCTGTGAAACGAGATTGTTTCTAACCCAGGAAAGGCAAAATAGAGAAATGGGGTGGGTAGGTTTTGATTCCCCCCCGCACCCCAAACCAGTAGTCTATAGGGAACCACAAAATTGCCCATGTAGAAACAGACCTGTTAGGTTACCCACATGAAAGGGAGGGAAAGTAAAATGAAATAAATTGCCCAAACTCATATTCCAGCTCAGAGACTAAGCCAGGACCAGCTCCCTGCACCTGGCTCTGACCTTAGGAAGAGCCATTCAGACTGAGCACTTGCCCGGTGCCTTGGTGCCTGCTTGCTTTTAAAACCTTGGAGATTTGATTCATGGTGTCTGAAAGGACTCCAGTGACAGATCACAGCATCTCTCCATTTAGCGATGCTCCTCTTTTGATGGGGTCTGTGATCTTCACCTCTGTGACCGTAAAACATGCAGGTCTTGGAGGTGTGAAGCAGTTCTGCCTGGTGATATCAAAGTTTGGCATGATCAAGGGAAGTGCTGATTCTCCTCCGATTGCTTGGGAGCACAGAAGCAAAAACCTTACAGTCAAATTACTAAGAAAGTATCTTACAGAGACACTCTCAAACGGTTCCCTTGAGTGCATCAATCAGAGAATGAAAATTTTGAGAATGGGGAAATAATAGTCGCATACTCTATTCTTACATTAACTCGCTAATTCTGGGTATTTGCAGGGCCCTAGGTGGAACTAATGCATGTTCTCCCTATATTTATTATTATCTGCATTGTTAAAATATGTATACTAATCCTGTGAGTAAGCCTAATTGGGGCTGGCTTTAAAAAGATTCTGCTCAGCTGTAAGTCTCATTTGCTTGTGTGCTCGCTGGGATGGAGGGAGCAAACCAGGTAAAGCAGAGGGTGAACGCAGCTGAGAGGCCTCTCAAATGCACATTTGTCCACTTATGCGCCCAAATGCCATCACTGGGCTTACAAATTTAACTTGTGGCTACCCATAGCTTGGTCTAAAAGGTCAGCGTTCCCACGGTTTGGTCTCTGAGGGAAGAGCCTTGGACCATCTTGTAGCGGTCCTGGACTCCAAGCCCGGG
Organism: Aquila chrysaetos chrysaetos; assembly: GCF_900496995.4. Lineage (NCBI taxonomy): Eukaryota > Metazoa > Chordata > Aves > Accipitriformes > Accipitridae > Aquila > Aquila chrysaetos. Next base: position 1,343,731 of record NC_044024.1, on the reverse strand, counting down.
GACTGAACTGATGGACATGGCTGAGCGGTGCCACTTGCTTCCAGAAAGCTTCTCCCACTTTGCATCCCTCTCCTGTCTGAGCTGCCGGTGGAGATGCTGAGTCTGGGAGAAGAGAAGCTGCATTTCTGTGGGGAAGCAGTGACTGCGCGCACTGTCAACGTGTGAAAAGTGCTTTGGGATCCTCCTGATGGGAAATGCAGCAGAAATGCAAACTGTTGCTATTAGTGTGATAGGAAGCTGGACATTTTCTTGGTGATCAGCATGCAATGTGTGCGGTACAGCCCCATACTGTGTATTTAAACTCTATTTCTATATAGAAATATGTTTTTAATACTCCAATGATGGTATCTAATATTCAATAATTATTGTGGCTCAGTTTTTAAGATGCACTTTAGATTTCCCAGACCAGTTATTGAATGTGAGTGAGATGCAAACTAAACATTAAAAACATATTTATGGAGGGTTTAGCAGCAGCTACATAATGTTACATACAGAGCAGGCCACAAGAATCAACTAGCCACCTGGGAGACCTCAGGGAGGATTTGTTGTAAAAGCAATTGGCACATCATTAGCCTAGAATGCAAATTCTGTTCGATGTGAAGGAAGTCCATGATCAGGCAGACTTTTCCCATGCTGGATCCTAAGGGCAGGTACCATCTCTGAGCAGGACACGTGAAGCTGATGCTGAGAAGGTGGAGCTGAGAAGTGGGACTGAGCTGTTGGCTGCCTTCTTGGTTCGTGCAGAGGCAGGTAAAACCCCCTTGGAGGGTTTGGTGGCGTTACTTAGCCCTGATATTTCACCTTGGCCTCTAAGCGCAGTATGGTACTTCAGAGCTAAGGAGAGGGCTGGAGGAGAAGGCAGTGGGTGTAAGATGGAGCATGAGGTAAGCTGAACAATTTTGGTCTTCACAGAGCTCAGCATTAACAATGGGCTTTGAAAAGGTAGAATTTGGAAATTCAGGCCTAAATTTTGTTGAGCTATAAAGCCAAAACATGGATCCACCGTGCTGGGCAGGAGAGTAGAGGCAGAGCACCAGCCATGAGGGCACGTATCGCTCAACCTCTCACTCCCTAAAACCTTTCTTTCTCCTGGTCCCAGAGCTGTTCTCAGCCACCCTGGGACTGCAGCTTCCCAGAAGGCACCCAGCATATCTGCCAAGGCACTGGTTTCTCTGCTGGAGTGCGAAACTGTTGGGGTGTGAAGGGGAAGGCGGGCGGCACCAGGAGATCGGTCTGAGCTCTTGGTGCAGGGCAGCTCTGGGAACTCAGGGCCACCTCCACAAGCACATGGAGCAAGGCACAGCCCACCACACTCAGTACAGATGTCCTGAAGGGCCATCCTTACCCATGCAGCAGGAGGAGGAAGAGTGGTTCAGTGAGGACAGATCAGCTCAGTTGTCCTTCCAACAGCATCTCTGTAGGTGCGGAGGAGCCTTTCTGAAGAGAGCAGTGGAGGACAAGTATGGGGAGCTCTCATCTCCCCAGGATGCAGACCCACAACAGACTTTGCATCCCCACCTCCTGGTCCGCCAACAGGATCCTGCCCCTTTGTGCAACACGACAGAGCTCTCTTCTTCCCTGGCCCTACTCATATTCTCTGGTCACTGTGGCCTGACTGAAGGCTGGTGCGGAGAAAGGACCCTGAGGATGAGCCAGCCCATCCCTGCTGGGACAAGGGTGCTCTGGGGCTCAGCAGACCATGACCCACGGCAGAGACTTGGAAAGATGCCGTCCCATGGGGTTGAACACCAGCTGCAGCACGGCAGTACAGCACTGCTCAGGGTTTCCTTTCCTCAGGGCCACCTTCTCGGCAGCTACGTATGCCAGAGCTGCTGAAATCTGCTGAGCGGGCACAGCTGGGAGGCCACACCGGGTAGGGAGCAACATCTCATCTGGCAGCGCTGGTGCCTCAGGTGTGAGCTGAAGTCCTATTGATTTCTAATCAGTGAGCTCATATTCCCCACGGCTGCAGCGGGAGAGGGTCAGCAGCAGAGAGGAGGGTGGAGGAAATCAGCAGTTCGGGTGGTCCCAGGGTGGGACTGATGGAGCCGCTGACAGAGGCTGAGTTATGGCTCCGCATGCGCGGCGCTCGGGAGATGGTTTCGGAGGGCTTGTGGAGCCTCGCTTATTATCTGGCTGAGTCCCGTTCTGGGGAAACCACCGAGAGAAGAACGCGTGAGCCATAAAACATGTTGTCTTTTAATGAACGAGACTCACAAGGGACTAGGACTATTTTTTACTCCGTCGTTATTCTTTCCTCAGCTCAGAGAAAGTTGCTGAGTGTTGTGTCTGCCAACTGCAGGCCAGATGCTACAGCAGACCCAGGCAGTCATGTCCTGTCCAGCCTGGCCCGGACCAGCCTCACCATGAAGTTCCCATCTGCTCCTACCCTGCCTCAGACCCACCAGTCAGGGCTGTGGTCACGCAGATGCAGGCAATGGCAAGAACAACCATCAGGGCTTTGATGTTCAGGAGATGTTCTCAGGAGAGCTGGGCTGTAACATGCCCTGGCCCCACGAGGAACCCTATTAATGCTACTGCTGAAGGAAAAGCAGTAATTAATCCTGAAATCCAAGCTTTGGAGGTTTTGGGGAGAAAGCGAGTACATGCTTACTCTCCCGAATGTGAGGAAAGCGAATTGCATGGAAAGCACGGGGATGTCATTGTTTTCTTCTTTGTCCAAAGCTGATCTGCAAGACCCCTCTTGGGTGCCTGTGGGAATAAGCACCTCACTAATGACTCTGGGACTCAAGTACAGGAGGTGCAGGACCTTTCTGCAGGACCTGAAGAGCTCATACATCCCTTTTCAGACCTCTCCCTTCAGCGACAGGGACCTGCTCCAGAGCTTGAGGATCCCATGAGAAAATACAAAGGGAAGAAAAGACATGAATTAACATCTGCGACCTAAATGCCCTGGTAAACATTTGCTGAAATCTAACTCCAGACTAACTACTCTTTGAGTAGAGGCTGACATGATGGCACACCTTGATTCTGGTTTTTGTAGGACAGTGTGACGGGGATGATGCAGCCATTGCATCTGAAGTCTCTTCTCCTTCACTTCCACTGCTATGAAGCCCTTCTGGAGCTCAAAGTGTCCCCTGAGGTGTGCTGCCTGGGGCTGGGCTCTGAGCCCAGGCTGCTGGGGACGTTTCCTCTTTGGGGTGAAGGTGCCTGGAACTCACCAAAGTCCGACTGCTGGATGACTGGGCTGTGTTGAATGGGACCATTCGGTGCTCTGATTCCTCCCCATTGCCCACAGCAAAACCAGGGGCACTCGGGGTGCTTGCAGGGGGTACAGCATCAATGGTGCGGAAGGGCTTTAGAAAGGTGATTATTGGGATTTGCTGGGGATGCACAGGGTGGAGGGAATGCCACCCCTGCTCCCCCCCCAGTCTGCTCCCCTGCGGTGGGAGCACGGCGTTGCCCTGCTCACGGCCCCTCTGAGCATCAATAATTCGGTCCTACCCTCCGGCTCAGCCCTCTTCCTCTCTGTTTCAGGGCTGCTGCCCGCCACCACCCGGCCAGCCCGTCTCCGCTTGGGATCGACACCGGGAAACGCGGCTGAGCTGCACCTGTGGCCGGCAGGGAACAAGGGATGTGCAGGGCCCCTTCTCTGCCCGGCAGTGGGGACCTAAATCATACGACTCCGTCCCCTCGACAGAGACAAATGACATTTTACAGCACAGGTGCTTTAAAAAAGAACAATAAATTGGAAGCTCTTCGCTGAGCTCAGCCATAGGGCTAGGATCCCCTTTCAGAGAGTATTTTAGGACTGAAGGCACCGCAGCTGTTTGTGGGCTAATCCCTCTGCCCTCCCCAGCAACCTCAAAAAGGGACTTTGCAGACCCACTTCAACCGCAAATAAATCAGGAAATGGCACTTTGTCCTCTCCAGAAATAGGCTCTCCCCAACCCTTTGAAACCGGCATCCGCGCCCAGCATCTGCTTAGGGAAGGACCCTGCTGCAGCCGGGCTGTGTTTGGCTCTCAGGGACCCGTGGGACACATACCTGTCCCTGAGCTCCCAAGGACACAGCAAGAGATCCACGGCAGGTCCTTGCCTTGCTAACCCCATCGGCAAAACCTCCGCTTGGCTTACTGGGGTCAGAGCTGAGCTCCAGCAGGCTGGAGCATCGGCTCCTTGCTGCAAGAGAGGGCTTTTAGCCAAAATCGGGGCACAGAGCTGGCAGCGGGGCTGGGCAGCAGCAGCAGATGAAGAACAGGAGACCTTCTTGCCGAGGCGAGGGGCTGGACCGCTGTGCCACGGAGGATTTACATCTCCTCCCCGAGTGAATCAGAGCAGCTCTCTCCAAGGCTCATAGCCCTGAAACAAGCTGCCCTCACAGAAATGAGTGAGGGCACGAGTGTCAGCACTTTAAAGCCGGTGAAATGTGGGGCCGGTAAAGCTTGTCGGGAGAGAGCAGAGGTCCTGACGGTGCCTCTGCCTCGGCCCTTGCCAGGTCACCGAGGAAGAGCATCGCTTCCCCCACCGAAGCCCAGATGCGGTGATGGAGCCTGGCTGCAGGCACCTGCCCTGCCCTGCGCTTGAGGCGAAGAGATCCTGGGTGTTTTCCCAGGGGTTTAATACCGGCTGTTGTTAGCTGAGCCTGGACTTTGTGGTGGTCCAGGGCTGGGACCCAGGGTAAGAGGTGCTGCTGGTCTCCCCAGGCTGCAGCCGGTTTCTGAATCTTTGGTGCTGGGACCCATTTGCTGCTGGTATTTTTTCTGCCCCTGATTATGAGCCTCTTTTCCCAGCTCGGGGACCCCAGCGGGGTGTGAATGGGAATAAAATGAGAACCTAAATTCTGTGACTAACACAAAACTGTCCGGGGTAAGGAGCTGCTGCTGGGAGGAGATGCCATACACTGCTCTCCTCTGCAGAACAATATTTATAGCATGTTTTAAGCATCATTAAACAGATAATTAAACATTTCCTCGCAGTTTAATATTTCTCAAATATATGACCCAATGTTACCCATTTAAGGGGCGCCAGTGTTTTGTGTATGATGAGGGAGCACTCGTGTGCCGGGCGGTGAGGCTCGGCATGTCGGGATGCTCGGGGGCAGGCGGTGGCTGTGGCTGCCTTGGACTGGGCATCACCTCGCACCTTCGTGCTCTTCCTCACCTGACGTCTGAGAGGATTTCTTGGGCTCATCTGCTGCCAACTGCTCCTCTTACCGGTGTCACTCCCCCGGCTGAGATGGCTCCCCACTGCCGAGGCTCTGCAGGGGCGTCGGGAAGGTTTCGAAACACAGCTGCAGCCCCCGCAGTGCTCCCCAGCCCACCCTGCACAGTGGGGCCAACGCTGCCCGGTTTCTGCAAACATCCTCTCGGCCAAGCCATGGGATGGCTGCCCTGCCGCGCCGAAGCCCCTGCTGCAATGCACACCGAGCTGTTTATTTTTATGTGCTTTGACGGAGCCCCGGTGAGGTGCAAGGCGCTGCCAGGGCCGATGCTGCGGGGGGGGCTCGGGGTGCTCAGAAGTGCTCGGGGTGCAGGGACCGGCAGCGTCCACGGGCAGAGGGGACGTCCCGGCAGCCGGAGGGGCTTCGGCAGAGTTTGCCGCAGCTCTGCAAGTCATGAAGCTAATTGAATCCAAGTGTGGAAGCAAGGCTCTGCCCTCGCCGATGCGGCGGGCAGGGGGAGAGCGTTTTATTTCTCTTCTGTTCCCTGGTTGCTTTGAGTTTTCTCCCTTTGAAAAGGGAGGCCTCTCGTCTGTATTCACATAAAATGTGGCTTTTCTAAGTTTAAAAGCCTTTTGGTCTCTTCAGGGAGCACTCTGCAGGAGGCTGGGCACGGCTCGGGCTGGCTTGGCCCCCCCCAGCCTGCCTCCTCACAGGCAGCAGCAGGCAGAGAGATGCACCCGCCTGGAGCTGCCGGTTGCTGCCTGTCCCACCGAGGAGCCCGAGATGCCAAGTCCAAAGCGCACCTGGGGGATCCCTCTCCTTCCCTGCCCGGCCCTGGGTGCTGAGGACTCCCCTGCGGGTGCTGCAGGGCTTTTGCAGGGCTGGAGGATGAGAGATGCTGCTCCCGGGAGGGCACGGGGGGGCTCTGAGCGTGACACGACGGTGCGGGGAGCAGAGCGGGCAGAGTCCAGCGACAAATGCCAAAACGGGGCTGAGGTGGCACACTGGTTTTAAGATAGAGCAGCGGATTCCCTGGCAAAGCTGACCCAGCACGGAGCAGACCTGACGTGGACCTCTCCTGTCTGTTTTGTGACCTTCCTGCTTATTTTTCCACTTGAGACTTTGACATCTTTGCAGAGGACCTGCACCAGGACTGCGCTCACCAGTAAAAGGCAATGAGTGATCAACATTTTGATTCATTCTCCCAACACCATTGACATAAATAGGGATTTATACCAGGTATTGGCAGGAAGGAAAGGCTCTCTCCCAGAGACGTTTGCAAATCCAAGCTAACTAGTTAGTCCCGGTGATGACGCTGGCTGCCAGCCACGGTAATTAAGGGGCAATAACAGGGAGCCACGCAAAAAGACCATCAGTCATGGGGGGAAGCGTTTGCTCCGGCGCTGTCGGAGGGGCGATGAGATTCCTGCACACCTCGGGTGCCTCGCTTCAAACCCACTGGAGCTGCAGTTCTTTAAGTGTGTCCCTACTTCTACAAAATGCTGCTTGTTACAGGAGGGTTTGTAACCGCCGGCTAATGAGGCTCCAACCCGTGTCGTTGCAGAGGTACCTGCCCGGCTGGAGCGGGAGCTCTCCGGATGCCCTCAGCCCTCCAATTATCCCGGGAGCCTTGCTGAGAGCATCCGAGGGGAGAGCGAGGGGGAGAGATCTGAGTGCCGAGGCGCAGGCTGGGAAGGCGACACGACCATGTGTCTGTGGGGATTTCAGGAACTAAAAGTGAAATTACAGCCTTAATCTATCAAAATATTTTTTTTTTCTGGCATTTTAATGAAAACTCTTGTAAACAGGAGAAGGCCTATCTTGGTCCTGCATTCCCAGCCTCATGCTCTCCAAGGTTATTTATTGGGTTGCTACACAAGCTGGGTTTTTTCCTCCCCTTTTCTTTTCTCTTCCCTTTCTTCTCTGCTTTTGCAAATTGAATTATTTAAATGCATTGTTTGGCAGCCTTAAATCCAGGCGTTTCACTCTCTTTCCCCCTCGGCTGCCATTTCTTTCTCTCCTTTTTGCTCTTGTATTTTCAGGATCATTTACCGCGTTGTTCCAGTGGCATTTATTGAAATTTGCACAAAAAAAGATCTTTCTTCAATGACACTATTTCAGCCCATGCAAAAGATTTATGGGTGCAGGAAGACATCCATGGCAGGGAGTCTTCGCTGGCAGAAAGAAAGGAAGGAGGGAAAGGAAAGGAAACGTGCTGGAAAAGCAAAGGATACCCAGAGCTGTGAATGGAGAGTAGCAAGGCACCACAGAGGCAAATCACCAAGGATTGGGTTTGGCTGGGAAACAACCCTGCTCCTCTGCGTGGTAACACACGCACTCGCATGGGTACGGATGCACGCGTGGGCATGGAAAGCGTTCAGTCTCAGCAGCGTGTGGGCATAAATGCATGCACATGGAGGGAGCACAGACAACCCTGTGTGCCCTCAAACACCAGCGGCCCCGTGGACGTGTCCCAGAGAGGTGCTAGTGCTGCTTTGGTCTGCTTGGTGCGCACTTGGTGCACGCTTGCTACATAACTTGGTGCGCGCTTGGTGCATGCTTGGTGCATGCTTGGTACACGCTCGGTGCACGCTTGGAGCCCATCCCCGGCCGCAGGCAGCCCGGCACTGCTGCTGGGTGCTGTCTCCTGCCGGGAGAGATGCGGAGAAGTGGCTCTTGGAGGACGTCTGAACAAGCTCTGCAAGAAGCGTCACTCTTGATTCTCACTATCTCTAATCCTGCTTCAAAGCCAGCTCCTTTTATTTACATATTGACGTATGATTCATTTAATTGACTTTCTCGCCTTGGAATTGTACTTACTTAATTAATCTGATTACATTTTTGCTTCTAGTTAAAGAGTTTCTGTGTTCCAGCCCAGAGGTGACTACGTTTCTGTGAAGCGATGTGATTCTGGTCGATCTAACCAGCAGATAGAGTCTGCAAAGCATTTTGGGATCCTTTGGTAGGGGAAGACAGGCAAAAGACATGGAAAGTGCCGCAGCAATTTCCATTTTCACACACACAGCATCTTTACTTGTGGCAGAAGTAAGACACATTCCTAGTCAGTGGGATTGAATTATCTCCATAAATTCATTACATTTTAAAAAATATGATAATCAGCACGAAATGAACATCCCGAGGGAGACAGAACATGTACATCTCAAGTACTGCTAATAATAAGCCTTTAATTTACAAATGCCCAAGGCTGGCTCAAAGCAGCCACGTCCCGTGGCAGAGGGGCCAGTGCTACACCCGTGCCCAGACCCGCCGGGGAGACCCTCCCCACCGTCCCTTCTGCCCATTGCTCCCCCGTCCCAGGGCGGTGGACGACCTGTGGTTGGGATGCGGGACGGGCAGTCTCCATCATTTCCCGGTGCTCCGAATGCGGCCCCGGGAGCTCGCTGCCTTGCTCTGCCCTGCCGGGTGCGGGGAGGGATGGAGGGTCCCCAGCGGGTGGTGGCCCTTGGTGGCCCTTGTGTGGTGGCACGGCTTCTCCGGAGCCACCCCTCCTGGCCCCTGCCTGTGGATGCCACCCTGCAAATATCAATATTTATGAAATGATTAGTGCCTGTTTAATACACAATTGAAGCAATTAGCAAGCATGCGGCAGCAAATGCTGTATCCATTTGTAATCATAAAGTATTCATGGGGGCTCGGCGGCAGGGTGGCCGGGGAGAGGAGCTGGCAGCATGTCCCGGTTTCACCGCTTACGTGGAGGGGGTTCTTGCCCCCTGTAACTTGGGGCATCTCACTTTTGGTGCCCTCCGTCACTGCAAGCCCGACCAGGTTGTGAGGGGTCCCAAAGCAGCCTGGGGGATGGCGAGGATCAGCCGGGGGCAACAGTGTCCCACAGCCCTCTTTGCAGTGGTTCGCCTCACAGCCTTAGAATCCAACAAAAAAAAAAAACCAAAATCACTTGGATGGCATCATTGTAAACTTTTTCTCTTTATTATTCTATTTTGGTGGCAGACAGGCTGCTCTTCTGCTCTCCGTTTGTTAAATACTAATTAATTATTAAATTATCCATTAACTATTAATAGCAGATTTCATGAGTGTTAACGACAGCCATGTGCAAAGGGATCTGTGTCTATGGCAAACCTCCTAAACCTCAGGGAATAAATCCTCAATAATCAATATGGCATCCACTCCATTTGCAATTCTTGTCTCGTTCACTCTGCATTTAGCATGCACTTAAGTGTATTTTATACAAATGTAAAAGGAAATTCTACCGCTAGTGGAAATTACCAGCTTGCAGCGATAATGGCAGAGCCCTTTGCTTATCTCCAGTGCCAGAGGGGCTCGCTGCTGCAAGTTCTGCCTCGGCAAAGGACCCATAGAAGTTACGCTGAGCTGCAAGCTTTCAGAGCATCCCGAGTCCCCACTGGACTGTGGGCTGCTCCTGGTCCGGGGATACTTCCTCAGGAAAGCTGGAGCTCAGCAGCACTGATTTTGGAGCACTGATCTGATAGCAGCAGCCCTCAGCACAACCCACCCAGGCCAGCACTAAACCAGCAGCGTTGGGGCAAAAAAGTCTCTGCAGAGCATTCGTAGCCCCCTGAGGCCGGCAGCTCCTGGTTCACCAGCGCGTGAAGTGCTACCAACTTAATTACAAGTGAAGTCTAATGAGAAACACATTGAGGTTGGAAACAGGGGGAAGGGGGCGGTGGGCCAGGAGGGGTGGAAGGGGAAGGGGCCAGGGGCTACGCTGCAGCAGATCCATGCGGAGGCAGCTGTCCCGGCGGCTCTGGCTCCTGCTCTCGGCCATGGATGCACACGGGACCGATTCCAGCCCTTGGTTCCTGCAAACGCCCCAGGGGCAGGCGTCCACGCTGCTGGGCAGCCATCAGCTTCCTCGCCTGTCCTCTTCTTCCTGCGGGGAGGGAGCCTAGCCTTCCATGGACCCCATAGCAGCGGCAGGGTGATGGGCTCGCAGGGAAACCCACGTCAGGGACTTCCAACCACGCGTGCTCGTCTTGGGGTCCTAATGCCCTTTTGATACAGTTTTGGGGGTCTAATGATGTGTCGGTGGGGAGAAAGGAGGGAGGATTTATTTTTCCTGTAAAATGCCTCAGTTGCTTTTGCACTAGTAAGATAAAGCTGTTTTTAAGAATAACAAACTCTGGGCAGCCAACAAACAAACAAGCGCCTTGCGAAACCTCCCGCAGGCGGATCCCCAGCCGCGCCGTCCCCCCGGGGTCCCCCAGTCCCTCCCTCCCTCTGCCAGCTGTTTTCACCCTCCCAGATGGCATTTTTTCCCCTTTTCCTCTTCTTTGGGCCCTTCCCAGTGGCTTCCAGGGTGGGATGACCTGGGCAGTGCAGGGTGGGGGTGACAGCGAGCTTCTCGCTGTCCCAGGGCGATGCCTGGGCACATCCGTGGGTGCCATACAGCGGGCAGGCAGTGGGCAGAGGGCTGCTGGCAAGTGTGCCTGTGCTGGGGATGCTCACCGGGGATGCTCACCGGCGATGCTCACTGGAGAGGCTCACTGCGGAGCCGCTTTGGAAGCAGGGCGGAAGGGCAGCGGGATCCTGCACCCACCCGGGGGGACGGGCGAGGGAGCGGAGGGGATGCGGGTGCCAGCGGGAGCAGGAAGGGGAGCGGAAAGGGACACAAGGCTGACGGGCTGGAGCCAGTCCACAGCGAGTCTGAAAAACAAGCGGCTGCAGGCATCTCCGGAGCAAGTCTTTTGAAGCCGATGGCCTTGCCCCAGGGAAGAGTATTGGCCCGGGGAGCATTATTTTGACTGATGCATTTGCACAGTCCCCAAAAAGCAGCGCTGCTTTTCAAGACGCCCTGTGAGGAGAACCATTGCTGCTCGAGAGAGAAAGAGGCTTGGATTATTTTCTCATGTCAATTAACGGTGCTTTCCAAAGGAAACCCGGGCTCCTCTGAATCCAGAGCACGGGACCCTGGCCAGGCTGCTCCCCCCGAAGAGCTGGAGTTGGAGGGAGAAATCAAGGCTCTTTGGCCAGCGAGTTGCTGGGCTGAAGCCAGCAAATAAAATAGTCATAACGAGGCCTGTTGAGATAAGTTTGGAGGCTTGGGTTGCTTTTTTTAATATTTTTTTTTCTGTTAGAGAAACCGCTTTGCCCAGGGGAAGCAGCAGCAGCTTCAACAGCAGCATCACCATGGGGCTCACGACAAAGTGTATTTTCTCCCCCAGAGCTGCCCGCTTTTGTGGTGAGGTGTGTGCCAGGCTGGTGTGCCAGCACCTTGCCCAGACATCACACCGTGGCCGTGTTGGATCCCAGCAAGGCTGAGGTGACAGGGATGGTCCGAGCTCCTTCCATGGATGATGATGAGGAGCAGCGGTGTGCGTGGAGCAGGCTGGGAAGAGCAGCAAGAAGCAGCCAACGTGGCTGCTGTCTCCCAGCCCTGCCAGCAGCCTCCTGCGCTGCCGTTTGCACATGGGGCTGTGTCAAGTGCCACCGGCGTGACACAGAAAACCCATTATGGGGAGAGAAGAGCAAGGGTGAACCCCTTGCATCAGGGTGCCTGAGTTGCTGTGGGCTGGTGCTGCTGGCTGATAACAGGAGGGATGCAAACCAAGGAAAATGAGGAGGTCGTCCATTGTGGGCTGGGTCGGGGCTGGGAGTTTAGTGCACTGGCATGAAGCTCTGCAATTTTTAGTCTTCCCTCTAAATGCTCCCCGCTTCCTTACACCTGTGGCGGGCTCCATCCCGGCAGAAGCACGAGCCTCTTGCCCTGGTCAGCACAACAAAGCCGGGTTTGCGCGTGCTCGTGGCGTGTTGGGACCGTGGGGCGAGGAGGAACGCGGACGCTGTTTGAACTCCGCAGTCCCAGGTTCAGGCGTGGGTTCGGGTGTGGGTTCGGGTGTGGGTTCAGGCGTGGGTTACCTCCTGCCCCTTCCCTGGCTCCGGCTTTTTTCCCAGAGCGATCTGTGAGCCCTCCAGCGGCCGGCTGAGCGTGGAGAGCTGCGCTCCTGGGCTGGCTGCACCCAGGCTGGGGGGAAATTCCCAGGGGCTTCCTCAGGGATGCACAGAAATCCCGCAGAGGTGGTGGTGGTTTTGGAAATAGTCCCCTCTCAGAGGCTGTGAGGATTGCAGAGCCTTGCCATACAAGCAAGTATGTACAAGCTGCCCATGAGGAGAGAGAGCACTTTTCCATCCTCGGTGGCTTGGGACCATCTATAGACGTTGTCAGGAGGATGCTTTTTGAGAGGGAAGCAGGTGCTAGCTGGCCACAGACAGGGAACTCTGGTCCTCTTTCAGCTCTTTGGGAAGGAAAGCAGGATGTTTTCCACGTCCACTCTCCCAGAGAGCCAGGGTTCCTGCACCGAAAGAGCAACTGCCCCCGCCGTACCCCCGCCACCGGCTCTTCATGTTTCAAAGGCTCTCCCGCTCCCATCGCTCTCCCCAGCTGCTTCCCCAACACCCCGCTCCTTTGGGGTGGGCTGGGATAGCACTGCCTGCGAAGCTGCCAAACAGCAGGAACAGATGAGGCCGCCCCAGAGAGTGGCTCAGAAGAAGCGGGATGAGCCCCCCCACCCCTCACACCACCCCCCCGGCCGTGCCGGGGGAAGCAGAGATGCTCCAGAGCGCCGGAGATCAGAGGGGCCACGGGAGGGCTGCGAACCCACCCACGTCGCCGGGACCGCCGCAGCTGACGCCCGTCCTCCGGGTGAGCCTGGGTGGGGAGCGGACCCCCCCCTCCCCGTGATGGCGAATAAAGCCCTTGGGGAGAGGTGTGAAATCCTCCCGCCCTTCCCTCTCCTCCACCGGCAGCTGCTGAGGCTGCGTCCTCGCCATCTCGCGAGAAGAGGCAGTTCTCGGGGGGCTTGCGGGAGGGTCTGCAGGCAGGCGCTGAGCTGGGACCCCTCCGTCACCTGGGGACTTGCGTGGGCTTCTCTTCGTGGGGAGCGAGCCCCGGTCAGCAAAAGGCTTTTCTGACTCGGTGCCACCTCCCATCTCCCCGCCGTGTGAAATACGGCACCGGGATCAGAAGAAAGGCATTGTGGCCGGCAGCAGAAATCCTCACTTGAAAGATGACCCGGTTTAGGGTTTCAGACCAAATGGAGCAACAGATCGGCTCAATTCGGACCCCCCGAACCCTCTTCCTGCCGCTGCCCCCGCTCGCAGCGAAATCTCTGATCTCTCTCCAACTCTCTGCATAACTCTTGGGGCTTTTGTGGGTCTGAGCCGGGACCGTGAAGCCGGAGATGCCTACGGAGGCGGCAGGGCTTTGGAGCCTCCTGCCTGCCTCTGCCTGAGGCTCACCAAGGTCCGTGACCTATTCGGATCAGGCTGCGCGGCTCCGTAGCATCCTCGCCGGACGAGCCACGCTTGCAGGGATGAGCAGCACTGTGCAGCTGGGAGCTCACCCAGCCCTGAGGTGCCCAGGAGAGGGGCTGCTGAGCTGGGATAGGGGGGAAACCAGTACGTCCCAGGAAAGGGGAAAGCGTGGGGTTTGATGCCATGCATCGCCATCCCTTTTGAAGCACAGGCAAACTCCTCTCCCACCTCGGGCAGGATGCCCGTGGCCGGCCAGAGGTGATGGCAGAACAGCCCTTCTCCTCCCGCACCCACGGGCAGCAGAAGTTCAGGGCCGCTATTGGAAGCAGGTGTGCTGCCCTGCCAGGCGACGGGAGCCATTAAAGAGAAGGCCTCTAAATAAAATTTATGTCTGTCTCTCCTCACCCCTCTCTCCTGAAACAAATTACGTTACGGTCCTGCCCCGTTCAGGCAGACCCACTCGGGTTCGGCCCCCCCGGGGTCCACCGGCCCCTGGGACGTCCCAGCCCTCTGCTAGCGCGGCGGGGGCAAGCAGTATGAAAAATAGCCAGGCTTTCCTGGCGGCCCCCTAATTCATCTCCCTGTGAGTCCGTCGGAAGGGATCCCGCAGCACCTGGGCTGCTACCCCTCTCCCCCTCCCAGCCGCCCTGCTTGGCAGCCGCCTGCTTGCTTGAAGGGGGGAGTGAGAGGGGGGGGACAAAGCAACCCCCCCCCCCCCATCACCACCGCTTACCCCGAGGTTTATTATTACACAAATGCGAATTCCAGAACCGGCATCTGGGGAGCAGCTGCTGGGAGTTAACCCCTTCGCCTGCCGCGGGCTAACTGAGCTTGGCCGGAGCGTGGCCACGCTCGGGGAGGACGTGGGCATGGGGACGTGGCTGGGACACCCCCCCTCACGCTGCAAGGTGGCCGTCTGGCAGGTGCAAAGGGTTTTTGCTGTGTAGGGACGTGTCTGTGTGCATGGATGGGGAGGAAGGTTCCTCCCTCTCTTTCTTTCTTTCTCTCTCTTTTTTTTTTTTTTTTAATAACATGCACTTCTGTTTCCATTCAGAGGTTTTATGGGGATTTGCTCTGCCTCCTAGGCAAGGCCTGAATTTCCAGTTTGCTTTGGGATGCAGCTCCAAGGGATGCTGCTCTTGGCTTCTGATGAGCAGCCTGGAGATAAAGGGTGAGACCGGGAGGCCAGCCGCCTGCTTAAAAGGAAGGGCGGTCAATCTGGACAGCACATTTTTGCTGTAAGATGGATGTTTGGGAAAGAAGGCAGCTCCGCACAACCTCCTCCTCTCCCACCAGCCTTTACCGTATCTTTGCAAGGCTTTAGGGGTTGGTCAAAAGACCAAATTTTCTGCCATCCAAAGTCCCCCTGCCCCACTAAGCTCTTCCCAGGGCCAAGAGCCTTGTGGCCCCACAGCAGGTCACGGATGCTCAAGTAGTGCGTGACCAGGAGAAGCCTCTGCCCCCTCGGCTTGGCTGGAAAGCGATGCCCAGGCTGGCCCTGCAGCTCCTTTCCCAGGCAGCATGGGTGCAGCCAGACCCTCCCCAGCCCTCTCCCGTGAACGCCAGCTCCATCCCAGTGCCCGCACAGTGAGGGTCCGGCCGGCGCTCAGGTCTGCCACTGCTCACCGCTGCACATACATCCAGGTGATGGAAATCTTCCAGGAGGTGACTCAGTGGTGACCCCTTTCCCTGTGCTCCCAGGAGACTCCAGCTCAGCCTTCCCAGTCCCTGGGCAGGGAATGGCTACCCTCTGCAAGCACTGCGAGGGCTCCGTAGGTCACAACCAACTCCTGGAATTCAACCTTGGAGTCTAATAGGAAGCCAGTGCCAATGGAGATGGAGACACTACGTCTCCAGTGCAGGGCAGCGCACTGCACCCTGAGGAGTTTCCAAATTTCTGTAGCACATGACTGCAGGGAAGGTGTCTGGAGTCAAGGCAAGGCAGAGGGGTGGCTGTTGGGAGGCAATAGCTGTCAGGCAGGGACGGGAAGGAGGCCTTGCAAATCATGACTGCAAGACAGCCCACGGGTGGTGGGGACGATGAAGCAGCTCCCTTTGGAGCCACACGCTCGGGGTGCAGCCATCAGGGCTGCCCTCCCCGAGGAGAGCCACCGCGGGAGGGTGTCCCACGGCTGCACACATCAGCACAGGCTTAGGTAAGCTGGGGAACACATAGCAGCCACGTGTAACACTGGGTGCTTTTGAGCAATTTACAGTCAACCCCCCCAGATTAGCATCAAGGACTTGAAATAAATCACCGACAACTGCACTGATGCCAGAGCTCCATTACCAGCCTGATGGGAGACAGGGGAAGCAGCGTGTTACCTGCCCCGCAGCTGGATCCGGCCTGGGAAGCACCCTCTGCTCCACAGGACTCATGTGCAGGGGCCGTAGGGCTTTTTGGGCGAGAAAACACAATGACCAGGCAGGCAGTGAGTCCTCCCTCAACGGGATGCCCAACAGGCAATGGGGCTGCCCCTCGTCCGCAGGGGTCTGGAGCCCACCCGGCTCTCAGCCTGTGCCACGCTCTCCTCTTCCCCGCACAGCCTCCCCTGGCAGCCAAGCCTCCGCTCCCGGTGCTCGACTGGCAGCCAGCGGTGATTTCCCAGGACAGGAGATTTAAGTGAGTCTAGCAGTCGATGGAGGCAGGCATCGGCGTGCTCGCTTGGCGCTGGCAGCTCGACACGTGGCGAGATGTCGGCAGGCAAAGGTCACGAGCAGGCAGGTGACAGGTTTTGTCAAACACAGCCCAGCCTCCCGCCTGCGCGCCGGCTGCCAGATACCATGGTGATGGGCAGAGCCGAGGCAGCAAAAAGTGTCGTAAAGGCCAAGAAAGATTTTGGAGGACGTTTTAGTGCCTGGATGAAAACCAGCTGTGAGTTTTGCTCCTGGGCTGACACAGGCACTACGGCGGCTGCTCAGCCTGTGCTGGGAGAAGGGAGGAGAGATGGGAGGTGCAGGGGCTCTGGCAGCTGCGTGGGCTCGGGCTGAGGCTGGAGACGGCCCCGGGACGACTCGGCAGTGTAGAGCTGGGCTTCGGCGGTTGGACTCGCTCCCCTGGTCAACAGGTTTCATCAGCGGTGGTTCCCACTGCCTCCGGCTTGCCCAGTTGGCTGACCCACTGGGACTGGTGCAAGCATAGGAATCATCCCCTTGACTCCTCGGGAGGGGACCAGAGTGCGATGGGACAACTCACCAGGCTGGGTCCCTCCTTAATTGCGGGCCTCCTGCTCCCTGCTGCTGCTTCGCCTGCAGACTCCCTCCAAGCCTGAACCATACTGCTCCTGACACCAAAGTGGAGTTGACAGGGCAACTCGGCAGACAAAATAACAGCAGCCAGAGCAATCACTGTCTCCTGAGGAGGTGTTTATAAGGCGAGGAACCCCTGAAGGGATCTGAGCAGGAATGGGAACAGAAGCTCCTTTGCTTGGGCTTGAACTCCTGCCTGTAAGCCGGCGTGTGGAGCCCAGCCAGCGGAGCTGCCTGCTTGCTCTGCCTGCAAAGCCGGTCTCCAGGCTCTTACCCCGAGGAGGAGGAGCAAGAAGTGGAGCTGACAGGAGCTCCTGCAGCACTGAGAGCTCAGCAGCCCCCTGCACGTTGCGGTGCCATGCCAGAAAAACCCTCTCTCCCCTTGTCAGTCAATGCCTTGCCTCTCTGAAGCCGGCTCCAACTTCTCTTGGCATCTGCTCCTACCTGTAGTCATCAGTCTCTTCCTTCCCTCATCTCCCACCCTGAAGCTCACACGGTTTGTTTTTCTCAGCCTGCAAGATCTTTGGGGCAGGGAATGAGCCTCTGTCCAGGTTTCATGAACCAACCCCGTGGTGTGAGGGGGTTTGAGCTGTAATGAATCACAGCGTGGGTCTGGCTGGGCTCGGCTGCCCCTGAGCATTGCATCTCTGCCGCTGCTTCGCTGGCAGCACACACAGCGGTGAACGGGCTCGCTTTCTCCCACAACAAGCCGAATCCCACTAGGCAGCAGGGGTAGGATGACAAATTGTTCTGACTAATAGTCTAAACAATGTGAAACAATGAAAGTCAGGGAGCAGCATATAAAATATGCAGCACGCAGGGGGCTTGGCTATTTTATTTGATTATCAGATGGATATTCCAGTGGCCGGGATCCATCAAGAATAGAACAACACATGTCAAACTCAATAAGGGTTCATGAGGGGTGGTGGCGGGAGGCTTGAGAAGCTCCTTCCCTGGGGTGCAGTTGGGAAGACTAACTTTGAGTCAACTGCTTGTGAAAATGAGACAGCTCTCCCTGCCCCAGCACACGGGAGCATGCACCGCATCTTATCCGGGAGAGGCTGGGGTGAAAGTGCCTGACCCTGACCCAGGCCCACCGAAGAGGGGTAGGAACACTGGGCAGATGCTAAGAGGCATGGGAAGACTGCCCGGCTCATGTGGTTGAGCAGACAGAGAAGGCTTTCTGTCTTCTCTTTGAAATTCCTTTGCATTCAGAGTAATTTTAAAAGTCAAAAGCTGTTAGATTCCCCTGGACGCCCAGGGAGGGATATTGACTGAGTTTGCTCTGACGCTATTTCCCTGCACAGCTGTTTGTGCCATCAGCAGTAGGGCTTCTCTTTAAAAAAAAGATATTTTATCCATTAAAAAGAAATCCATAAATGATGAACATGCATTCAGTCTAAGACTGAGTGATGAAATTCCCTCAAAGGTGCAAAGATCCAGCTATCTGTCTGTCTGCTAGCCCTGTGAGGGACCGGTGGTGGGTTCTTTCAGAGACTCCTCAGCTCTTTGAAAGCCTTGGGGTCGGTAAGGCTGTGCGGGGCTCTCTGGCCAGGAAGTTTTCTCTCCAGAGGCTCCTTTTGCTTCCCGTGTCTGAGCAGGGCAGGAATGCTGTGAGAACAACCCCTCAGAAGTTGTTTTGAGACTTCCAGCTGGAATAGAAAATGTAAGATCAGCAGAAGGGTGGGAGGGAAAGATATAGCTGGGGAGAAGAAAGAAAACGAGTGCTCCTCTCTGCCCTCTCCTCCATGTGCCCACCCGGCAGCAGATCACTGCATGGGCTACCCCATGTCTGTGTTTTCCTGGGTGAGTCCTCATCTGGGGCCTTCCTGGGGGATGCTGACCCAAGATTTCTGATGACCTGCAGCATGCTCGGAGAGTGGGACACCTGGGTCATCTACACCCGAGCTGGTGCCGGCAGCCCGCAGGGGCAGGGTGAGTCTGCTCCCAGCACGTCGGGAATCTGTATGTCTCCAGATCGGCAGCACCTGGAGGACACAGGAGGTCTGGTGCTGTGCACGGGCACAGGGGCTCTTTTCTGATGCCCATCACTCCTCTATCTCAGTGTTTCCTGGAGACTGTTTGTGGGATCTAATAACTTCCCCATCTAAAATGCTGCTGGTTTATTCCCATTGCCATAACTCAGCTTCTAAAAGAAGTCTGATGTTTCCTTCATGGGATAAATGCAAGTGACTCGAACCTTGTATACACGATTGGCATGCGCCACCTCCTTCCTTATTTTAAATTTTTCGGGTTCTCATTTATTTTTGCATTAGGTCATTTATTTTGTATGGAAAGATATGCCCTGGAGCTGGCAGAAGTGCTCACTGTACTCTGCATGCCCTGAACTGACGGTGGCAAGGGCAATCGAAGTGACTTGCTTTGACCAGCATCCCCTCCTGCTTCCACCTCGTAAGAAACAGATTAAATGTGAGCACCACAGCTCGCCCAGTTCCTCCTCCCTCCAGAGATTTGTGGCTTGGATCAGCACCCCTGGTCATTCAGGTCAGGCAGGAACACCACGCCACGTGGTAGGCAAATACCTGTTACCTGTCACCCTGGCTGCAGTCCCATTTCCAGGCAGCTTCTGCACCAGCAATACCTGTATACCTGCCCCGGCCGATGGCATCTGCTGCCAGTGCCCGTGGTCGCTGGACGATGCGATCATGAGGGTTGGAGCCGGCTGCATTGCCGGGAGCGGAGGATCTGAGCTGTGGCTGTGAGGGTCCTACATGAGAGACCATCCTGGAGCACCTTTTCCCCCTCTCGAGCTTATAGTCCTTCCTACATAGACAGCTTGGCCTTTTTTTTTTTTTTTTTTTTTTTTTGCTTCTTGGTCTTGCAAGTGTCTCCACAGCCAGGACAATAGGAGGAAAAGGCAGAGAACAAGGGGGATCCAGAGAGAAGCAGGCAGAGAGAGCAGCAAGCCAAATCACTGAGGCAGGAGGGAAATTTCTCAGCTGAAATTGGAAACAACGGCTCAAAGTTTGTCACTGTCTGCACCTGATGCAAATCCGTTTGCCAGGGGATGTTGGGAGCAAACAGCAGAACGCTCCTGATTTCACAGGTTTGTGTTGCGAACTGGAAGATCCCAGATGGAGAGAGAGATTGGAGGAAAAATGAAAAGGAGAAAAAACAACCAAAACAAAATGATGCAAATATTGGCAGTCTTGAAGGGGGAGCACTGCCCTGGAAAGGAGGGGGCAGGCAGCACAGCTCAGCCAAAATGCTTTAAAAGCCTCCCTTTTATATGGCATTTGTTCTTCAAAGACATTAAGGCTTGTAAAAAAGCCCTGCCATTTACCTCTGCCTCTGACATGTTAATGGTTGTATTTTTGAATCATTAAAAATTGAAATGTGTAACATTTTCAGCAGCTGCCAAACCCCTCCGCAGCCCAGCTCTCCCCCTTCTGCTCCCCTCCACCAGCCTTCTCCCCTCTCTGTTTTCTCCATGCGCTCTCTCCTCCAGCATTGCCCCCTCCATCCTCCTCTTTCTCCTGCTCCTGCCTCCCTCCTTCACTTCCCCGGTCTTCTCCCCCACTCTGCAGTTTACCCCCCAGCCTCCCTCCTCCTCATTCCTCTGCTGGAGTCTCAATTCACGGGAAGCACTTGATAATCTGCAGCTTTAATATTCTCACCTTGCCATTCTCCTATTCAGTGGGACTTGGAGAATTAGAAAATGTATTTATCTAGGTACACTGGAGAGCAAGAGAAACAAAGAAACCAGCAGGGCTTTTCTAACGAGGAATGACTAATTTGACCCAGGAGAGCCTGTCCTCTTCCAAACACTCAATTTTCCCCAGGTTTTGCATCCAAAGATAACATTGGCAATGCCAGTGGTGACGATGGGGCACCTGCCAGCCCGCAGCTACCGCGGGTGCTGTGCTCCCCGCGGGGGCTGCTGCCAGCTGCAGAGCATGGCAGTGTTTGCTTTACCTGCTCTCTCAGATGTGACATAACCTGCTGCAGCCAGAGCAAGCGGCGCAGAGCCAGCAGACGGGAGGATTTGCAGAAGCTGCTGTTTGTCTGCTGGTGGCCCTGCTCAGGGCTCCTGAGCACTGAGAAGTTCAGGTCCTGAAGCGCATCATTCCCGAGACCCGGCTGGAATGGGGCTGGGGTCCCTGCAGCCTTCCCGTGGCTTCCAGCAGCTTCTGACAGCTCATGGAGTGGAAAGGAAACACCTACAGGTTGTCTCAGGTCTGTGTCCATGACAAATGCCTCGGCACGGCCTCTGCAAGTGCTCTCGGCAATCATTACATGCTGTGGGCGCAGACAGCTGGGTTTGGCAGCCTTGGGAGATGCATCTTGGACCGATCTTAGTCGCAGCAGGCTTCTACGGCAGACCCAAGAGGATGGTGAGAAGAAGAGTGCGGTGATCTCGCGTCCTTGTGCCATGGAAGGTCCTCACCAGGCTGCAGTGTCACCAGAGCCTTGGGCTCAGAGGGGTGTGGGGTCATCCGCAAGTTCTCAGGGAGGGGGGGTCCCGGGGAGGGGGGGGGCGGTTGCTGGAAAGCACCCTTATGGAGAAAAGCAACGGTGCCATCGCCCTCCTGTCTCCCCAAAGGCTGGCGGGACCGCTGGGGGATGCAGGCAGGGAGCACTGGGAGCGCTGGGGGATGCAGGCAGGGAGCACTGGGAGCGCTGGGGGATGCGGAGGGGCACCCCGGGGGGGGGGCGGCAGCTGTCCATGGTACCGCCGCAGCCCGGCGCTGCCTTCCCGGCTGACCCCGGCGCGGTGGGGCAGGTAGGGGCGACCTGCCCTTTACAGCAGCCCGAAAGAAAGGCCAGCCTCGCCAGTCGTCCCCTTCCCTTGTCTGGTGTGAGCCACACGGTTTCTGCCGCTTTCCTCTGCCCTGGGAGGCAGCGCCCATCCTCCTTAACGCTGCTGCAATGGCTTTGAGCAGAGCAGCCGTTGCCCTGCCCCTCATCCAAGCCCACCCAGCAGAGCCTTAGAATCATAGAATCATAGAATCATGGAATGGTTTGGGTTGGAAGGGACCTTTAAAGGTCATCTAGTCCACCCCCCCTGCAATCAGCAGGGATGTCTTCAACTCGATCAGCTTGCTCAGAGCCCCGTCCAGCCTGACCTTGAATATTTCCAGGGATGGGGCATTGACCACCTCTCTGGGCAACCTGGTCCAGTGTTTCACCACCCTCATCATAAAAAATTTCTTCCTGATGTCCAATCTTTCAGTTTAAAACCATTACCCCTTGTCCTATCGCTACAGGCCCTACTAAAAAGTCTGTTCCCACCTTTCTTATAAGCCCACTTTAAGTATTGAAAGGCCACAAGAAGGTGTCCCCGGAGCCTTCTTTTCTCCAGGCTGAACAACCCCAATTCTATCAGCCTTTCCTCACAGGAGAGGTGTTCCTTTCCAAGAGAGCTTTTCTCTCGCTGGGCCTCGTTACTCCAATATGGATGGGCTAAATGCCTGCTCAACCCTACGACCTTACTGGAAAAAGGCTCTGCCTTCTGGATGATCTATTCAGCTCTCACCTTACATTGAATATGCTTGAAAAGGATAGCAGATATCATGGTTTGCTGGTTAGAAAAGAGTATTTAGGCCAATGGATTTGGGTTTTTTTATTGAAAATGAAGAGGTGGGATGAGATTTACTGATTTGAGGCTGACACAAGTCATCTGTGGATTTTTTTTCCCAAATAGAGGAGCAAATGTGGTTTAGTGGGCACAGACAGGACAACTGGTTCTGAAAGAGTTTTGCTTCTCTAGTCTAGAAACAAATCAGAGGCTAAGACGTTTATGATTGCTGCCTACAAATACATTGGAGAGGAAGCACCCAGGAATGCAAGGAACTCTATAAGTGGAAGGACACTGTTGGCATAAGCATAAATTGGTAGAAACCTGTTGTGAATAAATGTCAGCTCAAAATTGAAGGAGGTTTCTCCTAATCATCAGATGAGGGAGTTTATAAAATAGCTTTCCAGCCGGGTAATTGAGGGAAGAAACATAACTAGTTCAAGATGGGAGTCTGACAAATTT
Organism: Aquila chrysaetos chrysaetos; assembly: GCF_900496995.4. Lineage (NCBI taxonomy): Eukaryota > Metazoa > Chordata > Aves > Accipitriformes > Accipitridae > Aquila > Aquila chrysaetos. Next base: position 1,321,107 of record NC_044024.1, on the reverse strand, counting down.
CTGAATTTCGTTTTAGGAAGGGGCTGAATTTGACAGTCTGGCCCCTCTTGACTAAGTCCCGCCTCAGCCCAAGACTCGCTGCACTTGTGTAAGGTGGAGAGCTCTTCTGCTCCCTTCACATCAAACTCATCTCCTCCTCCCTGCCTGGTCGCACAGGCGCAGGCGATGTGCAGCCCTGCACTGCACACAACCCCCCCCCCCAACCTGTCCCTGGCACAGAGGCTTTTCAGCTGGTTAATAAGCTGTGACATGCCAGACATCGAAAGTATGAAAATTGGCCAATTTTTTAATATCTTAAGCCCCATCACATATATTTTACTGGTCTGAGCAAAGCGCTTTATGACGCCTCAGCAAGGAAATGGAAACTATCATCTCGTATAATCTGTCTGAGCTGGATTGATCCCCTGATCCCTGCCGGACCCGTCCTCCTCCCAGTACGCACCTTCCCCTGCTCCCGCCTCTGCTGCCCAGATGGGGAAAGTACCCAGAGAGCGAGTGTGGCTGCGGTCACTAACACTGGGGATGATGTTAGCAAACCAGTCAATGTCCTGCCTGGCAGGATGACGGCCAAAGGAAGGCATGGGCAGGAAACACAGGAGCCAGGGGAGCCTCTGAGCAAGGACAGGGAGTCTCTGCCTTTCCACCTTTCAGGGATTTGCCCCTCTGGCCTTGCGTGTGCTACAAATGCTGCTTGTGCAGAGAAAAATGGTGCAGTTGGTGCACAAAGTCATAGGCAGTGGGAAAATCCTGTCTGCATCGCATCTTTTGGTGCAGCCCCTTTGGGAACAGCTGAAGGGGTACAAAGGAAAGGTGTTTCTCCCCCCACCCACTCATCCCACTGTCCCCTGTCCCTGTAACATGGCACCTAGGCTTGTCCAGTGGGTGCTGAGGTGTTGGGACCTCACTGGCTGAACAGCGGTTGTTGGAGCTGCTCGTGATGAGGTGTGTGATTTGCAGCCTGTGAGCACAGCTTGCTTTTATTTCTCTGTAATGAGAAAAAGTGATGGCTTCCTGGGAGGACTTCTGCCACAGAGTGTAAGAGAGACTGGGGAGGGGGCTGAAAATACTCTGAGATGCCCATGTGCTCCTCAGAAATGGTCTTTAGGCAGAGTTTGGTTTGCTGCAGGCTCCCCACACCTTTGGTGTGTGGCGGATAAGCAGGGCGAATATCCCAGACTTTTAAGACACCTCTGTGCCTCGGGAGTGGGGGAAGGAGGGAAGCACCCGACTGGCTGGGGAGGCAGGGGGAGAAGGAGGGACAGAAAAGCAGATGTCTCTGGGCAGCCTTTTCCACCATGCTCATTGCATCCGTCCTCCCCTTCTCCCTTCTTGTGTCAGCACCTTCCCAGAGAGGTCCCCGCTCGGAGGGGCTGTGATTTAAGCAGCTGATGTGCAGAAGCAGGATGGGGAGAGGATGCTGGGCAGAGGGTGTGGAGCCTGAGCACTGCTCCACCTCTCAGCTCCCCCTCCAGCAGCGCCTGCACACTGCTGCACAGTCCCAGGTCACTCTGGGAAGGGCTGAGCGAGGTACAGGCTTCTGCACCGGCTCCTTTTTTAATTTAAATCAGGGAAAGGTATTTTTTCTTCTTCCTTTTATTCCACCCTGAGTGTTGAGCATTGCCACTGACAAAGGAGCAGGAATTCCACGCATTTCTTTGGCTGTTTAGCAGAGCTGCTGCCCTACTCTCCCCTGTCAGACACTAATCTCTCCTAATATTTAACAGTCCCAGTAGGCAGCAGGATTTATCCTCTGGCCTTTCTACCTGTCATTTCATCCCTTCTCACTAAGGAGCCCTTTGATTCCCTTCCGAAAAGAGGTGCCAGGACCAGCGTGATGGATTGGCTCGTGCTGGCAGTTAGAGAACCAGCTCCATTTTTCTCTGTTCCAGCTGTCGGGTATTTATCTGGGGCAGCTAAGTACAGCTGGGGAAGGCCCTTGTGCCTCCTCACAGGGAGACATGCGGATGGGCAGGCTTACCAAGTGGGAAGGTGGTGTGGGTGTTAATGCTCCAGCTCCTACAGGGCCCGTCTCCAAACCGCAGACCGAGCTGTGGACGTTTTAGCTCCTGGGTTGATCTGGATCTAATACCATCATCCATTTCAGGGAGGAATTCCTCCCCCACCACTCCCCAGACATCTTTATCCCTTCCCATCACTCTGCTTCCACATGTTCCCCTTCCTCAGCATCGCAGCAGCCATCTCCTTGGATGCACAACCCAGAGGACAAACACCCTCAGAGGGGAATAGGCTTGCACAGGGACCCACACACTATCCCGTGGGGCTGCTGCCAGCAGAGCTGTCCTCCCGGTCCCCGTCCTGCAGGAATCCATCCCTGCGAGATGCGTGGCTGGTGGCAGGGTGGAGGCAGCCCGCACCTGAACAAGGATGCCCCGCTGTTGAGCAGAGATGCTGCATCCCACTCCCGGGGCCAGGAGAGTCCCGGTGCTGGCGAGCCAGAGCCGTACCAAAGCCTGTCCTTGCTCCCCAGGCAGGTGGTTAAGCAGTTCAAGAGCTGAAGGTGTCGGGGCAGCACAGTAGCTCTTTATATCAGTAACCAGCCTTTTGATTGCCGTTTCCTTAGTCTGGGAGTTGGAAGTCATTAGGGTCCGACCTGTCCTCCTGCCTAGGCTCCGGTTACAGGACCGGGCTGGTGTTTGGTGGAGGTGAGGGCTGCTCCGTGGGGCATTTCTCCATCGGGGACCATGAGAAGGGCAGAAACCCTACTCCCTCATTAATGACCCTTCCCGTTGTCGCCTGCCACGCCAGGCTGCCAATCCCAGCCCCGATTAGCAGCAGCAGGATCTGTGTAAGGGGCTGCCTGTGCAAACACGGTGGAGGCAGGGTCCCGTGCTTCCTCCGGCTGCCGCCTCTCCGCTCCTTTGCTCACTTTGTTTCTTCCCCTCGTGCCTAAATAGTGGCAACTTCAGAGCTCTGCAGGGCACCATTAAAAGACAGATGATACTGCCAGAGCACAGCTGTCCGAGGCCGTGGAAAACACGCTCCATATAATCTTTCTGAAGGGGCATGTGTTTAACATTGACCTGGTTAGGCAGCCCACAGCCAGGCCTCTCCCATGTGCACATGCCATTTCAGACAGAAACAGCGGGGCTAAATTCGGCAGCTAGAGTGCTGACTCGGCTACATCACTGCCGGCCGGGCCATATCCCCTGCTGCCTCCATCTGAGGTAGAGCAAAGAAGAAGAGGAGCAGGGCAGGATGAAACCTGCTTGCTGGGAATCTCCTGGTTTAAAGAGCAGCCAGACAACAACCACCAGGAATAATCTCCAGGTGCTAAAAGCGTGCATGTGATAGCATGGACTTTTGGGGTTTGGAGAAGAGCTGGAACGACTCTGTGAGTCTCCCGTGTGAGGAGGAAGCCCAGGTCCTGCCAAGATGCTCCTGCGATGCTCCTCCCCGAGCAGTCTCTGTGCAAGGCAATGCTTCCCCTTGCACACTGTGTGCACTTCAACCCGCCCTGACCCGGGTGCTCGCACACCTCTCTGCCACCTCCTACACACACTCCTGGGGCCAGCCCTGGCTCCGGATAGTCTGGCCATGTGCGCATTATCCCTGTGGAAGCCTCTGGATCAGCACGGGTAAGAGTCACCCTGCCGTCAGTCTGCACATGGGCAAGGTCGTGCCTGGGGTTGGAGATGACCCACAGGGCATCAGATGAAGATGCCTGCCTTTGGGTGTGGGGCTTCAACACTCAAAGGGCGAGGAACAGATATTAGAGAGTCATGCTCATCTTGCCTTGCTCATCTCGCCTTGCTCATCTCGCAGAATAGGAGGAAGTTTTGAGTAAAAACGTGGCTGGACTGAGAAAAGCTTGAGGGCTGTTTCATGTTTGGAAATAACCAAGAACAACTATAGGTGACAGCCTTCCAAGCCCTCATAGCTAAAACACCAATACTGAAGTGCAAAAAATTGGTCCCAGGTGGGGATGCACCACTGTGTTACAACAGGAGAGGAAACCCTGCTCCTGAGATCTGGTGGCAGAAAACACAGAGAAGGGGATGATGAAAAAATGATGTCCTCTAGCTTGTCAGATTCCCCTGAGTTTCTGAGGGTGCTGGTTCAGGGATAAGATGGGGGGACTCAGGATGGCCTCATTTCCACTTGAAATTTGGGGTGTAGGTGGTTTGGATCTTTCAAGTCAGTGTTTCTTTTAATGGGGGGAAAAAAACTCCAGAGATGGGACTACTTCTGCACTGATCTTTCTCTCTCACATGTGCCATGCCACGGTGCATTGCTCTCTGCCTGCTGCAGGGACCTGCGTGCCACCTGCTGCAGGGCAGCAAGGGCATCCTTGCCCATTAACACCATCTCCCTCATGTGCTTGTCTCTCCCTGCTGCTGTATTTTGTGGCCCATGCCTAGCCAGAAGGGGAAATTTCTTCCAGTCATTTCTGCAAACACAAATAAACCAACCTTGGGGAAAATACAAGAACGGGATCCTCATCTCTGTCACCCACCACCGGTGCCTCTTGCTTCGGCAGCGTGGTGCCTGAGCAGCCGACCACTAACCCCAGTTCAGCCCAGCCCAGCCCAGCCCTGAGCCCCCCGCAAAGTCAGGGGCACCCTAAAAGCTGACCATTTTTCCTGATTTTTTGGTGGGGTAAGTGGAACATCCCAAATGTTGGGTCTGGCCCCATTTCAGGTGCTTCATGTAGGGCTTTATGCATGCCAGCTCTTTGGGTAAGTGCTGGACCCACAGCATTTGGGGTCTGACACAGGGGTAAGTTGAGGCACACTGAGCAGGAGGTGGGGCCAGGTCACCCCTGAGGTCTCTTCCTACCTGACTTTGTCCTGTAATGCTGTACAGGAGTGATGTGATTTCCCAAAGAAGTAAAGGCAGAGCCAGGGACAAGGACTCTGATTGTCCCATGGGAGGGAAGTGCTCTATGCGTGGCCCCAGGTATTGAGGATTTCTTTTCTTTCCCCAAACATGGTAAAGGGTGCTGGCAGGACAGATGTCCCCATCACCCTCTTTCTCCCCAGCTGCACATCTCTGTCCTGGCCTAACGCAGCCACCACTAGTGCTAGTATTGTGGTCGCAGCTTGGTGTGATGAGACTATTTCCACAAAGGAAAAAGTTTGCAATGTCAGCGTCCACGTGCAGCTATTTCACAGACAGTGCCAGCAGGGCCGGGGAGCTCGGCACCTGGGCAGCAGCGGCACGATGGCCAGGAAGCCTTTGGACACAGCCGGCTTTGTCGGGAAGAGGGGAATAATCATGACTTTTGTTCGAAGTCTAGTGCCGGAGCTGCCGCTGTTCCACGCCGATCAGATTTAAATCTGCGTGCAGACAGCTGGCAAGCCACACCATGCACACTAAATCCGACGCTGACTTAACAGCCTGAGAGGGCCCCTTCTAAAAAGTCATTAGTGAGGCTTTCGGGGAAGGAGCGTGCACCATTGTGCCGAGGCACTGAGCTTGTTTAAACAGAGCCAGTGTGAAAGGAAAAGCTCCCCAGGGGCCTCGTGGGAATGTTTCCGGGAAGCTGAAGGAGGCATGTTTGCTCCAAGCTCCGGCTCCGTTTTCGGCGTGCTTTTGGCAATGCACTCCCTGTACTGCACCCACAAGGGGTTGCACCGGGGTGTTGCACCCCTCGCCTTTGCATTGGTGCAGCGGGACAGCCCCGGTGTGGGATGGTGAGCTGTGGGATGGTGAGCTGTGGGATGGTGGGCGGCTGTTGCTCCTTCCCCTCTGCAGCACCAGCTCCAGCTCAGGGGTGGGAACCAGGACCCATCTCTCTCCTCCAGCATGTGAAGAACCATTGCCTTCATTGCATAAGATCTGGGAATGCATCTGGGCTGGGCTCAGCCAGGCATCGCTCAGCCTGGACCCTTTCTGCCCGCACCCTGCACTCCCCCGGGCTCGCCCTGGTGTGCCTCTGCTCCGGCTGCAGCTGGGAGCTGGAGACCAGCCCACTCCTCTGCACCACCGGCTCTGTCCCGGAGAGGTGCAGACGGCGCTGAGAGCGGAAGCATTGCTGAAAAACATTAAACTTTTATGAATCTCCAAGCAGGCTTGGCATGAACTTGACTTTGTGGGGTTAAGCCCATCATTATTGGATACAAGCCAGCATGTTTTCCACTAAAAATAAACTCCTGGCCCATGGAATGGGGCTATCCCTACTTACAGCTCATACACCCGCAGCGGGGTGCTGTAGGGTGCTGAGTGGGGGCTGTCGGCGTGCCTAGGGAGGTTTGGGAGCCTGAATGGAGGTTGCTGGAGGATGGCTGGATCACGCAGCCCAGGGCAGCACCTCGGGCTCTGCCCCCATTCCTGTGGGTGCCAGTGGGTGAGTCAGGCCTCAGCCCTAAGTTTCTCCATCTGAAAATTAAGGATAAACAAGATACCGGAAAGGCAGTGATTCAAATTAATTGCTGTTTGTAAAGTGCTTTGAGGTCCTCGGGTGAAAGACGCCAGTGGAGCGTGATTGCAATGGCACTGTGCAATTGGCCCGAAGGGCTTTGGTGTGTTGGGTAGGAAGGGACTATTTACTCGAGTTAGCAACAGATGTATGCTCGCACGTGGACATCTATTACGCAGCTACGCATCCTTGCTGAGTTTGCAGTAATCACTTGGAAGGTATTCTGTCTCCCCTAACTACACAGTTAATTGCGGGTTCCACCTGCCATGGACACTCAGATGCCGATGCTTCCCCCCCTCCTCCTCCGTGCCCTGTACACAAGGTCCCATGGCATGGGAGGTGAGAAACCCCTGGAGACTTCTGAGTCCATGAGAGGACAATCCTCAACCCACATCCCAGGCAACCCCCAAATTTCTTTGCCCAGCTTCCCTCAAACCCAGCCTGCAGTGTTACACCCCTCTCCATCCCCATCAGCATCCTTCCCCATCCCACTGCTGGGCTTCCCTGCCGGCAGCCGCCTGCCACTTCCCCGCCACTACCCAGAGCCGTGCCGTGATGGATGTGATTAATATATGCTTGGAGAGCAGTCGATCCTTCCATGCTTGCTTTGAACCTCTGATCATTAATGTCTCCATATGGGCACCATTTTTCCTTGTCACACCGCAGCTGTATCTGGAGAGAGAGGGAAGAGAGTTCGCTTCCCAGTGGCAAAACCCTGAAGAGCCACAGCTCTGGAGGTTTACCCACCTTTGGGAAAGGTCAGAAATATAAATAGCTGTTGCCAGGAGGTCCTCAGGCACAAAGCAGGAATGGAGATAGCTGCTCGGCTGCTGCTTGGGTCCGGTGGGGAGGGCTTTAATAGCCTTTTTCTGCCTGTTTTTGAACTCTCTCGCTGCTCTCTGCTCCTTTCCCCTCCATCGCTCGCTCGCTCTCTACCTCCCCCCGGCTCATTTCATTTTTTTGAAGGGCTGCAATTTCTTTTCAGTTTTATTTCTCATTAAAAATAAATACCGTTGCTATAATTTACAGTGAGTTTAATTAGAAATGAGTTACGTGATCTAAGCATTAGGATTTAATTGCTCGTTCCTAAAACAATTTTCTCATCTGAAATGTCCCCAGTTAATGATCATTCATTAAATAGGATTTGAGTCTCTTAAGTGGAGTTAGAAGGGCTGCAGATTTCCTCTGATAGCTGCTGCGGCCAGCCCAGTGCTGGGCATGGAAGCCCCTTCATCCTCCAGACCTGGAGGACACCAGGGATGAAGGGGAGCTGGCTGGGCTTGATGCAGGTGAGAGCCGCTGCCGGGCATCTCCCCAAATTCCCCACAATGCTCCTCTGCTGGGACTGACCATTCAACCTTCCCTTTGCAAATAACTTGCAGCAAAACTCATTTGAAATGAGTCTCTGCCGCCCACGCTGCGGCAGCCCAGGCTCCTTCAAGCATGGGGGACCCAAGGCATCGACGGACCGTGGTCAGAGATGCTGGGGGGTTGTATTTCACTGGACAAAAGCCATGTGCTGACACCCGCACCTTCCTTTTGTGAGGTTGAACCCACTGCCCTGCTCTGTGGCAAGGGCAATCTTGAAAGGCTCTAACTGTTGGGGTTTTTTTTACGGGAGGGGAAGGAGATGATTTTCATGAGGAATGTTGATTAATCAAAATACAAACATTTACAGGAAGTGTAGAGCAACGGCAATGAGACTGTTTTGTGCTTTACTTGCTCATTTTTATTCCAAAAATTTCTAATCAAAACCACACCTGGAGAGATCAACACTTCGCCTGCCCCCAGCCCCATGCCCAGACAGCCGGGCTCCCGGCAGAGCCAGGAGGGCACCAGCCCGGGCAGGACTCGTCCTTGGTCCCCCCAGCCTGTGCCCCCATGGGGCTGGCAGCTCACGGGGGACATGGCTGACAGGGCAGCAGGGATGGGAAGGGATGGGATGGGATGGGACGGGACAGGACGGCATGGGACAGGACAGGATGGGAAGGGATGGGATGGGATGGGATGACATGGGATAGGATGGGACGGGATGCGATGGGATGGGAGCGCTCTCTTGCTTTTCAATTTTGAGCAGGAATTCCTGAAAAGAGTTAAGCTGAAACTAGCACATTCCTGTAGAAAAACTTTGTTTTGACACATCAGCGTTTTTCCAAGGGAAAAAAACAAACAACAAAACCAGCCCCAAGCTCTCTCCATTTGGTTGGAAAAGTCCATCCCAACTCCTACTCTGAGCTTCCCTGCTCTGCTCTGCTCTCCCCAGGGCAGATCTGGCAGCATGGGCCATAGGTGCCCAAGCACAGGGCAGGACCCTCACTGGTCACCGGTGCCTCAGCCCCTGCCTGTCCCGGGATGGGCAGCAGTTTTCCATCCAGACGCGGTGCTGCTGGGATGAGCCCATCCTTAGACACGGGCAGGTCTGGTCCAAGCGCTCACCAGCAGCACACGGCTGTTTTCAGGGAGGCTCTGCCTGAGGGGCTGGTCCCGCAGGGCCCTCGGGGATGTGCTTTTGGGTCAATTCAGCTGGATTTCTGCTAGACTTTTCCTGCAGGTTTGGCAGGCAAAGCCTCCCCGTAAGCACAGGTCTGCTGCACGCAGAACAAACCGCTCATGCACCTTTCTCTCTGTGGGTCTGCATGCTTGCGCTGAGAAGTGGCCTTGTTGTTTCACTGTTTACACCTTGCTGGGACCGCTCCTCTCACGCCTCTTCATCTCTCTTCTTCCTCTCTCCCCCTACTCCCCCTTTTTTGCTCTCTCTGACTGTGCATTCCTGGAGCGAGAGGTTTCTTTCCCTGTCTCAGGCTTTGTTTACAGATACGTATTTATTTACCCACAAAAAAAGGATACTGCAGCTACGAATTTGGAAGAGGATGGTGATACGTGAGAGTTCCTTTTCCCTAAGCTGAAGAGCAGAGGGTCCCTGCACGGAGCGGGGGACCGGCGGGAGGGATGGCATCCCCGACGGGAAGGATGGCATCCCCGGGACACGTGTGGCCAAGCGCAGCAGGAGGACATTGTCACCTAGCAACTAGTAAGCAATGACTAACACTTCCTTGGGTGTCAAACATACCATGTCACAGATCTCTTTCCAAGGAAGTATAAAATGGGGAAGAGCAGGATTTGAAGAGAGAGAGAATGAGAGAGACACGCGCGTGAGTCAGCCCCTGGATAACCTTGAGCGCATTAACAGATGGCTGGGACCCAATGAACAGCATTTGCAAAAGCACCACCGTTCAATCAGCAATCCTTGTTTTCTGCTGGAAAAAAAAAGACTGTTAAAAGGAAGCGGCAAGGCCGGGGTGGAGGGGTGTCTGATTGCATTGCAAGGGGCGGCCGCTTCCAGCATCTGTCAGTGCATGGCTTTCAGGAATGTATATATATAAATAAATGCAATGAAAAGGTCCCCAGTTCCAGTGAAAGGAAATGATTTCCTCCTCAAGTGATTATGGGCACCATTATGCAAATAGTAGCCAGGCCAACAAAGCGGCCTCATAAGGAAAGGGGAATAGAAGCAGCAAAAGCAGCTCTGGGATCTCCAGGCAGGGGAGAGCAAGATATTACCTGCGTAATGACACAGCCAGCGAATACTGGGGTGCTATCCACACGAGGGGCAGAGTCTGTGAAAGAAGCTATCAAGGCACTTTGGGTGGGTAAGAGTGATTTTCTTGGCAGTGATGGGAAAAAGGAGATAAGAAAATGAGAGAAGAGGAAAGAAAAAGGAAAAAGGAAAAAGGAAAAAAAGAACAGTGAGAAGCCTGGGATCTGCACTGTGGAAGTCCCAGAGCTTTGATTCAGTTTGCGCTGTACAGGTCAGTCACCGCGGCTGATCAGGGCTGCCCAGCTCTTGTCTTGGACACTGCTGAAATCACTGGAGCTGCGCCTGCCCCACCAAGCTCAGCTGTGTTCCTTTCTTCTTTCCTTTGCAAGCATTTAGCGGTAGCAGATAAATAAACCTACATCAATCATCTGTGCATAGCAGTATGATCACCTTACGGGACTCATTTCCTCTCAAAATACACAAGTTTAATTTCTATTTAGCTTTCCTTAAATTTTAATGTCTACTTTTGACATAAATATTTTAGTGTTTGGGGAGGGACAAAGTGGAAATGGGTGATAGGAGATACCACAGGGCTTGCCCTCTGGCTGCAGAGCAGGAGCATCCATGCCTTCACCCCTCCACGAGCGGCAGATCCCTGGGGCTTGGGGACGTCCAGGACCAGTAGCCCCTCCTGACCTCAGGTTGGTTTGTAAAAACAGTACCAGCTGCTGGGGCGGGCTGGGAGCCCCTGAGCCCCCCGGAACATTGCCTGTCGTGGGTGCTGGAGGGGCTGCATTGGCAGGGCTGGCTGCAGCCGCAGGGCACATCCAAGCGTGTGGTCCTTCCTAGCAGCACCTAACCCGTGCCGTCGCTTGCTGCACCTTCCAGGGCACGGCAGTGCAAGGAAAAGCCTGTCCGGGGGATGGCAGGCATGGCACAGGTTTCCTGGTGAACGGTTGGAGGGTCATGCCGGCCTGGGGCTGCTGAGAGCCCCCCAGCACTGCCCGAGGGGCTGCCTGGCGCGGGAGCTGAGGGTACCCCAGTGCTGCTGCTCTCCTACCCCTGCCCGTGGAGCAGGGCCCTGGGAGGCAGCCGGGTGCTCCATCTCTGTCTGTGCCATGTGCTTGCAGCAGGAGAGTGAATGCGTGCTGGCTTTTCTTCAGTGTTAAGCAAATCAGTTTGGCTCGTTATTTCTGCGAGATATTTAAAAAAGAACGACCTCCGACTGCAGAAAGTCAGCCAAAGTGTGAGTCTCAGCAAATCCTCCTCAGGCACGGCAGGGTTAAGGGGGCTCTGCCTGCACACAGACCCTCAGCAAGCCAGATTCGTCTTCAGGGCAGGAATCTGCCTGCTGTTGATGTCCTCTGGCATCATCCATGGAGGCATCACTCTGCCCCTCTGCCTGCCTCTGCTGACTTTTCTGAGCCAGGGAGATGCACTCAGGACAGTGGCATCCCTAAACAGCGTGGAGGTGGGAGCCATAACTCCTCCCCAGCCGGCAGCAGCCTTGACCCCAGCCTGCGCCTCGTCTGCCGTGTTTATGCAGAGCTCTGTAAACTCATCCTAGAGATTCCCAGAGCTTCAGTCAGATGGTTTCTATAGGTCAGTGACAGTTTACTTCCTTATGGGAATTTACGTTCCCTATAAGAAAACATATAGATTGCAAGAGAAAAATGCCTCCCAAGCTCCTTTTCTCTTCCCTCTTCCCTTGATGGGTATGGGGTGTTTGGCTATCCTACCACCCGGTGGTGGCCGAGGGGGCTCCAGTCCCCCGGCCGGGCAGCTTTCCCTTGGCAGGCACTGTCCCTGTCCCTGTGGGACCCCACAGCCAGGCTGCTGCCTTGCTCCTGGTGGCAGCTCAGGGCAGGACTTGGCAGTGTCCCCTTGGACACTTCTGCATTGCTTAGGGTCTGTTCCTTGGGACATCAAACCACCAAGGACCTCTCCAAGTCCAGCAGCTCCGTAAGGGAGAAACATCACTCCAGCAGCCCCGGCTGGCCCAGCTGTGAGGAGTCGTGCGGAGCACCAGCCACCCCTGAGGCTCACCAAGGCTGGCGTTGTGATTGATTTGTACACGCACACTTACACACAGCCCTGCCTCTCCATCACGCTGTACCACATGTGGTTATCAACGGTGGAAAACAGGTGCAGCGTGCTATCGAATCCATATGGTAACCGTTTAGTCTCACTTTGCTGCAGGATAAATTATGGCAGAAGGAGCAAGGCAAGAGAGTCAGACCCAGCCAGGGCTGCCGGTTTGGAGTTTCTGCAAATGAACCTTTTCCAGCCCAAAACCTGGTCACACCCTGGTCTGCTCCTGCTGTTATTTCAGGGATGTTATGTCCCTCAGTCCTGAGGGAAACACCAGCCTCCATCCTCATGACAAATACCCTGAGCCCTTTGTCCAGAAGGTCCAGCCCTGGCTGGGAGCTACTTCTGGGCGGGTGACAGCATGCAGGCAGGTTCAGAAGGATGGGAGGCAGCGTGGTTTGTGCATTTATGCAGCAGTGCAGACCACTTCATGTGCTTCTCAGCCTGCTTTGGGTGAGAGGCCGTGCCTGTAGGACTGACCTGCAATCCCCATGCGGTCTGTGGGGACCTTGCAGATGCAGAAAACCCCAGGGTGGGAAGATGTGGGCTCCTCACAAGGGCTGCGAGGTGACCCCACCATGTGCACTGCAGAGTGGACACTGCTTTGGCTTTCCCTTTTCACCTCTGCAGCATGGCCCTGGTTGCTCTGACCTCCCACAAACCCACTCTCATGCATTCGTTGGCCGGTGAAATGACTGCCTGAAAGAGAAGCAATTTGCACCATGGTTTACCTGGGAGAGGAATCCTAAAGCACACAGAGACCTCCAGCTGGATGCCATCAATCCCTCTGTCAGGAGAAACTCTCTTGCTGGTACTGCTGGAGTGAACAATGGACTGACCAGTGCCTGTGTTGGTCATGGTTTGTAAATAAAGCACTCTGTCAACCAGGCTATAGAAACTGATGGACAGCACTAGGCTCAACAGGCCAGGACAGATTATTCCCCTGAGCTATTAGCAAATTTAGAGATGGGACTGGTCTCAGCACAACTCCTCATGCTGGACACCAGTGCGATAGCAAACATTGTCCATCCCTACCAACCCACCCTGACCCCTCCTGAAAAGCCACCAGGATCCTCTTGTTCACATATTCCTTCCCTCCCTCTTCCTTCATATTATTATTTCCAGCCTGGTTCGGGTCTTTTTAACCCCTGCCCTCTTGGGCTTACCTTCGTCTCAAAGGAGTTTATGGAGTAAGATACACACCCTTGCCCTTTTCAGCCCAGAGAAAGCTTCTCATGACATGACAGAAATCTAAGAAATCAACAACTCTGGAGGTTTGTAATAAGTCTGAATCCTTCTTAAACCCAGACACTCAGCACGAAGAGGGGTCAGTGATCCCCAAGCTCCTTCTCCTCTGCCTCCTGCCATCCATCTCTGGGTGGATGATGGGAAGCAGATGAGGCACGCTTGGGACACCCAGCTGTTTCAAGGTATGTTCATGGTTTGTGTCTCTGGAGCAGGGACGGGGCAGGACTGTGCTCCGGGCACTCCTCATGCAGGAGACACAGACCTCCCACCCAGAGACCACGGGAGCGCTCCCACATCTCCTGCTTCCTCCCGGGTTCCTCTTCCCAGCTCCGGCCCATGCAGAGCCAGGGGCAGCAGCAGCACTTGCAGGGAGCGAAACTCGGTCCGTGCGAGATTCATCTCACGTGTACGCGTGTGTGCGTGTGTGTGTATGTCCTGGCAGGCACACGCATTTCCATGCAGGAAGGGTTCAGGCTGTCTCACTGACCTTCTTGGAAGCCTCTCTGAGCCAGGACTCTCCCCTGCTGAAAGGAAGGGCTCGGTAATGGCTTTTAACCCTTCTGGGGGCTTCACCGCGCTGACGTACTGCATGAAAGGGCCCCTGGGACTGCCAGGGAACCAGACCAGCAGATGCATCCATCTTCCCTACTTCTAGCCTACGGGTAAAATCAACACAGGCAATGTCACTTTACTTGCTCCTGCAAATTCAGACTCTCACACTCTCCCTATCTCTGTCACTCACACTTACTTGCAGTCCTTCCTGCCTTTGCCCTCACATCCCTATCCTGCTTCTTTGCTTCCCGTCCGCCTGTTCCCCACCTCTTCCCGGCACAGCGGTAGCACCCCACGGAGCAGCCAGCATGGCCGGGGTGCACGGCGGGGCTGAGTCCCAGCTGGGGTGCGGAGAGGACGGAAATGCTGCGGAGCTGCCCAAGGAGTCTGCTGCCAAGGCCCATAAATAAGGGAACCCTGTTTGCTTTCTCCTTGTCCGGCCCTGTGCAAATATTTACTGCCCCTGTGACCCGTGGAGGCAGCACAGGCAGCAGCGGGTGGGAAGCAGCGGCTCTGCGAGGGGTCACTGGTGCGGGAGGCATCTGCCTTGCTCCAGCTCTGGGGATCTCCAGTCTTTGCACAACTGTACCAATTAGCAGGGAGCATGAAAATCTCATTGGCTGGTTTGAGGACCTCATCCCGAGTCTGTCAGATTCTTTCCTGATGACTTTAGGCTGTGATTTTCCAGGGTGCAGGCTTGGGAGAGGAACACCGGCAGGCTGGTGAAGGAGCATGGCACACAGAAGGGGCATGCAGCCTGCTACCATCCTCTCCCCGGCTCAGGAGCTGCGCAGCACTCAGGCAGCGCTGGCGTTAGTAGAGCACGTTATCTCTCCCCTCAGCCCCAGAGTTGTACCTGTGAGTGATTCACATCCCTTGTGCCACAGGGTGAGAGAAGTCTGTCAAAACCAATGTAATGCACTCATAGCAGGAGATGTGCGTGTAAGTCTCTGTTCGGGGAGGTTCCCCAGCTTTACCCAGGGCTCTGCACATCTCATCATCCCTTGCTTGCTCTCTCAGTCTGCACGTGTCTCTCCCTCGCTCAGTCGCTCTGGGCATGTGTTTTCCCTCCTGCCCTGCTTGTTGGCCAGTGTCTTGCTTTTTAATTTAAAGATAAGCCTGCACATCTGCTCAGATTCACAGGGGAGTGCAGCAGCCCCGCGGCTTCATGCACCCACGGAGAGCAGTGCCAGCCCCCCAGACGGCAACAGGCACATCATGCCTCCCAGCACCTCCTGCCTTTTGAGATGAACGGGGGGAGTGCAGAGCAGCAAGTCGGACATGAGAGCAGAACTGTGCTCCTGTTTGCTTTTCCTGGCATCACCCTGTGGTGGGTACATAGTTCTGGGGTGATGGTGGAAGGGAAGGGGTTAATTGCCTCCCTCTGGGCTAAGGAATGCTGCAATCAACTGGCCCAACTGGGATTTGCTGGCGGGAGGGCTGGGCCAGCTGCAGGCCTTATATTTATTGCAGGGAGGGGGCTGGTGGAAGGTTTGGCTGTAGGTCACCTTAGGGGTGTAGGTGAGGTGTTGGGACCAGGATTGGTGTGAGCTCTCCTGTCTGGTGGTGACCGTGGTTCAGACGGTACCGATGGAAGGGTAGAGATGTTGTGTCTGTCCTGGTAAGTTTGCCCTTGGCCTTTCTTTCTTCCGACCCGCTGCATTACATGGGTTTCCCTGCAATCTTCCTATGAGGGAGTTGGGAATGCATGGCAATATGAAATGTCCTCCTTGCCCTTTCAGTGTCCCCGGTGCTGGCAGGCTCCACATCCAGCCAGACCTGTGGCTGAACAGATTCACTAACAGCTTTCTTTTGTAATATCTCAGCTTGGAGAAGTTAATTATCTCCAAATATTGAAAAGGGCAGATGGATTTTGTAGGATTTACTTGGCTGTGTAATTTTGGTGCCCCAGAGATGCTATTTGGTCTGGCTGCGATGAGTGACACATCATTGCACCCGGGCGCAAATGTCACTTGAGTATATTACTTCCTCCCTCTCCTGTTATTTGCCCACTGGGGAGAACTGTCTCTTCCAGGCTGGCCCGGCTGTGCGGAGACTGTTAATGCTCTCACCCAGCCCTGTCCGCTCCGCGCTGCCAGCGTGGCTATCTGAGGACATACTGGAGGCAGCTTTGCAAACTTCCACCCTGTGTTTAATAGCCAAAGTCTGGGACTGGAAGGCAGAGCTGCACATCGAGTGCCTCTGGCTCAAGCTGATGTACAAATGTTAGGAAAAGCTTCTGAGCGCATCCTGTGTGTGGATGGAATGAGAGGCTGGTTATTCCCTGGGGGCTGATGAGGAGTCCTTGCTCCAGCTGGCTGGAAGATGGCCATTCTCAGCCCCTCTTTCATCACTCCTGTTCCTCAAACCTCCTCTCAAGGGTTGTGGGGAAGTCTGTGCTAATGCTCTGACAGAAAAATGAGGGGTGGGCTGTGAAGGCTTTCTTCCCCTGGGGGGAGTGTGTTCCCCCTCTCTGGATCTGGGGAGCTCTCGCTGCTGGAGCAGGGCTTGCCTCTCCTGTCCCTGCCCGCCGTGCCTGCCGTAGTAGTGCAGGACCCACTTGTTGGCAGTTGCCCAGCCTGGGTTGCATTTCGGGACAGGGATTTTTGGTCTGATGCTCAGACCAGAGATAAATTCTCCTTTTTTTTTTTCTGTCTCCTCCATCAATTTGTGCTTTGTTTCAAGCATCAAAAAGTTAAATGTGCCATTGCATTACCAGCATGCTCAGCCCAGAAACTAAATAGAGATGTTCCCAGTGAACTCACTTTAATCTCAGTTTGTTTGCCAAGCGAAGCAATCTCCCCATGCAGTTATGGCTCTCAAAGTTGTTGAGGTGGAGGTGACTGCTAAAAAGGAGACAGATGCATAGATTTTTTTTTTTTTTGCTTGGGTTTAATGCAGGAGGTGAACTTTGGGGGACCTTTGCAACACTCCATTTCTGTTTATAGGCAGAGGTTGACTTTTGTGTTTGGGGGATCTGGGTCAAATAGCTAAAGGGCCTGTCTTCGAGGGTTTACCAATTGTTGCAGTTGATTGAATTGGACTGGGGAGGGCAGTGACCACAATGCTTCCCTCCTAGCTTCCAGCTGGTTTGACTTGCAATGCAAATGTTTTCTCCTGTCACCTCTTAATGATCCTTTTTCCCCTTGCGGGTGTATAATTTCCCCTGGAAGTCTCCAGTGAATGGTTTCCATCGCAGTTATTTGTCCCTTTCTTTTCAAGTCTACGGCAACTCCTATAGAATTGCAGACGTGGCATGATTTGGGGTGGGAGCAGATTGAATTGCAGTATTTCATCTCTGGCTGTCAAGTGAACCTGTATTACCTTCCATGGGGCTGACAGTGAGGAGACATCAAACCTGCTGGAATATATAAAGTCAGCTGACAAGTGGCCCAGTTTGCAGAGCGGAGCTTTCGCTCTGAAGCGTGTGCTCCGGGTGAGCAGCATCGCTCCCCGGGCCAGCCGAGAGGGGCCTGGGATGGAGGAGGAGAAAGGAATGCTTGGCTCGGTGGAGCCAGGGAGGAAGGGGAGAGCAAATGCTCTTCTGGGGGATACTATTGGAAAGACATCATAGAGGAGGAGTTCATAAATCCACGGGGCTTCTCACGGCTGAGGTTCGATTCATCTGCACATCAAAGGAGACCAAGAGCCCCTCGGTGAGGCTGCAGGAGTCGGGGAAGAGGGGGTGGCTGAAGGACCGAGTCCGCGCACATCACCCCGAAACACATGTGCTTCAAAACACCTTGTAGGCAACAGGCAGTGGTGGAAAACATATCCCCTGTGGTCTGCAATGTGCAGTGTGTACCTACATGTGCTTGGGGTCTACTCCACGCCCTGGATGACATATTGTAGTGCTGGCTGGAAAAGACTGCTGGCGTTGGTGTGCTTTGCACAGTGCTCACCCGAGGCTGCCTGTGCAAAGATGCAAACCCAGCCTGCTGGCTGCGGAGGCAGGACTCCGGAGGAATGTTGCTGTCCCAGCGAGTGACAACTACGTGGCTGAGCTCTTTGGTCAGGTCTGCCTGCTCTTTAGCTGGAAGGTCCCTCTAGGTGAGGGAGCTGCAGGATCCTACCCCCTGGAACTGGGGGAATCGGTCTGTGGACTGCCAGCTTAATTCAGAATGCAAAGGGTCGCATGGATTTATGGAGAATGAGGCATGTCTGAGCAAGACACCAACCCTGGGCTGACGTGTCACTGTTCTCATATATTATACTGATTTATTATATATTATACTGAATTATTGAGCATCAGAGCTACTGTCTTCCCTACGTTCCATGTAGGCAATGCTGAGGTGCCCTGGACTTTTTAGCTTAACATGAGAAAAATGCTAAGAAACCTCTCTGCATCACTTAAGACCCTAAAACTGGTCAGTCTCAAGGTGTGCCTTGCCCAGCAGGGCTCGAGCTGTATGATGTAGCCTTTCTCCCAGGATGCCCTTGTGCTGTGCCAGCTCAGGGATCTGCTCTGCTGTTTTCCTTCTGTGCAGGACAGGCACCTCTCCTCCCCGGGACATCTGCCATTGCCTCGCAGGAGGCAGGACCCACTCACAACTCCAGCAAAATAAGGTGGAACACGGTTTGCTGCTGATGGGCTTCAAGCTCCTGCCTCTTCTTCTGTCTTGGGGCTGGTGTCAGGTCTGTCGATAGGAGAGGGCAGCCTTGACAGGAGATAAAGCACGTGCCATGTTTATTGACCACTGCTTCTGCAGGGGAACTAAACCTTTCCTCCCCGGGGGACTGTACTGCTGATTGATACTTAGGCAGCCTCTCGCTGTGCGTTTTTTCTCCTCTCTGACAGTGTTTCTGGAGCAGGTGGTGTGGGCAGAGCGAGCTGCTGAACAAACCAGATGCTTTTCCTGAGGCCCAGCCTGGGCACAGAAATCCCCACTGGGTTTCTGAGAGGAGGGGGACCTTGTTTTTCCCTGTGGAGGGAAATGAAAAGCAGGGTTTGTGCAGCAAGGTGTGGGTCCTGCAATGGTAATGGAGCCATGGGGGCTGTGCACGGTGTCTTCAGCGCAGTCCTACGAGTTAGGCAGGTCTAGACATACTTTGACATTTGTGCCAGGACTGGGTCTCCAACATCTCTAGCTTTTTGGGACCTAGATGCAACAGGCTGGCAAAGGTCCTTTGCTCCTGTGGAAAATATAGCTCAGTTTTTGCATGGCTAGATGTTGAGAGGACACCTTTGGGGATACAGCAGGCTTCAGAGCAGCTCCCATCCCATTTCCCTAATTCCCAATGGGAAGAGCTGAGCAGGGGATGTGGCAGCTTTCCAGTGTCTCTGGTGTCCCCTTGCATCTCCCCTCATCCATCAGATGACTGACAGGAAGGTATTCTCGCTCCTGCCAGACCATGACG
Source organism: Aquila chrysaetos chrysaetos (assembly GCF_900496995.4). NCBI lineage: Eukaryota > Metazoa > Chordata > Aves > Accipitriformes > Accipitridae > Aquila > Aquila chrysaetos. The sequence continues at coordinate 1,301,941 of NC_044024.1, read as the reverse complement.
TCCTATAATCCTGCTGGGGGTGCAAGGCAGGGTTTGAACCTGGGGCTTAAATAACTTTTGAGCGTTAATGATGGTTTATGATCCTTTAAAACCTTTGAGCCTCGAAGGCTCCCAGAGAATTTGACAAAGTGCAGTCTTTCTGCAGGGTTCACCTTGTTGCCAAAATACGGCCGGTTCTGGGGATGAAGCGATGTAGGGATTAGTGCCCGTGCTCCGCGATGAGAGGAAAACAGCTGTCTCAACACAGAGCAAGCTGCTAGGGGAATATGGGGTAGGATCCTCCTGAAATACTCCTGGTCAGAATTTGGGTCAAAGCATGAGGAACTTGTTGTTCTCCAGGTGGTCTTTCCCACAGCACAGTAACCTGCAAAATGCACCGCTACGACAATTGGGGACCCCGTGAGACATCACTCCTGTGATTTCTCCTGTCCTGGCCCCCAGCCTTTTGGTACAAACATGCCTGGAGCCACCAGAGCTGCTGCTCCATGGACTGCAGCGAGATGCTGGAGCCCCTGGCAGGAGCTTAGCATATCTTCCAGCAGTTTTTCTCTTCTCTTTTCTCTCCTCTTAAAATTTCCTCAAGTAGAGAAAGCAGCACTGGAGGAGAAGGCTCTATAAATCAACCTGCTTTATTGCCATGCACTGTTAAACTACTGCTGCATTTCACCCTGGAGATGGCTGCATTTCAGTGCAGGATGAATTGATTTCTGTATACCAAAGGTCAAATCCTGAGCTTCTGACTTAGTTCTTACTTAGTCTGTACAAAGGCAAAATCCCCATTGAAGCAAGCGTTTGGATATCAGCCGCTCTATAAATAACACAGAACTAAGTGAAAACTAAGCCAGGCTCTGAAGCTTGCAAAGTGCTTGGGGATCCTTGGAAACGGATGGTCCTGGGGTAACTTCGATTTTAGCAGCAAAGGAAAGAACAGAGGCTTGGATCACAAAGTGTAGGGAGGGTTTGGGTTTTTTTCCTTTTTCAGCTCTTCTGCAGCCTGACTTCCTCTCTTTGACAGAGGAATCCCTGAGAAGTGCAGCCTTGCTCCGAGCTGTTTGGTCTGATCACCTCACAGGAGCTTTTTAGCACTGGGAGGATTCAAATGGGAGGGAGTGCAGCAGGCAGGCAGATGAAATGTCTCGCATTCCCGCTGCCCTCTGCATTCCCCTGCTCTTTGTTTCACTGTATCCAGCTCTTTTTCCGAGTTTGGTTTTCTTTTCCCCAAGGGAGGCAGTTAGCTTAATGAGCTAACGCTCCTCTGATTGTTTCTAGAGATGCAGGCAGTGCCCCATCTCCAGTGCTGGCCTCGCTCGGATCCTGCCAGATAAATCATGCTGATTTAAAATTGATCGTTCTGGGATGTGGAAGAAAGTGGAGTGGGCGGATTTACCCCATTAGGGTGCATTGATCACCATTACTGCGTGTAATCAGGGTTAATCTCAGGATTAATTGGGGGGATTTGCTGATGGAAACGATCGGCAATTTGTGTTAGTTACTGCTCTATTCGCCTCTAATGGCTTAATCAGATTACAAATTAAAAGTGGCTTCTTCCAGAGAATCTCCCTGGACTTCTGCAGGAGCCAGAGTGAGAGGAGAGAGGCACATCCAGAGCATATGGTTTGCAACTCTGAGCTCAATTACCCAGCCAGGAGGATGGATGGAAGAGCTCCGCAGCGTCTGTGGGGAGCCCTGGGCTGGGGCAGGGAGAGCACCCATGGGCTGCACGGCCGGGGTGGCTGCAGTGGGCTCCGGGTGCCTGCTCTGCCCTTGCTAATTGTGAGCTGGGAACAAAAAAGTGCATGCGGAGAGGTGACGTTAGTGCATTTTCTTTAAGGGTTTCTCTGGGCGGGGAAAAAAAACCCCAAACCCTCTGTTTGACTTGTGCGAGGTATGCGATGCGGAGGTGGGACGGGTGGCTCTCTGCATGCTGGCACCAGCAGAAGTAGCTCTTGGGCCATTTTGTCACGGGAAAACATTTCAGGAGGGAGCAGGAAGAATTTCATCTCAGAGCAAACCATTAAAACAGTGATTCCTCAGCAAATAAATTAAGGCTGATGAGCTGAGGCTGGTTAAACTAATGATTGAAAGGGGTCCTGTCCTGGAAAGAGATTCATCTAGCAGGAGCTGAGCTGAAAGCATCTGAACTGTATTAGCTTAGTAGATTATAAAGCCAGAAGTCTCTGCCCATGAACATCTTGGCTGAAAGGATGCAGGAGAGGAGTCTTGCAGTAGCAGCAATCACTCGGGGATTCACCACCCACAGAACAGGCTGTAACTGGGAGAAATTAGGAACTGTCAAGTCCAGCTCTCCTGTGAGAAGTCAAAAAATGTATCTTTTATTTGAAAGTGCACTCCCATCAATTTACCTCAACAGATGGGGCTAGTTATAAGTGGGGAGGGCTCAGTCTCACCTCATTCCTAATCTGTGCTGATATTGATTGAGTTTTTGATATGTGACAGTCAGATATAAGTGCTGGAGATCTATTTACTCAGCTATTTATAAAGATATTAGCAAACCTGAAGGAAAAAAGGAAAGTGAATGTTTCAAGTGGCTGCTGACAAGTTAGAGCAGTTTAATAAATCACTTTTAATAAACTACTTTGTGTGCTGAGAAATGCGACTGACTTCTCTAATAAGCCATTCATGATGAAACAGGCAACACTTAAAGAACAGAAATTCATTTGCAGGGCTTGTTGATGTGTTCTGACTGTTCCCTGCTGTAAATTACTCACCAGGTATGTCTGTGTTGGTGTGTGCTATCCAGACTGTGTATAAATCTGTTGGTAAGTCTGTAACTCATGGGGAGGGCATCTTTGCCAGGAGCTGCTCCTCATCAATTAAGAGCTGAACAGGAAGGGGTAGCCCATTCCTCAATCCTGGCTAACACCCCCCTCTCTTTCCACAGCATCCTTATCTCCCATCCAGCTAGCAAAGATGAAGCCCTTTTCTAGGGAGTGTATCAGGCGGCCATGCATTTTTGCTGTTGCTCTGAAAAATACATCTTATTTAGGATTAGGTAATGTCACTCCCTGCTTTTAGCAAACCCAGCAGAGGCAGCTGCTGCTTGTCACTTTTTCCAAGCCTTTGAAATGCAGCAGCTCAAGCTGTGGCAGGACCTTGGAGGCCAAAGGACTTACATTTGTAGAAGGAAGAGGTAAATACCAAGGATGGATATAAATGAGCCTGAAAGGTGTGTTTAGACTAACAGGAGGAGGCTGGGCAGCAGGTCTGTGAAGGTGCAGGTTACTGGTGCTCAGCAAGTCTATCAGCAGAGCCAAGCAGCAGCTTGGGCACTGAAGCTCAGGGAGTTTTCAATGTGTTTCCCCACAGCCTGGCAGCCCTCGAATTGTCCTGCCTCCAAAATCCAGCAGGCAGCTTGACGGAGGTAAGCCCTGCTATGGCAGGGCCACAGCATCACTATGCCTGCCACATCAGAAAGCTCAGGAGAAAGCTGCCTGGCCTTGCTGTGCCTATTATATCCAGGGGAAAAAGGAAAACTTTTTTTTTTTCCCCTCTCCTGCCTCGGCTTCGATTTAGGGATCTGCAGATGAGGTTTTGAAAGGGACCTGATGCTGGCTTCGGAAATGTCAGGCATTGTTCTGTCTATCCCAGAACATTCATATGAAAAGGTGAAAAAAACACTGTTCAAATAGAGGCAAGGCTATCTGACCTGACTGTGAACACTGCTTTTGTTGTTGTGCTCCTCAGGCTATATGGTGTTTCAGGAAGGCTTTTCAAGAAATTACAATACATATAATGTTCTGGTTCTAATGTTTCTTCATAAATGCAAGCAGAAAAGGGAGGAGATGGTCAGCGGTTGTTCCTTATTTTTATTTGGATAAGGATCCCTGTGACGCAGTACAACAGGATCTGTGGAGACAGATATTATTTCCTGGGTGAAAATATAGGCAGTTCTTACTTCTAAAAAAAAAAAAAGACTACATTAGTAATTTTCTTTTTTTTTTTTTTTTTGCATCTATACCCTGACATATGGGGTGTATGAGAGAATGATACCTTTTCCTCCTCAAAGCATTGGCTCTGAGGAGACTCAACTATGTCTGAGCTGCTTTCCTCTGCCAGGTGCAATTCCTAAAACCCCTTGGCAAGAGTTAGTGAGGCTGCTCTGCTATTTGTTTTTTACTGTTTCTTTACTAAAAAGCTCCAGATACAGACAGGCTTGCTTTGTTCAGTGCTTTACTGGTGCGTCTGCTCACCCTGTCTGATAAATGGATTGTCTAACATTTAAATCGGGTGTTCCTGACTTTCCCACTCCTGTGCATTTCCAAGTAATCCCGCCTGGATCTGCACTCAGCTTGCTGCATGTCTACCCACATCCTCCTCCTTCTGCAAATAACTGACAACTCCATGGTTTTAATCTTTTAATCTTCCTTGCCACTCAGCCAGGTAACTTGCCACCACATGCTGATTGCCTACTGCCAACCTGTGCCTAAAGATTCCTTGCCATGCAATTAAGCAAACCCACAGCAGCATGTCTGGGGAGGCAGCTGGAGATGATTTGCCCTCAAGAAGAGGGCTTGCTAGATATTGGGAAAATCCCCCTAACTGTCAGTGAAGTTTTCTCCTGCCAGTGGTTCCAAAGTCAATCCTTGCAGCTTGAAGCATTGCTTATGTCAGGAGAGAGACCAAGTGTTTTCCAGGACAGCAGCTCGGTCAGTGCATGCCAGTGCATCTTCGCATCCAAGACCACCCCCTCTGATGCTGCGAGATCCCCCCCAGGCTGTTCAAGTGCTTCACCACCTTTCCCCCTCTTCTGTCTCACAACAACCTGTGATTTTTAGTGGCACAGGTGGGTCAAAAGCTGTGTCTCTGCCTGCTGCTGTTTCTGCAGAGGTGGTGGATGGGGGGGAGCAGGGCTGGGGTGGCTCAGCACCGCTCTTGTTGCCAGGGGATCATTTCCCAGCCAAGGAGCCCTCAGCCGCTGCTGGGGCAGAGGAGCTGTGCCGCCTGCCCGCTTAGTGGGTAAGCCACACGTTTTTATGGTTGTGATTATTGCTCTTTCCCTTTTGGAGGAGGTTTAAGAGAAAGCACTCAGAAAACAGTTTTGGTGCTTGGCAAGGCGACTGGAGACCCCATCTGTTGCTTCTTACATTGTTAAGCTGCTCTCTGCTTCCCATGCCAGCCTGGTTTCTGTTAAATGGAGCCTCACCAGGTCACGAGAGCCAAACAGCTCCTAAATTAGCTAAGACATTAATCAGGTCCCATTTGGATTAGTGCAGGGTGTCTACGCCCTCACCCTCCCCTCCATAAATTAAGCAGGTTTTGTATCTTCAAGGCTTCTCTGGAATTGTGTCTTCTCTACCCTCCACCCCTTCCCAATTGCTGGTGACAAGTATACACAGCTTAATTGGTTGGCATGGGAAAGGGCTGACATTAATTGGCTGTGTTTGGCATGCAGACTTCCCATCTTGCAGCGCTTCCCAGGGATCTTATCAATCCCATCTCGGAGATCAGCAGCTCCTGAGCACGGCTGCCAGTTAGATGGGGTTTGATTCTTTGCTGCTGCTGATTGAAATTTTGTTTGGCTTTTATGGCACTTTGGCTGGGGAAGAGCAGTTTTCACACCGCAGCTGGCGATCCCTGCAGTGAATGCACAAGGGTGGAAGGGATCTGCAGGTGTCACCTCCCTCCCCATGCGTGGGGTGGGTGGGAGAGGACACTGTGCTTGCGTGGCATCCTGGCTGAGCGAGGAGCATCGGGATGCCCTCGGGTACAGGCTGCTACTCCTGGAAGGAGGTGGTGGGTGTAGCTACCCCAGCAGCCTTTGCAGATGGTTGAGATCCCTTCTCACCAGCATTTCTCCTTTGTCTTTGGCAGCTTGTGGTGAAGGCCGGGGTGGCACAGCCCAAGTGCCACCTCCCAGAGGAGAAGGTCCTTCTCCCTCCCTGAGCATCTCCCGCTGGTACTGCTCTGCAGGGCAGGGGGTGAGCGAGCAACCTTCTCCTGCCTTACAGCTTTCCCTGTGAGCCCTTCCTGGGTGTGTAGCCTAATTTCAGTTTAATCTGTCCTGCGTACTTACATGCCCAGGGTTAGAAAGTGAGCTGTAAATTAACGTTTTGGGAGCTGTGGATTTGTGTGGGGATGTATGTGTTGGGTCTCTGACAAGTTTCAATAGCTGGTTAACTTATTTTAAGGGACAAATGTAGTAGTTCCTGGTCCTGATTGTTTTCACATCCCTCCCTTTACCTGATTAATTCTTAAGCCATCTTCATAATTAAGTGTGAAAGACAGCAGCTGTCCCTCCTCTCCAAACAGTCTTTTCACCATTAGGGAACAGTACTTGTGCTGGGATGAACAGGAATTTTCTGGTAGCTCTAACTATAAAAAAATAATTTGATGCTTTTTTTATTACCTGCTTATGACTGCCTGCTTTCACTGTATTTACTTAATAGGGTCCTAAACGGCCATGCATCCCTCCTTGGTGCAATCAGTGATGCTGTATCAGTATTGGTGTCTGTGCTTAACGGTGTTTAAAGAGTTTGAGTAGGATTGCAAAGCAAAACGATAACCCAGCCGAGGGCCCGGGAAGGCAAGCAGCTCAGGATGAAGCTTTAATGTGGATTTGCTGTCGTGCATGTTTTTGCATTGCTAATTTCCATTGATTGCCTCTGGGAAGTGGTGGGGATTCTCTAAGCCAAATGTGCAAAATTTTCCCTTCAATTTTTTTTTTAAATTGAACTTGTAATTTATTAAAATATTTTGGGGCTGAAAATGAAAAGGCCAGCTGAAGGGAGAAAGAAAACATGGTCACCTCAGCCTCCAGGTCTTCAGGCACTTGCAATTCTACCTGTGTTTCTGATGGGCTGTTGCTCAGGACAAGCATCTTCCTGCCCTCAGGCACTCCCTCAGCCCTGGCTCTTCCCTTTGTCTGCATCTTTGTCTATTAACATCTAGTGAATTGGTGGTAGATTTGGAACAAAACCCTCAGCAGCCTAGAAGAGTGGAAGATAATTAGGCTTTTACACCTTTTTATAAAAGAGGTAGTTTGGGTGAAGAGAGTAAGGAAGGAGCTCTTGACTGCTCATAAAAGCTGTGGCCTGGTTTCACCCTTCCTTAGGAGCTGTGAAGGAGATGGATGTTAGAAATACCCAGCCAGGAGCGAAGCTTCACTTCAAGGGTTAACTTTGTTCTTAAGTGCCAAAATCAAAGGAATGCTAGACTTGCCCTGGCAGTGGAGATTACCATGGGATTACAAGTGAATTTTCGGAGGGAGTAGAGCATCCCTCCATACCTTGCAATGATAGTCTCACCTGATGCCATCTCCTTAAGGTATTACTTTAGTCATAAAAACCCACCTCTGCTGTCAGCAGCAGCACTGCTGCAGGCTAGGAGCACACCTGAAACCCTTCAGCTCCCTCCTAGACCTGCAGCCTTCCTGCCAAGGTATGGAGGTCTCTTGCTGTGGCCAACACTTGCACCGAAGATGTGGTGTGCTGTTCAGCAAACCTCAGAATATCCTCTCTCATGTGGCTTTCCCCGAGGGAGATCGTATCTCAATGTAACTTCACTGTCGGGAAGTTTAACAATATTCAGCTTAAGTTTTCTTTTATTAACATGATCCCCTTGCTCTTAGCGGCCTGTAGCATAAGCCTCCTTTCTCTGCAGTGTTTATGTACTCAAGCTATTTGCAGGATGCTGTCATCTCCCCCTTTAGCTGCCGCTTGCTTGAAGTAGGCAGATGCTGCTCTTAAAACGTTTCTGCCTGGATTCCTCCAGCCTCTAGATCATTATAGCCTCCCCTTAAACTCTTCTTGGTGTATCAATATCTTTTCTAGTAATTACATGCTTAAGGAGCATGCAATATTCTCCTGTTTTAATACATCCTCTCCAGCCCAGTATAGATGCACAGCAACACGTATACAGAAAACAAACCAAAAGCCTTACTCAGAAAGCTTTCCACTCCATCCACAATTATCTCTCTTGGGGAGCGAATGAGAAAGAGCACATGCTGCAAGTGACAGGCTCTCGGCATCTCTTAGAGCACTGTTGGACCGCGTTCAACAGCTAATGGCAATGACGGTGGAAGGACACGTGCGGCAGTGGGGTAGACTTGCCTTTGCTGCCTCAGCCCTGGTTTGAGGCTGTAGGTTTTGTGTGAGCAGCCTTTCTGGAGATGCAGCATGGAATGGGAACTGATTTTTGGTTTGGAAGCCGAATTGCACTGTAGGAACATCTACCAAAGAAAAAGGTTACCCCCAGCATCTCCCCATAACCCTGAGACTGCAGGTTGACAAGGCACCACTGCTTCCCTGCACTGTGCTTGGAGGAAACTCTGATGTGGGGCTGTCCTGTGTGCTGGGCTGGAGAAAGCCAGATTTAGAAGTTAAAGACTTGGAGTTAGATGATGTCTCTTCCTGCTGTGCACTGTCACCAGCTGTGCATCAGGGGAGACTTTTTGAAATAAGATGGATGGCTGCCTTCTGGTTTGTATAGCACTGGGTGACAGGGGAACTTGTTTTTGAAGACAGCTTATTTTCATCATTTTAGCAGAAAAGATAAGCATCCATGACACTTGATCCTTTGCCATGGGTCTGTGGGGGTCTGTGAGGGCTGTACCTGTTTGCTCATGGCCAGGATCGGTGAGTGCCAGGGATGTCCTTCACTGAGTGTGGGAAGGAGCCCAGCAGCTTGCTGATGAGTCTTCTCCATCTGCCGGTGTTTGGAGATGGGCTGTGCAGCCTGCCAGGCCCATCCGCAGCGGGCACGAGTCCTCCCTTACAGGGAAATGGGGCTCAAAATTGTCACTGCTTGGTGCTGGTGGGCCAGTGATGGCCCCAAGTCCAAGGAGCAAATGTTCCTTTGGAAGTGACCTCAGGGGAGGCTTGCAGTGTCCCCTTCAGGTTTGTGCAAGGCACTGGGTGGGTGGGTGGCCCCAGCAGGGTGGCTGCCTCCCACCCACCCACTCAGGGATGCTTCATAGGGGAGGATGCACCATCCCTCTTGGCAGATGAACACTGTATGCATGTGGGGGGGTCCTGTCACCAGGGCTGCTGGTCTGTCACCTTTCACCAGCACTAATTTCTTGCCCAGAGGAAAGAAAGGACAGCGTGGGGGGGAAATAGCCCGTGGTGCTTGCAAATACTGTGGGTTTGCTCATCTGTGCCCTGCTGGAGGGCTGGTCTTCAGCGAGATAACATTGTGTTTTACTGTGGGTTTCGGTTTCCTCTGAGCATAACTCGGTTTGCCATTAAGACCTGATTCTTTGCTGATAAAGGGAGACTGAGCTCACAAGAATATAAAGAAGGTAACCAGAGCACTGATCCTTCCCTCGCACTCATCGCCAGCAGGTCGGTTCCTGCTCCTGCGGGGGCCCTGCTGTGGCTCTGGAGCTCAGCAAGGCAGGGAGGGCTCCATGGACCTCATGGCCCCATCCCCTTCTCGGAGGGCAGCAGTGGTAAATTATTTTTGTTCAGGATGGCAATGCTGTACCAATAGAGACCAACATCTCCAAAACCCCAGGGGGATGCTCTGTGACTTTATCACTCAGGTTTCCCCAGCAAGAATGGGAACTTGCGGTAACCCTTTCCTCTTTTGGCACACACAAACATCTCTCAGGTGAGTTTTACTGTAAAAATGCCTTCCTTTTATGTGGTATCCCTTCTTAATATAGTTTTTTAACCTATGCTCTAAATTACAATGTGATATAAAAGGTAGATACTATCTGGGTTTATTATACTATTCATTTTTTTCTATCAGATAATAGTTATTAAACTGCACTGCTTTTGCAATGCAGAGACATTATTGCAGATGAGTGACCAGGCCTAAGCATTCCAAATGTCTGGCTAATTAGAAATGAAAATGGCTCCCAATAGGAGAACTGAAGGCACAAGGGGGGGAGTTAAATCAGAGGGCAGAGAGGAAAGGAGAGATCACAGAGTGTGTGACTGCACTGACTGTCATACAGAGAGGTCGATCTTCCTTTTGGAATAAGCAATACTCTCCCTTTTCACAGACATTCAACAGGTAAGATGCAGGGAATGAGGCTGCCGAGAGGTAGACAAAGGGTCTGCTACTTTTTGAGTCGAGTTGTTCACTTGACATTGTAAGCAAAGTTGTCAGAGTGGCCTATTTTTTTTGAAAGATTTGTGCTGATCCAGGGAGGAAAAACCCACAACGGAGGGCAAATCTCTCCCTCTCCCTCAACTTGTGCAATTAGGGAGGCTTTTATTCTGAGCCGTGGTAATGTGGGGCCATCTGTATTGGCTCCAGCAGGTCCCATTCCCCAGCTCCTGTGCTTAATTGCACTTCCATTGGCAACTTAAGCAGTCGCTGCATGTGTTTCAAATGAACTCTCCACTTCAGGCTGGTTTTCCTGATCACCTTTGTGTGATTGGCAATTAAAGCCCTTTTCAGCTGAGGGAGAATTATTGCCTGTTTTTCAGCTTGTCTCTCCCTCCTTCAGCTTGCTCTGCCTTTTGCATTTTCTAATATTCCCTCAGTTCCTTATCTATTGCAAAAGCCCCGCCGTGGAGCTGTTTGTCTCTTCCCTTGATGAGAACCATGTCTTTTGGGAGACCATCTGGGTTTTTCCCTGCCGAACAGGATGGTCTCCAGTGTTGCAGCAGATCTGCCCAGTTTTTAGGTGCTTGTGGGGAATAAAGGAGGAGGGGAGCAAAAAAAAAAAAAAAAAAAAGAGATTAAGAGAGCAAAGGAGGGTGAATTTAGCCCAGTGGTAAATCCATCCCTGAAGCTGTGGTGCAAGCAGGAAATGATCTCTTAACACCGTGCACCTGCATCCCGGGGAAGAGCATCCAAAAGGGGCCCAAGCCTGTGGCAGGGTCTGGAGGAATGGCGCTTGCGAGTCCAACTGCAGGGATTTTTAAGACTCCTTGGCCAGCTTCAGTCCTTGCTCGGCTTCTGGTTCCTGCCTCCTTGTGCCTCTGCCAGATGCACTCTCCCTTTCCCTTATCCTACAGTAAATGAATCCAGTGCTGTTGAAAAGTATCGAGGCGGCAGCTCTAGGAGCTGGGGGCCAGCTAAGCGCTGGGATGCTGACAGCATCTCAGTGCCCTGCACAAAACACTGGTGTTTTTAATGCCCCGTGCAAGGCTGGCACTTGGAGAGAGGGATGCTGCTGATGGGCTTTTAGCAACCAAATCTGCTCCGGAACCATCAAACCTGGGATCTCACAGCTCTCCAGCTACCCCATGCCAAAGCTCCTCGTCAGAGAGAAATGAATGTGTACGCAGATGAAAAAGTGCTTATCCGGAGCCTGGGATGGCTGCGCCCAGCCCTGGCGTGGAGCCTCCCCGGCTTAACCCCACACAGCAACAGGGCGTAAGCAGCTGAGACAGAGGAACATCAACAGGACCGAAACCAGAGCAGGAGGGAAATCTCCTGCCCAGCCAGGAATCCGGTCGGGCTGCCGGGAGGCGGGGTGGGTGTCAGCGTCCGTACTCTCATTAAAACCCGGATGAGGTTGACGGCGTGTCTGGCCGAGGTGCCTCCTGAAGCACAGGTCCTACCAGGTCTGCTGGCTTTTCTGTTCAGGAGTGACACGACTTAAAGCATCCTTAAATATCCAGCACTGAGGGTTTCCCTGACCTTGGAGGATCCGATGTGCCTTGAAATGCTGGGAAGTGCCAAGTAAAATCACAACAGAAGGTGATTCCCAGTAAAGCAGACTCGCTCATTCAGAGACAAATACACTCCCTTTTCGTCACAACTTTGCCAGGGAATTCGCCTTTTCTTTACAATACAGGCAGCGTCTGTACGAAGCGGTGCCTGACCTTTGCAGGGAAGCATGCCTCGCTCCCAGCTCATCAAGCACTCCACGGATGCAACCACTCGCAAACAAGTGTCCTGCCCCGGGCTCAGCACTGTAAGTACGAGGTGGGGTCAGCGTTCCCAAATTCATTGGGCTCACCTCCCCACCCTACAGATGCGCAGGAAGAAAGGGGTCAGAGTGCCTTTGGCAGTGGAGACCTAAAGCCTGGAAAAGCCTGAAAGAAATTGCCTGCAGCTGCTGCTGTAGCATGCTAAAACCCAAGCCATGACAGTACTTTTTGGATTCCACTGGGATGGGAGAGGTGTTTTCTCGAGGCTCGCTTCCCCCTGCCCCGCGGGAGTTTATAACAAGGCGACTGTGGGATTTAAGCCCATGATGGTGGGATTAGGCGTTCCTCAGCCGAGACTGCTCTACATTCTTTCCCCCTGATTTGCCACTCGGTGCTCTCATTCCCCTGACCAGAAACTGGCTTGTGCAGCTCCCTTCCAGTTACGGCGCTGGAAGAGTTTACAGCACAGCCTCAGCCCAGCGTCCCTTCCTAGCGTATGTGCCTTGATTTAATGCTTTGATTTGAAAGTTATTTTTTACAATAAGAGAAAGATGGTCCATGCCAAAAAAAGCAGTTTCATAAAATGCTGAACATGACTTGCATTCTGTAATTGCAAACCTGAGAGACTTGGAGTAATTGACATTTTGGATGTATTGCAGAGTATCGTATTTAATCTTGAAAAGCAGGTTCCAGGCAAAGGAGGCAACTGCCAAGCCAAACTCAGACTCCTTGCCGGGTTCCTACCATAACTCATTTTCAAATCCATTCAGCACAGTCCTGAACCTAAATGTTTACGTTTTTGATTTACTAAGATAACATTCCTGGGTCACCGAAACTGTTTGTCAGGGAAGGTCTCAAAGAGACAGCAGGAATTAGTGATGCGCCAGCTCAAGCCTCAGGGATGTGCAAGAGGTGCTGGCACTTTCTAGTGCTTCACAGACAATTCTGTCCGTCTCCCAGGATCCGGGGCATGGCAGTGAGATCTTGCCATCTCCCCATAGGTCCTGATGCCTGTTTGGGTGATGCAAAAGTAGGTGTGCACTCCTCTTCATAGAGGTGATGCTTGAAGCTAAAAGTTGTAGATGCATGAGGTACAAGTAGTATGGAGAGGTCTGCTCCAGCCCCTGTGCAATGGGTTCTGTGCTGTCAGGTTCTCCATTTGTGAGTGTGTGAAATTGCATAAATGTGGGACCGGACACAAATTAAATTTCACACAAGTGTGACTCAGTCCATGTGTATTTTTGTTGGTGCATGACTTCAGTGCGTGTGTAATTTTATAAATGTGTGGGATGTGACTGATGCTCGGTAAGTGCGTCTAAAAGTGGGAGCAGCATTGCAGAGGCAAGCCAAACTTTCAAGCTAACCCACGGGTTCTACTTTTCCTTTGTCTATGAGTGTGGCTTCTGTAAAGTATCTGTCCCACATTATCGTGGTTTACAGCCTGGCTATAAACATTTGCTTCTGTTTGAAATACAACAAATATAAGCGGAAATCTGCTCTCTGCTTTATGCGTCCTGCTAAAAGATACCAGTTGAAGTTTTTAAAAAGGCCAGCCCTCTCCTTGCAAATAGAATGTTTACATTGCTACAGATTTCAGCGGAGCGAATACTAATTTACAATGGTGCAAATGAAAAGAAAGCAGAAAACCCAGGAATGTAAAAGGGAATTATACACCCCTGACTGTGGAAATGAAGACGCAGCCCTGGCACCACAGCTCTTAAAAGCATCGGCTGAACTACATTTATATCAGGCCAAATTTTGACTCGGTGACTCATGCTGGATAGGGCCAGACGTTTGAACTACTCTTCTTAAAGGTCTCCTAGCCAGGCTCCTGGGACCATAGGTTACTTCTCATGAGCGAGGCTAGCAGCATGGTGCCAGGCTTGTTTGTTAAATTTGTTATAGCTACTCCCAGGATTCAGCCAGGATTAGGATGATGTAGAATTTGGTGCTATATGTATGTGCTGGAAATATTGCCCTTTACCTAGGGACGGTATGGGGGGGAAGGAGCTTCCCTTCCCCTCTTCTGGGGTGGGTTTTCCAGCAGTGTTGCCAGCCCAGTTTGGGGATGATTTGGGGGTCAAGGCTGGCATCGATTGGGAAGAGGTTATTATTTGCCCAGCTGCACATCTTTATTCATAACGTGCCCATTGTTCTTAACATTTTGCATATTTCATTGTGAGGAAATGGAGTGGGGAGGGGGGGGAAGCAATCGCCACGTCTCTGGGAGTTCGGCTTCTCTTTTATTTCGGCGGCGGCAGGCTGCAGCAGGAGCCCGTGGCTGTCAGGATGTTCACATCTGTTCCTGATTTGTGGACAATGGAGCACCATCCACCCGCTGCACATGGATGATCTGTGACAACTTGACAGCCTGCCCAGGAATTCAGACCGAACGGTTACTATCCAAAGTGATCAACGTTGTCTGATCCAACATTAGAAGCGCGGGGGGAAATCATAATTTCAAAGGGAGAGAAATAAAAGAAAAGTTGCCTCTTTTTTGGCATTTGTGATGAGTGGCGTTAGAGCCTCCCTTCGTCTGGTGAGAGAGGGTGTTTGGGAGCGGGAGCAGCAGGAGCTGGAATGCTTCAAAGTAGGGCAGGGTGCTGGTCTCGGATGTTCCCCTGCTCCTGTCTGGTCTTTAAATCTCACCTCACCCCTGGAGCAGCCAGAGCACTGCGGGCAGCTCTGCTGAGCCGTGCTCCCTGCCTGTGCCCTGCCTGCGGCTGGGGACGCAGCGAGGGGCTCTCCTCCTCTTCCTCAGGCGCTCCCTCCCAGGCCTGTGCTCTCTGGGGTTGGGGCTCTGCTTGGGCATCCTGAGGTCCTGCCATGGGAGGGGATGTGGGCAGGAGGGGCTTCAGCCTCTCCAGCTTATTCTCGAAGAAAATACCTGCTCCTGCTTTCAATCGTCCTGCAGGACAAAGGTTCTCCATCCATCCCAGATCGTGACCGTACACAAGACCAATATGTGGCATGCCGCTCATGCAGCAAGGCAGCGGGTGACAGGCTCCTGAGCTGGGTCTGTGACTCCTCAACCCCTCCTTTGGCTCGGGACAGCCCCCCCAATCTGCACCATGCCCTGCTTGCCCCTTCCCCTGACAGACCACCCTGATGCTGGCCTGTTGCAAGGACCGCAGCAGCCTGGAGGAGGGGATCGCCTGGATGAGAGCAGGGTGGAGAAGGTGACATCTTTCCTCCTCGAACGTGCTCTGAGGCTGCCCTCCCGCTCGACGGCACATGCGCTGCATCGCTTCGCCTCCTTTGGTGCAGCAAATGGGTGTAAGTAGGTCTGAGCAAGCCTGACAAAATGCAAGGGACCTAAATTACATTACCTTGCACACCAGCTCTGAATCTGACCTTGGGGATTAATTAGATAAACAACCATCTTGTACAGTACCTTATATAAATGTACAAGCAAGGCACCATTAAGGATTACGTTGTCACTAACCTAAGCCCTTAGTGATTTAATTAGACAATTAGAGGGTGCTTGGGAATGCTCTCGTAGTAACCAGAGATATTAACACCATTTGTATTTATATTTAATGGCATTCAGAAGGGATTTTAATTATTCCGAGTCTTACTTGTCTTTAAACTTCCAAAGAGGAAATTATCTTCTGACTTTAGCAGAGTCTCGCAGGTGCTGCTGCAAGCATCGTGTTGGGCAGGTCCCGGGGCCAAAACCCTTTTCCTTTGTAAACCCGTGTTGCTCCTTGGCAGGTGGCTTGTTTGTCAAGGTCGCATGGAGCGTGCCAATCCCATGGGTAACTGCAGGAGGAGCAGGAACCGGACCTGGGCTTGCTGGCATCTGAGCAGTGGTAAGTAACAAAGGCTGTTCCCTGCGGTAACGGCTGTGCAGCCAGAAAGGTTTGTGTGCTGGTGGTTAGGATGGTAAAATCAATGGTAGGTTCAATAACTGTATGCGGAAGAGTGATTGGCGTGTTCCCCGGTCCTCCGCACGCTGTAGAAGAGCGGGATGTTTACTGGCACGGTAAACGAGGTGTTCGATAGAGCCTCTGATGGGTAAAACAAACCCCATCCTCACTCGGGTCCTCTGCAGCGTCCAAATCACCGGTGGCTGTGCAGCAGCTTAGTAATATCGAATAACATCTGGTGACTAGGGAGAGCCTTCAGCTCGCATCAGCTGCAACCTGATTTAGGATATGAACTGGAATCCCTGCAGAAGGAAAGTCTTTGTCTCAGGATCAGGTAGCTCTCAGCCCCTTCTTCATCAATACCAGCCAAGTGACCTTTCTTCCTGCTTTCCTAAAGATGCCATTCTTGCAATCTCTCTGCCAATAATTGTATTTTCACTGTATTACAGCCCCAGTAATATAACTAAGCCTAAATAATATAGCTGAAATGGAGAGTAATCTGATTTGCTAACTAATGGTTGAGTCAAGTAGATTTTTCTCCTGTTTTCATGAATCTACAGTTGACTAAACACACAACCATTCCTCCACTCCTCATCCTTTAGTGAAATGTGGATACAGAGGAATGATTCATCAGAGGGACGGATCCAGACTTCTGAAAAATGAGAGGATGTTTGCTTTGGTTTATGTGTGGAAGGGGTGGGATCCTCTTGGGAACTCTGTATGAGGCAGTGAATGGGATGTCCTCGGATAATCAAAGACAATGAGGAAAAGTGGGATCAATGATCCGTTCAATGAAACCATAAGGCAAATGATACATTGAGCAGTTCCAGAAAGTGGTAATTTGACAACGGACTGCTGCAGTGAGCCATCTGGCCGGAGGAGAGAGTGGGAGTGCCAGTCTGTGAGATGGGCACCTCTGGGATGGGAGGTGAGCTTCTGGAGCCTTCAGACACGGCTTGTCCTCTGCATGGGGCCTCGCTCCGCAGATATACACACAGCCGAGGCATCTGAGTTAAATGGAAGAGAGGCCCTTGCTGGCCTCTGAATGCATGAAAAAATATTCTTTGGAGCCTAAAGAGGAGATGTTTGTGTGTGACGTGGTTTTCCAGGAGCTGATTAACTGGATATGGGCTTGGTGAGTTGATATAGGGGGATATTGCACATAGTTATTCAGGGTCAGGACTTTGGCATGTTGTGTTACTCTTTTCCATTTGCAAAGGGCAAAAATATGAGAGTGGAGCTTCAAAAACCTGTGTAAATAAGAAATAATAAAGGAAAAATAAAACTTCAGGGAACAGCTTCCTCTCATGTGCTTTGCTCTGCCTTTTTTAGGCAAATCTGCTGCTCACCCTCTCAGCCTCCAAGCTCTCCCTAAACCCCAGAGTCCCAGCAAGCCAGGAACCAGTTCATGCTCAGGCTACCACCTGGGGATGAGCCAGTTTCCTTGGCATGGGGGATCCCTTTACAAAAGTAACCTGCAGCAGTGACCAGGCTATGCCCACTTGTAGCAGTGCTCTGGAGAGGACTACAGTGAAATATTTTGCAAATCCTTTTTATTCCTTGTTTACTAAGAGATGCTAAGGTTTGGTTTTGAAGAAAAACACAGCAGTATGTGGCCTTGGGAGGATGCACGAAGTTCAGAGCCCTGCCTGCTCTGAGCAGTGACTGATAGCCCATTTATTTGGAAGGGCTAATGCTGGTCCAGGCCAGGTCCTCCTGCACAGATGAGCTTCCAGCAACAGCAAGCAGAGGCAGGGAGGGAGCTGAAGCAGTAATCAGTGGTTAGGTGATGGCAGGGGAAATGCCAGGATGTTTTATTCAAAGTAGATGTGCTCTCCAGGCTGCCAGACAAGGAAGGAAACTGGAAAAATAGTCTTTCATGTGGGTTTTGGTCCTTGTTGCAAGGACTCAGGCTAGGATTAACTGTCCTGTTGGAAAAGAGCCACGGGAACAGCCTCTTGCAGGGTGCCTGAGCTCTCCTTACCGGGGGGCCTGGCTGGAGCCAGCTGCGTGTGGGCAGGGAGGCAGGAGCGGGGGACTCGGGCACGTTTTCCAATGCTCCCAGTGCCCCTGGATGGGCTGGTGTGCGGGTGGGCAGGGGTCCCTCTGCCAGACCTGCTTTTCCATGTCCTGCTGCCGACCAGACCCTGAACTTCGTGGGTCTCAGCTGCAAAAGCGGCTGCAGCCCCTCTGCTTAATAGGGCACAGGCACTCCTGAAGTCTCTGAGAGACCTGGGTGCTCTGGCTGCATCAACAGCCCCAGGGTACTGGTCCATGGCCCTCTACCGTGGTGGTGGTGTCCTCATGCCCAGCTCACCCCACCGGTGAGGAAACCCCAGGCTCTGCAACAGGCACAGCTCAGGGGCGAGCACGTTCCCAAAGGAGATGGATGCAGCCGCCTTGCGCAGGAGGCCAAGAAAGCTCAGCTGTGCATGGACGGGCTGAGCTGTGGAAGGGGCCTCAGAGCCAAAAGAAGGGCTCTAGCCTACTTTGTTCACTGATGTAGGTGCACGTGAGAGTGGTGATGTCCAGATGAACGTCTGCTTGGGATTCAAAGTGGAGCCGAGGGCTCTTCTGTTTCTTATTCTAGGCTAAAAAATGATGTGTGTTCCCCCTCATCACACCATATGCCCCATAGCAGCATGGGGAGGGACTGAATTTCAAACTGAAGGTGGGATGGGGAGGTTTCACAGCAGCACACTCATTCCTGCCTGAGGTGGAGAGATCCTGCATGGCTCCCAAGAAAGTCCTGGCCACTGCAACGAAGACGGAGAGTGTCTAACACAGGGCTTGGATGATGGATAGTGAAGAGAACGAGGAGGAAGGAGGAAATGCTTGCTTGGTGAAATGAATGGTTCATCTACTCAGCAGGTGGTGCCAAGGCATGGAACCCTTGGTTCGCACTTGGCATCAGGAGCCAGTGCTGGGAACCTGAGCTACTGCTGAGCTAACCCTCCTGTTGATCATGATGGAGCAAAGCAAGCCTCGCCCAAATGATGCACATGGTGCATTAGGTAAGGGTGCTGGCTGAGGAAGTGCCCATCTGAGCAAACACTGGCTCTGCTGAATGCACTTCAGTGATTCTGTGTTTGAGGCTGTTACATGGAAGCTTGGAGAACACGATCTCATTGCAAACATTGACCTAGATCGTTGCATTGGGATTACAGCACTGCAGCACGGAGGCAGAAACTGGCTGCTTTTATTTACACATGCACTGATATTAATTCTCTCTCTCCTCCCTCCAGGCTGGAGCTGCTCTTTTCTTCCCAGCAGTTGCCTTTGGTGTTTTGTAGTTGGCTGGTGGCCTGAGGTCTCAGCTGTCCACCACAATTCTCACCTGCAGAGCCCAGTGCCCCACACAGCAGCGCCAGGCTTGGCAGGTTTCCGAAGGAGCAGAGCCCTGGGGCTCTGCAGCTGGGGACCATGAACTAACAGCCTTGGGGGACAGCTCTGCCAGCTGGGGACATCGGGAAACCTCACCAGCTGAGTGTCACTGCTTGTCCTGCCTTTGTCCTCACGGTAAGCCAGCGAGGGTGATGGGGGCTGTGGAACAGCACGGTGCAGCAGGGTCACGGGTCTGTCCAGGGCTCAGCAACGTAATGGTCTAAGGAGCCGGCATCCCCTGGTCCTCTCCCCTGTGCAGAGGGTGTGGGTTATGCGATGGCCAAATGCCTGCATGGTTCCCTGGCCCTGGTAGATCTTGCCTGGGGGTTTCAGGATAGGCTGGAAGGGGCGTGTGGAGCTTCCACCATGCTGTGCTCCAAGCAAAGGGGCCGGAGGCACCAGCAAGATTTGTCTTCCCCTGAAGTGTTGTCCTCCAGCCAGGAACAAACCTCTCCCTCCATGGCAGCCTCTGTCCCTTCCATCTTTCTCTTGGCAGCGAAGTTGTTAATAAGCTTCCTTTTGCTATGATTCCATCTAAATTACTATTTTAAAACAACTACAGATGTGCTAAATTGGCTCAGCATAATAGGATGAGATGGAGAATAAAGGTTCTCCCAGTGGGCTGTCGCCAGCACAGGTAATTTATTACCTGGGTGGCTAATTATACGCTTCTCAGCTTTCTAGGGTGAAAACATCTTGATATTTCCTAGTTAAGGAGCCCTGACACAAGTGAAATGACCAGACATGTGAATAGGAAACATGGTGATTAAGTACCTGAGAGATGAAGAATGCAAAGGAAAAGGCATTCTGCAGCCAGAAAAAATGAACTGTGTGATTTCCCCCAGCACCTTGGGGGAGCGGGGAAGGGCTGGACCTCTCCGAACTCTGGCCAATTCAGGCACTTTGTGCATGAAAACTGTAGCTAACTGAATTCCAAGCTGGGGAAAAAAAAAAAAACCAGCCTCCTGTAAATGAAAGAGAAGAAATAGTTTCATGAGTTCTGCATATGCGCTCGTGAGCTTTGGGGGCTGGGGCCGACGGGAAGGAGAAAGCCCCGTAGTCCTCCCTTCTACTCAGTGCTGGCTGCGCCCCATCTCACCGTGCAGCCCCCCAGCCCTGTAGACGGATGCTACCCCAGCAGGCAGCCAGGAGCTCCCCGGGATGAGAAGCTCCCCTGTGGCCACCATGCCCACCACGGTCCCAGGAGACCTCCACCACCAACAGCTCCTCGGGAGCCTGCTGTCTTCGGGATGCACCCACTTTCGCCACTTGTGTTCCAAGAGGTGTAGGTAAGAAACACATAGCCGTTACCCTCTCATTCGTTATTTGCTTGATAAAATGTAATGTTTGCTTAGTTAATGTGTTTGAGACAAGGTATCTTATAAAATACACAGTCTGTCGAATATGGCAAAATGGGACAATTTTCACAGTACTTAAAATCTATGGCGTGAGGCAAATCCCATCTAGAAGAAAGATGCCTCGTTGAGCTGCTTGTGTCAGCCCACGGCCTCCAGCCACATCAGAGAAGCCAGGCGGTCCTGGGTTGTTTATAGAGGATTTGCAACCAAGGTGAAATAAAACCTTGGCAAAGAATTTCTTTTTCCCCGGACAAGATGGGGTGGTCGGTTTGGGCAGGGGCAGGGGCCAGCCCCTGGGGCTGGGTGGGTTGGGGTTTTGCTGCCTGCCGGGTGGCCCGTCCCTTCCACCGGCTTTGGAGGATGCTTGTGGTGCAGCTCGTGGTGGCCTGACCAGGTCCCATGGCTGACGGGAGGGGGCTGTGGTCTTGCCTGCCCCCGGGAGCTTGCCCTGGACTTTGATCTTCCCGTGAGGCCGTGAAATGATCTCACCTAAAATGAGATCCAGGCTTCAAGACCTCTGGGTGCTGTTTTAGCACCCAAATCTTCCCAGTCCAGCAACAAGGAGGTACCTCCTTCTTCTGGAGTCATTTCCCACCCTGTTTGCCAGTGCCCTTGCAAGACACCCCTACTCACCAAAGGAAACCACCCTGGGGTCCACACAGCCCCCGGGGGACAAGGAGAGCACAGGCGAACTCAAGTGCAAATCTGAGCACGTACTTCTCGTGAAAGCTGTGTGAGGTTTATGGAGCTCTTCTGACTCCATGACAACGCCAGGGACTGGGATGACACTGCCTGGGAAGGGTCCCCAGCTCATCCCTGGCTCTCTGCAGCGGTGGAGCAGTAATACCAGCTTTTTTTCTCGTGATACCCTCTGTTTCACACATTGCAGCAAGGAAGGATGGGTCTGGGTGAAGCCTTGCTCTGGCCATGGCCAGGAGATGGATGCAGCTGCAGTGGTACCAAAGATGTGGATCCCAGCTACTGTCACCACGTTCCCCTGGGACTCTGGCCGAGCTTTTTCCAGAAACCCCTTGGTTTTGCCTGACCTGTGAGGCTGCGGTGATTCACAGTTTGCCCTGCTCCGCAGCCCCTAAAGTGGGTGGTGAAGAGGAGGTCTCTGGGAAGGCAGAGTGTTCGTGATAAAAGGGAGCACCAGAAAACAAAGGTGTTTGCTGTATGAAAGGGGCCTCATTCTCACGGATGAAAGGGAAAGACATGTACACGTGTCTTTGGACTCCGCAGCATCTCCCAAAGCTCTGGTTTTATGCTTCTTTATCCTTCAACTTCTTCCTTAATGAGAAATTAATTAGCCTTGTAGTTCCTGCCTGGGAACTTGTAAACATGCAGCAGTGGTGCCCATCACTCCCCCCCCCCCCCCCCGCCCTGTCCCATCCCACCCCCCTTCCCTGCGGTGTAGTCCAAGATATCTGACAAAAACACTCGAGAACAAAGCTGCCCGGCTAATTCAGGGAATTATCAGGAAGCCTGTAGCAGAGCTGAGATAATAGGCCTTAAATAGCAGCCTGATTGTGCTTCCTCCAGAGGCTTCGCATGGCTCCCTCCCACCCTGGGGCGAGTGGTGAGGGGCTCCGGGCCACCGGGACCCCCAAGGCAGGGAACTGGCCAAGCTGGGGATGTCCTGATGGGGATGCTGGCATGGGGGGACAGTGCTGTAGCTCTCTTGCTTTGCATTTGGAGGAAAAAAAAAAAAAAAGGAAAAGCAATGCTTGCTGGGGTGGCTTGGTGGTCCTCGCTGCAAAGTCCTTGCTGCACTGTCCTCCTGCCGTCTGGGTACCACCTCGCACCTGGGTCACCCTGCGCTTTAAGCAGCTCCTGATGGTTTGCAAGTGCTGGGACGGGAAGGTCAGGTCTGCAGCCCTTCACCGAGGCCAGCCCCAGAGGCATTTATGGGGGCTGCTCCAGGGCTCTGCTGCTTCATCCCACCCCCTTCTCCAGCCTCCCTGGGGACCTCCGCATCCCCAGCCGCAGGGCTGGCCCCTGCCAGCAGCCACAGCCTGTCCCGCTGCAGCCGAGACCTGCTAGTGCATGGGTGTCTGCATGCACCAGAGCTGAGCATCTCCAGAAACACAGGCAGACCCTTGAAAACACAGCCCTGATAAAGGGCAAGACCTGTGAAAAGGATGAGCTTCAAGGGCAGCGAGAGAGACAGTAAAAGAGGTGGAAACAAGGCTGAGAAAAGAGGGCTCAACCTGGTGATTCACATCACCCTGGGACACACGCTGGACCTTGGGCTGTAGCATGGAGTGGGGGAAAAAACCTATTTGTGACAGGACCTAATTTTTTTTCATTAAAATATAATTTTTCATAATGGAGAAGTTTAATTGGCAGGAAAATCATGTGAATAATTGTTGCAACCAAAGGGGCAAATTCAAAAGCCTGTAGACAAGGAGCGCATTGAGGCCACAGGGCAGCAAAACACTGAGCGTGTCATGTATAAACCTGAATGTGGGGCAGCGATGGGGCATGTTCCTGTCCACGCTGTGCCAACGCTGATGGACCCGCACCATGAGCTGCCTGGTGCAGACCCTGGCCCAAGGGAGGTTGTGGATTTGGTCTACTCTAGCAACACCAGCCTGCTCCAGACCAAAATCTCTATTATGTCCCATTTATGGTATGGCTAGTGCTGTGTCAGGGGACTGCTTTGTAGCCTTAATGCTCAGAAGCCAAACTTTACCACTGACGTGTTTTTTCCCCGGTGCAGTTAGTTAACACAGGAGTTTCCTACCCCGGAGGACAGACAGTTTCCGTAGCAAGGAGGTATGGTGGCAAGGGAAATCTTCTGATGCAAATGTCAAACCTTTCTCCTCTGATGCTTGGATGATGGGACCAAAAGGACTACTGGTTTTTCTCATTTCCTTGTGGAGGAAATGTACTATTCCAAATATGACTTGTAGCTACTTCAGAAATGAGTCATTACTTTGTGTATAAGCTAAACACTGGAGCATAATCATAAATAAATAAAACTGGCTTCATAAACTGGAAATTAAATGTATCCCGTCCTTGTTTGTAATGCACCATGATTCATACTGTTGCTTCCTAGTTTAGTTTTTATTTTAAACCAGGTTTTGAAGCCTTGTAGGGCTCTTTGTGCTGTTTATGCATGCTGTAGTTTTGATTTGTCCTGTGATATTGCTTGAGGAATGTTGTTTGCCCATATGTTTGATATTAATAACAAATTCCACCCCTCGTGTTCCTTCTCCTTTTGCTGTGTCCTTGCGGGGCTGGAGGCAGTGACGGGCATGAAGGTGCTGGGCTGGAGGCTACTGAGCATCTGCAGTTCACTAGGTCACCTCCATTTCCACCAAAGGCGTGAAAGCACTGCGCGGAGCAGGGGAGCAGGAGCCAAAGCTAAAATCTAGAGCGCACAGGTCAGTGCTCATGCCCGTCTGACATACAATTCTTGCTGAAAGCGCTAGTCCCACCTATTTCTTTTCCCCAGCCCTTCCCCTGCTTCTCTGCAGTGGCAGGAGTATTTGAGCAGACAAGCTGTGAGCTGGTTCAGGCAGTTGGTCTCATCGAATCTGTTGGTGGTTTTGTTTGTTGGTTTTTTTTTTTTTTTCCCCCCACCAGGATGATTTCCAGCCAGATCAGTTCCCCAGCCTGACTCACAAGGAACACTGGAACAGCTGAGACCACCGTGCTGCCTCAGTGGATCTGGCATCTGAAGGAGACCGTAAGGAACTGCCCCCGACTGTTGCCCAAAGCACCATGGCCCTGGGCTTCCCTCCTGCCTTGCTTTGGGCATCACCTCTAGGAGCATAAATCGCTTACGTGTACAGCGAGCGGATAAGAAAAGTGCCTTGTGCCTCAGGCTCCCCTACCCTCTTCCTCAGCACTAAGAGGAGCTAGATACTGGATTAAACCAAAAATCACATACCCATCCTGCCTGATCTGTCCCGAGAGCCAGAGGCCAGATGGATTTTGCATTTCAAGTCAGAGCTGGCTGAGGCTTGGAGATGGCTGACCAGCCGAAAAACATCGTGTTTAGCGCGGAGCCTGCTGCCTGCACAGCTGTCCCCCATCTGAGCCCCGAGGCAGCAGTGATGCTCCAGGGTAAGGCCCGGCATGGCTCCCAGGACTCCCGCTCCAGAAGAGCCCGGCAGCCGGCCATGTCCCTGCTGCATTGTTACCGATGGAGGAATCGGAATATTTTGGCTCCTAATCCTCCCCCAGCCACCCCTGGCTCCTGGGTGTCTGGCCTTGGCTGCAGAGCTCTTGGTTAACAGCAGCTCTGGAAGGCTCGCTGGGTGAGGAGGTCAGCACAGGCATCTGGGGTCACTTTAGGGTTACCCTGCTCTTCATTTAGGCAAGAAAAAAATAAGTCTGCCTCTCTCTTCCACTGGGGTTGGAGGCAGCAGGGGTAGGGAAGAGGGGGCTGAGCAGATCTGTGAACGGCTGGTGTCTTTTTCTGGGATGGGATGTGTCCCACTCTGCCGTAGGATGCACAGGTTTGGGCTGAGGCCATGTGCCCTGGGAAGAGCAAGGCTGCTTTCCCACGGCCAGTGGCACGGGGAGCCTCGGTGCATCCTGGGGCATGAGCTGGGGGAGCCCACTCCACACCAGGGGGGTAGAAAGGGCCCACATGGTGGATATATCGTTTCCACACTGCACATCTACTGTTGTTCTTGTCCCTTATTTTTTTGCAGATGCCCCATTTTAGCAGTAGCAAGGGGTACTTTAGCCTGGGCAGAAGGTACCATAGTCCAGGAGCTCCTTAAATCCATGTATTTGCTTCTACTTGTGTTATTTCCCATGCCATGCTCTGAACCAGAAAGCATTAGATTCCTCTATTCCTTATAGCTGAGACTACTGAGACCAGATCCTCCTTATGATTTCCACTGTGTCAAGAAACCTCAGAGACCTTGGTGCATCATGGTCTAAATCTCATTCTTAAGTTAAATACCTGCAGTTGCCTGTTTTGGCAGAGTTCAGCTGCTAGACCTGCTCCCTGCAAAACCAGGCTGGAGCATGTAAAACAGGAACGTTAACTATTTTTCCAGCTGTCTGTAGCTCACGAACTGTAAAACACACACTGATGTTACACCTCCACACCTTGCCAAGGAGATGCCAGTGACACCGGGATTGCTTTGTTCGTTTGTTTTAAAAGATGGTTTCTAAAAATTGGAGGAAATCCCTGACAGTGGTGATTCTTCTGCAGGAGCTTGTATCTGTGGCTGTTGGCAGGGACTAGGCTCCACCGGCGTTCCCCAAGCTGGGTGGCTGTCACTCCATCCCAAAGGGAGGACAAGGCAAGCAAGACCTTTCCCACCAGTGGCTCCATCTGGTGCCTCTCTGGGGCCATGGAGGTGAAACACCCCCAGAACTTGGACTCAGAGCCCGGCCTCCCATCTGTCAGAGCCCACTGTCCCCTGCAGCAGCACTGCAGATGTCCGAGGATCCCAGAAGCAGTTGACGCCAGCCAGAAGCTGAACCCCACTTTCGGGTGGGAAAGCATGTTAGCTGCCTGGCCAGTCTGAAATCAATTTGTGTCTATCTTTGAACCTGATTCCTTTCTAAGCCTGTTTTGGCTCTGTTTGTTTGGAATAGACCCGATCCTAAAGGGAAAAGCAGACAAACCAGACTAAACATCAAATATTAAATAGTAACTGCTAATATGACAGCCATTAAACACAAGCGCTCTCCTGCCTCTGTAGCAGCTGGAAGCTGGGCTGCACACCCACCTCTGGATCCCGGTGCTACCGACATCGAAGTCGGGCTGCACGTGTATATATCAAATTGCTGGAACGAAGAAGAAATCCAGTTTCCTGCTGCCAATCTTTCTGGCATTCAATCTTCTGTGTCTGCTTTTAGCTGAGGTAGGTGGAGACGATGTACTTTCCCCTTCTGCGATGCGGGGAGAGGGGAGTGCGTGGCTGCCCAGCTCACTGGCTCTGCAAAGGCGCTCAGCAGAGATTGGCAGGGAGGCTTCTCCCCCTATCCTGCTGGAAAATTAAAGAAATCTTATTTTGTTTTGGGATGAATCCAAGAGGCTTTGAAGTCCTGGGAAGGATCTGCTGGCCAGGCAAAGCCTTTTCTCCTTTTCTCTCTCTCCCAGAATTTCAAAGCCGCGGCATTGGGATAAATCCAAGAAGAGGGCTCCTGTATGGCCACGGCGAAGGGGAGCAGACACAGAGTGCCCTGGCTCAGGCTGCTGCTTTGTCCAGCTGTGCTGGGGATTGCAGGGACCAGGGAGGTCGTAGTGGAAGAAAGACCCTAAAGTAGCGTGAAAGAGAAAACCTCGGCCGTACCCCTATTTGTTTGCACACTTGTGCTGCGCTTCACTCTCATCTCAGCTGTCCCTTATGCTTCTCTATGGGTGAAATTTCAGGAGAAACTGGGCAAATGTCAATGTCCAAGGATGTCCCACGGGTCTGCCCATGCCGGGGACGGCAGAGGAATGAGAGACATCCCGACCTCATCCCTGAGAAGGATCCCCCATCACGTTGTCAACGGGCACTTGCAGTCATGGCACAGCGTGGCCCTGGGTCCTTCTCTTTATCTGCCATGCTCCTCCTCTTTCCTTGAGCCACTTCTTTATCACATTTCGAGCATACCTTCCACTTGACTTAACACTAACATATGTACAGTCGACATTTCAGTAATGCCTTACAAATTAGCTAGGGCTGATTGAGAGATTATCTGGCGGCTCCAGCCTCTTTCCCCCCCCCTCCATCCCTGGCCCCCACCTCTCTGCATCGGGGCTTAGTCCCGGGGAAGGGAGCTGGGGCCCCCTCCTGGTGCACCCGCCCGGCTGCTGGGAGCTCCCCATCCCACACTCTCGCCTCCTCGGTGAGTTTCTGGGAAGCATCTTTTTCTCCTTCCTCTTCTTCTTTCCTCTTTCTCTCTCTTTTTCTAGCTGAAGGACCTTTTTTGGGTGTTGCGGTGAGGTGTGCCTCTGCTCGCCATGACATGGCATCTTGCTGGGGCTTTATGGGGGAACCAGCATCCCGGCTCTGTGCCCGGGGCCACTGTGGAGGCGAGGGGGGCTCCCCATGTCCTCCATCCCAACAGCTGGAGTAGCCCGTCTCTAGAAAGTGGCTCTTGCTGGCACAAGAAGCAGGCAGCATTCAAGGGAGGGGGGACTTCTGCTGTGGCCAGCGGAGCAGAGACCCTCCGAGACCCACCAGACCCTGCCGCAGCCCGGGCTCCAGCAGACCTCTGCCTGCGCTGTGTATTTGCAGCTTATAAACAAAGAGATGGGAAGGCAGATGGACTATATATTTGTCCAAGTGCTTTCATGAGAAAACCTTCAGCGGTTCAAATGCCGGGTTGCTGGTTCTGCTTCCGCTGTCCCAGCAGTGCAGCCTTCTGGACAGAGAGGTTTAAAGTCCTCCTGGAGGCGTTCCCATCATCCAGCAATTTCCCTAGCCACGTTATTACGGATTTCTTTGTTCTGAGCTTTTACATTTCCTGCAGCCCTCTCGAGTTCCTGAGCACCGGCCACTTAGTACTTGCAGTGCCAGAGCCTTGTTTCTGTGTCACTTAGCACTGGGAAGTGCTCTGCGGGCGCAGTTCTATGCAAAAGGCTGTGAAAAATGAGGGTATGTTTTATGATGTTCCAGTGTAGAGGGGCCCTGCGTTGATCACACAGTTATTACGGCTGGAAGGAACCTCTACCAGCTCACCTGCTGCATTTTATCCTCTGCATCAGGCTGGTAAACTATCCTTGTCGGATGTGTACTTAGCCTTATCCTTGAATATCTCTGGAGAAAGCAATTCAACAATCTCCCTGAGCAGCTTGTTCCACCGTCTGAACTCTAGTTAGAGTTATAAAGGTTTCCCTAATGTTTAACTTTAATTTTCTCTACTGCAACATAACACCATTATTACTAGTTTGAGCTCCTTGATGGCTCTTTTTCCCCTAAGCCCCCATTTAGAAGAGACTGGGAAGGAGCTAGATGAACTGACTTACAGCTCGGTCACAACACAGTTTCAGCCAATTCCGTTTAATACGAGTTAAGGTAGGCAGAGTTTATGGGATCATATCAGGTTTTAAACGGTCTTAGGCAATGCTCAAATGTCCTCTTGTGAAATTAGCTGGATTGTGAAGCTGGTGCCCTGGCTGCCTCTTCCACCCGGCTCAGGGAGATGAGGGATGAAGTGACCCCCCGTGGGGGGGGCTGGCAGGCGAGTGGGCATGTAGAGGATCACCAGGCTCACCGGCTGGGCGCAGGGAAGGGCGACGGTGAGGCAATGAGGTCTCGGTGGGGTTTGAGGGTCCCTCTCTTCCCCCCCGCGCCATTTCACAGCACACCCGCCCGCGGGCATCCACCCTCTCCTGGCACCCAGGGACCAGCGTGGATGGGATGTGCAAGGCACAAGCACCCACACCCTGCCTGGGGAGTGGGGAATTTGCTAGACCCCCAGCTCCCTCCCCTCAAAACCTTTTCCCACTCTCCCAAGTCCTGCCTCACCCCAGGGCTGCAGAGGAGGAGGGAAGGGACAGGCAGGGGCTGCCAGGAGCCGAGGCAGCGGGGCAGGTGGCAGGGCTGCATCTCCCGTGGGAAGGCATCGTATGTGTCAGACGAGCTGCGAGAGCGTCTGGGCAACGAGCATCAGCGCACAGACCGGAGAGAGGAGACTGGAATGTAAAAAGGAAACGAGTACATGGAAATTCAAAACTCTCCCCAGATGAAAAACAGAGGGGAGAGCGTTTTTTTGGCAAATGAAGTTGTAAAAAAAAAGTTCCTGATTTCTAACTTTGCAAATCACACCAAGCTCTAGCTGCGTGACTGCATCCTACGTCCGCTACTGAATCCAGCGTGTCAGCCTGGAAGAAGCCACCACCCTCCCATCACTGCCAGCAGGATCTGCTCCTCTTCCTGCTCCACCAGGCCAAGCCGCTCTGTTGGGGCACTGGTGGTCCATGTGTCCTGCTGGAGGAAAGGTCTCAGATCCCTTGGGCAGCAAAGGTGTTGCTCATGGGTGTCCCCTGTCACCATTGTCATCTTGTTTTCCCAGCTGCCTTCTATTTCTTCTGCACCCTGGCCTCCTGCTCCCCTGTCATCATGCTGGTAATTCTCGTACCCCCTTTTTGCTTTCAGCATTGTGATTTCTCTCCAGCTCATTCAGCAGCAGTGGGTGGGCTATCTCCCCCTTCCCCAGTCCCCCCCGCAGCCCTGGATGTCACAGCTACCCCCTCACCTGATGGGCCATGGGGGACCCCCGTCACAGGGCTTGCCAGGAGATGGGGAGAGTTTCAAGCCTCACAAGATTGGGATGCAACCTCTTCTGTTGGATCTCCATGGCTGGCTGAGATGAATCCAAGCCGGCAGGTCAGGGTAGCAGGTATTTCTTGATTTTTGGTGCAAACCGAGAGAGAATGGCCATGGGCAGCATCAGCAGCGGTGGCAGGAGAAGTCGGTCCTCGCTGGGGCGGGAGGATGGGATCTCCTGCCAGGGCTGTGCGTGGGAGATGTTTCCCAAGCACGTGAGAAGTCACCGCTCGGGTGAACAGCTCACTTGTCCCATTCAGCAAGTCTACGCTTCGGGGGCTTTCCTCACCCATGAATTGTCTGCAGAGTGTGATTTTAATTAAAGTAATTATTCAACAATATTTTTTTCTTACTGAGTGATTGTTGCAAGTAACTTTTATCCATTCAGGGCCCATTTGTAAGCAATTTACCTCAAGAATTTGGCAGTTGAAATTCAAGCAGCTTTACTGGGCGAGTAAGTCACGCTGCGTGTTTCCGTGTCGCCTGTGGATGAATGCGACTTGTTGAGTGAGGTTAGTAGCGCGTATATTTGTGCTTATCGACTTGAAATGTGTTTCCTATGGATATTCTGTAATATTTACTTAAATCTAGCTGTTTCTGCTAAGGCTCCTGGCAGCAAGCGCAATCACCCAAATTTTCATGGCTAACAAAGACAAAACAGGACACTGGGCAGGGTCTGAACTGATTGTTTGAGGATTCAAGTACATGCAATATTTGTTTTGTGGTATTTATCTAATTTAGTTTACAATGTGGGAAATTTTATTTATTTATTTTTAAAGCATGCCCCCCCCAACCTTGTAAAGCTTGTGGTTCTATCCAGGATTCAAGTTACAAACTTTTGCTGTTTTGCTTTAGCCATGATTTTTTTTTATAAAAGTGTGGTTAGACTATTTTTGCATCAGAAAAAGGGTTGGTTTTCTCCCTTTTTTGCTGATAAATTGCAAATGGATGAAGGAAATCTGCTCAGACTTTCCCCGCAGACATTCTCCTTTGGGCGGAGATTAAACATGGGGAATTTCAGTCTAAAATGCAAATGCTTTAGACATTTATGAGAGTGGGAAAACAGGGGCCAATTATGAGAACTGCTTTGTGACTTTATAGGGGTGCTACCGGCAGCCAGTGCCGCCCTGGGGAGCGCTGGGGACAGCCTGCCTTCACCCTCCTCCCGAGACCCAGGCTGGTAGGAGAGATGGTGAGCACCATGTCCTGGAGATGGAGAGCTGGGTCGCCGCAGCAGGAGCTGCTCCCGTGGGTTATTGAATGTTTGCTGGCTGCAAAGCCCAGGAAAGCAGCTGACTGTGGACCTGTGGGACACCGAGAGCCCCTCCGGCCCCACGGAGGGAAGCTGGGGGGGTGTTTGGGGTCGGTAGGTGCGCAGCAGGGACACTGGTCGCTCGGTCAGCAGCACAGATGCAGCTGCAGTTTGGGCATCGCGTGCGGGTTGCCTTACGAAGGTGGACACAGTTCACAGCTCATCGCTGCCGGGCTGCGTGGGGCTGGCGTCTAAGCGAGAAGGTAAATGGGACTCAAAACTCTCCCAGCTTGGTGGGGGATGGAGAAAACCATCTTGGTTTTCTTTTCCCTCCCTCTAGCTCCTGTGCCCAGACCTGGGTTGCGGTGCTGCCCCTGCTCAGGAGACCTTGCTGCCCGCTGCCCCGCACGGGGTGGGCTGCCTGGACGCTGCCTCTCTGCCAGGACGGGGCTTTCCCCTGCGCTCCCTGCCAGGAGGTGCCGTGTCGGTGCCGGGCACTTGGGAGGGCGCGGGGTGGCTGCAAGCACCTTTGCGGAGCCCTAGGATGCTGCTGGTGGGTTTAGGAAGGAGTAGGAGGGGGCTTGCGAAGAGAGCTCCGGCGGGGAAATCCCTGCAGAGCCTGACAGCAGATTTGCGCTGTAAAAAATTTACATCTCCTGCTGAGAACTCAATTTTCATAGGAGATAATCAAATGTGACCCGTGTAGCAGAGCGATATTTTTACAGGATGTTTTTTCTTTTTTTTTTTATTTGCTCCTCTCTCTCGATTTCCGTTTGGCGTCTTCAGCAGTTCCCGACGGTTGTATTTTGACAAGGATCCTCAAACCACTTGTAAACATTTCCAAGTGAGGCCAAGGTGGAAACCATGGCGTCTACCTCCAGTTATTAACATGACTTCAAGATGAAGTAGGTCGATCCCAAAGGCCAGCTGCCTGGTCCTGGGCGGGGGCTGGACTCATTTACTGCCATCCCGGAGGTTATCGGAGGGAGGTGTGCAGGAGACGGGGAAAACGGGAGGAAGGGATGTAGCAGGGCAGAAATGGTGCAGGTATCCACCAGGCATTGGTGGAAAAGCGTGGGAGTGGGGAGTATCAGAAGGTAACGCTGGCAAAGCTGCGAGGGCAATTCTCTTCTTCCACCCACGGGCTCTCTTAAGCCCTCGCCTGTCAATCAGCCCCTTATTTACATGAATACTAAATCTACTTGCAGCTTCTTTAAATAAAACAAGAACACGCACCTTCCTGTAGCGAAACATATTATAGCAGTTTGTCACAGCATCATCCAGTAGGTATTAATTCCCAAATCATTTTATGACATGTTTTATCATAAGTTATTAAAGAAGGTAGCTGCATTGGGCAATCATTTGATAAACTGAGCCATAATTTAACACGCTCCTCCGTCATATTAGTGAGGAACAAGATTTATTTTCTCAGTGCAACTTTAATTATGGATAACACAAGCAGGGGATTGAGTCGGCTGAATCCTTAAGGTTAATGATGTCTCCTGAGGAGCACCTCAGGGTAAGGCACGGGATCTTCCCAGAGCTGTTGACTCACCTGCGGTTGGCATCTCTGGCTCCAGGTATGCAATGTGACCTTGAGTTTTGGGCCTCAAAAAGGTGGTTGTGTTCCTCTAGTGAGATTTAGGGCATTCGTAATACATTGCCAAGGTTGGCTAGCTGCCTGGCTGCGGTCCCCTCGGGGAAGCCGAGTGCTTCTGCCTCCCGTGCTGCTGCACAGGCAGCGGGAGGGACTTTCCCAACTGGGCAAAGTGTGTCCCTAAATCCATGTTTAGCTGGATAACTAGAAGTTGCCTGACATTCGGTTCCCCTGAAATCTGGTCACTTTGGACTGAGCAAACTGGGAAAATCTGTGCTCTGACAAAGACCGCAGAAGAAATTTGTTTTCACGCAGGGCTTGCTCAGTACACGTCGCCATTTGCTACAGGGAGCGGCAGCAAGCTTGCTCCAGACCTGAGCCTGGAGTCCTTCCCTGAGCCTTGGCTCTTAGCAGTTGCTTTTAGCACTTCCACTGCAGCTGTGAATTCTCCAAGATCGCTGCAAACCAGAGGGTCCACCACTGCTTTCTCAAGACTGCATGGCTGGTAGAGGACTTGACTTAGAAATCAGGGGAAAATAGGCAAAAGAGTGTGGCTATCTGCTTCTGCAGCCTCTACTCCCTCTGGGCAGAGCCAGCTGCGAACCTGGCCCATCAGGTTGCTGGAACAGGGTGTCAAGGAGGCAGAAAAACCTAAGGAAATGACCCAGGGGCTTCTGAAAAAGCTGAATATCTCCTCCCAATGGGGGAGTTAATGACCCTCCTGGCGAATATCACTATTAAGCTGGGAACTTGTCAGAAATCCTCGCGTTCCCCCGATTGCTACGGTATTCTTGCTCTTTTCCCCATATTTACTTTTGGCTCTGGAAATCGTCTTTTAATTTCTGTGCCTTTGTTCTCGTGTCTCTCCGCCTCGGCCCTGTGGTCGCTCTCCCGGCTCCAGCTGTGGAGGGTGCACGGAGAGGAGCGCAGTGGGCTCACCCTCTGTTCACGGAGGGTTTCCCGGCTGCTGTGGTACTGGTGTGGGACCAGTGAGAGCCCCAGGGCTGGCACTGGGCTGCAGAGCCTGGCTGCGGGCGCTGGCATCCCCCCGGGCTGCTCGCTGTGGGGGGGCACGCTGTGCTCCGGGCTCTGCCCCTTTACGAGAGCCTGGAGGGCCTCCAGGCTGCCTGCGGCTCCTCACCCACATGTCGGTGAGACAGGGAGGTGTTCACGCAGCTCTTGGGATGGGGGATGCAGAAACCAGGCCCTTGAACCATCTGAGGACCCTGTCTCGATGCCATCTCACCAGGGAAAGCTCCAGGTAAGGTTTGCAGCCTTGGTGCAAAGGGATGCGGGAAAGCTGTCCCTGTGGATGGGCTGGTGTTCGGGGGTGCCGGAGAAGTGGTACAGCGAGGGGTCGGGATGTTCCACAAGGACCGCTCCAAGCTGCAGAGAGAAACCAGCCCGATGCATCCCGCTGCTTCCTCTCTGCCACTGCTATGCCAAGCTTCCACCCTTCATAATCACAAATAGGGGGGAAAAAAAAAAAATCCCTTATTAAAGTCTAAATTACTAAGCAGTTCGGGGCAGGGAGGGGCAAGGAGTGCAGAAGGGAAGAGATGCTTAAACACATCGGGCTGATGTCATGTCTTTTAGTCAGGAGCAGGAGAAACACAATCCAGTTCTCTTCCCCCCAACAGAACAAAGGGGAAAGTCCCCAAGGGGAGATTAGAAAAAGCGAAACAAAAAAAAACCCACCACAAAATGAGAGAGGAGAGGAACAACAAAAAAGAAGAAAGAAAAGAAAAAAGGAAAGACAAAACCAGCATCCCCCTGAAGTGTCCCCTCTGTTGTGTATAACAACTTCTCTCTTCCCCCACTTCCCCAGCACCAGTCAGGCTTACAGAGCCATAAAATAAGTTTGTGGCGTGTTCAATCGATTATTCCTCCTAATGCACTGTTTTTGGAGACAGGTAATTTATTTCAGACTCTACATGTCTACATGCAAAAAAAAAAAAAAAAATTCCCCTTCTTTTTCTGTCTTCCCTTTTTGGTTTACAGACCTTTTTTTGCCCCTTTGCCCCCACCTCCCCCTCGCTTCCCCCTCTCAAGTCCCCCCAGACACAAGCGTTTCCCAGTGAAAGGTGCAGCCATTCCCACAGTGAAACCCAAGGCAGGTAATGACTTTCTCACCCCATCCATACTGCTCCAGAAACTGCTGCCTCACCAGCTGCATCCCTTTATTTTGGAGAGACAAGGGGGAGGGGGGGAAGTGCCAGCCCCCTCTGATTCCCTCTCCTCCAAGGCCTCCCCATAAAAAAAAGGAGAAAGATATAAAGGGAGCAAGTGTTTGCAGAGATAGAGTTTCCATGAGATGGAGGGGTTGGGGAAGCGGGGGCTGTTCGGTGTCCGGGAAGGAGCAGGTTCCTGAGCTCCCGCTGTCTCTCCAAGGGTCAGCACGCAGGGTCCGCAGGCAGGCAGGAAAGCTTGCCTGCCGCTGCCGGCTCTGGGGGAAGGAGGAGCTGGATTGGGTTCCCACTTGAATTTGGCCACTTGCCTAAGAATCTCTGGCTGCAAACCCCAGGCGCTGGGGACAGAGGTCCCGAATCGCTGCGCCGGGTGCAGCTCAGCCCCAGACCCCGTGCGTCACCGGCACAGCCCAGGTCCAGCCGCGACGTCAGGCTTTTGTCCTGGCTGCTCTCCCCTGCCCTCGGGACAGCAACGCCTTCGAACCGATGTCTGGAAGGGGGAGACCCAGGTTTATGGCTTGGCGGCTGAAAAAGAGCCTGCGGCGAGGTTTGCAGGGGATCTGCTCAGAGCCGCCTGTTCCTGTCTAAGGTGGCTGCAGCCAAGCCTGAGGACCGGTGCTCACGGCAGCCCGGCACACGCCGTGCCGGGGCTCTTCTCCATCCCACACCAAACCCTCGAGCCGCAGGGCCTCTGCTCTGGCGTGGTAACGTCCAACGGCTGTTCCCAATCCTGGGGTTTGCAGCCTGGTCCTGAGGGCAGGCTAGGGCCAGAAGCTCCAGCGAGCAATGGCAGTGATGGGACACTACTGGTCCTCATCCCCAGATGCCCATTGCCCCCCCATTAAATGATCCTTGCAGAGCTCTGGAGATATGAGAGCAGATGAGCAGATCTAAAGGGCTGTGGTACAGGATTTACTGGATTACACCTGGGCGCACCTTACTACTCCAGAACGTTTTTCATCCTAATGCGCTCTGGTCTCCCAGGAAAAGAGGAGATTACCCATCACTAACAGCTTTACTGTAAAAGCCCAGGTGGGTCTCCTGGAAGGGAAGCTTTGTTCATACCTTTTCTTATAATTTGCCTCTCCAAACCAAGGGTGGGTTCGGGAGCACGGAGCTGAGACCCCAGGAAGGGCAGCACTGAGGATGCTCCGCGGTGCGTGCAGCCCGGCCCCTGCACGGCCAGTGCTGCTGCCCCGACACAGGGCAGCCTGGGGAGCTCGAGCAGCCTTTGGGGCTCGGACACCCTCCTAGACTGCCTTCTGCATCCCCAGGGACATGAAACCAGCCACCTTGCACAGGGAGGAGAGTGCATTGGCTGTAACAGGAGCTTACCAAAACCGAGCCCTTGGCTTTAGCGAGGCCGTCGGTGGAGGCTGACAGGCTGGGCAGCTATTGTTTCCAGTTAGGGGGAGTGGGAGAGTTTTTTATCTCATAATGAAGGCGGCATTATGAGTGGAAATGATAAATATCAGGGAACAGGGAAGGAAGAGGGAGGGGGATGTTATTGAAAAATGTAAACTCTGCCACCCAGCCAGCCCAGCGCTGCTGGGGCTGCTCGGTGAAACCCTAATCCTGGTCTGCTCAGAGGATCACCCCTGTCCAAAATGGAGATGAAGTCTGCTCGGCTTTGGGGTGCTATCAAGGCTGCATGCACCCCAGGGAGACCTCCTGGACTGAGATGTGGGGACAGGCAGGGACCAGCCCCCTTGTCCTCGGCTATAGGGTTTGCTGTGCTTTTTGCTGTGCTATGCTCCCTGGGGTTGGGAGAACAAATCACCTCCCAAAAATCCCTTTACATGGCCGGAGTGCTCCCTTTTTCCCTTCCAGCTGCACTGAGCTGCTTCTGAGACCTCTCCACACCCATTGCAGAGCTCCCACGCTGCACATCCCTCCCATCCCTCTCGCACCCACACCTCATCTCTTGCTCTCAGCCTTATTTTTCACTGTGCTCTTTGATTATGAGAGTTTCTGCCTTCCTGAGGATCCCAGTGCTGGTGTGGAAGGCAGACTCACCGCACTGGGAACAGACATCAGAGGAACCCCTCTGACCAGGGGAGGCTGGGCAGCCGTCTGATGTCTTCTCCTGTCTCCCAGATCAACAAAACCTCCTCTGGAATGTCTCCAGGGCTTGGACATCTCTTCTCACTCTTCCTTCGCCCCACTCCTGCACACAAAGGCTCTGATATGCCAGCGTGCTGGGAGATGCATGCTTTTCCCCCAGCTCCACAGGCTGGGAGCCTGTGACCTGGTTTTAAGAGTGGGGGTGACTTCCCCTCTGCATTTTGGAGGCTGAAAAAAATGGTGAAGACTCTTCCATTAAAATAGCAGGTGCACATGCTGTCAGCCCATGGCCCGTGGCTCCCGGGCTGTAAACTCAAGTGCAAGTGTGTTTGCTAACCGGGGAATTCAGGGGCAGCAGAAATATTTTGATCATGAAGCCTTAAATATGTTTTCTGATGTTTTGGAGTGAGGTCAAAGCCCATCCGTGCTCCCTCCCCGGTCTGGCTACTCCCACCGCCTGCCTGTCCTCCTCCGAACGACTCTGCCAGGATCAAAGCCTGCCTGAACCTTTTCCATATGCCCCGCTCCTCTCCGACGGGCCCCTCAGCCAGGTGGCTTTTCCCAGCCTTCACACACTATCCGCAGACCTCCCACTTCTAAAAGAAACACTATAAAGCTGGGCCACAGAAGCAATTAGAAAGCAGCTCCCTCGTCACCTCTTCTCATGGGCTGTCCTAAAAGAGAGTGATGAAACGCAGGGAGTGTGGCACTGGGCTTGGTATTTGGGTGACCGTCACCCGGCTGGGCTGTGCCATCCCTCCACCAGTGTGCCACACCGTGAGGCACATCCTTGCCACCACGGGTGATGTGGGTGTTGGCAGCAGTGGAGCTTTTTTGGCCATGAAAGATTTTTTGGCAGAGCTTGGGCACATTCCCTTTCGGACACATCTCCCACAAAAGCCATCCAGTGTCACCAAACTCCATCCCATCTCTGTGCTCTCGCAGCCGAGCCGTCCTCAGCACACCAGCCAGAGGCTTTGACCCGCACCAGCAGCACGTGGAGCCGCTTGGCATTTCATCAGGAGCTTAACGACTCTTTGGGTTGCAGGCGAGTAAACAACCTCTGTGCAGTGTTATTTCTGTGTTAAGCTGCTGAAGTTTTGGTAAATATATGGCCATGCATCAGGCGCTTGCAAGACAAACCATCTCGTTGGGAATTTGGAGGAGAACAACAAAAATGATTAAGCGGCTGAAGGGATTGACTTATGAAGAGAGATTAAAAGAGCTAAATCTGCCTAGCTGGGCTAGCCGACATCCATGGCAAGATATGATAACTATCTACAAGTATATGAAGGGCATAAATCACAGCTCGGGGGATTTGTGGGGGGCAACCCTGGGAGATTAACTGGGAGGAACAGACATAAGTAGAGCACAGGGAAAAAAATCATCTAGACAAGATCTGGTGAGGACTCCTGGGCTGGAGAAGGAGGCTCTGCTGGGAAAGGCAGGAGCTCCTTGCTGAAGCCTCCCCAGCCTCAGAAGCAGCGCACAGGGAGAGCTCCTGCAGCGAGGCGGGAGGCAGGGCTGGCTGGGACCTGGATACTTGGGTCCCTGGCAACTTCTGCAAAACGCCTGGAAAGCTGAGCTGGGAATTTGGCAATGAAGGGGGGTTCATGCCTGTGCCAGTAAAATACGGCCCCAATAAGCAGAGCCCCATGTTTCTCGGGCAGCCGCAGTAGAAGTGAGAGGTGGCAGGGACTCAGTGAAGATGCCCTGTCTGCTGTCATCCACAGCAAAGCAAAAGAAAACATGAACTGTGGAAACTAAGTTTTCTGCACCCAGGTGCTGAGTACAAGATGTGAGGTATAATGGAAGCTGAGCATATTAAAAGGTTTGGTCAAATCTTCCGTGGTGCAGTCTGTGCTGAAACCGGGTTCATCCCCATCGATCCCGCTCACATGCAAACCTGGAAGCCTCGGTGAGCACGGGGCACTGAGCGAGAGCAGGCGTGGGTCAGCACCTCGGGTTGCACAGGATCATCATCAGGAGTATTACATCCCTGGCTGATGAGTCCCAGTTTAACTTGTAGCAGTATGACAAGCACATTACAGAAGTAATGGCAGAGTTACCTTTGCCTGGGGAGCCTGGCAGGGCTGGAAGGAGCAGTGGGTAAAGCTGGGATGGTTTTGCAAGGCTCGGTGGCAACTTGACTTTGAACAGTCTCACGTCTCTGCTGCTCAGGAGCCATCTGAGCCACTGATGGATTTCCTGATGGACTCTGCAAGACAGCTCGTGTGCTCCTGAAACAAATGCTTCGGCTCTGCCCGAGGCAAATTCCCACACAGTTAAACGGGGATGCTGAGGAAGGAGCTGGCACCCTCTGATGCAGCCCCTAAGGAAAAACAGAGTGTTTCTGACAGCTTCTGAGGATTCCTGGCTCCCACACATTGCTACTTTTGATTAGGTTTTAAGAATATTTAATCTGCACAATTTTACAATAGGGATTCAGCTTTATTCCTGCAGTAATCCCTCCTGCCTGGTGCGCGGGTGAGCTGAAGCATCCCTGTCACCGAAGATGCCTGTCCCTGTCCTCCCCACGCTCCTGCACCACGGACATCTGGCAGGTCCATGTGTGACGACCACCGGAGGAGGAGATGTGGGTCTGGTTCTGCCCACGGCAACGTGCAGGTTGCGCTCAGCTTTTGCCATCTTCGAGCCAAGGCGCCAGTCCTGCGCGAGCTGAAATGAGTGGAAACTCCCTTCCATCGGCAGTGAAATCTGGATCGGTGTCGAGCTCAGAGAATAATTCACACTGCATAATTCACTCAAGACTTTCCTACTCCCAGCAGTTCATAACTCCTCACGTGAAGCAGTGTTTGCATTTACCGAAATAAGGAGAGCTCTGCAGGCTCCCTGTGACTGTGTTGCCGGGTGGTTTTCTATGTGCTGACTGGACGAGTTAATAAACGCCGGTGTGTGCCTCCGAAACCTGGCTCCTGCGAGGACTGGAGGGGGGAAGGACCGGTCTTTGCCTAACCAGTTTATTTTCTCTAACATTGTTTATTTTCTCTAGCATCTGTATATAACAAAAGCAAAAAAAAAGGCAAAGGAAAACTGCCCAGCGGTGCTCAGAAAAATGAATTTCCTATTCCCCGTACGAAGCGCGGAGCTGGTTTTCAGCCCAGGCTGCAGCATCTCCTCCACAGTGACCTGTGTGACGGCTCTGCCCGGCTGCTTGTTCCCCTCTCGCCATCCGGCACGGTCCCGTGTCCCTGGCTCTCGGCCACCAGCCCGGCTCCGCAGCTGCCAGCAGGCCAGGACAGCTCAGCTCTTTAAATGGTAATTTCCCGTGAGGAGCTCCCAGGTCTCTCATTTCTCTTCTCACCAGCCCAGTCTTTGGCTTACACTTGCAAATGACAAATTATGCTTTTGCCTCTAATTCCAGCTTCCCTGGCATCCTCAATCGAAGCAGCCCTCTGCAGAAAGCAGCAGGTTCTTTGCAACCAGCGGGAGGTAGGCTTTTCCTCTTCTCTCTGCTCCCTCCCCCCTGCCTTAATTGCAGCCCAACATGGGCTTTCGAGGTGTATTAAACATACAAATTATTCTGCAAAGCCTCATGAAGTGCTAGTTACCAAGGCCTCTAATGGGAAATGACAGTGCAACCAGAGAAGCTGTTAACGTCAAAGCATTGTCTGAAATCGCTCTGGCAACACGATCATTCTGCAGGCGTGGTGCATGGGGCCGGGCATCTCTGCAGCCGCGGCGTCACCCCCGGCAAGGTCCGGTCAGGCTGCACGGGCACCGCTGGACCAGGGCATCGCGCTGGGAGCTGCGGAGGATGCGAGGCTCTTGGCGAAAGGCTCCCCCAGCTGCACCTGCGATATTGCACTCGCTCCTGGAACGATGCTGATGGATTGGAGAGAGTTCAGAGGAGAACCAGGAACATAATCAAGGAGCTGGAGGGCATGATTTATATGGCAAGTTTAAAAGGGCTGCATAATAGCAACAATAATAAGCGCTCACAGCACATAGTGTTTTTCATCTTTGTGCTCAAACGAAGCTAACACATACTACGCCCAACTGCATTAACAACTTAACTGCATCTCGCGTGGCCAGCCGACAGCGGGAGCGATGCGAGACCCATCTGCGAGTCTTCTTAGAGCCGAAATGCCGAGGAGGGAGGGGAGGTGTTTAGGTTAGCCCAAGGGGCTGGAATGAGTAATATAAAGGCATGGAAAGGAGAAAAGGAAAATGTAGGCTGAATATCAGGGAAGTTTTGCCGGCAGGGCAGGGCAGCACAGGGATCGGGGGGCTGTTGCCATCCTGCAGCAGGAGGGACAGCCTGGTGGGTCCTAACAGGGGTTTCCAGGAGGACGGGTCTCCTTGGGGGATGCTGGTGTGGGATGGGTGGCCATCTGCGGGCCCGGGGGGCTGCTGGAAGGAGACAGGCAAGGTTTGGCTCTTGCTGGGTGTGTGTGTGCTGGATATTCAGGGAAGGTGCCTGTGATGGTGTGAATGTTAAGCCGAGGTCTAGGCACCCGGTTCGCACTCAGCTGCAGGGATGGGTGCTGGGGCTGTGTCAGCAGCTCCCAGCGGTGTCCCAGACAGCCAAGCTTGTGGGGTGTGCGTACATGGTGTCTCCTGTCTTCTTGGCTGTGGGCTGTAAAGGATTAATATCTGTGGCTGCGGCCAGAGCCAGCACCACCTACTTCTTCCTTTCGACGCGGGTTTTAGTACCAGCTCACGACAACGCTGGGCAAGATGCCGACAGCTGGCAAATCACAGCCAGAGCTGGAGCAAGAAGAGGCAGCCCTTTTATGCTAAGTGTCCTGGGTCCTCTAAGGCTTCTTATTTTAAATTAATTAAGAGACACGGAAGAGCTCCCCAAGAGTTACGGAAACATACACAGAGTTAAAAATAGGGCTCTGCCATGTCCTTCCACCAGCCCTCCCGGGGTATTTCTGCTGTCCTGACTCCCCACAAGCAGAACCATCTGGCGGGGCACGGCCAGGAGGCACAGCCTGTGCTCTCCCAGGGATGCCGGGGCATCTGCCCCTGCGAGACCCTGTCTGGAGGATGCAGGGATCCAAGCCCTTCACTTCTGCCCTCCAAATCCGCTGCTGCCCCAGCCCCAGGCGGTGGCTGGGTCACGTCCTCCGAGCCCCAGCCCTCCTCCTCCGTGCAGGGCTGCCCCAGCCCCTCTCGTCCCCAGCGCAGCGTGGGCAG
Source organism: Aquila chrysaetos chrysaetos (assembly GCF_900496995.4). Lineage (NCBI taxonomy): Eukaryota > Metazoa > Chordata > Aves > Accipitriformes > Accipitridae > Aquila > Aquila chrysaetos. The sequence goes on along the minus strand of NC_044024.1, from coordinate 1,260,034 downwards.
CAGGAGCCAGCGGGCAGGGATTGATTGCTCCGCTCCCAGCCCGCTCTCCAAGGAGGAAGACGAAGGCCAACGGTCTAAATATAGGCCAGCCTAACAAAGGCGAAGGCGGTGGGAGGGGTAGACGTTCGTAGGGAAAATTTGCTCTCCGTGGCTCAGAGATGGGCGGCTGCTTTCTCGTGGAAGCGGACACGGAAAGTTCCTACCGACAATAATCCAACAAAGCAGAGGGAAATTTAAAAAAAAAAAAAAAAAAAAAGCGCCTCATTTTACAAGCTCTCTCGTTTCCAGTTGTGTGGAGGACTGCAGCGGAAAGATAACTGTGGATCCAGCCAGAGGGGACCAGGACATGGCTCAGGTCTGCAGGAAGATTTAGGGCCTTGAAGTCCAAAGGCAGGGCTTGATCATCGCAGGAGGAAAGAAAAAACTCTGGGAGTGGGTATCACGTTAAACAATGTGTTGTAATAAGTGTTTTATGCTTTAGAGGAGGAGAGAGAACAGTGAAATCCCCCGTAAGAGCTAATTACTGCAAATTCCTTTTCAATAAAACAAGACAAAAAAAATCCTCTCTTAATGGAAAAATCCATTTAAGGCTCAGATGAGGTAACTGCAGTTCACGTCCTCGTCGCGTCGTTAGTGGAAGTCAAATAGGCTTTCCTCCCGGCTTGGCAAGACCAGCCCAGCCTCCTCCGAGGGAGCTGCAGGTGTGAAGCTGAGGTGTTGGGGTGGGGGTCTGCAGGGGGAAGGTGATCCCTGGGGACCAAAATCCCAGGGAAAAGGCTTTCTTAGTGCTCGTGGGAGAGGCCATGCTGAAAGTCGGGGTGAAGCCCCTTTTTTTTTTGACTGTGGCAGGATGCAGCCCCGTGCGACCTCCGTCTCCTCTCGGAGTCCAACCCAATTAAAATAAAATAAAGAGTTGAATTAGGAGTGGATTTGCCTCTGTCCCTGATACTCTGTATTTCCCTGTGATTTGAAATGGGGCCAGTTTGGTGGATTTCTTGCACATGGGAGCAATATATTGAATTACATGTATGTCCAGTGCTTAGGAGAGATACATTTCTTTTCCACATGTTCATGCAGCTGCGTGACCCCAGGAAACCCAACAGTGGGGTCTGTCTTCGGAGACAAATAGGGATTGTTTTGTGTGCGTGTGTAAATGCTCCCTCCCCCTCCTCTCCCCCCAGCCTGTGCGTGCGTGTGTGTGTGTATGGGGGGGGGGATCACTCCCCACCGAACACGTTCATATCCCACTGAAGCCAAACAGCATAAACACAGGATATTTATTCACCGCAAACCCACAGGGTGGAAATGCAGCATCGGGGCGGCGGGGGGGGCTCAGCAGCCCCCCGGCCAGGAGACCTGCCTTCTGCCTGACCTCGGCTGCCCGGGGACGGGGTGGGAGGCTGCTGGTGGGAGCTGCCGGAGACAAACCCGCAGGCAGGCAGCTCTGCCAGGTATTTCTCGGCACCACCTTGACCAGACGCACATGGTCAAGCAGCCGCTGCTCCCCTCCCTGCCGTCACCCCTGCCCCGATGCTGCCCGCACGCTCCAGAGGGGAGGAGCAGGGATGCGGGATGCTCTCCAGCAGCGGTACCCCTCAGCCCTCCCTCGGCACGGGCTGCCTGCCCGCATCCTTGCCTGGGAGCGCAGGTTTGGCTCGGCATCCATGTCCCGTTGGGACCTGCCAGTGCAGCCCACGGGAGGGAGCGGGACCCAGCCCAGTGGAAAAGGAAGAAGAAACCCATGTTGTATAAATCAACTTGGGAGTGACTGCGGTGCATCTCAGCTGCTGGCATTCAAAGGGACCTGTCCTTTTCATCCCCCGTGCTGTCATTCAGCATCCCGCAGGCCGTCCAGAAAGGAAGGAGGCTTTGTTGATAAGATCTGGGGCTTGTGAGAAAATAAAAGCAGAGGGTGGAATGGATTTCTTTCTTGTTCCTTTTTTTTGTTTTAAAGAAAAATGTAGGGTAAAGAAAAATGGTTGTAGGGTAGAAACCTGTTTGATGTGGAGCATTGCTACCCAAACACATTGTTCCCAAAGAGCACGCCCAGCTGCTTGCTGAAATCTGGTTCTGTAACGGGTCTCTAGCATCTTTGAAAGCTCATTCCCCTAGCACTGACTGAAGGCAAACCCCAGAGAAGCCCAGGGCTGGTACTTGAAGCTCCCGGGAAATCAAACTGCCGGACTCCAGGGTCGGCTCCGGGGTGATGCGAGGTCAAGGATCACACGTGCCCTCGGGTCCTGTTCCCAGGTCCCTGGAGACACTGAGCTCCGGCTAAAGCTCCTTAGCCCCGCGGCGATCTAACACAACCGCCCCGGCATCCCCAGCATCCCCCGCCGCCCGCCCCCGGCATCCCCAGCATCCCCCGCCGCCCGCCGAGCCCCAGGGAGGCTGCTGTGGTCCCCGGTGGGACCGTGGAGCGAGGCACGGCGAGGAGGGGAGGTAACACGGTGGCATGGGCAGGGGAGCTGATGCTGCTCAGCAGCCCCGGGGAGGGCCTGAGGCTAATGGGATTAGCTGCTGAGCTTTGCCAAGCTGCCGGAGGAGGAGCCTTGCCGACCACGTTATCACTGGCACAGTGCTCGTAGAGCTTGTCTATAAATAGGAGTTTTAAAGCAAGGCAATTAATCATGGTGCACGCTACTGTCTGGATGGGCTTATAGTGGTTTAACAGTGTGGATGTGAGTCCAGCATCTACTGTGAGATTTACAAGGCCAGCCTACGCAGACTGACACGAGTTTAAGGCTCCTTTCAAGTGTCACTTTGAGGATGCAGTGTGAGTTTGGGTTATTCTGGTTTAAGGAGTTACCACGCATCGGCTGAGCCGCACTAACTAACTGTATGCATGTGCCGGGCCCGTTGCAGCTGGGCAGTTAAAGGCACCAGTACAAGCCACCAGCATGGTTTACCTGTTTGGTCTGGCATTTGCAGCAGGCTCAGAGTCTGCACAGGATTACTTGTCATCGTCAAGCTGATGAGCAGGAATATTATAAGCAGCGGCAGCCTGCAGACATCCACCCCACCCTCTCTAAACCCAGACAGTTGTGCATGGGGACCTGACCCCTGAGCTCTCTGTAAGTCACAACCCTTTTTCCAAACCCTGCACCCCACCATTATTCACCTTTTTTTCCCTGAGCAAGGAAAGGGTCAGTCCCCAACGCTAACCAAAGGAGGGGCAGCGTTCTCCCCTCCGCTCTGCTATTTCGCTGCTGCCTGCAGGGCCACCTTTGTCCCTAAAAGGGACAGAAGCCAGTCCTGCAAAATGTCCTTATTGCAGCCAGGCAAAGTAGTTTGCATGTAATCCAGCCGTATCAGCGTGCCGGGGAAGGTGCCACCACATCGCACAGGACCCTCCAGTGGGTATTCCCCCCCTCTATGTGTTACCCACACGCTGCTGTAAGATGCGTGTGTGTTTTTTGGGGAGATGAGAGAGCCCCTCCCTGGCCACCGCTGGTGCGACGGGCCAGGCTCGGGGGACCCCGGTGGTCTGCGCTTGGAGGGGGGAGACCTTCTCCCTCCGGCGGGGCTGGTGGAAGCCATGCTGGGCCCATCCTGGTGGGAAGCCACTTTTAGCTGATGGTACAGGGAGGGCCATATTGGTTTCAGTCTGTTCTGCAAAACACTAACCAGCATGTGCAATCTGTGAACCCCCTGCTTGACGAGAAATGCTAATTGTGTGAGAAGGACCTGCCAACAGCCCGCAGTATTCAGTGTGAAGGGGGTTTATTAGTATTATTACTATTGTTCTGGCAGCTGCAGAACAGCCAGCCTGTTTCGCCATGGCCGAGGAAAGCGAGCAGGGCGCAGGAGAGCAGTTCTCCGTGCCAGGCACTCGCTGCGGCTGCGGGGCCGGCCATGGGAGGAGGACGGGACCAGTGCTGGGTGCTCTCTGGCTGCCTGCACCCCGTTGTTCTCCCCTGGGGAAGGATCCTGCCCGCTCTCCCCTTGTCCGTGTTGTAGGGGAGGGGTGGACACAGCATTTCTCCTTGGGCTGAAAGGGTCAGTTTTGCATCAAATGTGAAGTGAAGAATCCCTCTCCCTCTCATTTACTGCCTATTCTGCCAGCACCTGCCCGGGCCGGTGCGTGCATCCCGCTGCTTCCCAGCCCTGCGGTGGGGCACCCAGGGAGCAGGGGCTGCCCCGAACGGCTGCAGGCGGCAGGGTCTGCAGGGCAGGGATGCTCGGGCAGGTACACGGACCCCGCCGTGCGCAGGGGGACCTGTCCTGGGACATGCAGCAGATGTAGGACACAGGGTTTGCAACCTTCCTGCAGCCGTCTCCAGCAAGGGGCTGGTTTCCACCCGCCTGGGGCACCTTGCAAGCTCCTGCCTGATGGGGCATTGGGCTGCTGGGGAAGGGGAGAGCAGAGGGGAAGGTGAATGGAGAAATGGGGGGAGGATTTCTTTGCTGAGCCCCAAAGCAGCAGCAGCCGTGCCTGAACACCACCAGAAGAAGAGACTCATTCAATTCCAAGTAATCCAACGGAGCTGAAAAAAGCTAAAAAGGGAGAAACGATGACTCTGGCTTGATTTAAAAGCAGAGCAAAAGCTCCGAGTGGTGTGAAAACATGGTGCCTTTCCTGGTTTTTGCAGGAGAAAAATCAAGGCTCTGTTTTGCAAAATCATTCTGACTTCTCACCCGCGGGCCTGGAAAAAAGCAGGAACACTGATGGATTCAGTGTTTTTCTTTCCCCTCTGGCCTTGCTAATTTGCAGAAAAGGAACCAGATAAAGTTTGATAACTTTGAAATAGAAAGAGAGAGACCGAGCGAAGATGTCCCAGGCAGCCGGCTCCTAATACTCCCCCTCCTGTTTCAGAGAATAAATGAAGTGCTCTTCATTCCCCGCTCGTCTGCCACCCTCCACTGAGTCTGTCATGGACTCATCTGTGTATAAATTAGCTTTTCACAGTAATGCCGTGTAAAATTATTTCTGTCATCCTTTTATCTGACCAGTTTATCTCGTCAGCTTGTCAGTCTTAATTCTCCAACCTTTCTCTCCTCTCTCCGGCAGAAGCCACCTGAGCTGCCCTGGCTCCCCCGGAGGAGGCACTGAGCCCTCCTGCAGCCGGGTCTGCTGTGCAGCCCCTGTAGCTCCCAGGGTATTTACCAAAGTGGCAAACATCTACCCATGCAGCAATCCTTGAAGACCGCTGGTGCAGCCGGCCAAATGGTTTACAACAAGCCTGTCTGCTGGCAAGACGAAATGGAGCGGAGCGGCACAAAGACTGCCATTTTCAGGCCGTTATTTATTGTTCAGAATTAGGCAATGACATTTATCGGGATTGGCACGTGGTAGGTGACCCACTGCTTGGAGTCTGAGACGGGCTGCACGTGGTCACATCAGTTACGTGGTATTTTCCCCTGAGAGTAACGTTTTTGCATTCCGGCTTCTGCTGCGAAGGCTTATGGAAAAAGCATTTCACATCTATTGTCTGGGACTCTTTGTGCTCGCTTGCACGAGTGCTGCTGGAAAGGGAACCCAAAAGGGATGCAGCTGGAATATATTAATTAGAGATTCCAGATGAATAGTCACCCAAGTCCTTTTACCACCTTGTTTCAGCTCCGCACGTCCCACAACTTTCGCTGCAGACGGGAGGTTCCCGCGGGAGGAAGGCAAATGCTCCCTGTGGCTGCCGCGAAGCCCAGGAACTGTGGGATGCGGCTCCCGGCAAGGCTGCCAAGTGCCCCCCGGGATGGCCACCCCGCAACTGAGCACCACAGGAGCTGCCTCCGAGTCCTGCAGAGCAACATCGCATCCGAACCCCTGCCCTCACCCACCGCACCTTCACCGAGGCTTTTGTCCCACCTCCCTAATTCCTGCTGCCCGCCCAGAGGACCCTTTCCCCCCAGCATCCTTTCCCCTCCCTCTTTCCCAGCTTCTCTGGGTTTCTCTGCTACCTGTGAAGCTGTGGGGGAGGAAATATGCCTTTATTCTGGAAAAACAGAGGGACAGACCTCTCTCCTCCCTGGAGGTGCCACTCGTGCTCTGCCATCGTGCCGGGTGCCTGTGTGCCTCTGTGGTGTCCCCTCCCTGCTCCCACAGCCAAATGTGTCACCCCAACCCGCTCATCGATGGCCGAGGATCTGTCCTCAGCCCGGTGCACCTCCTGCCTCCACCTCCCTCCCACGGCACGCTGTTCTTTGATTTTTAGCAGTTGGTTGTGACTACTGGTTCCCCACATTGTTATCTGTTCTCTTTCGCTCAAAGAAATATTGTGGGTTGTAATGCCGTCTGCTACATCTTGTGAATATTTCTGGACTCTGAAGTTTCCCGGCTCCAGATGTTCTGGCCAGACCAGAGGAAAAAAACCAAAAAACCTCAGCATTAATAAAAACCTTTTGAAAATAAAAAGTCATATTGCGCAGTAGTGACATCATATTCGTGAAATATGACCTTATGATGTCACAGCTGTGAAATGAAGGATGATTGTTTCTTTTTGGCAAATGCCGTCTGTTTGGGCCAGACCTGTTAAATAAATGCACATGTACTATAAATATGTATATTAAACCCAGAAGTTGCGAATGTTGCCTTGTGGTCACCTGGGTCAAGAAACCTGATGGGGAGAGCTGGTGATGGGACAGGTGCTGCAAAGACTTGGGAGAGGGTTCCTCACCCCGCTCCGTACCCAGACACCGAGCGGCTGACCGGGCGCCTCAGGGTTTTACTTTGCTTTTCTCCAAGCGCTCGCTCCCAGTTGCTGCTGGGGACAGAGGAATGGCTTTGCAAGGCTGTCCATCTGACCCGGGATGGCGGGTGGATGGCTCCGTGCTGGCCAGCAGAAATGTCCCGGGGGACCATTGCTGCTCCGATGGTCCTACTGCTCGGTGGAGCCAGTGCCGGCCATCCCGCCAGAGCCAACCATCCCACCGGAGCCAACCATCCCCACCCCGTAGCTCACACAGCTGCCTGTGCCAGGCATCATTGGAAAATACATCCCTTTTTGACCCCCTGACAAACTACTTACCCCTCAAAGCCTACAGATTCAGTTACCCTCCTCATTACCGTAACAAGATTGGCTGCAAACATTACTGCCTTGGCTATCTTCTCTTACACGATATACTTAAGCTATTTGAAGCAACAGTCTATAAAATATCTGCACCAAATTGCCCGGCTTTCGTAATCTTGAAACTACCTGGCACTGCAGTGATGCAGTATCTATTACATGTGCACTTTCCTCATCCGCACATATATTTTACATGTGTGTGCAATCCCCTTTATGAAGAAACATGTTGCCATGCCATGGAAAAGGTCTATTTTTTCCATATGGGCTGCACTGACAGTGTCAAGCCTTTAGTTTAAGCTCACAGCATGCTTTTTTAATTTGTCCTTTCCTCTTTCCCTTTTAGTCCTATTGTTCACAGAGAAGTTTGTACTATTAAGAATGTGCAAAGCAGGAGGGTACTGTCTGCCGAGGTGTCGATAATTGATACCCTGAGTGATGTGGAGCTATCTGGGCATTTATTAATGATTCTTGTTCTTGCTGGAAAACGCTGATCAAAACAGAAACTTTTATTAATGTATTTATTTATTTATTTATTCCCTAGGACAGGATGGGTTTGAATGGCACATTTCAACTATGAAAGTTGGGGGGGGAAAAACCTGCTGTTGAATTTGCCAGGAGGATTTTGTTTTGATACTTTGAAAATGAAAATTTCCTTGTCTTCCCACTTAACTTGGGCTCATATTTCCAAAAATATGCCAATCATAACAAAAGAGTGGAAGGAGGAAAGGCAAAGGTTGCAGCAGAGATGAAAAGTTAGGACGAACCTGTCCTGATGCTGGTCAATGAAAAGGATATTTTTATTTTTCAGCCCAATGCAGATTTTTTTAATCTGAATTTTCACCAGGCAGAAAGCTGTTTCTTTGACAGCTTTAATCACAAATAAAACATTTGATCATGCAGGGAGATGGAATATCAACCTCAAAAACATGGCACAAGAGGTGGATGCAAGTACCAGTGTGCCGGGATGCCTTGGAAATTGAAAGGGTGATCGGAGGCAGCACCGCCGGAGGAAATGAAAAGGGGACTCAGCACTGGGGAATCTTCTAGGCAACGAGAAGGAGTCTTTGAAAGGCAGGTGTTGAATTCTAGACTGTACAAACCAAGCTAAAACACGCAGGAAAACAGAGCAATTATACCCAAAAAAGCCGCCTCCATCTTGCAGCCTGCTCGCTCCCGCAGCAGGCAGGCAGGGTCAGCTCTTGGTCTGGAGGGCGAGGAAGGGGGGATTCGTCCACTCCCCCTTCCTCGAGATATTTGGCAGAGCCAGGGTAGGAAACTCAGCTGCATTCACTCCCCGCAGACACGGTGGCCGGCAGCCAGCTGCAGACATGTGGCACGGGGAATGGGAACAGCGGTGGGGAACCCCAACCAGCGCCGGCCTCAGCCAAAGCGGCGATGGGGCCATTGTCTGCGGCGGCTGGTGCTCGCGCTGCGGCGGGCTGGAAACCTGCAGAAATCCGCTTTTTTCCCCCCTGGCATTTGTATATTATAATACGAGCCTGAAAGAGGCTCAGAAATACCCCGCGGGCTCCCTTTCTCAGGCTACGCGTGCAGTCGGAGGCAGAAAAAAAGGCAGCGCGGCGAACCTGTCCCCGTAAGGCTTCCCGATAGCCCCAGAGCACCCAAGCCCACCCGCACGGGGGGAGAGGTGGCTGCAGCGCCCAGCGAGGGATCCCGCAGCACCCAGGAGCGACGGAGAGCTCTTTTGCCAGCTGCTGGTCTTTCCATTACGAACTGGACTGGAACCTGGATGAATATTTCCCTGAGCTGGAGAAACACATTTCGCTTTGCAGACGGAAAAGGGGGCCCTGGCTGCCTCTCCAGGCGAAGCTCAGGAGGGACGAGGGGACGGGCTGGGGAGGCAGCGGTGGAGCAAAACCAGCCTCGCGGGAGGGAGAGAGCACCTCGCAGGGTCTCTGAAAGAAAGCAGGCCTGCGAGGTGTGGAGGAAGATCTCACAGCTTGCAGCACCGAGGAACCAGAGCCTAAATATCTTCTGTCTCGTTCAGTCTATGCGGAGTCCACGGACCAGCCCCAGACCTTCTCCAATCACCCGTATCACTGCCTGTGCCGGGGGAAAACCCGTCCCCGCTGGCTCCGGCAGGCAGGGATGGAGGTACCTGCCCTGCACACCTTCGCTCCTCTGCAGGGAGCTTTGCGGGGGGCTCCTGCAGAGGCAGGCATCGCCCCGAGCCAGCCCCGGCCCCAGGCCAGCCCGCTCCCCAGCACCGCGGCCAGGCGATGGGAGCCAGCCCTCGGAGCCACCCCTTCCCACACCGCCTCTGACCAGGAATTTCTTGTTCGTGCACGGAAAAAAGGCTTTTGCTTGAATGATGTCCTGGGACTTTATTTTCCAGGCTTGACTCATTCACTGGAAGGAAAGCGGGGTGTTTGAAACCGGGGGATATTCTGCAGGCTTCAGACAGAAAAAACGCCTGATCCATCCATCAATCTGTCAGTCGCCTTGGTGCCCAGCGTTGCTGAGCAGAAAGAGAGGGACAGGGAACAAAGAGGAGCAAGCGAGGGGCTTCCCCGAGGATGCCCGTGCCTGCCGCTGCCCAGGGCGTACGCAGTCTGCAAGCAGCACACGGCCGGGCACGACGGGGCAGGGGCAGAGACAGCCTGAGCCTGGGCAGGAGATGGGCTTTTACTGCGAGCACGGCACCTTGATGTCTGAACACTGCTGTTAATTAGTGTGTATTGGTTTATAATTGCACCGGGGAAGTCAGAGCAGGAGTGACCTCACCATCAGCTAATTCTTGACAAAGAAGGAGAATCTGGGGGCACCTGGAGCACAGTGCGGCACTGCAGCCCTTTCCCAGCCGTGATTAATCCCCAGGAAATGTTCTGTGGTCAGGCCATTACCACTCAAATCTGTGGATGAAAATGAATCAGAGCAGCGTATGACTGTGGGAAAATTGTCACCAAACTTGGATGGTTTTGCTTTGTTTCACCACAAAATTATTAATGAAGCATTGAAACGGAGATGGATCTCTGACTGTAACCTGACATTAACCCCTTAGTGGACCCCATCAGGCCGCTAGTAGCTGCGTTCATGGGAGAGCAATTCCGCACTTCAGCTCCCGGCCGTGTGGAAATTCTTTAAATCAAGACAGAGAGACTGAGCTGTGAGTTTTACTGATGATGGCTGCCCCGTCTGGGTGTCTGCCTTGGCTGAACTCCTGCAGTCCTCTCCCAGCCTGCTCCGAGCGGTGCGCAAAGCCTGGTGCGGATTCTACATCCTCCTCCCGCATCCCCCCCACCCCTCTTCTCTGCCCTCCTCGGGCAGTGGGTTTTCTCCTCCCAGAGGTTTGTGAGTGGGAGCTTCCTCGCGGGGCCCTGAGGTCCCTGCCATCCCCTCCAGCCCCGCAGAAGCATCTCCTTCAGCTCCGAGATCCCAGCGTGCAGTCTGTGGGGTGGCTGTTTGGAGAGCATCCTTCTCAGGGCTGGACCACGCCATGAATCAGGACGTATAATGAGATTCCTGGCAACGTGTCTGCCTCTTACAAACGCCTTCTGGAGCAGCCTGCCAGACAGATCCACAAGTGCAGCCTCCCTCTGCCGCTCGAAAATGAAAGAGAGCTTTGTGAAGCCACCACAACCAAATCTTTCTTGTGGGTGGATAGGCAGCAGCAGTCAGCCTGCACGCAAAGCCCTGCTTGTGCCACAAACCTTCGGCAGTCCGTGAAGGGAGGGGTGGGAGAGAGGCAGGGGCTGTAGAGGAGCTGGGACACGTGGGAGGGCAGAGAACGGAGAGGCGTGCGGGTTGTGGTGTGAGGAAGGAGATGCGATGGGGAGAGACAGTGTAATGACGCACAGGGCTGTAGGAGGAAGATGGGAGAGGGACCGGATCGCACGGCACAGGGTGCACGGCGGAAGGATGCTGGGGTTTGCGTGGAGCTCACCCAACAACCACGACAGCCCCCACATGTGGGCTGAGATGTAAGAGCCACGGAAATAAATCTGTGTGTGCTTTACAGACAGTGCCTCAGAGATTGGGGTGTGTTTGGCCCCTCAGCAGGGGAAGGGGACTGTCCAGTGACGAGGCAGGGCTGCACACCGCGGGCTTGCTTCAAGCAGGCTCGGCTCTGCTCTGCTCAAGCCCCTGGCCAGCAGCCAGCATCTCCACCGAGGGGCTGGGGAGAAACGGCAGGTACAGGAGAATCGGCCTGAAACCAGTCTTCTGGTGCTGGGGAAAGAGCCGCAGTGCTGGATCTGCCCGGAACAGCCTGCTCAGGGAACTTAGTGCACAGAGGGAATTTAATTCAGTAACTGATTTTTTCTATATGTATATATATATAAAAAATGTTTGAGGTAGAAAGAGTCAGAAGTGTGTGTGCATAGCCTCAACTTCGAAATTTCATCTCAAAGCAAAAGTATATATATATACATATTTTGAAGTGTATTCATTTAAAATAATAAAAAAGAGCCCTGAAAAAGGAGTGAATTCTTTGGCTAATAGGATCCACAGGGAAACTAAAAGAACTTAATAGCTCTGCAGCAAAGTCTGTGCAGCACCTTCATGTAGAGGAGCGCTGCAGTAGGAGCGTGGGGTTTGGTGGGGAGGGGAAGGGAAAGGGAGAGGGGGAAGGAGAAGAATGAGGTCTCAGAACCTGTAAGTGCCTGAAAAATGATGTCAGGTGTCACAGGGTTACCCGAAGGGCTGCAGGTCACTGCCGTGTTACGTTGTCCTGAAGACATCAGTGGTCTAGTAACCCTGACAGGTTCTCGTTGGTTTTGCACTTGTAGCTCACCATCACCATCAATCCCAATTCATTAGGAAGGGAGATGTGTAATTTGCCTATTGTGTCATTAGCTAGCATGGATAATCGGCAGCAATATTGCAAACCCGCACATCCCCATGGCAGAGCCCAGCCAGGCAGAGGGGGGTGGATGGGGGATTGTAAGAGCAGAAATAAAATGAAGTGGTTTTAATTTTTCAGGGAACCAGACCATTTCTGTGGGTGAGAATGGGGCTGGAATGCTTTAGTAATCCAATACGGTGCCAGGCCTGCTTCTGCGCCGCTGCGTCCCGGTGCTGCTAGGGAGCACGTGGAAAAAATACCGTGGCTTTTCAGAAACGAATATATGTCTCCTAAGCTGCATGGCATACACGCATAAAGAAACTCAGGCAAGGTTTCCTAAAGCTCCATTCAAAGTGGGCTGTGATAGCTAACTCTTGTATTTATAATACTTCCTGATGCACTTTGTGGTTTAAATCGATTTCAATATACTGGATTTTAACCGTGATCCCACTGCTGGTTGTACTCTTCCTCACCGAGTCTATTCTCTCTCTCTTTATATATATGTACACACATTTATATTTATAGACCTATGTGATCCACACAGTTGTGGTTACCGAACCACATGCTCTGCTGCCTTAAATGTAATTTAAAATGTGCAGTATAACACTGGCTGTGCTGACAGTATCCAAGTACCAGTGGTCGAGGGGCAGCATCTTTCCTTGGTGATAACGGCTCCCAAAGAAGAGGGAAGAGGCGAGGGCCCGGCTTGCAGCTGATGGGACCATCAGCTCCTCCCCGGAGGAGCTCCATCTCAGCCGAGGCCACTGTGCAAAGCCCCAGGTGACACCTGGAAGGCTCACCAGGTGAGTTTTTCTGACAGACCAGGCCATTTCAGCAGAGGTGTGCAGAAGATCCCTGGAGCAGCAGCACCCTGCAGCCAGATTACCCTCAACAGCCCATTCCCCGTGTTTGAAATGCATCGAGGCAGCACATGTTGAAGCATCCACGCGGTGCTGGGGAGTGACACAGTGACTTGCCTGGCTGGCTGTGCCTATGCTAAGGGGACCAGGGAGTGCTCCCCTGCTCCAGACGTGCAGCCCAGCTGCACCCACAGGCACGGCGGGGCGAGCCGGTGCTTTGCACCCGCACGATGCAGTGGGTGCCACTACCCACAGTCATCAGCAGAATAACAGCATTCCCCACCTCACCTGGATGTGGGGAGAGAAAACCCTGCAATGTTTGTAAGAAATTCTTAGTTGCATTGAAGAAAATCATGAAAATATTTAGGCAGATGCTTACTTATCTCAAACCAGAAAAGCAAATTGCATATTCCACACCCAACAGGAGGAGACTGCTCTGCTCCCTGCTTGCCAAATGAAAGGCCCTTCTTAGGACAAGCCAGAGGTGCACCAGCAACGTGGCAGAATCTGCAACACCACTTCCAGCCTGCCTGCACGGCCCGTTCAGCAGCTGTCACCTGTATGAATCTTGTCACAGCAAAAAATGAATATATATAGTACTGAGGTGGGCTGCAATCATCCCGGTCTTGGCAAGATGAAGGCCACAAAGTAGATTAGATGAAACAGAGCTCTTTTAGAACAAGCTTAATTTTTGACTGGGTTTGAAGCCAATGTGATGTGCTTAGGCTTTCTTGTTATCACTGGAGTGGCAATTACAGCTTTGCCTGCAAAACCCTCAGCCCAGCTCTGAACAGGCCCTAGTCACCTCCCACACAAATTTAACATTTCCTTTCTCCATCAGTTTCTATCTCAAGAACAAAATTGGCCAGAGCTGCAATAAAGGGAGGATATCCTGAGACCTTAGGCTATGTTTGTACGTGGAAATCGATCTCCTGGGCTGGAACTGTGATTCACACTACGGAGGAGTAAAACCAGTATTTTGTACCCAATTAACACAGGAAAATCCTGGTCAAGATTGGGGTTTTGCATTTACCTGTCATCCAAGTCTCTGTAAAACCAGAGGCTTGGCCTGTCATGTTCTTTGCAAACTAGGAGGAAAATCAAACTGGAGCACGGCATACTCTGCAGGGCACATCCCTTGAAGAGACAGCATCCATCCTCACCCTGTGATAGAGCACACCCATCTCCAGCAGATCTCCATATCGCTCTGAAGAGGACATGCCTTACTTGCGGTCATTGTTCAACCAATTCACTTTAATGAGGTCTTCTGAAAGAAGACAGATTTCTCTCAGGAGACTGCATATGCAGGACCATGCCCCGGCTTATCCATTCGGAACTGAAAACCGAACCATGCTAGAGCACCGTGTGGATCCCCTTCAGAGCACAGCACCAGCCTGCAGACAGAAGTCCCCACCTGACACAGCACAGTCATCCATGGGTGCTGAATCCACCACAGCCAAGCCAGCCAGTAGAGTAGATCTGTTTTATGGAGTTTATTGTCTCAGCACAACAGACTAAAAATGGATTCTGCAGACACAGCATTAAAGGAACAGCCATTTCCCCCGCTGATTAGTTTAGGTTATAATTACAGTTTTGTTGTTGGTTTAGGATCACTATAAACCAGGCCCTGCTAGAGTACACATGGAGACAGCAGTAATTTAAACAAGCCAAAATTGGGCCACTTCCATTCTCATCTGAATACAGAGCGGTCTCAGCTTAGGCACCGCAGCCCTGCGATGGAGAGCTCTGCTCAAAGTTCTGCTCTCTTCTCTCCTGGTTTTACCAGAATCCTGTGTGGCCCAGACCACAACCATCTCCACATCTCCTTCTTCCTCTCATGCTCTCCTTGAGAAAAAAATATTTGTGAGACTAGGTTGCCCCGTGCCCCACCGAGAGCTTGCATGAAGTAGGTACAAACCCAGCAATTGATGATTTGGCCTGAGCTCTCCCTCTTCTGACCACTTGAAGCCTCACCCCCTCATTCCATAGCTTAATTGGACAGAATCACTTTAACTTCTCTGCAGCCTATTCAAATTAGAAGCACATCGATCCCAGGAAGAGCCTGGGATCCAACCTGAGCCCCAGCTGTTGCTCACAGCTAAGTGAGCTGCTTACCCAGAACCTGACAGAACTATCAATCATCCTCATCCGACGGTTTCAGTCTGACTGGCTGGTGGAGACCGCACACCCGACTGGAGAGGAAACCCTAGGTTAAATCACGCCGGGTGTGGAGAGTTCTGCCTGAGCTCGTTCTCCTGCCAAATAGACAACATACAGCAGCAGAGAAGAGGTGGCACCTCCCACACAGCTGGGATGTAACTCAGACAAGGGCTATAGCTTGGATGGCAGCTCTGAGAGCATCCCGCTTTCCCTGCGCTCCGTCTGTCCTGTGTCACTGGTCCTTTCAGCTATGGGAACTCGATACACAGTGGTGATGTGGGCTGAGGCCTCCCAGGTGCGATATTCAGTGTTAGATCTGGCCTAGCGAGAACCTCTGCAAGAACATCACTTTGTAGCATGCTGTTGGGAGGCTATGAAGGAACAGCCAAAGTACCATCCAGAAAACACAGCCAATCCCAAATACATCCCTTGGTTGACCTTCTCCCTTCTCACTTTTCTCCACGAGTTCCTCAAGGAGTAGAGCAGAGCAGATGTGCCTGTGGAGCCCAGCACTGCTTAAGGGAAGGGGCATTGGACTGCGAGCTTTGGGGCTGAATGCAGGTCGGTCTTTGACCCCAGGGCCCCTGCTCAGAGGTGCTGGGTTGCCAGAACCATCCCTTCCATCTCTCTTTTATCGCTGACTGTGTTGTCTGGCACAGTCAGAGTCACTGCTCTGTTTATTTGGTCATTTTGGGGGTGGGGGGAGGGGGCCAAGGGTATAATTTTCAGCAGTCTATGACAGCATAATTAGGTAAATATAAATGAAAGAAAAACACACTATTGAAATCCAGGGACTTTCACATATTTTGCCTGTTATTCCATCTCACTGGAAAAATAAAAGCTACTCAGCATGAACATTTATTAGCAATTAGTATGTGGGGCACTTGGGACCTCCTGGGACAACTAGGTAAGTAAAGCTTCCCACAGCCTTCTCCCTGGATTTTGCCACCCTGTGCTCCTGTCTGGTCTCAGCCCTGCCTGTCCGTGACAGGACGTTGTGCATTTGTGAGGCTAGGACCCGAGGCATCAACAGCATCAGATAGCTCAGACAGCTCAGAGCAATATCCTGGCTGCAGTCTGCCAGGCCAAAACCTCCAGAGCATCCTCACCCTTAGCCAGAGTCCGTTAACCAACAAATGAAGCAAATCCCCTTAGAAAAAGGAAAAAAAAAAAAAAAAAAGGGTACCATGTGAAACCACCATAAAAGGGCAATAAAAAGATCTAGATCAGCAGCCCAACAGTCTGCATCTTCACCACAACATTGCTGTGAACTTTTCTATTCTCTGCCCATCTAGACACACACTGAGCAGCTCCTCTGAAATCAAAGCCTTTGCACATATATTGAAGACAGAATCTGTCAGCTTAGTTTAAACTCAAGTGATAGACTTGGACGTATGTTAATGCAAGGTTTAGGAATCAACTTTGCCATCAGGATGAGGAGTGTTTCCAGGAGGCTGTTTGTCTCTGAAGGAAGGCAGTTTTTGGCAGGGGGAAGATTTAAACCTTCCCCTGCAATGCTGGGAGCCTGAGCAGCAGGGCACCGTGCAGGTGTGAAGAGCAGGAACTGGTGCCGCCTTGCTCACTGCCTCACCTGCCCAAAGAATAAGAGAAACACCAGGATGGACAGGCCTAATACCCTTGCAGAGCCTACTGATGTTATTATATTTTATACCTTTTTTTTTTTTACTTTCCTAGATCAGAGTTTGAGGTCTTGGTTTCTCCTCATGAAATGATGAGGTTCAGTATAGGTAAACTTTATGCATAAGGTCCTTCAGAAACCCTCATCTTGTAAAGGTAGCACTCAGAACCAGATTACATGTTTTAGCAGTAAATTAGAACCCCCCCCCCCCCCCCCCCCCCCCATTTTTCAATCACTTTGTTTTAAGTCTGCTATCTAACAGTAGTCACAAATGAAGCTGGCTGCTGTGGGAGATCAGAGGCACTTTCAAAGTTTTACAGAATGTCTTCTGAGGGTCATGGTGAAGGTAAAACTGAGCATTAGAAGTACTTACTTTTACAGACAACAAAATGAGAACAGAAAAAACATTAAAGATCAGATTAACTTGTTACCACATGTAATTGTAACTGCAGACTGCTCGAGCGCTCTGAGGACTGTACAGACACTAAGGGGCAGGCTGCCATCACCAGTGTGAAACTGCACCACAGCTAAAGGTCCAGCCCTGCCACAAACGGGGCTGCTCTGATGCGGAACACCATGGGCTTCAGGGCTTGGTGACACTCAGCCTTTCGGAGCTGGGCCGGGTGAGGAACCAGAGCCCCTCTCCTCTGCTCCAGCCACCATGTCCCCTTCCCCGGTCCTCCCGGACATCGCTGACTGGCTTGCTGGCATTCAGCCCTATAAGCTGGTAGTTCATGTTTGCAGGATGCGTTCTCACGGCTGCAGTTTGTGCCACCCTGGAAAAGACAAACGCGGTTAAGTCTCAAGACAACATTTCAGTTGGACTTTTTTTTTTTCTTGCTGGGAGCCTCAGAGCTTGCCAGTTATGCAGCCAAACTGCAACCTTGCTGCTGTGAGGAGGGCCAAGCCTGGGTTTGTTCTCCTGATGAAGAGCGAGATGGGAGAGGACCAGAACTGAGACAGAGCTGGGCTTCCTCTTCCTGCTCCTGCTGGGAGAAGGGAAAGGCTGGGAGGACAGTGACAAGCACCAAGCTGCAGCTCCTTCCTTTCCAGCGGGGAAAGCCACCCTGTTCCCACCTTGAACGAGGAGCCCTGACTCTGTTAGAGCACAGACCCCAAGGACTGGACTTGCCCCAGAGAATTGAGTCCAACCAGGCTGACGCTGTCAGGTCCCACCACCCACTTGTCCAGAAGCAGCATTCCACCCCCAGATTGCAGCGGGGACAGGAAGGTCCCAGCCCAACCTGCTGCCACCACCACCTAAAGCCTTTGAACATGACTGCTGGTTTTCAATCTGAAATTCTAGCTTCCAACCAAGTAAATAATTGTACGTCACATTTATTTACTGCCTCCAATAATTCTTTGCTGGCCCTTTCGGTTTGGACATAAGTGACTTTTTAATATATATTTTCTCACACTGGTGGCACATAATAAAGTAATCATGTAATTACTGCAGCCATAAATTTGTCACCTTGGTAAGTAATTTTTATGACTTAGAACAAGAAAAGAAAAGTGTGTCTCCTTTTCTGCAGTGATGTGGTTTGTGGTCACAGGCCCTTTAAGGGGTGGGTTAGTTTGTGTCATTCTCCTGATTCAGGCGCTTAGAATTTGTTTATACTTTGACCGAGTCTTTCCTCAGCTGCCTGCTCAGTGATATTAAAACATTTTCAGAATTCAACCCCCTTGCAAATCACAAAAACCTCATCTGGGAAGCCGGGCACTGAAGAGCAAGGCACAGAAGAGTTAACAGCTTCCTGATCTCACCTGGTACACCTAGGAACAATGCAGGCACACCATCGTTTTCCTAGGAAAAAGGGCATCAGAGTAACAGACCAGTAAAAAATCAGTACTGAAAGGTACCCCAAGCAGCCTCACCCCAGGACAGAATCACCCATTCCCTGCTATCGCTGACAGATGTTTGCCCTCTCCTTGAAGAGGCACAATGATGGAGAAGCCAACATTTCTCTAGAAAACATAACCTGGAATTTCACTGTCTTCACAGGTAGGAAGATTTCCCTTTTCTATAGGATTTATAGTTCTTGCTGCCACTCTCCCAGCCCCTCCCAAATACATCACGCAGAGCTGTGGCAACATTTTCAGGTTTCAGAAAACTCAAGAGTGTTTGGAATGAGTTTTCACAGCGATACCTCTGATTTATAAAAGTACTGCAAATAGCTTGCTTTTTAAAAAGCAACTTTTCATAGTGACCTTATTTTAGTACAATATTGTAATAAACCACATTTCAAGTCATGAAGTTACAAATAAAAAGAGAATACTAATATTCATTTTGAGAAATCAGATCGGAAATTTCCAGCTGTGCTGCACTGCTTCATTAGGACTATTTTTGTTTGATCTGTAAATTAAATTTTTCTTCTTGCAAAGGTTTTATTTTGGATAAAATAGTGTTTTCCAGGAGGTAAATACTTCATTAGAATTTTCTTAATCACTTGTAGCCCCATGTCAGCAGGGTTGATTTCAACGCCTTAACACTAGGTATATGTTTGAGCACTCCATGGCATCAGAGCAGCAGTTTTCAGTTTCCTCCTGTTCTCTTTTCCATCTCAACACAACATATCCCTCTAATTCAAGGAACTATGAACTGGATTCAATGTGCTGCCAATCTGCATCCAAATAGCTAGTAATAGTGAATTTTTCCCATTTCAAAACTCTCCACATGAAAGTGCCAAAGTATTTGAGACATGCAAGTTGTGAGTTATGCTCCAGGATGCAGATCTGTGGGCAAACTGAAGTACGGAGCAGGTACATGACTCACTCCAATTTAACGCTAGAAGCCAGTGGCAGAGCTGGAGTCCATAGCTAGAAACCTCTGCACTTAAAGCAGAAGCTTTCAGATCTTTTCAATTTTCAGTTTTCCCTGGTGGAAAGAAGGATCCTGCTGGTGATTCTCGTATCACATATCTGAATATGCATTTCTTAGCCACCTTTCAAGGACCTCCAACAAACAGGTCATGACCCCACAGGGGACCTAATGGCCCTCAGGGGCAAAACCCCTCTCCCCAGGGTGGGTTTTGCTACCAATTCTGAATGATTGCTGCAGAAGAGAGAAAAATCAGATAAGAAGACTCCTTCCTTGTCCACCGGGATAAAAATTCCCTGCCACAGCAGGAAAGGGGGTAATTGTGATTACAGTGCTCCTGAAAGCCACCAGGGAGCGATCCCTTGAAAGACAGGTTCACACATTTTGCCCTGTCATAGTCAGGGGCTCCTCCTGACAAACTAGTTGCTGCAGCTACTAAAGCAGTATGTTTTATTCATGCCAAAGAGTGTTCTTCTGGCCGCGTCAACATCAAGCAAATGCAGCACAGAGTGGGCCAGTTGGGTTCATCCCAGGAAATCATTTATCTCCCTCAGGGAAGTGCTGTGCAATGCCCTTAAGCCCTCACTGATATTTAATGGTGCGAGCCTGACGCTTAAGCACCGTCCCTGCGCTGAAGTTGTCTTGCTTCTGCGTTGCTTTAAGGCAACAATCGCTAGCGTTTGCAAAGGCTGAGGGGAAGGATTTGTTTAATGCAGCCCCAAGCCCCTGCCCTAATGGGTTGTTAATCCATACCCAGTGCATCGAATTTGCCAGCTGACTCCCAGGGGTCCCCAACATGCCTCCATCCTCCAGACGTTTGCAGGCAGCCTGTGGTTTCCTGGGATCCCCTAGGGAAAAAGAACAGTGACTGTAATAATAACCCCCACACAGCCCCCTCCCTCCTGACCCAAAAGCAGTTGGCAGCCAAAGTGATATGCACATTACTGGATTTATATGAAGTGCTGCTGAGCAAGAAAGATTTGAGGGGGTTTAACAGCTAGATGGGACCGAGAGATGATCTCAGTGCATTGGCTTGTGCTGCGAGGAAGGGCGAGAGCTTTAAAGTAACAGAACAGGAGAAGCCTGCAGAGAGTGGAGGTGTCTCCTCCTGTCCCCGTGGGACAGACAGCACACCCGAGGCACTGTCAGGAGCCGCAGCAGGACCGTGACTGTGCGAAGCAGTTGAATATGCACTACCCAGAAGTGGCCTTAGGTGACAAGACTGTGGGTAAATGATGTAATCTCAAATGATGCTTATACCCCAGGTCTGCCTGGTACAGGGGCAGAGAGAGAAACTAGGTTGTGTTTTCTCATGTAGACCCCCATCATACTACAGTGCTGGAAAAAGCAAGGGCCTCCTGAACGTGTAAGAGGGTTTTATCCAGCCATCAGGCTTGTACTTGATCCAAGTCTGGAAGGATGTCTTACTGCTGGAGTTTACTAGCTCCTTGGTGATGTTTAGAGCGGATGCTGTGTGTTAATTTGCCCTGTGATAGCAGGGTGAATTTCTGTGCATCTGCAGGCTCTGAAAATACCGGCCAGGGACAGACTTCACCCACAGGGATGGTGTGCTTTGCCTCTACATGGACCACCTAGATGCCGACTGGGAGCAGCCCCTGCTAGCAGCTAAGACACAGCTCTGCCAATAGCCAAAAACTTGCAGCAATAGCATGTTGCTCCCCTGGTCCTGCTGACGGGTGCTGTGCTGCAGCCCTCTCCCCACTTCCCCAGGTCAGAGTTTTCTTCCCAGGCCTCAGCTGTATTTCTGTCTGGATCTGCAATGCCCTTCACACCATCTCCGGGTCCCTCTTGGTAAAGTCTGTCAGTCTCATGGAACTGGAGCTCAACTCAGGGCATCTCAACAAAGCAAAATAGCACCTACTAGAAAGGAAGGTAAGAGCACCCACTAAACCCCAACCAAGTGATCAAGTCTCAGCAGGAGACTTAAATCACGTTCATCAGGGGTGAGGAGCTGTGGGATTAACCCCTTTGGTTGCTCCTCACTCCTTTCAGACAGAAAAGCTTTTAATAGGTCAGCAGATAAAAAAGCAGCAGCAAAAACATTCCTTATCTCCCCTGCCATGCCTGGGCTCTGTAATACAACTGATTCCTGCGATGTGCAGACCTACTCAAACAAGTTTATCTTCATTCGAGGAATAGTCATACAGTGAGATTGCAATGTAATTACCTTCTCACAAACCCTAACTGGAAATCTTCACATCCAGTCATTAGCTTTAAGACAGGCAGACAGGCAATTATATCTGAATAAATGACTGAGAAATGAATCCAGGAGACTCTCAACCCTGATTCAACCTCCAGTTCACAATCTTGGGCGCAGCAGCAAGCTGTCCGTCAGGCCTACCTGTACCTGGCACGATCCTTTGCTTGCCCTGCACCAGTCATCCTGGCCATCCCAAGATTCCCACAGGTGCCCCAAGACCTCCCTCCCTGTGATCCTGGCATGGGCAAGCTACCGGCCTGCCTCCCCCGTGGTCTGGGATGGGCCTGGGTAACCTTGGCAAGGTCTTGCCCGAGGCTCCAACACCTCCCAAGTATTTCACTCTTGGCTGAACTCCTCCTTCACCTTTTCCCTTCCTCTCTTTTCTCAGTAGGTTTATAAGCCTCGATGCTGAACGTGTGAAGTCTCCCAAACAGGTGAGCAATAAAACATCCGAGACCTCATTGCAGAGGAGGCGGCAGCACTACAGTCTCGTGGTTAGAACACGCAGGCAGCAAGCCAGGACACTTGGGATCAATGCCTGGCTCAAGCATAAACTTGCTCAGTGGCCCTGGGAAAGTGGCAGAAGGGAGTGGGCTTTCCGCAGGAGCTGGGTTTCCATCCACGCAGTGCTTCAGTGGCATCAGCTTTTCTGAAGGGCCTAGCATCCACTAGTACCCAAAGTGGCACCGAAAGTCCCCCAGGCTGTTAGGAACAGCACTCCCTCCACTGAGGTCATCAACCTTCCTCTTCCTCGTTCCCCTGTAAGACTGGAACACCACAGCTGGCCGGTTTCCAAGCCTTTCCCAAGGAGGGTGGGTGAGTTGCACTGAATGCATTTCCCAGCCCTGCTTTTTCTGAAAGCTGTTTTAAAAAGCCAAATGCAATGCTCCCCCCCCATAGACCCCTCTAAAGGCTCTGCATTTAATGGTCCTCCTGTGGGTGCCAGCATTACCATATACCTACAGGAGAAAGGGCAGGCTCATAATAGAACTGCCAGCCACCTCACGGTACCCACGATACTGATTCAGGGGCTGCTGTCTGGTACTCTCCAGGTCTGCATTCTTGCTCCCCTCCCTCCATTTTACCATCAAGATGGATATTTTATCTTGTGTGATTATTTACTTAACGGAACACAGGTATTTGCAGCCCAGAGGGTATTCCCCACTGGGAGGCTGGAATAACAGTTTTGCACTGCACAGCACATCAGGCTTTGGGAGTACTGACAGCATCCTTTACAGGGGGAGATGGCGGTGTTTGGGAGGAGGAGGAGGAGCCAAAGCAGCTGAAGAGGTTGTTTGATTGTTTCCTGGTTGTGAAGAAAGTCAGCTGGTTATAGAGAGAGAAGAGGAGGAGGGAGAAGGCAGAGAAGGTGGCGGGGGGGGGGGACGGCGGGGGGGGGGGGGGGATGGGGGGGTGGCCTGCTGACGATGGGAACGACACTTCTGGCACCAGCTTTGTACATATGGAAGCCTGGATTCCTGGCGAGCCTGGGCTGTGGGTGGCCAGGTCTCCCTTATCTCCCCGGGGAGGGTGCTTCCTGGATGCTGTTCCTCCTCCCACCCCCAAATGAAACAGCTACAACTCTCCCTTTGTCTTCTGCAGAAATCTCGAATTAACGTCTTGTTACGATGCACAGGGGAAGGAGCCTCGCCGCACGCTCTCCTTCCCCATGCTCCCACACTGCCGACAAGGCAAATTCGTTTGGCTGCGGCAAGTCCCAGCAAGACCCCTGCAGCAAGGGCTGGAGCTCTGCTCGCTGCTGGGTGACAGGCGGCCAGGACCCTTCCCTCCGCTCTTCCAGAAAGCCCCTTCCCAGCCCTGGCAGCAACTGCGCCGGAGTCGCAGGCACTCCCAAACCGCAGGCAGATCAAAACCAGATGATGGAGATACGTGCCCCCTACAAGCAAGTCAGTGCCAGCCCTGAGGAACCGCGGTGAACCCTCTCTCTCCCAGCAGGGAACAGCACTCCGAGCTCCCGGCTCACCTCACGGAAGGCTGAACTCCCACACAGCCCCAGTTCGGCACCACGGAACCCAAGGGGAGGCCCAGCCTGGGAGGGCCCGGCCTGCAGAGGAAGCGCTGAGCTTGTCCTCGGGCTGGAGGGGGGCTGCGAGCAGGCCGGTGCTCCCGGGGGCAGCTGCAGACTCACGACTTCCACTGCGGTATCGCGATCCCGATCCCGATCCCGATCCCGGCCCCGGCCCCGGCCCCGGCCCCGGCCCCGGCCCCGCGCCGCCCGGCCCTCACGGCAGATGGCCGTTGGGCCTGTCACATGCCTGGCGTCCTGCCCCCTGATTGGCTGGCGTGGTCTATATAAGCCGCGTCCCGGCAGAAGGTGCTAGAAAGCGGGCTGTGGCGGAGGGGGAGGAGGGCTGGGGAGGGAGGAGCTGATAAGCAGAATTAGGGGTTTTTAAGCATGCTGTGCTTTTCTTTTTCTGGACCACACAGGCCTTCCCTGAGGTATCGTTCCTAGCAAAATTAGACCACTGCGAGATTTATTGGCTGAGGGGAGAGCTGGAGTTCAGTTCTCTGTCATCAGGCTCATAGGCAGTAACTCCAGTCAGGCGCGCGGCCTATCCCCTCCGTGTGAGGGGTGTTCTCCCCTCGCTGTTTTCTGATGGGGGACGTGGCTGGGTTGTGGTCACCCCCATGAGCAGGTTTGGGGCTGCTTGTGCACCCCCTGCAGCATTGCTGGGTGAGGTGGAAGCCAGGCAGGAGGTGGCAGAGCGTGGGCAGGAAGAAATCACTGTGGATTTGACAGGGAATGACTTGACGCGTGGGAAGGTGCAGCACCAGCCCACGGCAGCGTGCCTCTGAAAGGGCAATAAAAACCCCTCGGGGAGAAAAGAGTCTAGTGCCTGGTCTTCTGACCAGGAAAGGGACTTGGTAGTCTTGTGGCTAGTAATGCTTATTCTCTTTGGTGTCTCTAAATGACCGGCATCAAGCTCCTTGACAGAGCATGTGTCCTGTGGTTAGTGTTTGGCAGCTAACAAAGCATGGTCCTTCCTTCAGCATCACCCTACCCAGCCTTGGCAGTGGTGGTGGCCCATAGGGCTGCTCTGGGGAATGCAGAAGGTCTGCCAGGTTTCAGCCAAGCCTCTGAGCTTGGCATGGGAGGGGCAACGGAGACTAGCCTGTGGGGAGATGGTGTTTTATATCATGGAAGGAAGGCCTCACCATATGACTGGAGACATGCTTGTAAAAGAAAAGTTCATCTTAACAGGCGGTGTCAGGCTTTGGAAAGCA
Source organism: Aquila chrysaetos chrysaetos (assembly GCF_900496995.4). Taxonomy (NCBI): domain Eukaryota; kingdom Metazoa; phylum Chordata; class Aves; order Accipitriformes; family Accipitridae; genus Aquila; species Aquila chrysaetos. Next base: position 1,235,282 of record NC_044024.1, on the reverse strand, counting down.
TGGGGCTGTGGGCTGCGTGGTAGAGTCTATCCACCTACAGGGAAAAATCAGATGATGATTTTGGGCTCAGTCTGGTTTTCCTCAGCCTGAAAGTGGCTAGTGTTGCTTCAGAGTGAAAAGAGTGTGGGTTCATGCTGTAGCACAGCCATCGACAGTCACCTGCATCCCTGAGCTTCACCCAGCTACTCCTCATCCCCTCTCCTTCTGTTTGCTACACCACTGTGCTTCTAGGCTTGCAGAGTAGCCGCAGCCAGAGGGACATATCTGCAGACCCCTCTGTATCTGAAGGCAGAGAAGTGCCAGTAATCCATGGGGACTTTCACTCTCTTACCTTGCCAGGAACTGATAGCTTCACAGACCAGACAGGCACACACATTGCCTTTCAGGCTGCTCAGCTGCGTGTCTGGACCCAAAACACTCCCGTGTGAAGGCCATCCTCCAGAACTGGCTCAGAAAGTGAGCTGGTCTGCTGCTGTTCCTCTGCAAGAGCCTGAGCAGGAAGAGATGGAAGACGGCTCTGTTCCCTGGGGCCTCAGCTCAGGAGGATTGATTTTAGCATGCTGCTGACTGACAGCTGCTTGCTGGTCTGGCCAGAGGGTTCGGGCTGGCTCATTAGGGAGCCACCCTCCTTCCCCATCCATTAACATTGTGTCTAGCCCTTTGCTTCCCATGCAGCATGCTGCACTGCTGCCTTCCATCACGCTCCTGGTGCAGGTGCCTGAAACATGTCTTCTGTACCCTTGGGCAACTGAGAAATATGTAAATGTCAGTCTTATTTGCAATGCAATGATGTTTCGAAACATTGAGGTCATTATGTATTAACCTGGCAATGACACTGTTTAATCTTCCCAAGAGGTTGGAATCAAAGAGAAGACGTATCGAGCCCATTCCCAGGAGTGTGTCCTGCATTTGTGGTTTTATAATCAGAAGAATGTAGCCTGTGTTTGTACTTTGCTAGGTTAGGAAAGGGCCTTTCTTAAGTCGTTTGTTTATTCAGAGGTTAATGCATTAGCTGTAAGGAACCTGCCAGCAAGGGCACAGAACAGGAGCTCTTTTTCTGTCCATGATGGCTAACCTGTCAAAACAGTGGTGGTTCAGGTTAGCACCCAGAAGTGCATGCAGTTCAGTGCTTTTTTCCGGTTACTTGAACATCTTCCACTGAATAAACAGATTAGAAGAGCCTGGTGTGCACTATTCTATAGCTTCTTTATGCCCACTTCTGGGCAGAATGGTAAAATACAGGTGTGGTCCTCGTTGTTTAAAGTCACTCTCACTGTGGTCCTTGCCAGAGGGTGGATGAGGCTTTGGTGGTTTCATGGTGGTTTATGCCATGCTTACTCATCTGTGGTCCCCCCCATGCTGGCTCTCAGTTGGCTGTGATGGCAATTTTTGTTCGGTGCTGTCAGGATTTGATTTGACATCTTTTTCCAATTCAGCATCTTTAGTACGTTATCTAGGTTCAAGCAAGTACAAAAGGTTTTGACTGTCCCATTGCTAAGTCCCAGAATTATCTATAATGCTTTGAATGCACCCCTTGACCTCTTCAAGAAATGTGACTGTGCTACTCTAGCAATTTTTAGGAATTGCTTGCTAATTGTTTCTTAGCGTGACAGTTTTTTACTGATGCTGTCACTGATGGTGGGCACAGGGGAGGACAGGTCTTAGAGCCTAGTCACAAAGTCACTATGGCAACAACTGTCATGTATTTTAGATGTTCCACCTGCTGCTGAGCTGGGATTATAGCTTGTGTGAATGCTCTTCATCAGCTTCAGTGCAAAGTTAGCAAGGTCCATTTATGGGTTAGCAAGGAGCTTTTTATGGGCCTCTGAATGAGCACAGTGGACTTTTTAAACTGGGTGGCACTAGAGGTTCCCCATGGTTAGGGGTTCCCCCAGCAACCTTCTCTTGAAGTTCATAATGGAGAATAGAGTAGGTAACTTCTACAATGCCTCCAGCTAGGCAGGAGCCTACCTGCCTGTGTCCTGAAGGGCTGAAGGTGGGTGCTCTGTGCAAGCAGGCCCTGTAGTGTGTGAGCTGGACTGTATGGGTGTCTGGTTCACCTGCTGCTTAATAATAACATAACTTGTGCTTGAAGGAGGAGAAGAAACAAACAAGTGACATATCCAATTGTATGCCCAGACCTGGGGAGCACCAAGATGGTGGTCACAGTCCCACTGCAGAGGCTAAGGCCGGCTCCTCTCCATTCCCAGGCTGCCAATGCTACAACTCCTGCTGTCCCTGCATTTTGCTTTTCTTTCCTCAGAAGCTGTCAAGGCACCAAACTTTTGTACAAGAGCTGGTTACAGAGGGGCACCGAGTCCTAACATACTTAACCTGAACCACTACCATAGGCACAGCAGAAGGCAAGCTGTCTTTCCACTATTCCCTTATATATAATACAGTAAATAAAAGCTTGGAAATTACTGTAGAAGCAAAAAAGGCCTTCAACATGACTCTGCCTGTGCCTGCAAATTCAAGCTAAATTAGCCATCTCCTAAAGGAGACTGTACCAATATTAAACGGATGTAGGGCATGATCTATGTCAGCTCTTCTGATGCCCTTTGTTGGTCGTCTTCTGTTCATGCTCATGCTCATGCCTGTTTTTTAAGGCACGAATGGAAATGATTCTGATCCCATCCTCTGCATAAATACCAAGAGGATTCCTCTGGCTAATGTGATTACAGAGGAGACCAAACAGGGAGATGGACTCTAAGAGACAAAGCTCTTGGTTAAACAACATAGATGTCTCAAATATTTGCCAACACTTGCGAACACAAATATTTACGCCAGCAGCAAGAGCCAAGGCATATTTTTGCTTCAAGATGTATTAAATGTTTCCTTGAGTGTGCAGAATTCAGAAAGAGCTCTTATATCACTCGCCGGCTCATTTTCCAGGCCACTGAATACACTCACTTATTTGGCAAATCTTGCCATTAACAGTTTTTTCTCATCTGATTTTACTGACTTTCCTGCTTTCCCTGAGAATCTTGTGCAGGGAGGGAGAACGAATGCATTTTTTTTTCCTCCAGCAAGCAAAGCCGTGTATAAGATTGCAGAGTCTCACTGCCAAAGTTGATTATTTGTGGTCCTCCGTATTTCTTGTGACCTGCTCGCTCTTGTTGTGGGAGGGGAGGACTGCGAGCAAGGTCACAATGCAACGCAGGGACCTCGTTAAAGGCATTGAGCCTAATGAGTCTGCCGGAGCTACAGCCCAGCCCTTGGCACGTTCCAGAGGCCCTGGGCTGGAGTGACACACCTGAAATTGGGAGGTGGCTGCTGCCCAGTGTGTACAAACCAAACTGCCCGATTTCCAGAGGGATGGCCAGCCTGTAATTGTGGCCCCATGATAAATGGCACCATTTTTTGGAGGTGTGCCTTCACAGGTGGAGAACCACCAGCAGTGCTACTGCTGCTAGTATCATTGCTCCTAGGCTTCTTCGCGGTCCAAGGAATGCCTCTGATGCTAGGACGCTGCAGGAGAGAGCTCTGATCTTTCTCAGACAGCTGTGTTCCCCTTATAAAACAGTATATTGTGCTAACAATAAATGTGAGGCTTATTTACAGTCTCAAACACTGGCAGACTAGAAAGGGGAAGCGGCAGGCAGTTCCCTCACAGAGAATCATGGGGGATTAATCAGTAGCAATAAAACTTCAGTCAGTCTGTTCCCCCAGATCAAAGGGGATTAAGCCAGGCACTGGTCACTCAAACTTCAGTCGAGGAACAAGGATGTTCGTTTCAGGTGCATGTTGCAGACCCATCAGAAGAGAAACTAAGAGGCAAATTAAGTCTTGGTATGGTGCAATGCCATGGACAATTATGAAGGGGGGAATATTGTGAATGAATAAAAATCATAATCCTTTTCCAAGCTATTTGGCTTGTGTGAACGTAATAAAAGCTGCACAGATGTTTTTTTGTGGGGGTAATAGAGGGCAGATGAGGTTGGTCTTCCTCTGCAAAGACAAAGCGAGCCAAAATGGTGCCTCCGCAGCCCAGAGATGAAGCAATTCATCCCGCTGGTCGGGGAGCAGGAGTAGATATCCTGGGTCTGGAACCAGTGGACCCAGAAATTCTCTGCAAAGAAGTACCTTAACACACAGGCAGTGGGAAGAATCCTGTGTGAAATTGGGTGAAAAAGTGGGATACATTTGGTAGGAGCACCACGTTTCTCAGAGTGTCAGTAGACCAGAAAGCAGCACAGGCTGCTTTTGGTTATACTGCAGGTATTTCACACTGTTCTAGCAAAAGCCCAGTGGCAAAGGTCTAGCAGGCAGACTGGGCAGGGGCTGCAGGATGGCAGGAGGCACAGAAGGACATTTTGCAGGGACACAGCAAAGCCGGTCGCATGGCCAGAATGGAAAATGGGAAGGGGCTGTTCTGACCCAGAGAAAGGTGAACAGAAATTTGTGGATGCTGAGGATTAGATGCGGAAAGGGTGTGGTGAGGCCTGGGACCGAAAAGCGTTAATAGGGACAGATGGAGGAAGCTTGCCTAACATCTTCCCACTCTTTGGCTGTCTCCGTCTGGCACTATCAGCCCTTTGCTTAACAACATAATTCATATTGGCACTCAAATTCACACCCACATATCTACAGGGGAAAGCACAGCCCTGACCTGTACTTCCAGTGTGGTTCATCTTGTGAGTTGTTTCTGTACCTCAAAGAATGACTGGAAGAAGGTACTCCCTCGGTGTCCTGCATTTCCACACTATGCACTTAATTAACCCTTTTCGTGCGTGACTGAGAATCAAGATATAAATAAAGCAGTGAACAGATGATACGACGGTAAATTAGTGGAACATCTCTATGGTCCACTGCCTGGGAAAGGCGAGGGAGGAACGGACACACGGCGCTAGCTTTTGGGCTGTGAAGCTCTCGGGTACCATACCACCCACAACTAAGTCAGGGTTATGAGAGCCAGTGTCTCTTCTCAGGCACGTGGATATTTCAGAAGTGGCTTCCCTTGGTCTCAGGCATGTTTGAATGCATTCTTAGGGTGTTTATCATCTTCATACTGTTCTGTGGTTAAACCCAAGCTATGTTTCCTGGAGAGTGGCCCTTTTCCAACCTTGAGGGTGGAAATGCGGGTCTCTATACTATGTTCCTTCCTGCATTTGGCAACAAAAAATGGAGATGTTCGGAGGAAACAATACAGAGAAACATTTCACATCAGTGAGACACACACAAAGCATTTTTGGCAGCGTGGTGTGGGAATTTGGCATAGACTGTTGCTCATAAGCTCTAGACTCCCTTGTCTACAGCAACAAGTGGCACCTACATCTATTATGTCTGGAGTGTTCGTGGGTCCTAAAAAGGAGGGCCTCATAAGAGACTGCTAAAGGAACTAATGGTGCTCCAAGATGTTTTCTTTAAGGGATGGTCCTTCTGAGTCCCTAAAAATGGTTAACTCCAGGAGATGTGGATGTTGTCCATGGTTTTGTTGGCATAGCACTAGTTTCTTGTGCTTCCTGGAAAGACGTGGCTATTTCACACCCAAGAGGGACTACAGCAAACCATGTGCTATCCCAGTTTGTTGAAGCGTCTGAGGAGACAGCCCTTGCTGTGGCTATTGCTGCATTTGGAGATTCCTTTGCATCAGTGGGGAGCAGCTTCTTGCAGCATTCTCTGGGGACCGTGATTTCAAATGAAAACAACAGCCAAGAGGAGCCAGAGCTCAGTCCTTGCACCAGAACTGCAAGGTCCGTAAATTAACATCTCTATTGTTTTCTCCTTGATTTTGGAACTAAAACTGAAGTGTATGGACCCTACTCCTTTCCTCACCCAGGGGAGTGATAAAGAAAGGATTATTCCCGCCAAAAACATCAGGCCTTGATGGTTCTTATTTAATGTAGGAAAAGGGAATAAACCAAATATCCAGTTCCCCCTCTGTAGTTCAAGATACACCTTCAAATCTGAAAACTTGGGAATCTCTGGCAGGGTTTCTTTTTTGCTAGAAAAACAAACAAAAAATGTTGTTTTCTGGCCAAAAAGCCCAAGCTGTTCATTTCTTCCCTCTCTCTGTTTTTCCCTTTCCTTTTTTTGTTCTAGGGCTGTTTCTGAGCAGCTAGGCGAGGAGGACACGCTGTATAAACATGGTACCAGCGGGGTGTTTGGAATGCTTCTCGCTCCGGACCTCCTCCCCACGGAGGAGGAGGCTGGCGGGGTGGGGGAGTCTGGGTCATGGAGCAGAGGGCAGGGAGAAGACAGCTTCTCTTTTCTGCTTGCGTGTCCAAATCTTCCCAGCTGAGGAGAGGAACTGGTGTACGCTGGTCCTTTTATTTAGTGTTCTCTTCTCTGCTTCCCCTTTCATCCCCATGTGTCAAACAGCTTGTAGTCTTTATTTCAGGGGGCCAAGGAATTTGAACTACAGGCCCAAATACCTCAAGCATCTTTTGATATACAAAGTCTTGAAGCAAAGTTCAGTGGTGCCTAGAGCCAGCACCCTGGTGGCTGGTAGCTCAGAAGGAGGGCCTGGGGCATAAGACAGTCCTCAACAATTTGTAGATGAACGAGTAAGTTAAAAAGTAGGGAGTCTTGCCTGGGGGATGCAGGCACCTTTTCAGTCCGAACTCACACAGAGCTTCTTGGTTTCTGGAAGGTGCTTGGCCAGCGGGGGAGAAGCTTTCTAGGGAGGTATGAGAGTCCAAGAGGGAGTACATGCAGATGGCCCTGCTCTGCAGAGTGAGGGGGGATCATGCCAAATAGCAAGGCAGTCCCTGGAGTTTGGCTTGCAAGCCACATCTCCCTGACGGGGACCCTCTGCCGGGTCACACGTCCCCTGCAGTAAATCCATAAGCGGAGCTATTGGGGTCCCAGTAGTGTCCTTCCAATAGGAGCTTTTCACTGCTTTACACAGAAACGGGACATCACATCACTCTGCAAGGATGTCCTTTACTAATGGGGAAATCGAGGCACAGGAAACGGTGGGGCTTGTCAGAGGCAGAGGGCATGGAAACAGGAGTCCTGCTTCCCAGCCATTCCAGCCATCACTTTCACCTTCAGGGTAATTATGGTTTCAGCATGACAGTTGGACATTCCTGTGAAAACTTGGCCCGGCAATGAAGCAAAGCATGACTGTGCCGCTACATATTTCAGACATTTTTGCTTCTGGTTAGATGAAAGAGCAGCAGCATCGGCCCTCTTTGTGGATGAACTTCAGCATGTCAAATTGCTGTTGATGGCTAAAGATGGAGTATAGCATGCTGGGAAATGCAGTCTCCATGGGCCATGCCTCGGTACTGTGGAGAACCAAGTCTACATTATGTTTGCTCTACACAAATTTAGACCCTCCCTTGGTTTCCCAGTAAGTGGCTTCTCACAGGGAATAATGGTCCCAATGAAAGCCCATTGAAGTCAATGGGAGTCTTTCTGCTGACGTCAATAAGTTTGGACCCGGTCCCATGCATACGGCCCTCCTGCTGAAGAGAAATGAGCAGCAAATCTTCTATGTCTGCATGAGGTATTCCGTTGCATCATTCATTGTCTATAACCACAATTCAGCTGTTTTTATATTGCTAAACTGACAACTGGAAGCATTTAAAAGGGAGGGAGGGAGAAAGGTTTGACCGTGCCCTCCCTGCCCTGGGGACTGTTACCATGACACATCCTGATCACAGGGAGGTCTTCTGGTCAGTGCCTTTAGCAGACCTGAGCTCCTCCTTTTCTGAAGACCTTCCCTTTTCCGCAGGGTTCAGTGGTGGCGGTGCATCTGGGGAGAAGTGGGTTAAAGAACCCAGTCCTTCCACCCTTGGGGTGGAAGGCCTTGTTACGGACTGCGGACTATGGGATGCAGTTGTGGCAGCTCAAAATGTTCCCTCCCGGAATGAAACTCATTGCTTCTGCAGAGTCACTACAAAACCATCGATTGTTATTGTGCAAATTTTTGGTATCTTCCAAGAGCTCGGGGATTGACATCTTTTTGGGTATGACATACTGGGTGGTGCCAGCCTTTCCCAAATTAACAAGCTCTTGAGAACCAGCCTTTGAAGAAGGCAAGATGCTGCCCATCAGCTGATCAGTGAAACCAGTCTGTGTGCATGGCTCTGGCTCCAGAATCCTGCTGAGTTTAAAACTTGGTGAGACCCGAGGGCTGCTGCCTTCTGCAGGGACCTTCCCTCACGTGCCGTGGCTCCTGGCTGCCAGCCCTGCCTCGGCTCTGCTGGGTGCCGTTCTCCATGCTCTCACGTGCCATCCTCCACACCCGTTGGTGGCTGGCTTCTGCTGCAAAGCACTGAAATCCTTCCAGAGCAAACAGAGCACAAAGGCAGATGCCATGCCTCAGAGAAGGGTCTTGTAGCTGGCTGTGGGCAAGCCTTCCGCAAACAGGGGAGCTGGCTGCAGGCAGTCAGGAGTCGGTCCAGGTCTGATGACAGCGAGAGTGGGGTGCTAAAAATGTGACCCAAGAGTGCTTCCACTTGGCACATCCCTTTTGAACAATCAAATGGATTTTTTTTGTTGTTGTTACTTCTTTCATTGCAGGGGTGATGCCTTTCCCCTCAAGTTGACTGATGGATTGAATCAGTGAATGCCCCTTTGGATTGTCGGCAGTGGCCATGAAAAGGTAGAGGCCAGCTGTTCTAGCCCTGGCATGCCAAGTGTTATCCAATAATCCGTTATTACACTCCTGCTTCTCTCCACTCTCAACACTTGCTTTTCTTCCTTGAACCAAGTGCTACCTTGTGGCCATCAGTGGATTTTAAGTTAACCCTGCCGTCACCTGAAAGGCAAGCCCCACCATGGAATAAATCTGAGTTCAGTTGGCATATGAGGCAAATACAGAAGCTCTTGTAAGAATCAAGAGCAGTGTCTGTTAAATATATATGCATATGTTATATATACACACATATATATGTATGTATGTGTATGTAGACAGATACAGTGAGTGTGTACATATGCATGTGTGTGTATAGACGAAGGGAGGGGGTACTTTGTACAAAAGGCAAAGGTGTAGAATTTGAGGGTTGCCATGGATACAGGTCAGATGCCTTTGTTCTCACATTGTGGTGTAGCTTAGGGAGATGAGAGATGCGCCAGCTTCAGAGAAAGACGAGGGAAGAATGTTTTTTAATTTTTTTTTATATGTGAAGGAAAATATCCATACTTTTTTTATCAAAGTTTGAAATAAAAGGCAGTAAATGAAGGCAATCTACAGATGCATATGTGATTGAACTCACAGAGAGTCTGGGAAACGACTCAGTTGAGTGGCATCAAGGGAAATATCATTGTGGTATCGTCATGGTCACAGACAGCCCCTCTGTGGAGCCACAAAGCCACTTGTCTGCAGTAACTCTGCACTGATACGGAGACTGATGTCTTCATGCAATGCCTGTGTGTACAAGTGTGCACACGTGCGTGTGTGTGAGGGCATGTGTGTGCTTCTGCCTTTGTTTTTCCCTTTTAAAGTCTCCTCACTGGCTTTCTATAGTCCCAGACTATTTGATTCGGTGCTGAGGAGGAGGTTTCAAACCAGGATCCATATGGGGCCCGTCAGTTGCGACTGGATTCATTTTAAAGTCCTTGTTAAGTCCAACAAAAAGCCAAAGATTAGAGCTGATATGTTGGCTTTTATCCAAATACTGATCCTTGAAAGGCTGCCTTTAGACCGCTGGGCGACTCTCTCATTCCCCTTTTTCTTCTTGCTCTTCTTCTTCCTTTCTAATTGCTTCCCAAATTTGGGTTTATTACCATGATTTTGAAGCCAGGTAATCAGAACCATGTATGTTTTTCTCTCCCCCATCTCTTTCTGGTACCAATCAGATCATGTCTCTTTGTTGGTTCAGAAAGTCCATTTTAGTATTTTGACCACCAACGTCAAAGCCTTGGCAAGGCTGCAGCCCTTTGGGATAACGCTTTAAAACTAGCCGTTAGCTAGCAGATATATTACTGGCAGCCAAACAGCCATGTCTAAAAGAAAAGCGACATGGTTCTTCTCTGTTCGCTGGGAACACTCTTTCCTGTTCTCTAAAGCTGGGGCTACAGCTTCCCCTTCCTTTGTCTCTGAGGCTCATTGTTCAGGGCTTGTTCTCATCATGGCCAGGGTACCACAGTGGATGGGTGGCATCTCTGTGAGTAAAAGGTCTGGCACTGAGCACTGGGCTCCACCTGGAAAATGGATGTGTCTGTCTCAGACTTTGCTGTCTGTCTTCACAGATACTAATGCTAAGGTCATGCCTAGGTGATCAGTAGAAGGACAATAGAAGCTTTCATGGTCAATTCCCATTGTCTCCTGTGGTCCAGCTGCACTCCACTGCCAGAGATCTCTTTTCCAACCTGAGCTCCTCCCTGCTTTTCACATCACAGCGCGGAGCTTGTCTCTTTGAGAACAGATAGCTCCTGACAGTCTGGATTGTGAGTGAAGCAACACAGTGTCAAAAAAAGAGACCACAGCTCTACTAAGAACTGCACTGCATGTAATCAAGCAAGGAGAGAGGGAATGGATATGAGGAAGGGGAGTGGATATTGGTGATGCTTTGTGCCAAAACCAGAAGACTGAGCAGAAGGGGAGCCGGGGCCATGGAATTCCACCAGCCCAAACCTAAGCTCTCACGGTGAGGACACCCAAGCAGATACTACTGCTTTGTTCCTAAGTTGTGCCTCGTTTGGAAGACCCTCTGTAAACCCTGTGTCATCCTTGCTAGTCCGTGCATCTTATGAAATGACAAACCTGGAGCTCTGGAGGAGGGTGCCTAAGTTACTGGAGGCATGAGGAGGGCAAGTTGAGGAAAAGAGCCTGCAGGGCTTTGGAGCTGTGGGACCGTGATCTCAAAACTGGAAGCAGAGAAGGGACTCGGGCTGTGTTGGAGACACTGCACTGGGGAGTGAGCATTGCATGTTGTCCTGTTCCAGAAGGCGTAAAAATGAGTGCCTCGAAGGCCTGATCCTGTCCCGCAAGGCAAGGCCCAGCCAGGCTGGCCCAGCAAATTGCTCCTCACTCCGGCATGGGAAGGGCCGTCCACATCGCACCATGGCAGCCAGCGCCTGTGGGATTTGTTAGAAGTATTTTGAACAGCATCTGCCACGGGGGCTATGTGCAACAAGGGGCATTAAAAAGCCATCATATATTGTATTGTCCATACATTAATTTGAAATATATGCAGCCACATATAAAAAATTACCTAACACGTAATATTCGTGCAGTTTAAATTAGACAGTAGGCCGATATATTTTCAATATGGGCCATGCGATGTAATGCACACTATGAACAGGCAGCGGATAGATGTGAAATGTGTGTGTGAGATGCATCTGGACCAGGAACAGCTTGCAAAGCCATTCAGGAAAATATTTGGAGGGGTGAGGGGCGGGAATGGGCTTGTTCTGTCTTTGTTTTTGTGACTGCTTTAACTCCAGGCTTTCTGTCCTGGGAGTCCCACAGTAGAGACTGGTGACCCCCTGCAGGCAGCATAAAAAGGAGCCAGCCCAGCCCATTCTGTGCAGTGCTGTCATCTCACTGCTTCGGCGGCCGTTTAATGAAGAGGGGTATTAAAAGGAACCAAGATTTCCATTCACTCCTGCCAGCATCGGCCTTGCTGATAATCCCTCTGTGCGGGCAGGTTTGCCGAAAGGCTCTCAGCCGTCCTCCAGGACCTGCCAGCACACGGCCGGAGCGTGGGCAGCCTGAGCAGGGGCAGGGGACTTGCACGTACCCGCTCGCAGACACGGCAGTGGCCTTCGTCCTGCTCTGCACAGCCAGCCCCGCTTTTTCTCCCACCTCCCCTGCCGTACACATGTCCCAGTCCAGCCTGCAGCCCCTTTATGTCACCCCCTGGTAAAATTCTCCCAGTGCACATCCGTCCCTCACCGCAGTTCCAACCTGGGACTCCCGACCACCAGGTCACCTCTCCTCCCACTTGCAGCATCCTCTTCTACTCCAGCTCTGACCTGTCTGACGATTGCCAGGTACACATCCAAATCCTAGCTGGAAGCACTATCCCAAGGAGATACAATCAGTATCCGTTGCATTTTCTCACTGGGTTTATTATTTCTCGGGACTCGCTGGCCCTGGATCTGAGTATCGCAGATCGGAAATATGCGCTTTGGCTTCATTTCCTTCTAATCTCTCTGAAGGGAAAAATCTCCTATAACCCATGGGCGCTAAATAGGAGGATACCTGCCATACTTCTGCCAAACAGTGAGGGCCAGCCGACACAAACCTTGCCGCAGAGGCAGAGGTGGCACAGCCTGGGGACGTCCTGCTGGTGGGCAGGTTGGAAGGCAGACGGTCAGGGCTGCGCCGCACACCTTATTCCTCTCGTCTCTGTCCTTTTGCCTCAGTCACGCACCAGACCCCAAGAACAAAGCCCATTTGGTTTCCTGCTCCAGACAGACCAGAAGGGTTTATGCTGGAAGATGTTTCTTATTTCTGGAAACACTGTCTGGGGCATTTTTCTTTAAAAGTTTTAGTTTATCAATGTGGAAAATGCTGTTGAAAGTGGACGTTATCCACAGCACTTCCCATTTCAACAAAAAGCCAAAGTTCATTTTTTTAGAGAGAGGGGAAAAAAAGAAACTTTCAGTGTTTGGTATGAAGCCTGTTGAGCAGCGCGGCTCTGCTCGTGGCTGGCCCCAAGCATACCCTTTTCCTGCTTCAATATAATGGGAGCTCAGAGGCCAGCGCAGAGACACAAAATCAGCACGCTGGGAAATCAGCGGGATGTGTGCAAACTGGCTTGGATAAAATCCACCCCTTGCACAGCCCATACCATAATACAACCAAGAACAGCGAAGCTCTGAAGTCTGAGAAATAACATTTCATTTCTCCCCATCCCCCCGTTTCTTTTTCCACTTCTGCTCCTGCCGGCACACACCTGGGCTCCAGTTGCTGCATCCAAGGACCACAGAAAGCCTTGGTCTCACAGCACCTCTAAACCGAGGGCTCCAGCTTTGCTGAGACTGTGTTTTGGCTTGCTGGGGTTATTTTAAGCTCAGTCTTTTTTCTGGTTGTGGGACTGGGACTTTACCAGGCTGGATCTCCAAAACCGGCTAAGCTTGGCCCAGCGTGGGGAAACACCCATGAGCATGGACTAAGCATCTCTCATTCCAAACTCCCCCAGTTCTGAGATTAGGCAGAAATTCAAACAAATGAAGCCAGTTGCTGGAGAGGACAGGAAGCAATTACAGACCACCCTGTAAAGGCAGGACAGCTAGCAGCTTGTGTGGCTGCTGCTGCTGTTTAAACAACAACAACCCCCAGGCCGGGAAGGGCAGGAACATCTTTGAAGAACAATGCTGGAGCGAGGTGCACTAAAGAAGTCGACAAAGGAGGATTAATACAAAATGCTCTGGCCCAACGGCCCTGGGCTCTTGCTGTGTGGGTCAGGAGGGTCCCGCTGGCAGGAGGAGGACAAACAGGATGGGCTCGTGGTTCCAAAGGGAGTTGGGACCCAGGACCTCCTGGTACCAAGCCAGCGAGTGGACCCACGCAGGTCAAGAGGAGGGTGGCCTGCAGGATGCCTTTTCCATCTGCAGGGCCATTTTGCGGTGGGATTTTTTTCTTTGCCATGGAGGGGGAAGCAGGCGGGAGGCATTTTCAAGCTGTTTTCTCCAGGATATCCCAGCTACGCCTGACAGCTGGTTCCCATTGGGCTCCTGACCAAAGGCAGTCTCCAGCAAGGGTGGGAGTGGGCGGGAGTGGGGGAAGGGAACCTAATAACGATGAGGACGAAGAAGAGGAAGGATGAAAGGCACTTAAATGTGGAGGGTGGAACTGAACCAGGAGGACACTCGGTGGGAGGGGCTGGCAAGGCTTTGAAGCTCCTCGCTATGGGGAGCCTCCTTTAAACCCTACACCATATTGGTACAAGGTGGGGGAGGAGGGTCTGTCTCTCTTTTTCCCTCTGAAATATTATGAGAGGTTGAGACCCCCACTCAGGATGGCCTGTTTCTGTCCATAAAGCATTTTAAATGCTTGTCCATCTCCCATGGCCTCCCGTCCTTCTGTTCCTTGTGGGCATGGGCTGGGAATGGGAGGTTCCCAAAGATACCCTCCTGGAAAATGAAAGGATACGGGGCACAGGGTAGGGGTGATAAGGGATGGACACCAGTAGGCATTCAAGTGGAGGATATGTGAAGAGGACCTGTTTGTGTCCCAAAACCCAGCATCAGGTGGTGATTTTTGCTCCTCTCTGTCAGAAATCTCAGCGGGCAGGTCAAGGGGAGGAGGATGGCTGATGACTTGCCCTCGCTGCCGGCCAGGAAGGAAACCTGCTGGCAAGGCAGCGCTGGAACCGGTGCTCCAGCTCCCTCGGTCCCTGCTCCAGAGGGGATGGAGGTGTCAGCTGCCACACGAGGGGCTCCATCCGTCCCCGTTCTCCATCGCCCAGGCCCCTTCTCCACACTCGCTGCCTCTCCTCCAAGGCAGTCATGCAGGCTGGAAGAGGAGAGGCTGCTGCAGCGACGAATGCTTGCGACTGGGATTATATTTAGACACTGGAGTGCCCTGTAATTTGGGTTACTGGGTAAGGGGTTGTTTCTCCGCCAAGCGCACGGTGCCACAGGTGTCGTGGGGCTGTGCACTGTCGCTGCCAGCGCGGCAGCTTGTTAGGAGAAGTCGCTCGAGTGGAAGATGGTGGAGGGGAATTGGAGCCCGGCTGCAGCACTGGTTGAACAGCGAGGCCTCTGAAGCACCCGCGCGATCTGGGAAGAAATCGGACAGTGGGTTTTTTGTAACCTCAGGTCCCCGTGTTGCCCCCTGGGAACCAGGGGGAGGGTTGGCTAATAAAAGCTGGGCTAGACCCAATCTGGGGGACTCCCTGGCCACACACAAACACTCATACTCTTTTAAAGGCAATGCTGTTGGCAAGGGCAAGCCCCAAATTGGGCTGTTGGTCTGAGGAACTGGAGAGGTCTCTGTGCTTTTCTGGGACCAGGTTGGCACTGTTGTCTTGAACAACTGAAAGTATGTTTATACAAGGACCCAAGGGTTGGTTAGAAATTAATGCCTCCTCTCTTCCTATTGCCCAGATTTCAGCTCGCTCTGTGGTATGTGGCACTGAAGACTTTGCTGAGGACATACTGGGAAGTGCCCATGTTGAATCCTCTGGTGGGGAGGGCAGACCTTGGAAGCAGCGTGGCCGTTTGAGCTCCTGCTCTGGAGGAGAAGCACAAGGAGACAATTACCCACCTTTGTCAAAGCCAGGAGATGTGATTTTGGGGATAGACCTAGCTGAATACTGCGTGCTGCAAACTCAGTTTGCTAATAGCATAGTTCTCATTTGCAAAGCACTTGGACACCCATGAGTGGTGTCTGCCCAAGTATTTGTTATCCATAAGTGTTTGCCAGGTCTCATGGACTTGATTGCAGTTACCCTTGTGCTGGGAGTGTAGGTAAGAGTCAGGCCGTGAGCACCTTTCTCACATTTATGGTCTGTCTGAGTTTGCATTAGGGGCCCCTGCAAGCAGAGACTCTGCTGGGAAGCGCATGGTCTATTTGTAAGGCTCTGTGCCTTCCGCAGACAGACGCTGTCGGGTTTCTTACCTGCTGTGAGCCTCTCAGACCTCGTGGGCTTGCTGCAGGAGGCATTGCCAAGTTCCTTTCTTCTTACTGCAGCTTCGGACAGCTGGGGACATTTGATGATACCAACTTTCTCTGTTGTTTTCTGTGTGTCTCATGGCACCCATCTGACTTTGGGTTTGATTTGATTCAGAAAAAGAGCAGGAAAATCCTGTTTTATAAGGGTGCTGGGAGGGCATCTCCTCTTCCTTCGCCAGTCAAACCCAAACAAAAGTCTCCCCAGAAAATCGGACTACAACAATTTATTAAATGACATCTAACTAAATTCAGAGCATCAGGAAATATAATGCCAGCCAAAAAATAAAGGTACAGGAACCACAGAAGAACGCGTCCAGCAGACGCCTGCCTTTGCAGTGCTGCACGTGTTACTTCATCGGCTGCATAGCTGTGCAGCATGGCTGAGAGATTATTCCGGTTGGAGCTGAATTACCTTGCCTTAATCTGACAATAAATACGCTCCAAAGCAATGGAAGAAAAACTAACAAGCTCTGCTCTTCCCCCTGAAATGAGCAGACCTGTCCAGGCTGGCTGAACCTTTCAGCACTGTGAAAGGTTCAGAGCTGTGCTCAGAGCTGGAGCTGGAGAAGGGCACCCTCATTCCTTGGCCCCCCTCGGTGCATGGGCTGTAAATCTCTAGAGGAAAAAATACTCGGTCGGTGCATTGTTCGTCCCAAGGTTGTCAGGAAATTGGTGGGGGGAGAGGCATGAGGTGACACAGAAAAAACAATGGAAGGAGAAAGTTAACAATAACACTTTTTTTTGGTGTATGGCAAACTATTTCTGACGGAGAACTAGTTGAAGGTTCAGTGTGGTAATTTGTGCAATTAATCCATCTCGGCTTTGCTCCGAGTTTGTGTGCTGGGTGTCCCTGAGCCTCTGCAGTGAATGTCCATTTAGCAGCAGCCCCAGGGTCTCCAGGTGATCCAGAGGTTCCTGAGTTGCTCCCATACAGGTGTATGCAACTCAGGAACCTGGAGCTACAGCACTCGGAGGTGTCTTTAGCTGGAGCCCTTGGCCGCATCATCCAAAGGTGAGGCAGCTGAGGGTGCGGGTCTGGCAGGGGACTGCCCGTGGCTGCCTGGCACCTCCTGCACCTCCCTAATTTGGGGCCCAGAATTACAAGACAGCTCACTGTTCTAAAAGCAGTGAAAGCGATGAGAGAAATGCAGGATTTCCATGCCTTCTTTTCTCTTTGCCTTCCCTTCGCCTGCTTCGTGTGGGTGCCGGCCCCAGCCCTCTTTCCTCCCTGGTGTGCCACTCCTCGTAGGGAGAAGCATCCCGCTCCAGGCTGTTTGCTCTACTATAGCCAGAAGGAGTGGGGCAACGATGTTTTTGATCAATGCCTTCCCTTTCTCCATCCCCGAGTGGCAGCATGAGGTGGATGGACAGCGTGTGGTTCCTGTGCTAAGCTCCAGCCATCCGGGACCCTTCTCCTTGCCGTCCTCCCAGCCTTTTCCAACAGCCGCTTGATGGCCTGGACAGCGGGGTAAAGAGGAGAGCTCGCTTTTGGTTCGTGAATCCCCAGGAAGGTAGCTTAAAATAAATAAATTAAAATCAAACAAATAAATACATTTTGGAAAGCAAACACTCCTAGGTTGGCTCGAATGGGCCCAGTGGGGAAGAGTGGCTGTTAGCATCTGAAAACACTTACATGCAGCCTGGGGTGAGCAGAGGCGAGCACATGCAAGGCAGAGCAGCAGCAGAAAGTTTGAGAGCGGTTCTGCTGCCACCGAGGCATCTCCCTTGCTCTCCCCCCTTCCCGTGCTCCCCTTTTTTGTTTGGTTTTGTATTAAGATCTGCAGGTGTCTGGTATGCTGCGACGAATTGGAAAATTGAATGCGATATTAAGTTAATTAAAACTGCCCTCTGTGTGTTAATCTTCTTGTCAAGTTTTAATTAAGTGCTGATAAAGGCTCAGCATGGGGGGGTGGGTGGGGGCGTTCCCGGTTTCCCCTCCTGCGATCTCGGCAGCCTGCAGGCACAGAGGTGCTTGTTAGGATAATGTTGGGGTTACAGCAGGTCCCCTGATGCCTCCTGGTGCCTGTGCTAGGGTCTAGGGAGCCTGGCTGTCCGACTGAAATGCACTGAGAGAGGAGCTCCTTAGTGCCTGCACCCCTGCAGGGCTGCTGCCACTTCCCTCCCAAGAAAGGGTGAAGTTTGACCATTTTCTTGACTGTCGCCCTTGCACGGATGCAGCCCTCGCTCGCGAGCAGCCTGAAGGTCCCACTCAGTGTAAGTCCCTGCCCGGACGCAGCAGCTCTCCTCCCAGGACGGGTCATGCTCTCAGTGATGGCTGATTTTCTGCTTGTGAGCCAGAAAATTCAGGGTAATTGTCAAGTCAGGGTAATTGCTATTTCTTGCTGCAGGGACAGGCCAGTGTGGGAACATCAGGAGTGGGGTTAGGGCTCTCCGTGCATTCCTCTGTTCCTGTAGATGGGTCATCTCTTTCTGCAGATGGTTATTGATAAGTGGAGCCGGTGCCTGAGCCCTCAGCCCCGGCACAGTAACGAGGGATGCTCTTTGGCAGAGACAGCCAGGCAGGGCGTGAGGAGCTGGGAGCAGGTATGGGGCCTGCAAGGAGGAGGATACCCAAGGTCCAGATGGGTTTAGGGGTTGGTTAGGGCAGGAGTGAGCCGAGTGCAGGGTGAGGGAGAAGCCTGGAGTGGTCCTGGGTAACCTCTAGAGGGTTAGAAGAATGAAAGAGAGGACACGGCCAGATGGGAGTGATGGAGAGCTTTGGGACAATTTGAGGGTGTTTAGCTGAATGGCAACAGGGATTAGCAATGGCAGAGCCTTGTGAGGGGATTAATGAAGGGGGGTTCTCACATAGGAGAAGTGCAGAGCCACGTGCTACAAGGGAGGAGGGTTGTGGTGGCCTTGGAGTCACAGAAGCTGAGCTCTTTCTATCCTGTTCCTGCAGTCATGGAGTTTGTACCAGCAGGACAAGCTGTATCTCTTTCCTTCCATCAACCTCCCGCTCCTTTGGTGCTGGGGGAGCCCCTCCAGCTCCCTGCAGTTCACAGGGGCTGCAGGAATGAGCTCACACACGTGTCTCCATCCCGTTGTGCACATACTAGTGGTTCAGCTGTAGGGATGTTGCCATGGCTAGAGGAATGGTGGGAAATCCACAGCAGAGGGTGCAGGGCAAGCAGTCAGTGGCAGGGCAGGAGGAGAAACCCAAGAGAAGGACGTGCAAGACTCCCAGGGCAGTTAAAATAAGTATTTCCTAGCACATATCAGTCCCTGGAGTGTATGCTCTGTCCGAAGCCTTGTGTTGCTCTCAGTCCCCGGAGCGTGCACTCTGTCCTGAAGCTTTGCCTTGATTCAGCCTTGCTATTTTGGTCTGCTGCGGTCTGCTGCAGGGAGCCGGGCATCAGTGACTGAGGCGGTGCATCCCACGGGGCGAATCCTCCTTCCCCAGCCCCACCAGCTGCTGTCCAAAACCCTCTCTTGGGGTGGGTTGTTGAGACTTAAGCCAGGCTGGGGTACCCAGGCTGGATGCTTCTCATCCCAACACTGCAGGAATAATTTTTCTTCTTTTAGAAAAACTGCCTGGATAATATCTCCCTACAGTGGACAAGATGATCCCCTGTTAGGATCTAACTCCCTTTACTCTCCTTGTTATTTAACGAGGGCAGGTTGGAAATCAGCAGCGCAGATGTCTCTTATGTCTCTTTTTTTCAATGCCAGACAATATCATTTTGCAGCAATTATCTCAATCATTGACCATAGATTGAGCTGGAATACATTTTGCCAGATAGTTCCTTGCTATAAATTTCTGTAGATATTTCCATTGTGGAGTTGACATTTCCCTCTGAATTGACAATTAAACTATCTTTGCTCGGTTATAGCCATTATATTTAACCTCTCTGTTGATTCCATTTTTGACTTTTTTATAGGCAGCATGTTTCCCACTCCGCATATGAGTCTCACCTAAGCTTTTCATTGTATTTTTAAGGTCCCTAGCCAAAATTAAGACTTTTCCCATTTTAACTTACAGCACCTTGTAATGCCTTTAAACCATTACAAATATTCTCTGAAATATCTCAGGGCCAGATCCAGTGCACAAGTGGAATTAAAAGTCGCTATTTTAGAGCCTGAGCCATTAACTTGACCAGCCGAAATGTTTCTTCTGCCTCAGGTTTTTCAACTCAACACAGGTACAGCACCTGCATTTACGATCAGAAAGTTATTAAGTGATACAGCTTTTAAAATTAATTGTGACTGTTCCCAACTTGGGGCAGCCCTGCTGCAGATTTCTCCACCCGCTCCCCAGCCCTGGGATTAGGCAGTGGGGGTTTTCTGGAAGTGTCTTTCCATTGTGCATCAGTCTCCAGCTTAAAGGGTATGATTTTACCAGTTACGAGCAGTACTTGTCAATCTCTCGCAGTTTGTTTTGGAGCTAATGAATTTAGGAAGGTTCCCATATATCTGTCCTCCTCTTCAGCACGCCTGGGAGCACGATTGGCTCCGGCTGTCCGGCATGTTTCTGAGCGGTGGTTTCTTCGCCCCAGTCACCAAGATTAATTTTGTATAGGCATTTTCATATGCTGGGAAAAAAAAAGAAAAAAACCACCTGGAATCAATTGTCAGCACAATGGAAGCTGGCATAGCTAGCGCTGGGGAGAAAGGGGTGGACAATAGTTTATTTACCAGAAATACTGCTTTGGGGACAATCAAAACTATTGGTGAATTAGTGCCAAATTGGATGAATAGAGCAGACTGGAAAAAAAATTAGGTGGTGGGGGGGAACCCTGGAAAAGTCAAAACCTTTAGTCATACTATTTTCTGAAATGGATTTGTTTTTGTTTTGAACGGACACTGAGAAATCTGCGTGAATTTGAGCAGAGATTTAAAGAGACAGCCAAACGAGCCGCTCTCCTCTGGGCTGGATGTAGCGGTGGGGCTGGTGGCAGCGAGCCTTTCCTCTCTTTTCTCTCTTTGCTGCAAAAGCCCCAGGGTAAAGCCCGTCCCCGGCTTGCTGGGGTGATGCTGGGCCCACGGCCGCTGCATGGGGAGTGTGGGGGGGCTGCACCGCTGCCCCCAGCTCGCACGCCTGCGCCGCACAACCGCTGCCGCCGCTCCCTGCTCTCTGTCCTGCCTTATCGCCGTTCCTCCAACCCTTGCCCACTGTGTTTATTCACACTATAAACTTCTTCGTGACGGGGTCTGTCTCTCATTGCATTTGTTTTGAAGCCCTGTCCCCACTCATGGCTTATCTGTAGGCACAGTGATAACAACAACCAACAACCCTCTTTGCTTATATCACCGTCTCTTTTAAATGTTTTCATAATCTAAACCAGCGCTTCTATCTCCTCTTCCTTCCTCCGTGTAAAAGCACCCGGTCCATGTAACGCTAATGGGCCCAGCTCACGCGGAAAGGTTATTGCCTGCACTTTCAACTTGTTTTCTGCAGCCCCTGTGGAAATGAGGGAAATGTCAGACTGATGCCATGTTTCTGCAAGATTCTCGTACAAATACAGTGGCCGTGGAAGAAATAATTGCTCCATCTTTGGTTCGATACAACTTTTGACATCAGGAGTGCCCAGGAGTCGAGCCTACCCAGGGAGGAGGCACCACGTTCTCCCCCGGCGTCACCCCTGTCCTGGCACAGAGGCTGCCACGCTTCCATCTCAGCAGTACGTGAGGCTCCAGCCTTGGAAAGCCAGGCGAGGTACAATTTGGAAGCAGGCTTTGCCTCCTACCCGCTGGGGACCTTGCGGGGGTCGGTGGGTGCCTCTGCAGGGATGAAGCATCCCTGCAGCTCCACCCTGCTCCTCTGCCTCCATCCCTTTCCAGCATCTGCACCGACGAGTCTTTGTGCTGCTTCCCATGCGCTTGGGTCTCCCTGCTTGCACTTATGGTGGGAAGACGTCCCCGCAGCTATACATTAACATACGTATGGCCACGCGTGTGCCTGGCACTGGCACGCATTGCCCTGTGAGTGCTGCCCTGCCTGATGCTCGTCCTACCGTGGGTACGTGTGCCAGGTTGGGCGACTCTGGTATGGGATTACCTGCCGGCAATGCTGGGTACCACTGCATGCCTGGAGGGTTATTTTTTGCCCCCGTCTTCATTTTTTACCCCCCTAGGAGAGGAGTGTCCCTCATTGTGCGTGTGCCTGCGTACGTCTGGGCGGGCGCAGAGCATGCGTGTGCCACTCAGCTGTCGTTCGCCCTGATCACCAGAAGGGAAGCGAGCGCTGCCAGGGACTGAAGGTCAGCAGAAGGACATCTCAATTATTCCGTGTCATCTGCGAGGAACTCGGCTCTTGTCAGAGTCCCAGCGGAGAGCAATGAAACAGTAACTTGGCTGGAGGAAAAAAGAAAGTGGAAAAAAAAAGGAAAGGAAAGAGAAAAAAAAAGGCCCATGCAGTCTGCACAGAAGCTAAGGTCACTGGGATTGACAGCTGCTAGGAGATATCTCTATTTCGTGTGCCGAAAATAACACCTCTCTGGGCTACAGATCTGCGTTTTCAATTAAATATTGGGCAGTGAAGATGGGAAAAAAAAATCTCAGCGATAATTTCAGAGGAGGGGGAGGAAATGGAAAACAGGCTTGTGAAGGAAGCCTGTCTCGCTGCTTCCAGTAACCTTATTTCCTCGGGATTGTCCTGTGTATTTCTCCTTCTCTTGTCTCTTATCTTCACCTCTCCTTTTGAAGCCCTGGGAAACTGGAGGCAGCAACTAGAGAAATAACTCTGGGCAGAGAGAAGCAGGGTGAGCCAGTCCCTTACATCTCCCATTGTGGGAGGAATAACCGAGCCCCGGCGGCACTTCTGGTGGAGCTGCTCTGTGCCGGCGTGGGGTGCCGGGCTGGGATGCACGCAGACCCCCGCCGTCCTCGGCGCTTCAGATTGACTTCTGCTCGTGTCGTGCCAATGGGATGCCTTCGTTAAGCACAGTTAATTGGCAGCCAAGGACTTCCCCTCTGTACAGGTGGGATTTCCTTGCTCAGCCTGTGTTTCCACAGGCTCAGGGCCGTTGGTGTTTTGGCACGGCAGGGTGGCTGCTGACGCTGGCCGTGGCTGGGCTCATGCAGTGCCCCTGGGATGCAGTTCCCAGCACTTTTCCCAATGATTCACCTGCAGCCAGTGTTTCCTTGCTGCTGGTCCTCACAGCGGATACTCCTTTGCACGCATCAGAGGTTATGCCAGCATCACTGCAAAGACACAAACCGGTGTCTGACTTTGTCGTGCTCCTACATTAGCGGCTCCTGCCACCTGCTTCCAGATCTGGTCACATCTTGCCCTCTGGACTAGGGGCAGTTACCCTGTCTCCCTCCCTGCACAACTTTGTTCCCTGCCTGGGGGATTCAAAACTGCTTTTTCCGTGTTATTCTTCAGTGCAAGAGAGATGGGCAAGTGTTTCCAGAGGGAAAAGCCCTTGAAAGCTCCATGGCCTGGAGCAACCAGCCCACTGGGGGGGCTGACCTGTCTGGGAGCGCTGGGCCAGTAGATATCTGGGGACTTTCCTGCAGGTACCTGTGCTGGTACCACCAGCATCGTCTGCCAAGGAGTCTGGGGCTCGGGGGTTTCAGCACAGACAACAGCTAAAAAAACAACAGCATACTCCCTAATTATTGCCATTGTTCAGAGGCACAAGCCTGCATCAACAGCATCATTACAACTTACTAATATGCAACGCTGTTGCGTGATTGCATAAAGTGCTGCTGCTGTTGATATAAAATTAATTAATAAATGGCTTCAGCCCGCTAACAATGTTCAGTTAGGAATCAGACAGGCTGCCAGGAGGCTGGGGGAAAGGTGCAGGGGCTGTGCCCCAGAGCCAGCCCGGGGTTGGGGTCTGGGGTATTAGGGGCTGGGGACTGGGGGAAGGCAGCCACTCTGCCCTCCCTGTGCAGAATGCCCCAGCGGTTCTGCAGCTCTGCAGAGCTCCTGGGTGCCACCGAGGAGCAGCCCATGGCTGGACCGTCACACGTGCATTTTGAAAGCGTCCTCGAGAGCTGGGTGAGGCTATTGCAAATCATCGAAGTCCAGCAGTCATTACTGAGGCAGCTGGGGCATTTGTGTGCTCCTCTCCAACATGACTCTTTGTCCTGGTCCCCCAGAAGTGGCAAAAGCTCTTGCTCAGGACTGGAAGCTGAAATCCACTGGGCTGTGGGGGCCCGGGGCTGCCCCCCCTCCATCCGACACCAGAGGAGGTGGCAACAGGCTCCATCCTCACGGCTGGTTTGTCTGTGAGCTGCAGGTGGCATTTCACCAGCCGTCGGCTGCTGTCCCTAATCCCCTTCTCGGGGCAGCCCCGTTCTGCATCCTGCACTGAACGCAGGCTTCGGCTCCTGCACCGGACCGCATGCGGGCAGGGGGCACGGGGGGCCGGCTCCGGGGCACCGCGGCACAGCGCAGCCAGCTGGCTATGGCACTGCCCATCCTTGGACAGGCACATTGAAAAATGAGCTAGGAGAGCTGATGATGCGTGGCTGTTGGTGCCCAAGAGCAGAGCCATTGCAGAGCGACTGCTCGGTCATGGGGGGGGTCACTAATAATGCTGTAAACTGCCTGGGAGGGTATTTGGGACCCCGCAGCTGGATCTCAACACCAAGCTGCTTGAGGTGCCCGTAGCTTATCAGTGAGAAGCAAACACCTGAGGAGGATTCGTGACCTCAAAACACACATGTGTGCACGGAGAAGCCCACGGTGATGTCTAGCTGGATGTTAAAAGGCATTGGGAACATGGTGCACAGCCTTCACCATTAGGTCAGTCTTTCAAAACCCGCTGAAACCCCCATATCATGAAAAAGCACAATGTCCCCGTGAGTTTTGGTGTGCGGGAGGACATGGACCCGCTCACATCACAGGGAAAGCACCCACTGGCACTTTCACTGGAGAGTGGTTTAGGCGACGGCGACTCTTCCAGCCTGCGTGCCGGTGCAGGCTGGGCACTGCCGGCACGAAGCAGCCCTTGCTGCCAGGCGGTTGCAGACAGCTCTTCCCTCTCCGAGCTCATGAGATACTTTCTGTGGGATCCCCTTTTTGCTGTGAATGGGCCCTTAGAGGGGGAGCATACAAATAAGGCTGGGGGTGACTGCTGCTTTGGGGGTGTCCAAAGTATGGTAGGGGTGTATGCATGGAGATGGGGAAGGTGCTGCTATGCATCCTGGCAGCCAAGCACGTCAAGGCTCTTCTCTCCCACACAGCAACTGACCCCATGTGCATTTGCCTTCTAGGAGTGTAGGAGGAGATGTCCTCTCCTTTACATTGTGTCTGTCTGTTGGAGAGGCGAATAAAGCAAGCGGCCAAGGGGTCATCTGCTTTGCAAGGAGGCTCTGCTCCCTTTTCCCCCAGTCCTGGACCCGTGCACTGGGAGTCATGCTCACACATCATAAAGTGTACCTGCTGTTGCACTGACAGGCTTCCCTGGAACATGGGCCTATTTATTTTATATGCCGAGAAACATAAATGTTTGCACTAAGCAGCAGACATGATGGGAGCAGATGCAGGTATTTCACCTTTGAATCCTGGCCTTGCTGGCTTGCTAGGAGCTAAGCAGGAGACTGTTGAATTGCAAACACATTAAGACCCCAACTTGCTGGCAGACCTCTTGCCTGGCTTTGTCAGCTGTTCAGCCGATGAGTTGTTTAAGTGGTCTTTTTATTGTGCTTCCTTTCTAAACGTTCAGACACGCTAATGGTAAGAGGCTCTGCTGAGCTCCAGGCAGCCTTCTCTGACCTGTCCTTTCCACCAGCAGGTTTTTCTGAGCCCTTTTGGGCTGATGGAAAGAGGGCCTGTGTGTTGCCTACTTGTTGGCTGCACAGATTTTATATCATGGACCACCTATTGTGATTTGACTTGGGCTTTTTAGTAGAGTCATGTGAACCCGTTCGTGAGTGTCCTGAACTGCTGCCTACAACCTGAGCAACCATTCCTTCCCCTCAAAAAACTTTTACTGAGATGCCAAAGCATTTAACCGAAATTGATGTTATTTCCTGGCCTGACATTGCTTCTCTGCTTCTTCCGAGCTTTGTCCAGAAACTGCAAAGCTCCCACAAAACTGTGTTCACCTGGAGTGGGGAGCTGACGTCTCAGCTCCCAAGATCTCCAGCCTGGTTTTGCAGCACGTTAGGAGGTTTGCTGTTGGATGAGTTTCTCAGAAATCTCCCCGTGGATCTGCCAAGCTGCCCTCAGCTCTGGGCTTCACCTGTGCAGAAGGGAAACGGTCCACGCTGCTTTCAGGCTATAAGCAAAACCCAACAGGCTTTGTAACCCCCGTGGCCAGGAGCACTTTCCAGCTGATTGCCAGAGCCTGCCGCACTGGGGCTGGGGTCCCCTCCTGCAGCGGGTGGGAAGGGTGCTCTCTCTGAACACGAACCTCTTCATGGGAAAGCAATCGCAGCAAACCAGAGTGCTGCAACCCAAAGCAATATGTAGGTCTGATTTTTTTCAGGGTTGGGAATAGCCGGCTGTTTTTCAGGGCTCCCGGGGTGTTGCCCCATGGGGAGGTGGAGCAGAGTCTGCCTGGAGAAAGCTGAGCGGGAGCCGCCGTGGCAGGGAGAGCGGGGAGCCGCACGGGAACGGCAGGATGGCGAGACGCGAGCACCTGGAAAGAATTAACGCTTACCCTCAGCAAGAGCTTGTAAGGAGAAAGAACAAAGCAGGCGAGGAAAAACCAGAGCAAGAACAAAATGGTGCTAGTGGGAAAAGGCATTCCTGCTTCTCTGCGCGGGGGACGGAGATGACTGAGCAGTACTGCTGGGCTTTGGGGGAAAAGCCGCTCCCTGTAAAGAACTTAGCCTTTCTCACATTTTCTTTTCTCTTCACTTCTGCCTCTGATTTTTTCCTCCTCTTTGTCTTTTCTTCCCCTTCTGATTGTATCCTGTCCCTCTTTCTTTCTACGTTCTCTCTGCTTTTTTGTATCCAACCTTCTCACACACTCCTCCCTTTTTTCTGTATCATTCCCAATAGTAGAAAGGGAGTGTTTATTTCTGTGCCCAAAGACCATCCCCACTTTCTCAGCAGCCTGAGGGCTTAGTACCCCAGTTGTCCTTTCTCCAGGATTAAGCCTCAGTGCTCATCCTTACCCGCAGCTCTTCGTCCTGAGGTGCAGAAATGGGGATGGACAGAGTTTGAGCATTGCTGCATTTAGGTAAATTAATAGACATTCTGGAAATTGCCACTAATTTGAATTTGACCCATTTGTTGCAAGGGACATTCTGCATGTGGTCCTCCACTGGGCTGAGAGGGCTTGTCCCCTCTAGGACATGTGGTACCTGCTTCCTAAAGATCTTTTGAAATAAATATTGCTAATAGCCTTCTGGCTGACTTCTGTTTGCACTCCACCAGGCCTGATCGCACCAATTACTCAAACAAAAGGCAAAAAGAATTGCACTTCACAAGGGAGTTTTCCTCCTTCACGTCCTCTTGGTACGTTGTGCCCAAGGTGGAGGAGTTCTTCACCCCATCGGGGCCGCTGAGCCGAGAGCGGGGCTCTGTGCCGGGCTAGTCTAGTTGTCAGCCCTGAATACACTTTTCAGAGGCATTTGTTTCCTTAGTCTAGTGTGTGTGTAGCATTAATAGCATTTGCAACCCTCCTTACTCTTTGATTGTGCCAGAGGTTTGGCTGAGCATGACTCTGGCTCAGTTATCGTGCAAAATTCCTGGAGCAGAAGAGCAGAGCAGAGGCTGTAAACCAGAGCTCTTGGACCTAGGGAACTGCTGTGCCGTGCTGGGCAGCAGATAATGTGAAACCCCTTCCGAGGCCCCAGAGATACTCAACTGCAAAACAAAGTAGTGACAAACCTTTGGACAGCTGAGGAAGGTCCCTCTTGCCTTTTTGCCTTGCTTTCACTGTTGATTAGACCAGCTCGTCTGTTGGTATTTCTGGCCTGACTAAAAGCAGAAGGGAGGTGAGATCTCCAGCGAGCTCCTGCAGCCATATTTCTAGCCAGTTTTGTTGGCTTGAAGGGTTGCATAAGTTTGGAGAAGTATTCAAGCATCTGAGTGTTTTACCCAAAGTTGAACTCTAGTAGAGCTGGTGACAGAAAGGATCTATATAACTCATCCACTCCGTCTCCCTGAAATTTCCAACTTCCTGAGTTTCTCCCACCACCATCTTCTTCTGTCCCTATAGGGCCTGATGTAATAGGGTAGCAGTAAAAAGTTACTAGGTATAAATGAACTGATGGGGATTAAAGAACCAGCACATGCCTCCTGGAAGGCTTTAAAAGCATCCTGTTTAGAAACAGCTCTGTTTCTGCGTCCCACATTCTTAGTCATTTTCTTTCTCCTGTTTTTTTCATTCGTATGGAGGAATTGCAGATGGAGCAGGCTCACCAGGTCCCATTTCATCCATCCTCCCTGGGGCAGGAGGAGTGCTGTCCCACTCAGCCCCTTCCCAAGGCTTTTGCCTTTCCCTAGGTTTTTTTTAGGGATTTTTTGAAACTAGTTTAGTTTCAGATTGTTCATGCCTTTGCCTGAGAGACTCAGCGATCTGTATTACCAGTGAAATGTGCACAGGCAGGGTGCAGGCTCCTGGGGCAGCACAGACTTCGCTGTGCACTGGGTGATGTCCACAGCGCCTGTGTATCACTCTGTGCAGCCAGGATGCTTTTGAAGACAAGTCAGACTCAACCTTGCAGGGCAAAGAGGTTGTGCCCAGGGCTTCTGTGGCCTCTAATGATGCCCAGTGGGTGATTCTCCTATTGTATCCAGCTTTCAGAAGGAAAATTGAAATCCTTCCCACTTTGGGATATAGAGAGCTAAGCTGGTACAGGAAATATTGGTGTAGTTTAAGATTTGTATTTGCTTTAAAGAGCATTTCTGTTCACTTTGCACTGAGAAGTACTATGACTTACTGTTTACAGCTAACAACAGAGAGTTCCCTGGCAGAGGCGGGAGCCTCGCTGCTTCCAGTGCAGTTGGCATGCTTGTGCTGGGAGGGAGGAGCTGAGGCCAGGGGAGGAGTGGGGAGCAGGCGAGATAACAGTCATGCGATAGCCTCCAAGCAGAGGTCTGAATTTCTAGTGGTCTTGTGTAGCTAAGTTTGGATGCTGAGGTCATGCAAGACAATCTGTGCAGCGAGCGGCTGAGCATCTCTTGGCAGGAGAAGTGTGAAGCGGGTGGAACTGGGATGTACTGGGCCGTTTGGGATCATTTACAGTCTTGTCTCTTCTGGCCCGCGTAGCTTGGCACCGAGGTGTTACTAGAAGAACCAAGCTGCTGCTGGACTTCCCAGCCCCCCAGGCACGCACGTTAAAGCCATGTGCAATTACTGCTCTGTTTGGGAAGGAAACGGCCAGGTCTGCATGTGGCTCGTTTGATTCAATCTTGGAGAATTTTTGTCTTGTCCCCTGCTGTACCGAAGTATTCATCTTCCCGAATAAATACCACGTGCTCTGTGGCAAACTGTGTGGTTAGGGGCTTTTTTATCCTTGTTTGTATGTCAGACTGTGGCAAGGGTCCCTGACATTTCTTTCTTTGGTAGCTGTGGCCAGCAGTTTTGCATCCATACCAAAATGCACAGCTCTCAGCTGACCCTTGAAAGCATAATGTTAGTGTAACATCTGTGCGTGAGCAGCATACGCACAAGGCTGCACTGAGCTTGGCCAATGCTGATTTATTTGCTGCAGTTGGATGCATGTTCTGGCATTTCTGTGGTATTTAGAAAGTCTTAATGACTATGAAGAGGCCGTCTGGTGTGGCTTAAATGGAGTCGGTGGAGCTATGCCATACTCCTCAGCCAGGAGCTGGTCCTCAGTGCCACTTCTCGCAGAATATCAGGCGAGGCTTTGGAAGAGCTGGCGATGAGTCTCAAGAGGTTTGCAAGTTTTGAGCCATTCAGGCAGCTCATTTAGATGTATTGCACAGATCTTTGGTTTGAAGATTAGGTTGGAAAACTTTGAAAGATCTCCCTTCCCCTGAGATTTCATGTGCTTCCTGGCTCTGCTTGAACCAAAATTGCAGTGCCAGAACAAAGGCTTTTCTCATTGCACCTTGCTATTTGAGATGAAAACAAAGCTTCAGTGGGAGAGAGCCTGTTGGATGTGTCTTTCTAAGTGAGAGCAAACCAAACATTTTCAGCCTATATCAGCTGAGGTTTGAGCTGAGTTGCAGAGCAAGGGCCTGAGCCAGATCGTGTTTTTTCCAAGCAGCTTGGAAAAAAACAGAAGCTTGGTGCATACCTACTTTCAGAAAATCATCCAGCTTGGATGAGATCCCTCTAGCTGCCCTTGTGCGCTGCATTTGCATGCTGGGTGGCCTGAAGCTTTTTCCCATGGTCGCTGAGAGAAACCAGAAATGGGATGGGTAGAAAACCAGGGACAGTGGAATATTATTTAGGTATATGCTTGGCTTTCGCACGCCCACTTGTAACTCAGCACAGCACCCGCCTCTCTCTGGCTGAGTTTAATGCCATATCGGTACGTTGGCATCTCTCTCCACCTGTTTAATGCATGTGTAGATAATGTTAGCAGGCACTTCTCTGAAATGAAGTGTGGGAAGACGGTTTGTTCTCTCCCTGGCAAGCTGTAGATGATGAGGTGCATGTGCTTCTGCAGCGACAACAGTGATAAGGGAGTGTTAATATCACCATGAATCCCTCATTTTGAGGAAAATGGGGCTTTTTATTCTAGACTGTTAAAGCATTTTACAGAGCTCTCCACAAATGTAACCCAGGAGTGGTGCCTGCGTCCAGCTGCTTCACATGAACCTCGCTGAACAATCCACAGTCAAAACCTGGTGCCCGCCTGAAACGATGAGACATTTGTGAGGCAGAAATATTCTGCATTAAAGCAGACATTGATTCGATCTGAGGTGTCTGTTCTGTTACAGCTAGCCTCAGTCTTAATTTCTCTCCGTCATGCCTCCTGCATCTGCCTGCGTTCTTCTCTCTGCGTGTGCATTTTAAGCATCATCAGAGTTGGCCAGTCGGAGGATCATGTGCATGGGGTTCGCATTACGCTGCAATGCCTTTTGCAGATGAGGTACCCAAATAAGACCTACGTGTGAAATTTTTCCAGGCTTCTAGGATGCTGTGTGCCTCTTCTCCCTCATTTCACCTTCGTCTGGGTGGGTTCATGACACAGACCCTTTCCCACCCACCATCAGGGGCTGCTTTGTGGATGGGCACGGGCACAGGTACAGCTCCGTGCCAGAGACAAGAGCCCCTGGCCCCCTCCGCGGCCTCGGGTGCCACCTCCGAGGAGGAGGGGAGGCAGGGATCCCTTGCAGCAACGTGTGCTGACTGCAGTGGGGGAGAGCAAGCTGCACCGTGAGCGTGGGGCTGAGGCTCAGAGGCTGCTCTCGCTGGCATGGTGACTCGGGCATCGCTGCGGCTGGGGTGGAGATCGGCGCTGGATGAGGTCCGGGGAATCCAAAGATGCTCTTGCAGAAGGAGGGCACCAGGAAAGATGACTGAGGCTGTGATGAGCCATGTCCAGAAGCTCTGGAGGGTGCTGAAGACCATCCTCTGCCTCCCTGATGATGTTACTTGGGAGCATGAGGGACTCCTGTGCAAAGCTCTTCTCCAGCCAGCACTCCCTACCACACTATTTAATTCCCAGGACACAAGCTGCTGCAGCTTCTTACCACAGGCAACAGGATTTCTTCCAACCATGACATACCTTTGGTTTTCCTGGGCTTTGTGGCTTGCATCAGACATAGACCACCAGTCTCCCACTTAGCTGTTCATCTGCCTCCCAGTTCTCTCCCCACACTTCTTTCTAGTAGAGCAAAGACCCTCCCACCTCTGCTGTCCTTCGAAGGGCTTTCACGCTGAGGCATGGAGTGGAGTTTCTAAGGCTCAGCGTATTCATGGGCACATCCAGTGAGTGCTCCCATCCATCTGCTTAACTCTTCGGGAAAAAAATAAAGCAGCCAAACAATGAGTGAGTACAAAAGCATATGTGAAGAATTGGCAAGGAGAGTTCCCTGACTCACAGCATCCATGCTTCTGCATGTCTGCTCCACGCACAGATCACTGCCTCTCCTTACCCTTGCTTTAATTAGTAAGGGCTGAGCACACTCTGGGAACACGCTGGAAGAGGAGTGATGAACAAAACAGCAGCTCCAGATGCGCGAAAGCATCTGAGGAGTTTAAGATGGAAAAATGGGTTGGTCTGTGTTCTCCAACCACGTGCGTACACAGTGCTGGTGACTGCTCCAGCTAACGAGCATCTTCGCTCCCAGGAGCAGGCAGAGGTACAGTCAAGCAGAGAAACTGCCTGCACCAATTACCTGTGCAAGAGCACATTCCTGAAAGCGTTGTTTCTCTGAGTGGTATTTAGCTCATGCTCTTCTGATGCTGGATTAGGGGTCTGGAAAGTCTCTCGCCTTGGGCCTTGGCCAAGGCTGTTCTCAAATACCTCCAGCGATGTGCTGCTGCTCCTTCCTGAAGAAGCTGGCCTGCTGGAGAGGTGACCCAGTGCTCCCGTTAAATTTTCCTCTGCACAGTATCCTCCAGGTGCCCCCAGCCAGACCATTTCATCCCCTCCTTGGTGGCTGGAGACTCATGATTCCTCTCCTACCTCACCCCACTGCAAATCCATGCGGACTATCGGTCTGTTGTCCGTCTAGTCTTAGCCAGGACTCTGGTAGGCTGGAATAATTTTCTTCTTTTTGATCTTTCTGAAGAAGCCACAGACTTTTCCAAAAGTGCTCCAAGAATGCAGCCTAGTGGCCTCCGCAGCCGCCTGCTCGACGTGCGCCTCACTGTCACAGCTCTCAGGTGATGAACGGAGGGACCAGCTGTGCTGGGAAGGGAAGGGCTTTCGCAGGCAGCGTGAGCCCCCCCTTTGCCCTCTCCAGCAGTAAGATCAGGGCAGTGATAATGGCTTTGTTTAAAAGGAAGAAGAGGAAGGAAAATGGAAGTCTAACACAACAGGACTTGCCTCACCCAAGTATCCCAAGGACCTTGGCTGCCAAAACTGGATGGAAATAAATGCTCCAGACAATGCATGGCCATATCTGGGAGCCGCAGGAGCCCGGCCAGCCCCCTCTTTCCTCGCAAGATCTGATAGGACTCTTTGCTGGCACGGGACGGGCGCACCGGCCATTGTTCCCGCGCTGGCCCGTGCCGCTGGTGGCCGGCAGCATTGTCCTGGGATCCACACGGGCTCGTCGAGAGGAGAAAATCGCAGGAAATCAGACCAGATCATATCCGACCTTTAACTGCATCACATCTCAGGGCAGTATTTTTTTTCCCCACAGTCCTTGTTGGCTCTTTTTGGACATGAGGAATGGTGTGACATGCAAACAGTTGGTGTCCCAAAATAACTATGAATGTGATCATTGTCGGACTGATTCATGGTCTACCTATGGCC